>NC_090921.1:755827841-757077841 GCF_040938575.1 Ambystoma mexicanum | reverse complement strand
AAAGGTGCGCTCCTTAAAACAGGAGAGGTTCTTCAGGTGGCTATCCGGACCACTACAGCAGTGTACTGCGATTTCGACCACGAAGGCGACCTTGGGCTGAAGAATATGAGCTGGTTATCCCCACCAGGCTCAATGGAAGAAGACTCCGGACTGGTTCTCCTCTTAGTCGTTGAAGGGTAGATAGCTCAGGACTGCAGCAGGGCTTCACCGGTATGGGGTTTTTGCAGCAGTCGACCTCTCCTCCACTTCTCGTCGGTTCCTTGTGGTTCCAGTGGCGACTCTGACTTCCAGCCCAAGACACCTGCCTTTTATGCGAAAATCCCCCATTCACACAGCCTGGCTGTCAATCACCCAGCAGGGGGGGTTGTCCAGCCCAGACAACCACCTTGCCCAATCATGTCAAAGTGCGACTTGGGTTTCCTATGATACCCTGTGGAGGGGGTGACTACACCCCTCCCTCACATTCAGCCCACCTAGACATCCAGGCGCCTTGAGGGCTTCTAGGTAGAAGCCCCCCAAAAGACAGTGAACAAAGAAGGCAAACCTGGTTTGCCGCGCATAGTAAAACCCAAGAAGGAGTTTAACAAAAAGCAATGGCGAATAAACTGCACCGGAGCCAAACGAAAAAGGATTTGGTTAAGCGGGTTTAAGTTTGAGGCTTACATAATAGCCTACAATATTACCACGGTTATATAAGATAACGGCGGTAGAAATTTAGGGTAGATACCACTGCCACCAGCCATGTCTAAATGTTAACAGCGAAACAATGCTCTAGGAGGTACAGATAAATAGTTCAGAGGTAACCCTTCCAGCATTCCATGTATGATGGTGTGTACTGCCACTGTGGTTAAATTTGACTAAGTAAATTTAATGGTAACTTTACCCTTTTCTGGGGGACAGTAGTCGCCTCAGAAATGGAGTCGGTGGGATGTCTTAATGACAACCCTGTGTCACTGCACTGAAGGTGCTGTGTGACACACACAAGGGGGGCTACTGAAGTGGTGTACTCGAGAGCTCACAATCTTAAAAACAGGTAAAAGGCACATAGCAAAATAGGTGTAAGAGTGGGGGAAAAGCTCACACTTATCAAAAGGAAAGAAATAACTCCAGAGATCCACCAAACCTGCTGAGGGACTCACTAGGTAAGGGAAATTAGCCATAGAATGAGAGTTCTCCCTAACAGTTTGCGTTACACACCACCATGTATGATGAATACTGTTATGTCATCTATTCTAAGCATGTGAATCCATGAAAGATCCAATGCTGGAGAAGGGAGTAGTTTCTTACCTGTAACTCCATTTTGATGGGATTGGGTCCTCCGACGTATTCCATATCTATGACCGGTAATGTCCACAGCTGTGCTGCTTCAGAAAATCTTTGGCGTCTGCGTCCTGCGTCGATAGCCTCAGCCTCAGTTCCGTTTTTTCCGCAAACGTGTTCGCTTCGTGAATCTCGGTACGCCTCGACTCGTTCGAGTTTGCTGTTTTCAATTCTCGGTTCGTTGAACGTGTTCGGTTTGCTGTGAAGACCTGTTCGTGGCGATGTCTTTCTCATCTTCAACCCCGCGTCCGGGCTTCAAGAACTGCGGGGACTGTGGGTCCAAGATGTCGGTCACACACTCACACGACGCCTGCCTCTGGTGCCTCGGGGAGGCCCACGATACGGACGACTGTGTCGACTGCCAGTCGCTCACGGCAAAGGCCTTGCGGGAACGCAAGAAGAAGCTGTCGGTAGGCCGGGTGTCTAAGACCCGGAAGTCGAGGTCTGCGGGGCTTTCGACGGATGACTCGAGGGGTGACTCCGAGTCATCGTCGTAAGTCCACTGGGTCTCCTTCCAGGAGTCGGTCCTGCCTCTTCGAGGCATTCCCGGAAGCGCCGGCATAGGTCGCCTTCCCCGTCCTCTTCCGAGGACTCCGCCCGTCGGCGGGTCGCTTATCCCTCCATGCTTGCGACACCGGAGGAATGGGCTTCCTTCGGGAAGCAGATGCTAGCGATTCTTGAATCGCAGGGCACCGGTCCATCCGCGCCTCCGAATGGGGTTGGTCGGCACCGGTCGAGAGACACCGCCCGTACGCCTTCGGGCTCGGGTGGTTGGCACGGCTCGCGGGAGAGGTCCCGCTCTGACAAGGGTAGCCGTTCTCGCCATGCCCGTTCCAGGTCCCGGTCCTCGACGCGCTCGAGACCGCATGATCCTGTGCCGTCTTCGAAGAAGACGTCGACGCCTGTGGCGCCGAGGTCGTCGACGATTTCTCTCGAGGCTCCGTCTCTGAAGGGGTCGTCTATGCCGTCGGCGCCTAGGTCGTCGAGATACACGCTCGGAGCTCCGGCTTCGAGGCCTTTGTCGACGCTGGCGGCGCTGCAGCTGACGTCGACGCCTTTTCTGTCGACGCCGGCGCCGACTCGTTCGGCGCCCTCAGCGCCTTTCGAGGCCGTAGGTGTCGGAGGGGCCCCGTGGCACGGGGTTTGCCCCTAGAAAGGCTCTGGCTAAGGTCAGGCACTGCTTTGGTCCCCAGAGGTCTTCCTCTCCCCGCCTGGAGTACATTTCTGAGGGTGATGAAGGATCTGATGGCGGCTTGGTTCCGGTTACGGTTCCTGATGAACTTATCTCGGGCTGTAGCCAGTTTGATGACCTGTGGCAGTCGCTGCATGATGCCAGTCGACTGGACACCTCTCCGGAGGTGGAGTTTTGTAGGCCGGAGCCTGGCACTCATGCCGATTCTTCATATCGGCGCCTTAAGTCTCGGGTTACCGAGTACTTGGGTTGGTCAGCTCCCCCAGGGGAGTTCGTTCAGGATGATCTCACGGACATCCTTGATATCGGTCCACCCACTGACCCGGTTTTGCCTTTTCATATGGCTCTGCAGAGAAGGGTGGCGGCGGCTTGGACTGCTCCAGAGAGTCTCCCGGCAGTGGGCAAGTCTTTGTCGCGTAAATACCGTCTAGTCAGTAGCGACCCCTGCTACTTGTCTAGGCACCCCACTCCGGAGAGTTTGGTGGTGCAGGCGGCTACGGCCCTGGCAAAGCAAGCATCGTATCCTAACATCCCTCCGGATAGGGACGGCAAACGTTTTGACGGCTGGGCGAAGAAAGTGTTTTCTTCGAGGGGTATGGCGCTTCAGGTGGCCAACTCCATATGTGCCTTGTCTCGTTTCACACACACTCTGTGGAACTGTGTTGCATTAGCGGCTGAACATATTCCCGAAGGGGACGAACGGGATGGTTTCCTTGCTATGGTTCAGGATGGCAAGGATGCCATGTGTGAGGCCGTTCAGTCGGGTTTGGACTTCGTGGATTGTGTTAGCCGGTCCATGGCGGCGAGCACCGTAAAGCACAGGTTTGCGTTTTTGCGGAAGTGTGGGTTCGCTCCTGATGTGCAGTCCCGGCTCCTCAACATGCCCTTTGATGGTGAACACTTTTTTGGCAGCAAGACTGACGAGAGCCTTGAGAGGTTGCAGACCTCCAAAGCTGCAGAGAAGTCATTGGGCGCTGCAGTTCGCCAATCTCTGCCTTTTCGTCCTATGGGACAGCAATGGAGGGGAGGTTCCTTTCGCTATTACTCGTCGTTCAGTAAAGCGAATGGAGCTAGCAATCAAAGAGGCCATCGTAAGAGTGCCAGAGGTGGAAATAAAGGTACTCGAGGTGCCAAGGCCACTCCAGCAGTTGCCTCTTTACCCTCAGGCAACGCCGCAGCCGCTAGCACTCAGTCATGAGGCCAGGTCCCATGGTTCGCCGGTTGGGGGAAGGCTGGCGCAGCATCTTGTAGAGTGGCAAGCCATTACTTTGGGTGTGTGGGTTCTGGAGATCATAACCCACGGCTACTCTCTTCCTTTTCGGCAGAGGCCTCACGACAATCCACCCGGGAACCTCTTTGCAGAGTCCGGATCCGCTCCTTGCGCAGGAAATTCAAGCCCAGCTGGAGAAAGGCGCCATAGAACTGGTGCCTGTAGCGGAGAGGAACAAGGGATGGTATTCCCTTTATTTTTTGATTTCAAAGAAAGACGGGGGATTGAGACCCATCATGGACTTGCGCGGTTTGAACAAACTCCTCAGGAAGGACAAATTCAAGATGGTGACTCTTTCTCAAGTCCTCCAGGCCCTTCAACTTCAGGACTGGTTGGTGCCTCTTGACCTCAAGGATGCTTACTTCCATGTGCCGATCCATCCCAAGCACAAGAAGTACCTGAGGTTCGCGGTTGGCGACTCGCACTTTCAGTTTCGGGTCCTGCCTTTCGGATTGACCTCCGCCCCGAGGGTTTTCACCAAGCTCATGGTGGTGGTGGCAGCGCATCTCAGGAAAGGGGGGATTAAAGTCTACCCCTACCTGGATGATTGGTTAATCAGGGGGAGCTCTCCCGAGCAAGTCCTGGATCATCTGTCCATCACCTGCTGCTCCCTTCACAGGCTGGGCTTCTCCCTCAATTTAAAGAAGTCCCATTTGACACCAACGCAGCGGCTCCAGTACATCGGAGCAGTGCTCGACACGTCCCTGAGGCAGTGTTTTCCTCCTCAGGTGAGGGCTCTTCACATTCAGCAGATGGTGCACAAGTTTGTTTGCCCAGAATCTCCCAACGTCCGAGTTCTTGAGACTGCTCGGCCTCATGGCATCCTGAATTCTTCTGGTGCCAGAGGCTCGTCTGCGGATGAGATCTTTTCAGTGGGCACTCAAGCTCCAGTGGTCTCAGTCCTCCGGCAGGCTGTCGGACCCTGTTCAGGTGCCGTCCTCGGTAGCCCGGGACATTCTGTGGTGGGCTGTCGAGGGCAATCTGATGAAGGGGTCCCCATTTTGGCTGCCCTGGCCGGAGGTGACGATCGTGACGGATGCATCCCTCACGGGATGGGGAGCTCATGCCAACGAGTTGACAGTCAGCGGTCGTTGGTCTCCGTCAGAGTCCAGACTCCATATCAATCTGTTGGAGCTGAGGGCCGTCAGGCTAGCCCTGAAGGCTTTTCTGCCGACTGTGCGCGGAAAGAGTGTCCTGATTCTAACGGACAACATGGTGGCCATGCACTACCTCAACAAAAAGGGGGGGGGGAGCAGGGTCACTTCCGCTGTGCAGGGAGGCGATGCAGCTCGAGTTCTGGGCCATCCAGCAGGAAGTTTCGATCTTGGCGGTTCATCTGGCCGGAGACGACACCGAGATTGCGGACGCTCTGAGCAGGCAGAGCACGATCTCTCGAGTGGGAGCTGGCTCAGGAGATTCTCCTGGAGATCTTCGCCCTTTGGGGGACCCCTCAAGTGGATCTCTTCGCCTCCAGTGTCAACCTGAAGTGCGAAAGGTTTTGCTCGCGGGAATTTCCTCCAAAAGGAGCCTTAGGAGATGCATTCGTGGTGGAGTGGTCATTCCCACTGCTGTACGCGTTTCCTCCAGTCCCCGTCATCCCGCAAGTGCTGCGGAGGTTACGGAGGTTCGGTTCCCGGATGATCCTCATTGCTCCGGCGTGGGCCCGGAGGACGTGGTACCCGGACCTTCTCGACTTGTCCATCTGCCCTCCACGTCGTCTTCCCTACCGAGACAATCTGCTCTCACTGGAGGGGGGTCAGGTTCTCCATCCAGAGGTCAGATCCCTCAATCTTCACGCTTGGCTTCTGAAAGGTTGAGGTATAAGGATTGGGACCTCCCTGAAGACGTGATGGAGGTGTTGCTCTCGGCCAGGCGGCCGGCAACAAAGTCTCTGTACTGTTGCCGTTGGAGAAAGTTCTGCGACTGGTGCAGAGTTCAGAATGTGGATCCTTTTGAATGTGACATTCCCATGGTTTTGTCTTTTTTGCTTTCTTTGGCCCACAGTGGCTTGCAAGTGGGGACCATTAAAGGTTACCTGGCAGAGCTGTCCATATTTAAGTGCTCGTCTGAAGAGTGTTCCTATTTTAAGATTCCTTTAATTTCGCAGTTTTTGAAAGGGCTCACTAATGTGTTCCCTCGGTCACTTTTTTTGGTGCCAGGTTGGGATTTGAACCTTGTTCTTAAGTTTCTTATGGGTGCTCCGTTTGAGCCTTTACATTCTTGCCCTTTGAGGCTGTTGACTCTGAAAACTGTGTTTTTGGTTGCGGTTGCTTCCGCTCGCAGAGTGAGTGAGTTACAGGCACTTTCAGTTAAGCCACCCTTCACTGTGTTTCATAAGGACAGGGCTGGCCTTAGAGTTCGTCCTTCTTTTCTTCCGAAGGTGGTTTCGGAATTTCATTTGAGCCAGAAGGTTGTTCTTCCGGCGTTCTATCCTCCTCCGCATCCTGGTAGGGAAGAGGAGAGGCTCCATAGGCTTGATCTTCGGAGAGCGTTGAGCTTTTATATTTCACGCATGTCCCCGGTCAGAGTGGACGATCAAATTTTCATTGGTTACGCTGGAAAGCATTTGGGACAAGCTGTGACGAATCAGACTTTGTCTCGATGGATTATTTTAGCTATCTCCGAGTGTTACCACTTGGCGGGTAAGGACCCTGCGGCTGGCTTGCGGGCCCATTCTACCAGAGGAGTGGCTGCGTCTACTGCTCTGCAGAGGGGAGTTCCCATTCGTCATATCTGTGATGCAGCCACCTGGGCTTCAGTACATACTTTTGTACGTCACTATTCCCTCGATTGCATCAGAGGGCAAGATCTGGCCTTTGGCAAGGCAGTTCTCTATTCCGCAATTTGATTGGGCATGCTAAATTTGTATTCTAAATTCTTTCCCACCTCCTTGCTTGGTACTCTGTCATAGATATGGAATACTTCGGAGGACCCAATCCCCTCGAAGAACAAGTTACTTTCTTACCTGGTAACGTTCTTTCGATGGGATGGTCCGACGACGTATTCCATATTGCTCCCTCCCTGCCTTCCCCGCTGCAGAATTTATTTTGCGATTGCAGCTTGCGTTCCGCAAGGCCTTGTGTGTCTGACTGGCAGAAAACTGGTGGCACACGTTCTGGGAAAAAACTATAACTGAGGCTATGGGCGTCGTGCGTCCTACTTATCACATCGGGTGACGTTGGCCGTCGGAGGAGGTCCTCGGGGACGGCTCATCGACGCAGGATGCAGACGCCAAAGATTTTCCGAAGCAGCACAGCTGTGGACATTACCTGTCATAGATATGGAATACGTCGTCGGACCATCCCATCGAAAGAACTTTACCAGGTAAGAAAGTAACTTGTTCTTCTCCAGCGTTGGTATCTTTCATGGATTCACATGCGCCTGCCGGCCTCCCCTGCATGCAAACTTAGTTGGTGCCTCTACTTTGGAGGTTAAAATCTGAGGAGAAGCCGCGGGGCGGGTCTATTTATGCCCTATGTCCTATTGGGTGGTGCGTAAGGTCCCAAAAGGACGTCGCTAAGACACTAAAGTGTCAAAGTTTTCCAAAGGAAAATGCTTTTTAAAAAAGACAGATGTTTCCCAGTCTGCCGACAGGGAATATTCTAAGAATGTGAATCCATGAAAGATATCTTACGCTCAGCTGGTATACACTGGGATGCCACTCAGCCCTGGTTGCTGGATTTGCCCTGGATCCTTCCCGATCCCGGATGGTGCGTTCGATGGAAGTTGGGCCTGAAAGCACAGGAGGACTGGATTTAGGATCAGATTTAGTCTCCTGCCACCTGCCCCTGGGTTCGGCCCTGGGTTCGGTCCGATGGCCCTCTGCTCACCTTGTCGTCATGTCTGGCGTGCTCTCCGTCCTGCCTTCTGTGCAGGGGTGCGTAGTCTTCTACGGGCTTGAGCGACCAAGTTAACTTCACTGGTGCGAGCCCATTCAAGTGTCTTTTAAGGGAGGTAAGTCTGATTGCAGCAATCTTTATATGTCCTTGCCTTCCTTTCTTGTGATTAATGTCTTTTCTTTATTCCCTCTTAGGTGCACAGAGGTTCGGTGAATGCGCAGCTTGGATTGGGCTCCTGCAAGATTGGAGGACGCAAGAGCGTACAACGATTTGGTAGGTAATGCGCAAAGTGCGGCGCTGTTTTGTCTTTTACTTGCTAACTTGTATTCTTTCATCCTTTTCAGGTCGCAATGGTCTTTTCTGGCGTGCGAAGAGTTCCGGAACGATGCCGGCCTAGAAATGCCCAACCAGGTGAGTTTCTCATGATGACTGCGGCTAGCGCCATAGGTAACTTGTTTTAACGTTGTCTTTCTCGCTCTCCCTCCAGGTTGCTTCGTTCCGGTGCGTTCGTGGTGTCCCGAAGATGCTGATGACTGGATGGATAAACGCGAGCAGCAGAAGGATGGACAGTCGACGGGCAGAGGCAGGATGGAATTCACAGGTTAAATAGAGACTAATGATATTCTTTGTCTCCTCTGCAGGTCCGCTGTTCAAGGATCGCCGGTATCGGGTCACTGGACACCATGAGCGTCACGCTGCTGGCTGCAGAATAATGTGAAGCATGTTCTTTAACTTGGGTGTGGTTTATATAGCCCTCTTGTAAAGTAGTCCAGGTAAATTAGTCTGGGCTACCACACCCTAAAACACTGCACCGCACAGTCTGGTTCTAGGAACTAGACTGTGTGGGTGCCTCCATGTTGGCTGCAGGCCTCCAAAGAAAAAGTAGTCCCTTCAAGGAGGTTTCCCATCCTGAATATGAGCCTGGCGCCAGGACTGACTACAGGAGAGTCCATGAAGATAGTGCAGGGCCCCTGAGGCCCCAATTGAACCCCGACTCCTGGCCCTATCTGGCATGTGGGCCAGATACCAACGCTGGAGAAATTGAGTTACAGGTAAGAAACTAGTCCCTTCCTGAGGGCTTAAGAGCTCACTCAACTAGAGGAGAAACACCACTGTAGCCCTACTCTATGAGGAATGTCCCTGCCTCAAAACTAAAACTAAGGATCTGCCCGTGTCAAGTAGTAACTTAAAAGCTGTCCTTTTGACCCACACCCTAGAAACAAAACAACAAATGGTGAAAGGAAATATCTGACTGTGTATTAGCAAAACGTGTTCACAATAAAAAAAAAATACAGATCGGGATAAATCCACCAAAAATTACTTACAAGGAAAGATCCTTAGATGCAGAGGGCGGTTCACTTCCCCTGGACTTTTAGGCAGGATGACAAAAGTCTCTATTTAGTAACAGTTATTTTGTGTCTTTATACTGGACTCACAATGTTCTTCTTCAAATAATGAATTCCTTAAGTCTTCCTTTAACTTGGTCATACAACAAATTGCAAGACAGTCTTGCTTTACCTTGGTCAAGCAATAATTTCCAAATCCGCTTTTCTTTAACTTGACCAAACAATAAGTTTGAAGACAGTCTCTCTTCACCTTAATCAAGCAATAATAAAAGGTGGGGCTGTAGAGTTTGAGTATCCTACTGGACAGGATGGGGGAAAAGGTGTCATAAGGAAGGGGATACCGCCTCTCTCCCTTCGGTGTCCCACTTCCACTCCCTGAAGACCCCTCATCCAGGGGATCCTCCCACACTGGTCCACCCCCTGGAACTGGATCCAGTAGCGATGGCCGTGTTCTGGCCACCTGGAAGACATATCCCTGGGGACTTCAGGTTTCTCACAATGCCAGGAACATTTCAGTGCCTAACTTGGGAGGGGAGGGGGCAGGAGGTGGGGGGGAGAGGTCAATCCTGTCATCCTAACATTTCTTAGTCAATTCCAAGATCACCTTGTTAATGTAAAGGCAGAACAAGAGTGAGTCAAGGTTGCAAACTTCTCTGTCCTCCCTAAACTGATTTGTAGTTTCTGCTCCGAGAACCTATATCACTACTACCGTACTATTAGAATAAAGTTCACTCGTGGTTTTTACCAGTTCGGCAGGCACCCCCCTCTTCAGTATAACCTGCAACAACTGGTCTTTAGGTACATAGTCAAAAGTGGTCTGGAGATCTACAAAGAGTGCATACACCCTCATTATCTTAAGTACTGTGTGTTTGTGTAAGATAAGGGACAAGCGGAAACATTGATCGATGGTACTAAAACTGGTTGCTAAAATCCTGCCTGGAGATGAGTTTTGTTAAGGTCACACACTCCTGCAGCTGCTTTAAAACAACCTTGGCAAAACCTTTTTCTCGGTAGCATCAAGTGGGGAGATAGGTCTGCAATTACCAGGCTTCTCCTCCCCCCCCCCCTTTTTTATACACCGGTACTATTTTGGTGGTTTGCCAAGAATCAGGAACTTCTAGTTCTAACGAAAATGTTTCAAACATCCAACTCCTCTTTCAACATGTCGACTGGTATCCTGTCCATACCTGGAGCTTTCTGACTCTGAATTCAGAATGACTCTTAACTTCTGCCAATGTGATGGTCATTATCGTGCTTCTACGTTCAATCAAAGCTGTACCTTTTTCACAGAGCCCTCCACTCTCATTCTCCTGCCACCCCATCTTATAACCCACAGAAGTGTTTAAGCCATTCCTTGGGGGGCGGGGAGGGCAGAGGGTGATGTGGCAGTGAAGCCCATTGTCCTTGATCCCCCTTCTTACCAGCGACCAAGGCCTAAAATGTTTTGGCTTCCTTAGAATCCACCTCTAGGATGTTGTCCCATTTGGCTTTATGACGTTCCTCCTTTTTCTCTCAAAGTGTGTTCTTATATTTGGATCTACAGAGGAGTAACAACTCTTTGTTCACTCTACCTACCGCTAGAAGGCATTCAGACAGCTCTTGCCCATCCTACACTCCTCATCGAACCAAGCATTCTTAGCCACCCCTTCCACTTTATCGCATTTGCAGGTCTTGTGAAAAGGGGGTTAATGCCAGCAACCAGGCGATCAAACTCAGTCAGGACCTCTCCACTACTTCGGTCCCCACCACAGATGCTCTCAGTGCTAATCGGAGCACTTTGGTAAACAGTCTGTTTAATCCCAGCCCCCTCTAATTTATCCCATTTAATAACACGCCTGTCATTTAATCTCACTACTAGCAAAAGTGATTTGTGATTGCTTTCTCTACGGTCATTGACAATAAATTGGACAAGTTCCCAGTCACTCGTCAAAACAAGAATGAAATCAATCCTTGAGGAACAATTGGACCCAAAAAACATGTTCCTGCCAGGGCGATCTCCACGACATCTGCCGTTGCAAGCTCTAAGATTAAGTCATGACAGTAATCGGGCTGATAACCGAGCAGGTTTGTGTACCCTTGGTGGGTGACTCACCTCTAAGGCAGGAACAGCCCACACCAAATCAGCCTCATCCCATAACCCCTCCAGTTCTTTTAGGGGTTCAAACTGTAGGTTGAAATTGCACCTGACTATGACGTGGTACTTCTCATTTATTATATGGTCCTGGTTAGTGATTAGTTCCTGCAGAAGTGTTAGAGTTCCCAAGGGCCTATTATACAAATGGAACACAAGTAGAATGTGTCCATCCCTATTTTTACCAACTACCAATTGCAAGTCAGGTATACTCTAGTTACTGTGAGACATCTGAGGGCAGTCTCACATTTAGCCCTCCTAGGACACCCCTTCAAGTAGCCAAGAGGACAGCAAGGCTGCCACATTCCAACCCTGGGGGTGGACTAGTGATGGTGGTTCACCTGAGTGGAGGGTCTTTGGGGATTGGAGAGACGATACCTGAAGGCGAGACATGGTATCCCCATTCCTGATATTGATCTACCCACCCCTCCCTTAGCCTTTATGGGCTATTGCCAATCTCATCCCATCCCCCCTATAGTTTTCCCTTACGTACTGAGAAGAGGCAACTAGGGTGCAGATTTACTATTCTAAACACCACTCTGGTACTGAGACAAAGAAGAATGGACTGAAGGCATGTGGCAATGAAGATCAGGCATGTCACACTAATAGACTCAAGGAGGGTTAGGCAATTGAGGATACCTCATTTCACCTGCAGCCTCTTAGTAATCGAGGAGAGTATAAAAGGTGGAATCCAGAAGTATATGGGAGATGCAGTTGCAGAAGGAAAAGAGAACCGAAGAATTGCCGTGCTGAAGAGCGAGAAGCCGAGACACAATGAAGATCCAGAGACTCTTGCCGAGGTGACTGTGCAGGACTGGGAGTCCCTGTGAGGTAAGGCGTACCACAGGCACGGATAGTGAGCAGAGGTGGAGCCAACCACGAAGGCCGCTGTGTGCTGAATGAAGTACCCTGTGAACTGACAAGTTGGTTTTCCCACTCTGGGAGAAGCCGCCAAGCAGAGGTACAGAGACCTGGTAAGTGTTGAGAGACACTGCGAAAGCCGGAGCGTTTCCAGGGACCTTGGAATTGGTAACGGTCCACGAAGTAGTGAAAACTACATTTATTTAATACCAAACTGCCTGAAAGGTGCTGCCTAAGCCCACACAAGTGAAAACAGTTGGTGAATACCGAACTGCATAAAAGGTGTTAATCAGTTTTGCACAACTTAAAGTTACATTTGTTGAAAGCTGAACAGAATGAAAGTTGCTATGCTGATGAATGCAACATTACATTTCGTGAATCTTGAGTGGTAGAAAAGTTGTGGTTTGAATGAAAACAAGTAAATGTTACATTTGTGAAATACGGAAAGAAAAGAAAGCTGTTACTTGATTAGAACATGAAGTGCTAAAGACAGCATAAGCAATCGAGTATATCAAGTAACCCGCTATCAGAAAAGCACTTTGAGAATAATATGAAAGTGAAGAGTTATTTTGAACCTGAGGAAACCTATGGTTGCATGGCCTTTGATGGGTGGATCATATGGTCCGACCCCTGCACCTAGACTAGGACTTTTCCTAACACTAACATTACCAACATCAAGAGTCCAATCACAGACCAGGCATGTGGTTGCTGGTTGCGTGACCTGTAATGGGTGGGCCGTGTAGTCTGATAACTGCACTTAGACCAGAAGCCACTACATATTGCTAAAGCAGCAAACAAGTGTGTGTCCTGGGTGAAGCTAACCAAAGGATGGATCAAACAAACCAGGTGTACTCTTATCAACTTGTGAACAGAGGAAGCAAGTTAACTCTTCAGTGTAAACCCTGGGGAAGGGAATACTTAGAACCAAAGAACCTCAGTGTTTATCTTGGGGAAAGGAGTACCAGGATCAATGTTGTATGAACTTGATTATATTTGGGGAAGGGAGTCCCAAGATCAGTATTGTATAAACTTGATTATATTTGGGGAAGGGAAACCCAAGATCTTCTTTTGATGCGACATGTGATGCCAGTGAATGTACAAAAAGTAACTTCATAATATGATCAAACCTCATTGAAACAAATTTACATTGGAACTATATTGAACTTGAACACTTATATTTGGTTGAGAACATTTCCCCACACATTTTTGTTGTAGTTGTGAGGACAAGCATATGTTTTGACACACAGATTTTTGGTTTGGACTAAAAGACATACTTTCCTCGGATTTCTTTAGGCAGGGGAAATCCCACCATAGCATAGGGTTAGTTAGGCCTGACACATTCCTGATCATTAATAAAGCTTTATTTAGAAATATAGATCTGTTGTCTGTGTCCTCTCTTGATACCATGCCTGTCTCACATTACTCATCTCAGGTCCCATCCGGAATTTATGCTATTAGGGTCAATATCCCCCTACCCCCATGGTCTTCCCCTAGCACCCTGTGTTGCTGGGATATTCTTTGCCTTGAAGCCTGGTACCTCAACCGGGATTAAAGCCCAGGTTTCCTGGATACATGTACTACTAGTAGAAATTAAGGCCATCCATTCCGGGTCCTTCAGTTGCCTTTCTAGTCCGGCAACATTCCAAGACAGCACTCTTATTCCCTTAGATCTAACCAGGGCTTCGGGGCTGTTTCTTCACCCAATGGTGGGGAATTACACCTATCTTCAGTCCTTGGTTGCTCTCGGATTCCATGTCGACTCTCACTAAGGGGACACAGCCTCAGAGAGATCAATGTTCTTGGCGGGGATACGATCTTGCTTTAATTGCTAATAACTCCTCAACCAATGCCTTGTCTTTCAGTGTCGGTTGAATAAAATCACTTTGACCATTGGGCATGGTCCCTCTTTCACACATCATGTCCTCTTATTACAGAGGTGCATCATCTAACGTGGCATACCCAATGTATGCTCTTGTTGATTAGCATCGCTCTGTTCTCATAAGACCTTGATTTTAATTTGGGTATGTTACACATTTAGACAGATGCGCCTCTTTCCACCTCACCTTGATTGCGCCCCGCGGTTATGAAACTAGGTTGGCTTATATCTGGTGTTTTTTTTTTTGTCTCCCTTAGCCAAATCATCCTGGTAGGGGAGTAGACTTGTGCTTATTGATGGTATCTGTTATTGATTTTACCCAGTCAGGGGCTTTCTCCACCCTTGCAGACCTGGGTTTGTTCAATACTCTTTCCTCAATAGGGCTACATGCCTTATTCTGATGCTGAGTCTAGGAAGATCCTTTAGCCATTACTTGATTCCCAGCCTGCCTAGCTGAAATGACGGGTGGTTGGGAGGGTTGGGGAGCTTGTTCAATATGTAAACTAGTCAACTGTTTCCCCTGTTCAGTAGTTATATTGGTTAAATTAGCCACCATTTCTTTGTTTCATAACCTCACACATGTTTTCCTTAACACGGACACTTAGTGTCCCTTTCACTAGCTCAGGATCAATGTTTACTTTTTCTTATCGTTTTGTGCTCCCACTCTTGTTTTAGGTCGCACTTTCTTGGGGCTAGGTTTTGCCTCCATGTTATCCCTTATATTATCAGATACACCGTTAACCGATACACCGTTATCAATATCCTTGGATACTGGTGCATCTGGGATTACATTCTACTGCATCACTATCCCAAAAAGAATATCTATTTTGCAGTGGAATGCCAGATACAATTAAGGCAGTTTCTAACAGTGCTCTAAGGTTTGTTGGCCTTGTTGGTTTTACCAGTCTATCATATAATCCCCCTCAAGTTTTCTAGAGATTAGGTCTATCATATTCATATTGTGTGTTTGTGTGTCTGTGTGTGTATTTCCCTGCACTTTGTTGTGTTGACTATAGACCTTTACCATATTGCTAGTAGGGAGCCCTAAGATTTACAACTGTGTACAGGGATAAGATAGGCCCCCACCCGACCCTCTCTTGAACTAGGATATTCTCCACTAGAAATGTATCTAGCAGATCCTCGTTACCCGGTCTCTACACATCTCGAACTCAAGCTGCTTTGGTAACTGGAGACAGTTCTAACTGAATCTTCTATCTCTACCACGCCTATTGCGTTCATACCCTTATCCAGTACTGCACAGTTAGATTTAATAGCTTTAGGGCGTGAAGCTTCACTTCCATGATGGGCTCAAAGCGTTTATATACTCCTTTTTCGTTCAATTCATGGAGTGATAGTAAAATTAGCTTTACGCTTCACCATATCTATTGCTAGAGCACAACTCCTTTGTGTCAATGATCAAGAATGACAATCGATAGCTGGGTTCACCTCCTGTATTCATAGTGGTTGTTATATGAACCTCCACAAGGCCACTAAGCTCTAATATTCCATTACTACTATTTGAGGCCTGTTGAGATTACATCCTCCCAGTCACCAGTTACCAGGAAGGGACCAGCACCCTGACTTTCACCTGATCACCAAAGTGAGGAATCTATGATTATTCAAAGTACAGATCCGGCAACTTATTCCTGTTAAGTTATTTAATCCTCCAAAGTGTTAACTATGAAAGTGCTTTAGTGCTGTATTACTCTAAAATTCTAAAATACTTAAACTGTATAAAAAGCAAAGATATAAAGTGCTTAATCCAATGAACACAAAAAACACGCACTATCAAATTCAAGTCCAAAAGGTTTAAAAGCATATGATGTTCCAACAAGAGAAGTTTATAATTGTCATTAAAAAAGACATCAATCTATGTGTAAGAGAAAAATCCTGGGTGTCTTGTATCTGGAGATCTCGGATATACTCTGATATGTTATCTAAAAATGATATTCATAAGCCAATAAGTGTTTTAAAACATAAAATAAGCCTGGCAAGCTAACCGCATAGAGAGCAGAGGAAGCTCAAACGCTCAGGGGGCATCCATAGTCTGTCTCCCCCTCCCAGCTCCTCTCATTGCTGTTCTATTCTGTGGAAGCCCCGTGTATCAAGGTACCTGGTTAAACAAGGGGTTGATCTCCTCAGCAATGAAGAAATAATAAAAATAAGAGTACATATTTCTCTGCTGCACAATTCTTAGCTGGTGTTGGTGTTTTTTTAACCCTTAACTTTTAGAGAAAGTTCTTTAACTCCTTTTGGCATTTGCTTGTTTAAGGGCTGCTTATAGCTGGTACTTATCTGCCACTGGTATAGGACTAAGGGAAGAAGATAGTCTTTGCGATGCACAGGAGGTCCTCTAGTTAAACTCTAGTTAAACTATTACCATCTCCCCTCAACCTGGGGCTATCCACACATGGGAGCTTTCAGGAACACTGTTGGGAGAACTGACACGCTGGTTTAGGCGCGTTATGAACAAATCCAGCTCCCCAGCATAACATCCTTTAACTTGTCCTTGACGTCCTCACACTTACTTGCACTGTCAGGTCTGCTAGGGCAACCCCCCCCTCCCACCGGCATCAACACCGGCGGCACCAACAATGCTCTTTCCCTCACCGGGCTTTGCTTCTCTGGGCCTGGGCAACGGTTGATATCTTTTCTCGGGGGATGTCCTGGAGCTCGCTCACAGCAAGATGGCTGAATGGGGTGAAGGCAACAGAGTGTTCACGGCACCAACACCACCCTTTCTGTCACCAGACTTCCAATAGTGACATTTTTCCAAACCCTTTGGCTTCAAGTAATGCTGCATCTCACCTGAACTCCAGTTAGAGCGGCGACACACCCCTTTTATTTGTAATGACGTACATAAAAGGATGAAGAACTTGGAATGGAGGAGAGATAATCCTATGCAGAGGGAAGTCTGATAGCACAACGTCCTGCAGGGGCAGAGCCACGCTAGAAAATGGAACCAGCGGTAGCATGGAGAGCGAGCAAATCACTACAATTACGTCTGAAGGCTGATGTCCTTTTTGGGCCAAGCAGCCAAGGTCGAGGCTGAGACTGTAAAGCGACAGTCTTGCCTGGTAGCATGACCACACAGTTGCTGTGGTGCGGCTGGGGCACATTAACTGATGCCGAAACTGCACTGCACAGGAGAGATCGGATCCCCGATCTCCATGTGAGAAGTGCATTAGCTGCTGAGCAGCGAAGGGAAGCGAACACTGCTGAAAGGTAACTCCATCGAGAGGGGTGAACTGCGATATCAGAAGCTGGGAAAGCTACTAGGGTTACGGTAGCCGAGAAAACGTGTACATGCAGACGCCCTACCGAAATCACAATAAACCAAGCCTACTAGAGGGCCCGAGGGCTTTGGAGAGACCTGAAAAACTGAGATATTCATAGTCGATGCTGGGAGAGCCACATGGAATACAGGAGCCCAGAAAACCCAAACGGGCAAACGCCCCACCCAAACCCCTGCTGGAGTGTAGCCCTATCCGAAGTGGAAAGTCCTGGAAACACGAAACATAGTGAACAGGACCTGGAGGAGAGTACACTTGGAGGGTTCCAGTGCTTAAAGAAACAAAACAAGAAACGGCCATTGAAGGCGCATAATCTCGACTCTGCATAAACGTAGAGGGCAAGAGAGCAATAACAGTGTGCAGAACAGGAAGGCCCCCTACTGGAAATTGCACTTTAAAGAAACTGCGTTGGAGACACATGGAAAGTGTAAGACAAACATGCAGCATAAATAGAGGGCTACAATGAAACACTCATTGGTTTGAATCATGATTTAATCACAAAGTTAAGATATACATAAATGCAATCAATTTACTGATACAATTGCAGTGAAATTGTGTGCAGGCCCGGTTGACTGTATTGGCTCCTGTCTCAAGCATTATACTGCCCCCCCACCACCCTTCCTTGGGCCACGTGCGTCTGTCTCATCACCTCTCCTCACTTGGCCGATTTAAGAGTCTGAATGCCTTGTGGCCGATCCTTTAAGGGCTGCTGGGGATTTGCAATGGCCGCTCTGCCTTTCCTCTGGATTCTTTTGCAAGGACTCTGGCCCTTCACGCAGACCACCCTCCTGTAGTCTGTAGCCTATCCTTGATGCAGCCGATCCGTACTTTCCAGCACTCCCCTTATTGTGTGTGGTGGGGCACCATGTTTTTTTGGTTGCACTCTGCATTTGGGTCTTGCATCCACTTCTCTGTTCACAGGCTTGTGAGCTAGTTGCCCTTTTACTAGCTCTTTTGTTACTTGGTGACCAGACTTCTGGGCAATGGCCCCATATGTTGGGAGAGCCTCCAAGGTCTGGTGGAGACGGCATCGCAGGTTGGGTCTCACCAGCGCTCGTGGGAGAACGTCCTCCATTTCTCAGAGCTCCAGCAAATTTTCATATTCAAAATACTTCAATATGAAAACATGTCTGTCTTTGTCAGTGATTGTTCCATCTGTGCACTTTCAGAAACCTCTGACATAGCCTCTTTCTTACACCCATTTTGAGGGCAACAAGTGTCACTAGAATCAAGTTCCAAAATGTACTCACATTGCTTTGTATCTAAACATAGAAATGAAAGATAGAATTAGTAAATGTGTGCCAGTCGGTGGTATTTCCAGGACTCTTTGCAGTTTGCTGCCTTTGAACAAACAAATACTTGACGAAAAACTTCAAAGGCACCATTTATGTCTGCTCTGCTTCTGACTGCTCTCCTGCTGACCTTTCTGTTTCCAGACAGTGCAGCAGCACCCCCAGCACTCCTAGTTCCAGCACCACTCGATCAGCCAGGTTGGAGGTGGCCCAGACAAAGCTGGTATTCTGGAAGCCAATATTTGGATGTGGTCAGGTGACTGACTAGCATGATGATCAGCAGCGGAATAGGCAGTAAAAGGGCCAAGGGGAGCAGAGAAAGGCAGACATGCCAATAATTTGTGTTGCTGAGGTCATCTGTTCGTTTCTTCAGGCCACCTTGATCAGTCTCCGATCCGTCTCCAAGGCCAGTGCTCCAGCTCTATCCTGTTTGGTGAATAGTTGTTTCGAATTCGAAAGCTTTCCTTCTCCAGCATTGGATCTTTCATAGATTCAGATGCGTGAATATTCCCCGTTGTCAGACCGGGAATCCTCTGTGATTTAAATGATTATTAAACATTTTAAATATATACATTATTTCCATAGAAATATGACTGTAGATTGCCCATTATGGTCTATGAGCCATTCACATGTGTAGTCCTTCCACCTCACTTTGGTCCTTTATGGCCCCAACAAATGAAGTGGGAGGGTTTAAGCTCTGCCCCAGTCAGCCATCTTCATATGTTTCACTGCAGTCTAACAGGCAGTGGGAATCCTCCAGCTCTATGAGCTTTTCGAAATCTTTCTCCTGTTAGATATATTTGTTTATCTCAAAATATATCTTTTTGCTATCTCCTGATCAAGCTCTTTCTGCTCTGTTTTTCTGGGCTCAGAAAACATTTGCTCTCACCTAAAATTTGTCGAATGAAATCCTCTTCAAATCATGGCTGAACTTCCAACTGCCAAAAAGCAGAAACTACACAAGGTAAATGCAGAAACTAGTCTACATGAAGGATCCTCATGAGCAATGCATCTACTGCGTGTATCCTCATGATATCAATAAATGTGACATTTGCAAGACTTTCCAAGGCCAGACACAGAAGACTTCTTCTCCATTTAGAAGCCAAAGGTCTATCTTCTGACGAAGAATCTGCCAATACAGCTCCTGTACATTCTACTAAACCATCTGAGAGGCAAATTTCAAAGAGAAGGGCCTCTTCAGTGGAAAGGAGTATCTCTCCCTCTCTTAAAAGTAAGATGAAGGTGGAAATGTCCCCTTCGGGCTCTGAGCATCACAAGAAATGGCATCCTGAGGAATAAACCACCTCCAAAGGTAAGGATGCGTTTTCAAAAAACACAAGGGGGGGCAGTCATGAACAGATGAGCAGTCGACGAGCGGCTACAGCGATGGAGGTCCATCGACGACCAAGCCGTCGACGAAACCTGTTTCGTCCCTGACGACAACACTTCAAACCTCTTCATCGACGACCAAATCTTTGTCTTTGAAATCAGCCTCCACGAAACATTCGTCGACGGAGTCCCATCAATTGTCCACAAATCTCTCGTCCACAAAGAACCCATCGACGGATAAACAGTCAACCGTCGACAAAGTCATCGTCCATGAAGCCACCGTCGACGAAGCATATGACGATGCTGTCAACGACACTGTCAACGACACTGTCAATTACTTCGTCCACGGAGAAAACAAAACCCAAAGCAACCCCCGCAGACGCCACTGTTACACCATCCAATGGAAAAAAACAGTGCCTCCTATACTAGACTCATGAACCAATAGGAGCACAACTATCTCCTTTAAGAGAGATGGCAGAACTCCCAGACATCATTCTTCAGGAGGAGTTTTCAGACACCGAATGTTTGTTTATTTATTGTGTTGGTGAGCAACCTTTTCTCACCCCCAAGGAAAACAGTCCTCCCTGGCAACCAACTACGGAGGAATCCGCCGATCTTTACGATCCAGCACTCATGGAGTCGATGCAAAGCATCATTGAAGAATTCAATAAACGTCAAACGGAAAGAATGTCATCCTTACTGAAAGAGGTAACACCTCCACAGAGGAACATCTGGCCTCGGCATAGCAAACCTAGTCTCCTTCCAGGAACAGGGCACGTTCACCTGAGCCGCCTCGCAGATCCAGGAGCAGGACGCTCAGTGCTTCACCGACAAGGGTCCCATCTCCAAGATCATATCCTAGGCCAAGATCACCTGTTCAAGATCCTACAATTGTACCTTGAAGCGCATCGGTCTCAGACTGGCAAGAGGATCCTTTCAGAGATTTTTCAGACCCTGATGAAGGGGAGATTACACATGAGCCTGACATGCCTCTCGGAGTACCTGCTAGAGGATTGGTGTCACAAGAAGCTCAACTGCTATGGGCATGGGCATTGCACCACAGAGTCCAAATCAAAGCAAAACATCTTCCGGGAGTAGACAACTTCCTAGCGGACAAACTAAGCAGAGAGTTAATCCGCAGATCAACTTTTTTGCCACCAAAGCCAACAAGAAATGCTGCGAATTTGCCTCCAGGTACCCAGACAATCGGTCACTAGGAGATGCGTTCTCGGTGGATTGGACAGGGAAATTCCCAAATGCTTTCCCCCCCCCCCATCCCTCTCATAGTGAGAGTGCTACGCAGGCTGAAGGGATAGAATTGTTCAATGATCCTGATAGTGCCAGATTGGGCCCCGCAGATCTGGTACTCAACCCTACAACACCTCTCTAGTTGGCCCTCGATTCACCTCAAAGCTCATCGGGAGCATTTGATACAACACAACCGCAAGGTCCCCACCACGACCCAGCGAGACTATCGCTCAAGGCCTGGTTCCTGAGCAGCGAAAACTAATGAATCTGGATCTCCCTGCATATTGCTGGGTAAATTTTCAAGGCATATAGGCCTCTTTCTACTCGGACTACCTATATCCGGAAAATGGCTCGTTTGTCCGAGTGGTGCGAAACCTCATCTGTGAACCCACTCATAGCATCGGCCGAACAAGTGTTCCCTTACTTTACTGTACTTGGCCAAAGCAGGATTATCTATATCCTCTATCAAGGTTCATCTATTGGCCATAGCGGCATTTACAACGAATCCAGATAGTCATTGCTCACTCAACCAGCTGTTAAGATCTTCCTGAAAGGGCTGATGCCTACTTACCCACCTACGCTAACATCAGTCCCATTCTGGAGTCTAAACACGGTACTGACAGCTCTAATGGAACCACCTTACGAGCCTGTTCATAGATGTGACATAAAATTCTTATCTTGGAAAACAGCTTTCTTGATAGCCATCACATCTACCGGGAGGATCAGTGAGTTACAAGCTTTATCATCGGAACCTCCTTTTACCTTGTTCCATAAAGACCGCGTCATTCTAAGAACTCATCCAAAATTCCTTCCCAAGATTTTGTGCATTGTCCTCCCAACTTTCTTCCAGAATCACACCTCTGAAACAGAAAGAACTTTGCATTCACTAGATGTGGCAAGGGTTCTAAAGTTGATGTAGTCCAACTTTAAACAAGCATACTGCACAGCAAAGGTCTGAAAAGCACATCATTCTTTCTAAAAAACGAGATCAATTTCCTATCTAGAACAAAACAAAATGATTATTGAGATGCTACATTTTTGTCTTCACAATAACATCTTTACCTTCAACAACAATCTATACAAACAACTTCATGGCACCGCAATGGGGTCAAAATTTGCCCCGAACTATGCAAATCTATTTATGGGTTTCTTCGAACTTCAACACGCCTGAAAACATCCACTTTTTCGTAAAAATGTCAAATTTTGGGGTCGCTTCATTGATGACATTTTGATAATCTGGGAGGGCAACACCCATCAACTGGATACATATGTCACCTATTTCAATAACAACAAATACAAACTTTCTTTTACAAAATCGGTCAGTGGTAACAACATAGAATTTCTAGATTTGGAACTGTTTGTTGCCTGCCGTTGGTTTTGTAAAGAGTTTTGTTTGAATTTGTGCATTTTCCACAGTCTCCTCTTTGCATCATCCCATCATCCAAGACACACCATTCAAAATATTCCCTATGGGGAGATCCTCAGGATAAAACGGAATTGCAGCACACCACTCAAATTTCAGGATAATCTCAAGTAAAACCTTCTTCAAATTCAAACAAAGAGGCTATGATTCAAGGAATATAAAAACCGCCATAGACAAAGCAGAGAAAGCTTCCAGAGAATCTCTACTCATTGACAAACCAAAAACTGTTACCACCAAATATAAATCTCAATTCATCACCACTTACAGCACTGAGGCAAAGAGAATCAAACTGATATTGTTGGAACACTGGAATATTCTCCTTACAGACCCTAGTCTACAGAAATATCTGGACAACTCTCCAAGCATTTGTTTTCGGAGAGCACCAACCATAAAAAACCTAATCAGTCCAAGTTTTCTTAATCCAATACCAAGTACAAGGCAATCTTTCTTTCAAACCTCCATTAAGGGCACTTATAAATGTGGACACTGCAAATGATGCCCATCTATAAATCAAGGAAAAAGGTAAATCAAACTCCCAAATGGAAAAACAAATCAATCAATTAATAAATTGTAACTCAACTTACGTTGTTTATGGTTGGGAATGTTTATGTGGTAAACTGTACATGGCAGCACTTGAGGCGAGAATCTTTGAGCATCTAAGAGCCATCCGGAATAAAGATCTGAGATCCCCCCCATATCAGTTCACATAATTGAAGATCATCCTTCTTTTGAAATTTCTAACCTAAAAATATTTGGCTTGGAGAAAATTTGTTTACCTCCCAGAGGTGGAAACAAGGAAGAACTGTTAAGAAAACAGGAATGCAAATGGATTTGTATCATGGACACATGCGTTTCAGATTTGAATTGTGACAATTGGTTGTAATCACATATTTTGTATTTTGATAGAGAGATGCTCAACTAAATGCAACCAACTATTTGAGTATATAGACGTTTGCTTTGTTGAAAATAGAATGAAAATGATGTATTTTTATAAATGTTCCCCTTGCTTTATTCACTACCGACAGTAACCCTTTTTTATTTATAAATTTCGATTTTTGCTCCTCACCAGAAATCATTTAGCTTATCCTTTTTTGTCACTCCCCATACTCTAATTTCCTTTTTTATCAGTCCACCTAATACTAAAATAATATGAGTAGTAATCCAGTACAAACCAACTTTTTAATCAAAATAAATAACTTCTTAGACATTGGATCCATAAGCAAGTTCAATACCACTTGACAGGATATCACAAAAGCCTTTACCAAAAAAAAAAAAAAGAAAATTATATATATCAGAGCAATCTGCTCTTAAAATGGCGGCCAAACGCACTAAATACACGATAACGTCATCACGTTGCATATAACACGAGAAACCGCCAATAGTAAAACCAACTAATATAGTCATAACCCAAAAGAAATATGCTTAGAAAAGCTATTAACCTCATTTACAAAGTAAACTTGTCTTAGAAAACTTAGCCCAAAAAATGGGCGCCAAACGCATTGAAGACACGGTGACGTCATCGCGTCACGCTAAACAACGTTGCGCGCAGCGTGATGTCGTCGCCACGCTCTGTTCGAGCTATAAATAGCCGTTTTAGAAGTACAAATGCCGCACAACCAGCCAGGACGTTTGTCTTCGTGCTTATCAGGGCAATTAGGACTTTTTCATCTCTGCTCTGGACTACAATTAACCTTAGGATGAGCACTTTTGTCTTCAGCAGTTTCAGAAGTATTGCATTACCACAAGTTAGTCTCCAAGCCTTTTATTAATATTAAACTAAAAAGGAATATCAACTGATCGTCTCTTCCCAACAGTTGATCATATTATTGGAAGAATACTACCAAAAAAGAAAAATTTGGAGTAATTTGTAACAATTTTGTAAAAAATATCATAGCAATCATATGAATGTAATTGAAGTTTACAAGAACATCTAAGACATTCACAAGTGAACCTCACAATAATACAGGGTGAGTCAAATTAATAAATACGATATCAGTTTTGACAACATATTGAACTTGACACAAACAATATCACCATAAATTTAACAAACTAACAATTGTACACTTCGAGGGGATTGTGTCCTCTGACTTATTCCACATCTTTGACAGTAATTACCACAGCTGTGCTGCTTCAGAAAACTTTTTCAATGTAGGCATCCTGTGTCGACGACGTCGATACGCTCCCTCGAGGGCCTCGGTCGACGTCACCGGATGTTATATCTATGACACCCGTAGCCTCAGTTCCGTTTTTTCCGCGAACGTGTTCGCTTGTGAATCTCAGCACAATCAATTCTTCTACTTCGTTGTGAAAGTTTGAGATCATGTCTTCATCTTCTTCTACCCCAAAGTTGGGCTTTAAAAAGTGTCAGGGCTTCGGTTCCAAAATGTCTATCACGGACCTGCACAACGTCTGCCTCTGGTGCCTCGGCGAAAGCCACGCCACCGACGACTGCGATGACTGCCAGCCCCTGACTTCGAAGGCCTTGCGGGAGTGGAAGAAGTTGTTCACGGTAGGTAGGGTATCTAAAACCCGTAAGATGAAATCTACTGGACTTTCGACCGACGACTCGAGGGGCGACTCTCCGCGTCGGCGTAGGTCCAGAGGGTCTCGGCGTGGTTCCCGCCATTCCTCTGCCTCTTCTAGGCATTCTCGGAAGCGCTGTCACCGGTCGCCTTTCCCATCCTCGTCAGAGGACTCCACCAGAAGGCGGGTAGTTTGTCCCACCAAGCATTCATCGCCGGCAGAATGGGACGCATTCCGTAGGGAGATGATGGTGATTTTCGAAACGCAGGGCACCGGTTCGTCTGTGCCTTTGAGAGAAGCCGGCAAGGAACAAGCTAGAGCCACCGCTCGCACGCCTTTGGGCTCGGGCGGTCGGCGCGATCATCGGGAGCCGTCGAGGTCCAGATCGGACAAGGTTGATCGCCATAGCCCTGCCAGGTCCCGGTGCTAGACAACATCGGAGCCTGTGAGGCCTTCTAAGAAGGCATCAACGCCGTTGGCGCCATGTCCGTCGAGGGACTCTCTCGAAGCTCCGGCTCTGAGGAAGTAGTCGGCGCCAAGGCTGTCGAAGGACACGCTCCAGCCTCGAAGCAGTTGCCTAAGTCATTGGCGCCTCGATCGACGTCAACGCCAATTCCATCGGCGCCCTCAACGCCTTTTGAGGAAATTTTACCGGAGATGCCCTGGAGGGCTGTGGAACCTCAGAGGAAGGCCCTCAGGAAGCCAGTGAGGCCTGTTTTTTAGCCCTTCTCTGGTCATCCCCCCAGGCTTGCTTTATTCCAGCCTTTGGACTACATTTCAGAGATGGAAGAAGGGTCAGATGAGGAGGGGGTGGTGCCTCCTGCGGTTCCTGATGACTGGTTGTCTGGTCACAGCCAAATGGAAGACCTGCATCAGTCCTTACATGATGCCAGTGGTATGGGCACCTCTCCGGAGGTTGAGTTTGGCAGGCCTGAGCCTGGAACACATGCTGAGTTCTTGTACAGGTGTCTCATATCGAGGGTGACTGAGTACTTGGGGTGGTCTGCTCCACCTGTGGATTTTCTGCAGGATGATCTGACTGACATCCCGGACCAAGGTCCACCCACTGACCCAGTGTTGCCGTTTCATATGGCCTTACAAAGAAGGGTGGCAGGGGCTTGGACTGCTCCGGGGAGTCTCCCAGCAGTGAATAAGTCGCTTCTGAAAAAATACCATCCAACTAGTGGTGACTCCTGCTACTTGTCTACGCACCCCACTCTGGAGAGTTTGGTGGTGCAGGCGGCTACGGCCCCAGCGAAGCAGGCTGCATACCCTACCATCCCTCCTGATAGGGACGACAAGCGCTTGATGGTTGGGCGAAGAAAGTATTTTCATCTGGGGTATGGCTTTAAAGGCAGCTAACTCCGTTTATGCCTTGGCAAGATTCACTCAGTCTGTGGAATTGTGTATCTTTGGCAGCTGAACATATTCCCGAAGGGGAGGAACGGGATGGTTTCTAGCCCTCGTTCAAGATGTCAAGGATGCCATGTGTGAATCCGTTCAGTCGGGTCTGGACATGGCAGACTGTGTCAGCCGGTCCATGGCGGCGAGCACCGTGATGCGCAGGTTTGCGTGGTTGCGGAAGTCAGGGTTTGCTCCTGATGTACAGTCCCGGCTTCTCAACATGCCCTTTGATGGTGTCCATCTTTTTGGCAGCAAGGCTGACGAGAGCCTTGAGAGGTTGCAGACCTCCAAAACTGCAGCAAAGTCCTTGAGCGCTGTAGCACGTCAACCTCTGCCTTTTTCGTCCTTTTGGACAGCAATGGAGGGGAGATTCCTTTCGATACTACCCTTCCTTTGGTAGATCGAGAGGAGCTGCCAGTCAAAGGGGCCAACATAGGAGTACCAGAGGTGGAAAACAAGGTACTCAAGGTGCCAAAGCCGCTCGGGCAGTTACCTTTTTACCCTCAGGCACTGTCGCAGCCGCGTCAGCTCAGTCATGAGGCCATGTGCCATGGTTCGCCGGTTGGGGGGAAGACTGGCGCAGCATCTTGTAGAATGGCATGCCATTACTTCAGATATGTGGGTTCTGGAGATCATAGCCCATGGCTACTGTCTTCCTTTCCGACAGAGGCCTCACGACAATCCACCTGGGAAGCTGTCTTTGAAGTGTCCGGATCCGCTCCTTGCGCAGGAAATCCTATTCCTACTGGAGAAAGGGTCCATAGAACTGGTGCCTGTAGCAGAGATTTACAAGAGATGGTATTACCATATTTTTTTAACCCGAAAAAAGACGGAGGATTGAGACCCATCATGGACTTGCATGGTTTGAACAAGCTGCTCAGAAAGGACAAGTTCAAGATGGTTACTCTTTTTGAAGTCCTCCAGGTCCTTCAACTTCAGGATTGGTTGGTGTCTCTCGACCTCAAGGATGCTTACTTTCATGTGCCGATTCATCCCAAGCACATGAAGTACCTGAGGTTCGCGGTTGGCGACTCGCATTTTCAGTTTCGGGTCCTGCCATTCGGATTGACCTCTGCCCGAGGGTCTTAACCAAGCTGATGGTGGTGCTGGCAGCCCATCTCAGGAAAGGGGGGATTCGCGTCTACCCCTACCTGGACGATTGGTTGATCAGGACATGCTCTCCCGAGCAAGTCCTGGATCATCTGTACGTCACCTGCCACTCCCTTCACAAACTGGGCTTCTCACTCAATTTAAAGAAGTCTTATGTGACACCTACCCAGCGGCCCCAGTACATTGGAGCAGTGCTCGACACGTCCCGGTGCTGTTTGCGCCTCCCCAGGTGAGGGCTCATCACATTCTGCAGAAGTTTCAACGTGCCTAGAGTCTCCCGGCGTTCAAGTTCTTGAGGTTGCTCGGCCTCATGGCATCCTGCATTTTCCTGGTGCCAGAGGCCAGGCTGCGGATGAGATCTCTGCAGTGGGTTCTCAAGATGCAGTGGTCGCAGTTCTCCCGCAGGATTGTGGATCCCGTTTAGATTCTGCCCTCCGTCGCCCAGGACCTTCTGTGGTGGGCCGTCGAAGGAAATGTGTTGAAGGGGGCTCCGTTTTGGCAACCGTGGCCGGAGGTGACGATCGTGACGAACGCATTGCTCACAGGGTGGGGAGCTCATGCCAACAATTTGACGGTCAGCGGCTTTTGGTCTCCGTCGAAGTCAAGACTCCACATCAATCTGTTAGAGCTCCGGGCTGTCAGGCTAGCCCTGAAGGCTTTTCTGCCATCTGTGCGGGGGGAAGAATGTCCTGATTATGACGGACAATACAGTGGCCATGCACTACCTCAACAAAAAGGGGGGGGTGTGGGGTCACTCCCATTGTGCAGGGAGGCGATGCAGCTCTGGTTCTGGGCCATCCAGCAGGAAATTTCGATCTCGGCAGTTCATCTGGCCGGAGACGAAAACGCAGCGGCGGACGCTCTGAGCAGGCGGAGGACGGTCTCTCACGAGTGGGAGCTGGCTCAGGAAGTTCTGTTGGAGATCTTCGCCCTTTGGGGAACCCCACAAGTGGATCTCTTCACCACCAGTGTCAACTGGAAGTGCAAAAGATTCTGCTTGCAGGAATTTCCTCCAAGCGGAGCCTTAGGGGACGCGTTCGTAGTGGAGTGATCCTTCCCACTGCTGTTCGTGTTCCCTCCAGTCCCTGTCATTCCACAAGTGTTGCGGAAGTTATGGAGGTTTGGTTCCCGGATGATCCTCATTGCTCTGGCATGGCCCCGGAGAGCGTGGTACCCCGACCTTCTAGACATGTCCATCTGCCCTCCACGTCGTCTACCCTCCCGAGAGGATCTGCTCTCGCGGAAGGGGGGTAGAGTTCTCCATCCAGAGGTCAAGTCTCTCAGCCTTCATGCTTGGTATCTGAAATGCTGAGGTATAAGGATTGGGACCTCCCTGAAGACGTAATGGTGGCGTTGCTTTCGGCCAGAAGGCCCGCAATGAAATCCCTGTAGCGTTGCCGTTGGAGGAAGTTCTGCGACTGGTGCACGGTACAGAATGTGGATCAATGTTTCAATGTTCCAGACCTTTGGTTTTGTCTTTTTTGCTTTCTTTAGCCCACAAGGGCCTGCAAGTAGGTACCATTAAGGGGGTACCTGGCGGCGCTGTCCATATTTAAGCGCTTGTCTGAGGAATGTTCTTATTTTAAGATCCCTTTGATTTCTCAGTTTCTAAAAGGACTAACTAATGTGTTTCCTCTGTCACCTTTCCAGGTGCCAGGCTGGGATTTGAATTTGGTTCTAAAGTTCCTAATGGGTGCTCCGTTTGAGCCCTTACATTCTTGCCCGCTGAGACTGTTGTCCTTTTAAGACTGTATTTTTGGTTGCGGTTACTTCCGCACGCAGAGTGAGTTAGTTGCAGGCACTCTCTGCCAAGCCACCTTTCACAGTGTTCCATAAGGACAGGGTTGTCCTTAGGGTTCATCCTTCTTTTCTTCCGAAGCTTGTGTCGGAATTTCATTTAAGCCAGAAGGTGGTTCTTCCGGCCTTCTATACGCCTCTGCAGCCTGATAAGGAAGAGGAGAGGCTCCATAGGTTGGATCCTAGGAGAGCTTTGAGTTTCTATCTCTCACGGATGTCCCGGGTCAGAGTGGACGATCAGCTCTTTGTTGGTTACGCTGGAAGGCGTTTAGGTCAGGCTGTTTCCAAACAGACCTTGTCCAGATGGATCATTTTGACAATCTCTGAATGCTACCGGTTGGCGGGCAAGGACCCTCCAGTAGGCTTACGGACTCACTCTACTAGGGGTGTGGCTGCCTCCACGGCTCTACAGAGGGGCATTCCGATTTGCAGTATTTGCGAAGCAGCCACGTGGGCTTTTGTCCATACATTTGTGAGACACTATTCCCTGGATTTGGCCTTTGGTAAGACAGTCCTATATTCTGCAATTTGATTGGGCATTCTAAATTGATGAATTTGTAAATTCTTTTCCCACCTCCATACGTTGGTACTGCTTTGGGAGTCTGTCAAAGATGGGGAATACGTCGGAGGACACAATCCCCTCGAAGAACAAGTTACTTATCTTACCTGGTAACATTCTTTCGATGGGATGTTCCTCTGACGTATTCCTCATTGTACCCTCCCAGCCTGTCCCTCCACAGAATTTCTTATGCGATTGCAGCTTAAGTTTCCGCAAGGCTTTCTGCAGTCATACTGGCAAGTGGTTGGTGACACACGTTCTGGGGAAAAAACTACAACTGAGGCTACGGGCGTCGTGCGTCGTAGATACAACATCCGGTGACGTCGACTGTCGACGGAGGCACTTGAGGGAGCGTATCGACGTCATCGACGCAGGACACCTACACCGAAAAAGTTTTCCGAAGCAGCACAGCTGTGATGATTACTGTCAAAGATGTGGAATACGTCGGAGGAACATCCTATCTAAAGAAAGTTACCCAGTAAGATAAGTAACTTGTTGTTCTTTCTTTTTCTTTACTCCCCTCTGATAGAAAACATTCTCTCTCCTGATGAACCATTGATATACACAATGGGGAAACACGTGTTCAGTAAGAACCTAGCGAGTTAGAATCTACCTGTACAGTGAAAAACTATTTGAGTTCCCAAGTGTGATAAAAACACTTGGGCAGACACAATGCTTTTGTTTTTTCTACTACCACCACCAGATGTGATGACAACATCAGGAAAGAATTAATTTGCATGTTTCTATGAACATATACCAAATTAAAGAATTCTGAAAAGCACTATTTGTATGGAACAAGGTTTAAACCTAAAGCTGGCGCATTTTAGTAAACTTTTTTTCCCATTTCAAAGTATTTTTTGGTTCTAAAGTTTTACTTACAGAGAACTAAGGAGTTCCGCTCCTCCAACAGATTGTTCATTGCTTTTTCTGGCCGCACTAAAGGTCAGCATATTTCAAAACCAAGTTTGGCACCTTGGGTTTCTCAATGTATCACCCACTGTCATCAGTCTAAAGGTGACCCCCTCACCAGGCCTCCTTCGGCGCACTCCACCAGAGGGAGAGCAGCTTCTGTGGCGTTTCACACAGAGGTAGCATTGAAAGACATTTGCAGAGCCGCTACCTGGAGCATGCTGCACGCGCTCACCAAACATTACTGCCTGACAGAAGATACCAACAAAGAATCTGCAGTTGGCCAGGCAGTGCTCTGCCACCTCTTTTCATAAGGTAGGATCAGCCTTCCTCCTGCCTTTCCCTGGGTGTAAGGATAATGATGATAATGATGCGTTATTTATATAGCGCCTTAATACAAAGCACTTTACAGAGCACATATTTACATACAATATCACCCAACCGAAATTGGTACTGATTTATCGACCTCGGAAGGATGAAAAGCTGAGTTGGCTTTGCCCGGGATTCCAGCCTGCAGATCACGCTATGATCACAGCAGCGAGCGCTCAACCCGCTGAGCTATCTTACCGGCTGTGTATGTGACCTTTGTGTTGCTGTATGGCAAAGGCTCGCAGAAGTTTTCTGCATATCTATGTATATATGATGTGGGCATGTTTTAACTGCTTTGTATTATATTCAAGCATCTGAATCTATGAAAGATCCAATGCGGAGAAGTCTTAGTTACTTACTTGTAACTGTATTTCTCCCGCATTGGTATCTTTCATAGATTCACATGCGTCCACCCGCCTCCCCTAGAGGCTGCTCCTGCGTTCAGCTTCCATCATACTGTAGTCTATACGTTTCAAAATCTGAAGATGGCTGACAGGGGTGGAGCTTAAACCCTGCCACCTCATTGGTTGGGGCCATGAAGGACTAAAGTGAGGTGGAGGGACTACACAAGTGAATGGCTCATAGACCATAATAGGCAATCTACAGTCATATTTCTATGGAAATAATGTATATATTTAATATGTTTAATAATTATTTAAATCACCGAGGATGTCTGACGGGGAATATTCAAGCATCTGAATCTAATGCTGGAGAAATACAGTTAGAGGTAAGTAACTAAGACTTACAATCCAAAATGACGTGCTTTACTCCTCTCTTGAAAAATCAGATCAATTACCCTAGCAAACTAGTGCCCTATTGTAAATACTCCATTAAGACCACTCTCAAAAAGATGACAAATCAACATCTGTTGAAATACATTGACTCACAATCTCCTACTTGACCACTAGTCAGACTTTAGGCAAGCCATTAGGCCGGAATCCATAGTCCGTTTGGATTGATGAAGTGGTGAAATCACATACCCTTTTCATCCTCTTGGATTTATCTGCTTCCTTTGACACGACTTGCCACACTACCCTGCTCAATCGCATGCCTTCAATGGCAAAAGCAAAAGAATTACAAATAGTTGGATGTCATTTCAGGCTTTTTCCTCTTCAAAAGTACTGTTGGGGAGAATTCTCTTCTAGGGCTAATTTCCCTTACCTATAGAGTCCGCCAGGAGCTTTGCTGGATTTCATGTTTTTTTTTTTTTTTTTTTTACTCCTACTAAGAGTGAGACTCTTTTTCCCACTCTTAGCTGTATTTTGATGTTTCAGCCTATTTTTGTGCTTATGGGCTATGGGGTTTTTCTCACCCTCATAGGTATCATCTTTTTACATGTGTGTTACACAGCACCCTCAGTGCAGTAACTCAGGGGTGTCGTAGCGACCCCCAAACATAGACTCCATACCCTGGGACTGACTGTCTCCCAGGGCATGTAAAGTTACTATTGACTTTACTAGTCAATAGTTATGAACCAAACCAGTACAACCCATCTTACTATGCAAGTACTGGGAAGGGTTAATAGTTTTTCCCTGGTGTTCATTTTCGAGGGGTACCGTACAGTCCCTCTCTCCAAAGTTTCTGGCTGGTGGCAGTGGTTACTACCGTAAATATTCATCCGCAAATATTTTCCTATGGGATTTTCCCATTGTTCAAGGCTACCATTTTAACTGACAGCCTCTAACATACCGCCGATTTATTTTAATATTAACTTTACTCAGGTAGGTTTTTATTGCCAGAACTTTAATATTTCTTTCTCGTGTCTTTCTCTGAAATCCTAACCCAGGTCGGGCATCCTTTGTTCGTCCTTTTGGCGGGCTTCTGCACAGAAGCCTTCTTTTCGGTGCCACTGAGTCTGGGGTAGACAGGATGTGTGGGAGGGGGAATGGCACCCTGGACAGGGTTACCTAGGCAACCCAGGTCGCACTCTGCCCTGATAGGTTGGGGGGTTATCCCGCCAGGATAGCCACCCCACTGTGTGAGTGACAGCTGGGCTGTATGACTGGGGGTCTTTCTGCATAAAAGCAGGGTCCTGAGGACTGGAGGACAAGACGTTGCCACTGGAACTAAGAAGCCGAAGAGGAGAGAAGCCAAAGACATCTGCAACGACTGAACCACCGGTGAAGATTTGCTGCAGATCCTCACCACTTTTCTCCAACGAGTCGAGAAGATCTTCACCTGCAAGAGTCTTCTTCCCTTGAGCTGGTGGGGACAACCAGTTTGCCAGTCGCCTTCCAGGACCTGCCTTGGTCGAATCGCCAGTGCCAAGCACTAGGAGACCAGATAGCCAGGCACCCGTCCACCACGACCGCAATTTAAAGGAGCGTACCTTTTATTCCGCTTTGGCAGCACCTGGGCAGTGCAGTAACTCGAACCTTCCTCCACGACGAGAGCCTCTCTTCCTCTGCTGGATCCCCGAATTGCAGGAACTGCCAGTGTTAGGCAGAAACCTGTGCAGTTCCCTCTGGGACCACTACAAAAGATTTAAGACTGCAGGTGTTTGGCAGTAAACCCACTTGGTAGCAGTCTGTACCACACAGATTCACTTGGTAGCTGTGGCTGAGCAGTCCGACTTCCCTCAAGAAGAGTTAGGCAGTATACAGAGTATTCACGATAGGTCAAAAGAGCACAGTAGAACAAGTAAACACTGACCAGAGCTTGGTGTAAAAGAGATATAATTATTTATTTAAAACCAAATCTAGTAAAACACACAGGCACTAAGGTTAAGCAGTTAAGAAACACGGTAACTAAAAGATATACACTCCCTTAAAAGAATATTAGACAAGTCTTAAGTAAAGCCCCACTTATTTTCAGACAGCGGTGAACGCTTAACGCAGATGGCACTGTAATAATTCGTTTTAAAAGGGGAGAGAAAAGCAGAGTATAATTTGAAACAGATCCCAACACTTTCACAAGAACACAACAAGAGAGGAAGGCAAAGTAAAACCGTGAAGTTAGAGTTCAGAAGGCCGGATCCACTTTAAGAGGATCAGAACGAAAGGTGTCCAAGGTCAAACGGTTGCATTGTACAAATGTCTTGAAAGGGTTCAAAAAAGAGTTGGACCAATGAAAGGGACCAGTTAGATGGTCAAAGCGGCCAGCCCAGTTCAGAAGGTTAAGGAATTATTATTACCTTGTAGCAATCTTTAGAAAGGGAGGCCTGGCGGACACGGTACCTTAAAGTGGTGAGAATACTCCAGCAGGGGCAGTTGTTTCTGGCAGTGGATGCAAGTCGGTGCTTCGTCTGGGGGAAGAGAGGATCTCGTCGGGGAGGAAGACAGGAGTCCGTTGCACTGCCAGGGAAGAAACCAGCCGTGGAGTTCTCAGGTAAAAGGAGCGGTCCTTTTATTCGCGGTCCAGTGGTAAGTGGCTATCCGGTTGCCGGGGTGCTTGGCACGGGCAATTCGACCACAAGACCTCCTGGGATGCAAGGAAAAGAAGGTAAACTGGTTGTGCCCACCAGTCAGGGGAAGAAACCTCTCCAGCCGGGAGATCTTCTCTGTCGTTGGGAAGTGATGAGTCGGTTCTGCAGGGCTCCACCGGTGGTGTCGTCGTAGCAGGTCGGCTCAGCTTCTCCCTCGTCGGATTCTCATGACCTGTGGCGACTTCTAAAGTTCCAGTCCAAAAAGCCCTGCTTTTATGCAGCACACCCCCATTCACTCAGCCTAGATGTCAATCAAACATGCTAAGTGGTGAGCCGGCCGGCTCACCAGTTGGGCAAATCACACAAGAGTGCGACTTGAGTTACCAAGGTAACTCAGTCCAGGGTGCCTAAACCCCCTCCCACCCCCTGTGGTACCCAGACAGAGTGGCACCACTTTTGGAGGCTTCTGTGGAGAAGCCCGCCAAAAAAGTGGAACAAAGGGCTCGACTTGGGTTGAAGTCTCAGAAGAGAACACAAACGCCATTTTAGAATCGAGTTCTGGCAAAAAATACCAACCGGCGAATTTATATGAAATAAATAAACCGGCGGTATGTTTGAGGCTATGAGAATTAAATAATTAAAGTCGGTAGCCTCGAACAATGGGAAAATCCCATAGAGATATATTCGCGGTCGAATATAAAAAGTAGTATCCACTGCCACCAGCCAAAACTCGATCAGGGGGGACGGAGACGTGCCCCCTCGACTAACAGACCCCTGGGCAATCGAATTGCCCCGACCAGTATGTCCACAATATGATGGTTTGTACTGGTTTCTGTTCATAATTTGGGACTAGTAAAGACAATGGTGACTTTATATGCCCTGGGAGACAGTAGTCAGTCCCAGGGTATGGAGTCTGTGGTGGGGTGTCACTATGACATCCCTGTGTCACTGCACTGAGGGTGCTGTGTAACACAAATAGTAAAAACACATGAGACCGTATGGAGTAAAAGACCCCATAGCCCATAAAACACATTAACAGTCAAAGGAACCCCTCAAATCATGTCCAAGAGTGTGAAGAAAGGAGACTCACTCTTGGCAGGAGAAAAAAAACTCCAGAAATCCAGCAAAGCTGCTGGGGGACTCACTAGGTTAAGAAATTCAGCCTAAACAGAGAATTCTCCCTAACAGTCAGGAACTACCGCCACCGCAGGAGCCTCTTCAACTTTCAAGGTACATTGTTCCGCCAGGTCTCCCATTTCGTTGGGTATTGCTAAAGGTTTTTAAATCCTTTACTTACCTTCTGGGCTGTTCGTCTTTTCATCTGACATTATCTTTTTACGTCCTGCAACCGCCTTTTCAATCGTTTAACAAAGACTTGACTGCAGCTATTAGAACATTTTGAACCTAGGCACTTTGCCTTGTACCACTGACTCTGGCACAGGCTAAATCTGTTACAACTGACTTCTCTCGATTTTTTCTCATCAAGAAATGTGTTTGTGCACCTAAAACTCTTATAACCACCTTTCCTTCCCCTTTATATATTGCTGAAGTACCATTTTGCTCAATTTTCACCAAAGTACTGTTGATGCTAAAGTGCTGCCTTGCTTAACTTGTTCACAATCCAATTGGGTAGTGTTGCTGGTGTATTTAAGAGACTAAACCTGTATAACTTGTTCTTTCCCTCCCGCTGAAGAAATTGTTAGAGTGCCATTTCTGCTTAGTTTACACTGTGCTGTTTTGCTCAGTTTTCACTCTTGCGTAAACTTGTCAACAATTTAAATAGGGAGTTGTGTATACTTTTCTTGACTGTTTTAACTGACTTTAGTAGTAGTGATTTGTGTGTGAACATCAGAGTGTGTAAAATAAATATATTCTTTTTGATACAAAGCTTTGGTCGGTGTTTCCTTGTTCCCTAGTATTGTAGTCCTATTGTGTAAACCCTGAATACTGCTCATCTTCCTCTTGAGATAAGTCTGCTCAGCCACAGCTACCAACTAAATCTTTGTGGTACAGACTGATACCAAAGGGGATTTATTGCTCTCACCTGTAGTTCTAATCTGGGGTAGTGCTCCCTAAGGGAACTGCCCTGGATTCTGCATAACACTGGTGTACAGCGGTGAGGATAAAAGTATTGGATTGACATTTTAGTGTTACTAGTGCCTTGGTGCAACTAACCACAAGGTTAACGATCACAAAGTTATTTTAACAAAAGTCAAAAATGGAAAGTTATAGTCAGGAGACCCTCCTTGCAAAAACTGCTGATTATCTTAAAGATTTGTGCAGGCAGAAAGGTCTTCCTGTCAAAGGCAAGAAAACAGAAATGATTGATAGACTGTTAGAGAAACAAAGTCTGGACAGTGGTGCTGTAGGCCCTACTACTCCAGCAAATGTGGTAAACAGTAATGAGGATAATGTTGAAAATATTATTGAGACAGATGAGGAAGAGGAGGATAACTGTCACCCCCTCTGGTCCTCTGCCTGCTCAAGGGCCTCAACTTGTAGCTACTGGACCCTTACCAGGTCCCACATCAAGTCCTGAATTTATATCTCTAGAAAAAAGACTGGATTCAAAAGAATTAGTGCCCAAACTGAACAGAGGCATCAAGAACTAAGGCTCAAAGAAATGGAGCTCAACCATGAGCTTGAGATGAAGAAATTGTCTTTAGAAAATGCTTCTCTGCCTGAATCCTCTAGATCTTCCAGTCCAAAAAGACCCTGGATGCCTAAAGAGATTGTGGGTATGTATGAACCTAAGTTGGATGTGTTAGATTGGCTTGCTATGTTTGAATACAATCGTGGGCTCCAGGATATCACGGGGAATCAGTTGATCTCCTGGCTATTCTCTAGGCTCCCTCCTGTTGCATCTGATGTGGTAATGGGGTTGGGGGAGGTGGATAGGATTGACTGTGAATGTGTAAAGCTAGCTCCGATAGCTAGATTTGGGAAGACTCCTTCCCAGTACCTTAAGAGGTTTAGGACCCTCAAAAAGCATAAGACCCCTTGGGCTACTTGGGTGAATGAATGTTTAAAGAACTTAGAGGGATGGGTTAAGGGTTATAGAGTTAACACTTATGAAGGAATGAGAAATCCTGTTATGATATTGTCTATCTATGATGCCTGCTCTCCTGAGCTCAGACAGCACTTGGCTGATTCAAAAGAATTGGATTCTAAGAAATTAGCTAAGGCTGCTGACGTGTGGGTTGCCAACAGGGCACAAGGATTCAGGGGTCACTCAGAAAAAGGATGAGGGAAAGCAGCCTAAGAAAGACACCAGAGAGAATTCAAATAATTCCAATTCCAAAGAGGGCCACAAACAAAATTCTAAGGGTAAGCCACAAGGGAAACCAAATCAGGCTAGTGTACTTACTGGTCCCAGACCAGAAGGAGGTCAGAACAAGCCACCATTCCATTCATAAAGACATTTGGAAAATCTTATGTCTGTGGCTCAACTGACCATGTGAAAGGGGATCCCAGATGTAAGGGTAAACCTTCAGGGGTCAACACTGTCTCGTTAGCCTTCTCTCAGAGGAGGAAGTACAGATGGCCAGTGGAAACTTTCAATTTCTTGCTGATGATCCCATTGGAGTCTCAGCTAGTGTATCTTTAGTATCTCTTGGGTTGTGGGAACAACAGAATTTAGATGTGTATAATTCTATCCCTCCTAATACTAAACAGTATTATAAAGACAGTGTCCTAGTCAATGGTCGGGAGACCCCTGCCAGAGACACTGGGGCCAGCATAACTGTGGTGGACGAATCTTTTTTCAAGGTGGATGATGTTGCTAAGGCACCCAAACGCCTCACCAAGTTAGCTGGAGAGCCTGTGCAGATGCTTCTCCAATTACCAGCTCTCATCCAGTGCAATGAAATGACTGTCAAGATACCTGTGAGTGTACAATCTGAAGTACCAGGAAGGGTGCTGTTGGGCAATGATCTGAAAGACCTGGGAGTAGTGTCAAGTACTCCCAGATCTCCTAGTAAGAGATTACAGGAGCTTACCAGACCTGCAAGGGAGAGGCCCTTGAGAGGCTCTCCTGAGGAGATGATGGAAATCACTCCTACACCACTGGAGTTACTAACTGCTATTTCTAAACACCCAGAAGCAAAGGGGAAACCTAAGACTTCCAAGAAAGACAGCAGAAAGCACTCAAGTGCTGCCAACCAGGAAATCTCCTAGGTTAGCAAAAATCACACCTGTGATTCCTCCTCCAGCTGAGGCTGAGAGTGTGTGGTTGAACTAGAGCCTGAGGACTCAGATCTAGTAGGAGGCCAGGAACTCATTGAAGATCTTGACCCTGTGGACCATCCTGAGCTGCAGTTGTTACTGGCAGAAGGGGGACCCCAAAGGGCAGATTTCAGTAAGGGACAAAGAGAATGTCCAACTCTGGAAGGTCTTCGCCACCAGGCAGATTCTCAGCTTGAAGGGCAAGAGCGTGGGAAGTATAGGCTACACTGGGAAGATGGCCTCTTCTATAGTGAACCAACAGAGTCAAGTCCTAGGGACTACAAAAGACTTGCAGTGCCCCAAGAAAACAGACTCCAATTCTTGCAACTAGCCCATGTGATACCTTTGGCTGGTCACCTGAGCTTCAAGAAGACCAAGGAAAGGCTCTCTCTCTACTTTTATTGGCCTAAATGGGGGCTGAAGTAGGTAGGTATTGCAAGAGTTGCCACACTTACCAAACCTCTGGTAAAAGTGGATCCAAGAACGTGGCACCTTTAGTGCCTCTCCCTGTGCTGGGAGTACCATTTGAGAGGGTAGCAATCGACATTGTTGGTCCCCTTGATCCTCCAACTTCTTCAGGCAACAGGTTTATACTTGTTGTAGTAGACCATGCTACTAGGTTCCCTGAAGCAATTCCTATGAGGACTGTTACAGCTCCAGCTGTAGCTAAGGCCCTCCTTGGTATTTTTACCAGGGATGGGTTTCCTAAGGAGGTAATATCCGACAGGGGGTCAAACTTTGTCCCACTACATGAAGGCCATGTGGAGTTATCTAAACGTTCTCAACCGCAAACCACCCTCAGACAAACAGGATGGTAGAAAGGTTTAACAGAACCATGAAGAGCATGATAGGAGCTTTAGAAGACCCTCTTAAGAAAAAGTGGGATCTTTTACTGCCATGCCTTCTCTTTGCATATAGAGAAGTCCCTCAGGAGGGAGTAGGTTACAGTCCCTTTGAACATCTCTATGGCCATCCGGTCAGAGGTCCAAAGGCCCTGATCAAGGAGGGGTTGGAGAGTGATCCTTCCCCCACACTAGTCAGAGTCACTGACTATATGATAGGACTCTGGAGGAGAATGTCACACATGATGGCTGAAGCAAGTGATAACTTGAAAGCAGGTCAGGCTCTGGTCAAGCATTGGCATGACCAAAAGGCCAACATGGTTGAGTTCGCTCAAGACCAGCTAGTTCTTGTTATGGTACCCACAAGGCAGAGGGCCTTGCATGACAATTGGATGGGACCCTTCAAGGTTGTGGGAAAACTTGGAGAGGTAAACTGTCTGGTGGATTTAGGCAATCCTAAGGAGGCTCATAGAGTCTTTCACATCACCCATCTAAAAGCTTATGCCTCGAGACCAGAACTGGGAGCTTGGCTTCTAGCTTCAGCTCAAGTGGAGGAAGAGAGTGAACCTCCGCCTGACCTCCTCAGAGGCAAACCTTTAGATGAGAAAATAGGAGTCAATCGCTCTTCTAATCTGACACCTGAGCAACAGCAGGAGTGCAAACTTTTGTTAAATCAATTTGCCCCTCTGTTCTCTCTGACACCAGGTTTGACCCCTTGGGGCCAACATGATATCCAAACTGGTGACTGTTTGCCTGTCAAAAGCAGGGGCTACAGGATGTCAGAAAGTGTAAGAACCCACATCAAAGGAGAGGTCAACAAGATGCTTGATCATGGGGTAATAAAGCCCTCTACTAGTCCATGGTCTAGCCCAGTAGTATTAGTACCAAAGGCAGGATCCAAAGAATTGAGATTCTGCGTGGACTATAGAGCTCTAAATGCAGTCACTAAGACTGATGCCCATCTTTTGCCAAGGACAGATGAGCTGGTAGATAGACTTGGTTCAGCCAAGTTCCTCAGTACATTTGATCTCAAGTCAGGCTATTGGCAAATAGCCCTGACTGACCATGCCAAGGAGAAAGCTGCATTCTCCACCCCAGTTGGCTTATACCAGTTTAAGGTTATGCCCTTTGGATTAAAGAATGCACCTGCTACATTCCAAAGGATGGTTAATCAAGTTCTGAATGGGATGGAGGACTTCTGCATGGCATACTTGGATGACATTGCAGTGTTCAGCCCTACTTGGAAAGAACATGTTGACCACCTAGGATATGTTTTGCAGGCTCTGCAACAGGTCCAGCTGACCATAAAGGCAAGCAAATGTCAAATTGGTCAGAGTAAAGTGGTCTACCTTGGGCATGAGCTAGGAGGTGGTGAAATAAGGCCTTTGCTCAGCAAGATTGAAGCTGTGCAAAATTGGACAACCCCTTCTACTGAAACCCAGGTGAGAGCCTTCCTAGGCCTCACTGGGTATTACAGGAATTTCATTGAGAACTATGGATCCTTAGCTTCTCCACTGAATGTAATCTCTTCTCCTAAGTTCCCTAAAAAGATCAAATGGACTGAGGAGTGTAATCAGGTCTTTGAAAGCCTGAAGAAAGCCCTTTGTCAAGCTCCAGTTCTCATAGCTCCTGACTACCACCAACCCTTCATTGTACAGACAGATGCTTCCAATATAGTTATAGGTGCAGTACTCGGTCAACTGGATGAGAAAGGTAGGGAGCACCCCACTTGCTTCATCAGTCGGAAACTGAAGGAACCTGAGACAAGGTGGGCAACGATTGAGAGAGAATGTTTTGCCATTGTGTGGGCTTTGAAGAAGTTTAGACCATACATATATGGATCTACTTTCACCATTCAAACAGACCACCAACCCTCAGCTACACCTGCAACTTTCTCCACAAACTGGGCTTCTCCCAAATCAAGAAGTCCCAAAAGCTGTAATTCATTGGAGCGGTCCTGGATTCTTCCTAGCAAAAGGCTTACCCTGCCACCCCCTTCATACTCCCTCTCCCCCCCGTCCCCCCCCCACACCACTGAGTCGAGGGCTCAACACATGTTGAAGATGGTGGAAACATTTCAGATTGCCCAACATCTCCCAGCTTTAGATTCTCTGAGGTTGTTTGGCCTCATGGCATCCTGCATTTTTCTGGTGCCAGAGGCTCACCTAAGGATGTGATCCCCCCAGTGGACCCTCGGATCCCAATGGTCCCATTTCTCAGGCAGGATGATGGGCCTTCACCAGGTCCCGAGCAATGTCGCACAGGATCTCCTGTGGTGGGACCTGAATGTAGAAAGTGGTGATTTGGGAAACCTTTTGGCAACCCTGGTCAAAGATGACCGTTTTCAGATTCTTCCCTCTCGGGCTGGTGAGCCCTCATGAATGATCGCATGATCAGCAGTCTGTGGTCCATCGGAATCCCAACTACACATAAACCTCTTAAAGCTGAGGCCGATCACACTGGCGCTGATTGTCTTTTTGCCTTACATAAAGGGAACAAATGTCCTGGTAATGATGGACAACACAGTGGCCATGCTTTAAGTCAACAAAAGAGATGGTGTAGGGTCACTACGACTGTGCAGGGAGGCAGTGCAGCTCTAGTTTTGGGCTCTTCATCACAGAATCACTCTATCGGCTGTCCATCTAGCCAGAGAAGAGAACAAAATGGTGGATGCTCTGAGCAGGCAGAGCACAATCTCTCACGAGTGGGAGTTAGTTCAGGAAATCCTTCTAGAGATATTTGCCCCTTTGGGGAGCCCCTCAAATGAGTCTTTTTGTGCCCAGTATCAACAGGAAATCCGACATGTTCTGCTACAGGGAATTTCCACAGAGTGGAGCCCTGGGGGACACTGGAATTTTCCCGTAATTCCTTATGTCATCGGACGATTGAGGGCATTCGGAAGTCTGTGATCCGGTTCTTTTGGAAATGTCCATCTGTCCTCCATTCTGTCTTCCCAAGGGAGCAGATCTGCTTTCTCAAGAGGGAGGCAGTCGTCGTAACCCAGAAATCAGAACTCTGAACCTTCAATCCTGGTTTCTGCGAGGTTAAGATACAAAGACCTCCAGGAAGGTATGGCAGTACTGCTTTCGGCCAGAAGACCTGCAACAAAAGCAGTATACTGCTGCATTTGAAATCCATTTTGCAGCTAGGGTAGGGCTAATTATATGGACCCTTTAACTTGTGATACTGCTACAGTACTTTCTTTTTTGTTACAGCTGGCCCGTTAGGGCCTGCAGGTGTCACCAGCCAAAGGTTACCTGGCGGCGTTATCTATCTTCAAACGCACGCCAGAGCAAGGCTCGTATGTTAAGATGCCTTAGGGACCTTAATGTGTGGTGTTAACACTTTTACTGGGGACTTCATTTGAGCCTCTCCATTCCTGTCCAATCAGATTGTTGACCTGAAAGACCATGTCCCTGGCAGCTATCACTTCTGCTCGCAGAGTGGGTGAGCTAAGTGCATTATTGTTTAAACCCCCTTTCATTATGTTTTCTAAAGAAATGGTTGTTTTGAGGGTTCACCCCTCCTTCCTCCAAAGGTGGTGTCAGAAGTTTACCTGGCACAGAAAACCCTGCTGGCCTTTTACCCTCCTCATCCTTCCAAAGAAGAGAGGTTACACCGACTGGATCCTAAAAGAGCTTTAAGTTTCTATATTACCAGACTAGTGAATGTCAAACAAGACAATCAACTTTTTTGTTGGTTATGCCGGACACCGATTGGGTCAGGCTGTGACCAAACAGACCTTGCCACTTCTTTGCATTTCAGAAAGGTATTATTTGGCTGGGCAGGATGTCCCTGATAATGTAAGAGCACATTCTACCAAAAGTGTCAAAACCATTTCAGCTCTGCAAAGATGGGTACCGGTGCAAGACATCTGTAATGCTGCGACCTGGTCTTAGTTACACACCTTCTCAAAAAATGTACTTACCCCTGATAATGTTATTTCTACTGGATGTTCCTCCTACGGATTCCTCAGCGCCCTCCCACCTGCCCCGCGGACTGTATGAATTTCTTTTAATACATTATTCCTCTCTTTCAACGCCCATGTGGGTTACGTATCCTAAGTAGGTTGTGCAAGAATAGTGGGGGAGGGGATTTGAACTGAGACTACTGGCGCAGTGCATGCTATTCATAAAAACATTGTCACGTCTGAGGGACTCCGACTCAACTATGCATATCGTCTTCTGCTGATGAAAATGTTTTCCGAATATGCAAGCAGGATATCAGTATATCAAACATGACAAAGATGATGGATCTGTGGGACTAACATCCAGTAGAAAGAACATGACCAGGGGTAAGTAATTTGTTCTTCTATTTGATGACAGATGAAGCTCACTTTGCTGCCATTGTTCGCTCCTTTTGCTGAAAATCTTGGACTCTGGTCCGTACATCTGTGGAGTGATCTTCTGCTTTTGGAATGTAGAGTAAACCCTATGTGTGCGATATAGGACCATTCCTGTGTCATCTGGGAGTTGATGCAGATTCTGGAGCTATATTTTTATGTATTCCTCCAGGATCTGGTCGTTCACATGTTTGGCTAGCCCCCAAGTGCTTGTATTACGGCGTTGGCTGTTCTCTCAATCCTCCCGCTTGGTTTATATGATTTCAAATTGCACTTTAATGGCATCCATTCTTTAAGAAAACACTGCATGTTCATGAGATTGCTCACACTCCACAGATAAAATGTTTGTCCAGCTCAGCACTTGAGGATGCCAACTTGTCTCCATTATCTTTTATTAATTTCTGGAGCATCTGCATCAGATCATATTTAGTATCCAGTGCTTCCAAATTCAAGTGTTATGAACCTAAGCCTCTGCGTCCTCTATTTGTTTTTGCAGTGTGGCCTGTGCTTGCAGAGGTGATTTCATGTCTGGCTGTAATATACAATTTTTCTTATGTCCATTTTTTGCCATGGGACACTATGCAGAAGCGTTCATGCAGGGCTCAAAGGAAATACAGTTTTAGCCCCCAGTAAGCTAAAATCAATTTATACAGCACAAGTGGCTCAAAAGAGGGTCTCTACAATTGGGTCTTATTCACACTTATAGTGTGTGCAGTCATCCGACAGTGGTATGGCGCAACCCAGTAGGTAGAGGAACCTAAAACAGATAGATCTTCAAAGAGCTCCTGAAAACCAAAAATCCTCCATTCTCCCTATGGCCAAAGGGGGGTGAGTTCCATAAGATAGCCACTGCACAGAGAACGCACGACCGCTGACCCGGGACAACCTAAAATGGGCAACCTCCAACAAAAGGTTTTTTGGAGAGTGGAGTGAACGAAAAATATCTAGAACTGGAACTTGGCCTGCAAATGAGCAGCCCCGGTCCAATGTAAAGCACGAAAAACCAGCGAAGACACTTCAACTCCATTCTCTTCGCCACAGGCAGCCAGTGGAGGGAACACAGCACCAGGGTAATGTGAGCCCTGCCAGGGGTAGAAGTTGCTACTCGAGCTGCCAGGTTTTGCAAAACTTGAAGACGATGGGGTCAGTTAGGCAGGCTGACCTAACAGTGCATTGCAGTAGTCAAGGGATGACCGTATAAGTGAAGAGACCACGGAGGCCCGGTAATGGGGGGCAGAAAGGGCAAACCGTTCTGCAATACCGTAAGCTGCCCTGTCTGGCGGATAAAACTGACCTGAGCGGCGATGGAGAGGGAGGCAGTGATTTTCACCCTGATATTTAACAATAGGCATAGGGATAGGACAAGAGCCCAGTGAAGGGGGCCAAAAAAGAGAACAATAGGGTGGAGGCATCAGAGGAACCCACCACCAATATCTGTCTTTTCTCAGTTCAGTTTCAGCCAATTACTGGACATCTACTGGTCCAGGGCCTCCAAGCATGCCCTAAGCCTGACTGTTTCAGAAACATCCGGATCAAGGTGGATCAAGATTTGGGTGTCACCGGCATAGTAAGTGATGCCATGGGAGGCGATGAGCCTTGTTAGAGGCTGAACATAGATGTTAAAAAGAATGGGGGAAGATGGTGAGCCCTGAGGCACTCCACACGAAAGTGCCACAGTAGATGATTGGAAAGGAGGCAAGGACAGTGATTGAAACTTATCTGAAAGGAATGAGGAGAACCAGGCCAGTGCCACTACGGAGAGCACAGCCCCCCTGCAAGGTGTCTCAGCAGGACTGCATGATCGATGCTATCAAAGGTGGCAGACAGATCAAACAGAATAACTGCCCCTGTGCCATGCTTATGATATGGCATTTGTAACGCGCCTATACACAAGTGTTTCAAGGCGTGACGAGGCGGGGGGCTGCAGGGGGAGACAGACAACGTTCCTACTAGGCCAGGTGTCATTCAGATTGCGCAGGTGCAAAGGTAGAGGGGAAGGGAAAAGTGCAGGGGGAAAGGGAGAGGGAAAAGTGCAGAACAGGGTTAGTAGAATACAAGATAAATAATATGGGCCAGCTGGTGGCAAGTGCAAGGTAAGTGCAGACAAGTGCTGGGAGGAGGGGGCTGTAGGGATACAGAGAACAGTCCCGCAGTGCAGAGGTTGCCAGGGAGGCAGTGCGGGGAAGAGTGGCTAGGCCAAGGACTGAGATCGGAGAGTAGCCCAGTTGCAGATTCAGTGCAGTTTCAGTGGATTTTAGCAGGGGAGAGGGGGAGAGAAAGCGGAGGCAAAGTGGAAGGTTTTGAGGTGCTTCCTTATGGCATAGGTTGGAGAGAGAAAGTTGAATAGCTGAAGTCAATCTACACAGCATTATGAAACGATAATCTTACTCTGTTCCTCCCAATATTGTGACCAGCGCTGTGATGACTCTGCACAGTGCCATGCATAGCTCGATCGGGTAGCGTGACACGACCCTTCTCAGGAGCACCGGCGCTCGGTCCATGGCTTGAGTAGACCACTCAAGAGGAGGACCTCACAACAGCAAGTACTTTGAGGCTCTCAATCGCTCCTTTGATTTGCCTATGCTATAGCGTGCCCCTTCAGTGTCAGCAGTTAGAAGGCTTCTCTCGATCAGGGGGCTGGGTATGCAACATCTCCAAATCATCCCCTCTTCCATTTAGCACCTTGGAATGCGCAGTCTCTCTGGTGATCCATCGTTCTGCTGTTTCCATTGTTTGATTAACAGAGAAGTATGGGGCGCATGAGTCTGTCACTGGTCGGAGCTCACAGGAGGCACGTCTGCATGTCTTGCATGTTGGCCATGCCCCTACATGCTTTCTATCTAAAAGGCCAGAGCATGCATGTCTCTGAGCTCAGGCATCGGTGTGATAGTTCTTAAAGCCCAAGCATGTTCAATCTATGCATGATGCCAATCGTTCACCTTCTCCGTGAAAATGGTATGAGGTTTTGCATGCATGCTCATGTCAACCCGTTTGTGCTTTTGCTTTTTTTTTCCCAACACTTTATTGGTTTTGAGACTAACCACAAAACAAAGAAACAATACATCATATTCATCACAGCAGTGTATACATCTTAATTACATAGTTCATATAACCTCAACAAAGTTATTAATACTATAACTGTGTTTACATTACCTAATACTATCCACTATTAGTCATCTACTATATTACTATAATAATCTGACAAATATGAAATAACTGAACAATACACCTTAGACAAACATTGACAAACAACAAATAGACAATTTCCATTAGTTTCTCATTTCACATCTTACTTTCCACTAAAAAGTGCTAGCATCAACCAAAACGTTTGTTGAATGGCCCCCATACTTCTGAATAAGAGTCCTCTCACATTTGCTTTTTTAGCATGACTTTCTCGTAACTCGACAGTGTTCGCATGTCCAACAGCCATCCCTCCACATCTGGCTTTTTCCTGGTCTTCCAAACCCTCAGAATTTGCCTTGCTGCTGCTACAATCCCTATGTTGATCCATCCACTGCACTCTCGAGCCACTGTACATCTCATTATTAGACAACAGAATTTTTTAATATGCTGTTCTTGGTAGTGTAATTCCCAGTGATGAGTCCAATCTACTCAGCACATCATTCCAAAAACCAACCACCCTTGGACATTCCAGTAGTATGTGTAGTAAATTGCCCCCTCTACATCCACAGCCCCACCATAAATCATCATCAGTCATACCCAAGCCAGCCATCCATGCAGGGGTCCAGTAAAGTCGACACAGAATCCTCTGACGCACATATCTTGAATTCAAATCCATCTTCGAGTGTGTCCCAACTCTCACCAGAATGTCCCACTCTTTTACAGATATATTCTTGCCTAACTCAACTACCCATGCCTGCCGCAATTTATCCCATGCATTAACACAATAATCATCCAATGGCATCATTCTCCGATATGTCAATACCATACATGGAGAGGATTGAAGAATGCCACAGATCACTGGTCTCTCCCTCATAGTGCCATCCAACATTCCCTGGCTTTCCACAAGGAGAGACTTCAATTCTATATAACGTCTGTGTTCTCTTTTCCCCAGTCCAGAATTTCTTCTGAGTAACTCGAAAGGAATCATCTGGCCATCCATCCACACATCACTAACCCTGAAAATACCTTTCTTAATCCAGCTCTGCCAGCACACAGTCTTGTCTCCAATCTGTAGCCCCATGTTATGCCACAGCAAAGCATCATAGTGAATCCAAATATTCTCCCCTTTACTAATCATAAAGGTTCTCAAAGCTTCCCCATTCATTCGATGCAATTTGATGTTCAGATTGGGCATTTTCCCCATTGTATATATATCTTGCAGGGTGTATGGTAGAAACTTCTTTCGCTATCATTTTCAACAACGGTATGGAATTTACTCTCTCATCAAAATATACAGCGGACTTCTTCAGTACAAACCCCCCACAATAATTTTCCAAATTGGGGTATCTAAAGCCACCATACCACACTGCCCTTATCAAAACATAGCGAGGAATTCTAGGTCTCTTGCTTTCACCCCAAAGACATTTTTGAAACACTTTGTCAATTCTCTAATGATCTTTTCCATAAACCTTAGGGGATAGATTAAATAATCTAAAGGACTTTTTGCCAAAAGCACAATTTTGATTGCATTAATCTTCGCCCAGACACCAATTACCAGTCGATCCCATTTTAATACAAACCTTTGGAGTACCTCTATTATGTTAGTTACATTAAATTCCACCATCTTATTCAGGTCACGGACCAGATGAATCCCTGACAATTCCACAAGTTCAAATCGCTTCTTGGCTGGTTAACATTCAGAGGAAAGACCACTGACTTCTCCCTGTTGATCTTGTGCCCATACAGGCGTCCCACTTCCTCAAACATACTTTTGAGTTTATGCCCCCCTCCATTGGGTTTAGATATGATTGTCATGTCATCCGCATAACATCACTTTAATTTCCCCTTCCCCTACTTTGAGCCCCTGTAAACTTTGTTCCTGTTTGATATAAGCTATCAGGGGTTTGAGTGCAAGATTAAAAAGGAATGGCGACAGTGAACAACCCTGTCAGATACCGCTAGTCAAGGGAAAGGATTCTCAGTTTACCCATATCCTTGCACTAATACCTGAATGTAAAGCTTTAATGGTTCTCAGAAAGGCTTCCCCAAAACCCATCTTCTTAAGCGTATAATCTGAATTAAAAAAAAAAAAATGACCCGATCAAACGCCTTTTCCGCATCCATAAATATTAATAACATGTTCTCCACTTCATAGGAAAACCCAATGTATCAATTATAGTTCTGATGTGGTCATAGCCATGCTTCCCACGCATACACCCAACTTTAGAATGCCCAATTAGTTCACCGTTGTACAAGTCAAGCCTATTAGTCAATATTCTAGTGAATATTTGTGTCCAGATTTAATAACGATATTGGCCTATAATTCTCTCATTTTGTATGGTCCCTACCTGGTTTTGGGATTAGAGATACATGCCTCTTGCATTGTTGGGCACATGACCCCTTCAGCCATAAAATCATTATACAGTCTACATAGTAATGGACCTAATTCTGGTAGAACTCGACTAGCAACCCATCCAAGCCCAGCGATTTACCTACATTGAGTTGATCAATTTCTCTTAATATCTCCTCGCCCTTAATTGGTTGATCGATATTTATAAATTGACTTGTTCCGCAGTCAATTTTGGCAAAGTTATCTTCCTAAAAAACTCATCTAAACTGTCTGATGCCGGAAAGTGGTTTTCTGTCTACAAAGACTCATAAAAGCTCCTAAAACATTCACATATGTCCTCCCTCTTAACCTTAGACATTCTCTGTCCATTCACTATTTTCGGAACATAGGCTTTATCAATCAAGCCCTTCAACTTATTGGCAAGCAATCTACCCCCTTTCTCTTCCTGCTCCCAATATTTCTGCCTCATGAAGAATATACCTTTTTCACTCTGTATCCATTTAATTCGTCAAGGTTTCACGCGCACTATCCATCTCTACCTTGTCTTCACAGCTCCTTGACAATTGGAATTTCTTCTGACACTTTTCTAACTTACTCTCCAGACGTTTCAATTCCACCATCCCCTTTTTCCTTGTACGGGCTGTAATATTTATTACTTCTCCCCTGATTGCCGCTTTGAAACAATCCCAGACCACTAGCTCAGCGGCCCAGCCTCTATTTATTTCATAAAAGGTCTTAATGAAAGATTTCAACGACGTCAATACTTCCTGATCCTTTAATAGATATGTTTTTAGGCACCATCTTGACATAGTTGATCTTACCTCCCTCAACTCCAGATTAAGTGTCATCAAAGAATGGTCCGAAATACCTTGTTCCAGTATGTTAGCGTTAGTAGCCTTTTTAGTGAGCCTTTTATAAATCAAGAAATAATCAATTCTGGAAAAAGAGTCATGAACTGATGAAATGAAAGAATACTTCCTTTCCCCCGGATGTAAAGATCTCCATACATCCACTAAATAAACACTATGTAAAAGTTCACCAACTGCTTTTCTTGTACTTTCTGCTATGTATCGGCACTGTGCTGAACGGCCTAGCATGTGATAAGAAACACAATTAAAATTTCCCCCAATATAATATGCTCCCCACACATATCTCGCATTAAAGAAGTCATTTTTTTAAAGAATCAATTACTCGTAGTGCAGAGGCCATATACGGATCCTATTGTAATTACATTCCCTTCGTACTTTACATCCACCAACAGCACTCTTCAGTCATTATCCATAGTCCCCTTCTCCGCACTCCTATTCAACACTTTGCGGAATAGTATTCCTACTCCTCTTGATTTGGAGTTATAACAGTTTAACAATATCTTACTATACAATCTATTGTTCAGATTTTTATTTGTCCAACAAATGGGTATCTTGCAAGAAAACACCTGCCCTTTCCCTCTTCAATCTCATTAATACTTCCTTTCTTTTCCTGGGATTATTCAGCCCCTTCGCATTCCATGAACAAATGTCAATTCATTCATCTGGTAATTAGTTACCCATGCTCATTTCCAATCTTGACCTAAATATGTACAGCATAGTGCATCTCACCAACTTCCTGCAACACACATTTGTAGTCATACTCGTATAAGCCTCGAACCAGGAGTAAAGTCAGGGCCAACTGCATCCTTACAGTCATCCACTGTTGACTCGATAGAGATCTGCATCTTAGATCAACTACATTTAAATGACAACACGAAACAAAAGACACCTACTAATACACACATTAAACAGATCAGAAATAGCATCATCCCAACTCTCTATGATCACAGAGCGAATTTGAGCCCCAATATTTACATTATAACAGTTCTGAACTATATTCCGTCGGTATCAGGTATTAATATCGCCACATATATGGTCGCCGTGAATAATATCGCCACAAAAATGTTGTGGCGATATTATTTGGGTGACCATATATGTGGAGATAGGGGCAAAAAAATATTTTTTAAAAAAATGAAAATAAAAAAAATAAAATAAAAAAATTGGGGGTTGCGGGGGTGTCCCCCGCATGTTCCATGCAATAATGTCGCCACAAAAAACAACCATTTTTCGGCGATATTTTTGTATGGCGATATTTTTGTGGCGACATTATTACATGGAACCATTCCGTCCTTGGTCTGCGCCTCAACTTGTTAATACAGTACAATAGCCCCTACCCCACTTTTCTTTTTATTTTGTTCTTCCTTCTCCCTCCCCAAATTGAGTTCCCATCCAGTTTAGCCACCTCAACCCAGCAGCCGTCACTAACTCCTTATAACACTGTTAACAAGCACCAGACTCATTATTAGCTTTTTGGATTGATAACATCTGAGAACCAACTATACTTCAAAAGATATAAGTCTCACCTTTTATAATCTCTATTCCTACCCACCACATCAATGCGCAAATTATCATCAATTATGTCGCCTTAAAATAGCTATACACTTTATATTTGAGTTCCCTTCACCACCCATAATTCCCATTAGCTGACTGATCTTCCTCATGCCCAAAGCATCACAACTCAACACATACACACACCACCTAGTCATTTTTCCTACTAAACAGTATACTTTCTGCAACATTCATGGTCCCATTTAATTAACCACTATTGCTGCTTCGCGTCCCTTAGTTGACTCTTCTGCTATTTATCTCTATCTTTCATACTACCGCACCTCCTTGTAAGTTACCCTTTTAAGGATTCTTACTTACACCCATAACATGGGAGTACAACACCCCTATCAATACCAACAAACTCGTGTTTTCCTGTTTTAAAACATTAGACCAGCAAACCGGTTAAATTTGGAAAGCATAGGCATGTGGTCATATGGAAAGATAATAGGCTGTACCGGTCGTTATCAAGGATATTAGAACTCTTCACTGATAACTACACTTGTGAAACTCCATAATCATTTTCTTCCAAAGGCAATAAGAATATGAAAAATAGTATATTCAATGACAGTCCCTCCTGTAACATTGACAGAAGCCGTAAAATTAACTGCATGTTTGTCTGCAGATAAATAGGCATGTCATACTGCCACTATAATGTCTATAACAAAACACTCTATAGTTCTCTCGTTACCATAATATATAATAGTGACCCTACAAACCGCTTTCAGCTCCACAGGCTAAGTCACATTCACACATATATGTTGGCTGAAGTCCACTCCCACGCGGGCCATCAGTTCATCATGAACAAGACAAAGGTAGAGTGTGCACAAAATAGATCCCTTTGTAATGGTGCACATTAATCCAAGTCAGTGGCCACTGTGCCAGAAGAGAGTACTTCCTTCCACTTCTGCCAGAAAATAGGTAAATCACATACCCCATGTAGAAAGTAACATGAGTTTTAACAATTTTGTCCAATGGCATACAAAGTACATGTGTAATCTGGTGTAAAGCCCATGCCTTGTTCCAATCCAAACTAAGTAATCCCCATTGAGTCTATCTCTGAAGTCAAATACACAAACTGTTGAAAGAGACGGAAAGGACAAATGGAGGCCGGCAGCTCCTGAAGGACCTGTCCAGATCAACAGGTTCACTAAAGGACCACTCGAGTATCTGGAGGGACCGACACCACTACCGCACAGATACTTAAACATACACAGCCTTTACTGAATTATGTAGACAACACACTAAAGCTGTACGTTTTGTGAATACATTTATAGTTGGACCTTCCCAGCTCTGTGCCCCAGCCGCCGGTAAGCTGCTCACCACGTTCCGCTTCCTCTTCGAGCGGAATCCTCCAAACAGCAGCAGTGATCATTGCATGTCGCGGAACAATTCTGCAGCAGATCTTGAAGTCAGCAACAAGTTGTTGATCTGTGTAGTCAGTCGCCACAGCCGTCCCGTCTCCCCCATCAGCCACGAACGCAGGAGACCCGCATACGCTGCCGGAGTGAACGTATTAAGTGTGTCTGACTAGGGCCTTTCCTCTAGTACTCCGACACAGAGTAAATGAAAACAATGAAACCGATTTTAACAGTAATAACTGTATGTTAAGCATGTTAATGGCAAATTAAATTAAAACGAAACCGCAAAATTAGATCAACTAAACACAATCCACTGTATGACCAGATGCCAAAACAGAATTTTTATCTCTTCTTCTTAGTTGGCAATGTCCTTTGTGAAGTTGTTGCAGCCTCCATAGGCTCCTGTTCTTTCTCCAAATTACTCAAAGGCTTCAGCATTCTTGCTATCATTAAATGTAAGCACAGGAAAAAGAGGATCCAAGACGGAGCCCTCCCGTCCCCTGCACACCTTCAAATACCGTCACTGGACGGTTAAATAATTATTCAACTTGGAATTCAAATTAAATTTTTGCATTGATTATCAAAAAATTAAAGCAAACACATATAATAGCATAGGTTAAGTTCAATGTGGGTAGCTGACACGTTTCGAGATTTCTCTCTTCTTCATGAGCTGAAAAGAAGTTTTGAATTATAGATAAAAAATAATGGAGAGAAAAGAGCTCTGTAAACATTGTGTGTAGAGCCAATGTGAGACATTAGCACATAATATAGGCAGTTTCTAGCAAGTTAGGGAAAACATTCTTCTTATGTATAGATATCTTCAACGCCACTAATGAACACAGTTATGGTAATCATAGAGACGGGTCATGCAGATATTCTACTAAATGAGTATCCGGCTCATACTGTGAGACTTTGTAGATTACTTGAAAATGGTTGGATATATGGTCACCTCCTGATGTATAGAGAACATATAATGAAGGGATAACATGGCCAATGGAAAAACAAGGGTATATTGGACGCGCCGAAGTTTTCTAACTTTGAAGAACATCTGCAGTGTATGTAGCCAAATCACAAACTGTCGGTGGATGGGAGTACCCTTGTGATAGCAATCACTTGCAGCTTTTCTTATATGGATGATTTGTATCAAAGCTCTCTGTGAACAAGTATCGGAGATTAGCTCATGTTAGGCTAAAAGATATAGCAGAATAGCATAGGATGACAAGCATGGGAGGTTCACTCTTGTGGAAAATACGAAGGCTGGGTGTCAGGCGAATGCCGGAATTTACCACCCTCCTCCTCACCTGAACCTTCAGACGTGCTGTCCTTGGACGTGGTTAGTGTCTTCTTCCTTGATTTCTTGTTAGTGGTAGACACACCTTCCTTGGACGACTTCTTCTTCTTGTCGTGTAAGTAGGGTCTAGCTTCCCCAGAGGCCACCTTGACAGGGATAGGAACCTGTCTAAGGGGAACCCCGGGGAGCTAGACCCCAAGAACAGGGAAAAAAAGCCTCTGCAATAAAAAACCCTGGGATCAGTAGTAGAGGTGGTTCCTTGAAAGGGTGCTTTGGTGGTTTTGATAGGATGAGTTGCAATTCCAAATAGTCTATAGGAGTCAGATCCGGAGGATGAGCTGGACCCAGAACCGATAAGGAAATGGATGCACTGGTATGAAGGGTTCAAATGAAGAGAACAATCCGAATATTGTAGAAGAAAGAGAAGAGTACTTCCCTGTGAATGATAACAAAGATCTAAAACGAAGGAGAAAACGGAGCGAAGCCAAAGAAACTTCAAACCCCAGAATGCAGCAGGAAAGAGGACGGAAGAATAGACATAGGAGGAGCAGAATGCCGCAGCGAGAAGTATCCACTTACCAGAGAAGGAGTCCCACCGTAAATGAAAATAGACTGCTAAGAAGCAGGAAGTCGCTGTAAGAGGAGACCACTACTGGAGATGGAGGGGCTACACCGCGAGTGTAAGGTAAGGAAAGTGTGAGTGAAAGAGAAAGTAGGAATACCACATACCGAATGAACGGTGCAGGCGGAGGTAGAGTGCCTGAGAAAGGGCAGAGTATTAGAAAACCGTTAAGAGAAAGGAAGTAAAGGTAGAGTGGATAGTATGACAGTAGAGTGGAGTACGAAAGCTACGGGAAGTCAAGCCAAAGAAAGACACGAGAAGGAACAACTGGGAAGACAGGATTTAGAATTAACAGAATCACAAAAGGGCTGCAGAACGAGAGGCACAGTATCTAAGCGCAGAAGTGAAAAACACGAAGAGATAAGCCATGAGACGTGGGCGTGGTTAACCCTTATAGTCTCAGCCGCCATGTTGGATGAGGACTAGACCGGAGAGTATTACTTACAGTTCGGTAGGCGCCAGGCATTCCACAACTTCCACGGACGATGAATCCCGACACTGGGTGCCTAATCTTTATGGTGAGCACGTGTGAGCCATGGGAGGGCTGCAGAGCCTGGATGATTCAGAAATCATCTCATAATAGAATATTGGAACCGAAAATAGAATGAGAATATGTGTAAGGAGCAAGTGAATAATCTTAAGAGCAGTATTTTTATGTTATCAAAGCGGGGTGGTCATGAAAACTCACTCTGATGCTCGCACAGTCCGTAATGACAAGAGACAGTCGTTCCGGCAAGGTGGGCTGTTTCTGGAGCCTGCCGTGTAGGTTGCTACTGGAGACAGTTGCTAAGGGGAAGACGCCAAGCCCACGGCGTGCGACCCTATCTTACAGTACACCAGTACCCTCGTGGTTAGTAACATTAGACATCGGACTGCAGGAGAAAGCAGTCATACAGTGTTACTTTAGTTAGCAGCTCCAATATCTTATCCTGTCTGTCCTCAGTGGTATTCTCTCCACCTCCTTCTGCCTCTTGGCGGGCGGGGTTCAATCAATTGTATTGGTATCAGCCATTGTAGGTGAGGATTTAATTCAGGCACAAGAGCTCAGCTCTCAGGCAGCCATCCCTGGAGCTGACAGTTCTAGAATCCTTGTGCTTTTGAGACAGACTGGGTGGTCAAACAGGCCAACGTCAAATCACTTGAAGTGTAAGGAAAGCACATCAAATGGAAATAGCTACTCGTAGGCGATGGATCTTCAGATGTTGAGAAGCACTGTGGCAACTCTTCCTTTTATTCCGAAAGCCACAGTCTCTGCTGTGCCCCTACTCTGATTGGTTGTGCAATAGAGGGTTGATATTGCGACATTTGGAAGCAGGTCATCATGGAAGTTGTGATCCGGGAAGGTCTGCGCTGTCCCACATGCCACCTACCAGAAACCAGCGCTCCTGAACTGAGGGGCAGAGTCCTGACAGTTGCCCACAGCAAGGTCTGCTACCCCAGGCCAGGAGTATAGAGCATGCAAAAAGTCTGCAGAGGTTTGGGGCATGTGTTAGGCAGAAACCTGTGCAGTTCCCTTAGGGACCACTGCAAAAAGTTTAAGACCACATGAGTAAGCAGTTAACCCAATTGGTAGCAGTCTGCACCACCCAGATTTACCTGGTAGCTGTGGATGAGCAGTCAGACTTCTCTCAAGAAGAGTTAGGCAGTATGTAAGTATACACAATAGGGCTAAAAACACAGTAGAACAAGCAAACACTGACCAGAGCTTTGGTATTAAAAGTATATAATTATTTATTTAAAACACACTTATAAAAATACACTGGCACTAATATATCAAGCAAGTTCAAACACAGTCACTATAAGTATATACACCTCTCTAGTTAATTATTTGACAAGTCTAGGTTAAGACACCACTTATTAGCAAAACAGAGGTGAGCGTGTAACCTTAGCTGGTACTCCAATAATTTGTTAAAAAGGGAGAGAAAAGGCAGAGTATGGAAATAACCAAGTACCACCACTTTTAAGAAACCACAGCAAGTCAAGAAAGGCAGGGTCTACTGTAGAGCCAAAGTTCATAGGCCAAGCCCACTCTTGGACACAGCAAGGCGGAATGTGCCCAAGATCACACAGTGGAAATGCACTCAGTCTTTGCAGAAAATGTCAAAAAGGGGTTGGATCAGTTTAGAAAGGCAAAGTTAGCAGGTCTGAGGTCAACCCAGTTGGAAAGTCAAGGATTTACGGGACACCTTGGACAATCCGTTGCAAGGGAGACCAGGCGGTACACAGTACCTGAAATGGTGAGAAAGCTCCAGCGGTGGCAGTTGTTCCTGGCAGTGGGTGGAAGTCGTGGCTTCGACTAGGGGAAGAGATGATCTCAACGAGGAAGAAAGCTGGAGGTCATTGCACTGCCAGGGAAGAAACCAGTCGCGGAGTTCCCGATTAAAACGTACAACCCTTTTATTCGCGGTCAGTGGTGAAGCGTGGCTATCCGGCCGCTGGGGTGCTTGGCACGGGCGATTCGACCACGAGACGTCCTGGAAGGCGAAAAAGGCAAAGTGGTTGGTTCCACCAGCTCAAAGGGAAGAAGACTCTCCTGGAAGAATATCTCCTCTGTAGTCGGGGAAGTGGTGAGTTCGTACAGCAGGGCTCCACCGGTGGTGTCGTTGTTGTAGATGGCTCAGCTTCTCCCCTCTTCGGATTCTTTAGGTCCTGTGGCGACTTCTGAAGTTCTAGTCCCCAAAGCCCTGCTTTTATGCAGAAAAACCTGCATTCAACAGCCTAGCTGTCACTCAAACATGCTAAGTGGTGAGCCGGGCGGTTCACCACTGGGCCAATCACACAAGAGTGCGACTTGAGTTGCCAAGGCAACTCAGTCCAGGGTGCCTAATCCCCCTCCCACACTTCCTGTAGACCCCAGACAGAGTGGCACCATTTGGAGGGCATCTGTGCAGAAGCCCGCCAAAAAGTGGAACAAAGGGCTCGACTTGGGTTAGAGTTTCAGAGGCGAACACAAACGCCATTTTAAAACAGAGTCCTGGCAAAAAGACCCAAACGGGGAATTAATATAAAATAAATAACCCGGCGGTATCTTTAACATTGCACCAAAAAGTGGTGCTTTTAAAATCAATGGGAAAATCCCATAAGAGATATTCTGGTGGAATATTTTGCGTGGTATCCACTGCCACCAGCCAGAAACTCGACAAGGGGGGACTGGACAGTGCCCCTTTAGAAAACAGACCCAGGGGCAATCGAATTACCCCTACCAGTACTTCCACAATATGATGGTTTGTACTGGTTCTGTTCACTAGTAAAGCCAATGGTGACTTTACATGCCCTGGGAGACAGTAGTCAGTCCCAGGGTATGGAGTCTGTTTGGGGGTCACTATGACACCCCTGTTTTACTGCACTGAGGGTGCTGTGTAACACACATACCAAAGACACATGAAGCCCTATGGAGTAAAACACCCCATAGCCCATAACACATTCAGTCAAAGGACATTCTCAAATCATGCCTAAGAGTGGGAGAAAAAGAGTCTCACTCTTAGCAAGAAAAAAAATCACAGCAAAGCTGCTGGGGGACTCACTAGGTTTGGGAAATTAGCCTATACACAGAATTCTCCCTAATAGCATGTACTTTTCTAGCAGGCTCTGGGTTGTTTGCATACCCTTGCCAGTCTATTAGGAAATAGTGAACACCCCTGCATACTAGGTTGTGTACTTCAAATTCTTTCTGCCCATGCACCTTGATAGAAACTGGTTTGTTTTATGCGTGTGTCAGGATGGCAAGTTTATTAGAAGACTAGCCTAAGAGGTTCCAAGATGGCCGCCGAGCAGGGAAGACGTGCGTGAGCGGTGCTCCGTCTCCCGGCTCGGGGCCGACACAGTAAAGAAAGCCAATTAATGCAGCCACGGTCCCCGGAGTACCAAAGAACCCGGTGATGGAGATCACAGATGGAAGGGAGCATCCAGGAGAACTGACAATCCCAGCCCCGAACCGCCACCTCACGGGCCGAAACAGCGGCGCACTCGTTTACGGAGCGGATCGAGGGGAGGAGCAGATCCGGGACGGGGAGAAGCATGCAGACCCACGGATTCGAGGCAGAGCCGAGTGCGCTCACCTCTTCCGCGGTACCAGCAAGAGAGGAGTGCAGCAATGAGCGAACTGGGCGGGAGACGACGGATCGGGCGGATCTGGACTCAGCCGGCCCACCTCAGACAGCAGGTAACGGAGCCCCAGAGAAGAGGACACTGATGGAGACACGTGCGGGGCCCGAGAGCGTTGCGGCCCCTCCCCTGAGCCGGTAAAAACAGTGCGAGCCCGCGCAACGTGTGCCGGCACAAGAGGCAGCAAGAGGACTCCCCAGCAGACCCCGGCTCCCCGAGAGGGAGAGAGCACTCAGCTAAAATCACCCCCCAACCCGTATCGGATGCCAGAAACATGACAGCAGGCTGCAGTTCTCAGTCGGACATGAGGTGAGGTGGAGTGGGGAGGGGACCCATCGGAAAACGGATAGACACGGAGGGGGAGCTAGTTAAACCGATCACTCAGCCTGTCCTCCATTGGATTTGTCCCGCACAACGAAATTATAGCAGCCCACTTATTTCACCATGAAGACCAAGAAGAGAGGTGGAGACGCCCCCCCCCCACTCCACACCCCACCACAAGAGACTTCTACAGAATTCGGTCACCCTGCAAGCCAAAAGCAGTCCAACAGGTAAAACAGGAGAGCTATAGGAACCGATAAGACCAGCTCCAGCACAATACGCCCACAGCTCTTCCAGCACAGCACGCAAAGGGCGACCTGACACACACACACACGCTGAGGAAGCAGCACACATGTCAAAATCGAGAACCAGACATTCACAGGCAACCACGGCAAAAGGGAAACCGGACCAAAACCTGGCCACACTCTGGGGGACAGAGGCATCAAGCCTGCCGAAAGCGTCCGCCCACAAAGATAAAACAAATTCCCCAAGGACAGAAAAGGAGAGAACCGATATGGCCACAAAAGAAGATATGAGAGACTGGTTTAAAGAATTCCAGGAACAATTTATGGCCTCAACACACACACAATTTGAGACCATGCGGGACGAACTGAAACAAACAGTGCAGGAACTGAAAATAGATATAAACAAGCTAGAAGAGAGAACTGATATATTAGAAAGAACACTTCAGAACCTGGACGACGAAACACAATATGCAGAAGCCCAAGAGCACTTGGCCAGGATCTCACACAATCTGGAGGTACAATGTGAACATTTGGAAAACAGATCACGGAGATCTAATATTAGAATTAAGAACATGGTAGAGTCCATAAAAGAGAAAAACCTAAAAACTGCTGTACAACAAGTTTTTAAAGACATACTGAACGAAGAAGAATCAGCCATACTAATAGACAGAGTACACAGAGTGGGCCCGAGACGTGAAGGAGAATCCGAAAACCGCCCCAGAGATGTGTTGGTAGCAATGACCTCCTATGCACAAAAGGAGCAAATCCTACGAAAATCCAGAACGCTGGATCAAATAAGAATGAACGGAACCAACATACAATTATACCAAGACCTGGCCCAATCAACCCTCCTAAAGCGCAGAGAAATGGCCCCAGTTACGAAAGAACTTACCACGAGACAAATACGATACAAGTGGACCTTCCCATTCGGCCTCCTGTTCACGTGGGAGGGAGCCCAAAGGCGAATCACCACGTGCGAGGAAGGCCTACGCATTATGAATGTTCAAGGAGACCTGGAAAACAGGGGACGTCAAAGAGACCTCAAGAAAGGGCATAGAACCCAGAGAGGTTGGCAAACGATCCCATCCAAAGGGGAGCGAAATACCAAAAACCAGGTACACAAGAAACCACCAACATCACCGCAACATGAAGAAACCATATGAAACTACCACCGCAACCTCGAGAAGACAACAGAAGACCCGGGACAGCCGGCAGTAGATACGATCGGCCAGAGCCGGGACGAACAGTACCACCACAAAGCTCCTAAGTGGGTTTTAGGACCCCCTCCCCACGACCAAGTTTACCTGAGTATAGAGGGCATGGCGCGCGAGGCGACACGCCCGAGCGATCATGGGGCCCAGAGCCCTCCTCAGGATTGTTTCGGGGGGGGGGGGGGTTGAGGGAATTGTTAATGGGAAAGTTGGGAGGGGGGGGACAATCCGGAAGACAAGATGCGAAAACAAAAAGACCTCGGCGAGACAGATAAGCCAAGACAACATAAAGGGAAATGGGCCTAAAAATTCTTACATACAACATACGTGGACTAAACTCCCCAGTGAAAAGAAAAAAGGTAGAACACTACCTACACAGTGAGAAATTCGACGTCCTGACATTTCAGGAAACGCATATCAAAAAGCAAGACAAGGGGAAAATCCAAATCAAAGGATACACACAGATCATACAAGCTAACGACTCGGAGAAGAAAAGAGGTGTATTAATAGCATTTGCCAATTCCATGAATGTTCACATTCAGGAAACACTAGTAGACAAACAAGGAAGATACCCATTTGGTAATATACGATCAGAAGGTCTCCCACTAACCAATAGCTACGGTATATGCACCCAATGTGGGCCAAGACGGGTTCATAAGAGAGTGCATAGACAAACTGGAATCTTTTGCGAAGGCAGAAATCATCTTAACAGGAGACTTCAACATTGCATGGGATCCGTCCATCGACCGTTCAAACCCAAGACATGTGGGACAGGGTACCCCCTCAAAAGACCTCCAGAAGGCAATGACAAAATTGGCCCTGGAAGACACATGGAGAAAGCTACGAGGCCCGACACCAGGATTCCCGCACTTTTCACATGTACACGGTACGAGCGCCAGGATTGTCTACATATGGACCTCCGCGTGTCTCCTGGGGAAGATCAGCAAAATGGAGGTGGGCAACATCTCTCTATCGGACCATGTCCCCCTGTGGATCTGCCTCCCCACCATTCGCAAGCGCACACGCCTATGGAGATGGACACTACCAGGGGACATCCTACACGATCCGGTCGCAAGAGAGACTATCAAGGAACGAGCTGAAGAATACTTCAAAGAAAACACACAGGAAGTATCCAAGTCAACTCTTTGGGAAGCCTTCAAGGTGGTCATACGCGGCCACTTCATAGCGATCACAGCACAAAGAAACAAATTGAATAACAAATGGGAGGCAGAACTAGAAGCAAAGAGCACGGAACTAACAGAAATGGCACACAATAACTCAGGGAAGGTAAAAAGAGCATACAGACATATCCAGGGCCAACTGGAGGCCCTACAAACTAAGCGAGCAGAAAGGCAGCTCCTACACCTGAAGCAATGGTACTATGTAAAATCAAATAAAGCTGACAAACTACTTGCCAAACAGCTACTGGGCAAACGGCAGACCCAAACAATAAAAGCCCTCAGACGACCAGGGCCAAAAATGCACCCTGACAACTGAGGTCGGGAAGATTTTACAGCAATATTACCTACTGTATGCCACGGAGAACCCAAGAGAAGAAGACCAGATTACCTACCTTGCAAATGTGACGCTACACACAGTGACACAAGAGGAGAAAATAAGACTAGACAAACCCATTACGGAAGAGGAGGTGAAGACGGCGATTCGGGATCTTCCAAAAAACAAAGCACCGGGGCCGGACAGATTTACAGCACAATTCTACAAAACATACCTGAATGAACTGTCCCCACACCTAACGGATCTTTTCAATACCTTCAAAGATCGAGCGGGCATCACCCCATCCATGAACGAAGCAAAGATCCTAGTCTTTCATAAACAAAGCTTGTATCGCCCCATTGCATTAATAAATTTAGTCGCGAAACTCTACACAAAAATCCTGGCTTAAAGATTGTCAGAGGTCCTCCCCAAGCTGATCCACGAAGACCAGTCGGGATTCATCCCCAACAAAACGACCCATGATAACATCCGAAGAATTACACACCTGATAGAAAAGACTGGACACACAAGATCGACCGCCTTACTGCTTGCGCTGGACGCAAAAAAAGCGTTCGATCGAGTGGAATGGACGATGTTATTCCGCATCCTAGAGAAAATGGGAATGGGGGAAGTTTACATAAAGATGATACGCGCCAACTATAATACTCCGTCAGCCCGGGTAGTGGTGAACGGAGAACTTAGACTCCTTCGAAATACGTAGAGGCACCAAACAGGGATGCCCACTCTCCCCTCTTTTGTACGCAATCTTTCTGGAACCGCTTTTACAGAGAATCAGAGAAACCGCTGAAATTCAAGGAATCGACATGGGAGGAATAACGCACAAAGCGATGGCATACGCGGATGACATGCTGCTGGTGCTATCGAATACGAAGGAATCCCTTCCGACTTTCATGAGAGCAATAGAGACATACGGTTCCATTTCTGGATTAAAAATCAATAGACATAAATCTGAAATCCTAATCCTGGCAGGCAACGATGAAGACATTCACAATCAAGCAGCGGATCTGCGGTTAAAGATAGCAAAGAAAGGGATCAAATACCTGGGCATAACCCTTACGAACAAAATCTCAAACCTCTACGCAGAGAACTTTCCGCCCCTACTAGAAAGAACCAAAGGGGATCTGGCAAAATGGAATCCACTATCGACCTCATGGTGGGGCAGAATGCAGTAATAAAGATGTCAGTCTTACCAAGACTTCTGTACACGTTCCAGGCACTCCCAATCCGGATTCCCCCCTCCTTTTTCAAGGCCATTACGAAAGTAACGTCAGAATACATATGGCAAAAAAAAACACTGACTATCGAATCGGACGCTAACTGCACCCAGAGAGTCGGGGGGAATGGCGCTCCCACACTTTAAAAGATACTATGAAGCGGCACAGTTATGGGTTCTCAAAGAATGGATCCCTGACAACTCTCAAAAGATATGGGAGGCACAAGACAGAGCAGTAGCCAGGAATCCACTCCGTAAACTTCTTTGGACCAAACCAGAATATAGACACCAGAACGTCCGCATTAGCGAAGTGATGAATACACCACTAGACATTTGGAACAAAATCAACCAAAAAAGAAATTCTAACAATCGATCCTGCCCCCTTTATGCCCATAGTAGACAATCCGGAATTCCCACCCGGCTTAGAGAAGGGGGCATACCAAAAGTGGGAGGAGGCGGAATGTACGAAAGTCGGAGACATGTTTATCGGACCAAGACTTGGATCATTTACTGAATGCAGAGAATTCCTGAACTTATCGCAAAAGGACAAATTCAAATAACACCAACTCTGTCATTGGCTTGCCTCCCCACGAATCAAACTAGCCGTGAGCAGAGACCCGACCCCATATTTCTTCTCTGTGAAAGATAGTGAGCTAAAGACTCTGGGCAAGTCTCTCGAAACCAGGACTAATGTCTGGCAGAGACTCCCAGGACCCCCCTTGTCAATTTGCATATTTAAGTAACTTTGGGTCTCACCCTAAGTTACTAGGGGAATCCAGACGTGGACCCCTTGCTCACTATTCTTAGAGAGGCACAGCTCCTCCCTACTGATGAGGTCCAACCAGACCGAAACACGTCTTGGGATGCTGTTGGTACGCTTGTTCAGAGGAGAATTGCCTAGCATTTCGGTGCTGGACTACCCCAGGGCAGGACAAAGACTGATATGTTTGGGATATTTCTTCTCTGTGAAAGATAGTGAGCTAAAGACTCTGGGCAAGTCTCTCGAAACCAGGACTAATGTCTGGCAGAGAGACTCCCAGGACCCCCCTTGTCAATTGACATATCTGGTGGGACTGTCCCAAACTAAAACAATTCTGGACAGATGTAAAAGCGCACATGCAAGCCATGTTCAACGGCACCGAAAATCTGCAGGAGGAGGTCTGGATGTGCGGGATGTGGAACCCAAAAGACAGGACCCTGACGATATCCCAAAAAAAGAACTTCATGGGACTCCTAACGGCGGCCTGGCTAGAAATAGTGCAAAAATGGAAACAACAAACCCCGCCGACCAATTTGTATTGGCTCAGAAGAATCTGGTCGCATATCGCTATGGAAAGAATTGCATACAATATCCAGGGAGAAACCCAAAAATTCCACACAAACTGGGGAACAGCACTGGAACACTTGCAGAGCGAGTATATGCTACAATGGTGCCCACATAAACTTCGCATATTGGACTTATTTACTTAAACTAAACACTCTGAGGTCTTAACTTCAGAGCAGAATTTATCATCATAGGCCAGTGGGAGGGAGGGGTTTTAGGGTGGGGAAGTTATTAGGACGGTATTTCAGTCCGTCGTATGAGTTTATACCTTGTACTTTGATTTAAACCACAATAAAAATACTTTTTTTTTAAAAAAGGAGAAAAGAAAGACTAGCCTAAAAAACAGGTGTATCCGCCAGTGTTGTGGGATTCTTTGACAGACTGCAACCAGGTTGATTACATGTATTCTTGCATAGGGGCATACGTGGGAAGGGAGGATATGGAGATTTTGGGTGGACAACCAAGGCACCCACCAAATAGTCTGGTGCTGCATATCTTTTGTGTATCTGCATGCTGGTTGGTTGTCTTTTGAGCTTCTTTTAGATGTTAACGTGCAAAGTGCTGAATTTTTGCCGAATAGTATACACAATTGATCATAGCAGAGACCTTGCTCGGGATGGGTGAGTCAATGGCTAGCGATTGTGGATGTGACCCGTATCTGGAAAAAAACGGCATGCAGCCGACAGACTGATGTACGGAATTGTTGTATGCAAACTCAACGGCTACTACTACTTCCAACCATGTTTCTTTATGATGAAGACATGAACGCCTTCAGTATTGTTCCAGGATGGCATTGCCAGTCTGTTTAGCTGTCCATCTGTGGGTGATGAGCCAAAACAATAATTTGCATGTATACCCGCTGTAGCCATCAGAGCACACCGGAATTGCAAGGAGAACTGCAAACCTCGGTCTGTTTGGCCATCTGTCTGTGGATAAGCCAAAGAATTCCTGGCATCTATACTCAATGTGGCCACTGGAGTGCACCAGAAGCGCATAGTGAACTGCAACCCTCAGTATGTTAAAATAGCAGAAGAGAGCCTGAGGAGACAAAACGCAAGCCTACAGGTGTCGCCAAAGTGGTGGGTGTTGCAGACCATGGCAGAGTATGAATTTGGTCATTTTCGAAAAGGCATCCATCACCTCCCAGGTAGTGTTGTGACCTTCCACATTTGGGAGCTCAACAATAAAATGCATGGAGATGATGTACTGCGGTTTATGCGGTATGGATTGTACGATTCCGGAGGGTTTTCCAACTATTTGTATACATTGAACGCACACCTGAGAATGTAATTCATCACGTCTTTTTGTTGTCTGCTACCAGCTTCCTAAGAGATCCAGGCTCTTTTGTTGTCTTGGATGGCCAGCCAGTTTTGTATTAGGGCAACACTGTAAAGCTTTTGCTTGAGTATGGTTGGTTGGAATCTAGAGGCATTCCTGAATGTTGGAGAAGGCCACCTGTCACCTCTGTATGAAAGTTTTCTACCTCCAAGGGATGATGGCTGGTCTGCCCTGGGGAAATTGTTGAGTAGTGAGGCATTCAGGGTACAGCCGCCTACTACACCTTGGAGTCGCAGTATGTTTGTGCCTGGATTCTGACTAAATGTCTATTCACACGTCCTTTAAATAGTATTTGGTTTCCCATGCTGAACTCCCAGTCTATAGGTGAAATTGTAGTTAAAGGCATAGAACAGGTGCCACCGGTTTTGGCGATCACTGGTGCATTTCAGAGCAACTAGAGCCTGAAGATTGAAATGGTCAGTATAGACTACCATTTGGTGCTGAGCCCCCAGTAGATGGTGGCCCCATTTCTTTAAATGCTGACCTTATGGCGAGCAACTGTTTCCTTTATGGTATAATTTCTTTCTGCTGGGGTGCAGTTTCTGTGTAGCAGGAAATTGTTGGCATGGGATAGCACCTATGGCGACTGCTGAGAAATCCGCCTCTACTGAGTGGTTCTTGAGGATGAGGATGTTGTAGGCAGGTGCCGAGGAAAATGCCTGTTTTAAGTTATCTAAAGCTTTTTACACAGTCAATTCATCCACTGGAACATAACAGTTTGTAGAGTGAGGTGGGTTAGTGGAAATATGGTGGAAAAGGAACTGATGTACAGCCTGTGGAAATATGCATAGCCAAGAAAGGATTGAAAGGCCTTTCTGTGTGTGACATGGCCATTCCAGAGCTGCCTTCATTTTATTGGAGCTCATTTGAAGCCTGTTTATGGTGATAAACCCCACTAATTCCATCTTTGAGGCATGGAACACACTTTTTCCCATTTGGCAAAAATAGTGCGTTTCTAACATCTTGTACATGTCTTTCGAGTGAGTCAGAATAGATCAGCATGTCATCCAAGTACACTGACATATTGATCAATCATGTCTTTGAAAATGTTATTCATTAAGTTCTGAAAGTCTGCAGGGGCATTAATTACATAAGCCAAAGGGCATAACCAGGTATTCAAAGTTGCCACGTCTGTTTTTAAAAGTGATTTTCTATTTGTCGCTTTTAAGAATATGCACACGATTGTATACCTCCTGAGTTCTAAGTTGGTATAGACCACTGCCAAGCATAGCTGGTCTAAAAGAACAGGAAACTAAGGGCATGGGTATAGATTCTTTATGGCTATTCGATAAATATGATTAAGCTGCTGTGGTGACTTCCTCCTCTATTGTATTTATTATCGAACGTCTTTCAAAATACTACCTACTTATGTAGTAAGTCCACATCACCCTGCGCGCGAAGGGCAGCAGCCCTACCTCTCTTCACTTCGAGCTACAGGAATAGAGGATCACCGGCATGATCACCCCCACGACCATCGCGCCTCAACATACCTGTGGTGCCCCACCTGAGACGCCATCAATATTGCCCTCCTTATTGCCTCTGTGCTTCAGCTACTTGCACCCTTATTTCCCTGCATATGCCTGTGTCGCCGACGAGAAATCTGTGTGTCCCTGATCTAAGATGGCCACCACTGTGTTATCGGATGGTTGCTAAGCAACCCAATCAACATTCAGGCAGGCAGACAGCCCCTTGATTGGCCGCAGTCCCACTGTTCACGCAGCCAGCCCGCCTGGAAGGTGTGAGCCGGCAGCAGACCTCTGCTGCAAGGACCGCGCTATATGGGCCTGTCTGTGCCTGTCCGTGATGGTCCGCCTACCGCCCCATCTACGGTCCAAGCACTGTGAGTACTACACAGCAGATGCATCTACACTGCATATTATATCAATGCTGTCACCCCCCAACTGCCATTATCACGATTGTCAGACCTAGTGTTCTCAGCACCCCCGCTGTTGTGTAGCATCTCACCAGTTCCACTGCAGTGCCTCACTTTACGCCTGTGCACTCACCCCGAGCCTCTCTAAGCTGATTACCTTGGCCTGATCAATGAAGTGGATCAACCCCCGGACCCACAAACTACCTCGCCTCATCCACAGCACCGGTCCTACGCACTATTATTTGCCCGTTTCCTTGCCTGCGTAGCTCACGAGACTGTATTCCACCTATTCTGACTAAGCCTGCACATCTCCAGGCATCGCTCACCATTGCCCGCACTGTACATGATTTTGTTTTTTATCTGCACTATCTAACCTGCCTGACCAACTGTAACGTGCGCCTGTAGTGTGCTTGCCTACCCTGCTCACAAACACATTTGTTCACCTTGACTGTGTTGTACATGATTTTGCATTTTATCTGCACCACCTAACCTGCTTGACCAGTTGCAACGTGCGCCCCACCCTTATTGTCTGCCTAGCCTGTTTACCAGAGACATCGCTCAATGCCCTTCTCCTAGTGCCCATTGACCACTATCCCCATCCCCCATATCATTTGCGCGTCACAAACCACCTACTGCTGCCCCGCTGAATGAACCCAGGGCCAACCCCCCATAGAATCATGGCTTCCTTCCACTGTGTCACACTTGCAACGGCCTCCCTTCTTCTGTTAGTCCACACCACCCCCGCCCCCACCAACTACCTACCACCATTCCTATCCTACAACAGCTGGCCATCAGTCAATCCCCCGGTAAGGCCAACAGCTAGCTCTTATCTTAGCCCCATTGAATGGATCCAGCGCTTCGCTACTGCACCCACGCCACTCATCCCACTACCTGTCCACATTAGAAACGAGAGACTAGGCTCTCGCTTCTTTAACCACAAAATAACGTTAAGATTGAGTAATCAATCCATCTACTGTACACACTACACTAGTAACCCAGCCACCTGTGTAGCAGCAGCACCCAAACCCCATCTACCCCCTTCCTACAATCCAGCTGCCAACCCCTCTACCACCTCCCCTCCTCCACACCACTACACCCAGCTAACCCAAACTTAGGAAAACTTGCCTCCACTCCTGCCACTATCACAGGAGCACTCTTCAATGCTCGCTCACTTGTAGCCCACGTCTCCGAGATCTCTGACCTCATCGTAACCAATCACCTGGACTTCCTAGCCATTACTGAAACCTGGCTACATCCCGCAGCAGGCCCAGCTCTCTCGCTACTCTTAGCAGAAGGATATACCATCCTCAGGTCTGACAGAAACTTGGGCAAAGGAGGTGGAGTGGCTTCATTTCTAAAACCCATCTCGGTCTCAGCGCCACTACTTCAGTTAGCCTCCCTTCCGCAGAACTTCTATCAGCCAAACTAGCAATCTCACCTACCCAAGCCCTACTCATGCACCTCATCTCTCGCCCACCGGGACCAACCTCTACCTTTGACAAAGACATCTCCAACCTCTTATCCGCTAATACTAAACATGGATCCCAAACCATCCTCCTGGGCGACCTAAACCTAGGTTCTCCAGCATGGGGTCTGGCATGGATTCACATGCTCATGAATATTCCCAGTCAGGCTGGGAATCCTCGGTAAAGAAAAAATCAGTATCAGTTTCGATTCTGATCTGTCTTTCTTAATAGTAACCAATCACTGACCTCTGGGTCATACTGCTCCCAGCCAATGGCCCTCTCCCTAAGCCCCTCCCCTGGCAGCCATCCTCAGATTTTTACCGCACGTTCATGTGTTGGGAGTCCTCGTGCTATAGCTCTTGAGCTTTTGCTGCATTTTTGTGCTTTTTCAAGGAGATTCTCATTTTTCGGTCAAATCGAGCCTCAAGCTCCACTGTTTCTTCTTCCGAACAACAGGGACCCGTTTCGGAATTTCCTACGCCCCTCAAGGGTGAAGTTTTCGTAGAGTGACGCTTCTTGGAGGGTTCCAGAAGATCTGAGGCCTACCATGGATGCGGCCCAGGACAAAGGTAGCTCGACACCCGGAAGAAAGCTGTTCAGGAACTGCCCTGGATGCGGGTTACAGAATTTTTTCACGGAAGAAGAGCATTCGAGATGTCTCTACTGCCTTCATGAGGACAAGAGTCACGTGGAGAAGGACTGTGCGTTCTGCAAGAACCTATCGGAACGGACCATGAGGGATCGTCGTTCCCGCCTCTCCAGCTGGCTGGAGAACGGCCCAGCAAGTGAGAAGAAGAAAAGGTCCGAGCGGTCTTCTAAGTCCTGTGAGGGCGCCCCAGCGACGGGGGCCCAATAGAAGGCTAAGCACCCCGAGTCCGCGGGCACCGGGAGCGCCGAACGATCGGGCTCTTAGGCTGCCAGGCAGGGCGCACCCTCCCCGGCACCATCAACCACGATCCAACGCTCTGGTTCGGGGAAGAGGAAATCCGAGAACCCGGGTAAGCTTCTGGAGAGGCCCCTGTCGATCTCGAAGGATTCAGCCGAGGGGGAGCGAGGCGGTGACCCTCCCCCCAAGGTGAAGGCCTCAAGCGCGCCCAAGGTGGTGAAGGCCTTGACACACCCGGCTAAGGCCTCTATCGAGGGAGTCGCAGCGACCCTGGCGAAGCCTGTGGAGGCTACACCAGTGGAAGCGACCTTGGGGCCTAGAGTTTCCCTGCCTCTTTCCAGCCCATCGACAAGACCACCGTGAAGACCCCGGTGGAAAAAGAGGGGGGGGGCGGTGGCCATTACAGACACGGATTCAGCCTCTGAGGAGGAGCTGGTGGAGGCCGTGAAGAGCCTCAACGAGAGGTTCGAGAAGGTATGATCCCACGGGAGAGATCCCGAAGAGGTGGTTGAAGATGGCGACGGTGGTGCCGACGAGGCCCCAGTGGAGGAGCGGGCAGACCTCCCGTCGCAGCCATTGCCCTAGACTCAGGACAATTTGGCGGCCATTTTGATGGCGATCCAAACCTTATGCACAGAGAGGACAACGAGATTACCACGAGCCCCGGCGGACGATCCAGAACCGGGCCCGTCGGGAAGCCCTCCGAACAAGCGGAGGAGAGTTCATCCCCCCCCGCCTTTCATGCCCTCGCGGCCCATGGAGCCTTCATCCCCCTCTCCGGATCACAGGGATGACACGGCGACGGATGATGATGGGGACGGATGACGGGGACGGATGACGACGACGGTGGTGATGACGGGATGGATCTTCCATCACCACCCCCTCGGGCTTCCCCGCCCGATGAAATTGGCTCCTCACGCCATGATCACCAGGGCATCCGAACTCTTCCAGCTTACAGAAGAAGGAAGGTTTCCTCTATCAACGGCGGGAGGCCAAGAGAAAGACAATCCTCGCGGTACCGTTACTCGACGATATCTGGGACGAGGGTCTTGCTGTCCTGAAGAACCCGTCCACGACGCCTGCCAAGAGGGACCGGTACGAGAAGTAGTACCGGGTCCCCGACGCCGTCCCCTTGTGCCTCAGGGCTCAGCCGATGCCGGATTCGGTCATCTCAACGGTGGCCAAGAAGGCGGCGGCGTGGGCGACAGCTTCAACCTCCATTTCCCCACCTGGCGGCGAGGGAAAGAACTTGGACGCCATGGGGCGACTGGTCATCTCGTCGGTAGCGACGACAATTAAAGCGGCCAACGCCTTAGCGATTGTGGCCCGTTACGACAGGGAGCTATGGTACAGGGTAGCTCCCCTACTGGACTTCCTACCAGACAAGAGGGCGGAGGCCCTAGAGATTCTGCAGGAAGGTGAGGTGGTGTCGGACCATGTCATAACGGTGGTAACGGACATTGCCGACACCGGGTTTCGCCAGTTAGGCAACAGTGTTTGCCTTCGACGACGAGGCTGGCTCAAGGCAGCAAACTTCCGTCAGGACGTGCAGACCAGGGTGTTGGACATGCCGTTCGACGGCAACAACGTGTTTGGGAAAAAAAGTTTGTCAGCGTGTGGGAGACCATCTCCACCGACCATTGGGTGCTGGATGCTGTGGCCCACGGGCGCACTCTCGAATTCCAAAAGAAGTGTCCCCGCATTCCTCCCGTGGCCAGGAAGGAAAATCACGTCCCTCAACTGCTGTTGGAGGTAAAGGTGATGCTCAAGAAGGTCCGGGGCTCTGGAGTATACTCAAGATACTTCCTCGTCAGAAAGAAGACAGGCGGTTGGCGCCACATCCTGGACCTACGTCGGTTGAACAAATACATCAAGGCACAGAAGTTCAGGATGGTCACTCTCCAGCACGTGCTGGCACAGCTGGAGGAGGGCGACTTCCTATCGTCGTTGGACTTGGAGGATGCTTACTTCCACATCCCCATCCGAAAAGGACACCGAAAGTTCTTCATATTCGTAGTTCAAGGACGCCACTACTAATTCAGAGCTCTGCCATTCGCACCCAGGGTGTTCACCAAGTGCGTAGCACCAGTGGCGGCGCGGCTGCGCCTGCAGGGGATCCACGTCTACCCCTACCTGGACGACTGGCTCATCCGTGCAAGGACAAGAGAACCCGCTGTCGAGCACATGGCGAAGACCGTCTGCTTGCTCACGGAGCTGGGTTTCTCCATCAACTACCCGAAATCCCATTTGCTTCAGTCGCAGGTGGCACTGTTTCTGGGAGCAAAGCTCGATACAGTGGAACGATTGGCGTCTCCGTCGGAGGAAAGGACGAAGGCCATCTTAGGCAAGGTGCAGCGCCTGCTAGCCACAGACGTGGCCAGGGTGAGATCCATCAAGTCCCTCCTAGGAATGATGTCCTCATGCATCTACCTAGTGCGCCTGTGCAGGCTACGGATGCGTCCTCTACAGGAGTTCCTTGACGCCCGCTGGATGCAAGCGGCGGGCAACTTCAAAGACAAGATCCCGGTCAACGAGGTTTTCCGTCGGGCGATTCAGTGGTGGGGCACCCGTGCGCACCTCACGGCAGGCACGGACTTCCAGACCCAAGCGCATCAGAAGACGGTGACGACTGACGCCTCCCTGGAGGGATGGGGTGGGCACACCGGAGATCTCCACGCAAGAGGCCTTTGGCTCCCGGAGAAGAGGTCTCTCCACATCAACATCTTGGAGCTCCGCTCCGTGTTCTGGGCGCTCAAGTCGTTCCTCCCGTCCCTCAAGAGCAAGGTTGTGAGGATCTTCACCGACAACACCACCACGATGTTCTACATCCGGAAGTAGGGAGGCATCCGATCCCCAGCCCTATTCAAGGAGGCCCAGGACCTGTGGCACTGGGCCGTTGCCCAGGGGATGTTTCTGGTTCCCTTCCATCTGGCAGGAATAAAAAACACCATCGCCGACTCACTCAGCAGGGAGCTGCGCTCGTGCCACGAGTGAGAACTACGCCAGGATCAAGTGGATTGGCTCTTCCGATGGGGCAAACCCCAGATCGACCTGTTTGCGACGGCGACGAACTCCAAGTGCCAGAGGTTCGCCAGCAGGTTTCCCCAGCCGAGCAGCATGGGCGAGGCTTTCTCATTCCCCTGGGACGGCCTGTTCCTGTATGCATTCCCCCCGTTGCTGCTGCTTCGACTTATCAGCCAGCTCAAGAGGTCCCAGTGCAGGATGATCCTCGTCGTACCGGCGTGGCCGAGACGGACCTTCTGGACCAGTCAAGCTGTCGACGGATGCAGATCCTCTCTCCAGAGAGGGAGGCGCCATTCTTCATCACGACCTGGAGTAGCTGAACTTCCAGGCCTGGCTCCTGCAGCACTAGAGTTTGGAGGATACGATATCCCGGCTGACTGCAGAGAGGTTCTTGCAAAAGCCAGGGCGTCCTCAACTCAAGTGCTACGGACATAAGTGGAAGAGGTTCTCTGTCTGGTGCCGTGCACAGAAGATCAACCCTCTACGGATTACGGCACCTCAAGTGCTACCATACCTACCGTCGCTGGCTAAAGCTGGACTAGCTCACGCTTCCATCAAGATACATCTGGCAGCGATCTCCAGATACACCAGAACTACAGGACGGCCGTCCTTCTGGTCTCATCGACTGGTGAAGAAATTTATGAAGGGACTGTTCCGATTGTTCCCGCCGGTGAAGGCTCCAGCCCCGGCGTGGGAGCTCAACGTGGTGCTGATCAGGCTCATGGGGCCGCCATTCGAGCCTTTGCATTCTGCACCATTGAAGTTCCTGTCGTGGAAAACAGCGTTTCTTGTGGCCATCACCTCCGCACAACAAGTGGGAGAGATCCAGGGCCTCTCCTGCAAGCCTCTGGACCTGACTTTCCACGAGGGTGGTGCTGAGGACGCACCCCTCCGTCATGCCCAAGATGCCTTCGGACTTCCATCTCAACGAGCCCTTGGTGTTGCCTGTTTTGTTCCCGTCGCCTTCGTCGCCGGCCGAGAGGACTTTGCACTCGCTGGATGTAGCTAGAGCGCTGAAGTTCTACGTGGACCGCACAAAGAGTTTTCGGAAGATATCACAGCTGTTTGGGAACTTTGTACCTGTGAACCAAGGGAAGGCCCTCTCGAAGGCTTCCATTTCCAGATGGCTCTCCGGCTGCATCATGCACTCACTGGTTGGTAAACCGACCGTTGCCCGGCCGTCCGAGAGCCCATTCGACCACAGCGATCACTGCTACCACAGCATTCCTATCTGGTGTGCCCCTGATGGACATCTGCAGGGCTACTACGTGGAGGTCGACGCACACCTTCACAAGATTCTACTGCGTCGACCGGAATTCCAGGGAGGAGTCCAGAGTCGGCCAGGCAGTGCTGCGCAACCTGTTCGCCTGAAGGTGGGCCTGGTGAGGAGGTAAGAGATGCTTAATGTTGAGCCTTGCCACCTCCCGTGGTTGTGCTTGTGTGTACTGCAATGTATTCTTGTATTCATGAGCATGTGAATCCATGCCAGACCCCATGCTGGCGAAGGAACAAGTTACTTACCTATAACCGTTGTTCTCCAGCATGGGTCTGGCATGGATTCACATGCGAACCCTCCCTCCTACCCCTCTGCGGCTCTTCACTTGGTCCTACGGCCACTTTACGTTCTACCAAATCTGAGGATGGCTGCCAGGGGAGGGGCTTAGGGAGAGGGCAGTCATTGGCTGGTGGCAGTATGACCAGTGATTGGTTACTACTAAGAAAGACCGTTCAGAAACGAAACTGAAACTGATTTTTTCTTTACCGAGGATTCCCAGCCTGACGGGGAATATTCATGAGCATGTGAATCCATGCCAGACCCATGCTGGAGAACAACAGTTACAGGTAAGTAACTTGTTCCTTCTAGGCTCCTCTGAACTCAACTTAAACAGACTCCAAGTCCTCCAAAACAACTCCTTGAGGGCAGCTCTCAATTTATCCAGGGCCAGCCATATCTCTGCACTTAGTCATGAATCCAAATGGCTCCCAGTTCGTGAGAGACTCATGCTCTGTACATTGGCAATCACCCACAAGTGCCTAGCCAACATCGCCCCCAAATACCTACCCGATAAATTCAACAAGCACATTCTCTCTCGTACCACCAGATTTGCCCGCTCTCACCTCCTCACAGTACCCAGGTTCAAACTAAGTACTGCAGGTGGCGCCAGCTTCCCTGTCCAAGCATCTAAACTCTGGAACTGCATTGCTCCTGCTTACAGATAAGAGCCCTGTTAGGGAGAATTCTCGGTAAAGGCTAATTTCCCAAACCTAGTGAGTCCCCCAACAGCTTTGCTGGATTTTTGGGGTTTATTTCTTTCTCCTGCTAAGAGTGAGACTCTCTTACTCCAACTCTTAGACATGGTTTGAGGTGTTCCTTTATCTTTCCATGTGTTTTATGGGCTATGGGTGTTTTACTCCATAGGGTCTCATGTGTTTTTGATGTGGGTTACACAGCACTCTCCGTGCCGTAACCCAGGGGTGTCGTAGCGACCCCCCAACATAGACTCCATACCCTGTGACTGACTGTCTCCCAGGGCATATAAAGTCACCATTGGCTTTACTAGTCCCAAATTATGAACAGAAACCAGTACAAACCATCATATTGTGGACGTACTGGTCGGGGCAATTCGATTGCCCCGGGGTCTGATGTTCGAGGGGGCACGTCTCCGTCCCCCCTGATCGAGTTTTGGCTGGTGGCAGTGGATACTACTTTTTATATTCGACCGCGAATTTCTCTATTGGATTTTCCCATTGTTCGAGGCTACCAACTTTAATTATTTAATTCTTATAGCCTCGAACATACCGCCGGTTTGTTTATTTAATATTAATTCACCGGTTGGTATTTTTTGCCAGAACTCGATTCTAAAATGGCATTTGTGTTCTCTTCTGTGACTCCAACCCAAGTCGAGCCCTTTGTTCCACTTTTTGGCGGGTTTCTCCGCAGAAGCCTCCAAAAGTGGTGCCACTCTGTCTGGGTACCACAGGAGGTGTGGGAGGGGGTTTAGGCACCCTGGACTGAGTTACCTTGGTAACTCAAGTCGCACTCTTGTGTGATTGGCCCCAGTGGTGAGCCGGCCGGCTCACCACTTAGCATGTTTGATTGACAGCTAGGCTGAATGAATGGGGGTTTTGTTGCATAAAAGCAGGGCTTTGGGGACTGGAACTTCAGATGTCGCCACAGGACCTAAGTATCCGACGAGGGAGAAGCTGAGCCGAACTGCAACGACGACAACACCGGTGGAGCCCTGCTGAACCGTCTCACCACTTTTCCCGACGACAGAGATCATCTCCAGTCCGGAGAGTCTTCTTCCTTTGACTGGTGGGGATAACCAGTTTTGCCTTCTTTTCACCTTCCTGGAGCATCTCGTGGCCGCCTTGCCCGTGCCAAGCACCCCAGCAACCGGAATACCATGGTTTACCACTACCGCGAAGAGAAGGGTAGTACCTTTTAACCGAAGAACTCTGCGGCTGGTTTCTTCCCTGGCAGTGCAACGACCTTCATCTTTCCTCCACGGCGAGACCTCCTCTTCCTCTGGACGAAACACAGAGTTGCACCCGCTGCCAGGAACAACTGCCCCCGCTGGAGCTTCCTTCACACTTAAGGTACTGTGTCCCGCCTGGCTTCCCTTGCGACAGATCGTTCGGGGTTACAGAAAACCCTCGACTTTCTAACCTGGGCTAGCATGGGACAACCTAGCTAACTTTTCCTGACTTGAATTTCATCCTTTTTGTGCGAACTATCTACAAGACTCTTTGGGCATTGCTCTCCAGTAGAACTGCCTATCCTGCCTTACTGTGGTTCTTGTAAAAGTATTGAAACTTGTGTGCTTCCATTACTCTGCCTTTTTCCCTCCCTTTTTTTTATAACTTATTAGAGTGCCATTTTATGTTAAGCGCTCACCTCTGTCTGAAAATAGGTGGTGCTTCTCACTAAGACTTGTCTAATAAGTAATTAGGGTTGTATGTATATGATAGTGACTGTGTGCTGAATTTACTTCTTTTTGCTAGTGTAATTTATAAGTGTGTCTTTAAATAAATAATTATATACTTTTACACCAAAGCTCTGGTCAGTGTTTGCTTGTGCTACTGTGTCTCTGTACCTATTGTGTATACTCTATATACTGCCTAACTCTTCTTGAGGGAAGTCTGACTGCTCAGCCACAGCTACCAAGTGAATCTGTGTGGTACAGACTGTTACCAAGTGGGTTTACTGCCAAACACCTGTAGTCTTAAATCTTTTGCAGTGGTCCCTAAGGGAACTGCACAGGTTTCTGCCTAACAAGCCCTCCTTCCTGAAATTCAAATCTGAACTAAAAAATGGCTCAGCACCTAACCACTTCCGTGAGTACCCTGCGATCATGTTTCATTTAATTATCATCTGTCTGACCTATTTGTAACCGACAGGCTCACATAATGCCTTCTTGCTATTGTTATTGCATATACAGGAGACCCCATGTAACCCTGTCTCCAGTCTTGTTTTCCTGTATCTTTTCATGTATGTAACTAAGTCTTTCAAGCGCCTAGGTACCTCAGGGTTCGTTGTGTGATACAAATAATAAACAAATACAAAATACAAATAACTAATGCCGTGATACCCTCGGGTCTGGGCTTTGTCACAATTGTAAAATAAAATATGTAGTTCCTGATATTCTGTGCACAGGTGGAGGATTCCTTCCTTTTTGTTACAAAAATCAAGGGCTAAGTAGCAGGAGATTGAAAATGCTGGATGAACCCCTTTAAGGCCATTGTCATGATAGGTTTTCAGGACAGCCTCCTCCTGAGTAACGAGTAGCCTCGCCCACTAGGTATTTTTGCCCTACGTATCAGATAAATGGGGTGATTGTAGGGCCTGCGGGTAGTAGCGGTTAAGATTGTTGTTTGTCAAAGACCTTTTACTAGTCTGTGTAATCCTACGGTAAGGTGCCTGAGCTTATTTTGGTGATAGCTCCCATCATAGAGATCTGTGTGACCAATGCTTGATAAGGAGGAGTATATCAGAGAAATCGGACCACACTGAAATACCTATCCGATATAGGTAAGTAGAAAGGAATCTCATTGTTGGTCATCCAATCTTAGTTGGGATTGTGCTTTGCAGTCAGGGATCCTCCAGAACGATCCCAAATTGGAGAGCAGCGATAAGATCAAAGTAGAAGGGTTCTTTTTTTTTTTAAAACCTTTATTTTTTGCTGATCGGTGTAACACATTTCACATAACCATTTGGATTGGTCTCTGTAGGAACATATCAATAAAGCACATGACTTTTCATTACACACATGGTAAGTGATACAGTATTTTCAAACGATTATGAGGATTCCTCTAACCTGCTTTCTTGGCTGGCCTTAAGGTGGGCTCGTAACGGAGCCCAGATGTCTTTCGGTCTATTGGTAGGCAGGACACTTCTGACATAATGTTCTTCGGTACCCTGAACATATAATAAATCTTGTAGCCATGCCTTCTGAGTAGGGGCTGCTTTGGATTTCCACAACTGTAATATATTTCTCTTGGCCACTGCCTCTGCTACAGCAACCAACCTCTGAATTTTAATTGAAGCCTTCCCTATATCGCCCAGGAGGTATTTATGTGGGACAGCCGGAATATGTATCCCCGCAATTTCACTAATGTTAATAGCTACGTCCTCCCAGAAGGCCTTTATGGGGGGACATTCCCAGTACATATGCATTGAATTCGCATTGGGGGCACCACATTTGGGGCAGGCTACTTGAATGATAGGGTCGAATTTAGAGATCTTCTTCAGGGTTATATATAGGTGATTTGGTAGTTTAAATTGAATTAACCTAAAGTTAGTTAATCGAGATGGCTTTGGTGTACTGGCAATATCTTGCCCATTGGGTATCTTCTATGGTGATGCCCAGACCTCTTTCCCATTTTTGCTTCATGGTGTTCCCTGATGGGGTGTGTTCTTGGATTGCTTTGTATAATCTGGATACTGTTCCTGTAAAACCTTCCTGCGACATAACCGCAGACAGGAATTCATGTATCGGGGGGGGGCCTCGGGAAATGATCGCCATTTCTTTTTGCAGGCTGCTTTCATGCGATAGTATTGCAATGTAGTAATTAGGACTGATCCCACTTTGTTATGCACAGTTGCGAGTGTTGCAAATCTGCCCTCTGGGTATAAGTCTCCTATTCTCATTTATTTGTCCGGGTCCCATTTACGTTGCAGTGCAGTGTCAAATGTGGGTTCTAAGCCAGGATAGTGCCACAGGGGGGTAAATGGCCAGTACGGCATCGTGCATCCCACCCTTGTAAACAGTGCTAACCAGGCGCGCACTGTGTAACGTGACAGGATCTACTTCCCCAAGGTTACCTCTTTTTTTTCTTTCATGAATGGCATTGCTTGAATGTTAACTGGGGCTATCGCAAATTTCTCAGCCCGGAGGTGTGCATGATTTTCCAGAGTGTCCCTCCAGTACGTCCCAAAGTGTGCTTTTGCTGCATGAAAATATAATATGAAGTCTGGGGCTGCCAGTCCACCTGTTTAATATCTTTGGCACATCCTGGGCCATTTAAGTCTAACCGATTTCCCACCCCGAACAAAGTTAACCGCTAGTCTCTGTAACCTCTGGAAAAAATCTCTGCCCGGCCATTTTGGGATTCCGCTGAACATGTACAGCAACTTGGGCACTAGCACCATTTTGAGCAGGGCAATTCGTCCATATATAGATATTGGCAGTTTTCTCCAGACAGCTAGTTTGTGTTCCAGGAGTTGAAGATATGGTTCGTAATTGTTAGTGTATAGGGACTGTATCAGTAGGCATTATTATTCCCAGGTAACGTGCTGTTGCAGGGGACCATTTAAAATCTGATGTAGCTGGAGATTGCCCTGCAGTCGGCGTCAGTGCAATTATCTCTGACTTCGTCTGGTTCATTTTGTAGCCAGAGTACGTGAAAATATGTTTATCTCCTGCATTATCGGGGGTAGATGTGTTTCTGGATACCTGACATACACCATTGTGTCATCTGCATATAGTGATAGTAGCTGGGGAACCCCTCTAATACGGAAGCCCCTCCACGTGTGTTCATGTCTGACCTTAGCGGCCATGCCCTCTATAGTAACCGCAAATATGAGGGGGACAAGGGGCAACAATGCCGGGTATCCCTACCGAATTTAAAGGGAGACGATAAAGTGTTAGTCCTTACCATTGCAGCCGGGTTCTTGTAAACCAGCAGATATAGCTCATAAACATTGGGCCAAACCCCAATTTGACCAACATTGTAAACATATAATTCTACGATACAGAGTCAAACGCTTTTTCAGGGTCTAGAGTAATTGCCGCTGCTTTAGCGTTCGGGTCCAGTTGTGAAGTGATCGCAAAGAATCTCCGCAAATACAGTGCCGTCGATCGAGTCGGGACGAATCCCATCTGGTACGTGTGGATTAGATTGTTCATGTGCGGGATCTAACGACTTAGTGTACATTTTTGCATCTGAGTTGATCAGTGACAATGGACGATAGGATGATGGGTCTTGGGGAGGTTTATGAGGTTGTAGCAAAACTGTTATCGCCTCTCTCATGGTACTCGGTAGCTCTCCCCTCTCGAGCGCCTCCTCCCAGATCTCCAGCAATTTTAGGGCCATCTCTGATTTGTATACCTTGTATAGGTCAAGTGGGATACCGTCTGATCCATGGGCTTTGCCGGCGTGCAGATCAGAGATGGCGTATTCAATCTCCTCGGCCGTCAATGGGAGTTCCAGCAATGCCCTTTCCATTTCACCCAATTTGGGCACTGGGAATGTATCCATGTAGGTTTGGAGTTCTTCTGGGGTCACTGCATTTGAATACAATTTGGCATAAAATATTTTGAACTCTTCATTGACCGTTTTTGGGGTTGTGTGCACTATCCCTGTTGAGTCGCGAATGCTGGTAATATGTCTCAATCCCTGTTCTGTTCTGATAAGGGTTGCCATTGTCTTACTCGCCTTGTTTCCCACTCCATATTTCCTTGCCCTTGCAGGTTGCATTATGTAGTACAGCTCTTTCTCTGCCAATGTCTTACATTTTTCCATTTGTTCTTGTATTTTTTGCATGTGCTTTTTGCCTGTGCTCGCTGGTTGCTGTATCTCAAGGGCCCATAGTTCACATTCAGTCTGGCCCAATTCCTTCCTGATTTCTCTTAGGGCTCCATAGGCTGTCCCCATTAGCTGGCCTTTCAGCCACACTTTGAATGTTTCCCAAACCAAACTTTGGGTCAGCACTGTGCCTGCGTTGCACGCGAAGAAGTCCTCTATTTCAATTCTAAGTGGTTCGATCACTGACTCATCCTTCAGTAGTTCAGGGGGTATACTCCAAGTGCGGGTGGTGCGCTCCATATCTCTTGGTGTCAACCTCAGGAGGACCGGGGAGTGGTCTGAAAACGTACGTGGGAGGATTGAGCTCTGTTCCACCTATCAGCTCGGGGGAGCATAACCAATAGTCAATACTTGAGCTAGATCTGTGTATCCCAGAGTAGAATGTGTAATCCCTCTCAAGTGGGTGCAGCTCTCTCCATATGTCTGCCAGAGGTAATGTAGTAATAGCTTGTTTCAGTGTAAGTGCTGCTTTAGTGTGCAGCCTGCGCTTCCCAGTCGATCGGTCCAGCTCGGGATCTAGAATTAAGGTCCCCACCCCATATCATGGCTGCTGTCCCCAGAGGCGATATTAGTTCCACTATCCGGAGATAGAACTCTGGGCTATCTATGTTAGGGCCGTACGTGTTAACCAGTATGATGTCTCTGTTGTATAGACGCCCCCATATTATCACATAGCGTCCATCTTTGTAAGTGTTTTGGACATCGGAAAGTTAATCCTCTTGTGTACAATTGTCATGACTCCTCTCGCCATTGTGAAATAGTTTGTAGCTACTTTTGTGGGGCTCCAATTTTGTGCAAATCCATCTGTAACCTTCTTAATGGCATGCGTCACTTGCAGTAATAGTACGTCGATCTTGTGTCTAGTTGCATACGCAAGTATCTTCCTTTCTTTTATTGGGTGTGCCAGTCCCCGTACGTTCCAAGTGTGCAGCCTAATGTCCTGCATTTCCGGTAGCCTTAATATTGGTGTCATGGGTATGTCGCAGCTTCCCACACAACTCTTGAAGTGCGCAACACACATCAGTGTTTTTATATATACCTTTCCATTCCCACTCCTGTTTACCTGTTTACATATCAGCCTGTATAATTCTGATCTTATTACTGTAAAATGTCTCATCTTCTTCAACCCATGGGCCACTGGCCCTACCTTCCCCCCACCCTCACCATCCCCCCAACTGGACAGTGTATACCCCTCATTTAACGTCAACCTTTGAAAAAGTGGGCGGCTCTGCACGGCTATTCTGCCTTCTTCCGTTTGCCAACCAGACCGCTTTATGAGCCGCTGCACCTGTAGCTTTGTGTATCCATGCGTATCAACTCATTTAGTATTCTCGAGTTCCCAGTATATGTTAATTTGCTTGGTCCGGGTACTTGGTCCTTATCATTTGTAGGTTTGGGCATATTTCGCTCAATGTACCCCATTGCCTCGTCCGGTGACTCAAAAAAGTGTTTTCCCAGCATATTGCAGCCGTAGTTTGGCAGGGAACATCGTCGCATATGGGATAGATCGTGCCCTGAGTGCTCTCTTGACTTGATCGTAATTGCGCTGAGCCGCTTGCACCCCGTTTGAAAAGTCAGGGTAGATATGTACCCTGGTGGAGTCATATGTCAGGGTACCCTTCTCTGGGGACAGGCGTAGGATGTTATCCCTGTCGCAGTAATTGAGGAGGCGAGCAATGACCGTGCGTGGAGGTGCCCCTGGTTTTGGAGGGGCTGTAAGGGCTCGATGGGCTCTCTCAACCAGGAACTGCTGCGCTACCTATGAATTCGGGAGGACTGCTCGGATTACCTCTTCCACATACACCTCCATTTGGACGTGAATTTGTTTTTCTGTCAGTCCGACCACCCTTGTATTGTTACTGCAGGACCTAGATTCCAAATCCTCGCACTTCATTTGGGCTAATTTTCACATTATTTGATTGTCTCTATATCCTTGCCATGGTTTACCAGTGTCCTCGACGGTGCTTATCCGATTCTCTGTCTCCAGTAAAGGCGCGTTCAACTGATGGAGGTCCGCTTTGATGGATGAGATAGTGCTTCCTATTTCATCCAGTTTAGTATTGACTGCGGCAAATCCAGCTTGTAGTGCCACCATATAGGGATCTGGTGATTCACTTCTGGGACTACGCTGCTCCGGTGTGACTGCCCGTGATGCTACATCATTCGGGTCCCCCGTGGGGACATTTGTGAAAGCGTCCATGGGTCCCTTTCTGTTTGCTTTATTACCTCTAGGCATGCTGTGCGTTTGCTGTGTGTACACTTGGCCTCTACCCCCGAGCTGGGCTGCGGTTTGATACATTCAGCTTATGTTGGGGACCCTATTTGGCCACACTTTTTACAGTCAATGGCTCCAGTGAATGTTGGTTTATGGCACAGTAGATCACTGCAGTGCCACTCAGTACCTTTCACGTATGTTGTCCCACAGTCTTGTCACCGTGGGCTTATCACCCGCTGAGGTATATCGTGGGGCTCCTTACCCCACTCTCGGGGGCTCCCTCTGTGGCACTTCTGTGTTTTCAATCCGTAGATTGTCTAGGAAGGGGGCGGGGGGTGTCAGTGCACCATGGAGTGAGTTGCACCACCCCCTAATGCACTGCCCAGGCTCCCGCCTATACTGTCAGCCTTGGATTGTCAACAAGGGCTCCCACCCAGTATGCCTCCGGGTCTCTGCCTGGCCCACATACCTTCAGAATTGTACTTAAAGAGCGGGGGGTGGAAGGGGCCAGCCGCTCGCACACATCGCACATGGCGGCCACTGAGGAGGGGATGCCCGCCCTCACCACCACCCACTGAGTCTCCGCACACTCAGAGCTCGCCGCCCGCTCCAGGTGACTGCGTTCGCTCTTCGCCATCTGTCACTGTTCCGGCACCTTTATCGCAGCTCTGCTGTTCTTCACTTTCGGCAGTAGGCCTCTCTCACCCTTCACACTCGGGTAGCCTGCCGGTTCTTTGCCACCAGTTTACTCGATATTCACTGAGTAGTTTTACGCCCCAGGGGATTCGATCGATACTCCAGCACCTCAGCTTACTCTCCCACTGTGGCACTCTAATAAACGTTCTCTGGATACACAGGATATTCAGCAGGATGTATTTTACTCGGCGCAGCTACTCTATCAGGCGGCCATTTCCGTTGGCGTCCGACAGCGCCTCCTCAAGTAGAAAGGTTCTTAATGCACCTGGCTTGTCCTCATGGTTGATCATGTTTCTGCTCAATGGCCATACCACAACACGGGGCAAAACCATCCACAGCTCTTACCGCCTCAGGACAAGTCTTCTACTTTATAGGAAAGCTTTGACTCTTGAAGTGGATATCCATGTAGTTATCGGTGGTGCCGGGGTCCAGCATTGCAAAGGCAGGAATCGAGGCACGGGAATCAATGCCTGACCGAGGCGCAGGAATTCTATCTCAATACATGTATGCATACCAGTAGGCATGAAGCCTTCAGTCTTATGACTCCTCTCGGGCCCTTTTTAAGAACTAGTTGTGGCATTTCCCGACTTACTGGCTGGGCCAGCTGGGACATGATCACGTAAAATGTCCTGAATGTCCACAATACAAACAAAAGATTTGTGGAACATCTATGCACCCCTTCCTCAGGAGTCTGGGCCCTCTGACTGCACCTGTTTCAGTGGGCTTTGACTCCTTGCCTATTTAGGGATTGAGTCAACGGCCCATAGGTTCATTCTGCCATCCGGTCTTCCAGTTGCAGTACTACATCAAACAAATCTAGAAAGGTGTTGGGTATAACTGTACTCTTGCTAAAGCATCTTTCAGAGCATCTGTAATGCTGCAATGGTACAGTGTTATTCTTTTGTGTCCAGTTGCTTGCTGCGGACAGCTGGTTAAAATGGCTTTATAGGACAACAGATCTTTATTGACCTGCAAGCACTGGGTCATTGGCTTGAAGATGATGATTAGGCCATACTGGCGCGATTTCTCCCAAATGGGTCAGCAGAAAGGACTCTTTAGTGTTCGCTTAGGCAATGCTTGGGGCAGCAGAGAAACGTACACTGATTTAGAATTATGCAGTATTTCTTGGGGTCTCCAAGAAAACTAGTGAAGGGGAAATGGTGAGGCAATAATACTGGTATCGAACATCAAGTGTATGAGGAGGGGTCAAAACAGGTAGCTGAATACTGGCTGTATACCTGTGAACTCATCTTCTGCCCAAAGTGGTTGGAAACTGCTCTACTGAGCATCCATTCTCTGGTTAATAGTGGTGTGGGCCACATCCATATCCATCCGTAGATCAGATGGGGCCTGTATAACTGCAGATAGAGGAATCTGCATAACCAATTGTGCTGGGGTTCTCTTGGCGAGGTGCTCTTAAACAGGAGCACATTTTCCCTAAGATGATTTCCTCCTGAGAATTCTACTCGGGTGCAGGTGTAATGGTTACAAATGCATGTAAAATATGCCAGGACAACTTCCTCCTGTCTTCAAAAGAGAAAGCAGCGTGAGTGCACTGGAGGACCAGAATACTTCCCTCCTTTCTGTTTATCGCTCGGTATTCCCTGATTGATTTTGTAGTCCTTTGGTACACCTATGAAATAGTGTTGGTTGAAAGACTGATTTAACCATAGCAATAGGACCAGTGAAGGTTTGGCATGAGGTGCAAACTTATAGGTGGTTTCCAAGGTTGAGGCAGAATTCAAAATCCCAGAGTCAAACCACACATGTCTTCCACTTTCAAAAGTACATTCCACAAATAATTCAAATGGAATCAGAAATCCAAGAAGAGGTTTACCAATAGATCAAATAACACAATTCTCCCGGGAATCCAAGAATGGTCTGAAGGTCAGATGAGCCAGGGATAAAGAAAGGAAAAGACAAAATTCAAGGGGAAGTCCATAGTGAAGATACGTTTTGGTACACCAGGAGGCAACCAACAGCTTTATTTCCAAATCTGAATCCAGAGGTGGTCAAGATCCAGGCCAAGTTCAAGTCACTTGAAAGGGGAAGGGTCATCACAGAAAACAGAAATAGCTACTCATGGCTGAAGGATTGTAGGATGTTGAGAAGCGCCAACAGAATCCTTCCTCTTATGCTGAAAGCTGAGGTCTCTGCAGTGCCCCTGCTCTGATTGGCTGTGAGTGAGTGTTATGTCACAAAACTGGTAACATTGTGGAAGCGGGTCATCATGGACAATGTGGTCAGGTTAGGTCTGCGCTGTCCCTAGTGCTACGGGAGCCTCCATCTAATGCCGTCCTGGCCACCAGCTCACCTGAGACCGTGGTGCAAAGTCCTGACACGGACCCTGCTAATCATAAGGCCATCTCTGCCCACCTCTCCTGGTTAAGGTAAAGGAGTTTGAGAGGGTATTGGAATAGGTGGAAAACTAGAGGTGTAGCTAAGGGATGGGGGCTTATTCATGTGTTGGTGATAGCCATCCGAGAGAGAGATCGAGTGGGAGTCAAAAGTGGTTAGTAAGAAAAAAAGCATTGTTACATAGATCCTACCATAAGATCATGAGTCGGGGAGAGTGATAGTTGAGGTAGAGTAAGTGTGGTTTGAGTGGCCAGAGTAATGCTTAGGAGTAATTGGAAGAACATGGATGGGTGGGAAAGATGTACAATGAAGGAGCATTGCGGAAACCATATAGTCGGAGTGCTCAAGTGATGAGTAGGATAGAGTGAGTTTAGGAGAAGCTGGAGGAGCAATATGGGGGGGGGGTGTTGTCAAGACTACAAGCGATATGTGGGTTGTGATTAGAGTACTAGTAGTGTCAGTGAACAGAACACAAGTGACCACAGAGGTGGTGGTCAAGTAGTTGTCAGGATGGCTTGCAATAAACTATCTACGAAAACTTGATGTGTCCCACAAATCAATATAAAAGTGACTACTCTCATTGTTCCAATAGAAAGATATAGAGAACCTAAGAGCCTTGGAACTACCCTTCCTCCCAGAGATCCAATACCCTGCTGCTTCTCGAGCTACATCACTGATATAATGCTTAGTACATGCATCACCTTTCCTTGGTTCTAGGACCATAATATACAAGGACCAAAGGAATGCTTTGAAATATCACTCCTCCCCAGGATTCTGCATCCAATAGCTCCCGGTCTCTCGTATATAGTTCCCAGCATACTTCTTTACTACACAGTCTCGGAGATATAACAACCACCCACCACACATCTTGCCCTCTGTCTCAGTCTGAGTTATAGTGTTAAGCATACCTCTTGCCTTTCGAGGATGAGGCACTCAGCTTCCCCTCCACCTTGCATTCTCTCTCCAATATAGAACCCAGCTTGTTATGCAGCTTTCAAATAGTGTTCTCAGGAATGTGGCTCCCAACTTATTCTGAAGTTCACGCTCTCTTCCAGGATATATTGCCCAGTTTGCTATGGCTTCTTGCCTGTAGCTTTAAGGAATGCAGCATTATGCAGCTTCCAAAATACATAAATGACTAATTCTAATGGACACATTCCTCCCACAGGTTCTTCATCTTTAAAATATCCCAGTCAACTCCGTCGGCATCCAACATTTTTCAGCTAACAATAGGTGCCTTCAGTGTCATTTTCCCAAATTCCTTTTTCCTGCAGCAGTGCTCTGGAACTGGAGATTGTCATTTGTCAGATAAAATTATTCTTCCATTATGAAACCTCCAAATTCGGACTTCCCTACAATACATGTCATCAGTTGATGTCTGTAAGTGTCTAGTGACAGAAAGACCACTATAAAGAGGAGTGCGAATCCTGTCAGATATCACCGAAAGGCGCAAAAGAATGGCTTGCAAGGATTTTCATAACACCGTAAAAAATCTACCACAGTGAAATCCAAGGTTGAAACGCCAAATTAGACCATGAAAAAGGTCACTGGTTCCTCTGATCACTATTCTAGATCAGATGAAAAGGAAAAGTAACATCACCCTTCATCTTTGAGAACACACTCTGCTCACTCTACGAGGAAACAGAAGAGATGCTGTTTGAGATCCAAAGAGCTTGACATGTCTGAGTTTCCCATGGCGTAAACCTCAAAGGAGGAATGGGAGGTGTTTGGAGCCTGCATGGGAAGAAATATTCAAACAGACTCACAAGTGTACAAAAGACCTTCCATCCACAGAAAAGAATTTGCCATCACTGTTACCGCACGCCTCCGAACTCGTTCATCGGTGTGATAGAATCTATATAGATGTCAAAGGCGGCCAGCGCCTTGGATGTCGTTGGCCTCCGTGTCTGCAGTTTGTACGCCAGTGAAAGTTGTGAGATAACAACTACAGCACTGAAAGATAACTCTGGTTCGTAGCTGTCTAATTGAAGAGCCTATCTTGGGACAGTCTGAACCAGGCAGTTCTTTCTTCTAGCCAAGAGACAGGGCTGCACAAATAAGACTTTTTAAAGTATTTTTGAGGAGCAAGATGATGAAGCTCCCCCCGCTTTCCAACTCCCATCAGACCTGTATTTATTTAATGAAAATGACAGGGAAAACAATACATTTTTGGCACAAAAAGGCTTGCAAAACTTTTTTACATTGATTTTCACAGCAGAGGACCAGTCTCCTTAACACTTAGTGAAAGGATGTGGATATAAGACCAGATGATGCAAACGTGGTAGAAACATGAACCAAGGGACAAGGACAGTAGAGCATGCTGTAGGAATGGGATAGTGGAGGAAGTGCTACATTTTGGAATGAAGAGGTGAAAGAGTGTAGTGGTGTTGTCATAGAGAGGTGTGGGAGTGCAGAACAGGGAGATGTGTTGGTGTAGAATGCTATGCAAGTGGCCCCTCAGAAAGGAAAAGAGATATGAGTTTGGATTTAAATAGTGATAGTGGGAGTAGTGCAGAGGGAGAGCAAGAGCATTACAGAGTAAGCGACCAAGGAGAGGAAAATAGTGGAAATGAGATGGAGCACAAGGGGCACGAGAGGTGGCAAGCCGAGGATGATCGTAGGGAGATATTAAGGAGGTGAGATGGGCCGATAGGTATGTTGGGGCAGGTCTATGTATAGCTGTGAAGGTGAAGCAATGAAGGTTGAAGAGAGTACGGACAGCAAAATTGAGGACTTTGTCGAGAGGTGAAAAAGCATAGTTGTGAAAGCCATAAAGTAGATTGGCACAGTAGTCCGATCGAGAGAATACTAAAGATATTATGTGCTGAGGAGGGTGCTTGTGAGTACCACCAAGATGGGCGACACCAAGTGAGCTCCTTGCTCACCCTGCAGATGTCTGGTCAATATCCGTGCTAACTTGCCTCAGAATGAGACTGCATACCCAGCACTAACTGCTGGAAGGTCCCCGGCACTTGACAGATCTGCTTTTGGACAGCAGCAGTAACCCAGAAGTTCTTAACCCGACCTGCTTCTTTTACCGGAGCGGCCAGCTAGAGGCGGGGGCCGCCTCCTGTGAGTGGCGGCGAGGCGTACATGGGGGGGGGGGTCTGGACGTGGCTGGCGGTCAAGTGGCACAGCGAGTAGAGCGCTCGCTTTGACATCCATGCAGAGCCTGCTAACGCAGGTTCGAATCCCGGCGGGGCCAAACTCAGCCTTTCATCCTTCCGAGGTCGATAAATGAGCACCACACACCGTGGGTAATAATAAGCAGCGCTCAGATACCTGAGGGTTCGTAGCGCTATATATAAGTGCCAAATTATTATTTTGCTGTGCCCTTGACTGCACTTCCCTGTAGCACTGGTGGACGCGCCCCAGGGATGACCATCAAGAGTTGAATTTGGTCTGCTGCACTTACTAGTGGCGCGGACTGCTGCGCAGCCCTGCTGCGACCGGACTAGTCTCTGAGGCAGTGGGTGCTTGGTAGCGAGGAACATGTTTGGGCAGCGGACTGCAGGGCTGGGGAGCACGTTGAGGAGGATTCAGGTCTCCCCCTGCGCCAGTTGGTGACAAGACTATTTGCAGTGAAGGCCCCTGCACCCTAGCACCACAAAGGTGGCTTTTGTCAGTGCCAGAGGTTGGGGATTTGGAGCATATGCGCAAAGTCCCACATTGGGAGATATACTGCGCTAAGTCCCTGGTACTGCTGAGGCAGTATTCACGTGTGCAGAGGTGGTTCTCTGCAGAACTGCAGTGAGCACACAGGTCAGAGGCTGCTTCTCCAGAGGGGGGGCACATTGTTTCAGTCCTGGGTATCCCTTACTGGAAACATCTGGCATATGCTCTTGTCATGTTTTTCTGTGGGGAGCCGTAGTCTGTGTACTCGCAAGCACAACCCTGCCGTAACAACTTTGTAATTGGTGTCTCCCCATTGCGTGTGCTGCTGGGTGGCGACAGAATGGGTAAAACAGACCGCAATCAGGCCAAGCTCTTCTTCTCGACTTCATCCCATGGCAAGCAGCCTGTGAGGGGGAGATGCTGAACCAGAGGCCCCCATGGAGTTACAGCCTGTGAACCTTTCGGGGGCACTGCAAGACATCAAGAGCATACTTGCTCTACTCCAATCAGATATCCAGTCCCTTGATGGAAATCTTGATACTCTCAAATGTAAAGTTGACCACATGCAGGTCAGACTGAACAAGCATGGTGACCGGCTGGATGAGCTCAGAACGCACTTGTCAAATGAGGGAAGATGAGGCTTCCTCGACTTCAAAAGAGCTTGCTCAAATGAAAAAAGCAAACTAACCGAGAAACAGGACGACTTGGAGTCAAGATCCCGCCGGAACAATTGAATAGTTGGGTTCCTGAGTCGATTGACACAAGGTCTATGGAGATACTAGTGGAGACTATCCTTCGGGATGTTCTGGGTCAGGAGGACTTTTCTGAATCATTTGTGGTGGAATTTGCCCACTGGATCCCTGGAAAGAGACTGCCAATACCTGGCTCGACACCTCGCCCAAGCATTGCTAGACTGCTCGGTTTAAGGGACAGGGACTTTGCTTTACGCCGGTCCAGAGAACTGTGTACACTTGTGTACAAACGAGAGCTGGTGCATCTTTTCCCAGACTTCTCTAACAAAGTCCAAGCAACCCGCTGAACATTCCTGGAGGTCAAGAAAATCCTCAGAGCGAAAGGTCTCAAATATGTAATGTTCCCTGCAAGACTTTGTGTTGAGCATGCTGGCAAGGCATTGTTTATTTCAGTCCCCAGAGGAGGCGTGTGTTTCTCTAGATTCTTTGTTCAATGGCAGAAGAGAAGTAATCCTGGTAGTCACCGCGATGGGGACCATGGTTCAATACTTTTTTTTTCCTTCTATTTGAGTGCTGGTAGCTGTGCCATTCTGAGGGTGGGGGCGCATTGGTTGGCGGGATTGGTGGGGTCCCAAGTTGTCCTGCATATTTGCAGGATGTGTTGGTAGGTGAGGGTGGGTTGTATCTGGTGAATTGAAGTTGCTGGTGGGGGTGGTGGATGGGGGAATAAGCTGGGGTGTTTGGTTGGTTATGTTTTTGACAGTATGGCATAAACTGTTTTACCACAATGATTTATCGTTTGCCGATTCAAGGTCACTTCTCAACAGCAGGGTATGGGATTACCTTTGTTGGGTGGTGGGTGAGACGAGGGAATGCAGGAGATGTCTCACGGTTGGCCCAGGAGGTTGCTTGCAGTGGTGGGAAGACAATGGCTAATGGATGGTTAAGTATGACATGGAACGTCCATGGCCTTAACAGCCCCTTCAAGGTACGACGTGTTACTATACTTATAGAGACATCAACTAGATTTAGCATTTTTGCAAGAAATGCACGTCACTCCCTGGGTTGAATCGAGGTTTACTAAGCCCTGAGGGTTCCACAGATACTTTTCCTCCTACTCCAGAGGAGTGTGCCTTATGATTCGGGGAAGAGTGGGCTTTCGCCTCAATGAAGAAGTGAAGGACTCTGAGAGCAGAGCGTTGGTGGGGGTAATAGGTGGGGGTAATAGGCGGCCAGAGTGTTAAGCTGGTGAATTATTATAGCCCTAATGTGGATTTGTTGGAAACGTTGGAGTCGATTGAGAGGCAATTGTTGAGAATCGTATTTCTGATGCTTGTATCTGCTTAGATTCACATGCTGTGCATAGGCCGACATCTAGTGGAAGCTGCGGAGTATTAGTTTGTTTTTCGAAACTCGAAAATGGGCGTCGACACCGGCGTGCCAGTAATACTATCCCTAGTGTGACGTCCACTGTACCCAAGATCCCTCACGCGTCTAGGATCCTCAGATTGTTTTTTTCCGCCATACTGGTCGGAAGCATCTTGCGGAGTCCCCTGGCCTTAGCCATACTTTTGCTAATTATTGAAGTTTAAAATTATTTATTGACATCCTTCCCCACCCCAACGTCGACCCTCGACACTCGACGACGGCTGGAGAAGACATTGACCGTCAGCTGCTGCACGACGGATCTGGGCCTCGGAAGGCCGCTGGCCTCAGCCCGGGCCTAGTAGGCCGCTGGCCTCGGCCCTGCAAGTAGGGAGAGTGGGGGGTGGTACATACTCTTCACTCTTGGTATATAGGTACACCTTATATATTTCCTACACTTACCAGCCCGCTGCCTCAAGGTGCGTATGGAGGGTACCCCTTTCCAATTCTGCCCCAAGTGCAACCGCAAATACCCTTGGGTCGACAGGCACGCCACGTGCAATCTCTGCTTGCCGAGGGACCACCCCGAAGCGAACTGCAGAGCGTGTAGTAGGTTTAAGCCTAAGACACTTAAGGATCATTCGACAAAGCGTTGGGCCCACCACGCCAGGCAGGCGGCCATGGCAGCGGAGGGCACCTTCAGCGATGGCAGCGACGCCGTACTTTCGGACGGCGAGGGCATTACGGCGTCGAAAGACTGCCGAGCGCAGGTCCCCGACCTAGGAAGGTTGTCCGGCAGGGCGGCTATGGGGAAGACCCCCGGCGACGCAAGCGCTACACACCCTACACACACAAAGCACACTAAGTCCAACCGAACCTCGACGATGTCGACTTCTCGGAAAGAGGCACAGATAGAACGGTCCGACTCGGTGTCCTCTGGGCGCTCTCGATCGAGATCGCCTCATGACGCAAGGCAATCATCCACTCTTGCCAAGAGTGCCTCGCTCCCTAGATTAAAGGAAGTTCGATCGTCAGAAGACTAAGACGACTTCCACCCCCAGGCCGCGCTCCAGGAGACCGAGGCCGCAGTTAACACCAGCGAGGCCCCACGCTCGAAACACACAAATACCTCTCCCGACCCTCGACGCCAGGCGTCGAAAGTCTCTGGGGCCTCCAAGGGGCAGGGAAAACATTTTTCCACGCACGGGGAGGGGGGGAAACAGCGGAAAGCACAGCCTTCCACTCCTAAGCAGACAGACAAACACAAATCTACTGGGACATCAACATCCAGCAAGGGTACCCTTGATAAGTCCTCTAAGTTGCCTACTAAAGTCATACCCTGTTCCAAAGAATGGTCCAGTGAAGACATAGACAGGGTCATGTCAAGGATGTCTTCCTTAGCTGATTTTTATGACAAAAACCCAGAACATTTCCTTTCGTATGACCCTCAAGGGGCCACACCCTCAGGCTCCTCTGATCCTATCCCCCTAAGTAAAAAGGCCTGGTTCGAAAGACCTGAACCCTTAGAGGTGCAGCATTATTCTACTCCATACTCTACTCCACACCCCAGATACCAAGGACAACCTTTCCCTGAAGGGGACCAGGAGTTTGAAATTATGGAGGAACAAACCGGGACTGAATACTATGCGGATGATGAGGACCTGGAGGAGGTAGAAGATGAGCAGGAATTTTACAGAGTAGATTCCCCGGTAGAGAGCGAAGCCCCAGTTACCGACTCGCCAGTTGATAACCAGCCCCTCCTTAATGAAGTTCTCGCTCGCGCAGCAGAACATTTTCACATCGACACCCACTGTGTACAGGAGGAAAGGGACTTCGCAGAAGAGTTGGTGGGAGAGAGGAGGCCGGTCGCTCAGACCATCCCTATCCTTAAATCCATCCAACGTAGAATAGATCCATCCCTGGTGAATCCTAACCTCACCAGAGCCGTCAACCCCAGAGTTGAAAAACTTTTTCGGGCAGCCCAGTCTGACCCTCTTTATGTAAGAGGACATCTTAAACCAGACTCCCTAGTGGTTACCAACACTCGGAAGAGGGCTGGGACACCCTTATCGTCGTCGGAAGCTCCTCCCGACAAGGAGAGCAAAAAACTGTACGGGTTTGGCAGGAAGGTAGCCTCAACGTCCGCCTACCAAGCAAGGATTGCAAACTCCACCACCCTGTTGGCAAGTTACAACTGCCATCAATGGGAAGAGGTTGCGGCGCTCATAGCCTCTGCTCCTGAACCGTTAAAGGGCCACTTGGCTCGGATCTCGGCAGAAGGGAGAGCCGTGTCTGGTTGCATATTAAAAGCAACCTTCGACGCCGCGGACAACGCAGGAAGTTTGATAGCAGAAGGTACTGTTATCAAGAGACATGCGTGGTTACGGCAGTCGGGGTTCAAAACAGAAACCCAGGCTTCATTAATAGACAAGCCGGTGGAACCCGATCTATTGTTTGGGAAAGCGGTCGAAGACGCACTTAAAAATGCCAAGGACGAATACGAGACTCTCAAATCCCTTGGCCAGCTTACCAACAAACCCCCTAACCAGAGGGGGAACAGTAATTTTCGTCGCCCACGCGGCCAAAATTCACAAAGAGGCAACTATGCCCAAGGACAGGGTACACAATGGAACAACAACCAGCAGTCTACCCAAAGTTACGGCAGGGGTAACAAGAGAGGTCGTGGAAGAGGCAGAGGCAGCCCCAACAAGGGAGGTGGCACGCCTCCACCAAAGCAGTGACGCTCAGTTCAGGGTCCCTTCTCACGCAACCCCAGTAGGGGGACGCATTTCCAACTTCACCCAGGCTTGGGAAGGGATCACCTCAGACAGATGGGTGCTGTCAACAGTGTCCACAGGATATTGTATAGAATTACTGCAGCGTCCCCGGAACCACCCTCCACGACAAAGAATACACTCCTTAGAACATCAGAAGATCCTTCTCGAGGAGATCGCCATTCTGCTAGAAAAGGACGCGATAGAACTCGTCCCAGGACACCAGGTAAACAAGGGTATCTATTCAACTTACTTCCTTGTGCCAAAGAAAGATTTGACAATGCGCCCAGTATTGGACTTACGGCCTGCCAACAAGTATGTCAAGCCCCAAAAATTCCGTATGACCACGCTACAAGAGGTAATCCCCCTCCTAAAAAAGGGGGATTACATGGCAACCTTGGATATGAAAGATGCTTATTTTCATATTTCCATGCTCCCAGCGCACAGAAAATACTTGCGCTTCAAGGTGGACAGTCGCCACTACCAATTCAAGGTACCGCCCTTCGGGATAGCTTCAGCACCAAGGGTATTCACCAAGGTACTGGCGGTGGCAGCTGCACACCTACGCAGGGAGGCAATCCCAGTGTACCCTTATCTGGACGACTGGCTCATAACGGGGGAAACCCCAGGAATTTGCAGGTCAAACATTCAGAGGACTATCGACCTCCACGAATTAGGCTTCTCTATCAACGAGAAGAAGTCAAGTCTGGTGCCAAGCACCTCAAAACAGTTCCTAGGAGCAATCCTAGATACTCAGAAAGGGTTGACCTTCCCTTCGGAAGAGAGAATTCGGAATATACTACTGCAAATTCCACATTATCATTCAGGTCAACAAATAACGGTACGCAAAGCAATGCGGTTACTGGGCATGATGGCGTCATGCATTTACCTGGTCCCCCACGCGCGTCTGCGCATGCGTCCCATGCAGGAATGGTTGGCGAAACAGTGGTCTCAGGCAAGTGGTCAGTGGGACGATCTAGTGGTCGTTTCGCCAACACTCGTACAGAGCTTACACTGGTGGACAAGAGAGAATCTCGCAAGGGGAAAACCCTTTTACGATCCCGAAGTACAGGCAGTGGTAACTACAGATGCATGCCTGACTGGGTGGGGAGCTCACCTTCTCCACCACACAGCTCAGGGTCTCTGGTCTCACTCAGTAGCCAAGAACCACATCAACCTGCTAGAGCTTCTGGCAGTATTCCGAGCGCTTCGGGCGCACCAGGAACCCAACTCAATGAACCTGGCAGCATGGCTCCTGAGGTCATAGAGTTTGGGCATCTCAAATTACCACAGAGGTGTATGGACATCCTAAAAGAATCCAGGAAACCAAACACAAGGCACTGTTACTTTGACAAGTGGAAGAGATTTGTTATTTGGTGCCAGAATAAACAAATCAACCCAGTTGATTGCACTCCTTCCAACGTTGTAACATACATGCTCCACCTGCTGGACGCAGGTTTGGTTTTTAACTCTCTGAAGGTACACCTGGCAGCCCTCTCGGCTTACACCACATCCCATAACAAAGTATCGTGGTGGAAAGTACCAGTAGTTAAAGCCTTCATGGAAGGAGTAAAGAGACTTCACCCTCCTATTTCGAACCCACCGCCAGGATGGGACCTCAATGTGGTGCTAGCTAAGCTCATGGGCCCCCCTTTCGAACCCATGCATAAAAATAGTCTCAAACACCTGACTTATAAAACGGCCTTCTTAGTAGCCATTACCTCTATAAGAAGGGTCAGTGAAATTCAGACTCTGTCAGTGCAGGATCCTTTCTTTACTATCCACAAAGACAAACTGGTTTTACGCACACACCCTAGGTTCTCACCTAAATTTATATCTAAGTTCCATGTAAACCAGTCCATCGAGCTTCCGGCTTTCTTCCAGAACCCGCAAAGCTCAGCTGAGGTGAAACTACACACCTTTGATGTGCGTAGGGCGGTCCTCTACTATGTAAATAAAACCAGACCGCTAAGGAAAACAGATCAACTGTTTGTCTCCGTAGCTACAGGCAGAGAGGGGGATCGCGTCTCTAAAGGCGCGATCTCGAAGTGGATTATCAACTGTATACAGCTGTGTTACTCTTTCTGAAAAAACTCTGCCTTTTACGCCAAGGGCCATTCTACTAGAGGCATTGGGGCCACTCTGGCTTTCATTGCAAATGTTCCCCTCGACACCATTTGCAAAGCAGCTACTTGGAGCTCTATTCACACTTTTACTCAGCATTACTGCATTGACACTCATTCCAAGACAGATACACAAGTGGGACAAGCGGTTCTAAGACACCTGTTTGCTCATGACCCTTCTCACATCCCACCTCCTTCTGCTGGTACTGCTCGCTAATCTATGCACAGCATGTGATCTAAGCAGATTCCACAAGCCTCAGAAGGGATACATTACTCACCGTAATCGTATTTCTGATGCTTGTATCTGCTTAGATTCACATGCGACCCACCCTTCCTCCCCTCCGAGAGAAGGCGCATGATTGCTTGTAGTCTTACCTTTCTGTCTATCTGCTTGGATTATCTGTACTCGCGCTACTCCTCATGCTTCCTCATGTCAGAAAAAATACAATCTGAGGATCCTAGACGCGTGAGGGATCTTGGGTACAGTGGACGTCACACTAGGGATAGTATTACTGGCATGCCGGTGTCGAGGCCCATTTTCGAGTTTCGAAAAACAAACTGTAATACTCCGCAGCTTCCACTAGATGTCGGCCTATGCACAGCATGTGAATCTAAGCAGATACAAGCATCAGAAATACGATTACGGTGAGTAATGTATCATATATATATATATATATATATATTTTTTTTTTTTTTTTTTTTTTTAAACTTTGTTTTTATTAGCATTTTCTTAATCAACAGTAAATGCATTCTCTTGTGTTCCCATCCCCAACACCCACGTACCCCCTTTCATCCTCCTCAGGTGATGGTCTTGGATCTTCCGCCTCTGGACACCGCATTCTTCACATAATGTCTAATATTTGTAATTTGTGGCTGTACCATTGGATCATGTAGTCACTTTGTAGATGGGTTAAAATGTTGCCCCATTCTTTATGGAAAGCTTCTCGCATTCCTTGCAGTTGATATGTCCATTCCAATGAAACAAATCTCCACACCTTGTGTAGCCAGTCGGTCCGTGAGGGTGGATCTTTTTGTTTCCATTGCTGGGCTATCGTTCATCAATGTCATCGACCCTCTCTGTTGTGCTTTGGACTAGTTCTTTTGATTCAGAGGCCACAGTCCCGCCAGCCATACTGATTCTGGTAGGTACTGATTCCGGCTTAAGGAGCATTTTATTTGTCTGCTCTTTTAACTCTACCCAAAAGGGTTGAAGGTTCGGGCAGCACCACCATATGTCTCCAATCCCCTTTATCCCGGCACCCTCTCCAGCATTTGTCACTCGTGGTTAGGAACATTGCATGGAGTCTTTCTGGTGTGTAGTGCCGTTGTACTAGCATTTTCAGCCACATCTCTCTAAACTGGATATAGCGTGTCAGTTTTGGGATTTTATTCCATGTCGAGGCCCATTGTTGTCTTGATACTGGCACTCCCAGCGTCCTCTCCCATCGCTTTATGTAGGTCCACTGTATGTCGTCCCCTTGGTCATTTAGATGTTTGTAGAGATTCGAGACCAGTTTCTTGGAGCCCGAATTGGATGTTATGTAGGTCTCGAATGGGGTTAGCTGCCTTGTGGCTCTCTTCCTTATTGAAGGAAGAGACCACCCAGTGCTTCAGTTGCTTGTATTTATATTCCTCTGCAGTCTTTATCCCTACATCTCTCCTGCATTCCTGGAACGTCATGGCTTTGTGACCAATGTACATGTCCGTCAGCTTTGTGCATCCCACCTGTGTCCAGCTCTGATACGATCTCTGGTCCAGACGTGGCTGGAAGTCTGGGTTGCTGAACAGCGAGTTAAGTGGGGACGGGAACGTTGTTAGTGTCTCTTTTCAGTGCTACATCCTATGCCCTCATCCCAGTCCCCAGCCCTCACTCACTTCAACATTCGGGTGTCTGTGTTCTTTTGGTAGCCTTAGTAGGTTGGATAAGGCTGCCCCCGCGACCACCTAATCCTGTAACGCCCATAATTGTTTGAGATTCTGAGCCACCCATTCCTTGATGACCCTCAGTTGTGCAGCTTCATAGTATTTCCGGAAGTGGGGTACTTAGCCCACCCTGGTCTTTTCTTGCCATTAGAGTAGACCGTGCCAGCCTAGGCGGTTTGCATTTCCATATGAAGTCCGTCACCAGTTTGTTGAGGGCCCTGAAAAATAACCCCAGGATCGCCACCCGGAGCGTTTGGAAAAGTACAGAATCTTCGGCAGGATCGACATTTTTATTACCGTCATCCTGCCACACCATGAGATATTCAGGGGGTTCCACTTCTCGAGATCTGTTTTCACTTTAGCTAATACGTTCGGGTAGTTAGCCCGATAGATCTGACCCATTTTGGGTGTCTATTTAACTTCTAGGTACTGAAGCTCATCCGGCACTTTGTTCAGTTTCGTTTCTATCGCTAAATCACTCGCTAGTTAAGGGTCCGCCGTTGGGTTCAAAATTTCTGACTTTTGTTTATCTTGAGGCCAGCAGCAGTTCTGATCTGAGCTAATTCATGTAGGAGCGCTGCCAGGGAGATTTCTGGGGTTGTTTGCGCTATCAGCATGTCGTCGGTGAAGGCCATGGTCTTGTGTTCCACCCCTGCCATCGATATGCCTTTTACGTGTCTTGCCCCTGGAGTCTGATCAGAAAGGGTTCGAGGAACAGCACGTATAGTAGTGGCGATAGGGGGCAGCCCTGTTTCGTGCCTCTGGACAGGGTTATGGACCTGGATAGGGTGTTGTTGATTGAGACTCGAAGTGAAGGGGATGTATAGTTTGCTTTGACCATTCGTATGAAGTTTGGGCGAAATCCCATTCCCTCCAGGGTGCGAAACAGCTGTGACCACTCCACTCGGTCGAATGCTTTCTCCACATCCAAGGAGATCAGCATAGCAGGGGTTCGGGTAAATCTGACTTTTTCTATGAGATGGCATATTTAGTGTATATTTTGGCATCCAGATTAATCAGAGCTATTGGTCTGTATGATCCCGGAAGTGCCGGGTCCTTCCCTGGTTTGAGGAAGACAATCAACTTCGCTTCATTTGTGGAGTTTGTGATGTTCCCTTGTACCTTGAACGTGTTGTACAGTTTCGTCGTTTTCGGGGCTAGTATCTCCCTATATTTCTTGTAAAAGGCATCTCGGTATCCATCCGGTCCCGGCGCTTTGTTTTTTGGAAGTGTTTTGATAGCTCGGTGGACCTCTTCTTGTATGTCTAATTCCAACGCCTCTTTATCAGAGTCTGTGATCTGGGAGAGTTGTATATTGCTCATATATGCTTTTTGCTTGTCTTCTGTGGGTGAATCTGATTGGTGCAAGAGCTGATAGTATGCCCTCATTACCTCACCCATGTCCTCGTTCGTCGTTTTCATCTCGCCCTTGTCCTTTAGCTGTTGAATGGTAATCTTGCGCCCCTTTTCTCTTAATTGCCTGGCCAGCATCTTATCTGCATTGTTCGTGCTGATGTAGTACCTGTGTTTCAGGTTTAAGAGAGCCATTTTCGGTTTCTTATTCAGTAGTAGGCCCAGCTGCCCTTGTTTGTGCATCAGGGCTAGTTTCGTCTTTTTGCTTTGGTTCTTAACTAGTTAATTCTGTGCTGCCTTCAGTTATCCCTCCAAGTCCTCCTCCCATTTCCATCTTTCCTTATCCCTTTGTGCCTTCAAAGCTAAAAATTCCCCTTGCAGGACGGCCTTGAATGTGTCCCAAAACACCCCCTGAGGAGTCTCCCCCCTATCATTTTCTTCAAATTTGCGCTTTATCTTTTCCCTGACCAGCCCACCTGAACGCTATCATGGAGGATGTCCTCCGGGAGCCTCCAAGACCAGATCCCCCTCTGTTGGTTGTTGTCAAATTGTGCTGTTAGCGGGCGTGGTCTGAGAGGGAGATTGGACCAATTGCCGTATCCACCACCTTCCCGATCAGTCCCGTGGAAGCCCATATATAGTCAATACTGGATTGGGAATTGTGTACGTATGAGAAGTGGGTGAATCCCTGTATCTCCCCTTTCTTTGCGCGCCAGACTTCCCATAGTGCCAGTGCCTTGAAGGTTTTACTCAGAGCTCTCGACTGGGCAGCGGTTCTAGTCTGTGCTGTGTTGCTTCTGTCTTTTTTCGTGGGTCCCATGCTATGTTGAAGTCTTCCCCAAGTATTTCCGCTGTGGCGAAACCCTCTAATACCCTTAGAGTCTTCTTTAGAAAGCCTTCGTGCCCTGTTTTTGTTGCATATACCGACGCTAAGGTTGAGTGGTTTACCTCCTATGATTATATTGAGAAAGAGGTAGCGCCCCGTAGTCGTCTGCGAGTGACTTCTGCACTTGGCCATGTAGACTATCCTGTATTGCTATGAGGACCCCTGCTCTCTTCTCCTTCGCATTTGCCTGGTATATGTGGGATGCCACCCTGATTCTGATTAGCGATTTGTCTTTTTCTTATATGGGTTTCCTGGTATAGCAGGATATCCGCTTTAAATTTCCACACTTGGCATTGCAATTTCTCCCTTTTGATAGGAGTGTTCATTGCTCTTACATTATAGGATAAGATGTTAATCACTTTAGGAACCCTGTTATCCATGCTTCATCAAATATGTTGTCGCATTATTGGGGCGCCTGTCCTGTCAAACTGTTTCCTCTATTTTTGCCGATCTGTATCACCATCTCTCCCCCCCCCCCCTTCCCTTCCACCAATAACTCCCTTTGGCCCTTTCTTCTTCCGTCCTGCCAGATGCAACCCCCAACTTGCATTCCCCCCCCTAGAACTGTCCTGAGGAGCGCTCGGGAACCTTTCGTTGCCCGGGCGTACCGCCTTACACACCAGGCCCTCGGTAGTTTCAGGAATAACTTTGTGGGGACTCCTAAACCCTACTCTGATTCCATGTGGTTGCACCGGTTGGGCCTGCTCCCCCAGCCGCTTCCTGATGTCTGGATTTATCAGACTGCAACCTATCGCTGCCGGCTGCTGTGGCTGTTACCCTCGGCCAGGCAGCTTTGCATTGGGTGTCTTTCCTCTTACTGTCCGTTCCCTGTAGCAGTCTTACTTTTTTCTGGTGGGTAGTAGTGCTTTTCTGGGTATGGTTTTTCATTTCCAGGGGGTGCGTTGCTGCCCTGACCTTTCCCCCCTGTTCCGGGATGCTATCTTGGTCTTGTATATTCATGATTCGTAGACCACCTTCGTGGGTGGTGATTCTTTGCTGTTTAGCTTCCCTTGTGAAAAGTAGGCCGAAGGGGAATGTCCATTTGTATTTGATTTGTTTTGCGACTAATTCTTTGATTACTTGGGCCATCTCTCTCCTCTTCTGCAGTGTCGACTGCGCTAGGTCTTGGAATAGTTGTATGTCCACCCCGTTCATTCGTATGTGATCCATGGTCCTGGCTCTCAGGAGGATCTGCTCCTTTTGTGAATATATGAGTGCTACCAAGACATCTCTGGGTTGTGTTCCTGGCTCACCTGTTCGCGGGCCGACCCGGTGGATCCTGTCGATTTGGATGTCTGTGTCATCCTCTATGGAGAGGATGTCTTTGAAAACCTGTTGCACCGCCTCCCTGAGATCTTTGTCCTCAACTGAGACAAGGGGGGCAGGAGCGGCTGGTTATGTCCATTACACTACAGGCGGTACAAATTGCCATCCGTTTGCTGCCTTCGGGGAAGGCTCCAGGCCCGGGTGACTTTCCGGCAGATTTTTCTGAAGTCTTCTCTGCGAGCCTGGCACCTACTTGCCATGGGTATATCAGCAGGCATTAACTCCATCATGCCTTCTATACCTAGAATTAATAAAGACCAATAGGTTTCCTCTACGCTTAGCACAGGAATGCTCTACTGTGGTCATTCAATACTCGCTCCTTAGTCGGGCATGCCCTAGACTGCCATGACTACTGCTCAGCTGGACCTACTGTTCCTAACTGAGACCTGGCTGAGCGACTCTTCTGGCCCCTCTATTGTGCAAGCCCTTCCATCTAACTATAGTTTTGCTCAGGCTGACCGCATCTCTGTACACCCTGGAGGCGGTCTAGGAATTATGTACAAATCTTCATACAAAGTTATATTCTCTGTTCCAGACCACTCATTGAAGAGTATCTACTATCCACCATCTCCATTTCTGCTGTATGCACACTTACTGTCCTGCTGGTCTATCGACCCCCTGGGGCTGATGCTACCTTTTATGCTGCTTTTCCCGATCTTGTGTCTGCACTTCAGGTTAACCCTCCAATTCTTTGGATAGTAGGTGATCTTAATCTTCCTGCTAACTCTGATACCCTTAGTCAGGTTGAAAACTTTCATTCGAATGGATTGTGTCCTCCCACTTATTCTTCATCTTATGATATTCATATCACGCCAGCTTCACTACTTCGGAAAACATTTTCTCAGCAGAGGGCGCTGTGCACAAGGTCGTGGGGTCGATGTCCCTTGACTGGCTCCGTACCGCCTCAACGTCACCATCATTATGAGTAGCTCGTGCAGCGCCCGTTGGCTTCAGTTTCGTTTTTCCGATTGCTTCACTCTCGTGTTAGCGGCGCACTTCGAATTTTCTTCAAGAAAATGTTGTCTCCTTCTACCCCTTCTACTCCCAAGACCAGATTAAAAAAATGTGTCGACTAGTGGCTCTAAAATGTCAATCACTGACCCCCACCGCATTTGTCTTTGGTCCCTGGGTTCGAACCATCGGACCGGCGACTGTGGCTCCTGTCAGTCGATGACAGAGAAAGCTCTTCGTGAGAGAAAAGGTAAACTGGTGGTGGGGTGGGAAGCTTCCAAGGCCCCTTTGAAGACCTCTTCGAAGACCTCTTCGAAGGCCTCTTCAAAACATTAAAAATCAGTCGAATCGAGAGATTCGGATCGGCACAAGCATTTGAAGAGATCCCGATCACGGAGTAGATCGAGGCGTTCATCTTCTTCCTCAAAGAAGATGAGGAGGAGGCACAGATCTCCTTCCTCTTCGTCTGACACATCTACCGAATTGGTAAGATGTCAGACTAGGCTGGATTCCCCAAGAAAATGGGAAGAATTAAAAAAACATATGATGAAGGTCTTTGAGAAGGCGGCCCGACCCCCTCAAAGAAACCTCGAAAGAGCCAGACACCGGTCGCTCCCTTGGACGATGCGGGAGAGTCAGAATCTATTAAGGCTAAGTCCAGTAGTAAGGAGGAAACGCGACTATCTCGACCCGACGTTAAAACGTCGAAGGCTTCTCGAGATTCAAGTGATTCCTTGGTAATGGCAAAGAAACATAAATCGTCGAAGCACTCGACGAGTTCGACGCAATCGGTGCCGACTACCTTGACGCAGAAGGAGAAATTGGCTACTTTTTCGAAGTCGTCATCGACCGTTTCGAAGAATCCTTCAATTCTCTCGAGACAAATTCTTGAACAGGGAAAAAAGGTATACACCTTTACCTAAATCAGACTTTAAGTCTATGTCCTCGATATTTGAGGAAGAAAGTCTCTCAGAGGAAGAAGAAATATCTCCTTTTGGACTAAAGTTTGGTACTAGAGATGTGCCAGAGGAATTGATTGACCCTGAGTCAAGATTGAGAGAACTGAGTGATACCCTTCACTCTGCCAGTGGCATTGATAAGTCATCTGAGCAGAACATGCAGATTCAGGGTACAGGAACTTGATGAACAGAGTTGTTGAATATATGGGTCGGGGCAGGGCTCTACCAACCTTTCAACAAGATGATATGACCGACATCCAGTACCAGGGCCCCCAAAAAGACCCAGTTCTTCCCTTTCATAGGGCTCTTCAAAGAATAGTGGTTACAAATAGGGAGACTCCTGAGCCTGTTGCAGCAGTCAATAAAGACTTTTCAAAAAAATATAGGCCATCAGGCAATGACCCTGATTTTCTGAGTAAGCACCCTACACCAGAGAGTCTAGTGGTACAAGCTGCTACTTTCACTAAACAGTCCTCTTATCCATCTATCCCCCCAGATAGGATAAAAAGGTGGACGCTTGGACCCGCAAGGTATTTTCCTCGGGCACTATGGCCCTTAAATCAGCATATGTTAACTGTACCCTGGCCAGGTTTACCCATACCCTGTGGGATTGCGTAATGGCAGCGGCTGATCATACTCTAGAAGGTGAAGAAAGGGAAGGCTTTCTAAATATTGTGAAAGGTGGAAAGGAGGCAATGGGGAAATGTCTCCAGTCTGGATTGGATACTGTTGACCGCATCAGCAGATCCATGGCTGCAAGCACAGTACTGCGCAAATTTGCATGGTTGAGGAAGTCGGGGTTTGCACCAGATGTGCAGGCCAGGCTACTCAACATGCCTTTCGCCGGCTCGAGGCTGTTCGGCAGTAAAGCTGATGAGCTTAGAAAAACTGCAGACCTCCAAGGCGGTGGCTAAATCACTTGGCGCCTCTATGCGACAGCCTCAAAAACCTTATTCAGGCTCATCTTCCTGGAGAGGTTGTTCTTTTCGATACTACTCCTCTTTTAGTAGAGGAAGAGGACAGGCTGCACAGAAAGGTAGAAGAGATGTCCCTCATAGTGGACGTGGAAGAGGTGCAAAATCAGCCTCAGCAGAGGCATCTTTGCCCTCGGCCGCCACCAAATCTCTCTGAGGCCTTAGCACATAAGACCCTGGTAGGAGGCAGAATCTATCGGCATCTGGCAGGGCATTCCTAGAGATGCTAGTTCACTGGAAACAGTAGCTCAAGGTTACTGCCTTCCCTTCCTAAAAAGGCCTCAGGACCATCCACCGGGAGGCAACTCTGTCAAAATTCCAGATCTGCAGGACATTTTAACCCTGCTAGAGAAAGGTGCAATAGAACGTGTACCTGTAGCGGAGAGGAATAAGGGTTGGTACTCCCCTTATTTTCTCATCCCAAAGAAGGACGGAGGGCTGAGATGCATCTTGGACTTAAGAAGCCTGAACAAGTTCCTCAGGAAGGACAGGTTCAATATGGTAACCCTTTCTGAGATCCTTCAGGCTCAGGCTCTCCAACTCCAAGACTGGTTGGTATCATTGGACCTTCAGGATGCTTACTTTCATGTACCAATCCATCTCAAGCACAGAACATACCCGAGGTTCGAGGTTGGCGGCTCTCACTATCAGTTTTGAGTTCTGCCATTCAGGCTGACCTCTGCCCCTAGGGTTTTCGCCAAGATGATGGCAGTTGTTGCAGCGAATCTCAGGAGAGGGTGGATTCACGTCTACCCCTACCTGGACGATTGGTTGATAAAAGCTTGTTCGCCCGAACAAGCTCAGGAACATCTTGCAATTACCTGCCACTCCCTACACAAGCTGGGCTTCTCCCTCAATTACAAAAATTCCCATATGATACCATTCCAAAGACTCCAGTTTATCAGAGTAGTCCTGGATCCCGAGGTGAGAGCTCTCCACATTTTGCAGATGGTAACAAAATTCCAGAATGCCCAGTGTCTACCGGCCTACGATTTTCTGAGGTTGCTCTGACTCATGGCATCCTGCATTTTTCTGGTGCCAGAGGCTCGACTGAGGATGGGATCTCTTCAATGGGCTCTCAGAACTCAGGGGTACCAATTCTCGGGGAGCATGTTCAATCTTCTGCAATTCCCGAGTGCAGTTACTCAGGATATACTATGATGGGCTTGCAACGACAATATCCTAACAGGAGAATCTTTTTGGCAACCATGGCTAGAGATAACAGTAGTGACGGGCACCTCACTCACAGGGTGGGGAGCCCACACCAATGATCTGACAATCAGCCGTCGTTCGTCTCCATTGGAGTCTAAACTACACATCCTCCTTTTGGAGCTGAGGGCGATCAGACTAGCGCCGAAGGCCTTCCTGCCCTCTGTACGGGGAAAGAATGTCCTGATAATGATGGACAACACATTGGCCATGTACTACCTCAACAAGAGAGGTGGTGTAAGGTCACTACCACTGTGCAGAGAGGCAATGCAGCTCTGGTTCTGGGCAATACAACAAGGAATCTCTCTGTCAGCAGTTCACCTAGCTGGAGAGCAGAACACAGAGGCGGACACTCTGCGCAGGCAGAGCACAGTATCCCATGAGTGGGAACTAGCTCAGGAAGTCCTTCAAGAGATCTTTACCCTTTGGGTAACCCCTCAGGTGGATCTGTTTGTGACCTCTGTCAACCGAAAGTGCGAACACTACTGCTCAAGGGAATTTCCCCCAGGAGGAGCTCTAGGAGACGCATTCATAGTGGACTGGGAATTCCTTCTTCTGTATGCGTTTCCTCCAGTCCCCGTGATTCCTCATGGAATCAGGAGGTTGAGAAAGTTCAGGAAAACCATGATCCTAATTGGCCCGGATTGGGCCAGGATGACGTGGTACCCGGACCTTCTGGTCAAGTCCATCTGCCCTCCAATATGTCTTCCACAAAGAAAGGATCTTCTCTCGCAAGAGGAAGGTAGGGTTCTCCATCCAGAGGTCAAGACACTCAGTCTTCATGCATGGTTTCTGAGAGGCTGAGATATAAGGATTGGGACCTCCCGGGTGACGTAACAGAGATTTTGCTTTCGGCCAGAAGGCCAGCAACTAAGTCTCTGTACCGGTGTCATTGGAATAAATTCAGTAACTGGTGCAAAGATAAGAATGTGGATCCATTCCACTGTGGCACACCTATAGTGCTTTCTTTCCTGTTACATTTAGCCAATCTGGGACTCCATATTGGAACGATAAAAGCTTATTTGGCTGCATTGTCCATTTTCAAGTGCTCCTCGGAAGAGGTTCCCTACTTCAAAATTCCATTAATCATCCAATTCCTGAAGGGGCAAACTAATGTGTACCCTCTAGTCCCTTTTCATGTCTCGATTTGGGATTTAAATCTTGTACTTAAGTTTCTAACTTGTGTACCTTTTGAGCCTCTGCATTCCTGTCCCTTGAAGCTTCTAACATTAAAAACTGTCCTTCTTGTGGCCTTAACATCAGCCCACAGGGTTAGTGAGTTGCAGGCTCTCTCATGCAAACCTTCGTACACTACTTTTCACAAGAAGTTAAACCCTCTTTCTTACCAAAATTAGTTTCTGACTTTCAGTTGTCACAAAAAATCATACTACCAACATTCTACCCTCCTCCTCATTTGGGCGAAGAATAGGAGAGGTTTCATAGACTGGACCCAAAAAGGGCTCTCCGTTTTTATATATCAAGAATGTCAAAATTGCATCAGGATGACTAACCTTTTGTGGGTTATACTGGCCATAAATTGGGATTAGCGGTGACAAAACAGACCATATCCTACTGGATCATTTTGGCTATAGTTGAGTGCTACAGGTTGGCAGGAAAGGACCCGCCGGATGGGCTTTGAGCCCCTTCCACAAGGGGTATGGCTTCTTCTGCGGCTCTGAAGAGGGGAGTCCCTGTAGCGGATTTGTTCATCCGCAACATGGGCATCAATGCCTAGCTTCATTAAGCATTAGTGCTTAGATGCTTCTTCCCATGAAGGATTATTTGCCAAGGCGGTACTACATTCCATCCATGATAAAAAATAATTAGTACTCCCACCCCCAAAAAATGTCCACTGCTATGGGAGTCTATCATAAAATGAGGAATATGTGGAAGGACACAATCCATTCGAAGAAAAAGTTACTTAACTGTAACGTTCTTTTGAATGGATGTTCCTCCCACGTATTGCTAATCGCCCCTGCCATCCTACCCTGCAAGTACATTTTGCGTTATTTACACTTCTCTCTCACAAATAGTTTTCAGTCATGAGGCACGCCTGGGTGTTCCTCGAATATTTCCTCGAAAAAACAGAACTGAAGCCAACGGGCACGACACAAGCTACTTGTACTGATGGTGACGTCAACGCGGTACAGAGCCCGCTGAGGGACATCGACGCCACAACCTCGTGCACAGCGCCCTCTGCCGAGGAAATCTTTTCCGAAGCAGCAAAGCTGGCGAGATACGAATATCATAAAATGAGGAATACGTGGGAGGAACATCTAGTCGAAAGAACGTTACGGTTGGTAAGTAACTTGTTCTTCTTTAATGATGACCTTGATCTCCCACAATTAATTAATGAACCTACTCATCAGTTGGGAAACACGTTGGACTTTATTTGCGCCCCTAAGTCATTGATCACTATTGCATCTATTTCTCCAGTACTATGGTCCAATCACTTTTTGATTTCCTTTAATATTTCTATACCAGGGCACGCCAGGCGTCGTCCTAAGTTGACCAGTCTGAAAAGGAACTGGCGTAAGGTGGAATCTCCTGTGCTGTCAGCTTCTCTTCTCTCTCATTGTGCTCTTCACAGTCCCTTCACTTTAGAGACCTTGGGCACGTCCTTCTTGGCTGTGGCTGATCAGTTGGTGCCAGCCAAACTATGTAAGGAAAGAGCCCATGGATCCTAACCTTGGTTCTCTGAAGAACTTAGAACCTTAAAAATGAAGTGCAGGCAGGCCGAAAGAAAGTGGCGGGCCAGTTACATGACTGCCAATAGAACTGCTTTTCGCCTTGCCCTAGCAATTTATCAAAAAGCAATTGTGACAGCTCAAAAATCTTTTTTTAGTGAAAAGATTGTGCATGCCTGTTAATAGGCCTAAAGTACTCTTTGAGTTAGTGCGATCCCTTTCCACCCAGATTAAGACCAGTGCTTCTATTGAGCCCTCAACAAGCTCTGTGCGACTCTCTCCCTTCTTTCTTTCAAAAATTGTAGCTATTTGTGAGGACATTACAGATAACTCTGCTTAGGCTGTCTCCAAGAAACTACCTCCGAGTTGCCTACTCCTAAAACCTTATGGCTCTCCTTCCCTGTTTTTTCTGAGCAGGATATCTCTAAAGCTATCCATGGCCTTAAATCAGCATCGTCTGCCGATGCCATCCCATTGGATGTGCTTAAAGATATCTCTACAGATTTGATTACTAATATCACTACGGCAGTGAATCGGTCTTTTCAAGAGGAGTTGATTCCAAGATCCTTGAAGCATGTGTGCTTCCGCTATTGAAGGAGCCTTCGCTGGACCCAGCTGTGCTGGCAAACTTCCGCCCCATCTCCCTTCTTCCATCTTTGATGAAGTTGCTTCAGGCTCTGGTCGCTCCCCTCCCGTCATCCTTTATGGAAACTTCTGGGTTCTTTGATGCTTTTCAGTCTGGGTTCAGACCAGGGAGAGGAACCAAATTAGTTCTTAATTCTGTGTTTTACGATCTCACCCGCCTAGTTGACCATGGCGGCGTGGGAGCTCTCCTCCAGCTCGAGTTGTCGGCCGCGTTCGATACGGTAGATCATTCTATCCTGATCTCCCGTCTGTCGAGTGGAGGCCTTGGAGGCCAGGTACTAAACTGGTTTGCAGCCTTCCTTGCTGATCAGTCCCTGTCAGTATTTCTGCATCAATTTAACCGTTAGACAGAGTTCCGCAAGGATCTGTGCTTTCACCAATTATTTTTAACATCTATATGTTAGGCAGAAACCTGTGCAGTTCCCTTTGGGAACACTGCAAAAGATTTAGGACTACAGGTGTTAGCAGTAAACCCACTTGGTAGCAGTCTGTACCACCCAGATTTACCTGGTAGCTGTGGCTGAGCAGTCAGACTTCCCTCAAGAAGAGTTAGGCAGTATGCAAAGTATACACAATAGGCACTCTGATACCAAAGTTCTGGTCAGTGTTTGCTTGTATTATTGTATCTAAGTATATAATTATTTATTTAAAAACACACTGTAAGAAACACGCCAGCACTCTTATTGTAAAACACTCTAAACACAGTTACTATTATAATATATACAGATAAGTCTTAGTTAACGCCACTTATTTCCAGACACAGGTGAGCGCTTAACTATAGATGGCACTCCAATAAGTTCATGAAGAAGGGAGGGGAAAAGACAGAATATGGACAGATACACCACTCTAGGATTTAGGAACTCTATTAGCAAGGCAGAAGAGCAAAAGTCACTTGTGAGCCAAAGTCTATAGGCTGGGCCCACTCTTAGAGAGAGCAGAGCACAAATGCGCCAAAGATCACAGTTACACTAGGCTTAGAAAGTCTTGCAGAGAGTTTGAAAAGAGTTTAGAGAGGCTCAGAAAAGTTTAGCCAGGGTGTCCCAGGCTAACCCAGGTTCGAAAGCCGGGGGCTAAATCTACCCCGTACAGTCGGTGGCAAGGGAAGACAGGCGGAACACGGTACCTTAAGTGGGAAGGATCCTCCAGCGGTGGCAGTTGTTCCTGGCAGCGGGTGCAAGTCTCGGCGTCGTCCAGGGGAAGAGAAGATCTCGACTTGGAGGAAAGCTGAAGGTCGCTGCACTGCCAGGGAAGAAACCAGCTGCGGAGTTTTCCAGTTAAAGGTATTACCCTTTATTTCGCGGTCGTGGTAAAACGTAGTATTCCAGTTTCTGGGGTGCTTGGCACAGGCAAGGCGGCCACGAGATGCGTCGGGAATGCGAAAAGACGGTGAAACTGGTTATCCCCACCAGTCAAAGGAAGAAGACTCTCCGGCGGGAGATCTCCTCTGTCGTTGGGAAAAGTGGTGAGACGGTCCAGCAGGGCTTCACCGGTAGTGTCGTTGTGGCAGGTCGGCTCAGCTTCTCCCTCGTCGGATTCTTAGGTCCTGTGGCGACTTCTGAAGTTCCAGTCCCCAAAGCCCTGCTTTTATGCAGAAAACCCCCATTCATTCAGCCTAGCTGTCACTCAAACATGCTAAGTGGTGAGCCGGCCGGCTCACCACTTGGGCCAATCAGGACGGAGTGCGACTTGAGTTGCCTAGGCAACTCAGTCCAGGGTGCCTAAATCCCCCGCCACCCCTCCTAAGTACCCCAGACAGAGTGGCACCACTTTGGAGGGCTTCTGTGGAGAAGCCCGCCAAAAAGTGCAACAAAGGGCTCGACTTGGGTTGGAGTCACAGAAGAGAACACAAACGCCATTTTAGAACCGAGTTTTGTCAAAAAATACCAACCAGAGAATTAATAATAATTAAATAAACTGGCGGTATGTTCGAGGCTATCGTAATTAAATAAATAAAGATAATAGCCTCTAACAATGGGAAAATCCCATAGAGAAATATTCGCGGTCGAATATAAAAAGTAGTATCCACTGCCACCAGCCAAAACTCGATCAGGGGGGACGGAGACGTGCCCCCTCGACTAACAGACCCCGGGGCAATCAAATTGTCCCAGCCAGTACGTCCACAATATGATGGTTTGTACTGGTTCTGTTCAGAATTCAAGACTAGTAAAGTCAATGGTGACTTTACATGCCCTGGGAGACAGTAGTCAGTCCCAGGGTATGGAGTCTATACTGGGGGGTCACTATGACACCCCTGTGTTACTGCACTGAGGGTGCTGTGTAACACACATCACAAAAACACATGAAGCCCTATGGAGTAAAAGACCCCATAGCCCATTAAACACATCTAGAGTCAAAGGAACACACTCAAATCATGTCCAAGAGTGAGGGTAAAAGAGTCTCTTTCTTGGCAGGAGAAAAAAATAAACCCCAAAAATCCAGCAAAGCTGCTGGGGGACTCACTAGGTTAGGAAATTCAGCCTAAACAGAGAATTCTCCCTAACACTATATTTGCCCTCTTCTTCATCTTATCATGTCTCACGGCTTCTGCTTTTCTTCCTATGCGGACGATATGCAGATCCTGGTTCATCTAGATCTATCTCGCCCTGAGGCTGCAGCCTGGCTCAGGAGCTGCCTAGAGGATTTGAGTGCTTGGATGGCAAATAACTCTTTAAAACTCAATGGCAGCAAAACAGAGGTCCTTGTGGCGGCAACGACTAGTCCCCTCACTTGTTGAACTCCTGACTTTTGGCCTGCTTCCTTTGGCCCTTTTCCCTCATGGTCCCCCGTAGTTAGAAATCTGGTGGTAAAGTTTTCGTCTTCCCTGGCTATGACCGAGCAGGTGGGTGCAGTCTGCAAATCTGGCCATTTTAAATTGCGCACCCAAGGTTCTTCCTCTTATTCCTGGTCACTTTCATGCCCCGGTGGTAGCAGCATTGGTTGTTAGTACGGCTGATTACTGTAATTCACTGTACCTCGGCCAACCGCGCTACCTAATAAATCGCATTCAAATCCTCCAGGAGAATCCTGCCGCTAGAGCAGTCCTGCGCCCCCGGCACGTACTCGCATGTCACTGCTCCTGGAACAACTGCACTGGCTTCCGATTGAAAAGCGAATATTGTTTAAATCTATGTGCCTGGCACATCGTGTTTTTTACAAGCTAGGTGCTGAATATCTTCAAGAAAAATGTGTCCACTATGTCCCTGCTCGCACCCTTCGGTTTCAGGCTGCCCTACTATTATCAGTCCCCCGTTTTAGACGGACTAGGACCGATGGCCGTGCCTTCTCTGTGGCAGCCGCTATTGCATGGAACCAACTGCCTTGGGCACTGTGTGCAACCTCTAACCATTTGGCCTTCCGGCGGGCCCTGAAGATCCTTCTCTTCTAATGATCCCTCCTTTGACATGTTTGTTCTGGTCCACCCTCCTCGGCTCAGCGTCAAGATGCCTCTGGGCGTATGTGCGCTTTATAAGACTATATAACATAACATAACTGATATCGCTTTGCCGGAGATGGTGAGGGAGTCTGTAGTCCCGCTCCTATTCAAGCCATGGAAGCCGAAACAAGAATGCTTATCCTACAGACCCATATCGCTTATCAATATTGATAACAAGATACTGGTGAAAATGTTGGCCCTTTAATGACTAAATGTGTGAAGGCAGATCAGTCTGGCTTCATACCTTGGGAAGTCCACTTCATGTGTATTGCGAGGAATGTTTGGCCTCTTTTAGGCTGTGAACCAGCAACAACCTGTGGTGGCTGCCTTGTTGGACGCCAAGAAGGTATTCGGCTCTGTGGAATGGCGCTTCCTTTTTACAGTTCTGAGACAAATGCGGGAGATTCATATCCTTGGTATCCTTGTTGTACACTTCTCCAGTGCTCTGTTTACGGATTAATGGGCAACTCACAGGCCCGATTGCTTTAGGCACGCGGACAAAGCAAGGTTGCCACCTTTGCCCACTATTGTTTGCTTTGGCCATTGAGCCTCTGGTCAAACTGATAAGAGAACGCCATATCCACAGGGTGGTTCAGATGCTTACCCATAAATTGGTGATTTCATTATATGCAGATGATATGGTCAAATATGTTACGGACCGTGTCGTTAACCTCGCTCCAATATTATCAGATGTTCTCGAGTTTGGGAATATCTGTTTGAAAATGAATCCCAACAAATTTGTTCTTTTCCCCCTGACAGATCGGATTCATGATGATCTGGGATTTCAGTGGCATGTGATCAGCACCTGGTATTTGGGGATAGAGCTAGATCATTCTCCCACCACCCTTTTCCTGAAAAATGACATCCGACTGCAAGAACAGGCTAGGGAAGTGACTGAACGGTGGAGGCATCTGCCGACTTCCCTTCTGGGAAGGATTTCTTTTGCAAAGATGATATTTCTACCCAGATTCCTCTATGTATTTTTGAATGTCCCAATGAGGATACCACGATTATACTTTAAGGAGGTCAATTCCATTATATCTAGATTTATTTGAGTGGGAAGCAACACAGGGTTGGGTAGGATAGGATGTTTGCTCCTATGGAGAGCGAGGCGGCTGGCACTTCCCGATTTAGCCTCTTATTACGATGCTGCACAGGTAGTGTTTCTTTTGTTCCATTGGTTGGCCCTTAATCCTGAGAAGTTGCATGTGCAAATTGAAAGGGTCTTGGCATCACCGGCGCTCTTGAGGGTGGTGATTCTCACATCTCTGCGTTGCATGACAGGGAATAACAGTTAGTTGGGATTATGTGCAAGGCCTAGCGGTGGAATGAAGGCAAGCAGTGTGAGGAGGTCCTGTATTCTCCCCTGTTACCAGTCCCCTATGTTCCAGGGCTACCTTTAATGAGTGAGAAAAGCAATTTACACTGTATGATATTCTGAGTGATATTGTGGGGGAACGGTTATCGCCCTCCCTCCCTCCCTGTTGGTTTCATTGCTGGGCTACACCAAGGATATACCTAATCATGTCAGATGTGTGGCAGGCCTCCTCCTCTTATTATTAGTGAAGAGAAGGGTCGCCATGGTATGGGGTCGAGGCAGGCCTCCCAACACTTTTGCAATGGAAAACAGATATCCTCTACTGCCACAACACTGAAACTGAGTATTGTGCCACCCTTCATCCCAGTTCTATGCCCCAGAATATTTGGGATCCATATACATCGTAACTGCTGTCTAGGGTGAGGGAGGAATCGGAAATGTCGGATGTAATGTCTGTGACCTAAATGTAGTAATTCCTGTCAAAGTATAACGTTGATGCATATTTTGCTCAGTCATGAGTTCAGTGCTCTCATGCTTTTGTGTTTTTTGAAAATAATAAAGACAATTAAAAAAAAGAGATTCGGTGCTTATCAGTGTTGAAGGGAAAATGTCTTATTTTTCTGATGTCGAGATTAAGCATGGCCAGATTTGAATAGAGTAGGAAGTTGAGATGGGTTGAAGACGACAACAAGGTTGCAAGCAGAAGCAAAGTAGGGAAGGTAGTCGGGAGAGCGGAATAGACGAGGGGGAGAGGAAAAGATGGCCTGTTTAGATGGAAAGTCGAGAACCTCAGTCTTAGTGGAGTTCAGCATGAGCAAGTGAGATACTATCCAGTATTTGATGGTAAAGATTCAGCTAGAATTTTACTGTAGCTTGTCAGATAAGGAAGGAAAGGAGACAAAGATCTGTGTGACATCAGCAAAGAGTTGATAGGAGGAGCCATAAAAGGAGATCAAGGTGACAAGAGCAGAGATATAGAGTGAAGAGAAGTGGATGCAGTACTGACCCTTGGGGAACATCAACAGTAAGGGGGGGTGAGTGTGTAGGTAAGGCTATTCCAGAATACCTCAAAGTGTCTGGTGGCGAGATATGAAGCAAACCAAGCAAGGGCCTTGTCCCTGGTGCCTAGAATAGATGGTGTTGAGAAAAGGTCAAAATGTGTCGAAGGCAGCATAGAGATGGAGAAGAATAAGACTAGATAAACTGTTAGCATGGCGAGCGAAAGAGATGTAATTGCTAACATTGAGGAGAGCTGACTCAGTAGAGTACAGAGATCAGTATCCAGAATGAAGAGGATCCCTTAGGCTGTTTGTGTACAGGAACTCAGTGAGTTGGTTGAAAAGTGCATGCTCTACGATTTTGGAATAGTGAGGTAGAAGAGGGACAGGACGAAAGTTGGCAGGACAGTTAGGATCTAGGCCATGTTTCTTAAGGATAGGGATGACAGTAGCTAACTTGTAGGATGATGGGAAAGTGGCATGGTCAAGAGCGGAGTTGAAGATGCAAGTAAGATATATTGAGCAACACTGGGAGCTACGAGTTTCACTGTGTGTGGATAGAGGCTCTATGGGGGCACATAAACGGTTAGTCCTGAGGAAAAGGTCCAGAATCTCATCAGGGTTAATGGGAGTAGATAAAGACATTGTCGCTGGAGAGGAGGGTATAGCTGGTCGAGAAAGGTGAGCAGGTGGTGGGGATGCAAGGATATTTTGAATGTTGGAAATCTTTGAAGCAAATTGAAGATCTAGATCGTTGTCAAAAAGAGCAGATGGAGGAGGGTTTAGGAAGTGAGAGAATTGTGTTGAGAGACTGTTGCAGGAACCTGGGTTGGGAGAATGGAGACAATAAGAGAGAGATAGAAGTCACTTTTGGCAGTCCAGTGCAGAGGAGTAATTTTGAAGAGCCGTCGCGTAGAGTTGAAGATCTGAGGAGTGTCTCTAGATCTTTGCTGAGTGCAAAGGTTTTTCCTCATTGTTATCAGGGTCCAGGTGGTAGGTGTAATTGAAGGCCGTGGAGAGGTTGATATAGGAGTGAATGTAGTAAGAGTAAAGTGAGAGGTGAAGGCTTTATCGGTGAAGGGAACAGTGAATTTTGCATTGCAGGAGAGAGTGGTGTAGGTCAAAGGTAGAGGGGGACATTTGGAGGAGGGAAACTTATGCTTGGTAATGAAAGTGGTAGATGGAGAGAGTGGGGGGGAGTAGTAGTGGAGATTGAGACAAAGGTGATGGAATGATCAGAGGAAGCGGTGGAGATATTGTAGGCAGAGAGCAAAGAGGAGATGAGAATAATATCAAGGGAGTTACAATTTGAATGGGTGGGCAGAGAGTGGACAGAAGAGTGAGTGGTTAAGGAGAAGAGAGCTAAGGTCAGTGGATGAAGGAATGGAGAGAGAGAGAGAGGGAGGGGAGGTTAAAGTCAACATACCAAAACAGCCTGAAGAGCTCTAGGAGACACACTCCATGGACTCTGTTACAACTACGAAAGGATTTACAGTAGGCCGAATACATCCCTTGGCTCACAGATTGGTCTGGGGCTTATTACAACTCTAGGCTAGAACGTTGGCTCTTTTATAATAACACTTCCCAGGACAATAGATACTCTGAATCCAATACCTTACTAAGAGAAATCACATGGTATCGCGATTTCCTGAAACCTAAAGTGCCAAAGTTACCAATCCTATCTTTCAGTCGTGCGCTGGTTCATGTTAACAAGCGGGTTCGGAGGAAACCTAACTAGGTATTCCCATTCCCTTTGGGAACTTGAAGTTTCGGTGGCATCTTATCTTCCAAACCAGATGCCAAATCAATTCAGAGAATTGGTTCAGGATTGTAAAGACATGGCCAGTAACACCTTGGAGGTGGGATTGGATACCACAGACTGCATAGGTAGGTCTATGGGCACAGCGATTCATACAGCAAATGGTATGCAGGAAGTGCAGACTAAATTGCTAGACATGCCATTGGATGGCTCTTATTTATTTGGCACAAAGGCTGATGAAAGCCTTGCACATTTCAAGAATCAAGACCAGCAGCCTAATCTTAAGGTCTTACTTTCTCTACCCTCCCTCCCCCCACAGCTACTTTTGGAAGGGGGAGGTTTAGGCCTTGTATTTTTTTCATTAAGAGGTAGAGGACTCACTCAGAGACAGACGCTTCTGAAAGGGGGTCCAGATCATCCAAAGTCAGAGGAGCTCAAAAGCCAAAACCTGCGATCTTAGGCCAGAGGCTTTAAAACCCCTCTAAGTGAACTTTGATAGTACATCACAAGCCTCCTGTGAGAGAACAGGATGAGATTCTCCAAAGAGGCATGGTTCAAAATAACTTTGTACAAATGGGTTGTAGAGTTGGTAGAATAGGGGTATTGCCTGCCTTCATTGATAAGCCTCCCAACCCCATTTTGCTTGTGCCTCCTCCTGAACCAATACTAACGGAAGAATTTTCTTAGAATTTACTCAGTTGTTACAGAGGGCAACACGGTGGACTTTGTGCAAAGGGAGTAAGTCTGGTATTCCCTTTACTTCACAATTCCAGAGAAGGATGGAGTCCTCAGGCCTGCTTTAGATCGGAGACTCCTCACTAAGCTCCTCCAAAAGGACTGATTCAAGATGGTCACCTTGGGGGGAAATCCTGCAGGCCTAAAGCATTATAATTGGCTGGTATCTTTACACTTGTAGAATGCTTACTCCCATTTTGCCCTCGACCCCTAATAAGGAAAGTACATTCGTTTTGGGAAGTACTCATTACTAGTTTACATGCAGTGCTCCCATTCGACTATGAGTGTCTGATGATTAATCCAGTAAATTCGTTCCCTCTCCCCAAGGGGGCCCACCTCCTTTGGGACTAGCGAGGCGAGCATGCTAAGCTTAATCTCCCCACCACCCTGGGGACAGGGTAAGCAGCATCCCACTGAGGGTGACTCCCACCCGTTTTAAGGAGAAGAGATCCCCTAGAAGGGATAGCAGTGATCTTTCCTACTCTCAAGACCCCACTATTTTCTGGGCTGTTTGCGACTTAATTTGTTTAATGGCTTAAAGCTTCCTCTAAGGATGGTTAGTGTGCTTCCTGACCTTTGGGTTGCTCCTCAACCACTGGGACTGAAGGAGCATTGGCCCGACCCACCTCCTTTCAGAGAGAGACAGAGACAGAGAGAGACAAAGACCCAAACCAGACTGAAGACAAGACGGAGAGGAGCCGAGACACACAGCATAGAGAACCTCCTTCTGGGAGGTGTAGCATGAAACGCAAGAGCGTGCACCAGGTCTGGCAAGAAGGTCTGTGGCAGAGCCCGCGTAGCTCTGCCTGAACCAGTACCGGCAGGACCCAACAAATCATGCTGAGTAACCACTGAGAAAAGGTGGATCACTGAGACGCTGACGTCTAGGGCCCAACGGGAGCCTGAGAAATGGAAGGGAAAGTTACGCCTGGGCTGCAATTCCACAAGGTAACCAAATAAGTGCATCTGATGGCATTGAATTCCCTGAGTTTTCTGAAGAGCACCGCTCACAGAGAAAAGGTATGTGGTTGCTCTGGGAAGTAGGGGATAGGACGTCAACAAGGATCGAAACCCAGACCAGTGCACGAACAGTTAAAGCCCAAGTCCTGCCAACTCGAGAGAACGAGCCCCAAAACTGGGGTAGAGAACCTGAAAGCCCAAGGCGGGCTGAAAGAAGTATAACCCCAGAACGATGCATGAATGCTGAAAGCTGAAGGTGGGCTAAATGGTCCGAAGTCCCAAGGCGGGGTAGAGAGCCTGAATGGCCAAGGCGGGCTGAAAGAAGTCAACACCTTAGAACTGGGAATGAACACCCAAAGTCCAGGGTGGGGTAAGAGATTACAGCAGCACTCTTCCAACCGAAAGGGGAGCTCCCAGCAAGATGTTTTTGAAGATGCTAGGGCTCGTGGCATCCTGAATTTTCACTTTCGGAAGCAAGACTGTGTGTGGTCTCTACAGTGGTGCCTGAGAAGCCAGTGGTCCTAGTTCAATGGGGACATGAACAACATTATTCAGGCTGCATCCCCCACAGGTTTCCCAATATCTGCTTGGGAGGCATCCACAACAAAACTCCTCCGGGTAGCCCCATTCAAACAGCTATGGCCCAATTCCACCATTTGTCACTAATGTGTCTTTGAAGTGGTGGGCAGCTCATCTGCAGGATCATTCAGTAAGCAGTCTGTGGGAAGGCCTAAAGAGGTCCTTCTACAACAGTTAACTGGAACTTAGGCTAGTTCGTCTGGCATTGCGATCCATCCATCCATCAACGGTTCGACTGTCTAGGTTCTCATAGACAACACCATTACCATATACTATATCAACAAGATGTGCAGTGTGGAATCGTTTGAGCTGTGCAAGTAGGTCCTGCTTCTGTGGGTGTGGGTAATCCAGAATGCGGTTTCAGTGACAGCTTGGCACCTCACCGGCAGCCTGAGCACCCAAGGGGCCCCGTTATCGCCTCTCAGTACTGTCTCATGAATGGGAGTTGAATGGGGAGATTGTGGAGAAGGTTTTCTCCATGTGATGGAGACTGTGACCTTGCATTTCCTATTCGAGTTGAAGTTCTACTCCACATAGTTTTTGCATGGGACTTCGCTGGATGATGCACTGTTGATACCTTGGGAGTTCAACTTAGTATTTTATGCATTCCCTCGCTTTCTTGTGATTTGCTTCGGAGGAAGTTTATGCAGATGTGGACATGGACAACCTTGAGCTTGATCACACCAGACTGGGCTCGGAGGACCTGGTACCCAGTCATAGTGGACATTCTGTTATGTTCTCCCTGGAAGATCCCTTGGAGGGACGATTCTACTGACCCAGTTATGCGGCAGGGTATTTCTCCCCAAAGCCAAGCATCTCAAACTACATGCCTGAATGTTGAGGAGTTGCGGTACAGGGATTGGGATCTTCTGGAGGAGGTTCTTAGTGCGATGCTCTCGGCACGATGTTTATCATTTAAGTTCCTATATGCTTGTATCTGGAAAGAGTTTGAAACCTGGTGCCGCAATAGATGCTTGGACCCATTGTTGTTCTCCACTGGCAAAGTTATTGATTTCCTGTTCTCCCTGACAAAGTCGGGCCTCTCTTTATTCAAACATGCACCAGAGCAGGGTTCTTATATTAAGGTACTCTTAGTTTTACACTTCTTAAGATCTACTAAATGATCGCTCCTGCATGGAACTTAAACTTGGTATAACATTTTTGATGGCATCCCGTTTTGATCCTTTGCAGTCATGTTTCCTATGGCTCCTTTATTTCAAAGTTGCATTCTTGGTTGAATTGACATCGGTGAGAAGAGTATCAGAGCTTGAGGCTTTATCTAGTTCGCCTGAGTTTATTACATTCCGGAAAGATGTTTCATTACAAATAACTGTTCTTAGCTAAGACAGTATCAGAATTTGATCTAATCCAAAAGCTTCCATACCAGTGTTTTTGCTGCCCCCTCATCCTTCCACGGCAGAAGAGCGGTTATATAGACCGGACTCTGTGAGGGTGTTAACATTTTACTTGACCAGAACAAAAAGACTTTAGTAAAGCAGACCAGCTATTCATCAGTTACGCCTGTCCAAAGAAAGGAAACACTTGTGTTGGGAGATACTATGTATTTTCATGTAATGGTTGTATGGAAAAACAAATACTGGGGGGGTTTAGAGCTCATTCCACGAGGGGTGTGGGAGTAAAGTCGGCTCTGCAAATGGGGAGTCCCGACAGACCTATGGCGTGCAACTACCTGAGCCTCTTTTCACTCTTCTTTTTTTTTTGTTAAGCATTACTTGCCAGATTCGGTTTTTAAGGATGATGCCACAGTGGGGAAATCTGTCCTTCAGACTATGTTGGTTAAAAACAGATAATTCCATACCTTCCATATTTGAATAAAGAACAGAATTGGTAGTCTTTCAAAGATGAGGAATCCGTGGAAGGAATGTGTCCCTGAGAAGAACAGATGACTTACCTTGGCTAATGTTCTTCCTCCCTCTAATTCCATATCGCCTTCCCACATACCCCTCTAATGAAACTATCATAATAAATGAATTGCCAAGTGACCAAGCCAAACTGTGTCTTTGAGACAGTCATTGCCTTGCCGTTGTGGAAAAAGGAGGAACTGAGGAAATCGACACCGACAGCTCCGTACTTGAATGCTGATGACGCTTCCTCGGCACAAGACAAAACCAAAAAGAACTGGTCGAGGATGGAGCAAAAAAACCAAAAGTTTCCACTGTTGACTGGAATATTTCAGAGTTGAGGAATTTGTGTGAGGAATTTTGTACACCATAAAGAACCTCACTGAAGGCAAGTTATGTGTTCTTCAATCTGTGTCTCGGTCTACATCTGCATCTCAGTCTACATCTGCAGTCGGTCTCTATCCCAGCTCTGTCTGTTCCCCCCCCTTCCTTGCTGCTCTTCTGCTTATATTACCTTACCCACACACTCGCAGCCCCCGCCCCAGCAGAAGATAAACACCATTTAACCACAGAAAAAGACCAAATTGTTGGTTTTGCCAATGTGTTTTCTTTTCTGGCCATTGTTTGTTCCTTCCTATCACCAATAATATCGAATACAGGTTTTTCGATGTGCTGTGTCAGGATGCAGAGGTAAGACTCCGACCCAATGGTGGCATGTGTTTGGATAGAACCTTAAAAGCATTGGAAAACTGCCTCTGTCCCTAAACCGGAGGGGTTCCCCAGCCTCTAAGAAAACTAAAGGAAATTGTCAGACTGTCCAAATTATAAAGTCTGTCACTGTCATCTCAAAAAGCCGATTTCCCTCCCCAACACTATCCTAAACCCACTGTGAAAGGATGATCTCTTGCTAAGGTAAAGTGTTCTGCGTAGATCCAACCAACAGAATAGTTCCCAGTCTCTTGGGTAATAAAAAGTGGCTAAAATAAAGCAATGTTGAAAACTGTAGAACTCGGGTTGTCCTTTCCCCTAGATTCCTTCTTATAGTGTTTTTTTTCCTTTTGGGGCCTTGTTAGGGAGAATTCTCATTTCAATGGCTAATTTCCCTTACTAAGTGAGTCCCCCAGCAGCTTTGCTGGATTTCTGGTGTTTATTTTTTCACTTGGTAAGAGTGTGAGCTTTTCCCCCACTCTTACCCCTGTTTGCCATGTGTATTTCATCTGTTTTTGTGATTGTGGACTCTGGAGTACACCACTTCAGTAGCCCCCCTCATTTGTGTGTTACACAGCACCTTCAGTGCAGTGACACAGGGTTGTCTTTTAGACTTCCCACCAACTCCATTGCTGGGGCTGACTACTGTCCCCTAGAAAAGGGTAAAGTTGCCATTAACTTTACATAGTCATTTAACCACAGATCCAGTACACACCATCTTACATGGAGTACTGGAAAGGGTTACTTCTTAGCCCTTTTTATCTGTACCTCCTAGAGCCTTGTTTTGCTCTCTTAACATTTAGACTTGGCTGGTGGCAGTGGTATGTACCCTAACTTTTCTATCGCGTTTATACTATATAAACATGGTACTGTTTTAGGCTATATTAGCCTCGAACATAAACCCGCTTGACCAAATACTCTTTCTTTTGGCTCTGGTTGGGTTTATTCGCCATTTCTTTTTGTTAAAGTTCTTCTTGTGTTTTACTTTGCGCTGCAAACCAGGTTTGCCTTCTTTGTTCACTCTTTTGGCGGGCTTCTGCCTCTAGTCACCTGGGTGTCTAGGTGGGCTGAATGTGAGGGAGGGGTGTAGTCACCCCCTGCACAGGGTATCCTAGGAAACCCAAGTCGCACTTTGCCATGATTGACTGAGGTGCTTGTCCGGTCTGGACAACCCCCCTGCTGCGTGATTGACAGCCATGCTGTGTGAATGGGGGATTTTCGCATAAAAGGCATGGCTCTTGGGCTGGAAGTCAGTCGCCACTGGAACTACAAGGAACCCAGAAGACGGCTGCTGCAACTACGCCGTCCCGGTGAAGCCCTGCTGCAGTCCTGAGCTATCTACCCTTTGACGACCAGAGAAGATCCTGTCCGCAGTCTTCTTCCCTTGAGCTTGGTGGGGTCAACCAGCTCATCTTCCACAGCCAGAGGATCCTCTTCTTGGTCGAAATCGCTGCACACTGCTGTAGTGGTCCGGATAGCCATCTGAAGAGCCACTCCTGTTTTTAAGGAGTGCACCTTTTATTCACCGTCGCTACTGCTGGCTTCATCCCAGCGTAGTGCAGACCCCTCCAGACGTCGTCCTTCTCGTCACCACGACCGAAGCACCAGGAACCGTGGGTCTGCAGGAAACTACCAGGAACAACTGCCGTGGCACCAGCTTCTTCCCTTGAATAAGGTACTGTGTTCTGCATCGAGGAGCTAGGGTCAATCCCTTTGCTCTTCATCCAAGGCTTGCCCTTCTCTTCCCTCCTTCTTATAACTTTTACTTACTCTGTTGACAATATCCAAGTACTCCTGGCAACGTTGAATCTTGAACTGTCCGACTGTGTGATCCTCGACAACAGGATCCTGGTTCCCCTTGACACTGGCCCCGGCCTATTGACTCTTGTATTTCTGTCAGCAAGTGTTCTCTGATTCTGTCTGCCCTGACAAAAGTATTGCCTATGATTTTTGCCCCCAACTCTCTCTGGTTAACTCAGGTGCTAAGTGTGTTTTTGCCCCGGTAACATTTCTTGCAGCGGATACACATCTTTAGTAAGACCGAACTGTCATTACTGTTAAAAAGTGGCTGCATATGTATTCCCGGTAATGTCTTTTGTTTCACAACACTGGTCTGTTAAAACATAGGGTAATTACCTTGAGTTATACTGTACCAACTGAATTGGTTGTGTTTAGTGTATTTTACGTGTGGTTTTGAATTTATAGAAGTGTTGTTTGATAACAGATGGTTTAAATATAAATGTGCTTATATTTTTTACCTGAAACCTTGAGTCAGTGTTTGCTTGAGTCACAGTAATTGTGGTCCCTTTGTGTAATCTCTGCTACTGCTCATATACTCTTGAGATAAGCCTGGCTGCTCCGCCGCTGCTGCTACCACTTTAACATAGTAGTACAGGTTTGTACCAAAGGTGAACTGGTATTACCACTTGTGGTCTTAATTGTGTGTAGTGGTCCCTAAGGGCACTTCACAGGATTCTGCCTAACAAGCCTCTCAGGCCTGTCGTTAATACAAATGTCAATGGTCAATTCACAAATGTATGCGTCTTTTGTTTATCCCACCAACTTGGCACACTCCTTTTGCCAAGCGTAGGATTTGTTTACACAATGTATTCACTTATTTTGGGTGTGAGTTATAGACTCGCAATATAACTGCTTGATTCACTCTACTACCAAGCAGTCATCTTTTCATGAAGTTCTCATTTGGGTGTGGGTCCCAGACTCTCAATATTCATACAGGTTTGGCCTTCTCTCTTGCCAAGCCCTCGTCCTCTTAAGGACTGTCCCTCTTTGGGTGCAAGTCCCAGACTCGTAGCAGTCAGTTTGGTTTACTCTCCTGCCCAGGCAACAGTCCCAACGTGAACAATCTCTTTTTGGGTGTGGGTCCCAGACTCGCACTTCATTCTCTGGGTCCCAGACCCTCTTCATCCAGCTTCCACCTTCACCCCTTTGCTCCACCAGACCACCAGCATCACTCTGCTAACCTGCATACCTGTTTTCTTCCCTCTGATCGGTACCTGTGTTTCCTGAACAGCTGCTGCGTCTCTTGAGGCCTGGGTATCGTTTGGGGCTTTGTCACGGTCTGCAGCGGTTCTCCTGGCGTCTGCTTCTCCTCAACGGTGCGTCCTCTCTCATGGATGCTTCTGCGGTGCTCACACAGCAGCAGCCTGAGCAGTCCTTCCTTCTTGGACCCTGCTCAGCATCTCGTCCTCTGCTCTCGGCTTCCCTCCTGCTAGCTCGTGTCCCTTTCACCGCTGCACAGTTCGCCAGATTCCTCCATGGAGGATAGCTCTTCCGTTGCATCTCCACTGTGGGACGTTTAAACTCTTGCGTTGGAAAAGGGGGTTGCTTTGGGCCAATCACATTCGTTGAGAAGCTAGAGCACTCACTATGCTTCTCCAGAGTGATCCTTGGATTCCTGATCATCTTCTCAGTCGTTGAGAAGCCAGAGTGCTCATTTTGTTTCTCTATAGTGATCCTGGACAACAACATCTTATCAGTAGACGCCATAGTCAGATGTAACATACTTTGCAGCCTTTAATGTTCAGTCTTGTGAATTAGATTACATTTCCCAATACTTGCAGTAGAGCCTTATGTCGTATAATTGCATTCTCTGATGTTTGTATCTTGTTATTGTTATTTGCCATTTATATAGTGCTCTATATATCATTGGTATTATCTTGAAGCGCTTGTGGGTTGCACGCCCTCAGGGACCGCAGTCCAAGTCAGTCGAGAGAGTAGGGTGCTTGGGTGCACTCAATATGTGAGAAGCCGTTGCGAATGATTGATGGTAGCTGCATCTTAACCTTAGGTGTGTTAGTATTGAGAGATCAGTTGAATATGTGCAGTCTGGTGGTTGGTGTCTGACTGCGCTCCGGCGGCATTAGGCCTCTGTAGGATGTTTGTGTGCAGCTAGGCCGAATGTTCCGTCGGGTGTAGATGTGTTCTGCAGGATGTTGAGGTGTTCATAGAGTATTGTTCTTATGTGAGCAGCTTAGGCCGAAATTGGTCGGTGGGTAGCTGCGCTCTATTTTGTGTTGGTGTAGAATAGACAGTGAGCATAGTGATAGGATAGATGAGTGTCTGGAATGGATGTTTTATTCTTACGAGCCCACTGTTCTGGATTATATTCATGCGCTTCGCGGTAGCTGCACTCAGTGGGAGATGGGACAGGGGGTATCTAGTCATGTGTAGTGGAATCATGATGCTGTTATTAAGTGGTCCTATATCTAGAGCATGCAGGATGCTAAGGTTGTCATCAAAGGCAACTGTTTTCTGATTCTGTCTTGCTGACTTGTTAGTTGCTTTCAGCTGTGTCATTGCTCTGTATCTTCTAGAACATTTTGTCCGCAGGTTGTACTTCCATTCCAATGTAATGATATTGAAGTCGTGGTCCATGGTGTTGAAGTGTTTTAGCGGCCCTAGATGGTCTTAATCATGTTTGCGAAAAGAGCCATGTTTTTAGAGCTTTGCAGAAGGCCATGTAGTCTTCAGTGTGTCGAATGTGTGGAGGGAGTGAGTTCCACAGTCTTGGGGCCAAGGTTGTGAAAGCGGTTCCTCCAATCTTGACTGAATTGGAGGTTGGAATCACTAATAAGGGGGCAGTGCTTGATCTTAGGGTTCATGAAGAAAGATATGCTTTAATCTTCTCTTGTAGGTACATTGGGTCGGTCTTGTGCACTGCTCTGTGTTTAATGCATAGGGTTTTGAAGGTGGCCCTTTTGTCCTGCAGGGAGCCAATGGAGGGTGGGGAGAACGGGCAAGTTTAAGTTGGTATGCTGGTGTAGTTCGCATAGTCCAGTCTCGACATAACAATGGACATAACAGCAGAGTCGGTTGGGGTAAGTGAGGTAAAGGAAAATGCATCGAAGGAGTTTGAGGTGTAAGTGACAGGATTTTGATAAATTATTGATCGGACGTGAGAGAGTTAAATCTGAGTCCATAGTGCAGCCAAGGTTTTTGACTGTTTTGGAGGGAGGAGGGTGGGGGTGCTCTTGCCAAGGACATTAGGTTTTCCAATACTTGTAGTAGGGTGATATGCAATATACTTTGCACTCTCTGTTTTAATCATACCAAGTATATTAGGTTTTTCAACACTTTAGAGCCATATGCAGAATACCTTGCATTTTGAGGTTTCAACGTTATCAAGTATATAAGGTGGACTAACCTGACAATAGCAAACATTGGCCTTATCCACAAGGGGGGGAAGGTGGATTTAACATGGGGGAAGGGTTTAGGTGTATTAGCACAGGGGAATATCGCCTTGTCTGAGCATGATCGTCCCAATCCCATAAGCGGTTTCCTACCCCATGTGATTCTACTCTGGGCAACACCCCCAGTGGGGCTATTATGCACTGGGTGCACCGCCCTAGCCCCACGGGAGCGTTCTCCCCTAGGGGAGAAAGGACGACATCCTCTCAGATTCATCACAGCTGGTATTGACTCAACCACTTTTTTCATCAGATTTGCAATGCCCTGCACTTGAATCATCTAATGCTAGGCTTCTACTAGTTTTTGCATTATTCTTGTCTCCCAAGCTCTTACTGCGCCCTCAGTCCTCAACTGGAATGGCGGGGAGAGATCTTTGGCTATATTCCTTCTTTGGGATTAATGCACTTTACAAAGTACAGGAAACCTAGTTACAAGGTGAATTCTGCACCTATTTTAGCTCTATAGCGACCCATTCACACGGGGTTTGTGACCCAAAAAGGATTGTTTTATTATGGCTAGTGTCCTTCATATTAGGATTGATGGCCTTCTGCAAAAGCCATGAAACCAACACATCAGGCACTCAGGACTGGGCAATCTCTAAGGTATCCCATTGAGAACCATCTAAATTCCTCTCAGATTCGTTCATCCATGGATGGTGGTTTCTGCGAATTAATAGTTTGTTTTGAACTATATCTTGCAATCTTAAACCCTCCCCCACCCAACTTGGTCCTATTTTTTTTTCTTTTTTTTTTTTTTGTTTGATTTTGTTTCATATGTATTAGACATGCTATATTGCCATATTCATGATTTTCTGCTCATTATGTATGGATTTTTACAATGCCATTTCTGTCCGAGCAATACATGTTTGCCCATCAAAGCATCTGCTCAAGAGGTCTTTGGGCTTCTAACATCATCAAAGACGTTCACATGTGGTTTCAGTTCAAGAATAGAGGTGTTTCACAAATCCCAATGTTCAAGTGTCAGCCTCTCTTCCCCTTTTTAGGTGGTCGGTGGTCGGAAGAAGCATTGGATGAATTTGACAGGCTGACCTATTGCGCTCAAGGAAAACCGCTGCTGGCACGGATTTGCAGTTATACACAGACTGAGACTTGCACCTGGCCCCACATTAAGCTATATGATGTGCTTGGCAGAGAGGTACATTTCATATATATCTTGCTACAAATCCCAGCTGTCTCTGGACCTGCCAAAGTACTTAAAACCGATGGAATTGAGGCAGTTGGAGGAAATTGTTGGAATAAAGGCCATTGATACTCTTGCTTTGTTTAATGTTGATAGAACTATTTATTATGTTGGTGTGTATAAACTCTGCATTTTTTAGTCATTTTGTTATCCGAACACCTTCTGTGCTCTATAAAATATTTTAATTGTGATGCACAGTGTCAAACACAAGGGAGCATGTACTCCTCTAGTCCCCATAGTAGAAGGCAAGCAGAAGTAGCTATGGGCCATTAGTGCTCTTCCTCTGCAATGCGAAATGTGTTTGTTAATGGTCAGTTGTCCTTAAAATGCACCAATAATAAACCAGAAAATCGCCCAGAAAGTCCCAAAGTAGCATCCAAGTCATTGCAGGACAATTTTACCTTTGCTAATGTGAATGCTCATGAATCAGCTATCAGAAAAAATTGCAAGGAATATTGTTCTTCGAAGGTTTGCCAGGAAGAAACCAATGCTCTTGTAAACTTATTTTGCCACCACTCTTAAGTCTTCCAAAGAGCAAACCACATAGATGCTCCAAATGACTTCTGGAATAGTGTTCCATGTCTCGATATTTGTCAAAATCCAAACAGTTCAATTCAGAAGAACCTAACAACAAGAGTCAAGCATGGTGCTAGGGAATTTGATGGCTTGTGGCTGTTATGCAGCCTAAATACCTGCATGGCTTGCCATCAATTGCACAACCATGAATTCTGCATTGCATCTGAAGATTCTAGAGGAGAATGCCGGGCTCTGCATCTTTCGAGATGAAGCTGCACCAAAAGTGGGCCATGCAGCAAGAAAATAATCCTAAACTTAAAAGCAGATCTAAAGAAAATGCCAGCAGAAGAAAATATTCCACAATTTCTAGTGAGTCTGCATCCGACCCCATCCAAACGGTGTCCTGACCTGAAGCAAGTTGTCCATGCAAGGATGCCCTCAAATGTCATAGATGAAGCAGTTCTTTAAGGTGGAATGGGACACAATTACTCACATTGTCACTAACATTTAGATGATACTTAGTTCTTGTTTCTCGAGGCAGTGCCACCTGGCAGTGAACCGAAAGGTTCACTTACCTAGCTTCACAAGAATATTGAATGTAGAATCATTTATTGATAAATGCTGAAAATGTATTTCTCAACACTGTACATTGGTTCTTGTTGTAGGCATGCTAGCCACATCACCCTGCATGATACAGGAAAGTGGGCAAGCTGGCCCTTCAAAGGTGTAACTGACACACAGACTTTGTGGCACATACTTTTATATAGTATATCTTGTTCCACCGCAGAAAAAGGGATCAGTCACCCAGTGGATTCTACAACCAAGCTATTTGTAATGCAGTTCTACTGCATCCTGTCTTGTTGTCTTTGGTTGCGAGTGCTCCAAAACCTCTCTGGCAACATTGTCTATACAAGGCAGGTAACATAAACATTTAATTTATGATCTGTCCTGATAGTTTGTCCAATAAATAAGTGGTCTATTGGGACTGTGAACCCATTAACAGTGGAAAATTGGAAACAATCACTGTTTTGTCTGTCTAGTCTTGCAGATTCACCACATAGGAAGGTCTGGGTATTAGAATTGTTATATGTGCAACCTAGTTAAAATGTTAAGGTATAAACACCAATTGTTGAAGTATTTATTTCTAATTTCTCCCATCATCCAGCGCTTTCCCAAATATTCTAGGACTAGTTGGATTAGAAAATTAATCCACTACCAGACTAGATGAAAATGTGCTTTTTTTGCATCATTTTTATTTATTTATTATTTTATTGAGCATCTGTTATGCACCTATATAACAGAATTGTGTTTTAAAGCACCACAAGCTTAAATGGGAAGGGAACAGGGGAAAGAATAACCTAGGCAAACAGTAAAATATACAATTGTGGTCCTACTAGTCCTTGTGCATTCGGATGTGCAAGTGTGATAGAAGTGCAGGAGATGGGGATAGAAGGGGAGAGGGGGGCAGGAGTGGACAAGTGCTGGTGGGGGGAAAGTGCCAAAGGGAGCCAAGGAGGAGGCCTCACGCGTAGTGCTATTGCAGGTGACTCCCAAGAGTGGGATGCAGAGACGCCAGGCAGAGCATGCAGGCGCAGTGCAGCGGCGAGGGACTGTGCTGGTATTGACTGGGAAGAAGGGCCTGGTATCCTGTGAGAATGAGGATCAGGCCACCAGTCTCTGCGGCAGTAGGGTAATTAACAAGGAAGGGAAAGAGATAAAGTTTTGCGCAGTTTCCTGGAATTTAAGGAGTTCCGGCTCAAGTCTGAGACGGGCAGAGAATCTGTGTAACGCTCACCTGGTATCTACAGGGACGTCACTCACCCTGTTTTGACCTCTTACGACCTCAAACCCTTCCCTGGAGGCTATTCGACTGGGCTTGAAACACAGGATTGGTAGAATTTAACTCCCTAATGTCTGTGTGCTTGAACCCCTTCTTCCCTGTGGTCCAACCCTTCCCTTTGATCCACAGCTCACCTTGTTTTCTTGGATAGTGTGCTCTCCGTCCTGCTTTCAGCGCAGGGGCGCGTTGATTGATGCGGGCTCGTTGCTGCTTAGTTACTTCACTGGCAAGAGTCTGACAGGTAAGTATAATGAGTCTTTTGAACAGTTCTCTAACTTCGTTCCTTTCCTTCCTTAGATGATGGCTGTGTCGGGGGTGGCAGCGTGCTGCTGAGATGAGAAGCGCTGAAGGTGAGTGAGAGCACGATGCGCGATGCAACCCTTTCGTATTTGCATTGAACGGAGTTCTTTTTCTGTGTCTTTTAGGTACCGCGACATTTTCAGCGTGGATGCCGGTTATGAAGAACAAATGCGGTGGGTAAGCGCGGTATGCGGCGCCTCTAAATGTTTCCAGGCTAACCTGGAGTGTCTTTCCCTCTTGCAGATGGATGAGCAGTTCCGGAGACATAGTTCCCCCAGAGCTCCTGGGATTCAGGTAAGCATTTGAAGCTCGTACAGTATTTAAAAATAAGCGAAGGTTTGCAGAATGCTTACTAATGCCTTTTTTCTGTTCTTTTCCCTTTTCCTTAGGAAGCAGCGTGCCAGCATGGGAATGACACTGTCGAAGATGCCCGCAGAACAGAAGGAGCGATGACTGATGGGCAGAGGTGCCGCAAGGTAAGGCTGTTCCTAACGGTGTTCTTGCAGGAGCTGAGCGCAGAAGAAAGATGCAGGCCTACTGGAGACCGATCCGAACACTGTGATTGTCACGCTGCAGGTGCAGAAAACGCAAAGCACGTTTCTCAGCCTGGGTGTGGCTTAAATAGTCTCTGGGTATCCCAGGTGCCTCTGGGCTGAACCACACCCAAAAGACTAGACCGCACATGCAGTTCTGGGAACCGAAATATGTGCGGGCATCCATCTTGTCCCCATCAATGCACTACAAGTCCAATCCCCAATGTTATCCTATGGGAGTGAGTGAGTGAGTCCGGCGCCACAAGCGCCAAGTCTGACGCCAGGTGTGTCTTTGGAGGGATGGAGAGGCCCTTGGGGGCCATGTAGGTGATCGTGGCCTAGCTCCAGCCTGACATCTTGGAGGGCTGGGGACATGAGGGGCAGGAATCATGACAGCCTGTTCCAAAGGGAGGCAGCCGAGGAGAGACCTGCCTCCCACTCTATGCTTGGAAAAGCATTTGACAGTTAGACAGTTGGAGTTGGAGGAGCATAGGGCTCTAGTTTGGGAGTATTCAGGAAGGGAAAGTTGGAGATAGCGTGGTTGCAGGCCCCAGAAAGCCTTGTGGATGATGCAGAGGGTCTTGAATTTGATCCTTGCAGCCGCCAGTGGAAACATTTTAGGGCTGGAGAGATACAGTTCCTGGGCTTGAGGCTAAGGATAAGTCAGCAGCCCTATTCTGGATTAGCTAGAGGGGAGGAAAGAGGTAGTTTGAGAAGGAGGCTGTTGCAGTAGTCCAGCCTAGAGAGGATCAGAGCTCTGGAGACATTGAGCTTCTGGGGGAAGGTGAGGAAATGGAGACTGCCTCTGAGGAGGTGAAGCTGGAAGTGGGACTTCTTGCTAAGGACCATGATGTGGGGGGTGAAGGAGAGAGCAGAGTGAAAGATGACCCCAGGGTTTTTTGCCTCACAGGATGGCATGCCCAGAGTGGGTGGCCAGAGGTTGGGAGGGAAGGAGGGCACAGGTGTCCCAATGAGAAGGATCTCAGTCTCACTGCCATTAGGACAGAGATTGTTAGCTGCACACCATTCCTGAATGACAAACAGTCAGGGATGAGACAGGAAAAGGAAGAGGTAGTGAAGGGAATTTTGAAGGAAAGTGGTGTGACATCAGCATAACATTGGAAATGAGGAGAAGAGGAGATCAGGTGAGCAAGAGGGGCGAGATAGATATTGAAGAGCCAAGGCGATAAGAAAGAACCATCCCTCAGTTGCCTTACTCTTTCCAGTCTTGGCTACAAGAACTTAATACTTGACTGTGTTTCCTCCTAGCTCTCTGACTTGCTCTTCTCCATTCACATGGAACTCACTCCCTGTGGGCATCCTGCAGGGATCAGTCTTCTTCACTCTCCTCTGCACCCTCTACAGCACTTCCATGGGTAAACTTATTTCCTCCTTTGCCTTAATCTACCACTGCTTAGCAGATGATGCCCAGATCATATTTTTGCACTGCTTTATGGAGCCTTGTGCTTTACTCCTACATCCACCCCCTTTCTCCATATGTTGCAAAGTTTGGTGCATGGGAGTTGGAACTGAACCAAGGTATTTGTTAAATAATTTAATTTCCGTTTGTTTGATAGATGTAGCTGTGCCACCCCAGGCCTCAACGTGCCATTCCTTTTCTCTGTTAGCAGTACTGTAGGCTCCAGTATAAGGGGGCAGCTTTGCATGCGTCTTTATTTCCCTCCAGATTTGTCTCTTTCTAATTGTAACTTTATTCCCTCCTTCCCCCTCAGTGTACCAACAGTTTCCCTCTGTATATGCCAAGTAAATCTGGATTTTTGGTTTGAGTGAACTGTGGCTGCATGCAGGTGCCTGCTGTGGATCATCAAGCTCTCAGCTTGGAGAACATGGGCTTGTTAGGCAGAAACCTGTGCAGTTCTCTTAGGGACCACTGCAAAAGGCTTAAGACTACAGGTGTTGGCAGTAAACCCAATTGGTAGCAGTCTGTACCACCCAGATTTACCTGGTAGCTGTGGCTGAGCAGCCAGACTTCTCTCAAGAAGAGTTAGACAGTATATAGAGTATACAAGATAGGTACCAAAATACAGTAGCACAAGCAAACGCTGACCAGAGCTTGGGTCTAAAAGTATTTAATTATTTATTTAAAAACACACTTTGTAAAATACACTAACACTAATATGGCAAGCTAGTTCAAACAAAGTCACTATTAATATATATACATCCCTGATCACTTATTGAACAAGTCTTAGTTAAAACACCACTTATTTTCAGACAGAGGTGAGCGCTTAACCTAAGATGGCACTCCAATAAGTTAATTAAGAAGGGAGGGGGAAAAATGCAGAATTAAGACATACACAATACCAACACTTTAGGAGAACCAGAGCAAGTCAGAAAAGGCAGAATCTACTGAGGAGCAAGAAAGTCATAGGCCAGGCCCACTCTTGAAGAGAGCAAGGCGGAATGTGTCCAAGATCACACAGTTGAATAGTACTTTTAAAGAGTCATTGCAAAGAGTTAAAAAAGGGTTGGCTCAAGTCAGGAAAAGTTAGTAGGTCCCAAGTCACCCCAGGATAGAAAGTCAAGGATTAACGGGACACCTTGAACAGTCTGTTGCAAGGGAGACCAGGCGGGACTCAGTACCTGAAATGGTGAGAAAGCTCCAGCGGGGACAGTTGTTCCTGGCAGCGAGTGCACGTCGGTGCTTCGTCCAGGGGAAGAGGAGATCTCAACGTGGAGGAAAGCTGGAGGTCGTTGCACTGCCAGGGAAGAAACCAGCCGCAGAGTTTCCCGGTTAAAAGGTACTACCCTTTTATTCGCGGTAGTGGTGAAGCGTTGCTATCCGGCCGCCAGGATGCTTGGCACGGGCGATTCGACCACATGACGATCCAGGAAGGTGAATAAGAGGGCAAACTGGTTATCCCCACCAGCTCAGAGGAAGAAGACTCTCCGGGATGAAGATCTTCTCTGTCGTTGGGAAGTGGTGAGACGGTTCAGCAGGGCTCCACCGGTGGTGTCGTCGTTGCAGGTCGGCTCAGCTTCTCCCTCTTCGGATTCTTTGGTCCTGTGGCGACTTCTGAAGTTCCAGTCCCCTGCTTTTATGCAGAAAACCACCATTCATCAGTCCTAGCTGTCACTCAAACATGCTGGTGAGCCGGCCGGCTCACCACTGGGCCAATCACACAAGAGTGCGACTTGAGTTGCCGAGGCAACTCAGTCCAGGGTGCCTAAACCCCCCTCCCACACATCCTGTAGACCCAGACAGAGTGGCACCACTTTTGGAGGCTTCTATGGAGAAGCCTGCCAAAAAGTGGAACAAAGGGCTCGACTTGGGTTGGAGTTACAGAGGCGAACACGAACGCCATTTTAAAACCGAGTCCTGGCAAAAAGACCCGACCGGGGAATAAATATTAAATAAATAACCCGCCGGTATCATTAACATTAACATTGCACCAAAAAGTGGTGCATTTAAAATGAATGGGTGGAATATTTTGCATGCTAACCACTGTCACCAGCCAGAAACTTGACAAGGGGGGACGGCACAGTGCCCCCTCGAAAAACAGACCCAGGGGCAATCTAATTACCCCTACCAGTACTTCCACAATATGATGGTTTGTACTGGTTCTATTCCCAATATAAGACTAGTAAAGTCAATGGTTACTTTACATGCCCTGGGAGACAGTAGTCTGTTGGTGATATGTTTGGGTGTCACTATGACACCCATGTGTTACTGCACTGAGGGTGCTGTGTAACACACTTAACAAAAATACATGAAACCCTATGGAGTAAAAGACCCTATAGCCCATTAAACACCTTACAAAGTCAAAGGATATCTCAAATCATGTCTAAGAGTGGGAGAAAGAGTATCACTCTTAGCAGGAGAAAAAAAATAAACCCCAAAAATGCATCAAAGCTGCTGGGGGACTCACTAGGTTTGGGAAATTAGCCTGAACAGAGAATTCTCCCTAACAGGGCTCTGGAGCACCACTGGGACCTCTGCTGGTGCTGCTACACACTTTGCCTGCTCAATAGGCACCTCCAGAAATGGGAGAACCTGTTCTTGTGACCTCCTCCTTAGCATCAGACGGACTTGCTTGGTCACGAGAAACGATGTCAGATAAGCAAGATCTTGTCTTTCATGGTGCCTATGTGCGTGGACTCCTTTCTGAGGGTCTCCAGCTTTGGGAGGGATCCTTGTGATTATCTGCATAACAGGGGCAGGGGGGATAACCCTGAGGTTCCCCACTCAGAAGCTAACTCTTTGGGCTACACTGTGGTTCCCCGTAAAGTGGCTAAACCTTGGGCAATCCCCAAGGCTCCCTGTACAGCAGCCGGTGATGCGGGTGACTAAGAGGTTCCCTGCAAAGGGGCTAGAGCCAAATGTGACCCTGAGGCTCCCTGTAAAGGGGCTAAATGTGGGGTAGGACACAAGGATCCACTGTAAATGGGCTAAATCCTGGCACACACCTGAGGTTCTATGCAATGCGGCTAACGCCAAAGGAGAGGGGGCACTGACTGCTGCTTCTGTTCTGTGATGTCATTGAGGTTCCCTCATTGATAGGGTTTTGCAAGCTTTCCGCGTTGAGTAGGCCAGGGTCCTCAAAGTGGGGGGGCGAGACTTTAACAGCAGGAAAGCATGACCATTTCCAGTTCATTGCATCTGTGGCTCAGGCAACCCTCAGGTCCGTCTGTTTTTTTGGAATTACGGGAATTCTATACACCCCCAGTACTTCCTTGGATAGGAACCCGTTTGCAAATAGGGTTGAGTGATCCGCACCCACATGGGTGTTGCAAGCCCCCATCCAGAACTTGCCAACCTAGTCTTTGGCACTGGTGCATACAAACCCTGGTCTTTCAAGTGCAGCGGGACCATCTTAGGTGCTGGTTGTCTAGGGTTAATGGGAGACTACGACCTCTTTTATTGCAGGACAGGTTTTATAATTTAATTTCAAACCCTAATGCTCTTCACATCAATGAGCGCATACGTAAAAGCCCTAATAATGGCTGTTCTACCACAGCCAATGTTGCCCAGCCCTACGCCACAGACTGCAGCAGGTCCCACCCTAAGTACAGTTGCAGAGACCATTTTGGCCACTTGGGTACCTGTGGCCTCTGGTGGTGCCTATCCAGCCTTTTTTCACTCATTGCCATTGCATCATCTATGCTACACCACTTCCCCTAATAATACTGGATGCTCCCCCTGCAGTTTCAGATAGTGGAAAATTAGGTAGTGCTGCAGGGGATGATACTGAGGAGTAATTTCCGTCCCCTGCAAGGGTATTCCATGAGAGTATCACTGACCACCTGGATTTCCTTGTCATTCTGTTGCCGGACTCGCTTCAGGCAAAAAAGGGCATGTTGTCTGCTGTGCCGTCCTCCAGGGATTCTGAACGCTCAGGAGCACTTTTAGCACAGCATAAAAGTACCTACTTTCCCTTTTAAGGATGTTTGTGTTGCACTGTAGGCGCGGCATTTTGGGAGTGTTCAACCCCTCCGACTCCACCCTCCGGCAACACTGGTCAGGTTTTTTCTCCGTCAATGGGACTGAATGTTGTGATGGGTCAGAAGGAGGACATGGACACTCTGAAGAACATTTCAAAGCCGGGGTTATTAAAGAATAAGGACCAACTTCACCTATTACTATGGGGTGCTCCCTACCTATCAAACTAAGGTGCTCGTCTGTCTTCTGTGAATGTCAGTCCACAGTCCAACAACTAACCCTACCACTATTCTAACAACTAAAGACTGGGTAAGGACTCGCTTCTCCTGGTTTGCTTCTTGCAAATCTCTTCTTCTTGGTTCTCCCTAATAGGTGATTTTTAAATAGTCTTTTGTGACTTCCTTAAGCAGTTCGTGTAACTCTTTCAAGATTTTATTAGGCTCAAATATTGGTTCCTTTGCCCTTGGACAAATACTTTGATCCATATTAATGGGTTTTGCGTAACGTTGGTTCCCTAGCTGGAATTTGCCTTCCGGGTGATAATTCCCTTCTTTCCTAGATAGTCTGTTTTTTACAAACTCTAGGAGTTTCTTTATATTTCAACTGTTAGCTTTCTCTTTCATTTAAGTTCCCCTCTTTTCTTTTCCAATAAAGGGATTCTTTCCCCCTCTTCCCAGGGTAGTGATATCCAGACTCCACTATTATTTCTCTTGGTGTTTTCTTCTTAACTCTACATATTCTTTCTGTTCATAGGATTCTCCTTCTAGTGTATAGACTGTCATTTGACAAATATACTACTCTGCCTTTCTCCTCCGGCGTTTGTCTCGTAGTTTGCTTCTCAGTCAATATTTATTGCATTAGAGGTTCTCTCATTATCATTCCACCGTCTTAATTTCTATGTGATGCTCTCTTCGATTCGACTGGGACGAGTAGCAGTCCCATAACGATACCCCAGCGGCCTCCCGTATTCTCTGTTAACTTAGATTCTCTGGGCCTTTTTTTCGCTCAGGGTTCGTTGTGTTCTTTATTTTATTTATTTAGTGTTCTTTGGTTTCTCAGCTTCTCCGTTCACTCCAGTGTCCCGCCTTCCATGCTCTCCTTCGATACTGCTTGGCCGTCTTTTGGGTATCCGGATGGTACGTGGCTTTGACCGTCTAGTGGTTTCTGCATTGTTTTGTGGACCGCTTTTCTATCACAAAGTCACTGTGGTCATGCCCTTCTCGCCCTTTCCTTCTCGAAGGACTCTGCATGTCCAGCGCTCTGCTTCTGGCTCAAGAGCGGTTTCCAAAGTTGCGGGCTGCAGAGTCTCCTACGCTTTCAGCTGGTACGTTGCTGTGAGCCTTCCCTGGCAGATGTTCAAATGTCTCCCCCCTTGCCTGTTCCAGAATCTCTCTCGGTGCCATTCTCCTCTTCCCAGTTAAATGGATATTTCTATTTAAAGTGATATCCTCTTTCTTGTTGACAATAACATATGTTAGTTCTCTCTTCATACAAGTCTCTGTGTTGTATATTCGTTGTAAATCTGATAGTCCCAAGTAAGCCACTTTATGGTATCATTTAGGGAGTTCTTTACAGGAACGGGAGTCCTTGTCCCCGGAGGGGGAGTCTCTTCCAGTGAGGTACCACTTGCCCCGACCCCATACAAGGTATAAAATAAGCAGTCATTTAGAAATTTGCTATGCAATGTTGTAGGTTTGCTAATAAAATTGCCACTTGTGTAGCAAAGCTAGCTATTTAAGTTACCCTTTTCAATGAAAGCACAGCTCGCCCTGCATTCCTCTTGCCTTCAGAGCTGTCTCCAGCATCTTCACTCTATTCACTGCAAGTTCAAAGGGGATAATGGAGAGAGATTGCAACAGTAATCATCTCCTCCAATCTTATGCGCCAAGGGCCTGTCTGGTAGTACTAGGCAAGATTTATTTTTCTTTTTAAAATAATTGCCAAACAGAAGTTATCAAGATCATATTTTATTAAGCTAAAAGTATCCTGTCTGCCAAACATCAATGGAGGTCATTACGGGTTTGGTGGTAAGGGGTTAACGGCGCCGGTAAATGTGCCGGAGCTGTCAACCCCTTATCGCCTTATTACGAGTTCTGTTCGCGGGACCCGCTAAGGACGCCTGGTAAAACCAGGCGTCCTTAGCGGGTCCCGCGAGCAGACCATGGTGCTAACAACGGGCCCGTTAATAACGGCTAATAGAGGCATGGTTACCTCCTACCTCGTGATGACCCCCAGTGTGTGTTAATGTTTTTTAAAATTATTACTAAAAATGTAATGTTGCATAATGCATAATTACAGTATTGCTAATGTAAAACACTGCACTGTCTCCGTGCTTTACAGTAAAGTGTAGGTTAGTGTATCGAAACCTCAGTGTCGACTACATTTCATTTTGTTGGGGAAGATGCATCATAAGACGAGTGGGCACTTGAAAGTGTACATGATCACACAGCCAAATGTTTTTGATAGCAAACATAGTCCTGTGACTGGTTGCATGCATTGATGCATCAGGTGCTCAACCCATGAGCTGATCACATACTCCTTGACATTCTACCTTATCACCCTGTTGCTTTATTCCAGCTGCCCTGAAAGCGAGATGGCTGCAAACTACAATATTCCACCTAGTTTGGCCATTTCTCTGCCTGAAAGGCCATTCACTCTGCTTAGTCTTACTTTCTTTCCTCTTGCATAATGAATAGGTAAAGCTAACTTCACAGAAAGCGCATTTAAATGTCATCCGTTGCCATGGGTCTAGAGCATTTCTCTTCGGTCGAGTGGGTAAACTAAGTTACTCGACCTGCAGGTCTAGTGGAATTTTAAAGAATTTGTAAGGCCTGATTTATCTTGCTAATGTTTTTCTTCAGTGGTACAAAGAACTGGTGTATTGTTGCCCATTTTATGTCTAGGTTACAAGTATCTTTTGGTGGCTTTAAAAATATGAGTATAACGTTGCTAATCAACATTGTAATCAGTAAACTCTGCTAATCAACTTTTTGAAACTAATTTACAATCACAACATCTGTGAGTTTGTTTATGATGGGCATAACTGGTTTCACGGCCTGCGCTTACTGCGACAGGCGTTGCACAGCGGCGGTCTCCCACACCTGCTGTTTGGGGTGCTCGGGCCTAGATAACAATTAGGAGGCCAGTACCTCTTGTCATGTGTTTTCTTCCTGGGCACTACGTAGGAGATTGGCTCGTTTGAGAGGAAGTCATCCACGTGTTACCTACATGGGTGCATCAAGCAGTTTGTCTCATTGAAAGCCTCAAGACGACAGTTGAATACGGCACCCCACGCAAGCAGGAGGGGATGCAAGTCCTTCAGCAGCTAGCCACTGCACAACTGGTGAAGACCAACTGATTTAAGCATATGGATCCTCCGACTTCTGTGCTATATGGTGGCTAGATCATGTAGTTAGGAAGGCCGTAGGGCGCTAGAGAGCCCAACCAAGATGGCTGCTCCCCCGTGAGCTCCTCGCCGGGCTCCCGAAATCCTGCTTAAAATAGCATCTGCTGGGGCTAAATCAATATTAGACCCCCACATTCTCCACAAAAACAGCACTGTGATTCCTCCGGTGGGTGCATATTGAAGCCTCAACCCCCACATTACGAGAATCAAGCAGCGATGTGGCAGCGAGTGCTCGTGGTGTAAGGAGCGAGGGCCGTCCGGTGACGCCAAACCACACCTTGCCGCCAGGACTCCATAGCGCACGACCCAGGACCAGTGAGCAACACCGGAGCGGGAATCGAGTTATCCGCTCTGGACCCTGGTACAATTGACATTGCTCCAGTACACCGAGACCTGCAGAACCATGGGGTACGGCTCCCCCACTACATCTGGGCGAGTGGGGGACAGACACAGGGGAGGCACTGCCGCGGTCACCTGTGGCCTTGACTGCTTGCCTCAGGAAGCATACCACCTGCTGAGGAGGAGCCAGCCAGGACAGCCGAATCTAGACCTCCAGCCGAAGCCGCAGAGGACCACCACTAATCCGACGAACTACAACCTTCCCTGCCCCCAAAAGCACCATCGTCGGCAACCCACATGCTGCTGAGGTGTGCCGGAGCCCAAGCTGTTGAAGCACCAAGGGCTACCCGACAGCTCAGGGGCGATTACACCCATGGCCGGATCAGCGACGAGTGTCGGGAGCACCTCGTCAGCGCCCAAAGGCCTCCTGACCCGCAACTCTTGTGTAGGCGCAGCCAGCCCACCAACGCCAGAGAAAGAAACGAGGGGTGAATCTCTCCCTGCTCCGCACCCGGCGTCCAGGACAACCAGCGACAGCGGGACCAGGGCGACCACTGCGCCAAGAACAGACTGTGTTGTCCATAGAACCCTGGACACTTAACAGCAGTCGGGACCCGTGGGCCGACTCCCTCGCACGACCTCATGATGAGCAGTTCAGGGCGGGGGCAGCACGATATGGCTGCAGTGTGACACACAAGGAGACCTGAGCCCCTGATACAGCTGACTCCCGCTCCCCCTCACTGAACCTGCCTAAGACTTGAATACTCCCATAGCGGGAAGAGCGGAGCACATGCACCCAGCCCGATTCCAGGCTCCCTAACGAGGGGATTGGTCAACCACGTACCCCTAGAGGGGAAATCCAAGGAGCAAAATTAATTCAACGGCCTGCTACGCGTCCCATCCGGCAGTGCCGAACCCCGACAACACAGGAACCGGCATATCACAGCAGGTGAGCTCACAAGGGCCTGAGCACTCCACTGCCTGGACCCTGCATTGAGAAGCATCTGTCACCGCCTAAGCTGAACACCTCCAGCCCAAGCTTATCCAGACCCCTGGCAGAGGCGCAAGGTGAGGAGAGGGGGAACCCAACCTTTCCCAGACATTCAGACACCTGCGCTCCAACATATCAATGGGAAGACCGCTCCCTGTGAATCACCACAACGAAAGAAGTGTAATCTCATCACCTGCCACGCTAGATGTCCACATGCGACGGAAAGACTGGTTAACCAAGTCCAACCTCAGCCAACGCACAGCAGCTCTAAAGCACTCCCCGTAAGGGAATGGCCCCAGGTCAGTCTGCCCAGAACGGGCCCCCTGACTATACAGTGCCACATGCCCATTCGACAACACCACGACAGGAACGCTGTCCCACGAAACAGAACCTCTGCATAGCTGGTCCTCTACAACCCTGCCACATCTCAACCGCCAACCATACCCACCAGTCGTCCCTAAAACCTAACCTCCGGCCTGTTTGACACGGCTCCGCACCACAATCGCACGCAACCCCCCCTGTACCAGACCCCTTCCAGGCTAAGAGCGTTAGCCACCACACATGGGGAGAGCAGACAAATCGCAGAGGAAGCTCAACTTCAAATCCGGCTTCACTGCCAGAACCCCCGGTTCACTGACACCACCAACACCCCCAGAGCCGAGGATGGATCCAACTTATGGTCCTACCCAAAGTCCAGGACCCGACATACGCGAAATTCTTCTCGACCTCAAAACTGGGATCACAACCTAGACTCAAAACTAGATGCCTTGTCATATAAAGCCGACCAACTACAACATCAACTGGACAAGCATGAGGACAGACTAGACACTGCAGAACTGAGTGTGTCAGACCTGGAAGATGGAAGCGCAGCCCTCACCGCCAGGGTGAACACGCTAGAAACCTAAATGAAAGCCGTGATAGGAAAAAATGAGGACTTGGATGTAGTTAGGAAGGCTACTTGTGTACATTCTTGTGGTTATGCGCTGAACTACAGTAGGTAATGTTTGATAATTATAGAAGTTGCCCAACTGAGCGCACATATCTCATTTAATAAGGTAACCAATAGTGTAGTCCCTTTTCGTGCTCAAGTAATAGTTTAATTGTATTCTTATTTGCATGAAACTGAAGCCAACAAGTGTTTCAACCTTGACAGTCTTCTTCAAGGCTATTGAGTTTAAGGTGTCCATTATAAATATTCCTTATCGGTTTGTTTCTATGTATGGTTAGGTCTCAGTTTTGTCTGTGTGCTCTAGTTAGGGCTGTAGCTGCATATCATCTCCTTGTGGATTATATAATTATAATTGTTCTTTTATAATGTGCTTAACACCGGGAACCAGTTTCTAAGCGCGAGCCTGTGATTGAAACCTGTGTTGCTATATGTTGTCTTGCTTCCAAGACAAACGCGTTGCCTCTGAGCTATCCACCCTCCCAGAACTGCAAGTAAAGTTGTAGTTCTGTATGTTTGTTTTCATCGTGCAAGCTTTTAAAGCCGTGCTCGTCAGCAGCATCTAACACAGCTTTAAAACTTTGCTGCACAACAGCGGAAACGAATATACAGAACTACGAATTTACTTATATAATCGATGAGGAGAATTCATGACATTTTCACTTGTGGGTCACTATTTTCTGTACAGGGTTCTTCTCTTTGGTCTGAAAGCGGCACTTTGAGTCTTTATGAAATGAATGAACCCCGATTTATTGTACAATCTGGCATGATCGGGCAACGAGAAAAAATATTGCCAACTCAAAACATCAGATTTGTGGGTTTTTCAGTGGGACTCCAGAGTGGGAAAAGTTCTTCCCACGTCAAAGGATTCTGGATATAAAATTGGCCACGGGCTCTTGGCAGCATCTATTCTGGCAGTTATGCTTGCATGCCTCAAAATGAGGCTTCTACAATTACACCTTGCAGCCTCTTGGGATCAGGAGGTGCAGAAACGGTCTGCGAGAGTTTAAATTCTGGCAGATCTGAAGTCAGATTTTCGAGGGGATTGGGTCCTCCGACGTATTCCATATCTATGACAGGTAATGTCCACAGCTGCTTCGGAAAATCTTTTGGCGTCTGTATCCTGCGTCGATGCGCCGTCCCTGAGGATGACCTCCAACGGCTGACATCGCCCGATGTGATAAGTAGGACGTACGACACCCCCAGGCTCAGTTCCGTTTTTTCTGTGAACGTGTTCACTTCGTGAATCTCGGTACGCCTCGACTCGTTGGAGTTTGCTGTTTTCTATTCTCGGTTCGTTGAACCTGTTCGGTTTGTTGTGAAGACCTGTTCGTGGCGATGTCTTTCTCATCTTCGACCCCGTGTCTGGGCTTCAAGAATTGCGGGGACTGTGGGTCCAAGATGTCGGTCACGGACTCGCACGACGCCTGCCTCTGGTGCCTCGGGGAGGCCCACGATACGGACGACTGTGTCGACTGCCAGTCGCTCACTGCAAAGGCCTTGCGGGAACGCAAGAAGAAGCTGTCCGTAGGCTGGGTGTCTAAGCCCCGGAAGTTGAGGTCTGCAGGGCTTTCGACCGATGACTCGTGGGGTGACTTGCCGCGTCGTCGGAAGTCCGGTGGGTCTCCTTCCAGGAGTCGGTCTCACCACTCCTCCGCCTCTTCTAGGTATTCCAGGAAGCGCCGGCATAGGTTGCCTTCCCCGTCCTCTTCCGTGGACTCCGCCCGTCGGCGGGTCGCTTATCCTTCCATGCAAGCGACGCCGGAGGAATGGGCTTCCTTCGGGAAGCAGATGCTAGCGATTCTGGAATCGCAGGGCACCGGTCCATCCGCGCCTCCGACTGGGGTCGGTCGGCACCGGTCGAGAGACACCGCCCGTACGCCTTCGGGCTCGGGTGGTCGGCACGGCTCGCGGGAGAGGTCACGCTTGGACAAGGGTAGCCGTTCTCGCAATGCCCGTTCCAGGTCCCGGTCCTCGACGTGCTCCAGACCGCGTGATCCTGTACCGTCTTCCAAGAAGACGTCGACGCCTGTGGCGCCGAGGTCGTCGACGATTTCTCTCGAGGCTCCGCCTTAGAGAGGGTCGTCGATGCCGTCGGCGCCCAGGTTGTTGAGACAGACGCTCGGAGCTCCGGCTTCGAGGACTGTGTCGACGCCGCAGATACTGGAGGAGTTGCAGCTGACGTCGACGCCGATTCGCTCGACGTTGACGCCTTTTCTGCCGGCGCCGACTCGTTCGGCGCCCTCAACGCCATTCGAGGCGGTGGTGTCGGAGGGGCCCCATAGCACGGGGTTTGCCCCTAGAAAGGCTATGGCTAAGGTCCGGCACTGCTTTGGTCCGCAGAGGTCTTCCTCTCCCCGCCTGGAGTACATTTCAGAGGGTGATGAAGGCTCTGATGGCGGCCTGGTTCCGGTTACAGTTCCAGATGACCTTATCTCGGGCCATAGCCAGCTTGATGACCTGAGGCAGTCGCTGCATGATGCCATTGGACTGGACACCTCTCCGGAGGTGGAGTTTTGTCGGCCGGAGCCTGGCACTCATGCCGATTCTTCATATTGGCACCTTATGTCTCAGTTTACCGAGTTCTTGGGTTGGTCAGCTCCCCCGGGGGAGTTCGTTCAGGAGGATCTCACGGACATCCTTGATCTCAGTCCACCCACTGACCCGGTTTTGCCTTTTCATATGGCTCTGCAGAGAAGGGTGGCGGCGACTTGGACTGCTCCGGAGAGTCTCCCGGCAGTGGGCAAGTCTTTGTCGCGAAAATACCGTCCAGCCAGTAGCGACCCCTGCTACTTGTCTAGGCACCCCACCCCGGAGAGGTTGGTGGTGCAGGCGGCTACGGCCCCGGCAAAGCAGGCGTTGTATCCTACCATCCCTCCGGATAGGGACGACCAACGCTTTGACAGCTGGGCGAAGAAAGTGTTTTTTTCTGGGTGTATGGCGCTTCAGGCGGCCAACTCCATATGTGCCTTGTCTCGTTTCACACACACTCTGTGGAACTGTGTTGCATTAGTGGCTGAACATATTCCCGAAGGGGACGAACGGGATGGTTTCCTTGCTATGGTTCAGGATGGCAAGGATGCTATGTGTGAGGCCGTTCAGTCGGGTTTGGACTTGGCGGATTGTGTCAGCCGGTCCATGGCGGCGAGCACCGTAATGCGCAGGTTTGCGTGGTTGCGGAAGTCTGGGTTCGCTCCTGATGTGCAGTCCCGGCTCCTCAACATGCCCTTTGATGGTGAACACCTTTTTGGCAGCAAGGCTGACGAGAGCCTTGAGAGGTTGCAGACCTCAAAAGCTGCAGCGAAGTGGTTGTGCGCTGCAGTTCGCCAACCTCCGCCTTTTCGTCCTAGGGGACAGCAATGGAGGGGAGGTTCCTTTCGCTATTACTCGTCTTTCAGTAAAGCGAGGGGAGCTAGCAGTCAAAGAGGCCATCATAAGAGTGCCAGAGGTGGAAATAAAGGTACTCGAGGTGCCAAGGCCAAACGGGCAGTTGCCTCTTTGCCCTTGGGCAACGCCGCAGCCGCTACCACTCAGTCATGAGGCCAGGTCCCATGGTTCGCCGGTTGGGGGAAGGCTGGCGCAGCATCTTGTAGAGTGGCAAGCCATTACTTCGGATGTGTGGGTTCTGGAAATCATAACCCACGGCTACTGTCTTCCTTTTCGGCAGAGGCCTCACGACAATCCACCAGGGAGCCTCTCTTTGAAGAGTCCGGATCCGCTCCTTGCGCAGGAAATTCAAGCCCTGCTGGAGAATAGCGCCATAGAACTGGTGCCTGTAGCGGAGAGGAACAAGGGATGGTATTCCCCTTATTTTTTTGATTTCGAAGAAAGACGGGGGATTGAGACCCATCATGGACTTGCACGGTTTGAACAAACTCCTCAGAAAGGACAAGTTCAAGATGGTGACTTTCTCAAGTCCTCCAGGCCCTTCAGCTTCAGGACTGGTTGGTGTCTCTCGACCTCAAGGATGCTTACTTCCATGTGCCGATCCATCCCAAGCACAAGAAGTACCTGAGGTTCGCGGTTGGTGACTCGCACTTTCAGTTTCGGGTCCTGCCGTTCGGATTGACCTCCGCCCCAAGGGTTTTAACCAAGCTTATGGTGGTGGTGACAGCGCATCTCAGGAAAGGGGGAGATTCACGTCTACCCCTACCTGGACGATTGGTTGATCAGGGGGAGCTCTCCCGAGCAAGTCCTGGATCATCTGTCCGTCACCTGCCACTCCCTTCACAGGCTGGGCTTCTCCCTCAATTTAAAGAAGTCCCATTTGACACCAACGCAGCGGCTCCAGTACATCGGAGCAGTGCTCGACACGTGCCTGGGGCAGGGTTTTCCTCCTCAGGTGAGGGCTCTTCACATTCAGCAGATGGTGCACAAGTTTGTTTGCCCAGAATCTCCCAGCGTCCGAGTTCTTGAGACTGCTCGGCCTCATGGCATCCTGCATTCTTCTGGTGCCAGAAGCTTGTCTGCGGATGAGATCTTTGCAGTGGACGCTCAAGCTCCAGAGGTCTCAGTCCTCCGGAAGGCTGTCGGACCCTGTTCAGGTGCCGCCCTCGGTAGCCCGGAACCTTCTGTGGTGGGCCGTCGAGGGCAATCTGATGAAGGGGGCCCCATTTTGGCTGCCCTGGCCGGAGAGGACGATTGTGACGGACGCATCCCTCACGGGATGGGGAGCTCATGCCAACGAGTTGACAGTCAGCGGTCGTTGGTCTCCGTCGGAGTCCAGACTCCATATCAATCTGTTGGAGCTGAGGGCTGTCAGGCTAGCCCTGAAGGCTTTTCTGCCGACTGTGCGTGGAAAGAGTGTCCTGATTCTAACGGACAACACGGTGGCCATGCACTACCTCAACAAAAGGGGGCGGGGGGCGGGGGGCAGGGTCACTTCCGCTGTGCAGGAGGCGATGCAGCTCGAGTTCTGGGCCATCCAGCAGGAAGTTTCGATCTCGGCGGTTCATCTGGCCGGAGACGACAACGAGACGGCGGACGCTCTGAGCAGGCAGAGCATGATCTCTCACGAGTGGGAGCTGGCTCAGGAGATTCTCCCGGAGATCTTTGCCCTTTGGGGGGGACCCCTCAAGTGGATCTCTTCGCCTCCAGTGTCAACCGGAAGTGCGAAAGGTTTTGCTCGCGTGAATTTCCTCCAAAAGAAGCCTTAGGAGACGCATTTGTGATGGAGTGGTCATTCCTACTGCTGTACGTGTTTCCTCCAGTCCCCGTCATCCCGCAAATTCTGTGGAGGTTACGGAGGTTCGGTTCCCGGATGATCCTCATTGCTCCGGCGTGGGCCCGGAGGACGTGGTACCCGGACCGTCTAGACTTGTCCATCTGCCCTCCACGTCGTCTTCCCTACCGAGACGATCTGCTCTCACGGGAGGGGGGTCAGGTTCTCCATCCAGAGGTCAGATCCCTCAATCTTCACGCTTGGCTTCTGAAAGGTTGAGTTATAAAGATTGGGACCTCCCTGAAGACGTGATGGAGGTGTTGCTCTCGGCCAGGCGGCCGGCAACAAAGTCTCTGTACCGTTGCCGTTGGAAAAAGTTCTGCGACTGGTGCAGAGTTCAGAATGTGGATCCTTTTGAATGTGACATTCCCATGGTTTTGTCTTTTTTGCTTTCTTTGGCCCATAGGGGCTTGCAAGTGGGGACCATTAAACGTTACCTGGCGGCGCTGTCCATATTTAAGCGCTCGTCTGAAGGAGTGTTCCTATTTTAAGATTCCTTTGATTTCGCAGTTTCTGAAAGGGGTAACTAATGTGTTCCCTCCTCCTTTTTTGGTGCCAGGTTGGGATTTGAACCTTGTTCTTAAGTTTCTTATGGGTGCTCCGTTTGAGCCTTTACATTCTTGCCCTTTGAGGCTGTTGACTCTGAAAACAGTGTTTTTGGTTGCGGTTACTTCCGCTCGCAGAGTGAGTGAGTTACAGGTACTTTCAGTTAAGCCACCCTTCACTGTGTTTCATAAGGACAGGATTGTCATTCGAGTTCGTCCTTCTTTTCTTCCGAAGCTGGTTTCGGAATTTCATTTGAGCCATAAGGTTGTTCTTCTGGCATTCTAGCCTCCTCCACATCCTGGTAAGGAAGAGGAGAGGCTCCATAGGCTTGATCCTCGGAGAGCGTTGAGTTTTTATATTTTGCGCATGTCCCGGGTCAGAGTGGATGATCAACTTTTCATTGGTTACGCTGGAAAGCGTTTGGTACAAGCTGTGATGAAAAAGACTTTGTCTCGTTGGATTATTTTAGCTATCTCCGAGTGTTACCGCTTGGCGGGTAAGGACCCTCCGGCTGGCTTGCGGGCCCATTCGACCAGAGGAGTGGCTGCGTCTACTGCTCTGCAGAGGGGAGTTCCTGTTCGTCACATCTGTGATGCAGCCACCTGGGCTTCAGTACATACTTTTGTACGTCACTATTCCCTCGATTCCATCAGAGGGCAAGATCTGGCCTTTGGCAAGGCAGTTCTATATTCCGCATTTTGATTGGGCATGCTAAATTTGTATTCTAAATTCTTTCCCACCTCCTTGCTTGGTACTGCTTTGGGAGTCTGTCATAGATATGGAATACGTCGGAGGACCCAATCCCCTCGAAGAACAAGTTACTTTCTTACCTGGTAACGTTCTTTCGATGGGATGGTCCGACGACGTATTCCATATCGCTCCCTCCCTGCCTTCCCCGCTGCAGAATTTCTTTTGCGATTGCAGCTTGCGTTCCGCAAGGCCTTGTGTGTCTGACTGGTGGCACACGTTCTGGGAAAAAACTATAACTGAGGTCCTCGGGGACGGCGCGTCGACGTCATCGACGCAGGACGCAGACGCCAAAAGATTTTCCGAAGCAGCACAGCTGTGGACTATGACATTACCTGTTATAGATATGGAATACGTCGTCGGACCATCCCATCGAAAGAAAGTTACCAGGTAAGAAAGTAACTTGTTCTTCTCTGCTGGAGTGACAAGATCTACCTGCAAGTAACAGTCTTGTTTCAGGATTCATCCCCGGCTCCTGTAATAACTTCGGACTAATTGCTCACAAGCTTAGATTCAGATCTGGGAGTGGGCAATACAACACCAAATATCCCTGGAGGCAATCCATTTGGTAGGCGATCTCAACACATGAGTGGGCAAACTCAGCTGTCTATCTTACTCCAGTGGGAACTCAAGAACTCGGTGCAAGAGATCTTCCAGATGTGCAAATTCCCATGTATGGATCTGTTGGCCACGGTGCACAACAGCAAATACTTGGTATTCGCCTCGTTACTGGGGCAGAGCCCATATTTTGAGATGCTCTCCAGAACTCATGGGACCACTAAACATTTATGCGTTTCCCCCTCTTCCACTCATTCTGAGGGTTTTTGCCAAGTTCTGCAACTCAGTCCACTGTGACTTGATCCTGATAGTTCTGGATTGGCCTACACAAATGTTTCTCTGATCTTAATAAACTGAGGCTGTCGGGGACTCTCTAGCTTCCAAAATCTTAGGACCTTCTGAGCCAGCAGGTGGGTTCAGGTGTTTAATCCCTCCCCTCAATCACTTGAGTTTAGGAGCCTGGTTCCTGAAGAAATAGTTCATAGCAACGGTCAGCTACCCGAGCAAATTAATTCTATAATGTGAGCGGCCAGGAAGGCTTTTTTTAGGAGATAGTACAAGAGTAAATGGACTTGTTTCTGCTAATAGATGCTAGAGCAGTCCTTGGACCCACGTCCTGCTTCTCTAGAGAACATCTTATTCTTTCTTATTTAACCTCTTTGTGTGTCAGAGTACAATCTTGTAGGTTATTTTTATGCTGCCTATTCAAAATGAATGGACTAAAATATCACTCCATTATGTATAGGCATTGTACTTTCACCATTGTTTGTCCTGTTTGAAATTTCGCCCCATCATGAATGTATATATTGAAATACTTGGTTAAAACTAAAATTTATTCGTTAAACCACAAAAGAATGGCATTCATTTTATAAACTGAATGAATACTGGAGTGTGTTATCTTCGTTTGGTCACTCTGATAAATTGTTTTTTGACTATTTGACCTACCTGGGTAGATCCGGGTTTAGCCAGGAGCCCTATTGATTACTGGTCATATTTACCAGCCATAATAGCATGCTTGGGCTCATTTTTCTCGACAATCCCATTATAAAAAATGTTTTTGAAGACCTGCATCCACAGGTCACCAGGCCTCACCAGTCAAGAGACCTTAATGTGGTGCCAGCAGTGCTTGCTCATAATCCTTTTGACCCAATGGCTACAGAAGATATTAAATTGGTTACGTGGAAGACTGCCGTCTTAGTTTCAGTCACATCTACTCGTAGAATTAGTGATTTCTCCTGCGCGATTTCTCCTGCATGGGGTCTTGCATGGATTCACATGCTCGTGAATATTCCCCAGCGTCAGGTTGGGAATCTTCAGTAAAAGAAAACATAGTGTCACTTTCGCTTGAAAACTGTATTTCGAAGGGATTGTGTCCTCCGACGTATTCCTCATCTTAGATATCTCCTTCCAGCTCTGCTGGCCTCGGAAATTTTTTTCTCTAGAGGGCGCTGCGCGTCGACGTCCTCCGAGTCGATGTCCCTCGACAGCCGCCGTGTCGACGTCATCCTGCCTATAAAGGCCGCGCGCAGCGTCCGTTGCTCAGTTCCGTTTTTCCGCGCTTACTCAGTGCCTCGGAATACCGTTGCTCAGTTCTTGTCAGATCTTATTTACCTCGAGTTATTCGATCCGTACTCGATGGCTTCCTCGTCGGAACCGACAACTCCTCGATCCGGCTTCAAAAAATGCTGAGATTGTGGGAAAAAGATGTCGCTGACTGACCCTCACAGAGTTTGTCTGTGGTGTTTGGGAGCTGAACATCATTGTTCGGAGTGCAAGGACTGTATGTCCATGACAGCTAAAGCCCTGAAGGAGCGTAGGGGGAAGCTGGAGAAAGGTAAGACTTTTAAAGCTTCTTCTTCGTCGACGAAGTCGAGACATTCGTCTCCTCGTCACCATTCGCGCTCCAGGTCTCGGAGTGGGTCCCATCACTCCTCGAGATCGAAGCACTCGAAGAGGAGACGTCGAAGATCCCCTTCTCCGTCTTCATCTTCCTCTGTTTCGCCAAAAAGAATCCCTTGCCCCACGAAACATAGTTTCCGGGCTGAATGGGAGGAATTCCGCAAAATTATGATGAGCGTCTTCGAGAAAGTGGCCTCGACCCCCTCAAAGACTGCCGAGAGCGATGCTCTGGTCGAAAGACCCGAAGGTCAAAAACGCCACGAGTTGCAGTACCCGGGGAAGGAAACCTCTCGAGCGCGTCTCGAACCCTCGAGTAGGACTATGACCTCCAAACCTTCCTCGAAGGTTCAGTCGACGCCGTCGACGAGGGTTCCGCCGAGGTCGGTGTCTTTCGACGCCGTTGTCGAAGGAACCTTCGACACACGGGTCTGTCGACTCGACGCCAGCTTCGACACTGGCATCGACGCCAAGAAAAGTCACGGTCACGACACACCCAGTGACTATCCCCAGGTCCTCGATGGCGATGGCGATGGCTTCGAGATTGTCGAGTAGAATCCCAATTCTGTCGAGGTCATCGAAGCCTCCGCCTTTGTTTTCGACACCACGCTCGAAGCCTTCGACGTCAACGACATCGACGCTTTCGAGGCCGATAATGACAAGCTCGGCACCCTCTGCCCTGGAAATGGGATTTACTCCCTTTGAGTTCAGAACAATTGAGAACTATGTCCTCAATTTTGGAAGAGGGTGAATTGTCTGAACAGGAAGACACATTTGAGTTGCAGGGACCTGTAACCCCAATTAGAGAGGAATTTTCCTCTGAAGAACGCAGGTTAAAGGATCTTCATGATTCCTTACATGAGGCAAGTGGGTTAGACACTTCCCCTGAGGTGGAGTTTGCTAGGCCAGACCCGGGGGAGCATGCTGAAACCCCCTATAGAGCCTTAATGGCCAGGATCACAGAGTCCATGGGGTGGTCTGCACCTTCACAATCTTTCCACCAAGATGACCTCACGGATATTCTTGACAAAGGCCCACAGGAGGATCCTGTGGTGCCTTTTCATAAAGCTCTTCAGAGGAAGGTCATGACAAACTGGGAAACCCCAGATGTCGTACCAGCAGTAAATAAAAAACTGTCTACTAAGTACAGGGTATCCTCTACAGACCCGGAGTTTTTGTCTAAACACCCATCCCCAGAAAGTCTGGTGGTACAGGCAGCATCCTCTACCGATGTCAAGACGGCTTATCCTACCGTCCCACAGGACAGGGACGATAAAAAATGATGCTATGGCAAAGAAAGTCTTTTCAGCATGTAGCATGGCGTTAAAATCTGTTAATGCTACTTGCACCCTTGCTAGGTTCAGCCATACACTTTGGGAGTGTGCTTCTACAGCGGCTGACTGCATCCCGGAGGGAGAAGAAAGGTATGCGTTCCTGAATATTATACAGGACGGTAAAGACGCTATGTGCGAATCCCTCCAGACGGGCATTGATTCGGCTGACAGTATCAGCAGAGCAATGGCGGCAAGTACATCAACCAGGAGATTTGCTTGGTTGAGAAAGTCTGGTGTTGCCCCAGATGTGCAAGCCAGGCTCTTGAACATGCCATTCGATGGCTCTTCTTTGTTCGGGAAAAAGGAGGATGACAGTTTAGAAAAACTGCAAACTTCAAAAGCGGTAGCAAAATCCCTAGGAGCTGCAATCCGTCAAACTCCTTTTCGTCCTACAGGAACCTCTGCGAGGGGCAAGTCCTTTCGCTTCTACTCCGCATTCGGAAGAGGTAGAGGACGACCGGCTCAAAGGGGACAAAGAAGAACTACCAGAGGTGGACGGGGTAGATATTCAAAAGCCGCAGCAACAGCAGGTGCCTCTTTACCATCTGCATCTGCATCAGCCGCCCCAAAACCACTCTGAGGACTTCCCTCACAGGACACCTGTAGGAGGCAGGTTGACTCAACATCTGGCGGTATGGCAGGTTATCACGTCAGATGCTTGGGCATTGGAAACAGTTGCCCAAGGTTACTACCTGCCTTTCCTACGTATACCTCAGTCATCCACCGGGGATCAGCTCTCAGAAAGCTCCAGATCCGCTCCTCTTGCAGGAAATTTTGGACCTGCTAGAGAAAGGTGCCATAGAACCGGTACCTGTAGCGGAGAGGAACACGGGCTGGTACTCCCCTTACTTTCTCATTCCAAAGAAAGACAGAGGACTGAGACCCATCTTGGACTTGCGAGAATTGAACAAATTCCTCAGAAAAGACAAATTCAGGATGGTCACTCTTTCTCAGATCCTCCAGGCCCTTCAGTTCCAGGACTGGTTGGTATCTCTGGACCTTCAGGACGCTTATTTCCATGTGCCTATCCATCTCAAACACAGGAAATACCTGAGGTTCGCAATTGGCAACTCTCACTATCAATTTCGAGTGCTGCCATTTGGGCTGACCTCCGCCCCGAGGGTCTTCACCAAGTTAATGTCGGTAGTGGCAGCAAGTCTAAGGAGGGAAGGGATTCACGTCCACCCCTACCTGGACGATTGGTTGATCAGGGCTGTTTCTTCGGAACAAGCTCAGATCCAACTAAATCACGTGTGCCACTCCTTTCACAGACTGGGCTTCTCCCTCAATTTAAAGAAGTCACAAATGATACCATCGCAGAGACTCCAGTTCATAGGAGCGATCCTGGACACTTCCCTGGGAAAAGCCTCGCCACCAGAGGTGAGGGCTCAAGATATTCTACAGATGGTTACCAAGTTTCAACATGCCCAACGTCTCCCAGCCTTCGACTTTTTGAGGTTGCTAGGCCTCATGGCATCCTGCATTTTCCTAGTGCCAGAGGCTCGCCTGAGAATGAGATCCCTCCAGTGGGCACTGAGGACTCAGTGGTCACAATTCTCAGGGAGAATGGCAGATCTTCTTCAGGTTCCCGACAGAGTAGCTCGAGACCTTCAGTGGTGGGCCTGTCAGGAGAACATTCTGAAAGGAGAACATTTTTGGCAACCCTGGCCGGAGATAACAGTAGTCACGGATGCCTCACTCACGGGGTGGGGAGCCCACGCCAACGACTTGACCATCAGCGGTTATTGGTCTCCATCGGAGTCCATACTACATATCAACCTGTTAGAGCTGAGAGCCATCAGACTTGCGCTGAAGGCGTTCCTGCCAGCTGTACAAGGTAAAAATGTCCTGATAATGACGGACAACACAGTGGCCATTGTTTACCTCAACAAAAGAGGAGGAGTAGGATCACTACCCCTGTGCAGAGAGGCGATGCAGCTCTGGTTTTGGGCAATCCAAGAAGGAATCTCCCTATCGGCAGTTCACCTAGCCGGAGAGAAGAACTTGACAGCGGACACTCTGAGCAGGCAGAGCACAGTCTCCCACGAGTGGGAACTAGCTCAGGAAGTCCTTCAAGAGATCTTCGCCCTTTAGGGAACCCCTCAGGTGGATCTGTTCGCCACCAGCGTCAACAGGAAATGCGACCTGTTCTGCTCAAGGGAATTTCCCCCGAGAGGAGCTTTGGGAGACGCGTTCATAGTGGACTGGGAGTTTCCGCTTCTGTACGCGTTCCCACCGGTCCCTGTCATTCCTCAAATGATCAGGAGGTTGAGAAGATTCCGGAGAACCATGATCCTAATTGCCCCGGATTGGGCCAGGAGAACGTGGTACCCGGACCTTCTAGACTTGTCCATCTGCCCTCCAATTCGACTTCCACTCAGAGAGAACCTACTCTCACAGAAGGGAGGTCAGGTTCTCCATCCAGACATCAAAACCCTCAACCTTCACGCTTGGCTTCTGAAAGGTTGAGGTACAAGGATTGGGACCTCCCTGATGATGTTATGGAGGTGTTGCTTTCGGCAAGGAGGCCAGCAACAAAGTCTTTATACCGCTGCCGTTGGAACAGATTTTGCAGTTGGTGTAGAGAACAGAATATCTACCCTTTTTCATGTCGTACACCAATGGCTTTGTCCTTCCTTCTATATTTGGCGAATTCAGGCCTTCAAGTTGGCACCATTAAGGGCTATCTTGCAGCGCTATCCATCTTTAAGCGCACTGCGGAAGAACCATCCTATTTCAAATTACCCTTGGTAATACAGTTTCTAAAGGGGTTAACTAATGTTTATCCCCCAAGACCATTCCAAGTTCCCCTATGGGATTTAAACTTAGTACTAACTTTCCTGATGGGCACACCTTTCGAACCTCTCCATTCTTGTTTAAGATTCCTTACCCTTAAAACTGTTTTATTAATAGCACTTACATCTGCTAGAAGGGTGAGCGAATTACAAGCTCTTTCTTGTAAACCCCCTCACACAATATTTCACAAAGACAAAGTTGTCCTGCAAGTGAAGCCTAATTTCCTCCCAAAGGTGGTTTCAGAATTCCATATCACTCAGAAGATTACCCTACCATCTTTCTATCCTCCTCCTCATCCGGGGAAAGAGGAAGAGAGGTTACACAGGCTAGACCCTAGAAGGGCTTTAAGTTTTTACATCAGTAGACTAGCCAGGATAAGACAGGCAGACCAGCTGTTTGTAGGTTACACAGGTCACAAGCTGGGGTTACCAATAACTAAGCAGACCATTTCCAGATGGATCATTCTAGCCATTCTGGAATGTTATAAACTGGCAGGGAAAAAGCCCCCTCAAAACCTTAGGGCTCATTCGACCAGAGGTATTGCAGCTTCATCGGCCCTCAAAAGAGGTGTGCCGGTTAAAGACATCTGTGCGGCCGCTACATGGTCGTCTGTCCATACCTTTACACGATTTTACAACTTGGATTCCTCCTCCAGTCAAGAGACTAGGTTTGGAAGGGCTGTACTGCATTCTATTCATCAATAGAAGACAGCATGAAGTCAGTACTCCCTCCTCCGATAATAGAATACTGCTATGGGAGCCTATCTAAGATGAGGAATACGTCGGAGGACACAATCCCTTCGAAGAACAAGTTACTTCTTACCTTGTAACGTTCTTTCGACGGGATGTTCCTCCGACGTATTCCTCATCGACCCTCCCATCCATCCCCGCAGTTCTACTTCCCTTGTTGTTGCAGCTTACGCTCCTTCAGGGTGATTAGTCTAGTCCAGAAAGAATTATTGTGGGCTACAAAACGGAACTGAGCAACGGACGCTGCGCACGGCCTTTATAGGCAGGATGACGTCGACGTTGATACGGCGGCTGTCGAGGGACATCGACTCGGAGGACTTCGACGCGCAGCGCCCTCTAGATAAAAAATTTCCGAGGCCAGCAGAGCTGGAAGGAGATATCTAAGATGAGGAATACGTCGGAGGAACATCCCGTCGAAAGAACGTTACAAGGTAAGAAGTAACTTGTTCTTCTCCTCTAAACCAATCACTGTCCTCTGGGTCATACTGCCCCATCCAGTGACAGTCCTCTCCCAGCACCCATCTCCAGATTTTTACTGCACGCTACAATGTTGGAGTGTGCTTTCCCAGCTATTTATACGTGTTTTTGACAGAAAAAGTTCTATTTTTGTTTCAATGAAACCTGTGTGCTCTCTTCTTCATTACTGACAGCGGGGATCCTTTGTCGGTGCATTCACGCCCTCTGACCATGATGGAGGAGAAGAAGGGACAAACACCTACAATGCCTCTACTGCCTGCACCCGGACCACAAGGTGGTAGAGTGCAGGATTTGCCTCAGATTTTCAAAGAAAACATTGAGGGACAGGCACAGTAGGCTGGCGGCATGGCTTAGCGCTCTCTGACCTGTGCTCCGTGCAGGGTCATGCCTCACCCAGGATCGGCCAGTCTGTGGAGCGGTCCTTTAAGCCCTTCTAGGTCGCCTCATCCGTGGGGGCTCAAGACGAGGCCAAGAGCCGCAAGTCTGAGTCCACTGAGTTCGCCGCGGAAGCAGGTCCCAAAGTGGATAGAGCGCGATCAACATCACCTTCCGTCTCCATTGCCAGCCTACCATTGAGCTCCTCTTCAAAGAGGAAGTCATCTACCCTGGCTAAACTCAGTGAGAAATCAGAGAAGCTGCTGAAGGAGGAGAAAAAGGCCGTCAAAACCCAAGCAGGTCCTACCGTCGCAGGCTAAGACCTCAGCGACACCGTCAACGAGTGCTACTGCCACGGCAGCAAAGGGCGCTGATCCTGCAAGGGTGGCACCCAGGGCTCAGGTGTCCCTACCCGCAAGGCGCAACACCGCCGCAGTGCAAAGTCTACAGGCACGCCAGAAGGTGTGAAACCTGCTCAGACCCCGGTTCAAGACCCTCAGGGGGGAAAAAGGGGGAGGCGAGGGAGCCCCAAAACAGCCTTCCCAGGCCGTCAACCAAACCATGGAGGTCTCATCCACAGACAAGGATCAGGAGTCCTTACACACTGTCCACAAGGACATTGAAGAGGCCGACGGCGAAGACAGCTAGGTTTCCTGCTCGGTCTGCTCAGCCGAGGGACATTTCCTTGGATATTCAGTCGACTCTACACACCTTGGTGTCGGAGATCCAGATGAGGATGCCCCTGGCTCCGGTACCTGTTGTCCCCAAGGTCATCCGATGCCCCCGTTTCAACCTCCTCCTCCTCCACTTCGGGTCCCGTCTCCTCCAGCAGACCCAGACACACGTACGGCTACTGATAGGGTGGACGGTGAATCTCTGCATTTGGATGCACCACACATGGTGTCCCCACCGGATGAAGTAGGATCATTCCACTCCGTGATCGCCAGAGCCTCCAAGCTTTTCGAGCTGGTGCCCGAGGAGACCAAGAAGGAGGGTTCCTTATATCAAAGGCGCAAGGCCAAGAGGAAAACTATCATGGCGGTGCCCTTTCTGGACGATGTCTGGGAAGAAGGCTTGGCCCTCATGAAGAACCTTGCACAGCTCCACCTAAGCATGATAGGCTGGAGAAGAAGTGTAGGGTGCCGGACTCTGCACCTAAGTGCCTGAAGTGGCAACCATCACCGGATTCTGTAGTATCGGCAGCCACAAGGAAGCGGTCAGCCAACCTGTCCTCGTCTTTGGTCCCCCAGGACAGCGAAGGGAAAAAGATGGATGCCATGGGAAAGAAGGTGATTTACACCGGGGCATCCACTATCAAGGTGGCCAACATGCTGGCGATCATGGCCAGATACGACAGGGTCCTGTGGTACAAGCTGGGGCCGATTCTGAAGTTCGTCCCCATTGATAAAAAGATGGAGGCATTCACTCTCTTCCAGGAAGGGGAAGTGGCGTCGGATCATGCTATCACAGTGGCATTGGACGTCGCCGACACAGGGTTCTGGCAGATGGGGAAAGGTGTCTTCCTTCGTCGCCAAGGTTGGATGAAAGCCACTAACTTCCAACGGGAGGTCCAAGTAAAGGTGCTGGACATGCCCTTCGACAGAGAATTTGTTTGGAAAGGTCATTGATGAGTCCCTCCAGGCCATCAAAATGGACATGGAGACAGCCCGTTCCCTGGGCACTCTCCAGCAGCACCGCTTTTCTTTTTGCTCCTTTTTGCCCCTCCAGGGGAACGTCTAGCAGGTTTGCAAAAGATTTCCCCACATCGTACCTTCCAGATCCACAGCCCTTAGAGGCCGTTTCCAGGCTTACGGTAGTGGAGGAGAGCGTCTCCCGCAAGGCTGAACGCCAGCGCCGAAGTAAGCCTGAATGAACCAAGACATCTGGCCCCAAACCCGTACACCCTGGTTGGAGGGCCGGCTGATGAGTTTCGTCAGCGAGTGGAGAAAGATCACCACCGACAGCTGGGTGCTGGATGCTCTCGCCCAAGGGCTCACTTTGGAGTTTCAACGCAGGTGTCCACGGATGTCACTGGTTAACCTGGCAGGAGCAGCACATCCCTCAGCTCCTGGAAGAGGTATGGGCCATGCTGTGAAAAGGGGCAGCTCCAGAGTATATTCCAGATACTTTCTAGTCAGAAAGAAGATGCGGGCTGGAGGCCCATCCCAGACCTATGACGTCTCAACAAATACCGAACGTCCCAAAATTCAGAATGGTCATGTTGCAATATGTGCTCAGCCAACGGAAAAAGGAGGCTTCTTGACGTTGTTGGACCTGGAGGATACCTATTTCCACGTCCCCATTCACAAGAAACATTGAAAGTTTCTACGTTTCGTAGTGCAGGGACGGCACTACCAGTTCAAGGCTCTACCTTTCGACTTTAAGTCGGCACCCAGGGTGTTCATGAAATGCCTGGCACCAGTGGCTGCCTATCTGCATCCGTTTAACACTTGTGTGTGGTGTTTGGACCTCTTTTTTTTTGTTCTGGGGGGGGGGGTCTATGTCATGAGGGTAAAGTACAGTGTATATGACAAGGACATAGACTACCCCACCTGACTGGCACTTGCCGGCAGTTTTTTCAGTACAAATTGATCAATCAACTAGTTTGATCTGTACATGAATAGGAGATCACCAAAGTAACATTTATGAATATAACAATTTTATTTTCCCATAAAAAGCCTACTTAGGCCGTTATACATGTGTTGTCATGCTTCACCCCAGATTAACTGGGTGATGGGTACAAAATATATTATATTACACATTCATATAATAATACTTTATAATGGAAATGATTGCATAGATAAAAGAATTTAACAATTGGTGACTAAGAATGTGGTTCTTGTAACCAAAACATCTATCAAGTCGACACTTTGTGGTGTTTCTGGCTAGAACTCGTGTGGTGGATGTTCTTGTGCCGTCTTCAGGACTGTAAAGTGGACTGGAAGGTGTCACTTGAGGTATCCTGTGGAAGGTGTATCTGAGCCCATCTTTGTAGTGCCCCAGGTTCAGAGAAGGGTTGTGGTGTTCTTCTCGTACGGTGCCCTCTGTGCGCCATGTTTTCTTTTGCTCCTGTGCTTCTAGGTGCTATGTTTTGATTTTCTAGTTGGTGCAGCTGCTAACGACTTGGTGTGTGTGAGCCATCTTAGTCGCCGAGTTCCTCGCCGGAACGGGTCTCATGCCCGACCAAATCGGCCTCACCGGCTGAGTGGGAGAAGTTCAGACTAAAGATACTCAAAGTATTTGAGAAAGCGGCTTCTACCCCCTCGAAGAAAGATGACAGCAATGCCAGTGTCAACAAGCACGTCAAAAAGAAGGCCAGGGACAAATACCTGCGCGCCCTCTGGCTCGGGTGTCCATGAGAAAACTCCTTGAGAACCCTTGGAGGTTGCCTCGAGTCGAGAAAAGTTTCCTTCGAAGCCAAAATCGTTGCATCGGCACTGAAAGATTCCACATCGAGCCGTAAAAAAAAAAACCTCGACACCACAGCCGTTGAAGCCCTCAATGTCCTTGTCTACGCAAGTCCCTAAATCCTCGAAGGATGTAGAGAAAATATTCACTCCACTGCCAAGGAAGGATTTTTTCAAATCCCTTTGCTCAATTTATGAGGATGATGAACAATCTTCCAATGAATCGCGTCCATTTGGATTGCAGTATGGGACACACAATGTTCCAGAGGCTTTAATTTCTGAGCACTCAAGAATAAAGGATCTACATGACACACTGCAATCTGCAAGTTGGTTCCTCAGAAATAGTTTGGCAGGCCAGATCCTGTGAACCGTGCCGATTTATCTTAGACAAATGATGTCTAGAGTTGTAGAATATCTGGTATGTAGTAGGACTGCAACACTATTTGAGCAGGATGACCTAACTGATATTTTAGACAAGGGACCCCAGGAGGACCCTATTCTACCATTCCATGTAGCTCTGCAAAAGAGAGTTAATCCCAACTGGGAGACACCAGAGTTACTTCCAACTGTTAAACAAAAAGCTAACCAGCAAGTACCATGCGTCAAGTAGTGACCCGTACTATCCAACAAAACATCCAACTCCTGAAAGCTTGGCAATTCAGATTGTCACCTCTACATCCATGCAACTGGAATATTATCCCCCCTTGAGGCCCCCCACGCCCGCTGGACAGAGATGACATGGGTCATGACGTTTGGGCTAGAAATGTTTTCTCTGCGGGGAGTACTGCTCTAAAATCAGCAAATGCCACGTGTGTACTGGCCAAATTCACTTTCACATTATGAGATTGTATAGCGATGGCGGCTGAACATATCCCGGAAGGGGAAGAATGATACAGCTTTTTAAACATGGTCATGGATGGGAAAGATGCAATGTGCGAATCCCTCCAGACCGTCAAATAATGTCGACACACAGCATTTTGACCTTTTTAATGGCGATCCGCCCATCCTATTAAGGTCTCATGTTTATTCCTCTAGGCCTTCATCAGGACAAGGAATATTGCTTTGGTATGAGATCCAATGTCTTCGCTAACCCATCTCAGTACCGTTAATTCTAAAAATAAAAACCTACATCTGTTGTAAATTAGAGATACTATGTGTGGTGTTGTAAATCTATGGGAATTTTTTGTCCATACATTTTACTAACCTTTTTCGTGTTCTCAGGGGAGAAAATGTCATTGATTTTTAATTCCCTTTTTATTACTTCTAGTTTGATTCTGAAACAATCAGATTACAATATTTAGGAGATTATCACAAACAAGTTACTTCGTTATATTTTCATTGACAGAGGAAAACCACGTCCCCACTAACCTTTGTTTATTTCATAAAACATACAATGACATTTCTTCCATCTTCATTAGAATTGTGTGCCTGATGCACCTGTTGACAAGATTACCCTAATCAGTAACCCCATTTAATTTAGTCACAGTTAGTAGTCTCTTCTTTGATGCTATACCACCATTACATTAATTTTTTATCATGTGTTCTAGCCAGACTCCATTTGCTTACATGTAGTGTACTGAGCTAATACTATACTGCCATTTCATTCATTCATGTTCTATTTAAATTTAAACACTGTTGCTCTGCTGCTAAAGGCATACCGCTTGCTTAGTCCAATATGCCCACATTACTTAACACCTTGCGGTATTGAGCCTATATGTTTTAATGTTTTGTCCCAGGTGGAACATCACTGTATCCAGTAATGACGCATGCGTTCTTGGAAGATGCTCATGTTATATTTAGAACGCTTTTTGTTTTCATATGGTATATTAAGCTGAAAAAAACAGCCTCAGATGTTTCCTTGCGCACCTCGCAGTGTAGGGTCTATATATATTTCTCAAACGCAGTGTCGTAGCCACAGCCCGCCCGTCCCGCAACTCAAATTGACAACCTCATAATGTGAGGCTGAAAAGTGCTAATCTTCGTACGCTTGTCCTCAAGAAGAAACGCAATTCATTCCCCATATCCGCACTGTCCACTCGATCGGCAGTTCCATGCATAGAACACGTTTTAAATTTCGTTTTGCGTTTATGGACTCAGCACGGCATGTATGGACAGGATTGATCACACACCTAAAACCCAACAATGCACAGCCCCAGCGCTATCTTGAAACTTATGTGGGTGGGCTTAGACTCCCTCCTCCTTACTCAACATCTTTTTGGCGTGGTGTACTCTCATGCCCACTTTCATTACAAAACATAGTTATTAATTTTTAGGTACTCTTGCATGCTCCTTCCTACATTCTATTCCGTTAATCGCCCATCAGTCAGCGCGTTGAAAAGAAATTTGAATTTCCTTTTCTGTGATCAATAACACACTTAAAGACATATCAAAGCATTTCCCAAGGGTATACTGCCTTTCTGTTGCCTATGCATGCTTATGTGCATAATGTATTGTCCCATAGTGCACACTGTAAAAAAACATTCTAACTCAATCTGCTGTTACTCATTAGCTAAAAGTACGGTATGAAGATAAAGATCCCGCTAATTGTTGATGGAGTCCGTCCACGACCGATACCAACGTATCGGCTTCAATTCAACACGCAGAGTCCCTCCCTCAAGGAGAGGAGGCACCAGAGCCTGTGCTTGCTCAATCGTCCAGGAGCGGAGGGCCCTGGTACAGGCCCCTGCCCAAGTGGACTGAATCTCCCTGGAAAAAAAACAGCAGCAGGCTCTGTAGAGAGCGGGGACATGCTGCAACTGGGAAATGGAGGACACTAGCGGAGTAGGGTGGAAGATCTGCAACCTGTAACGCGGGATAGGGTGGGACCTCAGGTCGACGCAAATTACTCTTTAAATTTACATCCTAATACATTTATAGAGATAAACCCCACTACGAATAGCCCCTTCCTCAACCGATCTTGGTTATTAGAACTCCTGCAGTTCATTCCAGAGCTGAAGGCTATCTCATTGAAGTACATTGGGAAATTGGATTTGACAGCCCATGATAGTATTACAAACTGGGCAATGGTTAGCTTTGAATCATCCTTTGTGGTGGAAAGCATGTGTAAACATGTGGAAGCTCTGAGGGAGTAATGTTTTGAGATCATGATATTCCAACCTACTGCACAAAAATATCTGACACCAGTCCTACCTGTATATAAGCGGAGCAGGACATGGTCCACTGTTCTGGAAGCAAGGCAGGTCCCTGGTAGGCAGAAGGGGCATTGGTCCCTGGTTAACCAAACTTCACATTAACCACTTTCCAGGGGATGGGGGGAGAGGGGTACCTTCCCGATACTCCCTTGGAATTCGAGGAGCCCTCAATCATTTCTCAATAATCAACCGTCCCTTGACACGCTATTGAAGTCGCAGCTATTTTGATTATAGGAGCAGTGGCTGACCACCTCCTTCGACCTAGATGGTTATACTACCTTGTTTAGACCCTCTATTCGTCCAGCTAAAGGACGTCGGAAGGGCGGCTTATGCATTGGTGCTAGGGCATCGATAAGCATTACTGAATTCCCGACCACGAGGTTCCACTACAATCTACTATGTGGTTATACCAGTAAACTATTCCCAGGAATGGGGGCAACATTGGTGGCAACCCTATATGATCCCCCGGGAGTGGAATTAACAGAGGGCTTGCGGCTGGTACTAACCTTTTATTTTCATATCAAAATTCATATAAAATGCTTTGTTAAAACATTTAAACAAACAGATGTCTGCATATTCAACTCAAGCTGATTCACTCCTACCATTCATTCCACTTTTTACTTCTTTTTCTACCTGTTCAATGGCATATATTTTTGTGGCCTCCTATTGGTCAGGCTCAGATTTAATTTACACAATGAAAAAAAGTCCTCCACCCAATGGTCTGATCGTTCCGTCTATGTGCACATAGACCTACGTCTACACGTGTTTCGGTTGTCTTTTCGGGACGTCAACACTCGTTGCCCCTTTGTTTTCGCAACCTTCTTCAGGACAAGATATGGTGAGTTTCCTTATTCCCATTAGCACCAAGTAGGGTGAGTAACACCGCCTAAAACATAATACAAAAGTTCCCTGTTAAGATTGACAGGGGGTCGCTACCAAAGACCTGGATAGTGCAATACTTATCCCAGTACATAGGAAAGGTCCCTATACAACCCTGAGCATTTTAGGCTCTTGGCAATGTTAGCTTGTAGCTCTAAGATAATCCATTTGTTGATTGGCCAGGAGAAAAAAGAGGGTTTGCTACCATTCTATCCAACAAGTTTTCGGAAGTGAACTGAAACACCTCATTCTATTTGGGCTCTACTGACTTTGTTGTCAGATTCCCACTTGTTAGGCAGAATCCTGTGCCGTGCCCTTAGGGACCACTACACACAATTAAAGACTACAAGTGGTAATACAAGTTCACCTTTGGTACAAGCCTGTACTACTATGTTAAAGTGGTAGCAGTAGCAGAGCAGCCAGGTTTATCTCAAGAGTATATGAGCAGTAGCAGAGATTACACAAAGGACCACAATTACTGTGACTCAATCAAACACTGACTCAAGGTTTCAGGTAAAAAAGTACATTTCATTTATTTTTAAACCATCTGTTATAAAACACTTCACTTCTATAAATTCGAAACCACAGGTAAAATACACTACACACAACCAATTCCACTTGTGCCAGTAAATTCAAGGTAAGTACGTTAGGATTTGACAGACCGGTGTTGCGATACTAACGCGTACCCGTGGATAGAAATGCTCACGAAGTTAAAACACACTTTGTACTTAAGAATTTCAAACAAGGGAAAAGTGAATAAAAATCAAAGGCAATACTTTTTCAAGGCAAGGAGACTCGAGGGCTTGTTCAGAGATACAGATTAAAGTCAATAGGCCTGCACCAGTGTCAATGCAGCATATTCTCAGTTGCTGAGGATCACACGTTGAACAGTTTGAGATTTGCGATGCCAAGAGTTTGTAAGATTGTCAAATGGAAGGAAAATTTATAAGGAGGGAGGGAAGAAAGAACAAATCTTCGTGGAGGAAAAGGGTTCACCCTGATTCTGGCTGGTCAGACGGAGAGAATGACAGTGTGCACAGTACCTTATTCCGTTGGAGAAAAGCTGGTGCCACGGCAGTTGTTCCTGGTAGTTCTTGCAGACTCACGGTTCCTGCCGCTTCAGTCATGGGGACAAGAAGGACGACGTCTGGAGCGATCTGCACTACTCAGGGATGAGGCCAGCAGCAGCGAAAAGAACAACGATTAATAAAAGGTGCGCTCCTTTAAATCAGGAGAGGGCTCTTCTGATGGCTATCCGGACCACTACAGCACAGCAGTGATTTCGACCCAGGAGAGGATTCTCTGACTGAAGAAAAGACGAGCTGGTTGATCTCACCAGGCTCAAGGGAAGAAGACTCTGGACTGGGTCTTCTCTTGTCGTTGAAGGGTAGATAGCTCAGGACTGCAGCAGGGATTCACCAGGACTCGGGGTTGCAGCAGCTGTCCTCTTCTCCGCTTCTCTTCGGTTCCTTGCAGTTCCAGTGGCGACTCTGACTTCTAGCCTAAGAGTCATGCCTTTTATGCCAAAATCCCCCATTCACATTCACACAGCCTGGCTGTCAATCACTCAGCAGGGGTGTTGTCCAGCCCCGACCACCACCTCAGCCAATCAACACAAAGTGCGACTTGGGTCTCCAAGGAGACCCTGTGCAGGGGTTGACTACACGCCTCCCTCACATTCAGCCCACCTAGACACCAAAGGAGGGCTTCTGGTCAGAAGCTCGCTAAAGGTCGGCGAACAAATGAGGCAAACCTGGTTTGCCGCGCAACGAAAGACCCAAGAAGGATTTTAACAAAAAGAAATGGCCATTAAACCCAACCAGTGGGAGAAGAGGATAAGATCCGTATTGAACCCTCACTTCTTTATTGTATTAAACTTCTTCTGCCCATTGACACCCCTGCTTTATAACCTATATACTGCAGAGCTATCGCAGGCATTAAAGGCTGCACATAACCACCCCCAAACCCCGCTGCGGCAATGAAGCTCTGAACTGTCTCACATACACGGACGATAATCATTTCGGACTGCACGCCCATGGGTTTGCAACACTTCTTTGCAACCGAGCATGGTTTGAGCCATAATCCCTTTAAAACAAAGGTCCTGATAGGGGGTAGAGGGTCATATGGTGCACCCATCTTTAAGTGGAATTTAGGGGATACCCTGGTGCAAATCGAGGAGTATAAATATATAGGAGTGGGTATCGGAGCACAAATGACTTCAGCTCACCTTTCTGATGGCATCTCCGCGAAAGCTTGGAGAAAGTGGTTGGCAATTAAAAAGATCATTGACATTCATGGGGGTCGATCTGTTGAGGCAAAGATTAGAGCTTATAGATATTCAATTGTCCCTCAAATTTTATGTGCGTTGGAAGTTTACCCAATGCAGTTCGTTAATTGGCTACCAAAATAAGAAGCAATCATTTTGCGCTCTTTGCTGGGTTTACCAGCAAGGGAGCCAGTCGAGGCTATAGTATTGGAACTGGGACTTCCATCCTTGCACTCGCTTTGGAGAATAGCGGCTTGTAAATTGTGTGCAAAGAGCCAGTTTAGTGGGCAGCAGGAAGTGACCTTGCTTAATCTTAAGATTTCCCAGTCTAAGCTATTGTGTAAACATGAGTGGTAGAGGGTCCTGGCACATATGGTATCTACACACTTTGGGGAAATAGGATTAGAAGCACGACCAGTATCATGGCAGGACTTCTATCTCTCCAAAGTAGAGCAGAAGTGAAGACACTTGGAAATTGCCCAAGCGGTTAACCACCTATCTAAACTTCAAATATATGAAATATATTTGCACCAAGGATTTCTTATTGATGCTCCTACAGCTTTTCTTACTAAACTCAGTACTCGTGGACTGAATAGATTCATTCTTGCGTGATGCCTAAACATACTTCCCGTGTTAGAAAACACTGGGCCCTGGATGGGTATTGCTTGGGCTCAGCGAGTGTGCAGGCTCTGCTCCACACAGGTGGAGTCGCAGAGGCATATTCTCACAAATTGTGTGGCACTTACTAGGGAATATGAGAAGGGATATTTGAATTTTAGGCACTAATCAACAGATCAATTTTGCAACACAATTTTTTGCGCACTCTATGGTTATCGCCTCATCTGCTCATCACATTTGGCAACAGGTGGTGGATAAGTTGAATACTGTAACACAGCATAAAACGAATGAGGGACTGAACTTTTATTGTAATAAGATACGAAATGGGCCCAAAGAAGTAAAAATGGGAATGACAGGATAATTAAGGAATTTGCTTACTTATTATGGGTTTAATGCGAGTTTTGTGTTTTTAGATAATGTTTTCTATGCATTGTATGTTTTTTATTGGTATCTTGTTCATCCTTTTCTACAGTGTAAAGGAATGACAGTTTTTCCAAATGCACTTAATTAAACAAATTAAAAAAATTGTTGTTCTCTTTTACGAGCCCCTCTATTACCAGTCAGAGGTACCCCGGCCATAGGAGTTCTTGCATTTACACGTCGACTTATTCAAAATAAGTAGTTTGTGTTATTAAAGATGGATACATTCTAGTTGTTTAGGTAGTTCTTTATGACAAATTCATGTCAATGTAGTAACAAAAAAATAATTGAAGCATTCTGCTTCTGCTCCAACAGGTGTACTTCTCGCCTTCTCATACCATAGGCCTTAATTTTGTATGTCATTTTCTGGGTACAAACCCAATCCAGGTGGCTAATCGCCCTGGTCTGCATGAAATCCACACTTGCTTTTCTCCTGAAGGTGGCATGACGCTCCTGTAGGTAGTTGGAGGTGGGCTGGCCAGGGACCGCTCACTCTTCAGTATCATCTCTGCCACATATCTGCAACAGATTATCCTTGTTGTCAGATGCCACATTTCACCCAGCAGCACATGGCCCTTAGAAGAATAGGGCCCATTCGATACTTGTGTTTAGGCCGGACTTGACTGTATTTAGCCACTGTATCCACTTTTGCTCAAGTTTTCTCAGAGCTAGAGCTCCATCCCCTCCCTTTGGATGTGGTTTTACTGTTTGGATTACAAATCACAGATGGTCCGGTGGGAAGTAGACTGACCCAACATCTGCTATAAGGCATTACATTACTTCAGAAGTATGTGCTCTTCCGACAGTGGCTGAAGGGTACAGTTTCCCTTTTCCAAAAAGACCCCAGATTGTCCTCCGACTGAGCAATCTCTTTGGAAACCAGATCCGCCTCTTCTACAGAAAATTCTTTCCCTGTTGGAAAAATGTACTGTGAAAAGGGTACCTGTAGCAGAACAATACAAATGTTGGTACTCCACATATTTTCTAGTTCCCATGAAAGAGTCCGTGTCCCATCTTGGACCAGAGACACTTGAAGTTACTCAGGAAGGACAGATTCAAGATGGTCATTCTTTCGCAGATCCTCCAGCTCCAGGATTGGATGGTGTCGCTAGATCTTCAGGATGCTTACTTTCATTTGCCTATACATCCCAAGCATAGGACGTACCTGAGGCTCTCCATTGCAGTTCTCACTATCTGTATCAAGTACTTTCTTGATGGCAGGGCTGGAAATAATTATTGTATAAGCAGGAGCGAAAAGCAGCTCCTGGGTATGCAGCATTCACCAGTGACCAGGAGCTACCAATGGAGAACGAGGAGCTAGTGCATAGCATTCCGCAAATCAAACTTCGACATAAGATGCAAACATAACATTTTGTCCATTATTTATGACCCCTTATCCTTTAAATGTTGTATAGATGTGTACTAATGTGTATTTATACATTTTCCCAAACACAGAGTTAAATTCACATTGGTATATTTGTTCGGAATCAGTTGGCCTGGGGAGACAAAAGTATCTCCTTGGTATCTGTTGCTATCAAGATAACTAGGTTCTTGTAGGCTACAAGCAGGAGTTAAATAGCTCATAGCAATTTCGAACCCTATGATGGTGGTGGCAGTCAATCTAAGGAGGGGCTGGGGAAATTCACATCTTTCCCTATTTAGGCTATTGGCTGATCAGAGCCGGTTCTCTCGAACATCCTCAGGACCATCACAACAGCCCCGGCCCAGCCGCTCTCCAAAAACTGGACTTCTGCCTTAACTTTAAGAAGTCCCAGATAACACCTTTCTAAAAGATTCATTCATTCGCGGAGTTCCAGACTCTTCCTCTGGGAAAGCTTCGCCTCTCAAGTTGAGGAATCAACATATCTTGCAGATGGTTACAAGATTTCAGAATGCCCAACATCTACCGGCATTTGATTTTCTGAGATAGCTCGGCCTCATGGCATTCTGCATGTTCCTCGAGTCAGAAGCCTGCCTAAGGTTGAGGTCCTTCAGATCCCAATGGTCACAATTTTCAGGCATGGTGACAGACCTTCTCCCGGTCCTGAGCAAGGTCGCACAGGGTCTCCTGTTGTGGGCCTGCAAGGAAAATGTGATGATAGGGGAACCTTTTTGGCAATCCTGGCCAGAGATGACAATAGTCACGTATTCTTCCCTAACTGGTTAGAGAGCTCACATGAGCGATGTCGCGATCAGCAGACTTTGATCCCCATTCAAATCAAGACCACACAAGGGCGATCAGACTGATGCTGAGGGCCGTTTTACCTTTCATACAGGGGAGAACATCCTGATAATGACAGACAACATAGTGGCCATGCATTACCTCAACAAGAGGTGGTGTAGGGCCATTACCACTGTGCAGGAAGGCAATGCAGCTCTGGCTGTGGGCACTGCAAATTGGAATCTCTCTATCGGCTGTTCACATAGCTGGAAAAGAGAACACGACGGTGGACACTTATCAAGAAGTGCAGTGTCGCACATGAGTGGAAGTTGACTCAGGAAGTCGTTCTAGAGATCTTCTTCCCTTGGCAAACCCCTCAAGTAGATCTGTTTGCGTACAGTATCCACAAGAAGTATGACCTGTTTTGCTCCAGGGACCTTCCTCAGAGAGGAGCTCTGGGTATGAGTTCGTAGTGGACCAGGAATTTCCTCAACTGTACACGTTTCCACCGGTCCACATCATTACTCATGTTATCAGGAGGTTGAGAATGTTCGGGAAGATTTCTCCGGATTGGGCCAGGAGGACCTGGTTAAAAGTACCTGATGTTGGTTGTTTCCACAGCAGGTTGTAAATACTGGAAACCAATCCAGAGACTAGAGCCCCGAGTTTCTGTCAGAACACTATGGGGTCCCCAGTCTGAGGCGCGATCCACAGCAGTCAACAGTGAGAAGCTTTAACTTTAGGTATCTGGCTTGGATTAGGTTGACCTATAACAGAAAGGTTAGATTTAGAACTCTGTTCTGTCTTTATTCTTCCCCTCCCTCAGCCAGCCCTTAAGTGAGATACATACAATATTAGCTTGTGGATCTATTTTAGGAAGACTGGACCGAATAGGGGCTGGGGAGGGACCTGGCGGGAGGAAAGGGAACGAGTCATATGCACAACGTGAAAGCTTGAAGACGAGATTTGCCTTAAATTCAGATTATGTTGTAAAATCAATAAACACATTTTTTTAAAAAGACTGGACGAAGGGGGAGCATGGAATAGGAAGGTAACAATAAAGGCAAGCTCTATTAGGGTATGAAAGGAAAGAAAATGGTCTCTCTACGAGAACTAGGCAAGGTTCTCCCATGCATCCCTATATAGTTAAATAACTTACTTGAATAATCCAGGACTGATAGCGGGATCTTGGTCTGGAATGGAGTGTGAAGGAAAAGTGCTCCATGAGGACACCAAGGTATGGAGTCCATTTGAGAAGCTGATTGGACGCCCGTTTCCCTGTGCATCCGATCTTTATAATTGTGAATGCCAACCACTGCTACTTCTGGATGGATTAGCGTTGGCTGACAGATGCAGCGTATGGACTGGATTGGGAATGTTATCAGGGCTAATTTTAGATGGAATCACAAACGCTTGCTTGCTCCACATACAGACAGGTTTGATGGAGGTGGGCGGGGGCTGAACTTGGACACGGTTATGAATGTGGGTGGGCGTCATGTGGGGAAGAGATTGTGGTTGTCGGCCGGTGCCGGATCTGGTGGGAGGTGCAGAGATGTTCGTGCACCGCAGCTGGTGGGAATGTGGAAGTTTAGCACTTTTCTTCCAGACATCAATGCCAATTAACCAGTCCACTAACAATTTCACCCCTCTGCATACGCTTCTCAAACTCTAACTAAACGCAAGCACAACCCTATAACACAACATACCGCACAAACTTCACTACACTGCAACAAAACAAACCACACATAGACTTGCACAACAGCACACGACGGCTACTGACCGGAAAACACCCCAAGCCCAACGAACGGTTTTAACCAGGTTGAGGCTGCCAACGGCACACCACTACTCTCTTGCACTTTTCCCGTTTATTCCCACTAACGCCTCCCCCTCCCTCCCTTTTCAGAGCCGCCAGGGGACTACTACGGTGGTGATAGTGCACGGTACAAATATCCTTTAACATTAACATAATAGCGACCCGGAAGTACCTCAGGGACTTCCGGGTCGTGAGAGGGACTTTGTAATGGGAGAACTGTTCCGAGCCTGCTGTTGTCCCCATATCCGCCATCTTGGGTACAGGCGCCAGGCTCCGGCACGCTGCGGTTGCTTCCGCGTCTGTGCCCCTTCGGGGAGGAGGTCGCTCTCTGCCCTCTGCGACAACAATGGTGCCTCCAGAGTTTGAGTGACGAGCCCGGCACATTTGGGAGTGTGGGCCCTTGTCACATTTTGTGTGAGCCGCTGCAGTGATTCCGGATCCAAGGTGGGTGTGTTCCTAACAGTGGTCCTCGGACCTTCTAGGCATGTCCATCTGCTTTCTATTCCATCTTTCCTCTGTGCATTAATTTTTTAATATATCTGTTTCAACGACCATGCAATTTATTAATCCTCAACTCGGCTGTGCAGAAAGAGGGAAAAACTAAGAACTGAGGCAACTGGCACCATGCATGCTTTTTATACCAACATTGATGTCACGTCAGGACGTGGGAATAGTAACCGTCGAGGGACTGTTAGGGAGAATTCTCATGTATGGCTAATTTCCCTCACCTAGTGAGTCCCTCAACAGCTTTGTTGGATGTCTGGGGTTTATTTTTTCCACCTTGTAAGAGTGTGAGCCTTTTTTCCCACTCTTACATGCGTTTTGCCATATGTATTTTGAAGGTATTGGGTCCTCCGACGTATTCCATATCTATGACATGTAATCACCACAGCTGTGCTGCTTCTGAAACTTTTTCCTGGGTCGATGCGCCGTCGTCGAGGACCTCCTCCGATGTCATCCGATGTGATAAGTAGGACGCACGACACCCATAGCCTCAGTTCCGTTTTTTTCCACAAACGTGTTGCTTCGTGAATCTCGGTTACGCCTCGACTCTTTGGAGTTCTGTTCTTCTCGGTTCTTCGAACCTGTTCGTTTTTGTGAGAAAATCCTTCGTGTGAAGATGTCTTTCACCCCGCGTCCGGGCTTCAAGAAGTGCGGGGAGTGTGGGTCCAAGATGTCGGTGACGGACTCGCACGACGCCTGCCTCTGTTGCCTCGGGGAGGCCCACGACAAAGTTGTCGGTAGGTTGGGTGTCCAAGCCCCGGAAGTCGAAGTCTGCGGGGCTTTCGACGGATGATTCGAGAGGTGACTCTCCACGTCATCGTCGGAAGTCTCGTGGGTCTCCTTCTAGGAGTCGGTCTCGCCACTCCTCGGCCTCTTCGAGGCATTCTCGGAAGCACCGACAGCGGTCGTCTTCCAGGTCCTCTTCTGAGGACTCTGCCCGGCACGTCGCTTACCCCACCAGCCGTGCGACGCCGGAGGAATGGGCTTCCTTCGGGAAGAAAATGCTGGCGATTCTTGAGTCGCAGGGTACTAAACCGTCCGCGCCCCCGAGTGGGGTCGGCCGTGAGAGGTCGAGAGACACCACTCGCAAGAGTGGTCGGCACGAGTCACGGGAGAGGTCCCGTTCGGACAAGGGGACTCGTTCTCGACGTACCCGTTCCAGGTCCTGGTCCTCGACGCGTTCGAGACCGTGTGCACCTGTGATGTCTTCAAGGAAGACATCGATGCCTGAGGCATCAAGGGCGTTGACAGGCTTTCTCGAGGTTCCGGCTCCGAGGAAGTCGTCGAAGCCGTCGACGCTCAGGTCGTCGAAGGACACGCTCGGAGCTTCGAGGACTGTGTCGAAGCCGGCGGCGCTGCATCTGACGTCGACGCTGATTTACTCGACGTCGACGCTGATCCTCTCAGCGCCGATCCCCGTTCTCTCGACGCCGGCGCCGATTCAATCGACGCCTTTCGAGGCCGGGGTGTCGGAGGTACCCCGTGGCACGGGGGAACCCCTTAGGAAGGCTCTGTTTAAGAGCAAGCACTCTCGGGTGCCTTCTTTTCGCCACCTGGAATAGATTTCGGAGGTGGATGAGGTTTCTGATGGCCTGGTTCCTATTCAGGTTCCAGATGAAATGGTCTCGGGCCATAGTCAGTTTGACGATTTGAGGCAGTCGCTGCATGATGCCAGTGGACTGGACACCTCTCCGGAGGTAGAGTTTTGTAGGACTGAGCCTTGCTCTCATGCCGATTCCTTGTACCGGCGCCTTATGGCTAGGGTTTCCGAGTACTTGGGATGGTCTGCTCCCCCAGGGGAGTTTGTGCAGGATGATCTCACGGACATCCTTGATGTTGGTCCCCCAACTGACCCGGTACTGCCGTTTCATATGGCTCTACAGAGAAGGGTGGCAGCGGCTTGGACTGCTCCGGAGAGTCTCCCGGCGGTGGGCAGGTCCTTGTCGCGAAAATACCGTCCAGCCAGTAGCGACCCCTGCTACTTGACCAGGCACCCCACTCCGGAGAGTTTGGTGGTGCAGGAGGCCAATGCCCCGGCAAAGCAGGCGTGGTACCCTACCATCCCTCCTGATAGGGACGACAAACATTTTGATGGCTGGGCGAAGAAAGTGTTTTCTTCTGGTGGTATGGCGCTTCAGGCGGCCAACTCCATTTGTGCCTTGTCTCGTTTCACACACACTCTGTGGAACTGTGTTGCGTTAGTGGCTGAACATATTCCTGAAGGGGACGAACGGGATGGTTTCCTTGCTGTGGTCCAGGATGGTAAGGATGCCATGTGTGAGTCCGTTCATTCGGGTTTGGACATGGCTGAATGCGTCAGCAGGTCCATGGCGGCGAGCACCGTGATACGCAGGTTTGCGTGGTTGCAGAAGTCGGGGTTTGCACAGGCTGAATGCGTCAGCAGGTCCATGGCGGCGAGCACCGTGATACGCAGGTTTGCGTGGTTGCAGAAGTCGGGGTTTGCTCCTGATGTGCAGTCCCGGCTCCTCAACATGCCCTTTGACGGTGAACACCTTTTTGGCAGCAAGGCTGACGAGAGCCTTGAGAGGTTGCCGACCTCAGAAGCTGCAGCGAAGTCGTTGGGCGCTGCAGTTCGCCAACCTCCGCCTTTTCATCCTAGGGGACAGCAATGGAGGGGTGGTTCCTTTCGCTATTACTCCTTCAGTAAAGCGAGAGGGGCTGGCAGTCAAAGAGGCCAGCGCAGGGGTACCAGAGGTGGACGACAGGGTACCCGTGGTGCCAAGGCCGCTCGGGCAGTTGCCTCTTTGCCCTCAGGTAACGCTGCAGCCGCTACCACTCAGTCATGAGGCCATGTCCCATGGTTCGCCGGTTGGGGGAAGGCTGGCGCAGCATCTTGTAGAGTGGCGTGCCATTACTTCAGATGTGTGGGTTCTGGAGATCACAACCCACGGCTACTGTCTTCCCTTTCGGCAGAGGCCTCACGACAATCCACCGGGAAACCTCTCTTTGCAGAGTCCGGATCCGCTCCTTGCGCAGGAAATTCAAGTCCTGCTGGAGAAAGGCACCATAGAATTGGTGCATGTAGCGGAGAGGAACAAGGGATGGTATTCCCCTTATTTTTTGATTTCAAAGAAAAACGGGGGATTGAGACCCATCATGGACTTGCACGGTTTGAACAAACTCCTCAGGAAGGACAAGTTCAAGATGGTTACTCTCTCTCAAGTCGTCCAGGACCTTTAGCTTCAGGACTGGTTGGTGTCTCTCGACCTCAAGGATGCTTACTTTCATGTGCCGATCCATCCTAAGCACAAGAAGTACCTGAGGTTCGTGGTTGGCGACTCGCACTTTCAGTTTCGGGTCCTGCCGTTCGGATTGACCTCCGCCCCGAGGGTTTTCACCAAGCTCATGGTGGTGGTGGCAGCGCATCTCAGGCAAGGGGGGATTAACGTCTACCCCTACCTGGACGATTGGTTGATCAGGGGGAGCTCTCCCGAGCAAGTCCTGGATCATCTGTCCGTCACCTGCCACTCCCTTCACAGGCTGGGCTTCTCCCTCAATTTAAAGAAGTCCCATTTGACGCCAACACAGCGGCTCCAGTACCTCGGAGCAATGCTCAACACTTCCCTAGGGCAGTGTTTTCCTCCCCAGGTGAGGGCTCTTCACATTCAGCAGATGGTGCACAAGTTTCAGCATGCCCAGACGCTCCCAGCGTTCGAGTTCTTGAGGTTGCTCGGCCTCATGGCATCCTGCATTCTTCTGGTGCCAGAGGCTCGCCTGCGGATGAGATCTTTGCAGTGGGCACTCAAGATGCAATGGTTGCAGGCCTCCGGCAGGATGTCGGACCCGGTTCAGGTGCCGCCCTCGGTCGCCCAGGACCTTCTGTGGTGGGCCGTCGAAGGCAACTTGATGAAGGGGCCTCCATTTTGGCTTTCCTGGCCGGAGGTGACGATCGTGACGGATGCATCCCTCACGGGATGGGGAGCTCATGCCAACGAGCTGACAGCGGTCGTTGGTCTCTGTGGGAGTCCAGACTCCATATCAATCTGTTGGAGCTGAGGGCAGTCAGGCTAGCCCTGAAGGCTTTTCTGCTGACTGTGCGAGGAAAGAATGTCCTGAACCTGACGGAAAACACAGTGGCCATGCACTACCTCAACAAAAAGGGGGGGGGGCAGGGTCACTTCCTCTGTGCAAGGAGGCGATGCAGCTCGAGTTCTGGGCCATCCAGCAGGAAGTTTCGATCTCGGCAGTTCATCTGGCCGGAGACGAAAATGTGACGGCGGACGCTCTGAGCAGGCAGAGCACAATCTCTCACGAGTGGGAGTTGGCTCAGGAGATTCTCCTGGAGATCTTCCCCCTTTGGGGGACCCCTCAAGTGGATCTCTTCGCCTCCAGTGTCAACCGGAAGTGCAAGAGGTTCTGCTCGCGGGAATTTCCTCCAAAAGGAGCCTTAGGAGACTCGTTTGTGGTGGAGTGGTCGTTCCCGCTGCTGTACGCGTTTCCTCCAGTCCCCGTCATCCCGCAAGGGCTGCGGAGGTTACGGAAGTTCGGTTCCCGGAAGATCCTCATTGCTCCGGCGTGGGCTCGGAGGACGTGGTACCCAGACCTTCTGGACTTGTCCATCTGCCCTCCACGTCGTCTTCCCTACCGAGACGATCTGCTCTCACGGGATGAGGGTCAGGTTCTCCATCCGGAGGTCAGTTCCCTCAACCTTCACGCTTGGCTTCTGAAAGGTTGAGGTATAAGGATTGGGACCTCCCTGAAGACGTGATGGAGGTGTTGCTCTCGGCCCGACGGCCAGCAACTCTCTGTACCATTGCCGTTGGCGTAAGTTCTGCGACTGGTGCAGAGTTCAGAATGTGGATCCTTTTGCATGTGACATCCCCATGGTTCTGTCCTTTTTAATTTCTTTGGCCCACAGGGGCTTACAAGTGGGTACCATTGAAGGTTACCTAAGCGCTTGTCTGAAGAGTGTTCCTACTTTAAAATCCCTTTAATTTCACAGTTTCTGAAAGGGCTCACTAATGTGTTCCCTCCGTCACCTTTCCTGGTGCCCGGGTGGGATTTGAACCTTGTTAAGTTTCTTATGGGTGCTCCGTTTTAGCATTTGCACGCTTGCCCTTTGAGGCTGTTAACTCTGAAAACTGTTTTTGGTTGCGGTTACTTCTGCTCGCAGAGTTAGTGAGTTACAGGTACATTCAGTTAAGCCACCCTTCACTGTATTTCACAAGGACAGGGTTGTCCTTGGAGTTCGTCCTTCTTTTGTTCCGAAGGTGGTTTCGGAATTTCATTTGGCCCAGAAGGTTGTTTCAGCTTTCTATCCTCCACCACATCCTGGTAAGGAAGAGGAGAGGCTCCATAGGCTTGATCCTAGGAGAGCATTAAGATTTTATGTTTCACGCATGTCCCGGGTCAGAGTGGACGATCAACTCTTTATTGGTTACGCTGGAAAGCGTTTGGGACAGGCTGTGACGAAACAGACTTTGTCTCGCTGGATAATTTTGGCCATCTCGGAGTGTTACCGCTTGGCGGGTAAGGACCCGCCGGCTGGCTTGCGGGCCCATTCTACCAGGGGTATGGCTGCATCTACTGCCCTGCAGAGGGGTGTTCCTATTCGCACATCTGTGATGCAGCCACCTGGGCTTCGGTACATACATTTGTACGTCACTATTCCCTCGATTCCATCCGAGGACAGGATCTGGCCTTCTGCAAGGCGGTCCTTTGCTCTGCTATTTGATTGGCAATTCTAAATTTTGATTCTAAATTCTTTCCCTCCTCCTTGCTCTGGTACTGCTTTAGGAGTCTGTCATAGATATGGAATACGTCGGAGGACCCAATCCCCTCGAAGAACAAGTTACTTTCTTACCTGGTAACGTTCTTTCGATGGGATGGTCCGACGACGTATTCCATATCGCTCCCTCCCTGCCTTCCCCGCTGCAGAATTTCTTTTGCGATTGCAGCTTACGTTCCGCAAGGCTTTGTGTCTGACTGGCAGTTGACTAATGTCACACATTCTGGGGGAAAAAACTGCAACTGAGGCTACGGGCGTCGTGCGTCCTACTTATCACATCGGATGACATCGGACGTCGAAGGAGGTCCTCGACGACGGCGCATCAACGTCATCGACGCAGACGCCGAAAAGTTTCCGAAGCAGCACAGCTGTGGTGATTACATGTCATAGATATGGAATACGTCGTCGGACTGTCCCATCAAAAGAACGTTACCAGGTAAGAAAGTAACTTCTTCTACTGTTTGTGTGATCTTGGGCTCTGGAGCTACAGCACTCCATGAGCCCCATTTTTGTTGTTGCACAGCACCTTCAGTGCAGTGACACAAGGTTGTCTTTGAGACTCCCCACTGACTCTATTTTTCTGGGGCTGACTACTGTCCCCCAGAAACATGTAAAGTTGCCATTAACTTTATATAGTCACTTTAAACTGCAGACCCAGTACACCCCATCTTACATGGAGTATTGGAAAGGGTTAATTCCTACCCCTTTTTGACTGCGCCTCTTGGAGCTTTGTTTCGCTCCCTTAACCTTAAGACTTGGCTGGTGGCAGTGGTACCTACCCTAACTTTTCTACCGCGATTATAGTATATACACGTGGTACTGTTTTAGGCTATTGTATTAGCCTCGAACCTAAACCTGATTGACCAAATACTTTTTATTTTGCCTCCGGTCTGGTTTTATCGCCATTTCTTTTTGTTAAAGTCCTTCTTGTGTTTTACGTTTCGCGCCAAACCAGGTTTGCCTTCTTTGTTCGCTGACCTTTGGCGGGCTTCTGCCCAGGAGCCCTCCTTTGGCGTCTAGGTGGGCTGAATGTGAGGGAGGGGCTTAGTCAACCCCTGCACATGGTGTCCTTGGAGACCCAAGTCGCACTTTGTGTTGATTGGCAGAGGTGGTTGTCCGGGCCGGTCAACCCCCCTGCTGAGTGATTGACAGCCATGCTGTGTGAATGGGGGATTTTGGCATAAAAGGCAGGACTCTTGGGCTAGAAGTCAGTCGCCACTGGAACTGCAAGGAACCGAAGAGAAGCGGAGAAGAAGACGGCTGCTGCAACTCCCGAGTCCCAGTGAAGCCCTGCTGCAGTCCTGAGCCATCTACCCTTCAACGACAGAGAAGATCCAGTCCGGAGTCGTCTTCCCTTGAGCCTGGTGGGATCAACCAGCTCACCTTCAACAGCCAGAGGATCCTCTTCTTGGTCGAAATCGGTGCACACAGCTGTAGTAGTCCGGATAGCCATCTGAAGAGCCTCTCCTGTTTTAAAGGAACGCACCTTTTATTCACCTTCACTTCGCTGCTGCTGGCCTCATCCCTGGGTGTAGTGCAGATCGCTCCAGACGTCCTCCTTCTTGTCCCCACGGCTGAAGCTCCAGAAACCGTGAGTATGCAAGGAACTACTAGGAACAACTGCCGTAGCACCAGCTTTTCTTCAAACGAATAAGGTACTGTGTCCAACTTCGAGGAATTGGGGTGAACCCTTTTTTCCTCACCAAAGGCTTGTCCTTGTCTTCCTTCCCTCTTATAACTTTTGCTTCCCCTTTGACAATATCCAAGTACTCCTGGCAATCTTGAATCACAGGACCCCTGTTCCATTTGACACTGGCGCAGGCCTATTGACTTTTATCTACGTTTTAGAAAGTATCCTCTGATTCTATTTGCCTTGACAAAAGTATTGCCTATGATTTTTATCCCCTATTCTCTTGTGTTGATTCAGGTGCTAAGTGTGTTTGACTTCGGTAACATTTCTTCTCGCTGGTACGCTTTTCTTTCAGAAGACCGAACTGTCATTACTGTCAAAAAGTGATTGCGTATTAACCCACGGTAACGTCTTTGTTCCACAACACCGGTCTGTCAAATCCCAATGTACTTAACTTGAATTGATCTGCACAAGGGGAATTGGTTGTGTGTAGTATAATTTAATAGAAGTGAAGTGTTTTGTGAACAGATGTTTTAAAAATAAATGTACTTCTATGTTTTAACCCGAAACCTTGAGTCAGTGTTGTAATTGTAGTCCTTTGTGTAATCTCTACTACTGCTCATTTGCTCTTGAGATAAGTCTAGCTGCTCAGCCATTGCTACCACTTTTTCTGTGGTACAGGCTTGTACCAAAGGTGAAATTGTACTGCCACTTGTAGTCTTAATTGTGTGTAGTGATTCCTAAGGGCACTGCACATGATTCTGTCTAACAGGGACATCAACTTGATCCTGCACATCAAACATTTCTGAGACTCCAAAGCAGGATAGGGATACATCAAAGATGAGGAATCTGTGGGAGGAGCATCCAGTAGAAAAAAAAACATTACCACGGGTAAGAAACTTGTTCTTCTCAATAGTTCAAAAAGTTTGTCTTTCTTGCAGACGTTAGTTCAAAAGAAAGGTTCTTCAATACATTGCCACTTCATCCAAGTCTCTTGAGAACAAGCCTGTGTCTGTTGGATGCCCTAAAGTCTTATGGCTCTATGGGAGACTTTTTCACTCTTGGGTTAAACATTATATAGGGCATTTGCTGACTCTAGTTACTCAGGTTCCTGTAGCCTCGCCGTCTTCTCCAGCTTTGATACAAAATGTTCGTATTCAACTTAGTTTGGTTCACACAGGGTGCTTTCCGCTTCAGGTTTCTCATGCTCCCGGAACTGTCGGTTTTCCCGGTTTGTATGCAAAGACTTTGTGTGTCGATCAGATTAACACGGGTGCTTTCTCACACACTTCGTAGTTTTTTCTCACCTGTACATAACGTGTCTGTATTTATATCACCCCATAAGGGCACTTAAAAAAAAAAAAAAAGTGTATTGTGCCCAGAAATAGGTTTATAAAAATAAAACATATTTCATGCATTATAAAAAAAACTCCATAGTATATCATTATAAATACTTTTACAAAATATAAGATCTTACTTGGACAAATCATCACATCATCAACTTCATACATATTTTTTGCCAGATATAAAAAATAGTAAAGTTCATAGCTAAATGTTGACCCGCAAATATCAGTGCCCAAAATTAACCGATAGCCCTGCTGGATATTATTGGTAAGATCTATGCGTCACTCCTCCTCGAAAGATTCCAAGACTGGGCCAGGTTGGCGGCTTGCACAGACCCCTTCCAAACGGGATTTTTTAAAAAATGTCAGCACTTACGTCAACTTAATGATACTGAACATCATCAAGAGTAAGATCATGATAGGTGCCCCAAGAGTGTATCTGGCTTTCGTTGACCTCACCCAGGCCTTTGACCGGGTAGATCGAGTGAAACTGTGGAAGAAACTTCGAGCGTGGAACGATCCAGCATCAATATTGGGCCCTCTAATCGCCCTTCACTCAGGCACAAGTATGAGAATAAGGCTTAGCCACCAAGGTATTCTCTCAGCGGAAATTCCCTCGAATTGAGGCATAAAGCAGGGCTGTCTGTTGGCCCCAGCTCTGTTTATCGCGTTCCTGGGCGACTACCAAGAGACAACTACAACGGTACAAGCTTTCCCCCTTAAACTGGGGAACACTGAAGTCCCTCGCCTACTTTACGCCGATGATCTCATTTTGATGGACCCAAACACCAGTTGGTCTCCAGAGACAGCTAAATAATTTGGTCCAGTACACCGAACAGAACAACTTAGAAATAAATAAAGACAAGACCAAAATCCTGATCTTGGAGAAAGCGTCAAAGAAAATATCGAAGCCCAGCTGGTTCGTGGATGGATCCAAAATTGAGCAAGTCTCCCACTTTAAATATCTTGGGTAACGATTGACTGCTCTAAAGTAGACGTATGAATGCAGCAAGCTCTCTGGGACAAAGTTCGCAATTTAACAGCACAAACAGTCTAAGTGACAGAGAATTTGGTAGATTTTTATTGCTTCCCGAAATCCAGTACTATAAATCCAAAGTGATTCCAGCTATGACACACGGAATGGATGCAAGCCCGGCTATCCCTCTGACAATATGGCCCAAGCTAGAAGGATTTCTCTGGCGATCCGTCCTGAATCTACCAAAATCCTCTCCCATCGAAGCAATCCGACAGGAGCTAGAGCTGCTCTCACTAGCGGCAATGGTAGACAACATCAGTATGCAGCTTTTTAGAAAGATGCTAATGCCGGAAAGTCCGCCAGTCTACAAACTGATTGCCGAAGAAATTTCAAAAGGTACTTGCTGCATGCTAAATACCTGGGTGAAAAGGAAAAAATCTCTCCTTGAGACGATCACATGTTCAGAGGAACTTTTGATATTAAATTAGAGTAAAACAGAAGTTGGAAGATCAGGACTGGTTAATGACTCAGGAGAAAACAGCAAATAGTAAATCTCTGGCCCACCTTCCACCTACAATAAGAAAACTTAAAGTCGTGCTGGAGTACATCAAGAAATTTTCTGATTAAAAAAAAAAAAAAGCAGAGAGGAGCATTTATGAGAGCGCTGCTTAATCTTCTCCTGACTCGAGAAATTTTGGAAAGAAGATGCCAGTCTAATTCAAACGAATGTAGACTCTGCCCGGAGAGTCATCAACTGGAATCCATTAGACACCTGATGTTGTCATGCCCAGCAATGCGAGGAGTGAGGAGTGTCTACCTTTTTACCTTTTATTTTCTACCTGCGACTTACGCGAAGAAGTTGTTTGGTGGGCTCGTTTTATCTCCAGAGAAAACACTAGATGGACAATCGCAGGAGTCCAGATTTTAAACGCTGCTTTCGAGAAAATAAACTCTGTGAAGATGGTGCGTAATTGACGCAAACGACGCCCAATTCAAAATATGTTTTTGAAGATGCAATTTTCACTTTTGTAAAAGCCTATGTCTGGCTAAATACAAGTAAATAAAATGAATACTTTTACCAAATATAAGATCTTACTTGGACAAATCATCATCACATCATCAACTTCAACCATATTTTTTGCCAGATATAAAATAGTAAAGTTCATAACTAAATGTTGATCTACAAATATCGCTTCCCAAAATGAATCGGTATGGCTAAATCGCAAATCATAAGATAAACCAGCGTAGCCTTTTTCATAAATCTCAGTCAATGAGATGCAATCAGTCAAAAGATGTCTAGGTGGCTCTATTTCTCCAGCATTGGATCTTTCATGGATTCACATGCTGTGAATATTCCCCGTCGTCAGGCTGGGAACCTCTGTCATTTTTTACTTAGCGTTTTCCTATGGAAAACTTTGACACTTCAGTGTCCTATCAACATCCTTTTTGGGCGCTTTAGCCACCACCAATAGTATGTAGGGTATAAATAGCCCCGCCCCTGCGGCTTCCCTTCAGATTTCAGCCGTCTCCAAAGTGTTGGGATTACCTCGTGTTTGTTGTAATTTCTGCACTTGTTGGTGCGATTGGTGACAATGTCTTCCGGAAAATGGTTGTTCTGGCCCTGTGCGACCTGCGGGCTGCAGAAAGTGTATGAGGGGGACGGGCATATGGACTGTCTTTATTGCCTATACCCACATCATTCGGCCAAATCGTGTGAGACCTGTAAGGGGTTCTTACAAAAGACGCTTAAGGACCACAATTGGCGGTTGGTGTGTTGGCTGAATGAAGGTACCTACCCTTCCTCGGAGGTGGGGTCGGTGCGTAGCTTGGCATCAGAGAGGCCAACCCAATCGGCAGATCATCGCTGGTCAGCATCGGCTGAGCATCCGGCTAAAAAGTCACGGCCTGTCCCAGTGATCGGTGAGAGTGGTCGCCCCTCTTCAAGTAAACATCTGTCAAAAGGGAAGTCTTCGTCCAAGCATGGTCTGAAAGTAGGCCTGAGAAGGAGTCTCAGGTGAAGCCCAAGAAAGACTCTTCGTCGAAATGGGGACCATCACAAGTCCTCCTCCAGTAGAGAGTCGTCAGAACATCGGTCCAGTGGGACCAAGCAGGCGGGATCGCCTGAAATATCTGTGCCGCAGGCTGCAGTTCCTACTTCGTCGTCGAGGGGAGTCCCGTCGTCGACAATCCTGTTAACTCTGATACCGTCGTCAACAGTGTTGTCTACGGCTCCGGTAGGAGAAAGAGACCTGATACTGTCATCGTCGAGCAACTTGCTACCTACGAGGGAGGTGCCGCAGGCTTCTGCTTTTGACTCTCGTCTACCAGACACTATTCTACAGTAAGAGACTGCATCGGAAGCGGAGGACGATTGGGATCCAGTGGTGGATCTGTCAGCCCTGGGCCTGCAGTCGGCTTGCTACGATCGGGAGATGTGGCATCCGTTGGCTCCTCTGCTGGAACATCTACCGGAGGAACATCGTAAACTTGCTATGATGTTGGTACGTGAAGGGGAGGAGGTGTCAATCATAGTATTAACATTGCCGTGGACTTGGCAGAATCTGGTTTTGAATAGATCAACAACGGCGTAGTACTGAATCGACAGGCTTGGCTTAAGTGCACAGACTTTCGCCCAGAGGTGCACTATAAAGTTCTGGACATGCCAGGCGAGCGGGAGCAGTTGTTTGGGGAGAAAATTGATGAGACCCTTAAGGGTATGAAAGATGACTCTGAGACTGCCAAGTCGTTAGAGCCTTGCAGAGTGGGCGCTTGTTTCGTCCATGCCATCCCTTCCTTGGGGCTTTGGGAAATGCCTGATTTGCTTCCCCCAGAGATCAAAGCTACGGGTGATCAGGTTACTCCTCTCAGGGGTATAAGAGGTCAGCACAGTCGATGCAAAAAAGTAGAGATTTTGAGGCCTCCAGGAAAAGAGCAGGGCAGGCCTCTTCCTCCAGAGGGGAGGCAGGCTAAGCCGTAGCAATGACTATCATGGGGAAAGTCTGCTGGGGGACAGGGTGGCAGTACACGTGGACGAGTGGTTCAAGATCACGACAGACTATTGGGTGTTGGACACGGTGCGCATGGGCCACTCCCTGGAGTTCAAGTGTTCCCCTACCCACCATTCCTCCTGTGTATACCATACAGCCCCACCTTCACATTCTTCGACAAGAAGTGGTACTTATGCTGCAGAAAGGATCTATAGAATTGGTTCCGGTAGCCGAGAAAGGCCAGGGGGATTATTCCGACATTTTTTGGCAAAGAAGCCCAATGGCAAGTGGCGGCCCATACTGGATCTTCGGGCGCTGAACAAGAGTCTGCAACGCCTGAAGTTCAAGATGCTCACGTTTCAGGAGGTCGTTCGGTCTGTACAACCGGGCGAGTATCTGGCCTTGTGGATCTACAGGACGCATATTTCCATATCCCTATGCGTCAACGGCACTGCAAATTCCTGGGGTTTGTCATGGGAGAAGATGACTACCAGTTTCGAGTGCTTCTGTTCAGATTAAAGTCGTCCCCCAGGACTTTTACAAAACGTTTGGCGCCGGTGGCAGCATAGCTACGACGACAAGGTGATCATGTTTACCAATACCCGGACGACTGGCTAGTGCGCGGTTCGTCTCCAGGGCAGGCGCAGGAAAGTCTTGTCGCTACCATGCAGCTGTTGCAACGGCTAGGCTTTGCCATGAACTTCGAAAAGTCCTTTTTGTCGCCTTCCAAGGACTTGGTTTTTCTGGGGTCAGAGTTTCAGACTCAGCTGGGGCTTGTGAGGCCCTCAAGCGAGAGGGTTGGAAGCTCAAACAGAAAGCAGCAGAGTGGAAGATCGGTACAAGGGTGTCGGTCCGAACCTACATGTCACTGCTGGGGGCCATGGCATCCTGCATCCCTCTGGTGAGAAACTGTCTCGTCATGAGGCCGGTACAGGAATTCCTCGCCGACCGATGGACTCGGAGTCGTGGATTGTGGTCCGACAAGGTGGTGATCGACGGCAAGCTGTTGGAACCCTTCGATGGTGGCAGTGCTCAGCCAACTCGGTTCGGGGCATGCCGTTGCTGGAACCGGAATTCCACTTCACAATAGTGACGGATGGCTCTCAGACAGGATGGAGGGGCCACATCTCGGAGACTCGCAGGTCCAGGGCCTGTGGTCTCGGGTGGAATCACGTTTTCACATCAATGTGCTTGAATCAAGGGCGGTCCATTGGGCCCTAAAATCGCTTCTGCCATGCATACGCGGGTCGGTGGTGAGGGTGTTGACAGACAATACCACCACAGTGTTTTACCTCAGGAAACTGAGGGGCATGCATTCCAGAGTACTGTCGAAAGAAGCACAGGACCTCTGGCATTGGGCTCTGTTGCACGACATCAGCATCGTGGCCTTTCATCTACCAGGAGTGCTGAATGTGCAAGCAGATGCTCTCAGCAGAGAGGTGAGCCAACTACACGAGTGGCAGCTGAAGACGCAGCAGGTGTCCCTGCTCTTCCGAAGGTGGGGCCATCCTTCAGTGGACCTCTTCGCAATGAGGGTGAACAAGCAGTGCAAAGAGTTTTCCAGCAGGTGGCCTCATCCCGAGTCTCTAGGGGACGTGTTCTCGTTGACGGACTGGTTCGCTTACGCTTTTCCTCCGTTTCCGCTCATTCGACGGACAATCCAGCGAATTCGGAGATACACATGTCGTGTGATTCTGGTGACCCCATTCTGGGCCAGACAACCGTGGTTCTCGGATCTCCATCTGTCGGTGGCGGAGCCGATTCGGTTGGCGGTGACAAGCCAGACCTGTTGTCTCAGAGCAAAGGTGCAGTCTGGCCACAACGATCCGGGATCTCTCAGCCTGGCGGCTTGGCTCCTGACTTCTGAGTTTGGACTCCTAAAGCTTCCTGGTGACTATCGCTGCATTCTGGAGGCAGCAAGAGCTCCTTTCACAAATGCCTTTTATGCGTGTAAATAGAAAAGGTTTTTTGTGTGGTGTAAGGACCAACCTGGAGTGGAACCTTTGAACATTTCGCCAGAGCAGATTTTGCCATATTTATTGCAGTTGGCGAAAAAGGGCATGGCATTTTCCTCTATAAAGGTACACTTGGCGGCAATCTCTAGATTCACTCGGAAGCGGCATGCAACACCTCTGTTAAGTGATCGTCTCATCAAGCATTTCTTAAAGGGGCGGTTTCGGACCTTTCCACCAGTCAAGAAGTTCCCTCTGGTGTGGAGCCTTAATGTGGTTCTGTCGGGTCTGATGAGACCTTCGTTTGAGCCAATGTCGTCAACTTCTTTGCAATTTTTGTCTTGTAAAGTGGCTTTTCTGATGGCCATTACTACGGCCAGAAAGAAATCGGAGTTGCAAGCTTTAGTAGTGGACCCTCCATACTTGAGGTTCTTCAAGGATAAGTTGGTGTTGGCTACCAATCCGCACTTTATGAAAAGTCGTTGGCACTTTGGGGATAAACTCTCTTCGATTGTGTTACCATCGTTCTTTGCTTCAGCCTCCACATCTGCAGACCGGTCTTTGCATTCGCTGGATGTGAAGAGGGTGTTAAAGTTTTATTTGAATCGTACGCAGGACTTCAGACTGTCTAAGCAGCGGTTTGTAGCTTATGGACCTTCTGTCGGAGGACGGGCAACCTCCAAACAAGGACTGTCCCGTTGGGTGTCTACTATCTCATTCTGCCACGCAAAAGCGGGGAAGCCTTTGCAGAAGATCCCGAGGGCATACTCGACGAGGGCTACAGCTTCGTCAGCAGCATTGTGGTCGGGGGTTCCTCTGGTGGACACGTGCCAAGGGGCCTCCGGGGTGGTGCCGCATACCTTTACTCGACGTTAATCTATGGAGAGGCAGCCTGGTGAGGATGTGCGGGTGGTCCTGCAACACCTCTTTCAATAAGGTAAGCCCCGCAGCTTTGGGGTATTTGTTTTGAACTTGATCACTGTATGGGTTTCTTGTCTCATGTATGTGATTCTGTTTATATAATTGGTTTGCATTTGCACTCCACCATGCATGATGGATACTGCTATGTAATCTATTCACAGCATGTGAATCCATGAAAGATCCAATGCTGGAGAAGGGAGTAGTTTCTTACCTGTAACTCCATTTCTCCAGCGTTGGTATCTTTCATGGATTCACATGCGCCCTCCGTCCGCCCCCGCATGCAAACCTAAATTGGGTTGCCTCCACTTCGGAGGTTAAAATCTAAAGGGAAGCCACTGGGGGCGGGGCTAGTTATACCCTACATCCTATTGGTGGAGGCTAAAGCACCCAAAAAGGATGTTGATAGGACACAGAAGTGTCAAAGTTTTCCATAGGAAAACGCTAAGTAAAAAATGGCCGAGGTTCCCAGCCTGACGGGGAATATTTACAGCATGTTAATCCATGAAAGATACCAATGCTGGAGAAATGGACTTACAGGTAAGAAACTACTCCCTTCTGCCTTAAATAACCTACATAATCGTTCAGACACCAGTATAGAATGCCAAGCACCGGTTCTAGAAAGAGTGGGAAGCTGGCCCAATCTTAAGCACATAATAAAACGTCTTTCACATTTTGTTATATAAACACACAGGACGTCAATAGGAAAACTTGGAGTATATAATGTTTAAACATAGTTTTCCCGGCAAGTTTGGTCATTCTATTTCTATCCCAAACAGCCGCCTTCTCTCTGATCTACCTGTATTTCAGGGCAAGATTATCCTTTGCAGCCAAAGTGCAGCCGATATTAGATAGCAATGACTGTATCTCCACAAACCACACTCTTAAAACAGTTAAGGAAGTATTAAAATTAATTTTGTTTATAAAAAGTGATTACATAGAATTATGATTATTACAATTACCTAACATTTGTAAATACAAAGTGCAAGTAGCAATCCTTCTCCTTGTTGCCAGTGTAGTCAATCCAATCTCATTACAAATCACTTCAACAGGGACTGAGTTGGGGAGACTGAGTCCTTATCCAAAGTTTGCCTTCCAATATGTTTAACCAGGCTACTTCTTTTAAGACACAGACTTCAAGACCATATAAAATACTGGGTACAATACAAGTTTTGTACAACACCAGTAAACCATCAATGGGAATATCAACTAACCCTTTGAATACATGATATAATTGCTTGACACAAAGCCCTAATTTTATTTGTGACTGTTTTTCAAAGTGTCCCCCTATCAATCGTATTAGTTAAAGGGATACTGAAATGCATGTAAGTAGTTACTTCTTGTAAAATTTGTTTTTGTATCGCCTATTTATATTTTTGAATGACTTTTCTATTTACCTTAAAAGTCATAACCTTTGTTTTACTAGGATTTATCATCAATCTGTTGTCTGCTGAAAATTGCTCAAGGGCTGTCAAACTACGTTGAAGACCAATAGGCGTTTGGTCTAAAAGCACTATTTCACCAGCGTTGAATTTTTCATAGATTCACATGCTTGAATATTCCCGGTAAATTAAAGAAAAACACTTTCAGGACAGAACTTCACGGCCATTTACTTTGTGAAGATCCCAAAGTGAACATCATCCCAGCAGGCCTAATAGTGCGCAGTGAGTCATGCCTATTTCTAAGGACCAGGAATATAAAACTAACTTTAGTTATGTAGCAACAAAATGTAACCGTGACCTGATGTTACTCACTATATCGATGGCCCAATGCCTGGGAGCAGTTGTTCAAGCAGGACTGGATGCTGCTGAGCAAGTCTTCCTTAATGACACCCCAATTTCCAATGCCAAGTTAGGGAAGTTACTAAACAATTTGATGAATTCAAAGAAACTACTCTGGCTAAAAAAAAAAAAACAAGAAGCTGTCTTGCGACTTTCAAGACTTCAAAGCAGAGATAATCTACCGATATCTTGCAGCAAATTACACTGACAATACTAATATTAATCGTAACCAATCGGGCAACACAACACGCCGGAGTTACCTTCTTTGACAGCAGCAGTGACTCCTCTGGGTCCGACAATTCTTACTTTTACTCACCCTTATTTCCACCCAATCGAGTTTACCTGCCTTTTTCCAATCGCGACGTCCAAGCCCCGGCTGGAACCAGCAACCCCCATATCAAACATTGGGTCGCTACCAACGCTGACCGAGAACACGGAGGAGGCCGAGCCCAAGACAACCATGGAATCAGTAGGACCTCCTATCTTTAATCTCTCCAGCTATACTCTCACATCGGCTGAAACTAATGCCCTAACCTTCATTCCTAGCATTCCGACAGACTGGTTCCAGACAGAAACTGATGTTGGTAAATTCTTTCGAACTATCAGGCTTAAATCTTTTTTCAAAGATCATGAAACTTCTGAACCTGACAGTGACACAGGACTTCATTCCCCATCTACTTTTACGCCTCAAGACAATGCCATGCATAGGGAGGTCCTCACTTTCAAAAAATGTGTTCTTAAAGAATCAAGGAAGCTCCAAAATACACATCGCACAATGAGATTCAATCTATCCAACACTGAAATGAGTGCACTTTGCTCCTAGCTAATAACGGGTCATCATCAAACCTGCAGATAAGGGTGGTGACATTGTAGTTCTGAATCCACACCAATACCACTTCATGGTAATGGATCTCTTCAATGAACCAGGCAGTAACCTTAAACTCTGTAAAGACCCTACTGCCACGCTTACATACACTATTCAAGAAATCACCAACTATGCACTGCAACGAAACTGGCTCTCAGAAAAGGAAGCAAGTCTTAATACTAATCAAGGCTCGACTCCAGCTTTCTATGCTATTCCCAAAATCCACAAAGATGCTCACAATCACCCTGGGAGACCGATTGTGGCTGGATGTGGCACTACATTTCTGCAACCCATTTGTCAAAGTACATACTTGAGAGATAGTACCTCTGTTATTGGACTCTTTGAAGGTAAGGTCTTTGACCCCCACAACCAGCACACTGGTCACAATGGACATCAGAGCACTGTATACGAGCATCCCAGAGGATGAAGCTATTTAATGCATTCGGGATGCTCTTCAGTCCACGCAAACATTCGTAGCACCAGTGGAATTCATCATCGAACTTCTCACTAGCCCTCCAGAAAAACGTTTAAGTATCAGGACCAATATTCTTATGTCCCGTCCCCTTTCATCCATACTGTATTGGTGTGCCTTCCTAGGGACGGGAGATGGAAACTTTTTCACCAGAAAAACCTTCTTCCCCTGTAAATTAAGGAGCGCACAGAGGTGCGGACTGGGAGCATGCGCTACCCTGACCCACCCACCTGCGCCACTCCTCAGTCCCCTTTTCCGCATCGACGGGAACGTCCGATTTCAGCAGCGCTCCTGGGTTTGGCCTTGCCATGTAATTCCACGCGCTATTCCACAGATTCTTCTGTTATCTTTTTGTCTTTGTCATCTAGGTTCTCCAGCATGGGGTCTGGCATGGAGTCACATGCTCATGAATATTCCCCGTCGTCAGGCTGGGAATCCTCGGTAAAGAAAAAACCAGTATCAGTTTCGTTTCTGATCTGTCTTTCGTAGTAGTAACCAATCACTGGTCTCTGCGTCATACTGACCACAGCCAATGACTGCCCTCTACCTAAGCACCGCCTCTGGCAGCCATCTTCAGATTTTTACCGCACGTTCATGTGTTGGGATCCTCGTGCTATTGCTCTCGAGCGTTAGTGCTATTTTTTTCACGTTTTTTCTCAAAAACTTTGTTTTTTCGGTCAAAAGAGCCTCAAGCTCCACCGACTCTCCATCCGATCAACGGGGACCCGTGTCGGATTCGTCTGCGCCCCTCAAGGGTGAAGATTTCGTCGAGCTACGCTTTTGGTGGACTCCAGAAGTTTCTCAGGCCCGGTCATGGCCCAGGAGAAGGGAAGCTCGACGCCCGGAAAGCTGTTCAGGGTCTGCCCTGGATGCCAGCTGCAGAACGTCTTCAAGGAGGACGAACATTCTTTTTGCTTTTACTGCCTACCTGAGGACAAGACGCACGTGGAGAAGGACTGTGCGTTTTGCGGCAACATGTCGGAGCGGACCATGAAGGACCGCCATCAACGTCTCGCCAACTGGCTAGAAGGGAAGAGCCCGTCCGGCGAGAAGAGGAAGAAATCCGAGCAGTCTTCTAAGACCTTTGAGGATGCCCCGGCGACGGGGGTCCAACATAAGGCCAAGCACCGCGAGTCCGCTGGCACCGGGAGCGCCGAACGGTCGGGCTCTACGGGCGCCAGGCTGGGCGCACCCTCCCCGGCACCATCAACCCACGAGCCAACGCTCTGGGTCGGGTAAGAGGAAGGCCGAGCACCCGGCGAGGCTCCTAGAGAGGCCCCGGTCGAGCTCGAAGGCGGAGGGGGAGCGAGGCACTGTCCCCCCCCTCAAGGATAAGGCGGTGAGCGCACCTAAGGTGGTGAAGGCCTTAATCCATCCGGCCAAGCCCTCTATCGAGTCTGTCGCGGCGGCTCTGGCTCAGCCTGTGTAGGCTACGCCAGTGGTGGCGACCTCGGGGCTCAGAGTCTCCCTGCCACCTCGGAGGGAGTCCTCTTTTGTGCCCATCGATAGGACCCCCGTGGGGAAGAAAAAGGGGGGGCAGGGCGTCGTCGTAGATTCGGCCTCAACCTCGGAGGAGGAGCTGGTCGAAGTCTTAAGCCACGGCCTCGGCGTGGAAGAAGACCGGCCCGTCGGGATGGATCCCGACGCAGGTGACGACGACATCGTCGAGGGTACCGACGGGGCCCCTGATCGCCCGTCGGATTCCCCTCTGCCAGCGCCGCGAGACAGCTCGGCGGCCATTTTGTTGGCTATACAGTCCTTATGCTCAGAGATAAGGACGAGACTACCGTTGCCGACGGAACCTCTCCCGTCGGGGGACCCAGAACCGGGACCTTCTGGGGTTCCCCCTACCAAGAAAAGAAGGATCCACCCTCCTCCTCCTTTTCAGCCGTCGCGCCCCTTCCAGCCCTCCTCCCCGTCCACCCGAGGGGATGATACGGGGACTGACACGGCAGCGACGGGTACGGACGACGAGGTATACGACGAGGATGTACCGTCGTCGCCTCCCACCAGGGCTTCTCCGCCCGACGAGATTGGATCGTTCCACTCCATGATCGCCAGGGCATCCGAGCTTTCCCAACTCTGCCCTGAGGAGAAGAAGGAAAGTTTCCTTTATCAGCGGCGCGAGGCCAAGAGGAAGACGGCCTCACCCTCCTCAAGAACCCTTCCACGACGCCAGCTAGAAGAGACCGGTATGAGAAAAAGTACCGGGTCCCGGACACGGCCCCCCTGTGCCTCCGGGCGCAGCCTACCCCGGACGGCGAGGGAAAGAAATTGGACGCTATGGGACGCAGAGTCATCTCGTCTGCAGCGACGACGATTAAAGCTGCCAACGCCTTGGCTATCGTGGCCCGATACGACAGGGAGCTCTGGTACAAACTGGCTCCCCTGCTGGACTTCTTGCCGGACGACAAGAGGGCAGAGGCCCTGGAGATCCTGCAGGAAGGTGAGGTGGCTTCGGACCACGCCATTACCGTTGCGACGGACATCGCCGACACTGGGTTCCGCCAGTTGGGCAACGGCGTTTGCCTTAGGCGGCGTGGATGGCTCAAGGCTACGGACTTCCGTCAAGACGTTCAGACCAGAGTCCTGGACATGCCCTTCGATGGGAACAACCTGTTTGGGAAAACAGTGGACGATTCCCTTCAGGCCATTAAAGCGGACACCGAGACGGCCCGGGCCCTTGGAGTTCTGCAACGACGACGGACGCCCTTTCGGAGCAGCGGAGGCAAGGGCGCCTCCAAAGGTTCCGGCGGCGGTTTCTCCTCCTACCGTCAAGCGGCCCGCTCGTCGTCTCAGGAGGCCTACAGAGGACGAGGCAAGTCTGGTGGACCCTGCCGTCGTCGCCAAGGACAAGGCGGCAAAGCCTCGTCGAAGCAGGATTGAACCGGCCGTGGGGTCGGGCCCCCACCGAAGCACCCCGGTGGGAGGCCGGCTGGCGAGCTTCGTCAGCGTGTGGGAGTCCATCTCCACCGACCGTTGGGTGCTGGACGCCTTGGCCCGGGGCCACGCGCTCGAGTTTCAAAGAAAGTGTCCGCGCGTCCCCCCCGTGGCCAGGAAAGAACTTCACGTCCCTCAACTTCTCCTGGAGGTAAAGGCGATGCTCAGGAAGGGCGCCATCGAACTCGTCCCAAAGAGGCTTCGGGGCTCCGGAGTTTACTCGAGATACTTCCTCGTGAAGAAGAAGACGGGGGGGATGGCGCCCCATCCTGGACCTGCGACGTCTGAACAAGTTCATCAAGGCGCAAAAGTTCCGGATGGTCACCCTCCAGCACGTCCTGGGTCAGCTGGAGGAAGGCGACTTCCTGTCGTCGTTGGATTTGGAGGATGCCTACTTCCATATTCCCATCCTGAAGGGGCACCGAAAATTCCTCAGGTTTGTGGTCCAAGGGCGTCATTACCAGTTCAAAGCCCTCCCCTTCGGACTACGGTCGGCACCCAGGGTGTTCACCAAGTGCCTCGCACCGGTGGCGGCACAGCTGCGCCGCGAAGGGATCCACGTCTACCCCTACCTGGACGACTGGCTCATCCGAGCCAAGACAAGGGAGCTCGCCGTGGTTCACACGGCAAGGACCGTCCAACTTCTCACGGACCTGGGATTCTCCGTGAACTACGCCAAATCCCACCTGGTACCCGTGCAAGACGCTGTGTTTCTGGGAGCGATGCTCAACACAGTGTCCCTTCTGGCCTCCCCGTCGGAGGAGAGGACCAGGACCATCCTGGGCAAGGTGCAGCAGATGTTGGTGGCCGACGCGGCCAAGGTGAGATCCATCAAGTCCCTCCTCGGAATGATGTCTTCCTGCATCTACCTCATTCCCATGTGCAGGCTCCGGATGCGCCCGTTGCAGGAGTTCCTGGACGCGCGCTGGATCCAAACGACGGGCATCTTCGAGGAAAGGATCACACTCGACGAGAGTTTCCGACGAGCGATCCGGTGGTGGGGCACCCGCGCGCATCTGACGGCGGGCGTGGACTTCCAGACCCCAGCCCACCAGGAGACAGTGACCACGGATGCCTCCCTGGAAGGGTGGGGAGCGCACACCGAAAATCTGCACGCAAGAGGCCTTTGGCTCCCGACGGAGAAATCCTTACATATCAACGTCCTGGAGCTCCGTGCAGTGTTTTGGGCCCTCGGGTCCTTCCTTCCGTCCCTCAAGGGCAAGGTGGTGAGGATCTTCACCGACAACACCACCACCATGTTTTACATCAGGAAACAGGGCGGAACCATGTCCCCAGCACTGTCCAAGGAGGCGCAGGACCTGTGGCATTGGGCAGTCGCCCAAGGGATGTTTCTGGTGCCGTTTCATCTGGCAGGGATAAAAAACACCATCGCCGACTCACTCAGCAGGGAGCTGCACTCGTGCCACAAGTGGGAACTACGGCAGGATCTAGTGAATCGCCTCTTCTGACGGTGGGGCGCACCCCAGATCGACCGGTTCGCGACGGCGACGAACTCCAAGTGCCGGAGGTTCGCCAGCAGGTTTCCCCAGGCGAGGAGCATGGGCGATGCTTTCTCGTTCCCCTGGGAGGGCCTGTCCCTCTACGCGTTCCCTCCTTTGCCACTGCTAATCCGGCTCGTCAACCAGCTCAAGAGGTCACGGTGCAGGATGATCCTCGTCGCACCTGCGTGGCCGAGGCAGATATGGTTCCCGGACCTTCTGGACTTGTCAGCGTCCCCGCCAATCAAGCTGCCGGTGGACGCGGATCTGCTCTCCAGGGAAGGAGGCGCCATCCTCCACCACGACCCGAAATCGCTGAACTTGCAGGCCTGGCTCCTGCAGCGCTTGAGTTTGGAGGATACGACATACCGGCCGACTGCAGAGAGGTTCTTGCAAAGGCCAGGGCGTCCTCGACTCTTAAATGCTACGGACACAAATGGAAGAGGTTCTCTGTCTGGTGCCATGCACAGAAGATTAACCCTCTACGGATTACGGCTCCCCAAGTACTGCCGTACCTGCTGACGCTGGCCAAAGCTGGACTGGCACACGCGTCCATCAAGATTCATCTTGCTGCGATCTCCCGATACACCAGAACCACGGGGCGGACGTCCTTGTGGTCTCATCGTCTGGTGAAAGAGTTCATGAAGGGGACTGTTCAGATCGTTCCCGCCGGTGAAGGCTCCAGCCCCGGCGTGGGAGCTCAACGTGGTGCTGACCAAGCTCATGGGACCTCCGTTAGAGCCTCTGCACTCGGCCCCGTTGAAGTTTCTGTCGTGGAAAACAGCGTTTCTTGTGGCCATCACCTCCGCACGACGGGTGGGAGAGATCCAGGCCCTTTCCTGCAAGGCCCCGTACTTGACTTTTCACGACACGAGGGTATTGCTCAGGACGCACCCCTCCTTCATGCCCAAGGTACCGTCGGACTTCCACCTCAACGAACCCTTGGTGTTGCCTGTATTCTTCCCGTCGCCTTCGTCGCCGGCTGAGAGAACTTTGCACTCGCTGGATGTGGCTAGAGCGCTGAAGTTCTACGTGGACCTCACAAAGTATTTTCGGAAGACGTCACAACTCTTTGTGAACTTTGGACCTGTCAATCAGGTGAAGGCTCTCTCGAAGGCTTCCATTTCCAGATGGCTCTCCGGCTGTATCATGTACTGTCATCGGTTGGCAAACCGACCGCTGCCTGGCCGTCCGAGAGCCCATTCCACCAGAGCGATCGCAGCTACCACGGCGTTCCTTTCTGGTGTGCCCCTGCTGGACATATGCAGGGCTGCTACGTGGAGGTCGACACACACCTTCACGAAATTCTACTGTGTCGATCGGGATTCCAGGGAGGAGTCCAGGGTCGGCCAAGCAGTGCTGCACAACCTGTTCGCCTGAGGTGAGCCTGGTGGGGAGGTAAGATGCTTAATGTTGAGTTTGATGTAATGCTTAATGTTGAGCCTTTGCCACCTCCCGTGGTTGTGCATGTGTGTACTGCTATGTATTCTTTATTCATGAGCATGTGAATCCATGCCAGACCCCATGCTGGAGAAGGAACAAGTTACTTACCTGTAACTGTTGTTCTCCAGCATGGGTCTGGCATGGATTCACATGCGAACCCTCCCGCCTACCCCTCTGCGGCTCTTCACTTGGTCATACTGCCACTTCACGTGCTTCCAAATCTGAAGATGGCTGCCAGAGGCGGTGCTTAGGTAGAGGGCAGTCATTGGCTGTGGTCAGTATGACGCAGAGACCAGTGATTGGTTACTACTACGAAAGACAGATCAGAAACGAAACTGATACTGGTTTTTTCTTTACCGAGGATTCCCAGCCTGACGACGGGGAATATTCATGAGCATGTGAATCCATGCCAGACCCATGCTGCAGAACAACAGTTACAGGTAAGTAACTTGTTCCTACTTGATCCTCTGGCATCACGCGCCAACCAGGCGCACACTTTAGCGGTTTTAAGCAGGTGTCCAGCCTGCGATGGACTCTTTCCCACATCTGACCCACACACTATTTGCCTCTGCTGACTTGGCCCTGACCACATCTGGTTGGGTTGCACCGCGTGTGACTGACTCCACGCACACTGAAGAACAGGCTAACCAGGTGGAGAGAACTCTTTGAAGGGTCGCCTCCAGAGGACTTGAAGAATTTTGTCCACCAGAGATCGAGGCCCAAGGGAGGGCTGTTATTTTCTATTGTACACCATAAGGGCGACTCTTTCCTGAGGAAACACCCAAGCGGGAGGAACCTCTTCAATTCTGTTACCAGCACATGCACCAAGGCTAGCCCAGCTACTGGCCTTACAGCCAAGGGGTCTCTGGACCCTACTGTTATCAGTGCTGAGGGACCGCAAGGTTTTTCTACTGGGTCTACACCCGAGGAGCTATGCCCTAGTACAGGCTCCATGTCCAAAGGGACACCTGCACGCACACTACCGGCGACAATGCTGAGGACGATACGCCTTCCAGGCCCAGACCGGAGGTGCTGGATAGGCCTCTTGCTCCAACACCAAGAGTCTTGGGCGAGGCCGTGTCTGGAGGGCCATGCACCATGACTCTGGCACGTGACACTCAGCTCAACAAAATGGCTGCCGCGCCAGACAACATGACCGCTCGTCCGATGCCACTCCTAGGAACAGAGCAGGAGGGTGAATGAGTGTCAAGGTGGGACTGGTGTCAACCAGGTATGTGGCCTACAGTCTATCCATAAGTAGCGTAGGGCAAGTTCCCCCTGCAACCCAGACTGAGTGTGCTCTGGCCCCAGCAGCTCCCAGCCACTCTATCAGTATCCCCTGCTTCCTCTTCCGCCTCAGAGGACAGGTTCTTTGAAAGGTTTTTGGGGCTGATGTGAACCCCCCAGATGGGGGCCATCCTAAGGGATGCAGTCAGGGACTTACTCCCTCCGGCCATTCCACTGGTGCCCATAGTCATTCCTCCCATGGCTCCGGCACCACAGGCCCCAGTGCAGCCGGTTCTGAGCCAGCCTCTGCAGCAGCCTCCGGCTCGAGTCTCCACACTGCAGCCCTCGGCACCCAACACCCCTCCTCCTGCGTACCAGCCTGACGCCCAGATGGATACAGACGAGTAGGAGGACCCTGACATGCCGTCTTCTGCGAAGGCCTTTCATGACAGGCTTTCAGGTTTGGCAAAATATCTGGGCCTTCCTCATCCCGAGGAGAGGGGTCCCGCAGAGGTCCTCTCTCTGAGACCCCCTACCAAGAGAGTGTCCCGATGCAGAAGGATGTTGTTGCTCTGGCCAAGAAGGGTTGGCTCAAGCCACACTCGGCCCAGCCTATCAATCGGCCCCTCAATGCGAAGTATAGACAGATGGAGGGGGGATACACTCTTGCTCTCAATACACCCCTAGACCCACTCATTGGTGATCACTGCGGCGTCAGTTTACTGAAAGCCTCAGTCGTCCTCAGTCGTCCTCAGTCACCTCGTCCTCGGCGCTGCTAGACAAGGAGAAGATCTTGGAGGCGTACGGGGAAAAAGCTGTACTCCAACGCCTTGCTGCATCTGCGTCCAGCCAACGCGGACCCCATGCTTGCAGTGGCTAACCAGAGGGTGTGGCGGGAAATGTCAGACTTCCTTCCGAACTCCCAGTGCAAAGTCAGGCACGCTTTAAGGCTGGTGGTCTTGGAGAAGCCGAGCTGGTAGCGCAGGACATCATGGAGTCCACAGTGGCCCACATCGACCCCTATCCTGCTGGGCCATCTGCATCGCCACTGACATGAGAAGGACGGCCTGACTTCGGACTACCAAGTTCAACCCCGACGTCCAGTATTGTATATTACACCTTCCTATCGATTGTAGTGACCTTTCACTGTACCGACGATGAGGAATTGGATAAGAACAACAGTTCGCAAACCGTGAAGTCTTTATTCTTACCAAAGCCACGCACACGGCGTTCACCCAGTCGCATCAACTCTCCGATAAGGGGCAGGTGTTTGACGGGAACAGGGGATTCCAGGAACTGAGGTCGAGACAACCTGACTGCTCGCCGAGTCAGCCCCAGCGCAAGCAAGAAAAAGGGGTCGGGGAAGCAAGCGCTTCTTCCAGTCCCCCTCCTCAGCACCAGCCTCAGAGCAAAAAGGCATGACACGTCCCTCCGGGTCCACATGTCTACAGTGGGGGGCAGGCTAGCCTCTCGCGTGCATTTTTGGCGCAAGAACTTCGCAGACCCGTGGATCCTCAGTAATTTTCACGGGATACCGCCTACCTCTACCTCCCTCTCCTCCTTCCTTCCCTCTCTCAGATTGGGGCAGCAACTCTGTTGCCGGAGATCCAGTCGCTCGTCGAGAGCCAGGCAGTGGAAGAGGTACCAGCCTCCCAGAGAGGATTAGGCTTCTATTCCAGAATTTTCGCCATACAAAAAAAGAACCAGGCTGGCCTAAGAGTTGTTGGACCTCTCGACCCTAAACCTCTCCCTCCCTCTTCAAAAATTCAAGATGGTTACGCCAGCACTCATTGCAGAGACACTAGACGAGGGAGATTGGATGTGCTCCCTGGATTTGAAGGACGCTTACCTACATGTAGCGATTTGGCAGCCCCATCGCTCCTTCCTGCGCTTCAGGATCATGGGCTGTCATTTCCAGTACAAGGTGCTACCCTTTAGCCTCAACTGAGCCCCCAGGTTGTTCACCAGACTCATGAATGCAGGGTCAGCCCTCCTCAGGGCCACCATGTCTACCTGTACCTGGACGGCTGGCTCATCAGGGATAAATCCCTGGAGGGGGTTGCCCGCACCTTCTCCGCGCTTACGAGTACACTCCACAACCTGGGGTTTACCATCAACCTCCAAGAAATCTCAGTTGCAGCCCACGCCGAGCCTCACCTTCCTAGGTCTCATCTGGGATACAAGCTCCGAGAAGGTATTTCCCTCGGAGGACAAGATTACGGCCATCAAGAGGGCCACTTTGCACCTCCTTACCAGACCAGTGACTTCGGCCTGGTGATACCATGACCTACTGGGTATCATGGCAGCGGTCCTCTTGGCCGTGCCAGACACGAGGCTCCGGATGAGGAGACTTCAGCTGCACTTCGCAGCCTCATGGAATCGGGCGAGGGGCTCGCAGGCGGAGCTGGTCAGCATACCGCCTTTTCGAAGGGATTGTGTCCTCCGACGTATTCCTCATCTTAGATATCTCCTTCCAGCTCTGCTGGCCTCGGAAATTTTTTCTTTAGAGGGCGCTGCGCGTCGATGTCCTCCGAGTCGATGTCCCTCGACAGCCGCCGTATCGACGTCGACGTCATCCTGCCTATAAAGGCCGCGCGCAGCGTCCGTTGCTCAGTTCCGTTTTTCTGCGCTTACTCAGTGCCTCGGAATACCGTTGCTCAGTTCTTAGTCGGATTAATCCTATTTACCTCGAGTCATTCGATCCGTACTCGATGGCTTCCTCGTCGGAACCGACAACTCCTCGATCCGGCTTCAAAAAATGCCGAGATTGTGGGAAAAAGATGTCGTTGACTGACCCTCACAGAGTTTGTCTGTGGTGTTTGGGAGCTGAACACCATTGTTCGGAATGCGAGGACTGTATGTCCATGACAGCTAAGGCCCTGAAGGAGCGTAGGGGGAAGCTGGAGAAAGGTAAGACTTTTAAAGCTTCTTCTTCGTCGACGAAGTCGAGACACTCGTCTCCTCGTCACCATTCGCGCTCCAGGTCTCGGAGTGGGTCCCATCACTCGAGATCGAAGCACTCGAAGAGGAGACGTCGAAGATCCCCTTCTCCGTCTTCCTCTTCCTCTGTTTCGCCAAAAAGAATCCCTTGCCCCACGAAACATAGTTCCCGGGCTGAATGGGAAGAATTCCGCAAAAATATGATGAGCGTCTTCGAGAAAGCGGCCTTGACCCCCCTCGAAGACTGCCGAGAGCGATGCTCTGGTCAAAAGAACCGAAGGTCAAAAAGGCCGCGAGTCGCAGTACCCGGCAAAGGAAACCTCTCGAGCGCGTCTCGAACCCTCGAGTAGGACTATGACCTCCAAACCTTCCTCGAAGGTTCCGTCAACGCCGTCGACGAGGGTTCCGTCGACGCCGAGGTCGGTGTCTTCGACGCCGTTGTCGAAGGGACCTTCGACACACGGGTCTGTCAACTCGACGCCAGCTTCGACACCGGCGTCGACGCCAAGAAAAGTCAGTTACGACACACCGAGTGACTATCCCCAGGTCCTCGACGTCGATGGCTTCGAGATTGTCGAGTAGAATTCCAATTCTGTCGAGGTCTTCGAGGCCTCCGCCTTTGTTTTCGACGCCACGTTCGAAGCCTTCGACGTCGACGACATCGACGTTTTCGAGGCCGATAATGACAAGTTCAGCACCCTCTGCCTTGGAAATGGGATTTACTCCCTTTATGAGTTCAGAACAATTGAGAACTATGTCCTCAATTTTGGAAGAGGGTGAATTGTCTGAACAGGAAGACACATTTGAGTTGCAGGGACCTGTAACCCCAATTAGAGAGGAATTTTCCTCTGAAGAACGCAGGTTAAAGGATCTTCATGATTCCTTACATGAGGCAAGTGGGTTAGACACTTCCCCTGAGGTGGAGTTTGCTAGGCCAGACCCGGGGGAGCATGCTGAAACCCCCTATAGAGCCTTAATGGCCAGGATCACAGAGTTCATGGGATGGTCTGCACCTTCACAATCTTTCCAACAAGATGACCTCATGGATATTCTTGACAAAGGCCCACAGGAGGATCCTGTGGTGCCTTTTCATAAAGCTCTTCAGAGGGAAGTCATGACAAACTGGGAAACCCCAGATGTAGTACCAGCAGTAAATAAAAAACTGTCTACAAAGTACAGGGTATCTTCTACAGACCCGGAGTTTTTGTCTAAACACCCATCCCCAGAAAGTCTGGTGGTACAGGCAGCATCCTCTACCGATGTCAAGACGGCTTATCCTACCGTCCCACAGGACAGGGACGATAAAAAATATGATGCTATGGCAAAGAAAGTCTTTTCAGCATGTAGCATGGCGTTAAAATCTGTTAATGCTACTTGCACCCTTGCTAGGTTCAGCCATACACTTTGGGAGTGTGCTTCTACAGCGGCTGACTGCATCCCGGAGGGAGAAGAAAGGGATGCGTTCCTGAATATTATACAGGACGGTAAAGACGCTATGTGCGAATCCCTCCAGACGGGTATTGATTCGGCTGACAGTATCAGCAGAGCAATGGCGGCAAGTACATCAACCAGGAGATTCGCTTAGTTGAGAAAGTCTGGTTTTGCCCCAGATGTGCAAGCCAGGCTCTTGAACATGCCATTCGATGACTCTTCTTTGTTCGGGAAAAAAGCGGATGACAGTTTAGAGAAACTGCAAACTTCAAAAGCAGCAGCAAAATCCCTAGGAGCTGCAATCCGTCAGACTCCCTTTCGTCCCACAGGAACCTCTGCGAGGGGCAAGTCCTTTCGCTTCTACTCCGCATTCGGAAGAGGTAGAGGACGACCGGCTCAAAGGGGATAAAGAAGATCTACCCGAGGTGGACGGGGTAGATATTCAAAAGCCGCAGCAACAGCAGGTGCCTCTTTACCATCGGCATCTGCATCAGCCGCCCCAAAACCACTCTGAGGACTTCTCTCACAGGACACCTGTAGGAGGCAGGTTGACTCAACATCTGGCGGTATGGCAGGCTATCACGTCAGATGCTTGGGCATTGGAAACAGTTGCCCAAGGTTACTGCCTGCCTTTCCTACGTATACCTCAGTCATCCGCCGGGGATCAGCTCTCAGAAAGCTCCAGATCCGCTCCTCTTGCAGGAAATTTTGGACCTGCTAGAGAAAGGTGCCATAGAACCGGTACCTGTAGCGGAGAGGAACAAGGGCTGGTACTCCCCTTACTTTCTCATTCCAAAGAAAGACGGAGGACTGAGACCCATCTTGGACTTGCGAGAATTGAACAAATTCCTCAGAAAAGACAAATTCAAGATGGTCACTCTTTCTCAGATCCTCCAGGCCCTTCAGTTCCAGGACTGGTTGGTATCTCTGGACCTTCAGGACGCTTATTTCCATGTGCCTATCCATCTCAAACACAGGAAATACCTGAGGTTCGCAATTGGCAACTCTCACTATCAATTTCGAGTGCTGCCATTTGGGCTGACCTCCGCCCCGAGGGCCTTCACCAAGTTAATGTCGGTAGTGGCTGCAAGTCTAAGGAGGGAAGGGATTCACGTCTACCCCTACCTGGACGATTGGTTGATCAGGGCTGTTTCTTCGGAACAAGCGCAGATCCAGCTAAATCACGTGTGCCACTCCCTTCACAGACTGGGCTTCTCCCTCAATTTAAAGAAGTCACAAATGATACCATCCCAGAGACTCCAGTTCATAGGAGCGATCCTGGACACTTCCCTGGGAAAATCCTCGCCACCAGAGGTGAGGGCTCAAGATATTCTACAGATGGTTACCAAGTTCCAACATGCCCAACGTCTCCCAGCCTTCGACTTTTTGAGGTTGCTAGGCCTCATGGCATCCTGCATTTTCCTAGTGCCAGAGGCTCGCCTGAAAATGAGATCCCTCCAGTGGGCACTGAGGACTCAGTGGTCACAATTCTCAGGGAGAATGACAGATCTTCTTCAGGTTCCCGACAGGGTGGCTCGAGACCTTCAGTGGTGGGCCTGTCAGGAGAACATTCTGAAAGGAGAACAGTTTTGGCAACCCTGGCCGGAGATAACAGTAGTCACGGATGCCTCACTCACGGGGTGGGGAGCCCACGCCAACGACTTGACCATCAGCGGTCGTTGGTCTCCATCGGAGTCCAGACTACATATCAACCTGTTAGAGCTGAAAGCCATCAGACTTGCGCTGAAGGCGTTCCTGCCAGCTGTACAAAGGAAGAACGTCCTGATAATGACGGACAACACGGTGGCCATGCATTACCTCAACAAAAGAGGAGGCGTAGGATCACTACCCCTGTGCAGAGAGGCGATGCAGCTCTGGTTTTGGGCAATCCAAGAAGGAATCTCTCTATCAGCAGTTCACCTTGCCGGAGAGAAGAACTTGACAGCGGACGCTCTGAGCAGGCAGAACACAGTCTCCCACGAGTGGGAGCTAGCTCAGGAAGTCCTTCAAGAGATCTTCGCCCTTTGGGGAGCCCCTCAGGTAGATCTGTTCGCCACCAGCCTAAACAGGAAATGCGACCTGTTCTGCTCAAGGGAATTTCCCCCGAGAGGAGCTCTGGGAGACGCGTTCATAGTGGACTGGGAGTTTCCGCTTCTGTACGCGTTCCCACCGGTCCCTGTCATTCCTCAAATGATCGGGAGGTTGAGAAGATTCCGGAGAACCATGATCCTAATTGCCCCGGATTGGGCCAGGAGAACGTGGTACCCGGACTTTCTAGACTTGTCCATCTGCCCTCCAATTCGACTTCCACTCAGAGAACCTGCTCTCACAGAAGGGAGGTCAGGTTCTCCATCCAGACATCAAAACCCTCAACCTTCACGCTTGGCTTCTGAAAGGCTGAGGTACAAGGATTGGGACCTCCCTGATGATGTTATGGAGGTGTTGCTTTCGGCAAGGAGGCCAGCAACAAAGTCTTTATACCGCTGCCGTTGGAACAGATTTTGCAGCGGGTGTAGAGAACAGAATATCGACCCTTTTTCATGTGGTACACCAATGGTTTTGTCCTTCCTAATATATTTGGCAAATTCAGGCCTTCAAGTTGGCACCATTAAGGGCTATCTCGCAGCGCTATCCATCTTTAAGCGTACTGCGGAAGAACCATCCTATTTCAAATTACCCTTGGTAATACAGTTTGTAAAGGGGTTAACCAATGTTTATCCCCCAAGACCATTCCAAGTTCCCCTATGGGATTTAAACTTAGTACTAACTTTCCTGATGGGCCCACCTTTCGAACCTCTCCATTCTTGTTCGTTAAGATTCCTTACCCTTAAAACTGTTTTATTAATAGCACTTACATCTGCTAGAAGGGTGAGCGAATTACAAGCTCTTTCTTGTAAACCCCCTCACACAATATTTCACAAAGACAAAGTTGTCCTGCAAGTGAAGCCTAATTTCCTCCCAAAGGTGGTTTCTGAATTCCATATCACTCAGAAGATTACTCTACCATCTTTCTATCCTCCTCCTCACCCGGGGAAAGAGGAAGAGAGGTTACACAGGCTAGACCCTAGGAGGGCTTTAAGTTTTTACATCAGTAGACTAGCCAGGATAAGACAGGCAGACCATCGGTTTGTAGGTTACGCAGGTCACAAACTGGGGTTACCAATAACTAAGCAGACCATTTCCAGATGGATCATTCTAGCCATTCTGGAATGTTATAAACTGGCAGGGAAAGAGCCCCCTCAAAACCTTAGGGCTCATTCGACCAGAGGTATTGCAGCTTCATCGGCCCTCAAAAGAGGCGTGCCGGTTAAAGACATCTGTGCGGCCGCTACATGGTCGTCTGTCCATACCTTTACACGTTTTTACAATTCGGACTCCTCCTCCAGTCAAGAGACTAGGTTTGGAAGGGCTGTACTGCATTCTATTCATCAATAGAAGACAGCGTGAAGTCAGTACTCCCTCCTCCGATAATAGAATACTGCTATGGGAGCCTATCTAAGATGAGGAATACGTCGGAGGACACAATCCCTTCGAAGAACAAGTTACTTCTTACCTTGTAACGTTCTTTCGACGGGATGTTCCTCCGACGTATTCCTCATCGACCCTCCCATCCTTCCCCGCAGTTCTACTTCCCTTGTTGTTGCAGCTTACGCTCCTTCAGGGTGATTAGTTAGTCCAGTAAGTATTATTGTGGGCTACAAAACGGAACTGAGCAACGGTCGCTGCGCACGGCCTTTATAGGCAGGATGACATCGATGTCGATGCGGCGGCTGTCGAGGGTCATCGACTCGGAGGACGTCGACGCGCAGCGCCCTCTAAAGAAATAATTTCCGAGGCCAGCAGAGCTGGAAGGAGATATCTAAGATGAGGAATACGTTGGAGGAACATCCCGTCGAAAGAACGTTACAAGGTAAGAAGTAACTTGTTCTTCTCCACTCGGACCTCACGTGGTGGTCCAAGGACTGCAATCTGCGGACGGGCAGGCCATTCTATCAGCTGACTCTGCAGGTCACCATTACTACGGACTCCTCCCTAGAGGGCTGGGGAGACACTCTGGACAGCCACAGCGTCCATGGAGTCTGGACCCGGCAGGAGCAGGAGTGCCATATCAACTGGCTGGAGCTCAGAGCCATTTGGCTAGCCCTCGGGGCCTCCCTTCCGCTCATCGAGGGCAGGACCATCCTGATCCAGACCGACAACTCCACCAGCATGTACTATGTCAACCAGCAGGGGGGGGTACCTGGTCCCCTCCGCAACCTAGAGGTCAGCATGTGGGAATGGACCCTGGAAAACATCTGGGCTGTCCACCTCCCGGGGGAGTCCAACTTAGAGGCGGACAGACTCAGGCTGGGAGCGGACAATTACGAGTGGCAATTGAACAATCAGGTGCTTTTCAAAACCTGGGACCATCCTCGGGTGGATCTATTTGCCTCCTGGAGTAACGGGAAGTGCCATCAGTTTGCGTCTCTTGGCATGGACTAGGCCACGGCTCCCTGAGCGAAACCATGCAGATTCAATGGGAGGACATGACAGCCTAAGCTTTTCCGCCCACACCCTTGATCCCCAGGGTACTCCGCAAGAATTGCTCAGCCTCTCGGACCGACCACCCATTCACCTTACGCTCGGCCCAGCACCTCTCCTGTCCCTGCAGGGGGGCAGGGTTCTCCACCCCGCTCCTCAGAAGCTAGTCCTCGCAGCGTGGTTCCTGAGAAGATCACCCTCAAGCACCTTGGGCTAACCTGGAGATCATCCAGGGCGCTAGAAACAAGGCCAGTCGGAGCCAATAGAGGAGTTAATGGAGCAAGTATTGCCACTGGGCAGATTCTACGGAAATCAACCCAGTGATGTGCACACTGGATGATGTGCTCTCTTTCTCGGCACACCTTTACCACTCAGGCGTACAGGTGGACATATGTTGCACATATCTCGCAGCCATATGGGCTTAAAGAAATTCGAAGGAGGAAGTCTTCCAACCCGGTAGTCAGGCGTGGCTGGCCAGGCTAAACCCGCCCTTCAAAAAGCCACACCCTTTGTGGGACCCCAATGTGGTATTGGGGCACCCTGGCGCACAAACCCTTTGAGCCAATGGTGTCAACGGACAGGCTGGTCACCAGCAAGACAGCTCTGCTAGTAGGTCTCGCATCCGTGCGCAGAGTCAGCGAGATCCAGGCTCTGGTGGCTTCAGAACCCTATACCATTTTCCACAGGGATAAGGTTCCCTGCGGACTCACACGGCGTTCATACCTAAGGTACCTTCTGCATTCCATCTAAACGAGGAAATAGTCCTACCTACATTCTTCGCTGACCCCAAGGACGAGGCTCAGAGAATCTTGCACTGTCTGGATGTCAGGCGCACTCTGAAATTCCTTCTGGATAGAACTAAGGGCTTCCGCAAGTCGGACACACTATTTGTCACCTTTGGGGGCTCCAGAACCGGTCATCAGGCATCCAAGGCCTCCATAGCAAGGTGGATGGTTGCGGCCATCAAGGAGGCCTATGAGGGGCAGCGCAAGCTGCTGCCAGCCAACATGTACGCCCATGCCGTTGGGGCCACAGCCATCGCATTCCAGGGACCAGTCCCGTGGCAGGTCATAAGCAGGGCAACTACCTGCGCCACCCTGTCAGCTTTCTGTAAGCATTACTGAGTCAGACGCGGCCTTCGGACAGGCGGGTCTAAGGAACTTGTTTGCTTAAGGAGGGTCTCCTCTCCACCCTGGGGCTACATTCAGTTGTAATCGCCCATACGGTATGGAGGAAAGGGCACAGGACGTAAGAGTGATTGCAAGTTACTCACCGTAGATGCTAACGTACCTTAGTCCTTTTTTCTCCATACGTCCCACCATCCTCATTCTGCAGGGCACATTCTCGATGCTCTGATCTCCTCTGACCTTCCCCTCTCCGTCCCCCTCTCCACTCATCTCTCCTGGAGTGATCAATTTCTCCTATCCTCCCATCTCAACCTCCCTACCTCTCAGGTCAAGCCACCTTCATCACTGCCACCCACCTTTGCGGTCATCTGACCCATGAAGCACGTGTCTGTTGAGGCTGTCACCCCCTCCTCCCCCTTTGGCTGACTCCCACCCTGACACAGCCCTCTCCATGCTCCACTCTGCTATATCTGATACTCTTGATATCCTTGCCCCTGTCATGAGAATCCGCCTGAAGCCCAACACCAATTGTAACTCCTGGTATGACTCCGATCTCGTCACCCTTAAACGCAAGTGCAGGGTGGCCGAGAGGAAATGGCGTGCTTCATGTTCATCCTCTGACAAACTGGCCTGCCGCCTGCTGCAACGGCAATACAGGCACTCCGCAAGAAGAGAGCCCATATCCAAGTCCAGATCTCTGCGGCATCTAACAAATCGGCTGAACTCTTTAAAATCTGCAAGGAAGTGGCCAATCCTGCTGCAGTCTCTACCTCTCCTGCCGCCCCCCCAGGCACTCTACACGGCACTGGCTTCTCACTTCATTTCCAAAATTCAGGACATCCTGTCCTCACTCTTCCCAACTCCCTCCCTCTATCCCCTGCTCTTCCTCTGGCACTTCTGCTGCCACCCCCCTTCCTCCCTCTCTTCCTTTCCCCTTTTTTCTGCAGACGAGGTTTCTCGACAAGTCCGATCTATGAAAGTCTTGTCAAAACAGGTTCACCCCTGTATCTCCAAAACCATCAAGGACTACATCGACTCCCTGGCTCCTGCCCTGGCTGATTTCTGCAATCACTCCTTCGCCACTGGAGTCTTCCCATCCCCCCCTGAAGCACTCCCTTATGCACCCTCTTCTTAAGAACCCTCTGCTGACCCCTCCTGCCCGACTAACTATCGCCCAATCTCCATCACTCCCCTCCTGGGTATGCTTCTGGATAAACTTGCCATCTCCCATCTTAATCTCCACACCGCATCTGTTGGTTGTCTTTCTGACCATCAGTCTAGCTTCAGGGCTGCCACAAGCACGGAAACTGCTCTCCTGAACATCCGTGAAAACCTTCTCTCCAACCTTGACTCCAACACCCCGTGTGTCCTTATCTTGCTTGATCTCTCTTCTTCCTTTGACACTGTCAACGACGCCATTCTGCTCAACCGTCTCCGTGATAACCTGGGTATCACTGGACAGGCTCTGGCGTGGCTGACTTCTTTCCTCTCTGACCGACCCTCCCAGGTCCAACTTGGGTCCTTCCTCTCCGATATCTTTTTCTCTACCTGTGGCGTCCCCCAGGGTTTTAACCTCTCTCCTTGGCTGTTCAACCAATACTTAGCACTCCTTGCCCACCGCATCGCCGCTCTCTGCCCCAGTTTTCAGTGCTATGCGGATGATACCCAGCTCATTTTCCGGCTACCCTCGGCCTCCTCTCCTTCCCTCATCTCTGACTGTCTGTCTGCTATCCAGGAGTGGTGTGTCGCCAACGGCCTCTGCCTTAATGCAAGTAAGACTGAGATTCTACTCATCAGCACCCCCTCTCCCTCCTTCCCTTCAGTTCTCTGGCCGGCCTCCCTTGGCCCTCTTCCTGCTCCCACCTGCAAGGCTAAAAACCTCAGGGTCATCTTCGACTCCAAACTCTCCTTCTCTCCTCACATCTCCGATGTCTCTAAGAAGTCACACTACCAGCTGTACCTCCTCAGAGGTATTCTTCCTCTCCTCTCCTTCCCCCAGAAGCTCATCATCTCCAGAGCCCTGGTTATCTCTAAGCTGGACTATTGCAACAGCCTCTATCTAAATCTGCCTGCCTCTACTCTCAGCCCTCTGCAATTTATCCAAAACAGGACTGCAAGACTTGTCCTTGGCCTCAAGCCCAGGGATCGTATCTCTCCAGGACTGAAATCTCTGCACTGGCTCCCAGTGGCTGCAAGGATTAAGTTCAAAACCCTCTGCATTATCCACAAGGCCTTCTGGGGCCTGGGACCGCATTACCTTCAACTCTCTCTTCCTAAATACCTTCCTTCTCAGGCTCTTCGCTCATCTACCTCCAACTCCCTCAGGGTTAGCCGCTTCTCCAAGCAACGAGTTGGTGGTCGATCTCTCTCCTCGGCTGGGGCCTCCCTCTGGAACAGGCTTCCTGTCTCCCTGAGGAGAACCATCTCCGGTTCCGGAAACACCTCAAAACCTTCCTCTTTGCTTCTGCCTCTCTCCCCTGCTGAAATTCTCTGCCGATTCTGCACTGGTTACCTGGCCACCCTTTCTGATCTTGGGGCCAGGTCCCGCCTTTGCTCACCTGCCCTGCCTCCCTGGCAACCCCCTGCACTTGGTGACTGGTTCTGTATCCCTTCAGTCCCCTTACCAGCACTTATGTCTGCTCTTACCTTGTACTTGCCACCATCAGGCCGTTTTATTTATCGTATTTATTCTTCTTTTCCATGTACTGCAGTTTCCCCTTTCCCTTCCCCTGGCACTCTTCCCTTTCTCCCTACCCTCGCACCTGCACGATCTGAATGACACCTGGCCTAGTAGGATCGTTGTCTGTCTTCCACTGTTTTCCCCTCCCTTGCCAAGTCGCGCCTTGAAACACTTGTGTAGGCGCGTTATAAATGCCATATATCATATCCTCCCCCCTAATAATACTGGTGTCATTAGGCAATAATAAATATTGTCAATGGGGATTGAGGAGTGGTGCCGCTGGGTGGAGTCAGGGTAGCGCATGCTCCCAGGGCCACACCACTGCGGGCCTCTAAATTTAAAGGGAAAGAAGGTTTTTCTGGTGAAAAAGGTTCCGTCTCCCATCCCTTGGAAGGGACGCCCATACAGTATGGAGGAAAGGGGACTAAGAGTATGTTAGTCACTACAGTGAGTAACTTGCAAGTTTTTCTAGCAGACCCAAGGCACTTCCATGGGAGCAGTCTTTACTCCCAGTCTTGCCATTATTTTCATGGCGACATTTGAAAACAGATTTATTCTGACTGATACTAATCCATTCAGGCAATATATTGACACATGGCAGCATAATATCAATGACCTCATCCTGCTTTGGAATGGGCCTGCTGAGCTCCTCCATGTGTTTCTTCAGTGGTTTAATCAATGGCATGCCAACAATGATTTTACTATGACAGCACGTAATCAGGAAATCCACTTCCTTGACTTCCCCATCACACACCATGACAATAAACAAATCTGCACACTGTACAAAAAACCCACTGACAGAAACACAGTTACACATCTCGAGCTTTCACCCTCGCAGCCAGAAGGAAAGCCTTCCATATGGTCTATTCCCTTCGCCTTTGACATAACTGCACCCTCCTATCAGATTTTGATCAGAATGCCAAAAAGCTAGTGTCAAGGATTCGCAAGCGAGGCTACCCCAAATAAATTGGTCTCTCACTCTTTGAAACAAGCTAGGTTTACCCCACGTGAGACCCTTTTCAAACTATATTAAACACCAAACAGGTCAAATTGGTATGTGTGCTAAACTATAGTCCAGACACCTTTTCGGTTAGAAAATTGATTAAAAAATGTTGGCTGCTGGTCCAACTCCCTTTGCCCAACAAATCCCCCCCTATTTTTGCTTTCAAACGTCAGAAGAGCCTGAGAGACCAGTTAGTCCATGCTACTCCAAAAGCCATTAGGTCTACTACCACCAGCTGGGACCTTAGACCACTTACAGGACACTTCCCATGTGGCTCATGTTCGATTTGCAAATTTTACAAAAAAACAAAATCATTTGATGTGGCTGGCAAAGACCGGCAGTTCCGACAACACACTTATTTAAGACGCCATGGGAAATATATTGCATTCAATGCCCCTGTGTTCTGAAATACATAGGCAAGACATCACGTCCTGTGCATACCAGGATTATTGAGCACCAGTCACTCATTAGATGCAGAATTGCAATATACCTTCTGCTTTGCCACAAGATGGAGCATGGACACTCGGCAGAGGACATACTTTGGTGGGTAGTGAACACAGTCAAAAATGCCTCCAACCCCCACCCTCTGCAAGCGAACAAAAAGGCCAGATGGATTTTCAGGCTCAATACGGTTGAGCATGGCCTCAATGATGCAATGCCTGTCTGGTAAACGGTCTTACCAGGCCCCTTGGTCTGCAGTGACTATGACTTCTTCTTGGGTCTTGTATCCTTGTTCAGTGAAGCTGATCTCGGCCGTTTTACTACATGTCATTTTGAGACCTGTCTCTAGTCTTGTTATGGTTGACTATTTACCACTAGGCTTTCATTCACTGCATTTGCAGCCCCCTTCATTCTCTGCTGTTCAACATGGCACCCTTTTTCAGCCGTTTAGCAGTCTCGCCGCTGTGAGTTTAGTCCGCTTTTTCTTTCTCACCTGGACTCGCATTGTCTCATTGCGTCCTGCGTTCTCCTCATCGCCGACCTTAACGATTATTGGGCATTCTGCTACCCGCACAGGACGCAAGTTTTGGAATCGACGGAACACATACAAGTTGTTCCATCCTTTGACTTACCCTCGGTTCACCTTCTGATGCGGTTACAGGTCTGTACCATATGGTCTCTCGACCCCACTGCACTAACCTATGCATTTCCTGGCGTGACCGCTGATGTTTTGTTCACCGGCTTGGCAATTTTGTTTGGTCGGTCGGCCTTACGTATTCTTTTGTACTTTCTTGCACATTTCATTGCAGTTCCACCTCTGGGCTGCAGACTCCACTATTGTTACCTAATGAGCTCCTTTCGAACTGCAATCCTAGCGTGCCTTGCAGTCGCCTGCCGACCAGACCCTAGTTTATAACGCGACTCGTGTGCAGAAGCTATTCTTGTGGCCAGCTGTTTCCATTTCTGTATCTTCGCCCTAGGTATTTTACAATATTTGAATTTTAACTTTGAACTTCTTGGACGTAATGCCTTAGTCTTTGCTAATTTTACTTCTGATATTTCTATCAGTGCATTACCTGGGCTGTCTCCGCAGCTGTTCATCCTGCGACGTTGCACTTCCAGTTGTGGTTGATGGGACACATTTCCAGACATTTGCTGCCCTTGCATCACGCGCTTCCCAACAGAGCACTTTAGGTTGCTGAAAAACGGAAAGAATTCCACTCTCCACACACTGTGGGTTTTCTTTGAACGTACCCACACTGGGGCGTTCATTTCTTCTTTTCTGACAGCCTACCTGGCTGCACATTCTTCTGTTCTTCACCACCTACTCCATTTGTATGGGTGCCCTTTGTCTTTTCTATGGCTCAGAGTGGTTGGGTGCAATTTCCGTGAGTGATGACACTAATGCAATGCTCCCTGTCAGGTGGTGACTTATCCCCTTTGTAGGTTGCATGTTCAGTCACTGGGAGTACAATCTGTCAATGGATGTACATTGTGTTTACATAGTACTAAAACAGTGTTTTGTCATGTCCTTTAGGGTCCAGTAGTGGTACTCGGTCCTGAAGAAGGTGGCCTGAAATCATCAAACCAGCCGAAACACCATTGTTTTTGGTTATGCCTTGGTTTAACACCCCTTCATTTCAATTCCTTTTTATGGCATTGACCCTAACTAGCACAATTTAGTCTTCTTGATTTTGAACATTTCCCATTGTGCTACTACATGGTTACTAATGTGATGCAGACTATTGTGAATGTATTAATTGAAGTCAGGGTCAGTCAGGTATTCTGTTCTGTGACGCATTTACTTTGACTATCCGGTGGGGATTATTTTAGGTTTTGTTTTTCACTACATTTTTTTGTCTGTATGTACATCCCTTATTTCTTTGGTAACATTTGTATACAGGTTCTTAATTGTATTTTAGACCTTCACAATATGTATATTTCAAATGGATTGTGTCCTCCAACGTATTCCAGATCTTTGACATGTAATGTCCACAGCTGTGTACTTCGGAAATTATTCGCCCGAGGGCGTCTTGCGTCGATGGTGTCGGGTCGATGTCCCTCGAAGGCCTCTGTGGAGGGCGACGTCACCCGATGTTATAAATAGGACGCAGTTCTGATTTTTCCGCAAACGTGATTGCTTCGGAGACTCGGCACACCGCATGTATTCCTCGTGAATGTCTTTGACCTCTCAGACTCAGCGGTCTGGCTTTAAGACTTGCCGGGACTGCAAGCCTAAGATGTGGATTACAGACCCGAATCCCATTTGTTTGTGGTGTTTGGGCGAGGGTCATGACATTGACGACTGTTCCAAATGCCAGTTGCTGACTGCTAAGGCCTTGCAGGAGCATAAGGGGAAGTTACAGGTAGGTAGGGGTTCTAAACCCAGTAACTAAACCTCAAAGCTGCTAAGGGGATGTCCACTGACGATTCGAGGGGCAACTCTCCCTGTCGGAAGGAGTCCCGGGGATTTGTCCTCCTCGTCTTAGCATTCCCGGAAGCGCGGTCGCCTTCCCCGTCCTCCTCGGAGGATGGCCCAGTGAGGGAAGTGGCCTCCCACTAAGTCCTCGACTCCGGAGGAATGGGCAGCCTTCAGGGAGCAGATGCTGCCGATTTTTCAATCCCAGGGCATAGTTCCGTTCGCGCCTTCAGAAGAAGCCAGCACGGAACGGTCTCGGTCCGTCGCTCATGCACCTTCGGGCTCGAGTCCTCGGCGCGATACTCATCGGGAACCTTCGCGGCCCCGTTCGGACAAGGTTCCAGTTGATCGCCAGAGACGTGCTGCTTACAGGTCTCGGTCTTCGTCCCCGACAAAACCGCAGAAATCTGGTAACGACTCGCGGTTGGCATCGACTCCGTTGGCGCTGTGTCCATCTGATACGGATGTCGAAGCTTTGCCTCCGCACCAACCCTCATAGCTGTCGGCGCCCTCAACGGCTTTGGGGCCTTTTGGCCAGAATTTGCTGATGGAGGTCCCTGGTACTGTGGATCCTCCAAGGAAGGCTACTTCCAAGTCTGTGATGCCAGTTAAGGATTCCAGACCCTCTTCTGTCCCGAGGCAGGAGTTTTTTCTCCCTCTTAATGATATGAGGATGAGGACAGGTCAGATTTGGAATTTGACCCTGTCGAGCCTGATGTGGCTCAGGTCTTTTCCAGAGACATTCACTTGGAAGAGTTGTGTCAATCTCTTCATTATCCCAGTGGCTTGGACACTTCTCCTGACCTGATCCTGGGGCTCATGCTGAGTCATCCGATAGGAGACTGATGGCTAGGGTCACTGAGTATCGTGGTTGGTCTAGTCCTCTGGAGGCTTTTGTTCAGGATGTCTTCTCTGATATTTTGGATCAAGGTCCGTCCTCTGACCCAGTGTTACCTTTTCATTTGACGTTGCAGAAAAGGGTTGCGGCTGCTTGTCAGACACCGGAATCTCTTCCGGCGGTTAACAAGTCGTTAACCAAACAATACCGTCCTTCCAGTAGCGACCCCAGCTACCTTTCCTCTGACCCCACTCCTGAGAGTTTGGTGGTTCAGGCAGCTACGGCCACCTCGAGACAGACGAGGTACCCTACCATCCCTTCTGATAGGGACGACAAACGAGTCGATGGTTGGGCACGCAAGGTGTTTTCTGCGGGGAGTATGGCGCTGAAGTCTCCCAACTCCACTTGTGCCTTAGCAAGATTTTCACACACACTGTGGAATTGTTTCCCTATCGGCTGAGCATATTCCCAGGAGGGAAGAAAGGGATGGGTTCCTTGCTCTCATGCAAGATGGCAAGGATGAAACTGAGGCCATGTTGCATTGTTCACCGGTTGGGGGCACACTGTCTCAGCAGCTTGAAGAATGGCTAGCTATTACTTCGGATGTGTGGGTTCTGGATACAATAGCCCACGGCTACTGCCTTCCCTTCCTAAAGCGGCCTCACGACAATCTACCGGTGAATCTCTTTGAAGCTTCCGGAACTGCTCCTTGTGCAGGAAATCTTGACCCTGCTGGAGAAAGGCGCTGTAGAACTGTTGCCTGTAGCAGAGAGGAACAAGGGTTTGTATTCCCCATATTTTTGATTCCAAAGAAAGACAGGGGATTGAGACCCATCTTGGACTTGCGTTGGTTGAACAAACTTCTCAGGAAGGACAAGTTCAAGATGGTCACTCTTTCTCAGGTTCTTCAGGCCCTTCGACTTCAGGATTGGTTAGTGTCTGTGGACCTACAGGATGCTTACTTCATGTGCTGATTCATCCAAAGCACAGAAAGTACCTGAGGTTTGCGGCTCGCAGCTAACACTTTCAGTTTTGGGTCCTGTCTTTCGGATTGACCGCCGCCCGAGGGTCTTCCCCAAGCTAATGGTGGTGGTGGCTGCGTATCTCAGGCGAGGGGGGATTCACGTCTAACCCTACCTGGACGACTGGCTGATCCGTGCACGTTATCCCGAGCAAGCGATGGATCATTTCAGTCTCACCTGCCGCTCCCTCCACAAGCTGGGCTTCTCCCTCAATTTCAAGAAGTTGCATCTGATACCTTCCCAACAGCTCCAATGCATTAGGGCTGTGTTGGACACGTCCTTGGGGAAGTGCTCGCCTCCCAGGGTGAGGGCTCATCACATTGTGCAGATGGTGGACAAATTTCAACATGCCCAGTGTCTCCGGGCTTTCGAATTCTTAAGGTTGCACGGCCTCATGGCATCCTGCATTTTTATGGTGCCAGAGGCCAGGCTGAGGATGAGATCCCTGCAATGGGTACTCGGATCCTGTGGTCACAATTCTCAGGCAAAATGTTGGATCCTGTTCCGATTCCACGATGGGTCTCACAGGATCTTCTGTGGTGGGCTAACAAGGGGAATGTGATGAAGGGCGAGCCGTTTTGGCAACCGTGGCCAGAGGTGACAGTATTGACAGACGCTTCCCTCACAGGATGGGGAGCTCATGTCGACGATCTGACCGCCAGCGGTCGTTGGTTTCCGTCTGAGTCCAAACTCCACATTAACCTGTTAGAGCTGAGGGCCATCAGGCAGGCCCTGAAGACTTTTCTGCCATCTGTGCGGGAGAAGAGTGTCCTGATCATGACAGACAACACAGTGGCAATGCATTACCTCAACAAAAAAGGTGGGTAGGGTCACTCCCGTTGTGCAGAGGCAATGCAGCTCTAATTCTGGGCAATCCAGCAGGGTATATCGCTCTCGGCAGTACATCTGGCCTGAGAGGAGAATGCAGCAGCGGAAGCTCTGAGCAGGTGGAGCACAGTCTCTCACGAGTGGGAGTTGGCTCAGGAAATCCTTCTGGAGATCTTCACCCTTTCGGGAACTCCACAAGTGGATCTCTTTGTGACCGGTGCCAGCCAGAAGTGCAAGAGATTCTGCTCAAGCGAATTTCCTCCGAGAGGAGCCTTGGGAGACGCATTCGTCGTGGATTGGTCATTCCCACTTCTGTATGCGTTTCCTCTTGTCCCCGTCATTCCTTAAGTGTTGAGGAGGTTGCGGAGGTTCGGTTACCACATGATCCTCATTGCTCTGGATTGGGCCAGGAGAGCGTGGTACCCGGACCTTCTAGAAATGTCCATCTGCCCTCCACGTTGTCTTCCCTACCGAGAGGATCACCTCTCATGCGAGGGGGAGAGGGGATCGGGTTCTCCATCCAGAGGTCAAGACTTCAAGGCGCTTGGTATCTGAAAGGTTTAGATATAAGGATTGGGATCTCCCGGATGATGTGATGAAGGTGTTGCTTTCGGCTAGGTGGCCGGCAACCAAATCCCTGTACCGTTGCCGTAAGTTTTGTGACTGGTGCAGAGGACAAGATGTTGATCCTTTTCAGTGTTCCATTCCCATGGTTCTGCCTTTCTTGCTTTCTTTGGCCCACAGGGGCCTTCAAGTAGAGGTACCATTGAAGGTTACCTGGCTGCGCTGTCTATCTTCAAGCGCTCGTCTGAAGAATGTTCTTACTTTAAGATTCCTCTGATTTCCCGATTTCTAAAAGGGCTCACTAATGTGTTCCCGCCATCCCCGTTTCAGCTGCCGGTTTGGGATCTGAATTTGGTCTTGAAATTCCTGATGGGTGCTCCATTTGAACCTTTGCACTCTTGTCCTTTTGAGACTGTTGTCTTTCAAGATGGTTTTCTTGGTTGTGGTTACATCCGCTCGCAAAGTGAGTGAATTGCAGGCACTATCATCAAAGCCACCCTTTACTGTGTTCCACAAGGATAGGGTTGTGCTGCGGGTACGTCCATCCTTTCTACCTAAGGTAGTGTCTGAATTTCATTTAAGCCAGAAAGTGGTACGTCCTGCTTTCTATCCTCCTACTCATCCTGGCAAGGAAGAGGAGCGGCTCCATAGGTTGGACCCTTGGAGAGCTCTGAGCTTTTATATTTCTAGGATGTCCAAGGTCAGAGTGGGTGAACAACTCTTTGTGGGGTACGCTGGACACCGATTGGGCCAGGCTGTTACCAAAAAGACCTTGTCCAGGTGGATTATCCTCACCATTACTGAATGTTCTAGATTGGCGGGCAAGGACCCTCCTGAAGGGTTGCAAGCTCATTCCACTAGGGGCTTGGCTCCTTCCACAGCCCTGCAGCGGGGAGTTCCTATTAGGAATATTTGTGACGCAGAGACATGGGCTTCTATCCACACCTTTATCAAGCATTACTCCCTGGATACACTCCATGGTCACGATATGGCCTTTGGTAAGGCAGTTCTTTATTCTGCCATTTGATTGGGTATTCTAAATTCTTTTCCCTCCTCCATTTTCTGGTACTGCTTTGGGAGTCAGTCAAAGATGTGAAATACGTTGGAGGACACAATTCACTCGAAGAAGTTACCTACCAACTGGTAACATTCTTTCAACTGGATGTTCCTCCAACGTATTCCACATCGCCCTCCCAGCCTGCCCCTCTGGAGAATTTCCTATGCTATTGCAACTTACGTTCCCTCAAGGCTATGGGCAGCCAAGCAGGCATGGTGTACGAGCATGTCACACGTTATGGAGTAAAAACATAAACTAAGTCTACGGGTGCCGTGAGTCCTATTTATAACATCCGATGATGTCGGCATCGTCGTAGGCATTTGATGGACATCGACCCGACGCCATCGACGCAGGACGCCCTCTGCTGAAAAATGTCCGAAGTACACAGCTGTGGACATTACATGTCAAAGATGTGGAATACGTTGGAGGAACAGCCAGTCGAAAGAACGTTACCAGTTGGTAATTAACTTGTTAATTTATGATCTTTGGTTTTTCATTTATTCATTGATTAATTTCAAGTAAAATCTTTTTATTTGCTCTTCATTAATTGTTTGCTGACCTATTTTACTTGGTTTTCAACTATTTCATGCATACCTCAAATCATGTGACTCATTGACTTTCATACACTCTTTGATGCTGAATTTACTGTGACCTCTTTTTCAAATTATGTCCAATGGGAACACACCCCCTTGTCTGTGTGTATACTGCTCTTCCAAGTTCCCTTTGCCGTTGGAGTTCCCTCTATTTTGATGAATATTCCCTGTCATCAGGACTGGGAATCCTCAGTAATATTAAAATAAATATGCATTTTTCCCCTTGGAAAAAAGCAATACTGTTTGCCCATTATGCCTGTACAGGCACCCACGTAGTCCGTCCACTTAATTTTGGTCCCTTTCGACGCTAACCAATGAGGTGGCAGGGCTTAAGCTCCACCCCAGGCAGCCATCTTCAGATCTTTCACTGCAGTCTAGTGACTAGGGAATCCTCCACAGCTCTCCCGAGCTTTGTCTTATTATTCAGTCTTTCAAATACTTTTCAAACCATTTTGTTACTAATGGATAGTTTCTTCTGCCTGACGCACTGTATTTTGCAGCCCAGGAAACTTTTGTCTTCATCTGGAAATCCTAGAGGTAGGATCCTGCATCTGGCCCCTCATGGCCATGAAGATTCCAGCTAATACATTTGTCCAACCTTCACATAGAAGACTCTCCTGGGCAGTCATATGAGACTCCTTCATCTGGGGAGTGCCATTTGTCTGAGGGTGAACAGTCCGTCTATACAGTCCTGTCGGTTACCTCAGGACCCCTGAGAATCAAGCTTCTAGAGAAGAGTCATCAGTGGAAAGGGGCACAGCACCACCTGCAAAATTATGAATGAGTTGAGGACAGCCTGTGAACCATCCACGACATCCTAAAACCCACTTCTCTGTTTGAAAAGCATCGGAAGCGACAGGTAAGACCCCCCTCATCGACCACCATACCAAGCCATCGTCCACTGACAAATCGTCCACACAGACATATCGTCCATGACGTCCTCTACAGTGGACATGTCAGCATCCACAGGCTGATCGTTGTGGCTAAATTGCTGTTGACGGGTGCCTTGTCAACGTGGAATTCAACGGTCTTCGTCTGCAGAGTTGTCTTTGTTGATGGGAGGAGTCCCTGTCTAATTTCCCAGCCTATCGAAAATCCCTTGTCCACGACTACCTCTGGGAGCCCTCGTCCATGTGAGTCCACGACCATCGACAGGAGAAGTTACGTTATCAGATAACCGGATAGGAGCCCTAGTCCATGAGAGCCCTCATCCACGACTGTCGACGGGGGATAGTACTGTCCACGCTATACAGAACAACTCTTGTCTACAGCTGTTTCTATAGGCGACTACTTCCTTGACCACGACGGAAACCTCATCCATGACTAAACAGTGGAGGGGAAATGCATAAACTGGAAGAAAATCAATCTCAAATGGCCATTCGTCCACGAGTGCTACGCCATTCATGAGGAAAAAGGTAGTATATTCTCGACCTCACACCCTGCCAGTGCCACACATCAGGTGCTAATACTAACCTGTCCCCCTTCTGCAAAAGATTACATTTCCAGACATATTTTTACAAGAGGAATTCTCTGATATTGGAGAAGACAGGCCACAATCTGTGCCCAAGGAGCACAGCCCTCCATGGCACTTGCCCTAGACAGATAGACAGATATGCAACTCTTGTTGATGCAGCAACTAGGAGTCAAAGAAACAACTCCCAACCTCAGGGACGGAAGGGTGCTTCACTGCAACGAAAACATATGGGTCTCTCTCTGCCACAGTTCATAAGGGCACCTTTATTTCTATCCCTGACCTACTTACAAGATTAGGGCTGAATACGCAAATGGCCGAGCCTGAAGGGGTAGGGGGATGGAGATCTCCCCACCCCAAGGGCTCACCTCAACAAGATATTGACAAATGGGAGGGTTAAGACATTCAGTAGCAAGAGAGGCGCGATTCCCTTGGAATGTCTTCACTGCCAGACGACACTGCTTCCTTCCATTACAACAATACTTGATCACCAAGTATTGTGTGTAGAAAAGAACGCAGTGCTCTGTGAGCACAGAGACAAGATAAAGTGGGACGGCCACGGCCATACCATTTCTAGACAACAGATGGGAAGCAAGGGCGAATAACCTGGCCAATCAATGTTCTTCTCCCTCCAGTGTCCACCAGGAGGAAACACGTGAACCCTGCATCACTACGAACTGCTGACAAAGAAGGCAGGAAACTCCAAGCTGTAGGCAGGAAAGTTTGGGCTTCCCCATCCTTCTCTATTAGGACAGTGTATTCACCATGACTGCGAGATATGACAGGTAATTGTGGTCCAAGTTTGAGGGGAGCCTTCCGACTGAACTACAGACGAAGTAAGGCCATCATTACAGACGGAGAAGCAACATCTGACCACATGATTCACTCCACGGTGGAAGCCACAGAGTCCAGGTCAGGCAGATGACTCATGTTGCGGCCCTGCATGACCAAACGTGCATGAAAGCGATCAAACTTCAGACCTAAAGTGCAGGCGCAGATCCTCTGTCATTGGAAGGCCAAGACCCCCTTGGCAAAGAGGTGAACAATCACCTGAAGGATATTAAGGACACTGATGCAGACAGAGCCATCAGTTCATTGAGACACAATGACAAAGAAAGGAGTATCTTCATGACATATCAGGGAAGTTTTGTTCCAACAAGCTGTTTTAATGCAAAAGGCTAGGTCAACCGGTCGACCTCCCGACAGATCCTCCAGATACACGACACAAAAGAGGCAAGCATGGGACGGCCCAGAGAGGGGCCCAGTCATCCAGAGAAAATGGACGGGAACCACCATTCCCTGCCACATCGTGCCCTGATAGGAGGATGGATCAGCCACTACCTGCATTGATGGCAAAAGATCACCCCAGACAAATGGGTGCTACAAAGATTAAATTAAGGACACATTGAGTTCCTCACACTACCGCCAGTCCTACCTCCACATAAACGCAATACTCGCCACATGGCCCAGCTCACCCTGAGGTGGAAATATTGCTATAAAAGGCTGCTCTTCACAATGAAAGAGGGAAGAGATTCTATTCACGCCTTATTTCTAGAGAGGTGCCTGCTGCCATACCTGTGCGTTTTCACCATACATGTAAAGCACATAAGTTTCAAAATGAACACACCCCAACAGGGCCTCCATTGGATCCAGAAGCGGTATATTCTAGCATCAATCCACCTACAGGTGTATTTTTCACATACCCATTCCAACATACTAACCCTACCTTGGGTTTACAGAAGGGTACAAGCATCATCAGTTCCGGGTGCTTTCGCCTGCGGTCAGTCCCGAGGCTCCAACAAATATCTCGGCCAAGTGGTAGTACACCCTACAAGAGCAAGGGTACAAGTCTTTCCATACCTTGACAATTGGCTCATCATAGCAAACTCGTAGCAAAAGAGACCATCACAAATCTAGTTTTTCCCCATCAATCATGAAAAGTCAGTAATTATTCTAGCGTGCCACACCCTCTTCTTAAGGGTTGAACCAGATACCCACATTCCGGAGGTCAGTCCTTCATTTAAGGGAATAACATCTTTCCCAGCTGGTCAATGGGTTCTTAAAAACACGCGTAAGCACAGTATGTCACTACCAGTCCCTGCTGGGTAGGTTGTCATTTATATGGCTGGTTCCTACTTGCAGTTTGAGAATGAGACCAATACAGAAGGAATTCAACCGACAAGGGAATTAAGCATCTGGCTCGTATGAAGACTGTGTGCACCGGCGGTCACATCCTTTCTACCGAGCTCTACCCAGTTAATGGGTGGACAAACAGCCTAGAGCAAGTCCTGCCCTTTTTCAGGCAAAGGCCCCTACTTCCGTGCTTCCCGGCCAGAAAGGGGACCTCATCTCTGACCCTTGCAGGTCAAGGGCATATGGTCCACACAAGCTGTAATTCCACATCAATATCCTCGAACTCTGAACCATTCGCTGGGTGCTGAATCCCTTTCAACCAGTTCTCATAGGGCAGCGGGGTCACCGTACAAATGGACAACACAACCTGTATGCAAGACACCAACCAGCAAGAAGGTAACAGAACCGCATTGTGGCCTGTAGAGACAAAGCTCATTCCGGCAGATCAACGCAGCTGGGACTTTCTCTTCGTCCCACAAATGGGAACTCATATGGGTCGAGGTTGAAAGAATTTTCAAAGGTTGGGGTCACCCCCACATGCATCTCTTTACCACCAGGCACCACAGCGTATGCCTCTCTTCGGATCCAGGTCCCAGAAGAGGACTCACTAGGGGTTGCCTTCTCCCTAACATGGATAGGCAAGTCCCCTTCCTGACTCTAACCTGGTTAGCACGAGTACTGAGGTGAATAACAAAAACAACACTACAGGATGATTTTAATAACACCGTCATGGGCACGGTAAGTCTAGAATCCAATTCTCCAACATCTGGCAAGCTCCACACCCATCCATATCAGAGCGATTGAAGTGCTACCATTGCAACAGAACAAGCTAATCCTTCGCCACACCCTGGATTGTTCTCTCTCTCAGGGTTTGGTCGTTGAACCACAAAGACACGCCACCCTAACATTGCCAGACGGATATTGTGATATTATTCAATCATCCAGGGCTCCGCCACATGCATAGAAAGGAGAACAGTTCACAACCTGAAGTGAGACACAACAGCTCGACCCATAGTCTGCTGCAGTAAGTGAATTGTTGCCTGACTTAATTCACTTGGTGGTCCGGTTGCAGGATTCTGTCAAGGTTCACTTCTTCGACATCACGCCTTACTCCATAAGTCCCGGAGTTACTGCCTCCAACCCTGCATTTAAAACCCTCAAGAGGGGTTTGCTGATGACCCTCCCACCAGTGCCAGCACCGACTCCAATCTGGATTCTGAACACCGATTTCATGACATCAGCGGCTCCTCCTTACGAGCCCACCCACAAATGCAATGTTTTTCCTCTCTGATAAGGTTGCTGTCTTAGTGGCGATGACTGCTATGAACCAGAGTACTGCAAGCTTTATCTGCAGAGCCTCTGTTTACAATCTTCTTAAAGGACTAGGTCTGAGCACATTGTACTTCCAATGGCCTTTGGCCATCATACCTCCATCGGGGGATGCACCTTGCCCTTGATAGATCTATTGCGAGTACTAACTTCTAATTACAGTGCACTAGCGTTTTTAGAGCATCTCCTAGATAGTTTTTCACTCATGGGGCTGTTCGAGGGCCAGCGCACTTCCGAACCTGGTCATGCCAAATGGATAGTGCATTTCATTACCCATTGCCCCAAGACCAAGGGCAACCAGCATACCCATCTAGCTACTGCCCATTACCAGAGGGAGGGCATCTACAACAGCTCTAGGAGTGGCCATGAAGGACATATGCAGGGCGGCTCCCTGGAGCACACTCCATAAGTTTGCCAAGTACGCTATATAGAAGAAAATGCGGAAATGGAACCAGCTGTAGGACGAGCAGTCCTTTGACATCTGGTTGTGTGAGGTAGTGCAAGCCATTGGTCTTTCCCTCTTTCCCTTCATGTTTCAAGCATGCACACCGGGCCCAGGGTACGCTCTGTTGGTACTATGTTTGACCTATGTGTACTTCATTGAAGTAGGTGGCATGTTTCCACTGCTTGGTATTCTATTCAAGCATGTGAATCTATGAAAGATCCAATGCTGGAGAAATGCAGTTATGATATGGCATTTATAACGCGCCTACACACAAGTGTTTTAAGGTGCGACGAGGCAAGGGAGGGAGAATAGAGGGAAGACAGACAACGATCCTACTAGGCCAGGTGTCATTCAAATCGCGCAAGTGCATGGGAAGGGGAGAAGTGTGAAGGGGGGAAGGTGGAGAGGACAGTGCATTACATGGAATAAGAAAAAACCGAAAACAAAAAAAAAATATTGGTACAGCCAGCAGGTGTCCAGTGCAGGTAGTGGGACTGTAGGGATACAGAAAACAGTCCCCAAGTGTGGGGGATGCCAGGAAGGCAGTGCAGGAGTGCAACTGGCGGTGTGGGGGACCTGGGCCCGAGGATAGAGGGCGACAGGTAACCAGTGCAATTTCAGTGGCAGCAGCCAGGAAGTCAGCAAGGGAGGGCGGGGGAGCAGAAGCAAAGAGAGAGGTTTTGAGGTGCTTACAGGTAAGTAACTAAGACATTGTCTGCATATGACAGCCACGCTAAAGGGCAGTGTCCTACGTCAGGTGGAGCATTCTTGCAGTTAATTATTTTCCTAAATCCTCAATAGAAATATTAAATAAGGTCGGAGCTGAACTGCATCCCTGTTTCAGCCCAAGATTCACCTGAAAGCTCTCACTGGTACAAACTTCTTGACTAGTTCTAATACAGTGATTAGTTCTAATACAGCTATTAGGAAGCAATCCAGTTCCCACAATTTCTCTAAAGATGACCAACACAACTTGTGACCAGATCTTCGGGTTTTTCTTGTCTATTACAACTGGCAGGCCATCTTTTTTTTAATCTCAATATATCTTCAATGTCGTCCACAGTAAAGATCAAGGCCCTTTTGTCCTTTATATGTTGGTAATTACTTTCTAAATCAGGCACATCATTCCGGTAATGCATATCAAAAATATATTTGTTGTGATGTGTTTTACGTGTATATGGTGTCTTTGGAAGAAAGGGAGATGTGTTATGTTGTGCTTGCTTTGTATGTATGCTCAGAGGTGAGCGCTTAACCAAGATGTCACTCCAATAATTATTTAAAAAGGGAGGGAAAAGGAGAATTAGGAAAGCACACAATACCAACACTTTTAAAAGAACCACAGCAAGTCAAGAAAGGCAGAGTCTACTGTAGAGCAAGAAAGTTCATAGGCCAGGCCCACTCTTGGAGAGAGCAAGGCGGAATGTGCCCAAGATCACACAGTTGAAGTACACTTTAAAACTTTAATAGTTCAAAAGGAGTTGGATCAGTTCAGAAAAGTTAGTTAACGGGTCCCAGGTCACCCCAGGATAGAGTGTCAAGGATTTACGGGACACCTTGAACAGTCTGTTGCAAGGGAGACCAGGCGGGACACAGTACCTGAAATGGTAAGAAAGCTCCAGTGGGGGAAGTTGTTCCTGGCAGCGGTTGTAAGTCGATGCCTCATCTAGGGGAAGAGAAGGTCTCGACGTGGAGGAAAGCTGGAGGTCGTTACACTGCCAGGGAAGAAACCAGCCGCAGAGTTTCTCGGTTAAAAGGTACTACCCTTTTATTCGCGGTAGTGGTGAAGCGTGGCTATCCGGCTGCCGGGGTGCTTGGCACGGGCGATTCGACCACGAGACGATCCAGGAAGGTGAAAAGAGGGCAAACTGGTTAACCCCACCAGTTCAAAGGAAAAAGACTCCAGGATAAAGATCTTCTCTGTCGTCAGGAAATGGTGAGGCGGTTCAGCAGGGCTCCACCGGTGGTGGTGTCGTTGCAGGTCAGCTCAGCTTCTCCCTCTTCAGATTCTTAAGGTCCTGTGGCGACCTCTGAAGTTCCAGTCCCCAAAGCCCTGCTTTTATGCAGAAAACCCCCATTCACCAGTCCTATCTGTCACTCAAACATGATAAGTGGTGAGCCGGGCGGCTCACCACTGGGCCAATCACATAAGAGTGCGACTTGAGTTGCCGAGGCAACTCAGTCCAGGGTGCCTATTCCCCCCCTCCCACACATCCTGTAGACCCCAGACAGAGTGGCACCACTTTGGAGGCTTGTGTGCAGAAGCCCGCCAAAAGTGGAACAAAGGGCTCGACTTGGGTTGGAGTTACAGAGGCGAACACAAACGCCATTTTAAAACCGAGTCCTGGCAAAAAGACCCAACCGGGGAATAAATATTAAATAAATAACCAGGCGGTATCTTTAACATTGCACCAAAAAAGTGGTGCGTTTAAAATGAATGGGAAAATCCCATAGGAAATATTCCGGTGGAATATTTCGCGTGGTAACCACTGCCACCAGCCAGAAACTCAACGAGGGGGGACTGCACAGTTCCACCTCGAAAAACAGACCCTGGGGCAATCTAATTACCCCTACCAGTACTTCCACAATATGATGGTTTGTACCGTTTCTGTTCGCAATGTAAGACTAGTCAAGTCAATGGTGACTTTACATGCCCTGGGAGACAGTAGTCAGTCCCAGGGTATGGAGTCTGTTTGGGGGTCACTATGACACCCCTGTATTACTGCACTGAGGGTGCTGTGTAACACACATCCCAAAAACACATGAAGCCCTATGGAGTAAAAAACCCCATAGCCCATAAAACACATTACAAAGTCAGAGGACATTCTCAAATCATGCCTAAGAGTGGGAGAAAGAGTCTCACTCTTAGCAGGAGAAAAAAATAAACCCCAAAAATCCAGCAAAGCTGCTGGGGGACTCACTAGGTTTGGGAAATTAGCCTATACAGAGAATTCTCCCTAACGCACACACCCACAACATTCAACTGAATCTGAGAGACCACGTTTCATCAACCGTTCCCGGCACCAATAGACTCTATTCATAATCTTAATCTGCCTGGATCTCTCACCAAGATTAAAAGAGCACAGCCTGACATTCCTGCCCATGTTATGCCAAACATCCGGGGTTATATCGAAACCGATTGTCTTACTCCATTCTTCCCTGAGACCGTCATTACTCCTGTAATTTGCAACAATCAACTTGTACAATATGCTAGCCAATCCCCCCGTACATTATGCTAGCCAATCCCCCCTCTCCATGCTTCGGTTTAGCCAAAAAGAGATTCAAGTCAAGGTTATTTAACCAGTCAATTTCAACAATAGATTTCTTCAAACGCCTATAATCAGTCTTTGAAAAGCCCCCAATGTCCCATTTCTTTCACTTCTGCAACAGCCACCCATCTGCCATCCTTCTCTAAATCACCAATCCATTTTACACCACCAAAGAACCAATCGGGCCAGAACAGTATTCTTCCATTATCTCTAATGTTCGGGTTTAACCACACAGACGCTTGCAGTGACTGCAAAGCATCGACCCCCAACAGCTCCAATACATTTCTCCAAGCTTCCCGTAAAAATTCAGTGTCAGGTAATTTCTCAGCACCGAAGTTAGATTGTGTAGTCAGAAGTGCCTTTGGACTCAACGGATCACAAACATTCGCTTCTGCAATAGACCAAGCATCCATCTCATTATCCAAAAATGGAACAAACGATTCTGCTGAAAAAGCCAAGTGATAGGTTCTTAAATTTGGGACCCCCATCCCACCATGATCCACAGGTAACTGAAGTTTCCACATCTTGAGTATAGGAGGCTTGCCATCCCAAATAAACTCCTACATTACTCGCTCAAGTTCCTTCCAATAATACGAACGAATATTCGGCGGAAACATGCTAAGAATGTAATTCAGCTCTGGCGCCGAAGCCCTCTTGAGCGCATTGACCTTACCCCACAGTGACAAATTCAATACCAACGATCTGTCCTAATCCATCTTGAAGTCCTTACAAATGTCTCTCAAATTCTCAAAAACCATATCACTTAACAACGGTGTCAACCATATACCCAAGTAGCGCATTCTTGTATCACACCACCTAAAACCCATGGACGTGACCAAAGACTTATCACACCTACAAGTTAGAGGCGTGACCTCTAGTTTCATCCAGTTAATTTGGTAGCTGGACACCTCGTGAAAACTGGTTGAAAGTTGCATTAAACAGGGTGATGAAGTACTCAAATTTTCTAAAAGCAAAATATTACATAGAACCAGACATTCTGCATAACTCTCCACCAACCAACTCCAAGCAACTCAGGTTCACAACTGAGTTCAATAGCCAACAGCTCAATTGCAAGAATGAATACATTGGCGAAAGCGGACAACCTTGTCTCGTACCCCGTTGTAGTTGAAAGAATTCTAACCATTTGTGTTCACATCCACCGTTGGACTTGCATATAATAACTCAATCCAAGAGACAAATTCGGCACTTATATTTATCTTGCGTAGAACCCAGTATAAATATTCCCAGTTCACTCTGTCAAATGCCTTTTCGGCGTCGAGAGAAAGAACTGCCATATCACTATCTGAGTTTGAGGCCTGACCCATAGTAGGAATCAATTCACGGATATTAATGGATGCACGCCTGTTTTTAAGAAACCCCGATTGGTTTTAATGATTCAATTTTGGGAGAAACTTTTCAATTTTCAAAGCCACCACCTTAGATGAGACTTTGTCTGTGTTAATAAGACTGAGAGGGCGATAAGTAGACTGCGAAATGCCATCCTTCCCTTTTTTAAGAATCACCGAAATTGAAGCATGACTAGTACACTTAGGCAACACTCCTTCCTTCGTATACGCCACAAACATGTCCTTCAATAACTCAAGTAGTAGTAAGAGTAGTGGAGAGGAGAAAGGGAGAGAAGAGAGTGAGCAGGATTGTGTCGGAAGCGGCCTCCATACGCTCATACGTTCATACGCGAGCACGTACGTGAGGTGCAGCTTGACACACCCCTGTAGGTCCTTTCCTCTAACCTCAGTGGAGCGAGGTGGTAGCCGAGCGAGCGTGGAGCGGAATGTGGCCAGGTGGCCGATACGGCTTGGATTCGGGGCTCGTGTGGATCCTCTAAGGTGCTGTTCTGGTTGCTTGGCGAGCACTGCAGTGGAGTGGGGCTGCAGAGCCGCGAGGACGCAGTTGAGCCGCAGTTGAGCGGTGGGTGAGTTCCCTAAACATACTGGGGAACAGTGTTGTGGCCGGCCCTACTAGGCAGTAGACCAGACGGGGCGTAGGGAGTTTGAGCCCGGGTTGACCTCGGGGGTGGAATCCCGCGGCCGGACTGTGGCTGGTTGGGTTACAGGCCACTCCGGTCGTGGCTACAAATTACTGCTCCCTTCGACTCTTTCTCAAACGCCAGTTGTCTGGCACATAAATATACTCCTTGGGGTACCGGAGGCGGTCTCGCGCAGTGAAATATTGTACACGCCGGGTGGAGGTGCGGTCTGACGCGGCTGTTTGTTCTCCTTACTCCTATTTAGTAGAGGCGTCCACCTCTGTAGTGTCTTGTTTACACAAGAGATATAGGTGAAGCTAATCAGTACCATGAAGAACGGACACTAGAGATGGGAGAGGAAGTACTCAAGTGTCGGGAGTAATATTTGGCGTAGCCCAAAGGGCAGGACTATAACTGCAAAACGCGATCTGAGTCCTGGCTGTTTGCCCGGTTGGCTGAGTGATTGCTGGTGGCCTCGAGTAACTTCCCACTGGTGAAACTTTGGTGCACTGTCTGTCCACAACCTTGGAGATGAATAGGGAGTAGGAAGTAACATCGAACCTAGCCGACTGAGGCTATCTAGCCCAATATAGCAAATAATTAGTGCAATACACTAACAGTCCGGAGCTAGGTGTATCTACCGGAACAGTCAGCACACTATTATTAACTCTAACTGATAATATCTGGAGACTGTGGGCTGTAGCCTTTGATCCAGAGATAGAACAACAACAGTATACTTGCTGGAAAATAAAGTGGATTGAACCCTGCTAATTGTGAGTTGTCAAAGCGAGTGGTTTGGGTACTCGTAGAGAGTCCTCTTGAGACGTCTCTAATGCAATCAGACAGGAACCTGAACCATCCTCTGTACAACTTAAGGAAGACCAAGTCAAGAACAGTCGCTTGGGGTCCCGCTAACAAGAAGGCCGAGATGGATAATCTGATGCCCAAAGTAAAAACAAATAAAAGCTCTTCGAACAATCAAGGTGTGATTACTTCCTTCTTTCCCCCACGAGAAATAAACTCTACTACAATTGAAGAAGTTACACCTGACCAACGAGAAAATCCTTTACTGAGTATATCCAATTTCGAAGATATTGACAATAACTCACTATTAGACTTATGTCTAAACATTCAGAGAAACATGACACCACAACCTGAAGTAAGATTCAATAATAACAGCAGTCTACCGATAGATAAACCTATGAACATACTTTCAGGGACTCCTACGGTCAAAGATCGATTAGAGAGACTCTCCGTACCTCCTAACCTGGCATTAGCCTCAATGGAAGATGATCCTGATGAAATATTTGACCGTATAGATAAATCTAGTACAGGGCTAGCCGAAATTGAGGCGATTCAGGCATCGGTAGCCTCGCTGCAGTTTGCACTTAAGATCTTGCTGAAAATGTCGGGGCGGATTCTAGCCAATATGGACATCCTCCTCAGGGGAAATAAGGAGAGAACGATATCGGTCGAAGATGTGGAGGCAAATCTATCTGAGGCAATTCATGTAACAAGTGAGATTGATAAGCAACAGGATTTGGAGATCAACGTGGAATCAGACAGAGCCGATCCATTCTTCTCCAAAAAACAGAAGCGTTTAGCAAGAAAAACAAACGAGGGCAAAAGAGCCAAAGCCACACAACTAACACCGACAGAGAAGAATGAGAGGGGAATGACTACCAAGAAGAGTAGGAAAAGAGTTGCAAGAGCCAAGAAAAGAAAGGCAGCTCGAGATGGATATTTGACCAGCTGGCTACTCCCCGAACAGGGACGGTCAGTGGATCATGAAGAAAGCGTAGAGATTGTGGAAGAGATGGAGGCGAGCCATAGCAGTGTAATAGATACATCTACGGTAACTAGTCAACCGATAATACAGGAAGATCTACCTCTTGAAGTAAGGGTCACTTCGGACAATAAGAATGAGAAGAAAGGCAGTCGAATATGCCTGATTAAAAATCTATATCAGAGTAAGGCTAATAAATGGCTATCGCGATCAGAGTTTTTGACATGATTATATTCTGTCCCTCAACTGCGGGTACTAATTTCAGATGACTTTCAATTTGTCGAACCTTTGAAAGGACCAAACCCTAATGTCTCCGCCATTCACTGTAAATTTGTAGCCATGGCGGATCTGTTAAAGTACAAAGAGGAATTAAAATCAGTTGACGTGGAAGTGGATGTTGACTTAAATGAAATAGATCCCAGCTGCTGGGAGGAAGAGGTTGCTGTTGTTCTGGATACAGTACCCTGCCCCAACATACAGAATGATAAAAAAATAGAAGCGTCTGATGTCCAACAGGTTTTGAAATGGTTGGCTGACGCCCTTCCTGAGATCTTAAGGAAACCATGAGATCTATCTGTTGTATCTTGGAATTGTCGGGGTTTTATGCATTTACTCACACCAGAGGGCTCTACGAAATTGTTGGATAAATCTAGCTGTTTCTGCCTACAAGAGACTTGGACATTGGACCCTTTGGTATTAGATGGGTATAGGCTGTTTCACGCTGCTTCCAAAAGAGGTGACAAAGGCAGGCCATTTGGTGGATTGGTGACAGGAGTGGATAATACCTGGGGCTCCAGGCAGATTGGCTCGAACTGTGAAAGCAATTTACTCGCAGTCGAAGTGATACTTGATGATATAGATTATTTGTTTTCTTTCTTGTTGGTAAATCTTTACAACCCACCTGGAGCAAGATTAAGCGAACATTTGCAAGACTCATTACAGGATGTGTTGGCAAATTGGACACCTGCAGCTACTAATTTGGGAGTAATGGTTGTGGGTGATTTCAATTGCCATATGAGACGGGTGTGTAAAATGCAGAATTCTAAATTGAAAGAGAAGGGTATCATGGTTCACAACAAAAAAGATATTGAGGGCAGTACCGGGGAATCACTGTTTGAATCTTGGGACATGATAATGCTTAATGGCAGAACAGCTAGTGATTACCCTGGACAATACACTTGGTCCAACGGTGCTGCTAGCAGCACGTTGGACTACATATATATATGTCCAGAGTTTCAAGAGCTGATTGTTGACTTGATAGTTATGCCCAATGTGTGGAGCGATCATGCTGCATTAAAATGTACGATGAATATTCCTCAAACAGCCCTCAGTTAGCAATATGGGTATTGTAAAAGTCAATAAGACAGGAACCAGGATTTCCTGGTCAGATAAGAATATCGCTCTTGCGGCAGAAACTCTGGGAAGAGTAGTGTTTAAAGAGCTACACAAATTTAATGATATGTCCATCACCTCCATAGAAGACTGGATCTATGATTTCTCAGGCAAACATGCTGTGACCCCTATGGGGTGTATGACAAGCAGTGTCGGGAACAAACTACCATTCGATAAAATAATTAGAGACATGAAGCGTAACTGTAGAGCTGAGCTTCGCAGAGCTAAGAAATCAATGGCCCCCGGGGAACCCTACTATCGGAAAATTAGAGCGATTAAAAATAGATATAGATCGACCATTAAGGAGAAAAAAAGGGCGGACAAGGTTCTTACTTGGCAAAAATTAGTGAAGACCATATGTGAAAAGAAGACCCGAAACATATGGTCTCTCTTGAGTGAGGCTCAGGGTACACAGAGAGGAACATTGGTTAACCCCATTGAAGCAAGAGTGTGGGTCACATTTCTAGAAAACAGAAATATGGTGGGTGAGGAAACAACAATACTAGGCAGGCCGCCTTGTGAGGCCCCATTTTCCGTAACGTACGAGCTCATCTTGAATAAAATCAAAGAGTTAAAATCATCTAGAGCACCGGGACCCAATGGTTTGGCTAATGCTGTCATGAAAGTATACCCAGAGTTTTGGGCAAGTTTGCTAAATATCCTGTTTCAGAAAATATTAAAGACAGGTAAAATACCCTGTTCATGGCAGACGGCAATATTAATTCCAGTCTTTAAAAAGGGTGATAGACTCGACCCAGGCAACTATAGGTTGCTTTCTATGCTTGATGCTACTGGAAAGATATTTGCCTCACTTTTGCTCAATGAGTTACAATCCTGGGCAGAAGGCAAAGGAGTATTGTCTAGATTCCAAAGTGGGTTTAGACAAGGCTACTCCACTGCCCATAACATCATGATCATGGATATTCTGTGAACCAGAGCCTTACGTATTGGATCGGCCCCGCTCTATGCATTATATATAGACTTTACAGCGGCGTTTGATTCCATACCCCGTAGTCAGTTATGGAATAAACTGTATACAATGGGCTGTCCTGATGGCCTAATATACTATCTAAAACTCTTACATTCAAATAATTCAGTTAAATTGAAATTAGACCAAGAAGGCCACACAACCCAAAAGGTTATACAAAACAGGGGTGTCAAGCAAGGATGCGTAACGGCTCCTTTAATATATAATCTATATACTTATGACATCCCTGATGTATTAAATAAGGTGAGAAACTGCCCGCCGAAAATTGGGGAAGCTAGCTGCCCAGTACTAGCATACGCCGCCAATTTGGTGATATTTGACCATACCATCGGCGGGATGCGAAGATCTGCGGTTGCATTATGGAAATACGCCAAAGAGAATGGCCTAAGCATTAATTTAGGGAAAACAAAAATTATGAGATATACAAAAAAAAGTCTCCCGCGTGCAACTCACAGTTGGGATAGTGAACATCTCATATGTCCCTCGATACTGCTATTTAGGCATTGACTTTGAAAATACTGGGGATTACTTGGCATGTAAACAAACACGCTGTATTAAAGCTGCACAGTTGACTGCCTTATTTTATAGATTTACGATCAGCCACAGCGGTTTCACTTTATGGGGTATAAGGCAACTTTATATACAGGTGTTCGCCCCGGCGATAATATATGGCCTGGAAGCTCTATTAGAGACTGACCTTAGATGGATACAGATCTTAGAGGGTAAATTTTGGCGACGTGTGCTTGGTCTATCTCCCTCTATTCCGGTGGCCATCATTAGATTAGAATTGGGTCTAACCTCTCTAAAGGCATTGGTGTTAAAGAAGAGAGCCGCGTTATATCTCAGAATGACTCGTGATACTAGTAATGATATATTAACTGCGGTACACCAAGAAATAAAAAAGGAAGGCTCGACCTCCTCAATTGTAGATCAGATGAACAATTTGCTCTCTGAAATAGGCTGGCAATCCAGAGATGGTATATACTCAGACAAAGTAAATAGAGCATTGAGCAAACGCATTGATCTCTGGGATTGGCTGGAGAATTTTGAACATCTTAAGAGTCTGAGCAGCTACCAGTTTGTGCAATATAGACTATTTGAATTTAGGAAACCCCAGAGATACTTGAATATCTGTCCATCTATTAGACTTAGACGGTTCATATTACTGCTTCGCCTAGAACAGCTACCTACCTTAAACAACACGGGGAGAAAAGATAGGATGGCCGTCGAGGAACGTATCTGTCGATTATGTAAAGCACATAAGCAGTTGGAGACTGCAAAACATTTGTTAACCGAGTGCTTGGAGATGGCTGATACGTTTATTCCCCTTCTTGGTAGCTATGTGCATGAAACCACACATATTGGGGAAGCCCTGTTTCGGCACCATTGCCTCAACTCTAATCGTCTACGTTTATTAATAGCTCTGTATACTATCTGGTTACAAATTGAAAGAAGACTGGGTATAACTCTGTAGAGGAATAGGTTTTATGAAGGTAATTCTTAGATGGAAGGTATGAAATGTATATATATCTGTGAATAACCTGAATCATTTGTTTTTTTAGAATTCTGTATTGTAAATTATGTGTATTTAAAAATTATATTGGAAACATGTCAGTATTTTATTATGCTATTTAATGTTAAATTTGTGTAAAGTTTGTTTAAACTATAGCACAATAAATATTAAATTAAATAACTCAAGAGCCGAATCTGGTAATATTCTGTAAAATTCAACTGACAGCCCATCTGGCCCTGGAGACATATCAGTATTCAATTTTTGAATATCAGCCTTCAGTTTGACCGATAATCCCACTTCAAGAAGCAAACTATCTGCATCAGGAATGTTTGGGGTCTTAAGGTTACGAAAGAAGTCCCTCCCATTACCTGAAATGCCTGACTCATCACAATACAGACCAGTGATTTTTAAAAATGTTCTTCGTCTAATAGCTAGCTGTAATTCTTTTTTCTTGTGAGCTATTATTTAATCATATTCTCTATTCAGCCTTTTGGATTTGCTAAAAGTCTTGTTTGGACAATTTCCAACTTTCTTATAAATAGAGCATACCATTTTATAATAATTCTCTAAAGTAATGCACTTTAACCGATCACCCATTAAATGATACTGAATGAGTTCATCAAACCTATTTATTTTTTTGTCAGTCCATTCAATTCTGTTCCCATAATTGTTAAAAGAATAGTGTCCCTCAAGATGTTCAGAATAAATATTTTGACAACAGTCAAGGGATAGCTCCAATAGCACATGGTCACTGAAATTATTTGGGATCAATGCAAAATGCCTAACAATGTTATAACCCAGTTAATTAGTTAAAACAAAGTCTATCCGTGAATATCGAGTGCCATTGGTCCAAGTGAAATAAAAACCATCTTTATCCGATCTTGGCAGTTAAACCAAGTGATTAAGGATAACCAAATATTAGCATCCACCATCTTATCCTCATCAAAGCCTATTGCTTGGATAGCATGGTTGTTACTCAGCATGTATAATTCACCTCTATTACGCTCCTTCTTATTCGATAATATCAAACGATGAAAATTTAAATCGGCCAAAATAAGATATTGACACTTTGGGTATTCCTCTATCCATTTCTCTATAAATATTTCAATTTGGCTGATTATCTCTAGCTATTTCGTTAAATTACCCGGGGGTTATAAACATTAATGAGCAAAATATCTGTTTTTTGGTATTCCCCTTAAGCACGACATTCACTGCAATTACATTTAAACATTGATGTGATGGTAAAAAGTCAACAGCCTCCATATGTGATATGACTCCAATAATTAAACCCCCAAAAGGTAGTCCCTTCAGATTGCGTTGGGCCAATTTTTGAAAAATGTGAAACCTGTCTGGGTAAAATGTCTGCATTAGCCATGTTTCTTGCAGTAAAAGAACGAGTGAAATCCTCTTGAATTCCAATATCTAATAATTACCTGTTTGGGATTAGGACCATTTGGTCATTCTACATCTGCCAAATCGCCAACAGTGGCTCGAGTACCTTTTATTTCTAGTTTCGCTATTTGATTTGGTATATAGCGCTGTGTACATTTTTGGGACAATTTCCTTGACGGTATCTGAGGTCGAAATATCAAAGGAGACTTCAACAACTGCTTTCCAAGTGCCTTTCTCTAGTCTTTTGTGTTCTTAACATTTTTCAAACTCATACCCCAACTTTCAAAAACGTGGTGCTTGGGTCATAAGCTCAGTCACAATGGGGAAGATAACGTGCATCATCGACCAGTTAGCCTCCCAAGTAACTTTGGAGATTTCTACAATTGTGGGATCATGAGTAGACAATGTTTAGGCTATGAACTTGATGCATTAACTCTTTCACATTGGAGCTATTAAAAAAAGGACAGGCTGCCGTGGCATATAGATCCAGTATCTTGAGCTTTTTAGTCATAGACATATCTGATCCTACAAGTATAATCTTATCCCCCTTATTTCCCTTGTCTAGGGCGTCAAGCTTTTGTAAATTAATTGGACAGCCAGCCTCATAGGACCCTTGTTGGGTATCCTAGGTATTTAAATCTACTTCCTCACCCACCACATTATTCAGATTAGAAAAATTGGTCCTATGATCATGGTGGCGGGTTATGGATAGAGCTGTTGCATGTTCACCATTACTATTTTTAACCCATGAGTCAGGGATCATTCTGTTTTTCCATTTGCCGTCTTAGGCACATTGGTCGGGATAATCTGAAAACCCCTCTGTTTTAAGACAGAGTTCTTTTGAAATGCTTGTTTCAAAACCTGAGTAGCTACTGTAGCAACATTATAGTTCTTCTTGTCCGGCCTTCCCACTTTTGTTTCCAAATATTTCTTTTTTGGAATTTTTTTCCCTCCCACAATTTTGTTTACCCGGCAGCTTGATGTGGAGGATACTTTATCTATTGTAACCGCTTTAGTAGTCCTGGGGTTTGAAAGCTCAATACTTTTGCCATTACTTTGGATTTGCATATAAGGCAAACTTCTTGAATCCTCTTGATGTCTGGGCTGACCAAAGACAGCTCGTTCAAGTTATCTGTCTGAGGTGTTTCAACTCTGCCAGACTCCGTGATGGGAGCTTGTGATGTAAGGGCCACATCTGCCAAGCCTGCAAGACCTTGCTTGATAGCTTTCTGATCCTTGAACATATTATTACACAAGGTAAATAGTGCAAAATAATCACAAATTCAGGTTCCAAAGTAGCAGCTAAGTTCATAGAATCATGATCAGAAAAATTTGATTGAAGTATAGATAAGGCATAGGTCTTGGCAGCAATCTTTGTCAATTGAGGGGACTTTGATAAATCCATAGATGTAGTGGGGAACTATCGTTCTCCAGCATGGGGTCTGGCATGGATTCACATGCTCATGAATATTCCCCGTCGTCAGGCCGGGAATCCTCGGTATAGAAAAAAATCAGTATCAGTTTTGTTTCTGATCTGTCTTTCTTAGTAGTAACCAATCATACTGCCCCCAGCCAATGACTGCCCTCTCCCTAAGCCCTGCCTCCGGCAGCCATCCTCAGATTTTTACCGCACGTTCAAGTGTTGGGAGCTCTCGAGCTTTTGCTGCGTTTTCGTGCTTTTTCAGGAGATTCTTCTAATTTTTCGGTTAAATAGAGCCTCAAGCTCCACCGTTTCTACATCCGATCAACGGGGATCCATTTCAGAGTTTTCTACGCCCCTCAAGGGTGAAGATTTCGTCGAGTTACGCTTTTGGAGGATTCCAGAAGTTCCGAGGCCTACCCCGGACATGGCCCAGGAGAAAGGAAGCTCGATGCCCGGGAAGCTGTTCAGGACCTGCCCTGGATGCCAGCTTCAGAATCTTTTCAAGGAGGACGAGCATTCGTTATGCCTCTACTGTCTCCATGAGGACAAGACGCTCACGGAGAAGGACTGTGCGTTTTGTGGGAACATGTCGGAGCGGACCATGAAGGATCGCCACCTCCCTCTCGCCAACTGGCTGGAAGGGAAGAGCCCGTCGGGCGAGAAGAAGAAAAAGAAGTCTGAGCGGTCTTCTAAGTCCTGTGAGGGCGCCCCGGCGATGGGGGCCCAACAAAAGGCTAAGCACCGCGAGTCCGCCGGCACCGGGAGCGCCGAACGGTCGGGCTGTTTGGCTGCCAGGCAGGGCGCATCCTCCCCGGCACCATCAACCACGAGCCAACGCTCTGGCTCGGGTAAGAGGAAGTCCGAGAACCCGGCGAAGCTTCTGGAGAGGCCCCGGTCGATCTCGAAGATTCCGGCAGAGGGGGAGCGAGGCTTGGCCCCAGGCATCCAGAAGGTGGCGATGGCCTTAATTCATCCTGCTAAGACCTCGATTGAGGATGTCGCCGCAGCCCTGGCTTAGCCTGTGGAGGCTACACCAGTGGAGGCGCCCTCAGGACCCAGAGTCTCCCTGCCACAGCGGAGCGAGACGTCTTTCAGGCCCATTGAGAAGACCCCCACGAAGTCCTCGTTGGAAAAGGTGGGGGAGGGGCTGGTGGCCATAGTGGATACGGACACGACCTCTGAAGAAGAGCTCATCGAAGTCTTGGAAGAGGCCCAGCCCATCGGGAGGGATCCCGACGAGGGCGACGGTGTCGCCGACAAGGCGTCGCCGACAAGGCTCCTCAAGAGCCCTCGCGCCTGTCATTTCCGGCGCCGCAGGACACCTCGGCGGCCATTTTGTCAGCGATTCAGTTCTTATGCTCGGAGATGAGGACAAGGTTGCCCCTTCCCCCGACGGAGGTACCTGAGCCAGACCCGACGGGGGAACCGGAGCCGGGACCTTCGGAGAGTCCACCGCATAAGAGGAGGATGCATCCTACGCCACCTCTCTCACCTCTGCGGCCTGCTCTGCCTTCCCCCGGTCTACTACCCACGGGGATGATACAGGCACGGACACGGCTACGACAGGTACAGATGACGACGGTGGCAACGACGGGACGTGTCCCCCGTCACCCCCTGCTCGGGCATCCCCGCCCGACGAGATTGGATCCTTTCATGGCATGATTTCCAGGGCATTCGAGCTTTTTCAGCACTGCCCAGAAGAAAAGAAGAAAGAAGGGTTCCTTTACCAACGGCGCGAGGCTAAAAGGAAGACGGTCCTCGCCGTACCGCTTCTTGTTGACATCTGGGATGAGGGGCTCGCCCTCCTCAAGAACCCTGCCATGGCGCTGGCAAAAAGGGACCGGTACGAGAAGAAGTACCGGGTCCCCGACGCTGCCCCCTTCTGCCTTCGGGCACAACCTACCCCGGATTCGGTCGTCTCGGCGGCGGCAAAGAAGAAAGCTGGGGGGGCATCGGCCTTGACATCAACTTCCCCGCCGGACGGCGAGGGCAGGAAGTTGGACACGATGGGACGACGGATCATCTCATCCGCAGCGACGACTATCAAGGCGGCCAACACCCTGGCTATCGTAGCCCGCTACGACAGGGAGTTGTGGTTCAAAATCGCCCCTCTGTTAGACTTCCTTCCGGACGCCAAAAGGGCTGAGGCCCTTGAAATCCTAAAGGAGGGGGAGATTGCTTCGGACCACGCCATCACGGTGGCAACAGACATCGCCAACACCGGTTTCCGTCAGTTGGGCAACAGCGTTTGCTTGAGACGACGAGGATGGCTCAAGGCCACGGATTTCCACCAGGATGTACAAACCAAGGTTTTGGACATGCCCTTCGACAGGAACAACCTGTTTGGGAAGGCGGTTGATGAGTCCCTTCAGGCCATCAAGACAGACACAGACTGCCCGGGCACTGGGAGTGCTCCAACAACGACGGCCGTCCTTTCGGAGCTCTGGAGGCAGACAGGGTGCCTCCAAGGGATCCGGCAGTGGCTCCTCCACGTACCGCCAAGCGGCGAGATCTTCGTCCCAGGAAGCCTACAGGGGACGCGGAAAGTCAGGTGGTGCCCGTCGTCGTCGACAGGGAGGTCAAGGAGGCAAGGCGGCCTCCAAACAAGATTGAACCGACCGTGGGGTCGGGGCCCCGCCGAAGCACCCCGGTGGGAGGCCGGCTGGCGAGGTTCATCAGCGTGTGGGAGTCCATCTCCACCGACCGTTGGGTGCTGGACGCCCTGGCCCAAGGGCACGCCCTCGAGTTTCAGAAGTGGTGCCCTCGCGTTCCATCCGTGGCCAGGAAGGAAAATCACGTCCCTCAACTACTGTTGGAAGTAAGGGCGATGCTCAAGAAGGGTGCCATCAAGCTCGTCCCAAAGAGGCTTCAGGGCTCCCGAGTTTACTCAAGGTACTTCCTCGTAAAAAAGAAGACAGGAGGATGGCGCCCCATCCTGGACCTACGACGACTGAACAAGTACATCAAGGCACAGAAGTTCCGTATGGTCACCCTCCAGCATGTGCTGGGACAGCTGGTGGAGGGCGATTTCCTGTCGTCGTTGGACTTGGAGGATGCGTACTTCCACAGCCCCATTCTAAAAAGACACCGAAAGTTCCTCAGGTTCGTGGTCCAAGGGCGGCACTACCAGTTCAAGGCCCTCCCGTTCGGATTGAATTCGGCACCCAGGGTGTTCACCAAGTGCCTCGCACCGGTGGCGGCGCGGCTGTGCCTACAGGGGATCCACGTCTACCCCTACCTGGACGACTGGCTCATCCGGGCAAGGGAGCTCGCCGTGGAGCACACTGCGGAGACCGTCCAGCTGCTAATGGACCTGGGATTCTCCATCAACTTTCCAAAATCCCACCTGGTTCTGTCGCAAGCCGCCCTGTTTCTGGGAGCCAAGCTCGACACAGTGGCGCTGTTGGCCTCGCCGTCGGAGGAAAGGACCAGGACCATTCTGGGCAAGGTGCAGCGTCTGCTGGCCAAGGACATGGCCAGGGTAAGATCTATCAAATCTCTCCTCGGGATGATGTCGTCCTGCATTTATCTGGTGCTCCTTTGCAGGCTTCGGATGCGACCCTTACAGGAGTTCCTCGACGCCCGCTGGATCCCGTCGACGGGCAGCTTCGAGGACAGGATCCCTCTCAACGAGACGTTCCGTCAGGCGATCCGGTGGTGGCGTACCCGCTCCCATCTGTCGGTGGGCACGGACTTTCAGACCCCAGCTCACCAGGTGACGGTGACGACGGACGCCTCCCTGGAAGGTTGGGGAGCACACTCCTGAGATCTTCACGCGAGAGGAGAGGCCTTTGGCTCCCGGAGGAGAAGTCTCTCCACATCAACATCTTGGAGCTCCGCGCGGTGTTCTGGGCCCTCAGGTCCTTTCTTCCATCCCTCAAGGGCAAGGTGGTGAGGATCTTCACCGACAACACCACCACGATGTTCTACATCCGGAAGCAAGGCGGAACCAGGTCTCCGGCCCTATCCAAGGAAGCCCAGGTTCTGTGGCATTGGGCTGTCGCCCAAGGGATGTTTCTGATGCCTCTTCATCTGGCAGGAATAAAAAAACACGATCGCCGACTCACTCAGCAGGGAGCTGCGCTCTTGCCACGAGTGGGAACTACGCCAGGATCAAGTGGATCGACTCTTCCGACGATGGGGCGAACCCCAAAACGATCTCTTTGCGACGGGGAAGTGCCGGAGGTTCGCCAGCAGGTTCCCCCAGCTGAGGAGCATGGGCGATGCTTTCTCGTTCCCCTGGGACGGCCTATTTCTTTATGCGTTCCCTCCGCTGCTGTTGCTGCTCCGGCTCATCAATCAGCTCAAGAGGTCCCGATGCAGGATGATCCTTGTCGCACCGGCGTGGCCGAGACTGATCTGGCTCCCGGACCTTCTGGACTTGTCAACGTCCCCACCAGTCAAGCTGCCGACGGACGCAGACCTTCTCTCCAGAGAAGGAGGCGCCATTCTTTACCACTACCCGGAGTCGCTGAACTTGCAGGCCTGGCTCCTGCAGCACTAGAGTTTGGAGGGTACGACATCCCGGCTGACTGCAGAGAGGTTCTTGCAAAGGCCAGGGCGTCCTCAACTCTCAAGTGCTACGGACATAAATGGAAGAGGTTCTCTGTCTGGTGCCGTGCACAGAAGATTAACCCTCTGCGGATTACGGCCCCTCAAGTACTGCCGTACCTACTGTCGCTGGCCAAAGCTGGATTGGCTCAAACCTCCATCAAAATACATCTGGCTGCAATCTCCCGATATACCAGGATGACAGGACGGGCGTCCTTGTGGTCTCATTGCCTGGTGAAAGAATTCATGAAGGGACTATTCCGATCATTCCCGCCGGTGAAGGCTCCTGCCCCGGCGTGGGAGCTTAATGTGGTGGTGACCAAGCTCATGGGGGCCCCATTCGAGCCTATGCATTCGGCGCCTTTGAAGTTCCTGTCATGGAAGACAGCTTTCCTCGTGGCCATCACCTCCGCACGACGAGTGGGAGAGATCCAGGCCCTATCTTGCAAGCCTCCATACTTGACTTTTCATGACACGAGGGTGGTGCTGAGGACACACCCAACCTTTATGCCCAAGGTGCCGTCGGACTTCCACCTCAACGAGCCCTTGGTGTTGCCAGTTTTCTTCCCGTCGCCTTCGTCGCCGGCTGAGAGGATTTTGCACTCGCTGGCTGTAGCTAGAGCGCTGAAGTTCTACGTGGACCGCACGAAGAGTTTTCGGAAGACGTCACAGCTGTTTGTGAACTTTGGGACTGTGAATCAAGGGAAGGCTCGCTCGAAGACTTCCATTTCCAGATGGCTCTCCGGCTGCATCATGCACTGTCACCGGTTGGCAAACCGACAGCTCCCCGGCCGTCCGAGAGCCCATTCGACCAGAGCGATCGCTGCTACCACGGCGTTCCTGTCTGGTGTGCCCCTGCTGGACATCTGCAGGGCTGCGACGTGGAGGTCGACGCACACCTTCCAAGATTCTACTGCGTCGATCGGGACTCCAGGGAGGAGTCCAGGGTCGGCCAAGCAGTGCTGCGCAACCTGTTCGCCTAAGGTGAGCCTGGTGAGGAGGTAAGAGTTGCTTAATGTTGAGTTGTTGTATTGCTTAATGTTGAGCCTGTTGCCACCTCCCGTGGTTGTGCATGTGTGTACTGCTATGTATTCTCTTATTCATGAGCATGTGAATCCATGCCAGACCCCATGCTGGAGAAGGAACAAGTTACTTACCTGTAACTGTTGTTCTCCAGCATGGGTCTGGCATGGATTCACATGCGAACCCTCCCGCCTACCCCTCTGCGGCTCTTCACTTGGTCATACTGCCACTTTTCGTGCTACCAAATCTGAGGATGGCTGCCGGAGGCGGGGCTTAGGGAGAGGGCAGTCATTGGCTGGGGGCAGTATGACCCAGAGACCAGTGATTGGTTACTACTAAGAAAGACAGATCAGAAACGAAACTGATACTGATTTTTTTTCTATACCGAGGATTCCCGGCCTGACGGGGAATATTCATGAGCATGTGAATCCATGCCAGACCCATGCTGGAGAACAACAGTTACAGGTAAGTAACTTGTTCCATCTATCTATACTTTACTTATATAGCGCCATTCGTCCGTGGGCCTCATTATGGAATGCAGTGGATCTGTTAGGAGTTTGTAATATCAAAGCCAGAAGTAACCACAAAGTCGTTTCCCAATGACGATTCCTTTTGTAGACTTATAACCATAAGTTGTCTATGGGATTTTCAAGTGTTGAGTTCATGACAATAGGAACCTCCTTAGGTAAATTAACTGTGAGACTCACAGGAAAAATCCTAATGATGTACACATTCATGAGTGTATTCAGACGCAAGTTTCAGAAATGCCGTGATTTTCCCTTGTTATAGCCAGACTCTTCATTACTAATGGAATCCATAATACTGACAATAAGTGATTTAGAGTGAGTACTTGATTTACTTACTTTTCTTTTTCAGGTTACGGTTCATTGTGCTTGCATGGCCACTAGCTGTACGCTCCTTACTCCATAATGAATATTTACAGATTGCTGAAGGGCATTTCAATCCTTATTTTCGGTAACGGTGTAAGACAGAGCCAGCACCCCACTTTTTCATCTGATGCCTTATCTGTGAGAATCATAGGGAGCGTTAGCCCAGTTTCGGCTGTGTAAATCCGAGTTAAACAGTCATTTTGCATGATACAGGTAAGGAGGTTATTCTCTTCTGAAACGCTCTAGACTTTAAAGCCCTTGGACGCTATAGAAGCGGCTGCTGTGGGAGGAGTGAGCTGCATCGTGCACCACAGGTCGAGCTATCATAAGCAGAAGTGTTAATTTTCAATTTGAGATAATGCTTCAGAGTTAAATCCGACTATACAGTGCATAGTCTGTTTACAGGATAAGTGTGAAAACGTAACTGTCGTACAACCTGGCTCTATTGTAATGAGTGAGCTTGTTAACAGTGGAATGGCTTGTACATCTTGTCAAGCTAGAAATGAAATCACGTAACGTCCTAGCCGCGCATGTGCGTGGAAAACAATACACAAACAAGGTCTGCTTAATGATAATGGGTTAGCTAAAATGACACTTTTTTTCTGAAAAAGTTAAGGCCGATACTGTTGGAGAATGCAAACTAAGTGCCATCAATGAAGAGACAACAATAAATTCTCTAACAGAGGTGTTGTGTGGCTTTGACATGTATTAGCACTAAAATAATTGCACAAATGCTGAATATTCCAAATTTAGAAAATGATGCGGAGAATGTCGAAACTACTACTAATCGGATAAATTCTCCTGTGACTTCCATGGAATGTGTAAATGAAAAAGTAATGACACATGACATGACAGAAAATAAATCTAACCCATCATTAGTGGTTGTGATGCAGGGAGATATGGTGGATGTAGCTGATGAATGTGTTAATCTGCAACCTAATATGCATAATACTCCTGTAACCAATAACAATGAGAGGTTTGAGGGGAGGGAGGTGACACTGAGAACAAAGTTGGATGCAATGGAGATGCATAAGGCTAATGAAGAAAGGCTGAACAAAGTGAAAGGAAGCAAGATGGTTATAGCGAATGCCAGTGAAGTACATGATGTGATTGAAATACGTTTTGCAGAATCACCCTCACAGAGTAGTGTTGCGCACACTGGCAGAAATTGATGCTGACCCGGAAAACGGTTTGCTTGTAATAACCGAGACTAATTCTGATGAACTCACATCATTAAGTGCAATTCAAATGACTGACATGGAACCCGTTGTCCAGACAGAACATGTAGTAGTCTCAAATGAATGAACGTACCGCAAGTATGCGCTCTAACGAAATGTTTGAGGCATTAGAAAATGTGTTAACTACTTTAGTAGACAAAGGTGAAAATATTGAACGCAAATTAGATGTTCACTCCATACTACTACATAAAAGCATTAATAAAGGGAGAAAAACATTAAAAGACAGTAGCACTAATACTGATATAATAAAGGGATTATCTAATGCAAGTCCCGTCATTGGGGGTAATGAGGACATTCAAATAGAAACAATACAAGACACTCAAGTAACTAACTATAATATTACTGAGAATGGATATAAAGGACAAGGGAAAGGAAACAATGCCTTAGTACAAGAGCAGATACCGAAAAGTAATAAGAACAAAATAAAGGGCGGTATGAAGGCTAACAAAAAACAAGAAAATCTCCCAAGCGGCTATGTACACAGATGAAACTCTAAGGAAGAGAAAAAATTGATTTATCATGCATACGCAAATAGGGACATCCATCATTGGAGAAATTGAAAAACAACCTCCACTTATCCCTAGTTCTAATAGTGTGAGTGAGATTGTCACACCTGTTGTAAGAGTAAATAATATGGAAAAGGAACATGTGGTTGCAGTACATGCACCGCCTCGGCTTATGGAAAGTCGAAAAGATAATAAAGATAAAGTCTAATGATATACGCAATTATATTTTCAAAGAGGTAGCAGGCACCCCTCTACAGAAAGAACATGGTATGATAACCTGTTCTGTGGTTTTTCCCCACTTTGAGAGTTCGCAGCCATCGCTTTTTGCTCACTGTACCTTTCACAGATGGGAAATATCCATTTGCATATCAGTCTTTGTCCCACCGTCATGGGCAGTCCAGCACCGAAATGCTATGGCTACGATATTCTATGGCTGACTCAAATGAGCCAGACCTTGAGTCCCCACCAATGCGACAAAATGGAAGCAAACTTGCTATGAAACGTATGAAAAAGGCTGAGAAAAGTATCAGTATTTCTAATTTACTTGCTGATACACAAAGCATAGTTTAAGTGAACATAACACACATCAGGAAATAGTAAAAAAAACAAAAAATAGCCCATAGGCGCCCCTCTGTGAGAACGAACACGGCCCATTGACCTGTTCTCTGGGAAGGTACCCACTCGAGTTCGCAGCCACACTTTAGCTCACTATACCTTTCACAGATGGGACATTTCCATTTGCATATCAGTCTTTGTCCAGCACCGAAATGCTATGGCAATTCCCTTCTGAACAAGAGTACCAACAGCAACTCCATACACATGTTTCAGCCTTGTTGGGCCTCATCAGTGAGGTGGAGCTGCGCGCCTCTGAGCACAGTGAGCAAGGGGTCCACGTCTGGATGACCCTAGGTCAATGGGCTGTGTTCGTTCTCGCAGAGGGGCGCCTATGAACTGTTTTTTGATTATTTATGGGACTCGGGTTTGGTCACCCTAAATTTTCTAGGGTCATCCAGACGTGGACCGCTTGCTCACTGTGCTCAGATCATTAGATTATATACTACAAAACGGCACTGAATTTAGAAAATTAGCTTACATATGTCAGGAAACAAATATGAATATAATCAAACAAGACTCAGAATATCAAAAACATCAGCAACCCAACACAGCAAAATGCCAAGGAGGTACCGGTGAAACAAAGCATTTTGATAGGAGCTAATAGTGGTACAAGAGAGACAAAGAAAACACAAAAGACACAGCAAGTACACTCCTTTAGAGTTGCATGATGGCTACTGTCAATGGCTCCTCGCTGCCTTTAAAGCCCAATTTAACAGTCACGATAACATTAATGTGGTAATATCGTGGAATACAAGAGGAAATTCCCATTATACATCAGATGAGGGAATAATAACAAATGTGCACTTATTTTTTGTAGTAGCACTGCAAGAAACATGGATGTGTGAGAACTGTGATATTGACGGGCGCAGTACGAGCCAAAGACTTGCCAAGAAAGGTCAGCTGGGGCATCCCAAGGGAGGTCTCTTGACATCAATACGTCATCCATGGACAGGAGTTGATACCAGATGGTCTACAGATATGGTATTAGCAGTATTGATCCAATGCCAGATCTCTACATGGGCACCTATCCTTGTGATTCATTTATATAATCTTCCAAATGGTACCTTTTTAATAAGGTTAATATCCAAACTAGTCCTAAATATCCGATTATCTTATTGGGAGATTTCAATGGCGTGCTAGCAGAATCATTCTGTCCTGATAAGGATGCATTTAAGTCAGGACCATATAAATCTCACACCGCCAATAGACAGGGAAAAGGGTGGAATGATTTAATTTGTACCTTTAAATTAAAGTTGTTGAATGGAAATAGTCCAAGTGATATGATGAGAAAACCTATGATGAGAATAGGTAGTTGGAGTATGTCTACCATTGATCATATTGTAATAAATGAGCTGGCAGAAGATTTTGTGTGTGACATGACTGTTGGTAGTCATGAAGAAAGTGATCACCTCCCTCTTTCTCTGATGTTAACGAATGGTAAGGCAGACAAAAATAAATACGATTTATCTGGAAACATCATGATTAACAATGCTGGTTATCGTATAACATGGAATCCAAATAATTTGGCAAAAGGTAATCAAATAGTGGAAGTAGAACTCATTAACTTTATTTATAAGTTCCAAGTAGTTGTAGACACTACAGATTTAAAGTTGTTGGAGGCATTTGGAAATGCTATAGTCGCAATAAAAAAAGTCTCGGCGCACAAACGCAAATATACCTCTACACATGAAAGATGGAATATGATCCATCAGAATGAGCCTAAATATGATAATGTCCATAATGCTAAAAAACTGCTAGTTAAAACGATAGTCACTAAACAGTGTGATGCTCATGTGAAAATTAAAACTGCCAAATGTGAATACAGGAAATGGCTTTGGCAAAATAAAACGGAGAAGGCTAATGAAATTTGGCGTACTCTGACCCATCTGGCTAGATCAAATAACACTCAAGTATATGGGTGGTAGTAAACCAATCAAAAAAGAAAGCACCCCCCGTAAATTGTGTGGCAGAGCATGAATGGTCTGTTCATGTTGATAAAACGCTGGGAGCTCTGAATCCTGTCCATGAAATATCTGAAGTTATGGTAAATGAATTGAAGTGTAGTCTTTCAGCTGTAGAAATTAAAGAGTTGATCTTATCTCTTCCCTCCTTGCGAGCAATGGGACCTGATTGTACGTGTAGAGCATTGATAAAACTATCGCCAGACAAATGGGCCAATGCTTTACACTTACTGGTTGTATGGATAGGAAAACATAACAAGGTACCAAAAAGGTGTCATTTTACCTGTATATAAAAAAGGTTTCTCTAAAGATCCTGGCAATTACTGCATGTTAGCGATGCTGGATATTCCAGCTAAAATATTTGCTAAAACATTACATATGGAACTGCTACAATGGATTAATGAATGTCATGTTTTGCCATCAAATCAATCTGGATTTCATGCTAAATCATCGACCCTTGACAATATTACAGAAGTGGTATCAGCATTGAATACACATGGGCTAGACGACAGTTACCTGTATATGGGGCTTTTATAGCTTTCTCAGCCGCATTTGATACCATTCTTAGAAACAAACTAAATTGAAATGCTGGCATATTCCAGCTGGTTTGCTTTCGATGATGAGACTATTGTATGCAAATACATCCGTAAAAGTGAGACTAGATGGAGAGGGTAAAGTCTCTGGGCTAATGCCAACATGTTGAGCTGTTAAGCAGGATTGCAATTTAGCTGCAACCCTGTTTGACTTTTATTTAGCGGATCTTCCTGAGGCTTTTAATTCAATGATGTAAAATTACCTTAAAATTGGCCCTTTTAAGGTGGGTTGGCTTGGCTATGCGGATGACCTCCTGTTAGACTGCACACCGGGTGGGCTACAATATAAACTATCAACATTGGAAACCTTTGCTACTAATAATGGGTTTAAAATCAATCTAAGCAAGACAAAGGTGATGTTTTTTTCAGGAAAAACAAGCCGTGTAGCTCGGAAAAGAAATCTGGGATGGACAATTGATGGGTAGACGATTGAAGTTGTGGAATGTTAGATATTTGGGAGTGATTTTAGATCAGAAGCTATCCTGGAAACAGCAATTGATAGATATAAAATCCAGATGTATGAATATCGTTATGACGCTAAGCCACTTTATTGGCAAACAAGCAGGGATGTCCATAAAGACGATAATGCTGCTGTACGAGGCAAAAATAGTGTCATGTCTTATGCATGGACCGGAGATCTGGGGTATGAAATTAATGGGCGAAATTAATAGATTTGAAGGTAAAATCTTAAACATCTTACTTCGCATACCCAGATCATTACCTAGTGAATACATTATTTTAGAATGTAATCCGATGTAGATTAGTGCCGTCATGGAATATAGATGTGCTGTGTTATATACAAAAATGTGTATCCTAGATAATGGGACAATGATGGTTGATGTGATCAAACCGGTGAACATAATTGAGAATAATTATGTATTACTCTCTTGGGTCTATGAAATCCATTTACCACAAATGGGCGAACGAGAATGCAAGTAGTTGGTTAAGATATTCCACACCTAAAGTAAAACACCTGCTGAAAAAAGCCATGTATGAGTTTGGGCAAGAAAGAGATATGATACAGTTAGCCTCAAAAAGTAATAGTGGGATTTTCATAAAGCAAAGAGAGAGTGACTCGGGATGCCAAAATATTTAATTATGTATCCTGAGGCTAAAACTCTCCAAGGCTATTTAATCTTCAAGTTTAATATGTCTGAATGTCTGAAATTATGGGGACAAGATAAGGAATTTTGCGAAAGAATAGATGGTGTCAATTATGCAGAACGTCTAACATTGAAACCGCTAAACACCATGCATGTGACTGTGAAAGCATAAATGCGATTAGGTTGAAACATGTTAAAACATATGACAACAGCTATGATTTAAACATTGTGAATGCGATTTGGGAGAAACTCCTAAATGGTCATGATCTTAATGGCATTTATCACATGATGATCTTTTATGAGTACTGTATGATTATCCTTAAACAATTTTCTGAGGATGTATTTTATTAAATTTTAAATTTGATATTTTAACAATCTAAGTGATCTATTTTTTTAAAGTATTTCATTTTGGATTGTTATCTTCCGTATGATATATGTATTCATAATTGTTGTCTATGATGTTTTTAGCATATTATATGTAAAGCCTTATTGTTGCTATATGCATATTAAATAAATTAATAAGTAATGCGGAGAGCAAGGGGATTTAAAGACCATCAAAGGGGGAAGAAATTACTTCCGCCACACTTCTAGATAGGACCTGTTGGCACTAACCTTCAATCCAGTCTTGGTTAAAGCAATACTGACCTTTTGATCCATCGCAGATCTTTGTGACCCACACCGAACGACAGGTAACCACTTGCTGTTTACTTGCCCCGCTGTGCTCCGTGCTGCAGAGTGATTTTAATGGTGTAGGTAAAAGGTGCTCCTTCTCCAAAACAGCAGCAACTGGAGAGAGACTCTGCCAGCACGGTATGCCACAGGTAACCACTTGCCATCCACTTCGCACGGCCAGGCACTTATAGGGCACCATCGCTGCATTCTCTGAGAACAAGCAATGAGAGGCTTGTTCAACCCCATGCCATCCCAGCAAGGGGGTGGCAGATCGCTCTTCACTTGGAGGGCAATCTCATCAAATCCATGGAATCTTTCAGTGGTAAAATTGAGGATATTGTTTTCCTCTGCCCTCTCCCCCATTCTTCCCCCCGTCCTCCCATTATTCAGATGAAATCCACTACACTAGCTCATGAGGTCCAAAAGGTGCTGAACATTGGCATTGGAAACATTCCCTTCTTCCAACTGGGCGTAAGGGTTCCTTTCCAGCCTTTTGGGGTGCCAAAACCAAACCGGGCCACGCCTGTGCAATAGACTGAACCTTTACCTGTTCAACCTTTTTCACCCTAGGATGAAGATCTCTCCGGCGCAGATTGTCTTCTCTTTCTCATTGGGACTGACTAAATGCAGTGGATCTGAAAGGTGCCGCTCTCTACATTACCATTTGGGACCGTAGTGGGCTTCCTTAATTTCTGCCTATGCAGCAGGCAGCTGCAGTATTGGGTGCTCCCTTTCAGGCTAGATTATGCAACCAGTGTCTTTATAAAAATGAAGTGGCAGCTCATTTCTGGCTTTAGTGCGTTAACCTGCATCTTCATCCGACTATTGATGTCTGCAGTATCTTTTTAACTTTCTTTCCCCTGGATTTGTAAGTGAAACCAAGCAAATATTCCTTAACAGCTCCAAGAGCAGCATCATAGATTTACACTGGGACAGATATGCTCCAACTTGGATACCCTGGCGTGGCGGACTTCTTTCCTCTCTGATCGAATCCTCCCAGTTTCATCTTGGGTCCTTCCTCTCCTCTATCTCTACCTGTGGTGTTCCCCAGGGGTCTAACCTTTCTCCCTGGCTGTTCAACCAATACCTGTCATTTCTGGCCCACAGCATTGCTGCGCTCTGCCCCAACGTCCAGTGCTATGCGGATGACACTCAGCTCATATTCAGGCTGCCCTCAGCCACCTCTTCTCTCTCTCTCATCTCTATCTGTCCGCCATCCAGGAGTGGTGTGCCGCCAATGATCTCTGTCTTAATGCCAGTAAGACCGATATTCTCCTCATCGGCACACCCGCTTCCTCCTTTCCTGTCACTCTGGCCGGCCTCTCTTGGCCCTCTTCCTGCTCCCACGTATGAGGCTAAATACCTTGGGGTCATCTTCGACTCCACTCTCTCCTTCTCTCCTCACATCTGACATCACACTACCAGCTGCACCTCCTCAGAGGTATTCTTCCTTTCCTCTCCTTCCCCCGGAAGCTCACTGTCTCCAGAGCTCTGGTTCTCTCTAGGCTGGACTATTGCAACAGCCTTTTCTAAATCTGCCTGTTTCTACTCTCTGCCCTCTGCAACTCATCCAGAACAGGACTGCAAGACTTGTCCTTGGCCTCAAGCCCAGGGATCGTATCTTTCCAGGACTGAAATCTCTGCACTGGCTCCCAGTGGCTGCGAGGATTAAGTTCAAAACCCTCTGCGTTGTACATAAGGCCATCTGGGGCCTGGAGCCTCAATACCTTCAACTCTATCTTCCTAAATATCTTCATTCTCGAGCTCTTCGCTCATCCGCCTACAACTCCCTCAGGGTCAGTCGCTTCTCCAAGCAACGAGTTGGTGGTATACAACTTTCTTCGGCTGGGGCCTCCCTCTGGAACAGCCTCCATGCCTCCCTGAAACTTGAGAATTGTCTCTGGTTCTGGAAGCACCTCAAAACCTTTCTCATTGCTTTTTCTCCTCCTCTCCCCTGCTGACTTTGTGGCTGATACTGAAACTGCACTGGTTACCTGGCCACCCTCTGATCTCAGGCCCAGGTTCCCTCCCCCGCCAGTTGCACTCGTGCACAGCCTTCCTGGCAACAACCGCACTTGGAAACTGTTTTCTGTATCCCTACAGTCCCACTACCAGCCCTTCACACCTGATGTCTGCACTTACCACCTGCTGGCCGTACTTTTACATATTGTTTATTTATTTTATTATCCCATGTACTGCACTGTCCCCTCCCACTCCCCCCCGCACTTTCCTCCTTCCCCCTTCCCATGCACTTGCGCGATCTGAATGACACCTGGCCTAGTAGGATCGTTCTGTCTTCCCTCTGTTCCCCCTCCCTTGCCTCATCGCTCCTTGAAACACTTGTGTATAAGCGCATTATGAATGCCATATAATATCATATCATATATCATACAGGACATTGTCAGCTCGCAAATTTAGTTCTGAACTGCAGCCAATTAGGCGGGCCTGTGGAATGAAGCTCCTTACCCTTCCCTGTGGATTCTCCTTCAGTTAGCATCTCCGTGGTATCTTCCCTGCTAGGGTGGAGGGGCCAACCTTGGGCGAGCTTCAGTTCTATGACATTTGTTCACCTCACCAACAGGAGTGGGCATATCTACATTGTAGAGATCCAACCATCTTCAATGCCCTCAAAGCTTTCCTTTTAAACTTCATGAGCCGATGGGTCCAGATTCTATCCGACACCACCACAACAGTGTTCTACATCTACACCAACAAGCAGGGTGGGATACAAAAATATCTTATTACTACTGTATGAGGAACCTGTTCCTTGGTAAAAGACCCAAAAGATAGACCAATGTACCCAGCAATTTTAATCGCACCACAACTCAAAACATCTGTGTTGTGTAAGTTTTAACTTTAACATCAAGCGGGATCATACTTTAAATCCTATCACCACACATCAGTAAATAATTAAAAAATTGCTATGAAAATGACTTTATTATGACACTTTAATTGTTTAAAACCATCATACTGCGATTTAAAAACAATCACACAAAGATAATCAAGTACCTCGCCAGTGCGCCCGTATGTACAAACGTAGTGAAATACCCCTTCACCAATTTGAGTGGAACAAACCAAAAATGACTGTTCCAATCACCTTTTTAAACAATTCAGTCCCAAAAACTGTAGTCAACTAATGAAATATTCATATCTTCTGAAGTTCATAGCTGGGCGTTTCTCATCACCCAACCTATTTAAATACATGTTGATTTTTCACCTCTTTTGTTAATGCCTGGGGGGATTCATCAGGGGCTGATTATACTATCTACATTCACAAGAACATAAGATGTGAAAGAATATTATAAAGAATTCTCATACATCTTAAGATGTTAATCAGCACGCCATTCCAATAAATTAAATTCTGTATTATGTATGGATTTCAGATATGCTCCCACTTGATGCTGAACTACAAAAAACAGATGTTATGAGTAGTGGTGGGATGCAGAGTACCCTCAGCGTCCAATGTGGTTCTGAAACTGTGAGTGCTCCATCTCACCTACTGTGAGTCAAATAAAAAAGGGTATTTTTTTAGTTTGTTCAACAATGAATTGGAACTCCACCCCATGATTCTTCAGGAGTGCTTTTTGAGGTAATATTCCACCGTTGGGTCCAGTGGACCCACAACAGTAAGTGCCCTTAGTGCCTTAGTGGGCATATTCTTTGGGCTAGTTATAAACTTCTGGGAGGAGCACTGAAAATCTTGTGGATAGGACTCTTTTTCTCTATGCCTTCCCTCTGATCTGCAGTGCCATTTAGAAATTCTAGTCTTCTCTGCTTTGTCGGATGATGCTAGTCATTTCTTGGTGGCTGGCCAGGCTGTGGTTGTTGAACCTCATGAATCTGGCCTCAGCCCCTCAGATCCATTTCTTCAGAAGCTCGTTCTGCTGCCTCAGAAAGAGACCACGGTTCTGAACCCCTCTCCTTAATCGCTGAACTTGTTAGCCTTGTTCCCGGGTGCCTCTCCCTGTGCTGCTAGGAAATGCTCAGATGCCCCATAAGTGCACGGTTACCAATAGTGTCTTTAACATGAACTGAATCCTTGTCCTGTGCTCATGTTAGCAAACTCTGCAATCCATATGGATTCATTCAGGGCATACCTCTTCTGATTGGGAGGTGTGGCGGGTATTAAAGAAAAGGGGGAAAAAGGCTTATCCTTCCATATGCTGTAAGGCGTCCTACCTAACAAAATTAGCTACAGTGCTCGTCTGTCAGTGAATGTCTCAATAGAATCGGTCCTCTGTCCAAACTTAAGCCTGACAGACCCTACCACAAAAACAACTACAACAACAATAATTAAAGACCGAAGAAAGATTCCCCTCTCCTGGGGTTTTTGCTTCTTACAAAGTTTTGTTTTAGTAACAGATCTTCAGATAGTCTCTGGTGACTAATTGTATCAGTTTGTGTAGTTCATTCAGCACTTTACTGCGTTTTGCTTTCCTCTCTTTGATTATTCTATCATTTTATTCTTCTCCTCTTCTCTCTACAGAGATTTTTTTTGGGTCACTGGATCAGGTTTCCACCTATTTCAATAAGTAATGTTCACGATTCATTCGTCAATGATAGTTGACACAATTGTAAGGTTTTGAAACCACATTGTGTTTGTGCCCAACGGTCACGTTATGTCAAACGATTTTTGTCACAATTATGACATGTATGTTGGTGTACAATATCATTTTTGGCAGAGTTATAGGCTGCTTGATTGTACTTTCAGTGCCGACACGTGTTTCAACCTTAGGTTTTTGTCAAGGCATGAACTGGGTATTTTTCTTGTCCCATGTAGGTCTGGGTAGCGTGTGGGCCTTGTATGGATGATTAGAATCCGTGCCAGGCTGGGCGGTAGAAGTTTAGTTGGTATTGCAGTGATCGACTCGCGCCGCGATAACAATTACGCTTCTACCGCCCAGCCTGGCACGGATGCAAATCAGCAATCCATACAAAACCCACACGCTAGCCAGACCTACACGGGACAAGAAAAATACCCAGTTCATGCTTTGACAAACACCTAAGGTTGAAACACGTGTCGGCACTGAAAGTACAATCAAGCAGCCTATAACTCTGCCAAAAATGAAGAATTGGAGGAATTGGGATCGGACCTATAAGTAATTATTGGATCTTTTATAGATTCACATTCTCACTGAAGGTTTCCAGATATCGAGATGGGAATCCCCCAGTGAAATTACAGTATTCCCAGTATTCAGTTAGTAGTGCGTATGTCCATATCATTATTTACACAGCTTTACAGTAAGGCATTTTTCTAAGGCCAATAGGCCTTGTGTTAACTCTGCAGCCATCAGGCCTGCTGATCTGCGAACTCCACAACAATTACCTCACATCTCCGATTCTAATCATACATGTGGGTGCAGGGAGTCCTGCTTCAAAGCTCTGCTGTGGAGGTTTAATTTGTGAGCGAAAGCATAGTTGTTTTACATTTGTTTTGTTGAATGATAATTGTAGTGAGAGATGGCTGAGAAAACTTTAAGCCATGTGAGAGATGTGAAGACATGGTAACGCTTCAGACAGTGTATGTTAATTGCTTATGCCCAGACCATGATGTGCCATGCATTAATATCTGCCAAACCTTTTCTGCTAGAAATTAAAAGCAACGTATACAGAATCTGATAAAGCGGCATAGCAAATGTAGATGTGAACTGTCAAAGCCGAATATCCTGGCAGTTCTATCTCGCAGGGATTGATGGATCCGTTAGTGGATCAACTGAACAGGTCGCCTTTAGATATGCACAAGATGATCTAAATCAGACCATGATAGTTTCCCCAATTGCGTCAGTGGGCAGTACCAGAAGTGTAAGCCTTTTGATAACGCAGCTCAATGTAAACTGTAACATATTTGCCCCACCGTTCAAATAGCAGGACTCCTTGGTAAACACATTCTCGTACACTTGGAAACACAAGTTCCTGTATGAGTTTCCTCTGCTTCCAATGGTCACATGTAGTTTAAAGGGTTAGAATTAAAAGTTGCACCATGATTCTGACTGCCCTAATGTTGGCTCAACAAATGTGGTACCTGTTAACAATTCCATTGGGACAGCGCATTCTGCTCGGGCCAACCCCTGATCATGCAGGCAATAACTGTGGGATTTTGCATCACAGTCCAGCCTACCTCAATTTAGCAGCCTGGCTCCTTGAGGTTGTAGTATCAGCCCTCCAGATAAGGTGCAGATTAGAGCTTTTACAAACCAAGATTTTCTGGATATTCCGCTTTTTATTTTTCCAGGCATATTATTTATGCAGGCTATCCACAAGAGCCCCCCCATGAATCATGGAGTCCAGTGCTGACAGCCAACTGGGATGAATTATATTCTGTGTCTCACACACTGTTGATAATTCTAAATGTGAGATTCTGTGTTTCACTTGAAAGTGAATTCATTATTTTGTTCTCATTGGAAGCATTTTGTATCATGAATATGCTGTACGCATGTCTTAGTACACTTTGGATAATCATTTTGGAACTGCTATTGTTAATGAGCCTGATTTGCAAGACCAGTGTAATACTAAGTAAAACGTTTTCTTAAGCAAGTGCTGCATTTGTGTTCTCCACCATTGTTTTCATTAGCTTTAAAATATGTAGCTGGCTTGAGCAGCATCATTTGTCTGCGTTTGCCATGTGCAGAATTGATGTGGATTTGCAAAGGCGTTTGTAGTGTGCTTTCTTAGTTTCAGAAGCAGATCAGTGACATTTAATGGCTTGAGGTTGTTCTGTCAAGATTGTATGAGAACCTCCCAGCAAACATTTGTGTTTGGTTTTTATGACTTTGAAAAACCTTTTGTCTTCTATAGTTTTTAGAAGAGTGTGTGTGTGTTTTTAAAATGGACAGTACATTGTTAGTCTCAGCTTAGAGCGCAAGGAAGAGTTGGGCATGTGGGCTGCTCTTTGTATTAAGTTACTACCCCCCCCCAGCCTAGGTATAATGCGCACAGGTAGGTAGTGTGAAAATCCACCAGCACTATTTTGATGCACTTTCATATATGTAATTGGGCTTTTTGGATTTGAGTCCAATACAATTTAATCAGATTTTGCCCCCTGGAATTAATCTTCCTCCTAAAGAGTTAAATTGAAAATGTGAAGCAAGTTAAGGGGACATGTCCGAAGATGATGCAAACTGAAATGTGATATGATGCCTCTAATTATTTTATTCACCATGTATTTTAGAAAAGTTACAGAACTAAAAAAACATCATTTAGCCACTTGTCAGAGCTGGAATTCAGTACTTGCTCAAATGGTGTCTTGTATTCCAATGATTCTCCATCAAACACTAGTTTGTTGAAATTCTATAGGGGAAATGGCCCAATCAAAGGTTGCTTCTATTGCCATAATGAAAAGATTCCAGCAATATTTTTTTGGTTCAAGAATAGCAGTTATGTATGCGATTTGGAATTTCTAATTCCGTTGGAGTTCAATACTCAACAATTTTTATGGTCCCAGAACCTATTTAACGCTCCCCTTAGTAAACCTGCACATTTTCAGGCCGATTCATGGAATTAATGTGCGCCGAAAATTTCGGCGCAAGTGTGCGAAAACGTGCGATTCGCAGTGAAAGAGCGAAAATCGCAGTGCAAGTGCGAATATCGCAGGGAAACCAGCTCACATCTATTCATGGAAGTCCATGCGCGAGTAAAATCAGGGATGTGCGCTGAAAAAGTGTGCGGCGCACAGGTCATCTAACGACGTGCGCTAAGGCCAGAACGAAAGCGCACATAGCGCGGTGCCCATAACAAAAGTAGGCGGAACACGGGGCGTAACACTCGGAATGGGGAACAACTTGTGAAAATGTGGGCGTCACGGGGGGAAGTACAGGAGGCAAGTGCGCGGAACGCCCACACGCTCGCCTACAGCATGTATTCATGGAATAGGGCAAACCAGCGCACAGGCAAAGAGGCGCACTGACCCAAACCCGTCCGCCACACGAAGGCAGGCGTTAGCGACCCTGCGCTGGAAAAAAATTTGCGCCAAAATGTGCGCTAACAAAATACTGTGTCCCCCTAGGACAAATGACGTGCAAAGGGGTACACGACAAACAGCGACACCCGCTGTGTGAAAAATTAGCTTGTGCGTGTATTTCGTGTGTGCGCGGGAAGTTTTACACGCGATCGGGCCTTGGGGAGTGGGATACGTGTATTCCAGGGGTGCGCGTGAAGTTCTACACGCGATAGGCCCTGTGCGAGTGGGGTGCATGTATTCCTGGGGTTCGCATGAACTTGCACACGCAATTGGCCTGGGTACGTGTAAATCTGGGGTGTGCGGGAAGTTTCACACGCGATTGGCCTTGGTCGAGCGGGGTACGTGTATTTCGGGGGTGCGCGGGAATGATCACATGCGACAGGCCCTGTGCGAGTGGGGTACGTGTATATCTAGGGTGCAGGGGAGTCCTACACGTGAATTGGCAGTGTGGGTCCTTCCAGGTGTTCCCTCTACACCCTCCACGGCCCCTGCAGACAGCCCACATTACAGGGGACTTCCTGTCCCGCAGGCAGCCCATCCACCACATGTCAGCTTGCACTACTGATCACCAACGCATGACCCCCTCCACCCCCATCCCCCAGCAGTGCAGGGCACCTGCCAGCAGGCCCCCACTCATGTCCCCTTGCACCCCCACCCCCAGCAGTGCAGGGCATCTGCCAGCAGGCCCCCTTATGTCCCCCAGCACCCCCACCCCCCAGCAGTGCAGGGCACCTGCCAGCAGGCCCCCACTCATGTCCCCTTGCACCCCCAGCAGTGCAGGGCACCTGCCAGCAGGCCCCCACTCATGTCCCCTTGCACCCCCACCCCCCAGCAGTGCAGGGCATCTGCCAGCAGGCCCCCACTCATGTCCCCCAGCACCCCCACCCCCCAGCAGTGCAGGGCACCTGCCAGCAGGCCCCCACTCATGTCCCCTTGCACCCCCAGCAGTGCAGGGCACCTGCCAGCAGGCTCCCACTCATGTCCCCTTGCACCCCCACCAGTGCAGGGCACCTGCCAGCAGGCCCCCACTCATGTCCCCCAGCACCCCCACTCCCCCAGCAGTGCAGGGCACCTGCCAGCAGGCCCCCACTCATGTCCCCCAGCACACCCACCCCCCAGCAGTGCAGGGCACCTGCCAGCAGGCCCCCACTCATGTCCCACTCATGTCCCCCAGCACCCCCACCCACCAGCAGTGCAGGGCACCTGCCAGCAGGCCGCCACTCATGTCCCCCAGCACCCCCACCCACCAGCACTGAGGGGCACCTGCCAGCAGGTCCCCACTCATGTCCCCCAGCACCCACAGCAGTGCAGGGCACCTGCCAGCAGGCCCCCACTCATGTCCCCCAGCACCCCCACCCACCAGCACTGGGGGGCACCTTCCAGCAGGCCCCCACTCATGTCCCACTCATGTCCCCTTGCACCCCCAGCAGTGCAGGGCACCTGCCAGCAGGCCCCCAATCATGTCCCACTCATGTCCCCTTGCAGCCCCACCCCCCAGCAGTGCGGGGCACCTGCCAGCAGGCCCCCACTCATGTCCCCTTGCACCCCCACCCCCCAGCAGTGCAGGGCACCTGCAAGCAGGCCCCCATGCATGTCCCCCAGCACCCCCCCCCAGCACCGAGGGGCACCTGCCAGCAGGCCCCCACCCATGTCCCCTTGCACACCCATCCCCAGCACTGAGGGGCACCTGCCAGCAGGCCCCCACTCATGTCCCACTCATTTCCCCTTGCACCCCCACCCCACAGCAGTGAAATGGCGATCCCATGACACAAACCAAAAGTCAACTATGTACATCAACACATGTCCGCCACACAAAGGCAGGCGGTAGCGTCCCTGCGCATTAAAAAAATGTGCGCTAACAAAAAGCTGTATATACAGCTCTGATGAATGTCCCATACTGTGGCCCTCTAGGACAAATGACGTGCAAAGAGGTATGCGACAAACACGGACACCCGCTGTGTCAAAAATAGCGTGTATTTCGGGGGTGCGCGGCACGTTTCACACGCGATTGTGCCTGGGCGAGCGGGGTACGTGTACTTCAGGGGCTCGCAGGAAGTTTTACACGCGATTGGGCCTGGGCGAGCGGGTGACGTGTACTTCAGGGGCTCGCGGGAAGTTTTACACGTGATTGGGCCTGGGCGAGCGGGGTACGTGTATTACTGTGGTGGGCATGGAAGTACAGGAGGCAAATGCGCAGAACGGCCACACGCACACGCCAAAAAAGACGCACTAATCCGGAAACAGGCGTACGTCGACCCGCGCAGCATAAAAGTGCGCGCAAACAACAAACCAGCTCAGACGCCAGGATGAATATGCCGTTCCTTGCAGCAGTGGCCGTGGGATACCGCAGGAGGATAGTCAGGGCCAGAATTTTTACACCCAGAACCAGCCTTTTTGGGATGCCTGTTGACCACGTGTATGGGAGGTACAGGTTTCCACCTCACATAATACTCAACCTGGTCAGTGAGTGGGAGGATGACCTCACATCACCCACCCTCTGCTCCCAAGCACTCAGCCCCTTGGAGAAGGTCCTTAATGTACTGCACTTCTTGGCCACTGGATCATTTCAGCGGACAAGTGCCATAGTGGGGGGGGTGTCACAGGCCACGCAGTCACACTGCCTACACCAGGTCTTGGCCATCATGACTGCACGCCCATCAGTACGCAGGCACATATACCTGCCCAGAACACCTGCAGAAAGGCAGGCTGTCGTCCAGGATTTTTACGGGATGGCACACTTCCCCATAGTGCTAGATGCCATTGACTGCACCTATGTGGCTCTACGTCCCCCCAGGGCATCTGAGCACATCTATAGAAACCGCTAGCACTGGCATTCCATCAACGTCCAGGTAGTATGTGATGCCAAGGGAATCATCACCTCAGTATATGCCAACTATCCAGGGTCCACCCACATCAGTTTCATTTACAGAATGTCAACCCTAAACCGGGACCTAGAAGCTGGGCGACATGGCGATACATGGCTGCTCGGTGAGTATAAATGCCACAGCACATGCATGCCTGCATGTCAGATACTGAGTAATGTCACAACCCCACTAATGATACCCATCACTACCTCCCCAGGGGACAGTGTCTACCCTCTGAGCACCCACATGATGACGCCAATTCGGAACCCCACCACGCCACCCGAGGTAAGATACAACACAGCCCATATTGCAACCCGGGCATAGTGGAGTGCACATTCGGAGTGCTCAAGTCACACTTTTGCTTTCTTGACCGTTCTGCCAGGCAGCTGTTATACGCTCCCTCAGTAGTGTGCAGGACCATAGTGGCAGCATGTGTCCTGCACAACGTTGCAACACGCCGGGGCCTGCCCGTGGACATGGTGGTGCCCCCACATCCCCAACCACAGGCACGCCCGCTGCGCATGGGAGGGGAAAGGGCACGGGGTGAGGCAGCCCGTACGCAGCTGGCGGCTAATTACTTCACCTAAAATCACACCCCTGTCGAGTGCACACAGCCCTGGCACATACCAGCTAACTATCAATGATGATGAGTCAAGTGACAGTCAACTGTCACAACCATACCAGCCTGAGATTGTTCACCTGGAAGTGTTCCATTGTGTGCATCCCTACCTACACAAACACCACCAATGCTGTGTCATCAAAAGACACACTTCTATGCTGCCAAAATCATTACCCCCTTGCAAGATACAACATGACAACAGTGCCATGTCACCCAACACACCATGGCATGTCATGCTATGTGAGAGCAAACAAAGGAATCCCCAAAACATGACACAAGTGTCACAAAGTACAGTGTCCCGAATGGAAAATGGCCACACACAATATGCTCCCATTAATGTAGAACTGACAACACACATGACCAAAGACTTACCACAATACAATGCAGCTAGCCAACCCCAAACATAGCATTCACATGACAGTACTAAGTTAAAGGATACATAGTCTTACAACCTGGTGATGCTAGCACATCGACCACTTCCAACTGTACAGTGTTGGTGCCACGCAAATCTGGAAGTGCACTGCTTACAACATGAACTCCTTCTCCAAAGTAGACGGCCTTGTGAAGACATGAGGAATGAACCTGCAAATTAGGAGGGAGACATGGATGCAGAAGCACACATCAATACAACATGCAGTGTACAATACTACAACAATATGCACTAGGAATGTATACACAGTATTGACTACAGACTGCCCACACGTGTCATGGGAGTCCAACGTCACTGTGTAAGTCACTGTCACTTGGGCACACCCTTTGCAAGCCCATGGAAACGGGAAGCAGGAGGGGTATGTGTCTCACGAACCCAAGCATCTAACCCAAACTCAGGACAAGCCTGCATGTGCCCAGCCGGAATACAGTGGATGCCCACGGGAGCCACACAAGGCAACACACTGTAAGAAAAACTCAAATATCAAAAACCAAAAATCAAAAATGGCCATGTGGGGGCCAAGGGAGGTGGGGGAGGCCACCCTGGAGGTTCGAGGACAGGGTGCACACCAACAGCCACCTGTGTGGATGTTGTGAAAAAAAAAAACACCTCCATGGGCTCATGGCCTGCACGGCTACGCTATCGTGAGAGATTCAGAATCGCTGTGGTCGCTCCCATCACCCTGTGCTGCTGCCGACACAGGAGGTGGTAGTGCTATGGGAGGCAGCCCACACAAAGCCCTAGTCTGGCCCTCCATGGCAGCAAGCATGCGGGTGTGGAAGGTCTCGTTCTGGAGGAATATGGTGCAGAGATCCCCATGCACCACCTGACGTGATGCCCGGACCTCCTCCCGAGTTGCTTGCATCTCTTTTGAGCGCGTACGTGTGACCTGCTCCAGCAGCTGTTCTGTCCTCGTGACAGTGTAAGCCTCAAGGTCCACAAGAGTCTGCCTGAGGTGATGGACTTCTACCCTCAGGGCTTCCCTCTGCCCTGGGACTCTAAAGAAATGGCTTCCCGCAGAGTGTCCAGGGCCGCCCGTCTGTCCCTGTTGGACGCCAACATGTCCTCCCTGAGTGCCTTGCTGTGTCGGTACTGCCTGAGGCTGCAGGACTGCATTCCCCCTCTGATCTGCTGGCCCAGGAACAGGATCAGATGTTGCGGAGTGTGGCCCTGCATCCATAACCACCAAAGGCGGACCTACCAACACTGACATAGTGGGCTGTACCCCTGGTGCAGGTGGGTAGGACAGAACAGAATCCCTACCAGAAACACCTACCTGCGAAGCCACATAGGTGTCATCCGAATCAACACCTGAATAGAGGTCTGGAGAGGTGCACCCAGAGACACCCCTGGAGAGAACGGTCTGCAGCAAGAGTGGGTTTTCACCCACCACCACACCCCGTCCCACACTGGTGCCCGGTCGTGTCTGAGATCCCTCCTGGGTCTGCACCATCTCCTCACCCTCAACAGCATCAAGTGCGTCATCCCCTGCAGAAACATGGAAGACAAAAAATGGAAACAGGCATTAGCACCATGGCACACAATTTGGGCCTCACAAGCTACAGAACCAGTACTTGATTGACACATGTCCCACATGACTATAACCCTTCCATGCATGCACTGTCACGGAGTTTGGAGGGTAGGAAAATGTCAGACACTGATGACACCAAGATGGAAGAGCAACACATTAGCTGCATGCTGGCTAGCAAAGCCATCACACATTGGCCTGTGAGTGGCATGTCCAATCCACATACATGACACATGCCATCACACAGATGGCATGTATCATAGGCATGTCACATATCGTTTGACAATAGGGCTGAGAAATGCATAGTGAAAGTGGGGGGGGGGTCGAAACAATCAACCTGAATGAACAAAGAGAAATACGGAACAATGTTGTTGCAAGATGCCACTTCAAGGGCAACTGGCGTGATGTTGCACAAAAAGTCTACTGTGGGCAGAAGGGATACTGTAATACCCAAATCCAGGGGCGCAGAATGTTTTGGATGAAGCACATGGGTGACCGAAACCACTCAGGCATACACACCCTCACCTGGCACTCAATCAGAACCCCTCACACACACACAACATACACATGGATCACACACACATGCATGTGCACTCACCAAACAATGCCTCGTAATCTGGCAGTTCTCCCACACCTTGGATCTGTTCCTCTGTGACGTAGGTCCCAGCAACAGACTCATGTACAGTGAGTTCAATGTCCTCTTGTGGAGACCCACCTCCAGTCACCAGAGTAGCGGCATGACTTGAGGCCAGCTTTTTCTTTGCCCTGCTCTTAAGGTCATTCCAGCGCTTGTAGCACTCACCAGTTGTGCGCCTCACTAATCCAAGGGCACTTGTGATGTCCGCGACGGTCTGTCAGTGTGCCAGACGTTGAGCAGGTGTGGTCTTGCACCCTGAAGTGATCAACATTTCGCTGTCATGTGCGGACACATACTGCACAAGTGCATCACGTTCGGCATCATTGAAGCTAGGCTTCCTTTGCGTGCCGGACTGCGTAGCCGTGTCTGGGGTATCAGCCTGTAGTGGACGAGCACTCTTCCTCTTTTTTTTGGAAGGTGGTGGGGATCCTGAGTGGCCTACACCGCTCTGGCCACTAGGGGCAGGAGCACCAGTGGACTGGGTAGTTGGAGTGTGGGAATGCACACTGAGCATGGGACTTAGTGCAGGCATTGGCTGAAGTGTTACGTAGTCAGGGGGAACGTTAGCAAAATGGACTGGGACCAACACTACCCTGGCTGGGAGAGTCAGAGCTGGGGTGGATGGAGCTGCAGCTGCCCCTGCAGCCTCCCCACCCTGCCTACTCGGGGCAGCAGATGACATAGCTGCCCCTGATCCACGTGGCCTGGTGACACCAACTTGCACCGCCACACGTGGCCTAGACTTGGCGACCTGGAAGTCAGCCTGGGAGTCACCCTCTGCCAGGTCAGGTGCCATAATGGGCCGGTCCAACAAGGGCTGAGCAGAGATGGTGTCAGCCACGTTTCCCTCAACTATGGGGGGGGGGCATGGGTGTCCCTGACAGGTCCTCCATACATGGGGGGCTAGGGGTACCCTGCAAATCACGGCCACGTCCCCTACCGCGCCCACCACAGCCACCTCTTGAGGCTCGGCCACCTTTGCCATCCTTACCGCTTGGTCGCCTCCCAACCATGGCACTGATGTTGTTGTGCGTATGGGAGTTGCAGTTAACTATTGTCCTGGGCAATTGGGGGTCAAAGGGGTAGGGTACTAGATGGAATTCGTACCCTAGTGCTCTAGCAAGGCTGTATGTGACCCCCGGTGGAAGGTTGGCGGGTCATGCAACGCACAGGCACCCCAAAAACAGAAAATAACGTGCACGCAACCCCTCGTAGACCACGTGCGTGGAAAAATGAACCCGCACTACGCTGTGGCACCCAGAAACAAATAAATGAAGGTACGCGTGTTACACGCAGCCTACAATGACCTCTGAAGGGGTAAGCTACACACGGGGCAAGCACAGTTTGTAAATACGTGCGCGACTCACCGTCTGCCTGGAAAATTAGCGTGAAAAATACGCATGTGTGCACGTTGGCAACACCCCCGCCAAAAGAAGAATTGTACACTGTCTGAGGAGACAGGACAAAAGAAGAAGAGAACGCTGTTTGAGGAAACGGGCCCAACAGAAAATCAGAAAAAAGCTGTCAGAGGTAACGGGGAGTACAAACTAGAAACACTGTGAAGTAAATTGCGTGTGAACCGACAAGAAGTACAGAATTCACCCACTCACTCTCCACGAAAAGCACGTACAAGGAAATGACACACACCTTTTGAACCGGCCCACACGTCCAACGTCACTTCCACGTATACGCGCTAAGGCCCTAACCTCCAATTACACGAGCCGACACTCGGACGTGCAGTTCTTGGACGTTTAACATGCACCCGGGTTCAGGGAAACGCCCCGCGCGCCCACGTCAGACGCGCTTACGCGCTAAGGGCCTTTTGTCCAATGAAATCGCGTACACGTGCTGACGCGTTTACGCGCTAAGGGCCTTTCCTCAAATTACACGCTGACGTGCTAGATTTTCACGTGCCAAATCACTCCTTATCAAGCTGGCCACGCGTTCGCACACGGAAGACCACGCTCCTGCCCAGAAGGCCGAATTACTGCCCCCCAGAGCCCCGAGCACGCTCCCACCTGCCATCTGCTGCTGCCTGATTGCCTGCTGCCCACGTGCCCTGCCATTTGCTGCCTGCACGTCAGCCCGGGGTGCTGTTGCTGTGACCACCCCTGCTGGAACCGAAGACTCCCGACTGCTATTCCATCGCTCCACACCCCAGCCCCAGGACCCAGTTGCCCACCCACACCTGCCTCTGGGGTTGCCATGTCGGGCACTACACCATCTGGCACCACTGGCAAACCCCAGCCAGAGAGGCAGAGGGCCACCAGCTTCACTGCCACCGAAGTTGGTGTCCTGGTGGAGCAAGTCCTGGGGCAGTATGATGCCCTCTTCGGAAGGTCGGCCGCCGACAAGGAAGGAAGGAAGGACGGACTCAGATCTGGACTGACATCGTGACTGCCATCAACGCGGAGGGGGTGGCAGTCCGCGACTTCCAACATGTCAAGAAGCGCTGGGAGGACTTCAGGTCCAGGACCCTCAACAAGGCCTGGCGCCTCTTGAAGGCAACAGATGCTAAGGGGCGCCGTGGCCACCTGTCGGAACATCAGATGAGGGTCCTGGAACGCATACGCCCAGCGCTCCACGTCCAGGTCCTTGAGAGGCAAACCCGTCTGGAGTCGAGCGGTAAGTGTACATGCATACTGATTGGAAGCTGTGCGTGTGGTGGTGTGCCAGCATGCAAGTCCTTTCATGTGTGAGACACATGGATAGTGTATGTGTGGGTAAGCATGCAGGCCAAATGCAGATGTGTGAGCGTACATGTTTTGATTACTGTGTATGTAAGTTGGCATGGTTGTGGTGTCACACATGGATGTTGGTTCCAGCTGCATGTATCTGCACCGTGTGCATGTGTGTGTATTTGACATGTGTGCAACAGTGATGCAACATGGATGCATGTGAGACTGATATGTAGAAGACTGATTGCCAGATGTGACATGGATGCCAATCTCATCACTGCGACAGTTGGCGGAGGTGTACACATGCATGTAATTGTGGTGACGTGTGCTTGTCTAGTGCACTCCCTGTGTTTCATGTGATGTCTGGCTCACCTTTGGCTGCTCATGCTGTTTGTATGTGTAGAGATGGTGCTGGCTGTTGCAATATGGCTGTGGAATAGCTCATGTGTGTGAGTTGCAATGACGTGTGTTGGGGATTGTGATGCCATGTCTGAAGTTTGACAATGCCACTCATGTACAACTGTCATGTGTATGAGTCCATTGTACAGTGCCCTGATGCCTGTCTCCTATCTCTCCCTGTCTGCAGCGCCAACTGATGAAGAGGGCGGAGAAGGTGCTGTGGAGCACAGCGGCAGGGCTCACACCGCCAGCCGGAGACGCAAGGCCTGGCTCCCCTCCCAGGTGGTCATCTCGTCGGGGAGTCCGGTGCCCCATCCCAGGTCGCAGCTCCTGAGGGAAGGTCCAAGAGGCGGAGGTTGGAGTTGGACTCCTCGGCAGCCAAAGGGGCAGCTGAGACCCCACAGGGCCCAACGGAGGAAGATGGCATGGAGTCATCCATGTTGGTGGGAGGTTTGGTGGAGGAGGAGGCCATGCAAGGGACCGAGACGGGGTCTGGAGGTGGGGATTCCACTGGTGCTAGTGGTGCAGTGCAGGGGCAGGGGCAGGGACAGGAGGCAGCACAGGCCGCCGCAGAGGTGCCTGTGTGTAATCCTGTCCCCGATCCTGTGACTGCATCATCTTGCACCAGCAGGGATACCTACGTCCAGACCCGTTCTCAGGGAGGGGATTGGCTTACACCAACTGGCCTTCCTGTCCCTGCGGATGTGGCTATCCGGCACCGGGTTTAGCCTGTCCTGGGTGGGGTGGCGTTGCGTCAACGTGCCATTCGAGCTGACCTGCAGTCTTTTCATGAGGAGACTGCACGTCTTTTCGCATGGCTCGTTCACCGCGTTGACCCACTGGGACAGCCCACCATGGCCGGATTCCTCCATTTTGTGGACCTTGTTCTGACCCCCTCCTCAACTGAACCCCCTATGCGCCAGTCGTCCTCCGTGCCATCTTCTCACCCATGTGTCACCTGGGTGCCCTGTGGAGCTGCCTCTGACCCTGCGGCCAGGCTGGTGGAGGACACATCCCTGGCAGCAGGAGCCAGGGCACAGGCAGCGGCACAGCAGCAGCAGCAACAAAGTGGGAGCCATGATGGCTCGGGGCCTTCATCAGAGGTGCAGGCATCGGCCGGAGGGCAGGAGGACCCTGGATGTGAAGTGTCTTCCGCGTGGCAGCGGTTTGGCCATGCGATAGATGCGAAGCGGCAGCGGGCGGAAGAGGCACGGCTCACGATGGTCAGGGTCGGAGAACTCCATGCGTAGGGCCCTGAGGCGGGTCAAGTGCCTCAAGGCCATTCGCAGGGACCTGGAGTTCCAGTTATCATCGTCCCTGCAAACCCTCGGGGCCATGGAAGAGGACCGCCTCCGGGAGATCGAGCAGGAGTTCGATGATGTCCTGGCCCGGAACATCAACATGTGAGCGGTTGGACTTGGCCGCTGCCTTTGTAAATAGTTATTAGATTAGTGTTAGGTTTCCTTTGTTGTTTTCTTTATTTTGGACCTTTTGGACAATGGACCACATTTTTGTATATAGTTTTTTTTATTAGGTAGTAGTTTTTGATAGGTTTAATTTCTTCAGTTGGGATCATGGACCCTGGATTGTTCATCTGTATATAGTTAACTGTTGGATTCTAGTTTTCTTTTTTGGATTTCCACATGGAGCAATGGTTTTCACTTTTGTTTTTCACTTGGATTTCATTTTTGGAAGTGTGACTTTGGACAGCTTTCCTTTGGATTATGATTAGTTGTGTTTCATTATTTTACGGACATGCAGCTTTTCTTTTTTAATTTCCATTGTCGTTTGTTTGATTTTAATTCCATTCATGTTGCTTTTAATACATTTTTTTCTTCAAACTTCAATGTGTGGTATTATCTCATTGGTTTCATGCATGTCATGATATGGGTTTTGAGATTCACTTGCACCCATTGTGTGTGTGTGACGGACATGTGTTCATTTACATACTTGCCATTGGGGTTGTATCATGTAATTGGCATTTCTATGTGGGTGGATGCAATACTTGGGTGGGTCTTTGGCATGTGGAGGCTGGCCATAAGGGCCAGGGATCTAGATTGTGATGACGTGTTGGCTGGGGGACATGAGTGGGGGCCTGCTGGCAGGTGCCCTGCACTGCTGGGGGGTGGGGGTACAAGGGGACATGAGTGGGACATGAGTGGGGGCCTGCTGGCAGGTGTCCCACACTGCTGGGGGGTGGGGGTGCAAGGGGACATGAGTGGGGGGGCCTGCTGGCATGTGCCGTGCACTGCTGGGGGGGGGGGGCGCAAGGGGACATGAGTGGGACATGAGTGGGGGCCTGCTGGCAGGTGTCCCACACTGCTGGGGGGTGGTGCTGCAAGGGGACATGAGTGGGGGCCTGCTGCCCCTGACTGCTGGGGGTGCAAGGGGACATGAGTGGTACATGAGTGGGGCCCTGCTGGCAGGTGCCCTGCACTGCTGGGGGGTGGGTGTGCAAGGGGACATGAGTGGGGGGCCTGCTGGCAGGTGCCCTGCACTGCTGGGGGGTGGGTGTGCAAGGGGACATGCGTGGGGGCCTGCTGGCCGGTGACCCTCAGTTCTGGGGGGGTGGGGGTGCAAGGGGACATGAGTGGGGGCCTGCTGGCAGGTGCCCTGCACTGCTGGGGGAGAGGAGTGTGTGCCTGCTGGCAGGTGCCCTGCACTGCTGTGTGGTGGGGGTGCAAGGGGGTAATGCGTTGGTGATCACTAGTGCAAGGTGACATGTGGCTTGGCTGGGGGGGCATGCCCATGGTGGATGGGCTGCCTGCGGGACATGACCAGGGGTGCAGGGTAGTCCCCTGTGGTGTGGTCTGCCTGCAGGGGCCGTGGAGGGTGTAGACGGAACACCTGGGAGGACCCACACTGCCAATTCACGTGTAGGACTCCCCTGCACCCCCGAAATACACGTACCCCACTCGCACAGGGCCTATCGCGTGTGAAACTTGCCCGCACCCCAGTAATACACGTACCCTGCTGAAATCACGTGTTGGACTTTCCGCGCACCCCAGTAATACACGCACCCTGCTGAAATCGCGTGTGGAACTTCCCGCGCACCCCAGTAATACAGGTACCCTGCTGTGATCGCGTGTGAAACTTCCCCAGAAATACACGTACCCTGCTGGAATCGCGTGTGTAACTTCCCGCGCACCCCAGTAATACAGGTACCCTGCTGTAATTGCATGTTCAACTTCCCCGCACCCCAGGAATTCACGTACCCTGCTGAAATCGCGTGTGGAACTTCCCGCGCACCCCAGTAATACACGTTCCCCGCTCGCCGTTTGCTGTTTGGCAGCCCTGTATACTGGTCCAGGTTTAGCGCAGCCCTTTGCGATTAATTGGTTAGTTTGATGGCTTTTCCTTGCGCGAGGGCGTTCTTGGGGGCGTAACTGGCGCAGCTGCAGGGTCGCTGCGCCACTCTAGGCCACGGCTGGTTTTGGAGGCTGAAATCCATGAATACGCTGTGCGTGGATATAGATTTTAGCGCACGCGGCTGGCGCAGACATTCGCACACGCACACTGTGCGCCAGCCACGTGCGCCACTTTTGTGCGAAATTCTATGAATTACCCTGTTTATATTTTTATCTCATATTTCTATCTTTTCTGTGTGATGAGATGCATAGTTTCACAAAAGTGTTTTCTTTAAAGTTTGTTCATTTTTTGTATTGCATGCAGCTTTGAAAATTAATTTACAGATAAATCTGCTTCGTTTTTGCCATCGCAAAAACCAAATGGGAAAGCCACAGTGGAAACAAACACTCTGTACCTAATAGAGCAGCGAGGGGTGGCGGGGTGGGGGTGGTGCAAACAGAATAGCAGAGATCATAATAGATATGCTGATCAATGCACGTTCGTGGGAGGGAGAAGCACATCCATGAATATTTGGCGATTGCACTATATAACGGAAAAGGGTTCCAGGGAAGAATTGGCCATTATGGCCCTGGATTTAGCAAAAGCATTTGACTCAAGCATATGGGTTGGGTAAAGGTATACAGAAATGGATCCAGTTGTTGTACAATAACCCCCAGGTGAGGGTTAAGACTGGAGATTGGATTTCTGCGAAATGGACGCTACAAAGAGGCACTAGGCATAGATGCCCGGTTTCGCCACTGTTTTGCCATGGCTCTGGAGCAGTTAGCGGGATGTTTTAGAAGGTACATGCCAGCGACGGGGATAGAAGTCCGGGTTATTATACACAATATATCATTGTATGAAGATGATGCATTATTATATGTTAGCAACCCCTGAGAGAACATTGTGGTTATCCTAGAGGTGCTGAATACCTTTAGATGGCTCTCAGGTTTCTTGGTAAACAAAGAAAAATCATTGCTATTTCCACTAGGGGTACTACAGGACCACCGAGGCTATCACTTCCACAGTGGGAAGTGCGTTGGGAGCTAGAATCCTTCTGCTATTTGGGCAACAATCGTCCATGAGATGGAGGAGACCTTTGTCTATAATACGGACAGAGCATTGTCAGGCATAGGCAACTCAGTGAAGTTCTGGAAAACCCTACCTCTATCATTAATGGGGAAAATCACTCTGTGCAAAATGGTAATACTGCCCAGATTACTTTCTTTATTTTATACAGTATATTTACAAAATAATAAAGTATTTTTTAAAATGTTGGATGGGATTATAGGGGAACTACTGTAGAGTTCAGGTCGCAGGCAGGTGGCATAGGCCACCTTACGCAGACCACACACAAAGGTGGGGGGACATAAATTACTGGACTACGGGGCATATTTTATAAAGGCCCAACTACAGACAGTCACTCACTGGGAGGACACACCAGAAATAGACATGGGAGGCTACTGAAGAGAATTCCAAGGGGCAGGGGGGAGGGGGGGGTTATTGAGCTACTATGGGCCCTTATGGGGAAGATATATGCAGTCCCAAGGGAGATTTGGTGGAACCTTCCAGGGAAACTGAATCAGTCTGCAATGTGCAGTCCGGCTCTACTGTTAGAATTCGACCCAGTCATAAGGGGGATACTTACTGACTTGGGAGCAGGTAAATTGCGCAGCAGGGGCTTTACTAGATTTGGGGATCTCTACAAGGAGGGGAAGCTGCTACCGTTTGAGCAATGGCGTCAATCATATGATATGCATAGAGGCGCCGTCTTAGGATACACCGATTAGTGAAGTGCTTAGCGGTGCTATGGAACGAAACCCCTGAGGAACCAGTGCTGTACCCCCTGCTACAACAGGTATTAGATGTGGGCAGGAGCAGAGAAGGAATCTAAACGCTGTACAAGGTGATGGGGGACCTGAAAAATAGACCGGGGCCCGGCATCAAGGAGAAATGGGAAATACACATGGGACGGGAGATAGCTGAGGAGCAATAGCTACACGTCTTGAAACAGGTGAAGGTGTCTAGGAATGTTAGAATTCGTTTAATTCAGTATAACATTTTGTACAGGGTGTATATGACTCCGTCGACCACACATGATGAACCCCTGCACCCACACAGTTGTGCTCGCTGTGGGGAAACATTGCAGGGTTCTGGTATATGACATGGGACTGCCCACTGATCAAAACATTCTGGGATGAGGTGGTGACAAAGTGAAACTCCTGGACCAATAGTGCATATGGGTGCACTCCGGAGGTGTGCCTATGGTGACTGCTGTCGGGGGTGTGTGGGGAGGGTAGTCGGGCCAAAACAAGGAAAGCAATGGTGCAACTGGCTAAACGCAGAATAGCAATATCTTGGAAGAGTGCAGGAGGCCCCTCATTACAATCTTGGGTTAAAGACGCACTTCTCTGGAGAATTGAAGAGATGGACATTTTGAGGGGGATTGCAGGGACTGAAGAGGAGAGGAGTAGTTTAGACTGGGGTCAGATGCTCCACGAATTGAGGTTGACACAGGACTTGCAATCACCTATAATGTGAACATTTGAGGAAACAGGGGAGGTATGGGGAGCGGGAGGAATGGAGGACGGGGAACTCCCAACACAAGAAAGCGCAAGCGATTTGGGATGGTCTGTCGAAGGTGACGTTGCAGGGATTGACTGCACCAACTGTATTATTGGTTTTTGTTCACTGTAACATTTGTATTACAAGAACATTTAATAAAATTAAATTGAAAGAAAAATAGATATGCCAAAACAAAGTAAAGGAAGAGCAAGACCATGGATCGTCAAAAAGTAAAGCAACAAAGAAAGTAAATGTAAGGAAGTACAGGTAAATAATTGGAGCGTGAGAGGCACAAACATAACCAGCAGTGGCAGGGAGGGTTAGAAGCACAGCAAAAGAGAAATTGAGGCCCTCTGAGACCAGCGACCTCAACATGGCAAACAGACACTATGGCAAGTGAATCAGCGGCCACCAAAGGGGACATTGCTGCTTTACTAGGAGAAATAAAGAATATGGGTGCCAACATTGGAAGTAAAGTAGACACGATTACACATCGCCTGAATAGCATGGAAGAAAGGCTGGAAGGTGTAGAGATCAACCAAGCTTCCATAGACACCTTGGAGGCACAGCTTGATCAGAGGATGACGGAACTAGAACAACGGGAAGAAGACTTCAAACTTAAGCTCGATGACTTGGAAAACAGGGAAAGACGGAACAACCTACGAATTTTCGGAATCCCGGAACGAGAAGGGGAGACAGAGCGACCTGAGGAAAACCCTACATGACATCAGCAAACTCCTAGTCACCGATGATGCAATTGACTAACCCAAAACAGAGAGGATACACAGAGCCGGTGGACCCCCCGGCGGACCAAGATCTGTGCTCGCCCGATTCCACCGCTTTCAGGATAAGACCAGGGTCCTTGAAAGGGCAAGAAGCAGCGAGACGATCACTATGGGAGGTGCCCAGATCGCAATATACCAAGATCTATCATCTATGACACTTGCACTCCGGCCGATGTGCCGACCCCTTACAAAGCATCTGAAAGAAAAGAATATGATACAGGTGGGGCTATCCCTTCTCCCTCTCCTTTGAATACGAAGGCAACAAAATGAAGCTGAGCTTGGATAAAAGAAATCAAGGCATGCATCTCTGACCTAATTGGACCGTGCACAAAAGAAAACTGGGAAGAACCAAGACGTGAAGACAGAGGATGGCGTATACAGGGTCCCAGGAGAAAACGTGTGAAAGGCTTGAGGAAATACCAAAGCGGTAACACCTCCCCGGAGAGAGACAACTGACCATCCACAAACTTGGTAAGATGACAGTTATTCCAATGTAAAAGAAAGTGACCTGATTGGAGAAACCTGTTTCGGTCTACAACAAGGTCAGGACACGGACATGAGGGGGGAGGACAGAAGGGGCTCAATTAAGATTGAGATGTTATATTAAGTAAAGGGGCATGAAGTAACGGTCCCCACAGGTGGTTCGATGCAGGACCAGTGTTACCATCCGGGTTCGATTGAACGCCACCAACTTGAGAGGGGAATGGGGAGGGAGGGAGGGACAGACAGATGATGGGGAAAGGTTGCAGCAACATCTGTGATAGTTCGAAACACTCAAAACACTGTGGGACTCGATGAGCAAACAATCTACTGGTCATGGAACATAAACATCTACCCAACAAGAACTAACAATGGCATCATCTGATGAGCTGAAGGGAAGGGACTCCCTTAGGGTAGGGACACCTAATGTGAAATGCCTGAACTCACCAACCAAGAGGTCCCTGGTAGCTAGAGAGTTCCGAAGATCCAAAATTGATGTCCTCCTTTTACAGGAGGCAAAGTATGCTAAAGGTGAGGAACGATGCATTATCGGGAAACGGGTGGGAATGGAGTTCTGGGCCACTCAGGAAAAGAGGCGTGGGAATCCTGATTAAGAAGGCAATTAACTTTGAGGTGGACAAGACATGGTCCGATGTGGGAGGGCGTGCTCTTCTGATAACGAGGAAAAGTTGCAGAGGTTAATGTAACGATTGCCGCGATATACTCCCCCCAACCCCGGACAGGCTAAATTTCTTGAGCAAACAATCCCTAAAATAATGTTAGAAGCCTCAGGTCATATCGCTCTAGGAGGTGATTTTAACCAGTGGGCAGACCCGGCCAAATACTGGAAACCAGGTAATCCCGAAACGAGAAACCAGAATAGAGGCGACCGCACTGAATTATTAGACATGGACACGTACGAAATGAAGGATGTGTGGAGGATCATGCACCCCAATGATAGAGGCTACACTTTTTACTCTAACCCACACAACACATTCACCCGAATCGAATACATATACCTGTCAAAGGATCTCCTCTATCCCGCAACGCACTCAGAAATTATCCCGATAACATGGTCAGATCACAATAAGGTCCTGGTAGACATTAAATGGGTAGAGTTGCCTGTCATTGGAGGGAAATGGCGGTGTAATGAGTGTCTTTCGAAAGATGCAGTTTTTAAGACAGAAATGGAGACTGAAATTAATGAATATTTCAAATTGAACAATAATGGTGAGGTATCCAAGCAAATAATCTGGGAAGCTGGGAAAGCCACTTAGAGGGGCATCTTAATACGAGAAGGGTCTTCTAAGAAAAGGGAGCGAAAGATCATAGAGCACAGACTCTACAGAACTGAAATGTCACTTGGAAGGGGACATAAAGAATCTGGGGGTAGATCCCGATAAAATGAACGAAGCACAGCAGAAAAAGGGAGGAATTACGATTGTTGGAACATGAACAAGTAGTGCGTAAACTTCGACTCCTCAAACAGAAATTTTACGAAAAGGGGGACAAGGCCGATGCACTATTAGCCACCAGACTTGGAGAACAGAGGGCAGAGCGAAAAGTAGAAGAAATAATTGAAGACAACCCCTCCACGATTCACACTCCCCACACCATCCCAGAATGTTTTGCCACTTTGAGACCCTATATACCTCAGAAACGAACCCTGACCAATCGGACACAGATCTCTACCTGTCTTCAATCAACATGCCCAAAATATCACACCCAGAATCTGAGCTGCTAGACTCCACAATATCTGAACAGGAAGTCCAAGATGCAATAAAAAGGTTAACCATAGGCAAATCCCCGGGGGAAGATGGCTACACGGCCAGTTTATACAAAACCTTTAGTGCGCAGCTAACGCCATTTATAACAGAACTATTTAATGAGATACGAGACAGGGGAAGCCCCAGGCTCCTTTAGAAGAGCAATGATAACGCTGATTCCCAAAGAAGGGTGAAACCCTAAATACTGTGGATCATACCGCACTATCTCCCTACTCAGCCTTGATGCTAAAATTTACACTAGAGTATTAGCTGCCAGATTAGCGATACTAATGCCTCATCTCATACACTCTGACCAAGTTGGGTTCATATTGGGAAGGCAAGGGGCGGACACTATGCGCAAAACACTCCACCTCGTCCATGCATCTCATACTCTGCCCGATGACCCTGCCCTTTTATCGATAGACGCAGAGAAAGCTTTTGACAGTGGAGTGGGAATTCTTGAGGGCGGTCCTGCGAAAGGTTGGAATAGGGCCGAGATTTAGGAAAGGAATACAGGTAGTATACACATCCCCCAAAGTGTCAATATTCGTAAATGGAGAATACTGCAGATGGTTTGAATTGGAACGCGGAACCCGACAGGGCTGTCCCCTCTCCGCAATTCTCTTTGCACTTTCTCTAGAACCCCAGGCCCAATAAATGAGGACTGACCCCAAGGTAGAAGATATACAGCTGGGAGCAACGGAATATAAGGTAGCACTCTATGCAGATGATATACTGCTACACATAACTAACCCTTCTGTATCCATCCCCCGTGCCCTTCATCTATTAGAAGGATATGGTCAACTCTCTGGGTTTAAAGTGAACAGGACTAAATCGATACTATTCCCCCTTCAGGGATCGAAAGAAGAAAACAAAACCCAATTCCTCCTATTAGGCCTCAAGATTGAGCATTCCATATTGAAATATTTACGTATACAGATCACCAAAACCCTGGCTGACCTATATGAAGTGAATTTCCCTCCCCTCCTCCAGTGATTCTGTGCTGATACGAACAAGTGGAACAAGCACACGATCTCCTGGTTAGGACGAATTAACCCTATTAAAATGGTATGTCTCCCCCAGTTCCTGTATCCCTTTCAAATGCTACCTGTTGAGATACCAAAGGGGTTCTTTCTTGAGGCCAAAACAATTATGGTAAGGTTCCTCTGGCAGGGGAAGAAGGTGAGAATTTCATTCAACACTCAAACACTTCCCAAAGACAAAGGTGGAGTAGGGCTCCCTGACTTAAAAAAATATTATGATGCCACCCAATTACGCATCCTGATCCCTCACCTACGAGACCACAAAAACCCCCAATGGATCCACATGGACAACCATTATTTATCACCAGCTACGGTATCAGAGTGGCTATGGGCCCCGCAAAAAAAGCTCCAACGCAGACTCCAAGGCCATCCAATATTAAGCACCATATGGAGCGTATGGCAAACAGGCAAAGGGATGCGCAAGATTACCACCTGGCCCTCCCTGCTCAGCGATCTATGGTCCCCCGGCATAAATGACCACAAACCCAACGTAGAAAGATTCCAATCTTGGTATGAGGCGGGCCTGGAAAGGGTGGGGCAATTGCAGAAAAAGACTTTCATCCCATTCCCGGAACTGACTGAGGCCACAGGAATAGGCCCACTGTTCACCTTCCAATACATATAGATAAAAGGTGTCCTAACAAAATCTGAATGGAAGGATAAACTGAAAAGAGACCTTACCCCCTTTGAAAAACTTCTAGACTCCAGGACAGAGATGAAGGGCCTGATATCAGCAATTTACAAAGGTTACATGTTTGCATGTATAATGCAAACATCATTATACATGCCACCATTCTCTGGTTGTAACAATTAACATACATAGGTTATGTTAATTGTTACAACCAGAGAATGGTGGCATGAATAATGATGTTTGCAAGTATGACAAAGCTAAAAGCTCTGCTCTCGTAATGTAACCATGAGCTAGTAATTTCATACTATATAATGTGCATTCTCTTGTTCAAAATCAATAAAAACCAAATAAAAAAAAAGAGAAATTGAGAAACAATAAGGAACCTGATCAACAGCAGGTAGGAGAGATGGAAATCGAAAAAGCAAGACAGGAGAAATGAATGCAAATAACATTAGAGGCAGTAGAAGAAAGAGATCAACAACACTACAGACCACAACAAAGTAAATGTGAATGGAGCGAAAGGAAGAGGGATGAATAGTGGAGACAGAGTAGTTACAGCAACAACAAAACATAGGAGAGAAACAGTCATTGGATGCAGAGACAAGAAATGTAGAGGAACAGAGAGAGACTGGGTAACCGCAGCGGCAGGTGGCATAGCAACACTTAATATACAGAGGCAGAGCAACAGGAAATGAGACGGGGGAGACTGTCGTGACTGAAAGATGTGTGACAGAGTAAAAACATGATAGGGAGGCTGCAAAACGGTGATCATGACAGGCAGCAAAAGTAGGAGTGAGAAGCAGCAACTTATTCCTGATAGAGCAGCCTTTGTTTTTCTAGCTGACATAAGAACCACCAGGGACAAAGAAAATGTATAAACCCTCACCGGGTAAATGCTCCACTGTAAAAAAAATATATAATAAAACACAATAAACACAGACCATGTCCATTAGTCTCTGGGGGAAAACGAGAACTCCCTTTCCCAGGGGACTTCCCTTAAAGTTAATTCATAGGTCACTAACATGTGACATTAGTCCTTCAATAGGTATGCAGGTCTCCTCATAAACAGTCCTGAACATGATGTAACGTCCTCTTTCGAGGCTGTGAACTTGGCTGTCCATAACTTGGTAAGTAGAATTGTAACTCTAGCCATCGCATAGAAGAAAACAGAACTGAGCTGCAGGTCAGGCGGACTTGTCTGCAGGCGCTGTCAAAAGATAGATGAGACTAAAATGTCTTCATGTGTATGACAACCCTAGTTCCCTTTGTAGGGTGGGAGAGAAATCATTGAGTTATTTAGAAAACATGTACAAATTCCAAATCACCAATAATTCATAGCAATGTACATGATTACTATTAAGCGTATTACGCGCTGCTATTTCTTTCTCTCGCTGGGTGGGCTAATGCTCACCTACATGTCTTTAATAGAATTAATACTTTCTAGTAAGTTATTATGGAAAATCTTTATTCTATGTCAAGACCGGAGACTCACATTATGCTTGTTTAAAGCTTACTTGCCACGATAGATGCCAGCTGCTCTACCGGTTTCAGGTAGAATTGCTTAAATATTGATTTGCTTGCACAGTCTTTGTAAGCCATGGCCCCTCTCACGGAGTGGGCTCCGAAGTGCAGGGTATCTATCCCTGCTCGAGTTAGAGTCCAACGCACCCAGCATGCTAAAGTTGGAGCGGAAACTGGCTTGTGCGGTTTACGCAGAGCTATCAATAGCTGCCCATTAGGAGAGGTCCTAAGCGGGGCTGTCATTTCTTGGAAAATCTTCTAGCATTTAACCAAGCAAAACTTGGGCTAGAGGTCCTGCCCGCTAGATCGAGAGCTCTGACGTCAGAGACTCTCCTGCAAGAGACCAGGCAGAGCAGGGTAGTAAGTTTGCCGGAAAAGGCCGTACGGGATAACTCCTCATTATGCAGCCATGACAGAAAAAGATTCAACACTTTGTTAACGTCCCAAAGCTTGTCGTAGCGGGACGGAGGCGGGATAGTAAGTCTGATACCCTTGAGTAATCTGCCAACAAGGTGATGCTCTCCTGCTGGGACCCCCTGAACGAGGTCATTTCCAGCAGAAATGGCTGAACGATAGGCGTTCACTGTCCTGTAAGCGAGACCTCTTTCAACTGAAGATGCTAGGAAATTCAGGATTTCCTCTATAGATGCTGAAATTGGATGTAATCCTTTCCTTCGGCACCAGGTACTCCAAGATTTGGAATACCTCTTAAGGGTAGCAGGAGCCCATCGTTCCTCGATAAGGCTGACCGCCATGCGTGACATGCCAGGGACTCTCCATCTTGACCTGAAATCCTCCAGGTCGCCAGGATCAGTAATCCGCTGAGAAGGGGGTGACGCTGCCCTGACGGATCCAGTAGGAGATCCGGAAACTGGGGTAGAAGGATTGGAGAATCCAAGGAAAGTTCCAGAAGAACTGTATACCAGGTCTGAGAGGTCCAGACCGGCGCTATGAGGATCTGATCCGTATGCTCCTGACAGGCCTTCGACAGGGTCCTCGCTATCATGGTGAATGGGGGAAAGGCATAATGGATTCTTTGGGTCCATTGTTGCAGAAATGCGTCTGTTGCAGCTGCTGATGGATCCGGCCTCCAGCTGTAAAATACTGGTACACATTTGTGAGTGTTAGGCAGATTTATATGCAGTACCCTTTGGGAACACCACACACAATTAAGACTACAAGTGACAGTACAATTTCACCTTTGGTACAAGCCTGTACTACACAGTTATAGTGGTAGCAGTAGCGGTGCAGACAGACGTATCTCAAGAGTAAGTGAGCAGTACAAATAGTTATACAAAGGACAGCAATTACTATGATTCAGGCAAACACTGACTCAAGGTTTTCAAGTAAAAGAATATACATTTATTTCACTCTTCAGTTGTATAACATTACACTATTATATGCAGTCTAAAAATCACTCTTAATACACCACACCGCTTCCCTTAAATTCCAGACACGTTAAGCTCACAAAATGAAGTCGGAGCAAAATGGCACTCCAGCAATTTAAAAGGGAGCGAAAGACAAAAGTTAACAGAAATTGAATCACACAAACAAGTACGTACTCGGGGCAATCGAACAAGAGACTACAATGATAAAATCAGATAGAAAAGGCTTAGGGCCAAAGTCAATGGTACAAAAGTCTTTTGCTCAAGATAATACAGTTCAGTGTAGTTCGCGGTAAAGTTTGTGGTATGGTTTCCAGACGAGGTTGGTTGGTAAAAAAGTTAGTTTAAAGAGAAGGACAAGCCCTCGGATTGGAGAAAGATTTCAAACCCTTTCACCGCGGCTGAACGAAATGAACAACCGGATTTGTACAGTACCGTAAAACGGAGAGGGAGCTGTAGCTGAGGCAGACGTTCCTTGTAGTTCCTGCAGGCTCACGGTTCCTGAAGCGACTGTCGGACTGATCAGAAGTAGGAAGACTGGAGGGTCCTGCACTACCCAGGGAATAAACTAGCAGCAGAGCAAAGCCACGAATAAAAGGTGCACTCCTTAAAACCCAAGGAGGGTCCGACCTTCTTGGCTATCTGGCCCACTGTAGCTCTGTTCAGCGAATTCGACCAGAGGAGGGGTCCTGGCTTGCAGTTTGGGTGAACTGGTTGGTCCCACCAGCTCAAGGGAAGACGTTTCCTGGAGGATCTTCTGTCTTCGGATTCTGAAGATTCGGACCTGCAGCAGGGCTTCACTGGGTGGTTCAGTCGTGGTAGGGATCCTCTTCCGTCAGTTCCTCGTAGGTTCTTTCATTCCAGTGGCGACTCTGCTCTTCCAGTCCCAGAGACCTGCTTTTTATGCAGTTTTTCCCCCATTCATACAGCCTGGCTGTCAATCACACAGCAGGGTGGTCGTCCTGGCAAGGACAGTCACCCAGCCAATCAAACAGGAGTGCGACTTGGGTTACCAAGGGAACCCATGGCAGGGGTCCTAAAACCCCTCCCTCACATCCTGCCTACCCAGACTCAGGCACCTAAAGGAGGGCTTCTGTGTGGAAGTCCGAGAAAAGGCGATGAACAAAGGGACCAAACCTGGTTTGGCGCGCAGAGTAAAACACGAGAAAGACATTTACAAAAAGAAATGGGGAATAAACCCAGCCGGAACCGTAATAAAATATATATGGTCAAGCGGGTTTATGTTTGAGGCTCATATAATAGCCTAAAACAATAGCATGGTTATTTAAGATAACCGCGGTATAAAAAATAGGGTAGATAACACTAGCCAAGTCTTAGTGTAAAGGAGCGAAACAATGCTCCAAGAGACAGTCAAAAAGGGATAAGAATGAACCCTTTCCAATACTCCATGGAAGATTGGGTGTACTGGGTCTGTGGTAAAAGTGACTAAATAAAGTTAATGGCAACTTTATCTTTTCTAGGGGACAGTAGTCAGCCCCAGAAAAATTGAGTCGGTGGGAAGTCTAAAAGACAACCCTGTGTCACTGCACTGAAGGTGCTGTGTAACACACATGGAAGAATATGGTGCCATGGAGTAGGTGAGGCTCCAGTGCCCAAGATCACACAAAAAGTAGAAATACACATAGCAAAACACATGTAAGAGTGGGAAAGAAAGGCTCACACTATTACCAGGTGAAAAAAATGAATACTAGGAATCCAGCAAAGCTGCTGAGGGACTCAGTGACTGAAATCCGATGTTCCAAACAGAAATGCCAAAAATCCTTGGCTAATTCTGCTATAGGCCTTGATTTGGTGCCCACTAGATGATTAATGTACCTTACCATGGAAATTTTCAGCAAGATGTAACAACTCGCTCTGCCTCTGGCGAAAGAGCGCTCTGCGAAAGAGCCCGCAAGGAGCTCCAGGCAGTTGATATGCATCTCCAACTCCTGAGGAGATCAAGTTCCTCCCGTGGCGACAGAGCCGCATCTCGCTCGCCAACCTGAGCGACTGACATCTGGCTCGATGACGATATGCGTGGTGGATCCGAAAATGACTCTGCCGTTCCAGGCTTCCATGTGAGTAAGCCACCAGTTGAGCGCTATTCTCGCCTGAGGTGATAGTGTCAGGCGTTGGGAGTAAGGCTGTGCCTTAAGTGTTGACCCTTCAGTCTTTGTAATTCTCGGTAGTGAAGGGGACCAGGAAATATCGCCTGGATGGAGGAGGATAGCAAGCCCATTACTCTTGCTAACTCCCGAAGAGAAAAGAGATTCCTCTGCAGGAGTCTGCAGATCTCCCGTCTCGTGGAGTGAATCTTGGCTGCTGGGAGGCAGAGTTGAGAATTCTGAGTATGCACCACGAATCCCATAAATTCCATGTTCCTGGATGGATAAAGGATTGACTTTTCCCAGTTTATGAGAAAGCCGAGGCTGTGCAGTGACTCTATGGCTAGCCTGGCCTGCCGCTGAACTAGCTCTTGTGACTGAGCCATGAAGATGATGTTGTCCAAATAAATTATAAGTCGGACGCCCTGTTCTCTTAGATGGGCTACTAATGGCCTTAGAAGCTTGGTAATAGTCCACGGTGCTGAGGAAAGCCCGAAAGGTATACTCGTGAACTCCCAGTCTCGTCTCCAGGAGTATCTCCGATAACCTATGTGTACCTGGTGAATGGGCACTTTGGGGTAAGCATCCTTCAGGTCAAGGCGCATGAGCCAATCGTTCAGTCTCAGGATGTCCTTGAGCATGTGCATTCCTTCCATCTTGAAATGGCGGTAAGCTATGAACTCGTTGAGAGCCCTTAAATTTATTACTGGCCGCACCTTCTGTTTTCTGCATACCAGAAATATGGGGCTGAAGAAACCTCCTTGACTTGAGCAGGGGCGAATCGCTTGCTTTTGGTATAAGCTGTGTATCTCGATGTCTAACGCTATTTGATCTGTCTCGGACATCACTATAGGTGCAGGGCGACAGACTTGAACGGGCTGTGCGAAAAACTCTAGGTGCAGACCGCGAGCTATGTCCCTGACCCAGGCATCTCCTGACAAGGTATCCCAAGCTCTCGCAAAGATAGCTAACCTCCCCCCTATAGGCGTTTGGGGCGCAGGCGCAGTTATGAGTACACTGACCTGAAGATTGTTGCTGGGCTGGGTATTTAGCCGCTCTTCTCCAGGCACGCCCTCTTCTACATCCTCTTGAAGGAAAGAAGGTATTGGTGCGTTCTTACTAGGCGTTATGCTGGTCCCTGGAGTATTAAGGTCTTTTATCGAAGAAATAACGGCCGGAGGGGCGACCTCGTTCGGCCCTGGAGAACATTTTTGAAGCACAGACTCTCTTGATGGAGGCCTGAGCTTTGTCTAATGCGGTGAAGGTACTGACAAATTTCGACATCTCCTTCATGAAAGGATCCCCAAAAAGTAGGCCCTGAGCAGCAGCACCTGTCTCTGTGTCCGCTAATTCACTCAACTTGTCATCGATTTGAAACAGGATGGCTTTACGATGCTCTGTTGATATAGCACAGCTAGCATTTCCTAGTAGACAGATGGCCTGCAGAGCCAAGCCTGAGAGAATCTCTGGGGCAATGGGGTTGGTTGTGTCGATGGCTGCTTCCGCCAGGTCCAAGATCTTAGCTAGTGGACCAGTAATGTCCAGAACTTTGTCCTGACGGTCCTCCAGGCGCGGTCTATGCCTTTCCTAGGGTTCTGAACATTTTTCCCCAAAAATGTAATCATTTTAGAGTCTAGCTCTGGGGTTAGGGCCACATTGTCTGGAATGTCTGGATGGGGGCATTAGGCCCGGTGTCTAGCTCTGACCTCTTTTTCGAGGGGCTTGCGTAGTCTGGTAAAGATGTATTCAGTTGTCCTAGAAGACGGTTCCCAGTCATTGGATCTAGGATATATTAGATTCTCGGGAGCGAGCATCCCCTTTGAAGGAGATTGATTACCAGCTGTCTTCTTGGGGATGGGGGCTGCCACAATCTTTGAATCTGAGGGCTTTGAACCCAGCCATTTCATTTGAATGTCCTCATCAGAGGAGGTGTAAGAGTGATTGGCGTTAGTATCTTGTGGTTTCAAATTAGACAATATAGTTGAATCTCAAAGTAATGCGCGAGTGCTCCCTGTCTCCCTTGGTTTCAAAAAGACATAATCTCATAGTTTCTTCAGGGCACCATCTGTGTTCTTAGTGGTAATGTGATTGTTTATTTTCTCTAATTATGGTTGAATATTTTCTGATTCCTCAAAGTATATCAATGATTTGGAATCCTTTTTTGGATTCTAATGTAATTTTTGTCAAAAAAACCTTCAGACACGTGTTTCCCACTGTGTTTTGAGTGGATCATCAAGAGGTTATAAAGAACATTTCCTTGTTGTCTATTCCTTTAAGGAGGGTGTTTTTCTTGAAATGTTTCTTGTTGTTATTGCAAAGTATTTCTTGGTGGAAAAGGTATGGATTTGATTGTCCAAAAGCTTTTAGGGCCACGATCCGTGATCTTAATCCAGAAGGGTAGAGTTCCTTGTTCCAGAGGGTGGTTCCCTTCCCCTGGATTTCTTTTCTCTGTTTTATATGCCAAAGAATATTAGTTATTTACGTTTCTCTGGATCAACAACACAACTGGTACACAAAACAACTTGGTTATTAGTCTCTATCTTGGTAGGATACCTGGTGTACTCTCCTGCCAGTTTTACACTTCTTTTCAATATGTTTTAACATAGCCTTTTTCTAGTCCTGATGTGCCCTTCTTAGGACCTCCTTAAGTGATGTATCGGACGCTCACCGTTCAATTTGTCCAAGCCTGGTTTGCTTCCCTACCAGGGCTTTATTTATATGGACACACTTGCATCCGCCTGGTATATTCTCCTGCTAGAGCTTTCTCACATGAACACACTTGCAACTGCCTGGTATACTATCCTGCCAGGGCTTTCTTATATGGACACACTTGCAACTGCCTGGTATACTCTCCTGTCAGGGCTTTTCTCATATGTCCATTCTTGCACCTTTAATCTCATGGTATACTGTCCTGCCAGGCTTTCCTTCATTGTTTTTTCAGAAGGGTATGAGGCTTTCCTTATATGCTCACAATTCTAACATGTCCGGTATTCCTTTCTCCCAGGATTCCCCCTTGTATGTAATGTTCACCAAGTATATAGATGTGGGTCCCAGACGTGCTTGATGCTTGGCCTTTTTTCCTGCCAAAACATTCTCTTTCCCAATGGTTTCTTCCCTTGGGTCCCCGACTCGTCTCTCAGGCTCGTATCTGTTAGGCTTGGTAGCCCTGGCCATTCACAATCGCTGTGTTCTGATAACATAAAACTTTCCTTGTCTAGGTGGGTCTCTGTCCCATTTAATGAGCCCACCCCTACCCCGGCGGCCCAACCCTCTCCTGTGGGCTCACCGGCTCTGCGACTTGGTTCCCCGTCACCGTCCGGGTGTTGGCCTCTTTCTCTTGGCTCTGTTTCCATGGCCTCGGTTTCCTCTGCCGGCCCACGGGGGGTGGCTGGTGCTCCTTCCTTGTCCAGCTGTCGGGAAGTTTGCTTTGCTTATTCCCTATGGGTGCCTCCTTCCCCGAGCTGTACCGGATGGTTCTCCCCTCACAACACTGCCTCTTTCACTTCAGTTTTCTTCTTGCTGGTGAAGGGGTATTACTCTGCCGCTCTCCTTCACTGGTTTGGGCAGTTTCGCGAAGAGCTGGCAGCACCTTCCAGCATCGATACAGTGCTCTTTTGGCATTCTAGCTTTGCACACCAATCTGGAGTCCTCGCTCTGGCTTCTGGGCTCGCCACCACAACTTCAAGGCTTTCTGGGACATATCCTTGACCCGTACACCGTCTCTCCTCTGTCTACTTCTGTTTCGCCTTACTCAGCAGCTACCACACTCCCGATTGGCTCTAGGAGAAAGTCTTTCTCCACCATCCTCTGTTCTCTACACCAGCTGTAGCCAATTAAAAGTAATAGTGCGCGCAAACATTTTATTGTCCTTATCGATCGGGCAAGTCATTATAAGACAAACAATTCCTATGCACGTTACCTTAGTTTTCTTCACTTTTACACATGCAAAATCAGGTAGCGGGCACAGCCATCTTGTGGTAATCTTATCCGTTGCTGCATCGCCCAAAGGTGAACTGCCCTCATGGCACTAAATCATATCATCCACCCCTGAAGCTGACATCACTAGACGCATACGGCCCATTTCACAATGCAAATGCATGTCTCACGTCAACGTTCTCTGTGCGCCAGCTAATGACTTGTCTCCATGGAAATAGCAGGACGCCTCTTTCCTCAATAAGTAAAAACAGACAGCTTCTCATCAGATAAAATCAGAGTTGCTTTTTCAATCGTTTCACTGTCTTTTTTTGTGTATCCTGTGACTTGTTTCTGCTGTGTGCAGCTATCTTTGTTGCTCATAGCCCCTGCAAACAGGCCTCTGTACTAGCATTACTATTGATTTTAATTTTGTCGTATAATGGCAACAAGACAGCCCTAGCAGTACAAGCCAGAGTATTCCGAGGCGGAATTAGTTGAAAGAGAAAGATGCGCAAATGATGGGGCATCGGACGACAGTTGGGAGGACGATTCACCACATCATGAGCCTGAGCCTAGTCGCATGGAGTACGTTTCCACCTGGTGTACCTGCAATCAGTGCAAAGTCCTGCCAAGCACGGAGGAGAACTGCTGCTGCAGAGAAAACTCTGGATGCTTGGCCTACATATCGGAAGTAGACATGTCACTGCTATGCGTTACCAATCTGCATTACTTCAGGGGAGCATGCCTCACAAGGTCCGTTTTGGGGATTATGATGGTGCTTATGCACGAACTTTGCAACAATTCGCCCTCGCAGTCCAAGTAACTGTTAAACAAGGTTTCACGGGATCGCTGGTTACCTTTTCTTCCGGGGGTTCGTGGAGTCGAGGCAGCCAGTCTGTCGGAGCGACAATGCCGATGAAGCAGTAACGCAGGAAATTAACCCAACACCCTCCTGACAATAAATGACAGGATAGCACTGAACCAACTCCCAACGCCACGGGTGGCACTTCTCTGCATTAACGTGACATCGGGACCGTGTTTCCACTGGCAGAGAAGGCGAGTGAGTCCTTATAACACCAGTAGATGGATGAGCTGTTCTCCAGGACTTCCAGGAAGGCAGAAAGGCACGGGTACCGGCAGGGCACAAGACAGGTGAAGGGGGAAAGTCAGGCAGCAAGGACAGGGAGGACGGACGAGGGAAGTCCCACCGGACAGGAGTCAAGGAAGGAAGAAGGCTAGACGGGGAACCCAGACAAGACCCCTCCTAACCCCAAAACCAGAAAGTAGGTAAGGACAAGACAGGGCTGGGAAACCAGGAACTGAATGTACCAAGGAACAGGGAAGGAGAGGAAGGTTGGTAGGCAGGACAAAGCAGGGCAAGACTAAGCAAAGGGTAACTGGCGAGACTGAGGCACAGGTAAACAGGCTCCAGCAGCGCATACACTGCGACAACCGCGTTGAAACGCGTTGTCTCTGTGTATGCGAAGCCCTTTTAAGGCCCGGGGCCAAAGCGAGGCCTGGGACGCAAGTCCGTGTTACTGCGCATGCGCGAACGCCGAATACTGACGATCCGCGCATGCGCAGAACATGCAAGATGGCTGCGACCGCGGAACGGCGTGGGGAAAGACGCCACCGCGGATAGTCTCCATGAAGGAGGAGACGGCCGAGGACCCGGATCCCCGTAGCAGGTAAGTGGCGCATGCGAGCGAGCGCGCGGCGTGACAGTAACGAGTATGTGTACTCTATATGTATTATATATGTATCCTTTTTTGTCGTACCTTTGATCTATCACTGCCAAATGAACGTAGTCTGGAAATTCAATACATCTCTCGCGATTTGGGGTAATAAATTATAAGTTACTCAGTATAGTCACTAACGTACTCTTACTCCATAGTCCCCTTTCCTCCATACTGCATGGGCGTCCCTCGCGAGACAGAGCCTTTGTCACCAGAAAAATCTTCTTCCCCTCTAAATTTAGAGGCGCGGTCCTGTGAGCATGCGCTGCCCTGACTTTGCTCTCCTGCGCCACACCTCAGTCCCCAAAGACGCGTCGACAATAGATTTACCATTGCCTAATGACACCAGATTATTAGGGGAGAGGATGGTGGGATGTATGGAGGAAAGGGAACTATGGACTAAGTGTACGTTAGTCACTACGGTGAGTAACTTATAATTACTCTTACGTCCCGTCACCTTTCCTCCATACTGCATGGGCGATTACAATTGAATGTAGCCCTAGGGTGGAGAGGAGGCCCTCCTTAAGCAAACGGGTTCCGGAGAACCGCCTGTCTGAAAGCCGCATATGACCTGGAGCCGGCATCCAAACAGTAATGCTTGCAGAAAGACAATGGAGTGGCCCATGTGGCCGCCCTGCTTATGACCTTCCAGGGGACATTGTGCTGAAAGGCAATGGGCGTTTTATTGGCCCGACCGGGTGGGCATGCATGTTCGCAGGAAGGGGTATATGTTGGCCCTTGTACGCTTCCTTGATGGACGAGACCATCCAGCAGGAAATTGAGGCTTTGGAGGCCTGAGCCTGGCTTGTCGCCTCCATAAGTGATGAATAGGGCATCTGACTTGCAGAAGCCCTTGGTCCTGTCTCCAGGTAGAATTTCAGGGCACGCTTAACATCTAGGAAGTGCAGAACTCTGAGGCTCGTCCTTCGGGTCAGCAAAGAATGTAGTAAGGACGATCTCCTTGTTTAAGTGAAAGGCTGATGTCACTTTAGGTAGAAATGCTGGATGGGTCCGCAGGACCACCATATCCTTGTGAAAGGTAGTGTACGGCTCTGAGGAGACTAGGGCCTGGACCTCGCTGACCCTACGAGCCGAAGTGAGGCCGACTCGCAGGGCTGTCTTGATGGTGACCAGCCTGATGTCCGCTGACGTGATAGGCTCAAACGGCTTGTGCGCCAGGGCGCCCAAGACTAGGTTCAAATCCCACACGGAGTGTGGCTTCCTGATGGGCGGGTAGAGTCTAGCAAGTCCGGCCAAATGTTTCCTGACAATCGGGTGGGAGGAGGAGAAGACCCCTTCCTACGAATTTCTGTAGGCCCCAATGGCTGAGAGGTATGTGCGGCAGCTGTCCACCGCACGCCAGAGTTGGCGAGGTGCGCTGAGAATGACAGCACGTCGTCCAATGAACAAGCCAGCGGGTCGATATCTTTGGAGTACGTCCAGTGGCAGAACCTGGTCCATTTACTTTTATACTGTGCTCTGGTAGCCTCGCTCCTAGCCCCCTGCATGATTTCCAGATTGACTTGGGATAGGTTGAGGTGGCTGAGCGTCACTTGTTCAGGAACCACACTGTGAGGGCCAGCTTCTGAGGAGTGGGGTGGACTAACTTGCCCTCCCCCTGCTGTGTCAGAAGATGTGCTGGGCCCTTCGGGAGGTGGATTCGAGGGACCTCCGAGAGGCTGAGCAGCTCCGAGAACCATGGCCTGGCTGGCCACCACAGAGCTATCAGATTGACGTTGAGCTGGTGAGACTCCTTGAACTTGCAAAGCACTCTGTGAATCAGTGGAGTGGGTGGGAAGGTGTATGCTGACATGTCGTTCCACTGGACCCATAAGGCGTCGCCCAGGGGAGCCTAAGCCCTGCCCCTGCCAGGAGGCGAACTGGGAGCATTTCTTGTTGTGCCTGGTGGCAAAGAGATCCACCGGGGGGAGGCCCCATCTGTGGAAGATCTCCTGTGTAACGAGGTCGTTCAACTGCCACTTGTAGTTATCTGCTCCCAACCTGCTGAGCCTGTCCACTTCCAGGTTAGATTCCCCTGGGAGGTGGACTGCCGTGAGGAAAATCTCATTCTCCAAGGCGCATTCCCACATGTTGATCGCCAGTCTGCAGAGGGAAGGGAACCAGGTCCCCCCCTTGCTTGTTGATGTAGTATATACTGGTCGAGTTGTCTGTCTGGATGAGGACAACCCTTCCCTTGAGTGGTCATCTTATGTGTCTTTCACGCACAACCAAGAAACTATATTTCTCTGTCCCCCAAACGTTATGGAATGCATGGGTGTTCACGTTTGTAATGTGTCCACACTTTAAAGCCCAAGTTGATTGATCCATGAAGCAACATTTGTACTGGCAACTATTCCATAGGATACAAGATTGCATTTCCAACTAAGGTTTTTTTTTTTTTAAACTTTTATTTTTGCTGGCAGAGGCAAACAACATACAGACACATCAGAGGCATATGGACAAATTTGTAGCATATACATGCGCATACAGAACATATTGGCAAGGATACGGTGACAGCAGACAGGGAGCAGCATATCACAGGTGGCCAGAACACAGAGCCACCGACTGAGGGGCTAGGAGGATTCATCCGTTGAAGTGTCATTTGAGTTGATCAAGTAACTGTTGAAAGCCGACCATATGTTTCGAGGTCGAGAACGCACTGGGAGCATGCCCAGAAACTCCTCCTCGCAGTTTCGGGACCACGTAAGCAGATTTAACCATTTCTGCAATGTAGGGGGAGTAGGGCTTTTCCAGTTTTGTAAAACACATTTCTTGGTTATGACACAGCTCACATTTAAGAACCTAACAATGTCTTTAGCCCCTCCAGTCTGCCACACCCCGAACAGAACCCCCATTGGATCGGGATCAACAACAGTATCAGTGATTGCGGACAGTGTCTCTATGACTTTACTCCAAAATGTGACCAGTTCCGGGCAGTCCCAGAACATGTGCAGGTGGTCAGCACCCTCCGCACCGCAGCGGGGGCACAGTCGAGGATCAGAACGAGCAAACCTCGAGATTCTACCTGGAGTGTAATACAACCGGTTGAGTAATTTATATTGTATGGTGCGGTAGCGAAAGTTTAGGGACACCCTACTAGTATGAGAACACATCTTCTCCCACTGTTGATCCGTAAGATCCAGCTCCAGCTCGGAGGCCCAGCCAGCACAAGCCCTGGATGGAGGGGGAGAAGCAGCGGACAGGAGGAGCTTGTACAATGAAGAGACTACCCCATGGGCACCACCCGAGTTAGCAATGTAAGCAATTCCAGGAGATTCCTGGGGCTCAATGGGGAAGACAGGCCAAGCATTTCGAAAGGCAGCACGGAGTCTGTAGAAATGCAGAAGCTCCAGAACCGAGCCCGAGCGTCCCGGCCTCCACGTTTGCGGTGTTATGAACTGTCCCTCCGGATAGAAATCAGTGAGGGCACGGTAACCCAGGGCCTCCCAGTGTCGTGCCAGGGTGGTATCGTGTGTGGGTTCCAGCCCGGGAAAGCTCCAGGCGGGGAGCCATTTGTAGTACGGGTTTTGCTCGTCGCAGGTTTTAAATATCTGGCCCCAAGCCTGCACCGTAGTCTGGACCGGGTCAATGGGCGAGTCTGGCACATACTGCCGGTCTAGAATCAGGGACATTACATCGGTGCCTGCTGCTGCCAGAACGTCGAGTTTGACGTGGGGACGGGGTGGAGGCCCAGGATACCAGTAGGATGCGAACTGCGCCTGTGAAGCAGTCCAATATCGCAACAGGTCCGGGGCTGTGAATCCCCCTTTGTCATAGGGTAATGACATATCCGACCACTTTTTACGCACAGCACCATAGTGCCACAGGAATTGAGCGAGCAGTTTGTGCAGGTTCACGAAGTATCTCCTACCAGGCCAGACGGGGACATTACTAAATACATAAAGCAACTTGGGGAGCAATATCATTTTTACCAGCGAAAGTCTTCCGGCCAATGACAGTGGAAGAGCACGCCAGCGTGCAACCTTGGTCTCGGCCTGCTCTGCAACAGTCTGGTAATTGTCTGCCAGTAGCGAGTCTTTGGAGAGGGACACCTGAACCCCCAAGTACTTGATCCCGTCCGGGGACCAGCGGAGCGGGTACTCGGTGGTGGGCTGTATCGTGGAGCTAGTGAGGGGGAAAATCTCAGACTTAGTATAATTTATAGTAAACCCAGAGTATGTACCAATGCGGGTGATGTCACGCAGAATTGGGTCCAGATGGGCCGTTGGGTCTCTTACAAAGAGCAATACATCGTCCGCATAAAGCGAGATAATTTCAGGGGAGTCTTTCAGCCGCACCCCTTTGCGCGCATGCCTTTCCCTGACATAATCGGCCATCGGCTCTATGGTCAAGGCAAATAGGATCGGGGAGAACGGGCAACCCTGTCGAGTGCCTCTGAAGAGAGGGAACAGACCGGACGTCTGGGAGTTAACTCGCACTCTGGCCACCGGGGAAGTGTACAGTAATCGAATGTATGCTATCATGTTGGGCCCTATACCCATATTTTCTAAAACCAACCAAATATATTTCCAAGACACCATGTCGAACGCCATCTGGGCATCCAGTGTGACCGCAACCGCACTCACCCCCTGGTCAATGCGTGACATCACATTACGCAGCCTTCTAATGTTGTGTGATGTTGACCTCCCGGGAACGAATCCTGACTGATCATCATGGACCATGTACGACATGACCGGGATGAAGCGATTAGCAATCACCTTGGCAAAGATTTTGGTGTCCAAGTTCATTAGTGAGAGGGGCCTATATGATCCGCACTCAGTGGGTTTACCAGGTTTAAGCAGGACAGTGATGACAGCCTCACGCAACGATGGGGGAAGGGCACCCAGCCGGAGTGACTCGTTCCAAACCCCCAGCAGTTTGGGGGCCAGAATGGCCACGTGCTCCTGATAAAACTCGGCTGTCAGCCCGTCTGGACCAGGTGCTCTTCCTTTAGGGAATTTAGATATAGCCTCAACTATTTCATCCAAACGGATGGGGGAATCCAATTGGTCTCTGGTTGCGGGAGAGACAATAGTCGTGGGGATCTGCTCAAGGAGGTTGCGCATTTGGACCTCACTGTGCTCGGGGGGGTTGGGTGTACAGTTCTGAATAGAAGTCTGTGAAGACCTCCATAAATACGTTGGTCAGACCACAGTTCCGACCCCTGGGGGTCCTTGATACAAGAGATCTGAGCTTGGCCCCACTCACCCCTTGCCAATGCCGCCAGCGTCCTGCCGGGCCTGTCTCCTTCCCCATATTTACGGGCAGCCTGCGGGCGACTAAAGTAGTGAACTTCCCTTGTAGCCTGTTCGTTAAAGAGTTGGAGTTCCTCGCTGATCCGGGCCAGGATGGCAGGGTCAACGGATGCAGGATGGGCACTCTCAAGTTCACGCAGCTTGGTTTCAGAGCGGGCAAGGGCAGCCCTAATGGCCTTGAGGACTCCCGCCTCCCTAGAAATTGACATTCCTCTGAAGAAGACTTTGAAAGCCTCCCACCGGACCCCCATAGTGGTAGCCTGGTAGCCTGGGGCGTATTAAGCTCGAAATAGGACTGGATATCGGACAAAATGTCAGCCCTGAAGACTATGTCCTGTAAAGCCAAGGACTTGAAGCGCCATGTATTAATGGTGGGGGGGGGGGCCACCCAGGTCCAGAGATAATCGGATCGGTGAATGGTCCGATAGGGTACGCGCCAGTATCTGAGTTTCCACCACCCTCCCCAGCAAAGTACTGGACAGGAAGAACATGTCAATTCTGGAAGAGCTATCATGCACAGAGGAATAGTGAGTATATTCACGCGTTTGCGGGTGCGTTACCCGCCATGGGTCTTGAATGTCAAGGGTTGTGCTGTGTGCAAGGATCTTACGGGCAGCGTTGGAAAGGAGTCTGGGGGCCGAGCCTGTTCTGTCCAATGTGGTGTCTAATATGAAATTCATGTCCCCCCCCCCCCAGATGATCTGCACCCCGATGTATCCCAGCAATATGGAGGCCACCTGGTCGATAAAGTCGGGAGAGTCCACATTAGGGCCATATGTGTTAACTAGTAGATATTCCCTGTTGGCTATTGCGCAGTGTAGGATGACATACCTCCCCTCTGGGTCTATGTAGCTCTTATGGAGCACGAACTTGAGTGACCTGTGGATCATCGTTAATACCCCTCTGGCGCGGGTCGAGTAAGCACTAGAATATCTGTGGGGACCCCACGATGGTTCCATGCACCTGGCCAGCCGGCCTTTACAATGTGTTTCCTGCAAAAGCAGAATCTTACAGCAGTGCCTGTTGGCATAGGCCACGATTCTGCGCATTTTGGTGTAGTTGCTTAAACCCCGGACATTCCAGGACATTACTATTGTGGACATTTCAGATGCCTAAGGTACATCCCACAGGCGCCGCCGGGGCCCACACCCTAAGTGAGGAGAATCCTCACAGGGGTTGCCCTCCCACCTCTGTCGCCGCAGTTCAGATGCGAGATTAAGCCATCTCGGGTGTAGAAGACCCGATGTGACGCGGTCTGTCGGTCCGCCTCTGCCTTTTCCTATAACATTTCTCCAAACCCCAACAGTGCCACCCCCCTCCCTCACTGCCCACCCCCAACTTGCAGTGTAAGTCCCCCACCCCCCCTGTGCCGGTGTCATCAGTAAACCCGACTCTCCCCAAGAGGCAGAGGTCGGAGGGCGTAATCCAACCAGTATACGCCCCATTCAAAGCCCAACAGGGGCAAATAAACAGTGACAACCAACAAAACATGAACATTGCAATCGCAAGTAGGTGTGCTGTTGCCGTGTGGGCGGCTCTTAGAATAACATGTATGACAGCATGTGCTGCCGGATGTAAGTTCTGCTACGGGCGGATAGTTGAGGATTCTGGCTATTATGGGCCTAGGGATATCACCCGGTTTGGGCTTTGGTGATAGAGCACGATGAGCACGCTCAACAGTGAAGTACGGCGACAGGGCCAGGTTACCCAGCAGATCCTTGAGCAGGGTTTCCACTGCATCTTCCATGCGCCCCTTAAGGGCATTTTCAGGGACTCCGATAATTCGTAGATAATTTCTGCGAGAGCGGGATTCGAGGTCGTCGCACTTCGCTCTCACACTACGCATGTCACGCGACAGGGAAGCAACAGTGTTCTGCAGCACATGTATTTCATCCTCATTTGCTGATATCCGATTCTCAGTGTCAGTAATTCTGGTCCCCGCCTGATCCACCCGTGTTTTTAATGAGGCGACATTGGCGTTGATGTCGTCCAGCTTCTCGTGAGAGGAAGCAAAGTTTTTGGCCATCGATTCCATGAGCGTAGTCAGATCAGGGGGTGAGGCAATGGGATGGTGGTCCGCTACCCGCTCCTCCTGTATGGGCGATTCATGATCCTCCTCTCCCCTCGGGACAGCCCTGGCGAATCTGTCCATGGCTCCCCCTCTGGAAGACCCCCTGGTCTTATTAGGCATTGTGGAATCAGATGCAGGAGTGGCGCTGAGCAAGGATCCGGTCACTGAGGGAGAGAGCGTAGTCCCAAGGCCAATGGGGCAAGGTAGAGGTGTCTGTATATCCCCAGCAGTGGTGGAGGCAAATGCCAGTAGAGAGTAGAGATAAGGATTGCCGCAGGGGCTGCATCACCGGAGGGGGGGTCCCAGTGCAGATGAGGGCAGCAGCCACCCCACAGTCACTGCGCGGTATCAAAGCGGGGGGCAGGTGCCCAGCATGTAGAATGTTGTGTAACAGAGGACAAGGAATGGGCGCCAGGGGCACGGGCCTTGTGCGTATCCTCTTGGCGTGTACTCTGGGGGGCGTAGCAGGCCCAGGGGTCACCGGTAGTCAGCAGGCCAGCAGCGTGGTGAAAGGGTTGTGGGTATCGCAGCCGCCCAGAGCGGGACTCCCGCCCCCCCCCCCCCCCCCGCACCTCACCTCAATATGGCAGCGAACCAGTCCTCACCGGCCAGCAGCGGGGCTCACAGCCGGGCAGAGGGCCAGCAGCGAGTCGCATATGCAGCGTTTCGCCCAGGGGGGGCAGCAGCAGCCAGTCGCCCAGCCGCACGACCCGGGTCGGGCCTAAGACAGTCCGGCAGGGCACTAGGAAAGGCGAGTGGGGCTCTCAGGCGCCGACCCACCCCGCACCCGCCCAGGGCCCGCCACGGCACCTCCACTTCACACGGGCCGGCGGCGGAGGCCCTCGGCCAGATGGGTAACGGGCTGCCCCGGCGGGCCGCCGACAGAGTGATCCGCGCAGGGGGGCAGCCGCAGCCCGCTCCGCAGCTCTAAGCCCCGATCGGGCCTCTGCCAGCCCGGCGGGGGTCACAGATAGGCGGGCGGTGCACACAGGGGCAGCGCCCCGTCCCGCAAAACATGGCAGGCCACCCAGAGGAGGAACAGGAAACAGGCGGATGCCGACGCCGCGGCTTCCGCGAGGCCGTGGGCCGCCGCAGTAGGGGGCTCGTCCGGAGGCTTCCCGACCCAGAGAGAAGCTGGAATTTCGCAGGATGCAGCACGGTAATGCAGGGCAGCAGCCCAGCCGAGATGTGGGTTGATTGTACCCCGTTGGTCGCAGATGGAGGCAGATGTCCGCCAAGCCCACACGGAGCTCAAAGGCTAAGCAGCCATCTTGGGCTGCTCCACAGCGCTACCGCCTTTTCCAACTAAGGTTTGATACTCTTTATCATGTTCATTTAATTACAGTTTGTATGTTTCTCTTCCACAGGTGGTACAGGCTGGTGGCCTATTGTATTGCGTTTACATGGTGGCTTCATGGGAGGCTTGAATCCCGCGTTCAACGAGTAATACCCGCTTGTGTCGTTGGTGCCATTCGAGCCAAATTCCACAGTGACAGCGGTCAGTACAGGGGATTTTCCCACACTGTGCTGCAACCCAAAGTATACAATATGTAGCACATATGTGCCATCAACATCAGCAACAAAATGAAAAATAAATCAACTTTTGTGAATAGCTGTTTCAATTTTTCAGTGAATCAAGGACACACTCACTTGTCCTGGCAGGGCCGGCAGGGTGGGAACGGCCAAGGTTGCAAAAACCATATACACTTCAAAGGTACTTTTTGTGCAGGTGCCATTGCTCACATGGCGGAGCCAGACCTAGTGTCTCGAGGCAGGTTTCCCTGAAGCAGGCCGTGCCCCTGCAATCCACATAAGTGTCTCCATTCAGCAGTGTTCCGGCCCTTTTCTACATCACATACACACACACTTTTCTAATTCTTTATAAACCCCTTGATAGTTATCCTGAGAACATCTGTGAGCACTGGAACTCAACTTGTGATCGTGCTACCTGTTCTCCTGCTACTAACTACCCTGCTTGCTGAATCCAATTGCTTGTTGGTCAAGGTAAGGGCAGGTCACCTAATCATCTCTTTTTGATCTCAAAATGTCCATCTATTTCGAAAGAATGTACCTAGTAGTGTAATGTTCATTCATCTCAATGACTTTACCAATTGTGATAGAATTGCATCTTTCTTGAACCATGTCTATAAGCATGTTTTCTTTTGATGCATGAAAGTACATTCGACGGACGAGTGACGTGTTTTGATTTACGTTGCATCAATCAATTCTGTATAAAAGTTATCCCGGTGTATATTCGACTAAACTACACAGGTTTTGCTTCTTTGACCAAAAGAAACATTGCATATAAAACTTTGATATAATCCCATCATTCGAAGGGATTGTGTCCTCCGACGTATTCCTTATCTTTGATAATACGTTTCCAGCTTGCTGGCCTCGGAATTTTTTTCTGGAGAGGGTGCTGCGCGTCGACGTCCGCCGAGTCAATGTCCTTCGACGGCCACCGTATCGGCGCCGACGTCACCATGCCCATAAATAGCCACGCGCTGTGTCCGTTGCTCAGTTCCGTTTTTCCGCGCTTCGTGGGGCCTCGGAACGTCGTTGCTCAGTTCAGTCAGGATAACTATGTATTTCTACTCGAATATACCTCATCGTTCTCGGTGGCTTCTTCATCAGAACCGACTTCAAGAAATGTCGAGACTGCGGTAAAAAAATGTCAATAACGGATCCACACAGGATCTGCTTATGGTGCTTGGGATCCGAGCACCATTGTTCGGAGTGTGAGGACTGCATGTCCATGACGGCGAAAGCCTTGAAGGAGCGCAAGGGGAAGCTCGAGAGAGGTAAGTCAGCCAAAACCTCCTCGAAAGTTTCGTCGGCTGAGTCGAGGCATTCGTCTCCTCGCCGTCAAACATTCCCATTCTAGATATCGAAGCAGCTCCCACCATTCGTTGAGATCAAGACACTCAAAAAAGAGACATCGAAGGTCCCATTCCTCGTCTTTCTGTGTGAGAAAGGGTCTCCTGTCCCACTAAACACAGTTCTCAAGCTGAGTGGGAGGAATTCAGAAAGAAAATGTTAAGCGTCTTCGAGAACACATCCTCGACCCCCTCGAAGACAGCTGAGGGTGATACCCTGGGTGAAAAACCCAAAATATCAAAACGCTGCGAGTCGCAGCACCCAACGAAACATTCCACCCGAGAGCGCCATGAGCCATCGGGTAAGAAGGCATCATCTTCGACGCCGTCGTCGAAGATTCCTTCAACGCATGGATCGACGCCGTTGTCAAAGGGTTCCTCGACGCATCGATCGACTCGACACCATCGTCTACGCCGATGAAAGAGAGGACCAAGGGCACTACACAGCCAACTGTGATTTCAAGGACCTCCGGCACGACGCCGAGACCGTCGTCAATGCCCTCGAGTAGGATCCCGATCCTCTCGAGTTCTTCGAGACCCCTTCCAGTTTTTTCGATGCCGTTTTCAGTGCCTTCGAAGCCTTTTACATCGGCGTCGACGACATCAACGTTTTCTCGTCCAATAATGACGAGTTTGGCTCCTTCTGCCTTAGAGATGGGTTTTACTCCATTTCAGAGGTGTTGGTACCCTGGACTTTCTTCAATTTATGAAGAGGGGGAAGATTCTGACCAGGAAACATTTGGGTTACAGAGGACCACACTGCCTATTTCAGAGGATTTCACCTCTGAACAAAGAAGGCTGAAGGACCTACAGGAATCGCTACATGAGGCAAGTGGGCTTGACACTTCCCCAGAAGTGGAATTTGTTAAGCCAGACCCAGGGGAACATGCCGAAACACCCTATAGAACCCTGATGGCAAGAATTATTGAATGTATGGGTTGGTCTGCGCCTTCACCTGTTTTTCAACAGGATGACCTAACAGATATATTAGACAAAGGCCCACAGGAGGACTCGGTGGTCCCCTTCCATGCAGCCTTACAAAGGAAAATTGCATCTAATTGGGAAACTCCTGAGGTTATCCCTGCAGTCATTAAGATTGTCAACCAAGTATAGGGCAGCGGCTGCTGACCCTGAATACTTATCAAAACACCCGACTCCAGAGAGCCTGGTGGTTCAAGCAGCAACTTCATCTAGCAGTAGGACCGCTTACCCTACTGTCCCACAGGATAGAGATGACAAAAGGTACGACTCTATGGCGAAGAAAGTTTTCTCTGCCTGTAGTATGGCGTTGAAGTCCATCAACGCCACCTGTACGCTCGCCAGGTTCAGTCACACACTATGGGAGTGTGCTTCATCAGCGGCTGACTGCATACCCGAAGGAGAGGAAAGGGAAGCCTTCCTTAACATTATTAAAGATGGCAAGGATGCCATGTGCGAATCACTTCAAACTGGCATCGATTCCGCTGACCGTTTCAGCAGGGCCATGGCGGCAAGTACAACAATCCGCAGGCATGCGTGGTTGCGAAAGTCGAGCTTTGCTCCGGATGTACAGGCCAGACTTTTGAATATGCCCTTTGACGGCTCATCATTATTCGGGAAAAGGCTGATGACAGTCTGGAAAAGTTAGACTTCTAAAGCAGCAGCAAAATCTTTAGGAGCTGCTATCCGCGAGTCCTTTCGCTATTATTCCGCATTCGGGAAAGGCAGAGGACAGCCGGCTCAAAGAGGCCAAAGGAGATCCACCCGAGGTGGACGGGTCAAAAGTACTAAGGCCGCCGCAGCAGCAGCAGGTGCCTCTTTACCCTCGGCATCTGCATCAGCTGCCCCCAAACCACTCTGAGGCCTTTCCACACAATACACCTGTAGGGGGCAGGTTAACTCACCATCTGACGGAATGGCAGGCTATGACGGCAGATGCTTGGGCATTGGAAACAGTTGCCCAAGGTTACTGCCTACCCTTTCTACACATTCCTCAGTCATCCACCGGGGAACAGCTCTCTAGAGGTTCCAGATCCGCTCTTCTTACAGGAAATTATAGACCTGCTAGAGAAAGGTGCCATAGAACCGGTCCCTGTAGCGGACAGGAACAAGGGCTGGTACTCCCCCCCCAACTCCCTCCCCCACTTTCTCATACCAAAGAAGGACGGAGGACTGAGACCCATCCTGGACTTACGAGAAATAACAAGTTCCTCAGGAAGGACAAGTTCAAGATGGTAACTCTCTCTCAGATCCTTCAGGCCCGCCAACTCCAGGACTGGCTGGTATCTCTGGACCTTCAGGATGCTTATTTCCATGTGCCAATCCATCTCAAACACAGGAAATACCTGAGGTTCGCAATTGGCGACTCTCATTATCAATTTCGAGTTCTGCCATTTGGGCTGACCTCCGCCCCGAGGGGCTTCACCAAACTGATGTCGGTAGTGGCGGCAAGTCTAAGGAGGGAAGGGATCCACGTCTACCCCTACCTGGACGACTGGCTGATCAGGGCTGCATCTTCGAAACAAGCTCAGATCCAGCTAGATTATGTCTTCCACTTCCTTCACAGACTGGGCTTCGCCCTCAATTTAAAGAAGTCACAGATGATACCATCACAGAGACTCCAGTTCATTGGAGGGGTCCTGGACACTTCCCTGGGAAAAGCCTTGTCACCAGAGGTGAGGGCTCAAGATATTCTACAGATGGTCACCAAGTTTCAAAATGCCCAACGTCTCCCAGCCTTCGACTTTTTGAGGTTGCTAGGCCTCATGGCATCCTGCATCTTCCTTGTGCCAGAGGCTCGCCTGAGAATGAGATCTCTTCAGTGGGCACTGAGAAGTCAGTGGTCGCAATTCTCAGGAAGAATGACAGATCTCCTCCGGATTCCGGACAAGGTAGCCCGCGACCTTCAATTTTGGGCCTATCCAGAGAACATCTTGAAAGGAGAACTGTTTTGGCAACCATGGCCGAAGATAACAGTAGTCACAGACGCCTCACTCACGGGGTGGGGAGTCCATGCCAACGACTTGACCATCAGCAGTCGTTGGTCTCCATCGGAGTCCAGACTACACATCAACCTATTAGAGCTGAGAGCAATCAGACTAGCGCTGAAAGCTTTCCTGCCATCAGTACAGGGGAGAAATGTCCTTATAATGACGGACAACACAGTGGCCATGCACTACCTCAACAAAAGAGGAGGCATAGGATCACTGCCACTGTGCAGAGAGGCGATGCATCTCTGGTTTTGGGCAATCCAAGAAGGAATCTCTCTCGGCTGTCCACCTAGCCGGAGAGAAGAACTTGACCGCGGACGCTCTGAGCAGGCAGAGCCCAGTCTCCCACGAGTGGGAGCTAGCTCAGGAAGTCCTTCAAGAGATCTTCACCCTTCGGGGAACCCCTCAGGTGGATCTGTTCGCCGCAAGCACCAACAAGGAGTGCGATCTGTTGTGTTCAAGGGAATTTCCCCCGAGAGGAGCTCTAGGCGATGCTTTCGTAGTGGACTGGGAGTTTCCACTCCTTTACGCGTTCCCTCCAGTCCCTGTTATTCCTCAAATGATCAGGAGGTTGAGAAGATTCCGGAAGACAGATCCTAATTGCCCCGGATTGGGCCAGGAGAACGTGGTACCCGGACCTTCTAGATATGTCCATCTGTCCTCCAATCCGTCTTCCACTCAAAGAGAATCTTCTTGTAACGCTCACCTGGTTCCCCCGGAGGCGCAGGTCTTGATCTGGCGAGGATACTGTCTTCAGTGTTAGGCGCAGGGTTCGTTTTGCTCCCGGACTGGGCCCCCTTCCCACCGACAGTTTAAGCTGAAGAGTGAGGTGTCTGCAAGGGTAAACCAAGGTATTAGTGTTTGGAAGGTTCGGAAAGTTCCTAGCCCCTCTCGCCCTTTCTTTCCCCGTGGAACTGGGGTGATATTGCGCTTACCTTATATAGGTGAATGCCGGGCTCTCCATCCTGCGTCTTATGCAGGGGCGCTGGATCCAGTTGCTTCACTGGATGCGAGCTCTGCCTCTTGATAGCAGAGGATTTGCTGAGAGCGAAGACGCCGTTAATGCACGAGCGTGCCTTGTAAGTATTAAAGTTCCTTTTGCCTTGTTCTCTTCTCTTTCAAAAGTCTTAAGTCTGTAAAGTCTGTCTTTCCCTTTTCAGATGCTGTGACGATGAAGATTATCCTTCTAATGGCACGTAAGTAGAAAGACTGCACTAGCGCTGGAGAATGCTCCGTAATGTCTCTTTTGTCTTTGCAGGTGCTGAGGTGCAGCGCAAACAGATTGAAAGCGAGCATAACACAGGTAAGCAGTCTTGTAACTAAGCGTTACTAACCGATGTATCTTGCCTTACAGGTGCCGGAATGCAGCGCGAGCTGAGTTGGAACGGGCATAACACAGGTAAGCAGAACTTGTAGTCGAATATTACTGACCGATGTTCTCTCTCTTTGCAGATGTCGGATGCCGGAAGAGAAAGGCAGAAAAAGGCGCCTTGGATGCTGCCGTTGGATTAGGTAAGTAGATTCACTGCCTTTACTTTAGCCTAACCTGTGCCTTTGTTTTGCAGGAGCTGCAGAAGACTGAAGAAGACTGAAGATTGGATTCCAGCAGGTTATTTCGTGTTCACAGGATCTGGAGCTGGAGGTTTCCTGGAGCTGACACGGTGAGCGTCCTGCTGCAGATGCAGAATAACGCGAAGCACGTGAAACCAATCGGGTGTGGTTTAAATAGCCTTCTGTAGTGCTTAGGCATCTCCTTCCACGGCCCCACCCAGGTAAGAAAAGAGTTCCAGATTTCTAAAAGAGTTCCTGTGTTCTGCTTCCAGGGAGTGGCTCCTGCTCCACCCAGACAGAAAAAGTAGTTCCAGGCAGAGAAGGATCAGGAGACCAGTTAGCTGGTAAGTAAGCAGCATGGTCTGCTACAGGTAGGTCCACCAAGCACTCTTATCCAATATGAGCCCGGCGCTTCCTGTGCCGGGACCAGTCACAATCATGAGCCTGGCGCCACCGGCGCCAGGACAAGGTCCAGAGGGTCCCTATAGGGACTGGCTGGTTCCTGGGATCAGAGTCATGGGCCTGCTTCCAAGGTCGTGGGGCAAGTCCTGACCCCTTGGAAGCAGGGATCATGACACTTCTCTCGCAGAAGGGAGGTCAGGTTCTCCATCCAGACACCAGAACCCTCAACCTTCACGCTTGGCTTCTGAAAGGTTGAGGTACAAGGATTGGGATCTCCCTGATGACGTCATGGAGGTGTTGCTTTCGGCCAGAAGACCGGCAACAAAGTCTTTATACCGCTGCCGTTGGAACAAATTTTGCAGCTGGTATAGGGAAGAGAATATCGACCCTTTTTTCATGTGGTACACCAACGGTGGTGGGCACTGTAAAAGGCCATCTTGCAGCCCTTTCTATCTTCAAGCGCACTGCGGAGGAACCATTGTATTTCAAACTTCCTCTAGTGGTACAATTTCTCAAGGGACTAACTAATGTTTACCCTCCAAAACCATTCCAGGTTCCCTTATGGGACTTAAATTTAGTCTTAAACTTCTTAATGGGCACTCAATTCGAACCACTTCATTCTTGCGCGCTGAGATTTCTCACGCTTAAAACTGTCCTATTGGTAGCACTAACATCTGCTAGGAGGGTGAGCGAGCTACAAGCTCTCACCTATAAACGCCTACATACAATCTTCCACAAGGGCAGAGTTGTCCTACAGGTGAAGCCTAATTTCCTCCCAAAGGTGGTTTCTGAATTTCATATTACTCAGAAAATTACCTTACCTTCGTTCTACCCTCCTCCCCATCCGGGGAAAGAGGAGGAAAGGCTACATAGCCTGGACCCTAGCCGAGCTCTCAGCTTTTACATCAGCAGAATGGCTAGGATCAGGCAAGCAGACCAACTGTTTGTAGGATACTCAAGTCACAAGTTGGGACTACCCATAACAAAACAAACCATCTCCAGGTGGATTATTTTGGCCATCCTGGAATTTTATAGACTAGCAGGGAAAGAGCCACCCCAAAATCTCAGGGCTCATTCAACCAGGGGTATCGCAGCCTCTTGGGCTCTCCAAAGAGGGGTACCGGTCCGGGACATATGTGTGGCTGCCACATGGTCGTCCGCACATACATTCACAAAATTTTACAATCTGGATTCCTCCACTGCTCAAGAGACCAGATTTGGCAAGGCCGTATTACATTCGGTCCATCCCTAAAGGGATACATAACACTCTCACTCCCACCTCCAATTACATGCCACTGCTAGGGGAGTCTATCAAAGATAAGGAATACGTCAGAGGACACAATCCCTTCGAAGAACAAGTTACTTCTTACCTGGTAACGTTCTTTTGACGGGATGTTCCTCCGACGTATTCCTTATCGCCCTTCCCAACCATCCCCGCAGTGATAACTTCCCTTGTGGTTGCAGCTTACGCTCCTTCAAGGTCAATAACCAATTCAGGCATGCCTTTTCTTATGCTACACAATGGAACTGAGCAACGGACGCAGTGCATGGCTATTTATGGGCATGGTGACGTCGCGCCGATACGGTGGCCGTCGAAGGACATCGACTCGGCGGACGTCGACGCGCAGCGCCCTCTACAGAAAAAAATTCCGACGCCAGCAAGCTGGAAACATATTATCAAAGATAAAGAATACGTCGGAGGAACATCCCGTCGAAAGAACGTTACCAGGTAAGAAGTGACTTGTTCATCTCATGCATTCAGTAGATTTTGTTTGTAATTATGTGTACTTTTTTTATACACATTTTTCAAGAATTCCAGCTTGTATGGTTTTTGGTTGCCGTTATAGGAGCCATGTCACAAGTTTGGGCACTATCATGCATACATTCCCGACGAATATTGATTTTAAAAAGAGAATGGGTTCCACATTTTGGATTTCCGGTGGACAAGCTTGAAAGTAGAGTCGAGGCTGTCGTGGGAGACTGGAGGGCCAATCGATTCCGCATCTGCAGCCTGCACTTTATCCTGGATATTTACGACCAATTGCAGTACACAAAAAAGCATCCACTCGGAACGTTTCGTATATTGCTTCCAAATGCAATTCCAACTCTATACATGCACATGCTGCCTCAGGTGAGTCCCGGATGATGAATTGCATATTTACCAGATTGTATTACTTTTTAACTATACCACATTTTACTACACATCTGTCCCTGGTTTATGGTGCATCATTGTAAGTAATTATGACCATAGAAAACAATGCCATAGTGCCCTTCAAAAGAAGCATAACCTTTTTGTAATTGCGTACTTGACATGTCCATTTTTTTAGGAGAACATACTGATTTGAGCACAGACCCTCGCAAGTGACGTCCATTATACCAATGGTGAGCCCTACAGACTTGCAGAAGTTCATTTTATCAAGAGTTGGATCTTCCCACATATCTAATGCACATTTTATTTTCCCTTTTACCACCTTGTGACAATGCACTGAAAATGAAGGAGAAAGATTCTGCATCCATTTCTTTTCTGGAGTTAACATCAACTTCTAGCGCCTGTCAGGTCATTTTATTTCACTTTTCAGTTATGAGAATGTATTATGCTTGGAATTTCAAATAATATATAATTGTTTATGTATCCTGCTGGTTGTTTACACTGTGTCATTTAAGGGTTTCTCTTTATATGTACCATTGTCTGCATCCCATTGTGTCTGTTCCATTTCACTGTTTTCATCCATACTATTACAAGTACTGTTTTACAAGGGGATGCTGGTACTTCGACTACAATTACATCATCCTTTGAAGCTGGTCCAGAGTATGAGGTATGCGTACTGACAGTTCCCTTGAATGAAAGAAAGTAAATCCTACATAGGATACTATTAGACAGCGACATTCTTACAAACTTGCAGTCTTTCAAACTTTTATCATTTCAGTTCTTACGTTACAATTTTTCCCTAATGCAGAATACATTGCTAAACGTTTGAGGGCAACATTACAATCAGTATGTTTTGCAGCGATCTCTCATCAAGTACACTTGCCATCAGTCTGGTGAAATTAGAAATGTACATTTTGACTAAATGACGTACATGGTTTATGAGGGTATCTATGTAAGCTATGTGTGCGATGAAAGATCTTCATTTAAAATGTTTGACTTTTGTTTATTTTATGAATATTATATTCAAGGAATATACACAAGGTCGGAAATTAGAAGAGGCACATGGGTCAGAGGTGGTGGACCAGCTTGCTGGTGCGGTCGTTACAGAGAAGATGACGGTTTCACAGAAAATCAAGAAAACAAGGGTAACTAACAAACAATTTTGTTTATTAAGTGTTTTGGGCTGGTGTTGTCTTCATAACATGTTTTTGTATCTAAAGTGCTATCTACTGTATGTTTGATTTACATTGAACATGTTTTTACAACCCATCTCCTAGAGGCCCAGAAGGAAAAGAAGTATAAAGATACAGACAACAAATGAAACCACAGATGCTGCTTGCCAAACAGATTTCACCATAGAGCAACTACTATTTGAGGCGCAGCGTGGTCCAGTCAATAAGCAGACTCGAGATGCTTATGCCCAATGGCCAAAAATTGAATTGAATGTGACCGGCAAAGCAAGCAAAGTGGTGTTGGACCATTGCTACAATGTGAGTACTCAACAATATGAAGATGAAATGAAATATAATGAAGGTGATTTTGAATTACTCCCTGACCACTTGAGACAATCTACACCTGCAAAAAAAGGTCCACCCAATAAACAATCGAAACAATTCTTGTGCAAATAACACAAGCTGAACTAACAGAAACTGAAGCCTCAACTCAATTGACCGAAGAACTTGCCTAAGATCTCGACAACAGTTGTTCTACTTCAGGTTCTCCACCACAGTTGAGTCACAAACCACAATCATGCAGGATGTTTGGCTAATAAAGGCGCAGAAATAAATTGTATTTGGCAGCTGCCTCGAAGAGATTATACTGATGCTGAATTGTGTCCATCCAGTGAGGGGGGAAATGTGCGGGGAGCCATTAGTGATTGTGACTCGTCTATTGCAAGGCACTAACATGAAAATACAAGCCAGCTTTGCCCACCTCCATGATACATTTTTATGGTCTGCTCAACCGATGGTGGGCAAAGTGCCAGCAGGAAATCTACTGTGTTCAGCAGCTTTACTTTTCGAATTTTAGTAAGTTGTCCAGTTTCTGTCAATTTGTGGGACTTCAGTTCCTTGCTAAAACGCACTACTATAAATATCGGAGAGAATTCTTATTCCCCGCTATTAGTCAAATCTGGAAAATTGAACAAATGACAATTGAAAGGACATTCTCTGGCAAACGGTTCAGGCTAGCTGGCGATGCACGGTGTGACAGCCCTGGATTTTCTGCAAAGTACTGCACATACCACTTTCAGGACATGGAAACTAAAACAATTGTGAGTTTGGAGGTTGTGCAGGCGTCCCAAAGTAAATCTTCAGTGGCCATGGAGAAACTTGGTTTCACAAAATCCCTCGAACATATTCAATCGATGTGAATGCAAATAGATCTCATAGCCACTGACAGACATGTTTCAATAGCAAAGGTCATGGGAGAGCATTTTCCAAACAAACGCCATCAATTTGATGTATGGCACGTTGCCAAATTCAATAAACAAATCACAGCTGCTGGTAAAAAAAAAATGGTTCTGAAAATATTTTACAGTGGTCCCAGTCTTTCAGCAACCATCTTTGTTGGAGCTCCAAAACCTGTGATGGGTCTGTGGAAATTCTGCTGGAAAAATGGCACTCATTGATGCACCACTCTTCCAACGTCCACACATGGACAGAAAACCAACATTTTCACCAATGTGCACATGCACCTTTATCAGAGGAACAGGAACGCAAGGCGAAGTGGTTGGTTCCATGTCCACCTCTACACAAAGCTCTTGAGAAGATAGTGTTTGATAAAACTCTCTCAAGAGACCTGACGGGACTCTGAGTTCTGTCTCACCGGAGATTCCACAACATGTGCCTAAAGTACAGGCCCAAGAGGTTGCATTTCGGCATAGACGGTATGCAATATCAAACATTACTAGCCGTATTAGCGCATAACGAGAATCTAGGCAGAGCACAATCGAGAACTGCAGTAAACTTTGGAATGCTTTGTTAAAGAATGGCCTTTTCCAAACGAAGCAAAAAATGGGTTGCCATGCCGATATACCAGGAAATGGAATTGGATTTTGTGAAAGATCTCACTTTGACTGTGTTGGCCATGCATACTCATGGAATCGATCAGGATTTTGTTCCTAGGGCACATACATTGCCACACAACATTGCAAGCGAGCCCTGTCCACCAAAAGCAGACCCTCGCTGAACATTTGACTTCCTGGTATAAATGAATAGCAGCGGTGTGTATGTTCCACAGTGTTTGTACATTGCACATGACCAATGGAAATCTATTTAACTTGAATTTCAAAGCTATTAAAAGTACTTACCAGTATTAAGTGTCCAAATTGTCTTTTCAAATGTATCCTCTTTGTCAATTATATGGTAGGTGAATTGGAGGTGGTGCGGTGGTAGGGTCTGGTGGCCAGATGCATCCAAAAGGAATAGGGGACATGAGTTCAGGGGACCATGCCCTGGCAGGGAGGGGGTGGAGATGGCATGAGTTGGTCAACAGAGATGGATGGGGCACTAATGTTGGAGCAGGCCTTGCTCTCACATTCTTGGATGAGCACATTTTGTCAGAGCTTGATACTCACTACTTGCACAAAGGAATAGCTGCATTTCCGTGAGAACAGGCGACGTGCTGAGCTGACAGAGGACAAAGATGGTGGGGGCTGGCTGTGCGCAGCGCTGGAAGAGGGAGGGGTGAACATTTCGGAAGATGGCCAGAGGGCCTAGAAAAAGTTGGCGTTTGGAAGGACACATTAGCACAGCGTTAATACACTGATATGAAACATGGGTGATGCAAATAGGTAAAGTAGGGGTCTCTGACCTTAGTTTTATGTCATTTGCGCGGTACAACATAGTGCAGGGGGGTGGGATATACCGCCTCTCCCACAACATTTGTTAGTGCACGGGAAGTTCAGTGGAGATGGATTATGACTTGTCAGAGTTTCACCTTATCCGCAGAGCACATTCCTCCATGAAAACAGGGCGCACGTAGATGTGACAATGGGCAGGACTATCACTGGAACTGTTGCCTTTAAAGAACTAAATCACTGTCACTATAGATGAGCAAAAAGTGTTCACAATTGTGCAGCATTGGTGGATGCCAGCAAACTATTTGTTTATTTTTCTAGCATATTTTAAATGCCACGTTCGATGGCAGGGCTAATCGCTCCCATGGAGTGAAGGTCACCCACTGAGAATGATGTTGCTTGTGGGCTGTTCACACCAAGGCTTCCTGTAATGGAATGTTTTTGATTTGTGGCTTTCAGTCACCAAAACGAAACTTGGCATATGCTCTCCTAAGAAGGCTCAATTGTTTTTCGTCCTTGAAAGAAAGGGAGGATTTGTTATGGATTGAGGGATGGGAGGTGTGTAATATCTGCAAACATGATGAGGTTCACCATTTTAAAAGTGGACAAAGGAACATCTAATTTCATTTAATGAAAACCCATGAACTGAGCGGACACTCAGCATTACGCAAGAGAATGGAAATACCAAATATAATGTAAGCGTTACTGAAGTTGGGGCATATTGGTTGAGGATACTGTCACAATGCGCAAACACAACCTGTATGTAGTTCTTTGTCCCGGGCACATGGGCAGTCCAGCAACTAAATGCATAGAATTCCAGGTATGGCATAGCTCTCAACCTTGCATGGCCCCTGGGACGGGTGGAAACACCCGATTTTGTATTTGGCGGGTGAACGCCCATTGGTTCTATGGGCATGGAGGGAGCTTGGTGGGTGAGAGAGCTGCCAAAGTGGCGGGTGACACAAGCCAGAAGTGTGTGTTGAGAGGTATGCGTATGGGTTGCTCAGATTCCACCGACGCCAAGTTGGTTGCTAATATTCCTTTATAATGCCGTCTATGTGGTGTTCGAATTCTTCCGTCAGCTTCCGCATCCCATTGCGAGATAAACCTACTCCACAGCACTAACCTCTTAAGCACATCGTAGACTCCAACTTTCAACAATGTTTTCTTTGTGTTTCCATTGTTTCTGGTTTGTGTTTATTATTACGTTTCACCTGGTGCTAAAATAAAGGGTACACGGATACATTTGAATAAAGAATGGCTACTGAGATATATTTGTTTTCTACACAGCTACATCCTCCCTTTCTGAAAATGTCATTATTTCCAGATACCCAGTGATGGGTTCTTCAACAGGCAGTGACAGATAAACCTAAAGGGCTGGATCACAATTATTCTTTTGTGGGATGATCGCCCGGGACCCATATGCCCTTTGGCGGTACCAGCAACTAGGAGCAACCGGACATCGTTTAAGTTGGTCTAGCAAGAAGCTGATTCAGAAGCCTTCCGATTCAAGGTTCGTCCAATGCGCTTCTACCTAAAGGAACACTGTGTGCCTCATGATAAAGATTTGATGTTCGACCAGAACGAAATTTAAAATTTGGTTGTAAATGGAAATTGGCCGATGTTCTCAGAGCGTTTAATGTGAAATTAAAGCACATTATAAATTGCACAGTATTGGTGTTTCCTTTAAAAATAGTGTTTTCTGTTCCGATCTGGGACGCGCTGTGCTGTGAGAGGATGTGTGTTGATATTCCGGGTTCTGCATCTATTAACGTAAAGACGTAAGTGATGACTGGGTGTGTTTGGCTACGCTACACACCAACGTCATGAAAATAGGTGGAGAATATCGCTAGGAATAGTGATGTCGGCTTCAGGGGCGGGGGATAGGATTTAGTGCAGCGAGGGCAGTTCACCTTAGGGCGATGCGGCAACGGATAAGATTAGCACAAGATGGCCGTGCCTGCTCCCTGATTTCGCATGTGTAAAAGTGAGGAAAACTAAGGTAACGTGCATAGTATTTTTTTTTTTTTAAATGGATCAACGTATGCTTACAACGACTTGCCCGATTGATAGGGAAAATGCAAATTGTGAGCGCACTATTCCTTTAAATGTCCCGGCCCTGCACCATTTTTCACAACAACTAGAGCTGTATGTTGGTTTCCAAGTTCCAGTAATCGTCATTATTCGCGTCCCCTTCCTCATCTGAGTAGTTTGTTGGTTTCAACGAGGAAAAAAACAATTAATTGGTATTGGGTCTGGTGGAGTGTTGTTGTGCAGCATAGAGCATACTATAAGGGTTTGTGGCCTAATAGGGTTAACAGTTTTGGAAAGAATGGGGAAACAGCAGGCCTCCTTCGTCAAGTCACCTTACCTCCATAAGGGTGATCCACTCCCTCCATGAACCTCCGTCACATAGTGTCCCCCATGGTTCGGGTCAGAGCGTCTGCTTCACCCTCGAAATTCAATGAAACTCATGAAAGTAGTGATGACTTTGACAAATTCATCACACTATCCAGAACTTGTATGACAGTGTGGTGTTACCAACATCTGCTGGGCCTACTGGCAACCTGCATTTTGACGCAGGCTCAAAATGAAAAGGCTTGTGGGACCAAGAGTCGGGCTCACAATCAAATAAAGTGTCAGTCCTGGTTGCTGTACATCAGGATCTTCTCTTGTGGAAAAAGAAGAATTTGATGCCTGGAGCTCCTTGCTAGCTACTTCTACATACCATAACAATAACCACAGATTCCTCTCTGGAAAGTGGGGTGCGACATTTGGGAACCATTCGACACATGGCCTATGGTGTGTCAAGAACAGAGAACGACATATTAATTACCTAGAATTGGAAGCCCTATTTCTTGCATTGAAGTCTTTCCTCCCATAGATGCAAGGAATTGTAGTCCCAACACTAACAGACAGCACAACAGCAATGTTCCATTTAAACAGAGGTGCTCTAAATCCCCCAAACTATGCATCCTTTCTCTCCAAGTTTGGGACGGGTGGTGCGACAGCACATATGGATGAAGGCTGCACATCTCCCGGGGAAGACCACACATAGAGGCAGACCGGTTCAGCGACATCATACGAGTGGGAGCACTGGAAATTACTCAAATTATTCAATCTCTGGCGTCTCCAAATGCAGTAGATACTCATCTTGGAAAGGCAGGGGATCCATTCATATAGACTGGTTGAAAAGGAAGTGCTATGCCTTTCCACCAACTCCACTAATTCAGAAGGTATTGAGCAAATGGAGTCCAGGAATTGCAGCTTGATACTTATAGAACCTCTTTGGCCTGCCGTAGCGTGGTTCTCTGACCAGATTCAGATCAAATATCAGGGTCCCCACATGTTACCAACATCCAAGATGTTATCTCAGCAAGAGGGAGCAGTACTGCATCCATGCCCGCAGGCATTGCCGCTAGCCGCTTGGATCCTGAAAAACCTTGAAACATATAAAGTTTTTGGAAGACGATTTGAATATTATTCAGGGAGCAAGAAAATAATCCACCAGATCTCAATACAGGAGACAGTGGACTAGGTTTTGCCCCTGGGCTGATCAGGAAGGTTTTGATCCATTGGAGTGTTCTCTAGACAACGTGCTCTCATTCTCGGGTTATCAAGCTCGCTCAGGTGTACAAGTAAATACTATCTGCCACAGGAGCTCATAGATATTCAGAACAGGTGATTGTTTTCTTCGACAAATACGGACCATTAGTTACATTTATAGAAGGCCTATCTAGATTATTCCCTCTGGTTAGAAGACCCCAACCAACTTGGGATCTTAGCATAGTGCTAGCAGCCCTGGCACATAAACCTTTTGAATCAATGTCCTTGAACCCCCTGACCCCACATTTCTGTTACTGCACTTGCATGCTCTGAATTGTCTCATCTAGTAGGAACACTATTGTTTTGTCGTCTTCCTGTTCTCCCCCTACCTCACCACCCCTCCCTTACTTTCTTGTTACTGCACTTGCACAATCCGAATGTCTCAAGATCTAGTAGGAACTTTTTTTGTGTTCTTTTTTTTCTCCCTGTACCTCCTCCTCCCTTGTCTTGATGTGCCTTCAAACATCATTTGGCTGTATAGGCACATTATGAACAGTAAATAAAAGATGACCTCTACCGAGGACAAGTTGGTTATAGAGAAAATGACATTGATGGCATTGACATCATCCAAGGATTAGTGGATTTCAGGCTCTTTCAGCGTCCAAAGCTTATACTGTCTTTTATAACGATACAGTAATATTACGACTTATCCATCTTTCTTAACAAAGATAGTTTACAATTTTCAGATTAACCAAGACGAGGCACTGTAAAGCTCTAAAATTCTACCGAAATATAAAAAAAGCATTTCAGGTCTTCAGATGCTCAATTTGGTACTTTTAGAGGTTTGTCTCCATGCAGGCAAACAGCCAATATATCTGTTGCCAGGTGGATAGTGTACTGTATCGTGAAAGCATACAGGGTAGGGTACACAGAAAAAAACTCTTCCCCTGGCTATACCTGCTCATTTGGTAAGAGCAAAAGCAACAGCAGTGGCTTTTCAATGGCATGTACCAAGGGACATAATTAGTAAATCCGCAACTTAGGCTACACTATTGGTCTTCTGTAGGCATTACTGTCTTGACGTTGGCTCTAAGGAGGGATACAGCTTCTGGACAGACAGTTTTCAGAAATGTCTTCCTGTAAAGAATTACTGTAACACCACCCTACCCGATTGGTTGCATTGGAATCGCCCATACAAGTATGGAGGAAAGGGGATAAGGATGTAGGTGTAAGAAACATTTACCCACCGTAGTGACTACTGTACTCCTATCTAACTTATCTCTATTATTCGTTTGTAGTGCCATTTGCCCATAGGCCGCAAGGCACTCACAGGACAGTAGACAACAGAAAACATAAAAAGACGGGATGTAGAGAAGTTGAAAGCGAGCAAAGAGGTTAGTTTAATCTGTACGTGTATCAAAGAGATGGGTTTTTAGACGTTACTTGAATTGAGTGATCGACATAAATCCCTTAAGATTGGGTGGTAGTGAATACCAGAGACTCAGTGACCAGGCATTGAAGCTTGAGCCACTGGTCTTTTTTAAGAGAACTCAATGTTGATGGAGTAGAATATCTTTGTTGGAGCGTAACACTCGCCTAAAAGGAGCCCTCCAGTCTTGTGATGAGAGATATGTAGGAGCTTCTCCTGCCAAACATTTGAACACCAAAATGGTGCCTTTGAACTGAATTATTTGGCTGACTGAGAGCCAGTGCAATTTTCTGTGTGCCTCGGACACTAGAGACCGACGACCGATACCACAGACAGCACGTACTGCTCCATTTTGAATCACCTGTAAGCTTTTCAGGTTCGCTTCAGAGGTTCCGATAAGAAATCTATTGCAATAGTCCAATTTTGTATTAATGATGGCTGCCGCGATCATAGCCCTATTAGACTGTGATAATTATGGGCGAATCTGCCTTAACAAGTGGATGAAATATGAGCAGGAGGACTCAAGGTGAGAGACATGTTTTTTGAACGATAAATGAGTCGGCCCACAAAGTTTTGACAGTCAGCCACTTTGGTATCATTACCCACAATGGAAAAACTGTTATAGGATGCATAAAGTTGGTTTAGCTTGTATGGGGTGCCTAAAATAAGCAACTTGGTTTTCTTGTTGTTTAGAGCCAAGGGGTTCGTAGCCATCCAGGACTGTATTGCCTGGAAGACTTCATTTACCCTGTCTAGCTCTTTACTATAGATGCCCGATAGTTCTAGTACAATCTCGGTGTTGCCTGCATATTGTGCAAACCGTACCCCCAAAGAGGATACCAGATCACATAACAGTCTGATATTAATATTAAACAGAAGTGGTGTTGGGTAGGAACCCTGAGGTACACCAGGCAGAAGAGAGGCCATTTGTGATTGTGCATTGTCCTTGGTCACAACTGCAGTTCTAGGGCCAAGAAATGTTCTGAACCAACAGGTTGTTGAGGTGGTGCACCCACCAACCTTGACTAGTCTATCTGCCAGGAGAGCATAGTTGAGCAAATCAAAAGCGGCTGACAGATCCAAGAGTAGTAGCAATGCCAGGCCGCCCTTGTCAATTATACCTGCTGTATCGTATTTAAGATCTAGTAATGCGGTTTTGTTCCCCTGATTCACACAGAACCCGGACTGTCCTGGAACAATGATGTTTTTTTTTGACAAAATGTTGCTATGCAGTGTATGCCACTTTGAGTATTTTCTGCGCAAAAGGAACATTTGTAATCTGCATGAAATTTCCAGGATCACTGAAATCTAGATTCTCTGTCTCCTTGATATTATCTAGTACGGAGGCTTCGGAGAAGGAGCGATTAATAAAGGTGGTAGAGGCATGAGAGAGCTCAAAAACTCTTGAAACAAGGCAGCAGGGAAGCTATCTCCTTTGCACAAAGTTGGTTTCATCGTAAGCACTATATCAGTATCCTCTTTTTCAGAAACTTCATGAAAATCAAAAAGGGGGAACACAGGGCTGGCTGTATTACAGATGGAAGGAATCGGATTTCCAGAAGTTTGGAGGGATATAAGTTGATGAATCAATGTAATGTAGATTCATTTTCTGAACAAAACTGTCATGGATCATCTGACACTAATTGTTATCAGCCACCGGATGAGATTCTTCCGGGCTGCCTTTTAGTTCCTGTAGAACTACGAACAGTTCCCTGGGTTAAGATTTTGCTGCCTCAATCCTGGCGTTGAATTTAATTTCCTTGGCCTTGACAAAATGTTATTCAAGACCTTCACAGTGGCTTCATATGCCAGAAGTGATGCATCAGTTGTATGCTTACGCCAGTTGAAGTTAGCTTTAGGTTTTGCTGTCCTAGCAAACAGCACCTCTGGTGAAAACCATAGATTATGTCGGGTCAGTTTCTTTTAGACTTGATTGTTTCAGTGGAGCCAAGGATTCATAAGTCTAATTTACAACATTCCGCCATACTCTCTTCCAACCACCCCCCTCATCTAAAATGAGAACCCCCCCCCCCCTCCCTCATCCTAAATCATCATCAGGTAGAGACCCAGTGGATCAGTGTTGGGTGAGTGCTGGGAGCACCATTTCTGGATTGCTGTCGAAACTGGAAGCCCTATGTTGGCTTTGGAATGCATCGACATCTATGGTGGCTCACAGTTGAAGAGAGCTTCCCCCATGGACACATCAGTTCCAAGACCTCCCAGTTCCAAGACATCCAGTTCCATTGTCAGCATCAGTGTCTACAACCTTGAGAGCTGTGGCGTTGAGCAGGTCAAAATCAATAACTTTTGATGCCAAGCGTATTTTCAGATGGCTCAAAGGACAGTCCAACACTTAGACGGTTGAAGGGTTTTTATCGATTTCTTTTGGCAGGGCACTAGGGCCACTTGCCTTCTCGTCTAGAGATAGTATTTCCACCCAAAACCAGCGGTCCCTAGTCCCCAGGTTACTATATAGAGAATTTTTATCCCTACTGTACAAGCTCTGTATTGCTAGTCGAGAGAAGCTAAAGGCAATTGCCTTTGCTATATAGGCTTCATAAGGGCTTTTAAAGCCCTACAGTACGAACTACCTGAGGTTTTGGACAACTACCCAACTCTGTCTCCTTCCTCTCATACTGTCACATTTCGTAGCCCAATGTGCCTTGGTACCTGCTAGGTGGTCTTTGGCTTGATCCAGAGTTCTTGCGTCTTTGTACCGGATACCGCTGTTGTGAAGGTGGGCAGCACGAAAGGCTCCCCTGACCCGGACCCAGGTTGCAAAAACACATCCGGTCCTATGCAGGGACTGAGACTTCCAACATCACAAAACTGGTGATACGCACGAATTAACGTGGTGAAGGAACAGTGCATGCACTGGCTGCAAGTATTGAGAAGGTTTAATGATTCAAAGAAGGTGGGAGACAGAGAGCCCATAAAGAGAGTATCAGGCAGGGTCAGGAATCAAAGGAAAAGGACATATATATATAACTTGTCAGGATGCTGCTTTTAAGGCGGTTGCTTTCTCCTTGGCAACTCCCTTCTGCCAAAGATACTGTGAAAGCAGTCTCCTTTGCTTCAGTCTACTACTAATTTAAATTAGAAAGGTTCTGACAATATACCACAGTTTTACTGCTTCTGTTGCAACTTGATATTTTGAAAATGTATTAGACAACTTAGACAAAACTCTTTGACCTCTACAGGTAGGCAAGGCACTCTTCTTTCCTGTATGATCAGAAAGGGCAGCCTCTTTGCCTCTTACAGCTACCACAAAAATCTGTCTTGGCTTCTAGACAGCTTCTCTCCCTCAGCTTCACAGATTGATCAGTTCTTAAAACAAGTACCCAGCTCCCTGCCCCAGCTTTATGCGCACCTTTTAGCGTCCTGTAGTTACTCCAAAGCTGTATTGCCCCTCATGCAGCCTTGGATAACCTTGTCACCCTTGTATCGGAAGACTCTGGGTTGATGAGTTTTAACAACTTACAAGTATCGGTGTTCAGGTCTCAATTCGGCTGGTTTCACCTTAGGCAGGATCTGTCTACTGGCTTGGTAATGCTTGTTCTTTTCGTGACTTCAGCAACTTCTATAACTACTAGATAATTGTTCTGAATGTTACAAGAGTTAGGTTTCACTTTAGAAACGAATTTAGGTACACATGATCTCATATTGATGTTAAACGTCCACTTGAAGACTTGCCTTCCCTTTTGTTTGTGCAGCGTTCTGCTTTAACGTGGATCAGGAAAACAGTTTCATACACGCAACCTCTTTGATATTGAAGAGTCTACTTTGGGAAAGTCAGCTACTACCTTAAATGCTTACTGGCAACATCCCTCCCTCTTAATAGGAGACACGCGACCACTCCGGTAATAGTTTAAATGCAGCAATGGGAAAATTAAAGGTTTTGTTTCTACGCAAACACTTTTAACTTGTGCGATTTAGCGTGTGATATAATTCCCTTTTGTGATAATTGACTTCCCACGACCACGAACAACTTTACTCACAAGCATTAATTCAGCAGGCTACAGTTAACCAGGAATCAGTTTAGTGTTATTTGGAGTACGGATCTTCATTCACCGGCTCCCAAGTCACAGGCGTTGCGGGCTGCTTCCACTTCCCGACTTTCTTTCTTCTGCTACTACTGCTATGGGCATGTTTGGGACCCACACCCCTCTGCAGTATGGGTGTCTCAGACCGACCTCAAAAACTGAGTCTCCCTTTCTCCAGCTTCCCTCGGCTTTCTTCTGCACACTGGCCTCGGGATGCACGACTTCAGCTCTGCATTCACAGCAATTGGGTGCACCTGGAAAGACTGCTAGTTTCTCCCAGTCTCTTCCAATGCAGCCACAGCCAAACAGGGTTCGTGAGCACAGGACGAACTCAGAGCCTGCAGGTGGAATCTGCTCTTCTCTTGCTCCGGCCTCCCTTCTGTGGTCATGCTTCCTAGTGAACGGCCAGCCTCGTCACCTGCTTCTTCTGCTACTGCTGACCTTCCAGCTCCTGCTCCAGCTTTCTACTGCCCCTTCCTGCTGCAGTCTTTTATGCCTCTCAGGTGTGGCTATTGGCGTCAGGTGCAGGTCCTTAAAATGAATTGCCTGACCCTGCCAAAGGCTGTTGGGAATGCTTGTCCTTTACCTCTACATGCCTCTTCAGCCCTCTTCTTCACAGTCCCTGAGGGATTCTGGAACATGTAGCCCAATTAGGGAAATGTTTTCTTATTACTTTAGGTTGGCAAAAGGCATTCAGAAGGGCAGGGTTATGGGGAAAGTTAAAAAGGGGTTCCTTCAAGTCCTCCTAGTCTGATTTTCCCACCTCCATGTGATCCTCCAGCAGTACAGCGCCCCCAGGGTCGGTATCAGAGAGCGCCTGCCTTCCCCATGCCACATGAGAAGGGTCCCAGACCAGGTTTCTGGGGGGAATTCCACCAGAGACTCAACAATTGGCTCTCCATTACCTTCTTCACTTGCTCTCTCGCTTTCGATCTCTGTGTTGGTTCTGCGTGCTAAAGCTGGGTGTTTGATGCTCTGTGGAAGTCGCATTGGCTTTCTGTGCCCTCTCAACTGCCACCATCCTCCTCTGAAGTAGGACACCCTATTGCTTCCACCATAGTAAGCCTCACACCTCAGGCTGAGAAGGGTTCCTATCCCCTTGTTACCAGGTCAGCTTACTCACCTGGTCACACCATTAACATGCCAAATGTGTTGCTTTTAGCTCTTTTAACGCTGTACAACTAGTCTATTCCTTCAGAGCGGATGATGGAAAAAGATGGCCATACTCTGAACGAACATCAATTAATATCCTAATAATAATAAATAATATCGTTTTTGTTGCAACAGAGTCGGGAGATACAGAGTAGCTGGGGAAAAGACTAGTTGAAGTAAATGGAGCAAGACAAAAGAGGAACAATTCAAAAGGAATTAGAAAAAGAAGAGGCAAAACATAAGGAGAGAGAAAAGCGAACCTAGAAAGAAACCAAATGAAGAGAACGACAAGAAGGCCTGAGTGACATCTTCCACTAATGAGGATGATATTGCATTTGAGAGCACTCATTGCGGAATCTGGGGTAAGGAAGGACATTCCAGTCTTTCTTTCTGTTCAACCAATTGTAGACCTAGAAGCAAGTGAAAGACCTCTCTGCAGCCAGGAGGAGGTCCTATGAATGTAACCATTCATAGGACAAGATGTGGCCCATCCAGAAGAGTGATATGAGACGGACCGAGTACATGTGCATCAGTTTGAGAGGTTTCCCACACTATCTCAGGATGAACCCTGGGTTTTTTATGTTGCTCAAGATTATGCTGATGATCGTGACACACACAGGTTGTTCATTCAAGGGTTCCATATATCCCTCATGCAAAAGACCACAAAAGCCTTTGACCTTCAGATCGAGGAGGAGGAAGTATGTGTATACCTCTGTTAATCTGAAAAAGGACAAAAAGGGAGTCTTTTCACCACCATTAGTATGTAACATATAGGCAAAAGCCCTAAAAATATTTATAACATGACCCTCTGAACGGCTCTTACCAGTATTTGCGTTCCCCACACCTCTCTGGATGCAGAATAAAACAATGCAAGAGAGGTATCATCAATGTGCCCTAAGGGTCTTACATTGCTATTCTATGTAGTGGATGCTTCTGCTCATTTGAGATGTACCAACCTAGTAGTGTCATATCACAGCCTGCAGAGGACCTCACTGCTCGGGAATGCCCTTTTACTGTCAAACGTTCAGGAAACACCCTGCTACTTCACACAGGATTGTGTACCCTACCGCTTTTGTGTACCTTTCTGCAAACCTATTTGATTACCATGTTCAATTTAGATGTTATTTGGTCTTATTTCCAAATGCCTGAAGAAGCCCAAACGCGGAACACGTGTTGGCATATATCAACCTATAACCAGTAATGGATTGTCCTCCCACAAATTCCTCATCTTGGAGATATTCTTCCAGTGGCAGAAGATTTCTGAAACTTTAACTGGACGGGTGCGCCATCTGCTCTGGCATAGAGGTTCCTCAGAACATTTGGTCATTGAATCTGCACTTGATATCGGCATCTGTACAAATCGCTCGCACTGCGCCCTGTAACCTCAGTTCCTTTTTTCCCACATGCTCTGCACACTTCTCAGGAACTTTCTTTTCCTTGTGGATTTTCCTCTGACACACATGACAAATGTCTGCACCGAAACCTTAGTGTTTCCAAAGGTTTCAGGACTGGAATACTAAAATGTCCCTGGTGGTTTGTGGTGCCTCGCTACCGATGACAGTCAACGATTGTGGTTCATGCCAAAGCATGACACAAAGCATTGAAGTAGTGAGCATCAAAACTTGCCTCTAGGTGTTCACCTTCAAAGTCGCTCAGCACAACCCCTCTAAAACTAAGTTCCAATGAGGGAAAAAGATAGACGATCGAGAGATCACCAAAGAAATAGAAAAAATGGTCCAGGAAACATCATGAAAGGTCCCGTTGGATGACCAAATCCTGACACTTGTCTGCCTCTTTGTGGAAAACGAAGACAAAGATATTAATTGTCTGACTCCTCACCTGACGAGGATTTTGCCCTCCATGTTTACTTTGACAAAAAATGCTTTGGAATCGAAACATTAACACCAACTCAGTCCCATTAAGGGTTTCAAAGGGAGGACAGGATGACTGAATTAGCCCTAAATCAAAAATAATTGTCAGTAGAATATACACCTGACCAGAGGTGGATTCAAACAACCAGACCCCTAATGTCCATGCCAACACTGCCTACAGGAGGAGGATGGCTGAGTTCACTGATGCCCCCCAGCTAGGGAAATCACAGAATATGACCTAACTGACATCCTTGATAGCGGGCCACAGGGAGGAATCCATACTGTCCTTTCATGCTGCCATCAAAGATCCTTTGCTAGAGCTGTAGAAGAGGCCCTGTTCTGCACCAGCAGTACAAAAGGATCTCGTTAAGTATGAACCAGCGCCCCTTACTCCGAATTCCTCTCCAAGCATCCCACTCACAACAGCCTAGTGGTATTGGCAGTTACAGTCCGTGCCACAGCTGTATAGTGCTAGCAAGAGGTATGCTTCCCTTTTGAAAAGGTTTTTTGCTTCAGGCAGCATGACCCTAAGGGCCATTAATGCAGCATGCACTCTTGCCAAATACCTTCTCACATTGAACACGGTTATATTGGAGACGTGGAGCATATCCCAGAGAGCGAAATGATGGATGGCCTTCTCAACATAGCTGGAGAGGGTAAGTAAGCCATATGCCAACCGCTCCAGTCTGGTCTGGCTGCTGCAGACTGTGTGGAGGGCCATGGGTGAAAGCTCTGTATCGCAGAAATAGCTGGAGGTGGCTGTACATCTGTGTTAGGAAAGATTTCCATTTCATGTGTAATATTCCCTCCAGTTGTGTACCCCCCAACGTTTTGCTTTGTTTAAACACCATAGTCTGACTTTTCCAGAGGAGCACAACCTTCTGCTGCACTCGCCTGGGCTTTTCGCTAACTTTTTATGGGGAAACTGACATGCCCTTAAAGACAGTCAGTACTGGGAGACTTTGTTTCCCTTAGTCCTTGTCAGTGTTGCAACTTTTCTGCAACATGTAACAAGTGCACGAAATACCTTACAGTACAGTGCACCTGGGTCCAATAGTCATTTCGAAAGGCCCTAGATACTCTCGAAGGATTTTTTAGGAAAAGTGCCTTGGACAGGGCTGGTGGCAGCTTATCATTTCGTTTATTTTTAACCCCATTCCTGCCAGGTAACCAGCGGTTACGGTGTTTGGCACAAATAGGTGGCCTGGTTCCAAAATGGCCACGCCACGAGGTTCGTTGTCCTGTTCTTTGGCCATCTTGCCCGTTCACCTTCCCCAGGTCGAGCCGACCCGGGTCAGTCCTTATTTGAGCATGCAGTCTCTCCGCGAAACACCAAGCTTTCACGGGCTTCTGCATCCCTTGTGTATGTGCTTCCAGGATTTGGGCTGGACTGTCTGGTTCCAATACACATGCTGGGTGCCAGCAGAGAGTCTGGTGTGCTGTGAATGCCTGTGACCACTGTGGTCTGTGATTGGTCCACGTATGGTATGCCTGTATGTGAGCAGATCTCCCATTGGGTCCTCATCGTTTTGGCACGAAGGAGATTCTGGATAAGCGAAGGCTCCAAACACCCATACCATGTCGATCTCTGGAGTTCTCAGTGAACTAAGGATAGGATCCAAGTATCCTAAAACTAAGAAACAGAGTCGAGGAACCGCTGGTGACTCATTGAAAGGTTTGGCACCCTGAGCCCGATGTCGTCCCGTGGGACCCCTCTGCATCTGGTCGTCCTAGAAGGTCTGTGAAGACGCTTCGACCCATTGTAATAGTGGGACCAACTATTCTCGACACCTTCATCAAAACCTGCAAGTAAAGCTTTTCGGAAGCATCCCTGGGCCAACTAGTGGGCTGACCAGCTTGCGCAGGAGTTTTCCACTGCTATCGCCGTCGTTTCGAGGAGGTGCTTGACACCTGGTACATCGCAAGCTCTGTGTTCATGCACGTTGGGTCTTCCCTAGAGAGCAGCCCTGCTCTCACAGGAGAGAGACCTGGTTCTTCACCCGAGTGTTGACACGCTCAACCTGCACGCATGGCTTCTGAAAGGTTGAGGTATAACGACTGGGACCTTCCGGAGGAAGTCATGGAGGTGTTTCTTTCAGCCAGCAGACTTGCAACCAAGGCGCTGTATTGCTGCTGATGGAAGACATTTTGCAGCTGTTGCAAAGCCGAAGAAATGTACACTTTTCTATGCAGCATCTCAAAAGGTCCGTCGTTCCTATCTTACCTTGCCAGGCAAGGCCTACAAGTTGTGGCAGTCAAAGGCTATCTAGCATCGATATCCATATTAAAGTGCATGCCCAAGCAGGGGTAGTTTTTTCCTGAAAGGCCTATCCAGTACTGTTCCTCCGACCTCCTTTGTTTTTGCGGCATTAATTAAATCTTTTTATTAGATTTTTGTCGTTACATTTCCAAAACCAACAGTTACATAATTGTATACCCTCCTCATCCAACTCCCCTTCTCCCCCAAACTTCCAGGGCTACCACTCCTCCAGTATCATCACTTTATCCCCAGTATTTGTAGTTTGTGGGGACAATTCAGTTCTCTAAAGTCATTATGCAGGAATTCCATGACCACCTCCCATTCCATCGAAAACTTGGCTTGGTTACCCTGAAGGGAGTATGTGATCCACTCCAGGGACACAAAGTTCCAGACCTTGGCTAGCCAGTCCTGCTCGGTTGTGGGGTCCTTGGTTTTCCATGTCTGCTCTATCACCAATAGGGCTGTCATTGCTAGAATAATGTTTGCCTTTTGTTTATACTACGCCCAGGACTTGTCGATCTGACCACCCATGCATAGCAAACTATTTTTTGGGTCTATGTGCCCCAGTTTCCCAAATAGCAAGTGCATGTTGTGGTTAATTGTTTTCAAGTACTCCCCCAATTTTGGACATCCCCACCATATATGGAGGCGGTGCCCCAATCCTCCACATTCCCGCTAGCATTTCTGGGAGTTTGAGGGGTAAAATTGTCACAGGCGCGCCAGAGTGTAGTGCCACTGGGTCATTATCTTGTACCAGAACTCCTGTACTTGAATGGCTTGAGTAAGTTTAGGGATATCGTTCCACAGTCGCTCCCACTCTGTTTCCAGAATTGGTCCCACCAGTGTGTCTGCCCATTTAGCCTTGTATTTCAGGTCTATGTTCTGCTCTGCTTTGAGCCCCAGTTCATATAAACTAGAGATAAGGGGTCTGTCCCCAGGTTCTGTGGCTAGGAATCTCTCAAACTGAGTGAGGGGGCGGTTTGCGGGCAATGCATGGTTGGGTTCAGTAGCCAGTGCCGTATTTGGAAATAGTGCATTCTTTCCTTCTCCCACAGTCCTAGCTCTGACTTACATTGGGTGAATGATTTAATATCCATACCTTGAAACATGTCTCTGATTTTTGTGCATCCTGCCTCTTTCCAACGTATGAAGGCTCCCTTCTCCAGCCCCGGGGAAAATTGGGGGCTTCCAAACAAAGGTGTGAATGGGGACGGGAAGGAGGTGATCTGCCTATGTTTTGCCAGGTTATCCAAAGGGGTTTCTACCAAATTTGTGATCTCCGCTATGTGCATATTTCGTGGTCGGTCTGTTTCCATTTGGAGCCATCTTTTCTCAGAGTTGCTTGCAAATCAATGCCTAATCACCCATATTTGGGCTGCCCAGCAATACATATGGAAGTTCGGCAGGCCTAGCCAACCTTTGTTGATGGGTGCTATCAGTGCTATGCAGGGGCTGGGGGAGGGGGTTGTTATTCCAAATGTATGGGATTATCATCTTGTGAAAAGCGTGACAAAAAGACTCTGGAACTGGAATCCGGAGTGCTTGGAAGACATAGTGGAGCTTGGGAATTACTACCATTTTGAGGGCATTTACCCGGCCCAGCCATGATACCGAAAGAGGAACCCATTTATGTAGTTGTCAGTGGAGTGTTAGAAAAGGTTGATAATTGTAACGCTCACCTGGTATCCTGGTATGTAGTCAGTGGAGTGTTAGAAAAGGTTGATAATTGTAACGCTCACCTGGTATCCACGGGGACGTCACTCAGCCTGTTCTGACCTCTTACGACCTCAAACCCTTCCCTGGAGTATACTCGACTGGAGACTGAGCCTTGTTTTCTTGGAAAGTGTGCTCTCCGTCCTGCTTTCAGCGCAGGGGCGCGTTGATTGATGCGGGCTCGTTGCTACCTAGTTACTTCACTGGCAAGAGTCCGACAGGTAAGTATAATGAGTCTTTTGAACAGTTCTCTAACTTCGTTCCTTTCCTTCCTTAGATGATGGCCGGCGTCCGGGGATGGCGACGTGCTGCTGAGATGAGTAGCGCTGAAGGTGAGTGAGAGTGCGATGCAACCCTTTTGTATTTATATTGAACTAAGTTATTTTTCTGTGTCTTTTAGGTGCTGCGACGTTTTCAGCGTGGATGCCGGTTATGAAGAAGAAATTCAGTGAGTAAGCGCGATATGCAGAGCCTCTAGATGTTTCCACGCTAACCTGGAGTGTGTTTTCCCTCTTGCAGATGGATGAGAAGTTCCGGAGACAGAGTTCCCCCAGAGCGGCTGGGATTCAGGTTAAGCGTATGAAGCACGTACAGTCTTTAAAAATAAGCTAAGATTTGCTGAATGCTTACTGAGGCCTTTTTTCTGTTCTTTTCCCTTTTCCTTAGGAAGCAGCGTGCCGGGATGGGAATGACACCGCCTAAGATGCCCGCAGAACAGAAGAAGCGATGAATGATGGGCAGAAGCGCCGCAAGGTTAGCCTGTTTCTAACGGTGTTCTTGTTCTTGCAGAAGCTGAGCGCAGAAGAAAGATGAAGGCCTACTGGAGACTGATCCGAACACGATGAGTGTCGCGCTGCAGGTGCAGAAAACGCAAAGCATGTTTCTCAGCCTGGGCCTGGCTTAAATAGTCTCTGGGTATCCCAGGTGTCTCTGGGCTGAGCTTGTCCCCATCAATGCACTAGAAGTCCAATCCCCAATGTTATCCTATGGGAGTGAGAGAGTCTGGTGCCACAAGCGCCAAGTCTGACTCCCAAGTGAGTCTTTGGAGGGATGGAGAGGCCCTTGAGGGCCATGTAGGTGATCGTGGCCTAGCTCCAGCCTGACATCTTGGAGGGCTGGCGACATGAGGGGCAGGAATCATGACAATAATTTGCCCTATAAAGCCCTTGCAACGGCTGTGTGGTGGTGAACCCCAGGAGCTTGATGCCACCCTGTGCCCACCGGAATTGGGATGCATTTTTAACCCACTGAAGCCTCTCCCCTACCAGCGAGAGATTCAACATTTTGGATTTTATGTTCTCTTTCAGGCCCGCTACTGCCTCGAACATCTTTATTTCATGATTACCTCTCGAAGAGATGCCTCTGGGTCTTTGAGGGCGAGGAGAATATCATCCTGGTAAGCCATGATGACTGTGTGTGTGCGTGTCCTTCCTAAATGGAATCCCCTGTATCAATTGATTAGATTGCAAGACTGTAAGGAATGGCTCCAAATGGATGGCGTATAGGAGCTGGGAAAGGGGGTAGCCTTGTTTGGTCCATCTTTCCAACTTGATCGATTGGGAAAAGTCTCCATTGATTAGGAGCCGGGCAGTTGGGTCCCGATAGTTCGCACAGACTTTGTTTATGAAGCCTGTCCCAAAACCCATCTTCTCCATGGTGTTGAATAGGAAGGACCATTCAACCCTGTCAAAAGCTTTCTCAGCGTCAAACGAGAGGAGGATGGCTGTCTCCCTTCTGTTGGATCTTCTCTATAATGTGACAGACCCTCCGGATATTGTCATGGGTCTTTCTGTTGAATAAATCTGGCTTGGTCCGGATGGATAAGCTGTTTGAGAAGGGCTTCTAGCCTTTTGGCTAGGATCTTAGTTTATAGTTTTGCTTCTACATTTATCAGGGCGATGGGCTGGTATAACCCGCGTTTTGCCGAGTTTAGCTGGTTTGGGGAACAGTATAATTTTGGCTTCTTCCATTATGTGGGTAATGCAACTGGATTTGCTGTAGGATTTAGAGTGAGGCTAATCTGGGTGACAGGGCCCGCTGGTACGTTCTGTAAAATGCTCCTGGGTACCCGTCCGACCCTGTGGCTCTATTAAGGGGAAGGAACCCGATCGCTTGTCCTACTTACTTTATGGTAATGTCAGTCTCTAAGACTGCACGGTCCTCTATGTTGATTTTTGAGAGTTTGAGTGACCCCAGGTACGCCTTCTGCTGCGTCTTTACTAGTTTGTCTGACCTATAATGTGCGGAATAGAAGTTGACAATCTATTCAGTGATTTCGGGGGTGGTGTTCACTTTAACACCTTGTGAATTGACGATCCCCTGAATTATTTGGGAGGCCATTTTGGTTCAGCTGTCCAGCAAGAAGCCTATCTGCCTTATTAGCTTGCACATAGTATCTCTGCTTTAACGCTAAGAGATTCCTTTCCACCTTCCTCGTCTGTAGAAGGTGTAGCTTCCCCCTTGCGTTCTGATATGCTTTCTACTTGAGTCTTGGACCATTTTACCCATGATGTCCTGCAGCTCATCTTTCAGCTCTGTTTCCAGGGCCCTCTGCTGCTTAAACCGCAGCGCCCATAGGGCGCTCAATTCCCCTCTGAGCGTGGCTTTCAAGGCATCTCACACTACCGCCTCGTCGACCCCGCGTTGGCGTTGTGCTCAAAGTATTCATTCACTTCTTTCTGTACATCCCCCTTCATGACCTAGGCTGCAAGTACCTCCCTGGAGAAACCCCAGCTCCAGATCCTCGCTTGTGCTTCTGAAGATTGAGTGTCATAGAAATAGCGGCATGGTACTAGAGTGCAGTAGTGTGGAGGTCTACCTGTGTGATACTGCCCAGGAGCGTAGTGGAAGACCATATATCATCTATGTGGGAGAAGGATAGGTGCATGTGGGAGTAGAAGGTGAAGCCGGCTCTGACCCCTTCATCGACATCCAAACGTCCTGGAGTGCCAGGTGTTCCTTTTTCATTTTTAGGGCGGTTGAAGGGGGGGTGTGATTCTGTATTTGCTTTGCGCTCCAATCTCTCCTGGGATGCCAGGTTAAAGTCCAACATCACCAGGATCTCCCCTTGACTAAATAATTTCAATTCTGTAAGGCCTGCCCTCAGGAAGCTGTCTTGCCCTGGATTTGTGCATATATTGTCTCAATTTTCAGTGTGATGTCTATATTCAGAGTGTGATGAATAAGTACATCCCCTCTTTATCTGCCTTTGAAGCTATTATTTGTGCTGCCAGCCCCTGTTTGATCATTATTAGAACCCCAGCTACCTTGCCCTGTGCGTTTGCTTGTACAATCTGCGGCGAGCTTGATATGCATTTCTTGGAGTGCCACAATATCTGGTGTGTGATGTGTTAGCAGCCTTTCTTATTTTTTCCTTTTCACCAGAGTGTTGAAGACCCCTTATGTTAAGTGTGAGAAACTCGACCATTGTTCGTGATGTTTCTTGCGCGCCTTTGAGCTAGTGCCCTGGAAAAAGAAAAATAAGAAAAACTATTGCAGGAGTCCCGCCCAAACTTGGGCCCCAAGTCATTGCCCTTCAACCAACTGCCCTCAACTCCCCCACCACCTCCCCTGACGCTGGTGCGGGTCATAGTACCTATGGCTCCCAAGCCCAAAGCCTGGGAATTGGACTTGCATATCCTTCCGGTGCCATCTTGTGGGATGTCCTAAAACCCCTGTCGTGATTCCAAGTCCTTTGACCATCTGCAACCTCCATCCCCTTGAGCCTGCAACTTGGGCATATTGCATCCGTGATGAAGGTTGTTGGCTTCCCAAAGTAAATTTTCAGCCGTTTCTGCGGTGCACTTGTCTGTTTGAAGTTCTGGATGCTGTGGGCCCCTAGCTGAGGTCGCCTACGGTTTTTCCTTGCTGGTGTCCATTCCCATGGGTTAGGGCGTTGGGGTAACTGCATCGATTCCTTTGTTTCTGGTCGGTCGTTGTCCTCGATGTGTAGAAGGTGTGCCCTTTCCTCCCTCGTTGTAATCCTGTGTTGGCAACCTTCCCATTGGAAGAGAAGCCCAAAGGGGAACGTCTACTTGTACTTAATTTGCTTGGCCTGGAGGAGTCTCACAACCGCGCACCCATTTCCTTTTTTTCTGGAGGGTTGACTGTGCCAAGTCTTGATATAGGCGAATTTCCACACCGTTGAATGTGATTGGTTCCGCTGGACGAGCTGCTTGGAGAATGGCTTCATTTTGGGGTTACCTTGCTAATGCGACCACCACATCACTTGCTCGCATGCCTGGCTCTTGTCGTTTGGGGCCCGTCCTGTGGATCCTGTCGATTGGGATATCCCCGGACCCCTCTGCTCTCAGGACATCTGAGAAAATCTGTGTTGCCGTGGAATTCAGGTCTGCATTTCCTATTGCTTCAGGCAGGTTCTGGATGCATATGTTCAATCTGCGGAACCTGTTTCCAAGATCTTCACATTGCAGTTCCGTATTTTGGGTTACCCTTGGTAGGTCTTCCAGGGCCACATCTATTTTGCATGTGTCCTCTACCACCCATTGCAGTGGTGTCTGTCCTTTCCTCCAGGACTTTAATGTCTCTCCTGATGTCTGTGATTGATTGCTTCATATTCTTTTGCTTTCATTGTTTCTATGTCGGCTTTCTAGGTGGCCATTCTCGGGGGTGGGCTACCTGGTTCGTCTTCTGAGATGTTCGGGAGCTTCTGTATTTTGCCATGTTGGCCCCGGGGGGTCAGGATCCCTAGCCTAGCAGCGTTGGATGGGGCTATCGCGACCCGTAGTAGTTTGTGTTCACTTGCTGGTGGTGCCTTTTCCCTTGACTCCTGGCATGAGGTATGCCCTCCTGATTGCAGCCACTCTGACAGCCTGTGCCTGCTTGCCCTGCGGTGTGCACCCTAACTGCTCACAGCAGTATGATTTGCATCGTGGGCCTTAACTCTCACCTGCGTTGCTTCTTGCGTCACTTGTTTCAAGTAGGGCAGTTATTGTGATCCTTATTCCTGGGCTGTGCACTACCTTGTTGTTACCCCAGTGTTCACCGTGTGGTGGTGTTATCTATGGCCTGGTGGGGGGCTTGGTGGGCCCGTGGGATTCGGGAAAGCATGCTTTTCTGGGGGAGCGTGACCACCGCCGTTAGGTAGCACTTGTTCCGGGGTTACTGGGGAGAGCCCGGTATCCCTTTTGGCCCACTCTCCTCTTTTTTCTATCCGCCTCCCCCTTCCTGCTCCTTGTGGACGGGAGGGGTTGCTGTTTGCTGCCTGAGGTGGAGGAGTCCACAAGCACAGCCTTCACTGGCTGTCCATGTAGGCCTAATTTTCCAGAATGCAGTGGGGTCCCTACATGGGGTGCCCCTGCGGTTCCTGTTCGAGGTCCCCCTCTGTTCTGTGACCCGCGTGGTATGCAGAGATGATTGAATTGGGGCCACATACCCTGTGGGGTGCCTGCATACATGCAACGTGCCCAGGGACGTGGTTTGCCGCGCCAGCGTTATCTGGTGATGTCCAAGCATTCCGGGTGCAGAGTTGGGCTTGCCGCGTCCTCTGTCCCAGCTGTGAGCGCGTGGGCCTGGCAGCAGAGTCTGCTTCTTGAACGAGGAGAAGACGTCTGTTTGGGCTAGGGGGGACTCACCTGATCTGTACGGAAAGCTTCTCGGACTCCCCCCCGGTCGTGTGCTGGTGTGTTTCAACCCCCCTGAGGGTCGGCTTGCTGCTGTTCGACCAGCAGTGCCGCCACTGGGCTGTCCCTCCCCACACCGCCTTCTGTGCCGCACATTCACTCAGCTCAATTTGGATGCTTTTCGATGGTCATGGCAGCGGGGGGTCTCCACTGCCAGTGCCCTACTTTATTGATTAGGCCTTTTCGGGACTGAGCTGGCTACACACACGTCCTCACCGCCTGGCCGCCATCATGGAATCCGGTACTGACTTTTCTAATGGTGTCCCCCCTTTGAGTCGTTGCACTCTTGTCCTCGCAGGATCCTCGCCTGGAAGGAAGATGGCCTTCCTCCTGGCTTTTGCATTGGCACGCAGGGTGAGTCTGCGAGGGAGATGAAACTAGTTCTTGAACCCTTTTTTCCCATAGACCGCCCACAGACGGACACTTACACAGAGAGACTGCAGAACTACAATGTTCTACATCCACAAACATGCAGGCTGAAGGCTTTTAGATGCCAGCTACCAGATATCAAGTGATGGTGTTGGTGAAGCATCTGTAGGCATACAAAACGCCCCTGCAGATCATCTGAACAGTACTCAGCGGTTTGCGAGTGGGAGCCTGGTAGAATAGCCAATCCACCATGGAACAGTCAGTCCATTGTGGATTGGCTGTTCCACCGGTGGGATAAACTAGAGGTAGGGCGGTTTGCAGTGATGTTCAGCATCAAGTCTGATTCGTTACTTGATAACCTGTAAAGGACTGATGGGGGTGAGGGGGAAGCGTTCTTGTTACTCTGTATACACTTTTTTCACACTGCAGATGGTGGCACCGGTGTTCCTGAATTCTGATATAGGCGAGGATGCTCTGCTAGTCGGCTGTCCTAACTTCATCCACTCCACGGCAGATGATTTTACAAGGGAAGGTCCTACACCACAATCTGTTCTCCCATCATGCATCCAGGCTCCTAAAGACCTAGAATATCTCCCTCAGAACTTGCCCCAGCAGTGCTTGGAAGTCGTAGCACACTCCGTACTAGTATGAGTAACCTTCATTGTTTTTATAGTGGAGGAATTTTTGTATCTGGTGCAGTGGAGTGTGCGTCAACCCAGCCACATGCCCACCACAAAACATATTGTCACACTTCCTACATCTGACCGAATCAGGGTGGGGGGGGCTTCAGTTAGGATTAAACAACCCCTACTGGTCTCAGGAAATAGCCTTAATGTAGGGCTCATAAATAGCAATTTAAATGTATACTTTTGTCCCACCCCCTTTCCTCCATACTTGTGGGATTTCCTACCCAACGTGGATGGGACTGGAACCTTTGATAAGCAGAGTTTTCTTCCCCTTTAAATTTTCACACAAGGAAGGCCAATATGTGCCTCTGCCCCACATTCCCCTTTTTTTCTCAGCGATGGACAGGTCGGAAGCATTTTTATTTCTATTCTTTTAATGTTTTCCCAGAGTCATTTAGCTTACATTATTTTCCCCGCACTCCTGAGCCATTTGTCTGGTACAGTGGGTTTCAGCATCACCATCTCATGCTACAGAGGTTTCTCAGCGGCAGACTCTCACTCTCTTTGGAGGGTTTGGGGCTAACGCACCATTTTGACTCCTGTGAACTCTGTGACAGATGTTGCCAAGTCATTACGACGGTGGCTCATCAGGTGGGAAGAATATATCAGTCGACCAGGCAGTGCCCACATTGGGTCTGATGCGGCTAGCAACTTCTTCACCAAGGGACATCCTGAGGCTTCTACAGGGGCTAGCACTGGGAGGCATGTTCCAGAGGGGCTTTGGCCAATTCAGGGGCTTGCACAAGAAGTCTTCTTCCCAAGGGTATTTTGCCTTTTAGTGAGACTAGTTCTGAGCCACCGTCCCCCCCGCCCCCACGACAGCTGTGCCGAAGCCCGAGGGTCCTTAGTGGTCTGTGCTAAAGGTCAATGCTGTGTGCATAGATATATCGCTGTTTTACTCCATGTAAACCAGCAAGGCAGTAATGGCACATACAAGTAAATTGGTGTCAGTTTATGAAACGGGCTGCTCGCCTGAGGGTGATGTTTCTCTGGCTTCCTCTAAATGGAGTTTGAGATACAGGAGCTCAGAGGTCTTTGTGCCCTCTTCGGCTACAGGAATGTTTGAGCACCCAACATTCTCCCAGAGAGTGGAGTACCCAATTCCCCCCCCCCCTAGATTAGAGGCTATTTTGTCTGGAGCACTGGGCTCACAGCCCTCATGATAATCTGGAGCCTTCCCCTCTTAAGTCACGTGGCTCCAGTGAGAAAAGTCTGAGAGATTTTAATACCTAATTCAATCCCAACCAATTATGCAGTATTTTAAAGGCATCATGAAGGATGTGTTGATTGCTCTGCCTCAACCTCAGTCCCCATGTTGCATTCTGCATGCCCCTTGGGGTTCAGTGCTTCCGGTTTCAGAATCACCTGTGATTCCTTATCTTCTAAGGGCCCTGCCTCCATTACCAATTGACTCTCCGCCTTCTCTATTCTGGGACATACACCCCACCCCACTCCACCCTTCCGGCCCTCAGGAGATCCAGGATGAAATGCCAGGCTACAACCCTGATGAAGTGCCTATGTCTCCAAAGGTGAAATTGCAAACAGATTTATGGTTTTATCGATTACCTGGGTATTCAGCCTTCCTACTTCCAACTTGACATGGTGAGTTAGGCCAGCAAACTCTGGTTTCACCCGTCTGCAAGAATATAGATGTCTTCTACTGAGCCCACCTGAGAACAACTCTGTCTAATGACTCAGCCCCAAGCTCACTCCATCATGAGGCAACAGCCACTCTTTGCTTGGTGAGCCCATAGCCAGTAATGCATCTTTTAAATTCCATGTCATGGAGACAGTCAGTTGGAAATGGCAGGCTGCAGGTTTTACCAAAATAAATCCAGTCAACTACGCCAGGTAAACGCAGAAGCAGCGGTCATGGCTGCTGCTAACCTGAAGTTCTGAAAGCAACTAGATGACTAGGACTTCCTTTGACAAGTGGCATATCAGGTAGATTTGCAAAGGGTCTGATGGAGGCTAGGCTTGTGAAACAGGTTATGATGGAGGCAGTTTACCATCATTTTCGTGGTATGGCCTTGGGGCCATCCATGAGGAGATGAGCTTTGAGAGCCACAAGATTTTGCAAGCACGTGCAGGTTTGTATACTGAACCGTCCCCTTAATGGTACTGAACTCTGTAGTCCCGTCAGATGAGGATTTAAATGCAAAGAAGACAAGTGCCCAGATGGCCAATCCTTTGGCTTCCTTGACCAAGCAGGTGTCAAAGCAGGCCTGTCTTTGTCCCCCCAAAGGTAGCCATTTCAGGGGGAAACAGTTGACTTTTGGGACCACCATAACATGCAAGACTGGACCCACACCGCCGCTAGGATAAAGCAAACCCAAACCTTCCCCAGATGTTCCTTTTTCACCACCAACTCCAGCTGCAGATTCAGAATCTTAAAAGTGGTGTAATGATTGAGATTAACGGTTTCCCCCTTAGGGGCCACATCTGCTGTCACCTGGAGGCCTGGTGGTCCAACAACCACGTTTTGGATTTTGTAAGTGGAGAGATGGTGATACCGTCTTCCCATTCGTCCTACCCTGCCTCCCTCCCATCAAGTGAGATTAAAGAGTATTTTATGAAAGAGATCCAAATGTTGCTTCAGATGAAAGCAATCGAGCCTGCCCTGGCTTCGGAGAGCTTGGCAGGTTTTCATTCAAGTTTTTTTGCTGTTCCATAAAAGAAAATGCAGGCATTTAAACAATTCTAGACCTTTCCCCTTTTAACATTGCAGCTGGGCCGTTATATAACTGCTTTAGATCTGAAGGAGAAGTAGCTGCTTGTCCCTATTTGGCCCCACACCAACAGTACCTGCGTCTTTCCATTGGAGGTGACAATTTTCTGTAATTACTTCTGCCATTTACCCTGACTTCTGCTCCCAGAGTGTTGACAATGCTGATGGCTACTGTGGAATCTTTACCATGCTTTTATCCTTCTCTAGACGTCTGTCTGATGAGTCGATTGTCCCTGCAAGGCAACAGCAAACCTTGAATATCTTTTTGGATCTACTGTTCAGGCTCAGCCTATCAGTTAACATACTGAAATCCTACTTGAATCCCTCAGAGGAAAGAGTTCATTGGTTTCAATTGGGACTCCTCAGCAGCCTGAGTCATCCTGACAGAGGAGCGAGTCAGCGACCTTCTTCATACAGTTTTTCTTTTTCAGCCACAAGGAGACCTACGCTGGTGGTTTTAAAGGCAAGGGGGTATGGGTCATTGTGCCAGAGCCATATGTCGTTTTGCGTTCTGGCAGTATCCCTGGCCAGGCTTCATATGTGCCCTATTCAGGTGCATTTGGCTGCAAGCTGGGATCGGGCCCGCTGCTAGCAGGACAAGTGAGTCTCCATTCTGGACAGGATGTACTGGGATTTGAAATATTGGAGTGTACATCAGAACCACCTGCTAGGTGCTGCATTTCTGGAGGAGTCACTTCAGTTGACGTGTACAGCGGATACTTTGCTCTCTGGTTGGGAACCTTGGTCAAGCTCCAAATACCCAATGCGAGGGGAGGACAACCCCAAAGCAGCACATCTTCCTGGCCCGTTCCGATTTGTTCCGGGGTCCACGCGTACAATGTGATCATGAGCTGTGTGAACAAACAACGGTGCACCAGATTTGCCAAGTTGTATGCTCTGGCAGAACACATCTGGCAATGGGCTCTGAGCAATAATAGTCCTCTACAGGCATTGCATCTAATGGGACTGCACAATGAGAAAGCAAATGCTTTGATAAAGCTGGCCCGCTTGAATTCACAAGTAAGAGTTAGACCGAGGTAGTCTATAGACTCTTCAGCCAGTGGGGAACACTGAAGGTGGACCTATTCTCCACACAGTCAAACCGCAAATGTTGAAATGATGTCTCTTGGAACGGGAGAGGAAGGCTGCCACTCAGGGATGCTGTAACAATTCCCTGGGACTTCCCCTCAGTGTAAGCGTTACCTCTACTACCGTTAAAACCCAAAGTTCTCTAAAAGATCAGAAGGCTCAGGGGTTGCAAAGTTAGTCCTGTTTGCTCCTTTCTGGCCATTGGTTCTCAGAACTTCCATTCATGGCTTGTGGACGACTTCTGTCTCCCCATAAAACGAACCTTCATCAACAGAATGAGAGGGTGCTTCTTCCCTCATCTCAATCTCTGCCCTTGGCAGTTTGGCATTTGAAAAACTAAAGTTCGGCTAGCTGGTCTTTTTTCGTAATCCAGTTTTGAGGTGATGGCTGGCAGATATGGAGGACAACCCTCTCTTATATACAGGGTGAAGTGGCTCAGGTTTATCATTATTATTTAAGGTGATAGCCTTGAGTCATAGGAAATCCAAAAATTCTATTGCTGATCACATTTGACTTGGACGGATTTCAATGACATTTTCCAAACAAAATGTTTATCACGGAATCCTCCAGTCTGGACATTTTGGAAAAAATTAGTTAAATGTGTTATTCCGAAAGCAAAAGAAATTCTTGTTTTCAGCCAACTCTCATTTATTTTTTGAGAAAGTAAAAATGTGGTAAAGCCAATGCGCAAATACTGCTGGGTGGATTTTGACCAAATAAGAAACAACCTTGGGCATGAAGCGTTGACTTCATTTCTGGCACAGGTTTGGCGTAAATACGTCCAATTGTAATTGGTTATTTATTAACTCGCTTAATACCCAACAGTTTCTAAGCGCAGACCCGGGGATTGAACCTGTGTTGCTCAGCGTCGTCTTGCTTCCAAGACAAGTGTGTTACCCCTGAGCTATCCTCCCGAGACCAATGGATTTAACAATATTTGACTAGGAATGGGATGCCCCCATGTCCCCCAAAAATGGCTATATCTCGCATGGTGCTTTGCAGCAGAGGGGTTTTTAAGAAATCCGTAATTATTTTTTTATTTGTCTACATCCAATTGTTGTTACCTTCATCAGTACCATTCACATTAAGTCATTTCAATTCAGTTCATGTGGTTCTGTCTGCATATTACTAGATCTTAGTAGAGTTTTACGATATCAGTTTTAGCTCATCTAAGAATGATTGTTTTAATATTCAGAGAAATCTGTTCAGCATTAATTATTATATTCCACATTACTTGATGTTATAAATTACTGTATTCTTTAAAATAGTTTAAAGAATATGCTTTACTCATATCACTCAGTCACATTTTGTTAAGCAGATGTTAGTGTTTCTGTGTTTTCAACACTATTACAAAATCTGCAGTATGCGCAATGGACCATTTGTCTCTGCCAACGAGCTATTACTTGTCTAGTAGGCCATAGGTCAAATCTCATTCACATAATTCTTTCACGATATTGTGAGTCTGGGAATTAGAGAAGATATTTTGGTAGTTTACCTCTTTTTTTCAATTATAGATTCAAATGTGTACAGATTTTGTATGTACCGGCTTGAGTTAGCGTTTGTGACCAGTCATATTCCCATAGTTTCCTTTTGGAAACGGTCAGGGTTTCTATCAGCGTTTCTTTTGTTATATCTGCATTTTCCATAATCTTTTCACAATGCTGCTTCCAATTAGTTAACTTATACTGATTCTGTGATGTTGTATGTCTTGCATATAAGGCATTTTCTATATAGAGATAACTTTTTCCACCAGACCCTTCCTTGTAAAGACGTCATTCCAAGTACATACCTTATAATTATCGGAAAACTAGTTGGTACAGATAATAGGGTTTTCCAATAAACTCCTTCGATGTAGTTCCACATCGGTTTATGAGGAAGTTTGGCCTCGGCTCCATATGTGATGGTTGGAATCACCTTCTGCATATAATAAATATCATTTGATGGTATGGTGTCAATGAGAATCTTCAGTAGGTATTTTGTATAGTTTTCCCCTGAGATGCTAGAGATTTCATTTTGTCTTGGATCTCAAGTTTGTATGCAGTGTCACATCTGTTATTATTAATGTTGACTCCAAGATGGCTATATTTGGTTACAATATCAAGGGGTTGATCATCCATTTAAATTCAGATGTCTTTAAGGATCCTTTTGTGCTCTCGATTCTCAGTATGTTTGTTTTGACAGTGTTTATTTCCAGTTTATTTCTGTCAGCATACTTCTGTAATTATGATAGTTGACGCTGAAGACCAATTGGGGTCGAGTCAATTAATAATAGGTCGTCCGCATAGTGTAGATGGAATAGCGTATGTTTACCGATTTTTGGAGGGTAGGGTTTACAGTCTTTCAGGTCAAGACATATGTCATTTATATATAAATTAAAAAGGGTGGCAGCGAGTATGCATCCTTGCTTCAGTCCCTGGGTGGTGGTTATGGGTTGCGACAATAGACCTTTCTCATCTAATTTAATTCTAATACTGGTACCAGTATAAAATTGTCTCATTGTGTTTCTTATGTATTTCAGGCAGTTTTCTTTTTTCAGCTCTTTCTACAATGTATCTCTGGATACAGAGTCAAAGGCCTGGCGGATGTTAACGAATGTGATGTATAGGGGGTGATTGGGTTTTTATTGCTTGTTCTTTTAGTATTGAAATGATTAATAAATTAGCGCTGGTTCCAATACCCGTTTTAAAGCCCGATTGGTAGGGGTCCATTTTTTTTATTTCCAGTATCATGTCAAGTCAATCTGTTAAGATCATGCATTTTCCTTAGACCAAATTTATATTTGCAGTTCTTTTTGCTATTTTGAAATAATTTGCTATAATGCTGTCCATTTTTATTTCACTTATCGCATTTAGGAGGAGTGATTTGTCTCCATTCTTATTTGAGTTCTTTAAGAGATGCCATATGCGAACACTCGATTTTGAACATATTACCTTTAACATATTTTCATTTTTTTCTTGTTTTCCTTTTGCTAGGATTTGTTTAATGCAATTTCTATATTTCAATTTCACCTTTTTGGACTCTTTCAGTAGAAAGTGCTTTGGTAGTTTTGACAGTTATCTCAGATTCTGTTTCATTTGTAATTTTATAAATGTAATTTCAGGTTCGGCTATATGCTTGTGTAGAAGATTAGTATGTGATCTGGGTCGAGTTTGTTCGGTAAATAAAGCTAAGAAGTGATTGTAAGGAACGATGTTGAAACCTTTTTCTTCATTAGTTACTTGTATATCTCCTTTTATTATATTGGATAGTAACTGATCAATCTTAGAAGGAGACCATTTCAGCCTATTACGCCTGTTGTTCTGCTAGGCCGTAAAGACCCCCTGCATATGGAAACTAAGGCACAATCACCATATACTAGTGATACGACCGGCACGAGGTTAGTTTTCCAAGTACAATGGTTTATTGCAAAGTATATTCAGTCGGCCGACTGGGTCTAACGTCTCGCAACGTGTGTCACCCAGACCTTGTGAGACGCAAGAGAGCGAGCATCGCTCAAGCAGGGACATATATACAAACATTCAATCTTTGAGGGCACATCAAATCGCCCATAATGTATCTTCTAGAGCTAGGGTTCGGTGATTGACAATCATGACAAATATGACACATTATGACAAGTTTCTTATTCATTCTAATTATACTTATTTTAGCAACAGTTGCAGAGACAGTTCTTTGTTATGGAGAACATAAAGCACTTATTCAGCAAGGATATCGTGTTCGCGAGAGACACATTCCATAGCACGTTATCTACTCGTTTCTATTCGTGAACTAGGGGTCAGCCTGTTCTGAGACAGATCCGCGAAGGAGGACCGCTAGAAGAGTATAATTCATGCTTTAACTGCCTATTGCTACAGCTTTAGTAAGACAGGCCGGCACCTGGGCCGCTGATTAAATGCTGTTTCTGCTTGCCTCCAAGGACTTTGTGGGGGAGGAAAACAATGTATTTCTGTACGGTTTGGCATTCCTGTCTGGGTTGATATTTCAACATGCAGGCTGTGGCCTTGCACCGTATATGAGCTTTCAGAATAAAATACATTTTGCAAAGCATTTGACAGAAAGGAAAAAAGCAAATGGTGGATGTTACACAAAATGAACGCCCTGTAGTTATACTGACGATTCTGTGTTTGCGATGTTTGTCATATGATGCAATTGGTTTCCGGCCAACATAATATACACACTATACTTGGTTAGGGCCGTTTCTGGACTAACACACCCTCCTTTTGGCCGTAAGCCAAGAGCATCATCCATACATCTCATCTTCATCCGACCATGTGTCTAATTCTTTACTATGCATGCTACTATAATCGTCATCTTCAACATTAATTGACATGAATTCCTTGATTGTTTCAATTTCGTGATTTACACCTTCATCTAATATGTGAGGGGGTTTTGCCATCGTGTGTACACATTCATTTGTAATTTCAGAACAAAAGATTGGCAGACAGTGTATGCAACAACAGCAGAACATGAGGAACCCAAGTATTTTGACTAATATTGCAATTAGTTTCCATCCCTATGAACGCAGTAGTTCCCAAAACCATGTGCTTATGTTCAGATTCCAACCACCTGTGGGGACATGAATATCAGAACTCAGGATTTGCAATTTCTTGATCGCTTCAAAAATCGTAGGGGAGGAGTCACTTATGAATACATGGCACGCTGACCCCACGATTTTGCACACACCCCCACGATCAGCCAAAATTATATCAAGAGCCATTCTATTCTGAAGTGTCATTAATCTAACTGCTTTCCCTTCTAGTGTCATGTTATAGAGTATATCGGTAGTTCCATTTATCGTTCTTTTTAACACCCTGGACAGTTTCCTTATATTCCATGAATTTATTGCTTGCCCCCAAAATGGTATAAATGATTTTCCTATGTCGCCTGCAATCAGTCCTGGATCATCCTGCCGTGGCCTAGATCTGGATAGTTTGGATATGTCTGAAGTTTTGGAAAGGATACACCAGGGAAAAGTATTCCTAAGTAACAGGTCCCTCCCCAATTTCTAGGTAACCAGGGATAAGCCTGTTCCCTACATATTAAATAAACGGGATCACCTACATATATTGGTGGTTCTTCTTTCTCAAGCGCTGCAATATTCATACATCTCGTAAACGTTCCTACCGAATAGGAAACCTTTTTCCGCAAACAAAATGGGACAGTACGTGGACTGTAATTAATAGTATAGGAGGGAGGCACAACATTCCTATTCCCTACGGGAGCCATGTTGAAAGTGATTACAGAGGATTTGTAAGGCACAAAGAGTTACCACTTTTTCAACCTCATCTAGGTTTGTTCCATCCAATTGACCAGTATCACTGTTATTCCACTTTCCGTAAAATGGTGCACTCAATGATGCATAACATGCAGCATTAAGTGGTAAAGGCTGCACATACCAACCCATTCCTTTTCCGCCATGCTGGGGTAAATGGGAGCAGACCCAGCAGTTGGACCTATTCAAAATAGCATGGGTCATATTCATAATCAAAAGCAATGTATTATTATCATACCCTCTTCTGTGTCTCTCTTCTTGTGAGGGGAGAGTATAAGAGAGCACATGTACCGGGCTGCTTGTGGTAGGAGCACTGGTAGCAGGCAAACGAAAGCTTAAAGGATGCATAGTTTCCAAATACCAAAATATTGGGACCAATGTAATCAAGATGCAAAGTGGTATCATAATTATTAGCATATGTTTTCCAAAACAAATTCTTCTGGGCATTTGTTTAGTCTCTATTTCTATAATATCAGCGTTGGTGCAGGAGGCAGCAGGAGTAAGTATAGGGATTGTCTGCAATGTTTATCTCGGCAATGTTCGTCACAAAGAAATTCTTCACAGCAGCGCACGTTAAACAGCAAAGCGTTAAAATAGCAGCAAAGCGTTCAGGCCAGTTTGGGTTAGCCTGCTTAATAAATGATAGCAAGCTTATGTGATTTTGCACAGTGCTCCAAAAAGGCCAGAGAAAGATCCATTGTGTTGGTACCATATGCCTCCCTGCTTGTCCACATGGGCTTGCATTGGCCATTCACTTTCCAAAGGTAGCTTTCAATTTTATGCAGATTGATACAGATCATACGCTCCATTTCCCTAGGCCTCTGATTCCCATTTCATCCGTGTTGGGAACAGAGCAAAACAAACACGCAGATCAGATCACTTCCGATTTTGAGAACATAGGTTGTACCAGGTATTGTGTGATCAATGAATAATGCATTTTCATTTCCAGAGGCAAGCTCAGGGTCAGTCTGTGATGCAATGAGTGATGATGCATCAGCAGTCGGGCAAGGCTGAGGCACTTTTTGGCCCTTTGATCCTTGTTGCAATCTTCCCAGGCCCTTTCTCGGGCTTAGGAAGCACTTCTGGCAGAGAACTGGCGATGGTGTCTTTGTGATCGAGTGCAGCTGTTTCTCTTTCGGCGTTCGGATCGGGAAGCTCTTTCAAAGGGAACGGAATTCTTTTCGTATGCGTGGCATGGATCCATGACTTGCGACCATTCACTCGGACTGCAGTCTGTGTTGCCAGGAGGACCTGGTAAGGCCCCTTCCACTGCGGTGCAAGTGAAGACTTTCGTTCAAAATTTTTGGTGAGGATCCAGTCTCCAGGCTGCAGACCATGTCTTGGACCAGTATATCTGACAGGAAGAGCCTCCTGCACCTGCTGATGAATTAAACGCAAGTTTTGAGTTAACAGTTTACAGTAAGTAATGAACAAAGGGTGTTCAATCTCTCGTAACTGCTTAGGCTGTGGGGCACTCCAAACATTTGCTGGTCTCCCCATCACTATTTCATAGGGGGGAAAGTCCAGGTTTTGCCTGCACGGAGGTACGCATACACAATAAAGCCAAGGGCAATGCATCAGGCCACTTCAACTGACTCCCTGTGCATATTTTACTTATCTTATTCTTCAAAATACCGTTTTGGCATTCCGGCACTCATCGGGTGTCTGGCCGAGTGGAATCTTTTATCAATCTGGAGGCCTGCACAAATCTGTAGTATCACGGCTGCAATAAAATGCGGGCCGTTATCGGACCATATGACACGTGGCAAGCCAAAACGGGAAAAATACTCTTTTAGCATTACTTTCACTGTGCTCATCGCTGTACAATCTTTTAGGGGATAGGCCTCCACCCATTTGCTAAATGCACAGACCACTACAAGGACGTATTTGTAATTTTGACACCTTTGCATTGCTATAAAATCAAAATGGATCACTTCAAATAGCATAGAGGAGGGGCCAAAACTACCGACTGGAGTCGCTGTTCCTTTTCAAATGTTATGTTGCAAACAAGTCATGCAGTTTTGAACTAGCCTGTCAGCAGTTTTTCTAATGTGCAGATTCTGCCATACTGTGTCTAGATGCTGAATCATTTTCTTAGCCACATATGTGTGTTGCGCTATGGGCCATAGTGACCATCTATGTTATATAGGCATTTGGCAACATCCATTTTTTTATTCTTTTTGTCCACCCAGCAACCTTCTATGTATAATTCTGCTGTACCCTCAGACCATGCTTTATTTCGTCTGCAATGGCTTCTGTTTGCATCTCTTTAACTGTGGCAATTCCATTTTCTACCATGCAGGGTACCTCTTTCGACTTCTCAATATACATTTTTGCGTGTAAATCGGTGGCAGTTTGTTTCGCAATTTTGTCTGCAAATGCGTTTCCCTTTCCAACATTACATGTTACCTTTTTATGCGCTTCGCATTTCATTATTGCTAATCTTTGGGAAGCTCAAGAGCGGACCACAATCTTACTATTAAAGTCCCATGTTGGCTCTTAGCTCCGTGCCATGTCGGAAAACCCCTTTCAGCCTATAGTCGACCAAAATTGTGTACCACCCCAAATGCATACTGACTGTCAGTATATATGTTTACATATAGGTTTTCAGAAATTTCACATGTTCTGGTTAACGCTATTATTTCTGCAGCCTGTGCTGAATTGTATGGGATTCTTTTGCTTTCTACAATACTCTTCAGTGTTGTGATGGCATATGCAGCAGTTGATGTAGCATCGGGTAATTTAAAACAAGAACCGTCACAAAACAGTTCTCCATCTGGCTCTTTCTGTGGGGTATCTGTTAGATCAATTCTTCCTTTCGTTTCTTGCTCAGTAACCATTAAACAATCATGGGGGAATTCTTTTTCACTCGTTCTTTCATTAAGAGGAGGCATTAACTCAGCCGGATTTAAAGCGCAACACCTCATAATTTGTATATGCGGTGCAAATAGAGCTATTTCATACCTCGTCAGCCCGGCTGATGTAAGGTGTTGCGTCTGCGTTCTATTTAAAAGAACGTCTACTGCGTGGGGCACCATGACGCTTAAAGTGTGACCTAAAACCATACCCTTGGTTTGTTTTGCTGACACAGCAGCAACAGCTCGCAAACAGCGCGGCAAAGCGCATGCAACAGGATCCAGCGCGGAAGAAAAATAACCGCATGGTCTATTTCTCCCTCCTTGTTCCTGGGTCAAGAAAGCCAAAGCACAACCATTGTTTTTCATGCACAAATAACTTAAAACTCTTGTCATAATTTGGTGTGCCCAAAACTGGAGCTGAACACAATGCAGCTTTGAGCAGGTCAAATGCTTCTTGACATTCCATGCTCCATGGCAAAGGCAGGGCAACATCCTTCCTTGTCAATGCCACTATTGGTTTCACAATCAAGGCGAAGTTCGCGATCCACTGCACTACAATATGAAGCCATGCCAATTAAAGCCCTGACTAGTTTGTGTTTTTGGAATAGGCATACCAGAGATGCTTTCTATCCTTTCTGGTGTCAATCTTCTTCCCTCCTTCGAAAAGAGGTAGCCCAAATAGGCCACTTCCTTTCGACAATATTGGAATTTTTTTAATGAAGCTTTGTGTCCATGTGCTGCTAAATGTGTCAATAGTGTAACTGTACTCTCTTTGCAAATGTTTTCTGTGTCTGCTGCAATCAGTAAGTCGTCAATGTACTGTAACAATACACAACCTGTTGGTAGCTCCAACATGTTTAGTTGTTCCTTTAATGTTCGGACTTTCAGTGTAACCCTGCAGAATTCGTGTGAATGTAAATGAACGTCCTCCTAGAGTAAAAGCAAATACATATCTGCTATCTGGATGTACTGGAATGCTGAAAAACGCATTCTTCAAATCTACAACACTAAAATACGATGCAGATGCTGGAATCATAGTCAAAATTGTAGTCCCATCTGGGACTAATGGAAATTGTGGATCAACAAGTTTATTCAATCCGTGCAAATCAATTATGAAACAGTACAGTATGTCATTACCTCCTTTCTTGGAAACCAGAAGAATTGGACTATTGCAAGTGCTACCTGAAATCTCTTCAATTACGTTTCTTTTATTCAAATCAGAAACATTGCATTTTAATACTTTCTCCCCTTCCGCCGAGATCTTCTGTTGTGGAATAAGTGGCAATGTAATTCCTTCTTTCAAAAATATTTTTACTGGCTTTACTTTTAAACAACCAACATCGTTATCATTTACTGCCCTTATACAAGTTGGTAATCTATTCAATTCATTCGGTAATGATTTAGATAAAAATTGCGATACAGGCATTTTTTATGGTTATATTGTCAAATACACTCCATCAGGAGAACAATGAATAACCACATTCAATTTCTTCAACAAATTTAACCCCAACAAATTTTCACTGCAATTTTTTGTCAAACGAAATGGGCAAGACTCAGTGAATGGACCTAGTGTTATAGGAACTGACTGTGACACTGGATTAATTACTGGTGTACCTGCGAACCCTACTGAGACATTATTCTGCCCTGACGGGTAAATCTGGAACCTGGTGATGGTCAATTGAACATTTCTGTGCACCTGTGTCCACTAAAAAAGTGTGCTCCCTATTCCCATCCTTCATTTATTCGTAGGGCTCTTTCTGGTCTATGGGAATAGATACTGGTTCCAACCCGTGTCTTGGGCTGTCCTAGTAAAACAATACATCACCAGATGTAAAGTCGCCAGAGTAATATGCATTGGAATGATTATCAAAAACATTTCCATCCTGTGTGCTATTCTGCTGTTGCTGGTTTTTGTTCTGATTCTGGTTGTGATTACCCTGGTTGTTCTGACTTTGTGACGCTCTCTTGTATCTATTCTGTCCTTGTGTTCCCGGGCGACCTCTATTCTGTCCTCTCGGGAAAGTTCCATTCCGATTCTGTATCTGCGGGCCCTGTGCTCGCCAATGGCCTTGTTGTCTACAATAGGCACATTGATTAATCCCAATTGGACCACCTTGCATGTTAGAAAAATTTGCTCTGGTTTGTGCGTTCCCGCCAACTGTTATTGTTTGCTACTTGCTGCATTAACACCCTTGTTTTTAAATTCCCTTTGTCCCTTCTCTCTTTCTCCTTCTCTGCATTTACTCTATTCTCATAATATTGGGTCATGTCATACTTCACTCTGTGATTTTGCTTGCCATGCACTTTTAGATGTCATTATTACATTTTGAATTTTCGGTAACAACCCTTGCACGAACTTATCAACAAACAACCTCTTCCCGGGTTCAGTACTCAAATCCTGGCCACTGAAATCCGCAAATACTTCTTCAAATCGATTAAAATAATCTGTCGCAACTTCATCTTTGCCCTGTAAGCAAGCCGTTAATTTATCCCAAACAATTCTTTTCCCAGGTATTTTCGATTTATGTCATTTATATTCCTAACCTGTTTCCATATCTCTACAGGAAGAATCACAGGAAATAATAATCAACATCACTCATTGTAAAAACAGAGAAATTCAAAACAGACTCGATTTCCTTATAGAATCCCGCCGGATTTTTCCTAAGATCAGGGATCGTCTGCTTAATATTGTTTACTTCCTGTCTAGAAAAAGGGACATGCACAAATTGCGCTGTATAATGGGCTTCTATCGTGTGTGCTTCAGTCGTTGCAATGGCAGCAATCTCTACTTTCGGGACAAACGTGGGGGGCACTACTCTCATAGGCAATTGCAAACTAGGTGTTTCTTCATCTGTTTATTTGCTAAGCAATAAAGCTAAATCGAGAGAAAAGGCATTCATTCCAGTTTCAGACGAAAATTCTCTTTTGTATATCATCATCAAATCAGCGGGGCAACATACTTTCTTTTCAACACTCATCTTGCAAATACTCGACCATTACCTGCAATACCTTTCTCTGCATCCCTAGTGTATACTGACTAAACGTATCATGCACTTCTATTGGGGAAATGGTGGCATCCGTAATCCATCTAAGCGCCTCTCGCGTATAAATTTTCATCTCTTCACTAACCGGTTTTAACAGCGATGGAATCGCTGCGGGACACATGGCACCACTTGCTGTTTACCTCTTTACATTATTTCTTCATTCACTTGATCAAGCTCGTTTCTAAACACAAATAGCCGGCCTTCATGTTCTTGTACTTCCGGCGCATTATCCCTCAAACGAGAAAAAACATTTAGATCACGCATCTCTTGCAGTGTCAATTTTTTCCATTTCTCCACAAGATACTCACCTATGTATTCTAATAATACCTGCTGTTCGCCAAGCCTCTTATAGTCACACATGGAACTATGCACGGCTCCCTCATCGTTGCCTTCAATATACGTTTCTGCCCAGTCTTTCAGCTGCTCTTTCCTGTCTTTACTAACCGTACTACGAGTTACTCTAGTACTTCCTTGTGGCGCAGGCCCCACCTCTGCAGATCTGCCTGCCAAGGCGGCTGCTAATTCACGCTCTGTCGGCAGCGTAGGAAATAATGTCACAGGCACAGGGGGAGATGGTGCAGATGGAACAGGAGTGGGGGGTGGCAAATGTGGTGGAGGAGAAATGGGTAGAGATGCAATAAGGTCAATACTACTTTGAGGACGTTCATTTCTTCGTTCATTTAGTATTTTGTTTATTAGCTCATCTGATGTATGGAACTCTTGTTGTGGATATATTTTTTGTACGCCTAATTGAAAAGCCCTGTCCATTCTTCTAAGATCTGCTGTCTGTTTATGCTCATCAAGTTCTAGCGCTTTCTCTGCATTTGATTTATGTCTGCGTGCATGTTTCGCTCTATGTAACGCTCACCTGGTTCCCACGGAGGCGCGGCGTCGAAGGCGCAGAACTCTGAAGATGGACAGGAAGGGCCCCTCTATTCTGGTTTCCCTGGCTCGTTGGATACCCTCCTGTGCGTGAAAAGGGAGTATTACCAACTGTGGAACAATGCTCAAGCCTCCCACTCCCTTCCAACCCTCCACGATACCTCCTCCACGATTCCCCGTGAAGCCTCACCTTAGGGTTTGGAAGGATGAGCTCTCCATCCTGCTTCTGATGCAGGGGCGCGTTGAAACCCAGTTACTTCACTGGATTGAGGATTGATGGGAGTTCAGGTAAGCTTGACTGTTCAGGTAAGGCGCTGTAAAAGTTCTGTTCAAAAGTTCAAGCTTAATAATAATGTTCGTTGTCTAATTGCAGCAAGCGCTAATGCTTATTTATGTCTTTTTCCCCTTAGGGGCCGGGGTTCGGAGTGCCGGAGATATGGTGCCGACCCGAAGTGAAACAGTTCTGGATGAGCGCTCAGGTAATGTCTTTGCATTCGCTCATTCAATGTCTTTGTCTTTTTTCCCCATAGGGGCCGGGGTCCGGAGATGCCAGGAAGCGGCAGGACCCGAAATGCAGTGGGAATAATCCAACAGGTAAGACTTAAAAGGAAACTGAGCTTTCCTTATTCCTTTTCTCTAGGCGCCGGGGCGTAGCTGAATCCGGAAGATCGCTGCTGAAGATGGAAGCGCCTTGCAAAGGTGAGTAAAATGCAGCGCTGCAGCGATCGAAACGAAATGCCTTTAAAATGATGTCTTCCTTTTCAGGGCCGTTGGAGAAATGACTCCGGGATGCAGATTTAGCAGGTAAGGGCTTTTCTTCTCCTATTCTCTTCCTTTCTCCCCTTGCAGGTGTTCCAGGGTGCTTGCAGGTGTGGCTGAAGTCAGGATGCAGGAGCTGACACGGTGAGCGTCCATCTGCTAGGTGCAGAACAACGCGAAGCATGTGTGGCTGTTCGAGTGGGGTTTAAATAGCCTCGGAAGATGTTCCTGGTATGTATCCTTCCACCAATCGGGTATGTATCCTTCCCCGACCACACCCGGGTGGTGAAGTAGTCCTACAGGTTAAGTAGTCCCATTCAGGCCTCAAGAGGGCCTGGATGAAGCAGCAAGGTCTGCATCAGGTAAGTGTGCACCCAAGCACTTAAACACATATCCTCTTCTATGAGCCTGGCGCCCGCTATGAGCCTGGCGCCTAAGGCGCCAGGACTGAGTCCAAAGGGCCCCGACTTGGGCCCGCTGAGACTTCCCTGGGGAAAATGATGTCTGCCTCTGGGGTTGCTGGGCCCGGCCTGGCTCCTTAGAGGTAGGCATCATGACACTCTACTTCTTAGGTGGAGGTTAGCTTCTTTCCTCCAGTCTATCACGACATCGAATGCCGCTGGGCGTGCTTTCTTGCATAGCAATACTGATAATAAGTGTTCTATACGTGCCAATTCAAAACTCCTATCATTCGCCACTGCAAGTCTGTTACATGTCTGGTCTGCTTATGCCAAATTGCGTTAAACATTATTGCCCCTACTCCATATTTCAAACTTCGGCGACCCTGCGGGTGGCGCAACCAGGCCAGTTTCCAAAGATTGTCTACCGCAGTGGAAAAAACTCACTAGACAGGAAGACAATCTCCCAGGCATAATTAATCCTTACTCGTTTCTTACCCTGGGCGTTTGATCTTGCAAGAGCAACTCTCATTATCAGGGCAATTAAGAATCGGGGCACGACTCACCTGATCAATCAATTTGTCACTCAAGGCGCAATACGTCCGTATACAGACGCAACCAAGAATCGTCGTGACTGCGTATCTGGCTCAATCTGCCTCATTTCAGGACCCTCGCCTCGATGCTTTCTGGACGCTGCTCGTCAATCAGGAACCGGCTGTGTACAGATCTGAAAAGGAGTCTCATCACTTTTACAGGGGCACCCCGAACACCTTTCGATACCGGCTTGACAGCTTCGTCCTCTATTCGTTTTTGCCTTATTCAAACTTAACGTATATGATGGAGCAAAAGGGGGAGGGTCCCTGTTCGGGCGTTTTTTTTGCTAGGCCGTAAAGACCCCCCACATATGCAAACTAAGGCACAATCGCCATATACTAGTGATACGACAGACACAAGGTTTGATTTCCAAGTACACTTTTTATTACCAAGGCAGGAGGCATTTGTTGTTTTCATTTTAGGCTCTTGTTCTTCCTTCGCATTGTTATCAGCATTATTTCTATTTGGTCCAGTCAAAGAATACTTTGGCTCACTTGATTGTTGTTGCAAGAAGATCTTGCCTTTCAGTTTACTTTGTTCCAGAATCTGGGCACTATTCATATTCACTTTAGAATGGTGATTTATGTTTGTTCTGGTGCCTGTATCAATTTCTTTGATTCCTCTTTTATTATCATCATCACTAGAATAGTATCTTTCACTTTCCGGGAAGAGCGTTATTCAAGATGGGTTTGTTTTTTATTAGTTCAGAGTCCGTTGTCGTAGGTCTTGCTGATGTCGGTGCGTTGTCTCCAATGTTATGTGTGTGAGCAGTCTCTTCAGTGTAATGTAATATAGACATTTTGTTGGCAAAATTATTTGTACTTGAGTTTGTACTTTCTTCTCCCAGATTGTTTTGAATTTTTGTTTTTTTTGTTTCGTTAATGCTCACTTGTTTATTGGCCATATGATTTGATTTATTTTCCCTTTGGAGCATGAGAATACCTCATACAGTACATCTTGATGATTTTTGGTGTTCTCTATATTTTCACTATGTATAGGGGTTTTCATGCTTTTGTCGGATTGTGATGGGCAATCTTTTTTGACAACATCCTCTATTATGGATTCGTATCTATTTGGATCTTAAATTATGACATCAGTCCTATTTGCATCTTTATTTGAGTTGGTCTCTATCATAAGTGGCAATAACAGTTTTTTTGCATTGATATTTTGTATTGTTCTAGTAATTGATCAAATTTGTTTTGCAATTCGTAACTAATTGTTAGTTCATGCAGTGTTTTTCCCAGCGCTGTTTGATTCAATGTTATTGCGTGAATTGGTTCCAATTTCTTATGATCTGTAGTTTGTTTAATATCCGATTGAGGTTCTCAAATAATTTCATCAAACTGAATAGGGCTGTGTTCATCGCCATTTGTTATTTCATGAGAGGAGGTCAGGGAAGGCCACATTCCAAAAGTGGGACTGGCTGCTGGTTTCGCAAAAGTGGTTTCTGAGTGAGTCGGGCTACTAGTAAAGGATATGTTTTGGTTTTCGTAGAGTACTGTTGACTCAGATAGGTTCGATTTTTGTCTACTTGAGGAGCCAATTCGTGTGTCATTGACTATTTGTATCGAGTATGCCTTAGATTTGGAGGTGTTAGATTGAATAGGCGGTAGAGTTGAATTGGTATTTTCATTGCCTTCTCCTTCAATGTCCAAGTTAATTAAATTCGGGGTGTTACAGCAGGGTCTCGGTCTTGGAGCTGGTAATTCTTCCAGTGTTGCGTTTTTATTTAACAGAGTCTCTGCTTTGGTCATGTCCATAATGTTATTTTTCATTATTGCTGAATACAGAGGAATAGTTTGGAATACTTTGCAGGTATTTGAGGAACCCATCTTGTTGATGTGAGTGGCTGCTTTTTCTGCTAATACTTTGATGTTTGTAGGCTCTCGCAATGATGTCATTTCGTCTTGCGTATTGCAATTTAAGATGTCCTCATCAGTAATTGTGCATTTTAGGTTGTTGAATCCTAGCAACAGCGTTGTATAATTCCATGCTTTTTTTAAGTGCAGATGCATTGCTGTTTTGTGCACGATTAATGGGGAACCATAGTTGTCTTACATCAGACGTTCGCAAGGTGGAGTGGCTCATTTTCTGATTACCTTTCCATCTTTTTACTCCCTTCTCCATGGATGAAAGAAGAGTTACGGCCACAGATGTAACGTTTGGTTCATATGCTAGGGCCATGCAACTTGACGGCATACTGCTTTTAAGAGTGTACGTAATCATTGGCTGTTGTCAGAACTGCTGGTCTAAGAGTGTGAAAAGGGGATTTTAAACAGTGTTAGTGCTGCGAGTACTGTCGGCTGTCAGCTGTCCAGCTGAACAGCCCAGCAGCACTCGGCAGGCACTCTTGCAGAAGCGCATGCGCTTCCGTGAATTTGAAGTTGCGCGATGTGGTGGAGCCCCACTCTGCAATTAAAAGTATGTTGTATAGGCAAACTATTAAGTAAGTCTGACCAGTTACGATCATAAAGTCACATAATAAACATACCGCTTTGAGTTGGGATGATGTTTAGTAGCTGAGTTCTTGAAAGTTAAGAGATGAAAGTTACAATTGTTTGTCCAGCGTTCCGCAGCCGAACCGCACTCGGCAGGCACTCTTGCAATTTCTTTTTTTTTTTTTGCTTGATGAGTGCGATTACTGGGGTAATACTGGGGGAATACGTAAAAACTAGAAGTGCTCAATGTGAGAAATCAAAGGGTGCTTCACCCCTAGTCCTCAGGGACTTGTCATCCAGGTGGTCAGGACACAGCCATTGCTTTTGGATCCTGCTCCTGGGGGTAGACCAGTGCGGGAGGATCACCTGCGTGAGGGGTCTTCGGGTGTGCTGGTGAGGTGTCTGATGGTGAGACGCGGTACTCCCCCCTTTCCCATATCCATGAGCCCTCCTATTTTGGAGGATTCAATGATGACCCAATTTCCCCGCCCCTTTTCTACACAAACATTGGGCCGAGGAAGAGGGCGACTGAGAATAACAAGGCTAATTATTATATAATCTCATTGGACATGTCCCGCTAATTGGGTCGGCAAAGTCAGGCACTTTACTTTAATCATATACATTTGATACCCATTAGCTCTCCCCACACGGATAAAAGCTGGAACACAGAGACACACTCTGAGCATGGTGGAACACGAGAAGGAGCAGAACTTTCTGGGCAAAGGCGAACCTACTGGAGCAGAGCGACGGATAGAGGGATGAGAACCAAGGGAAAAGAAAGACAGGAGTTCCCTGCAGTAGGTTGTTGCCTCCAAAGAACTGTAAGAGATACGTGGAAAAGGCCAAATCCCAGACAAGAAGACTGAATTGTTTCATAGGCGTTCGCGACCCTGCCGGGTGAATGACCGAGTTGGGGAGCCGAGGCCAAGCCTGTGGTATTAAAATTGACTTGTGAATTAAAACGGCAAAGACAAGAAAGGAATGCACAGAGCCGGTGAGCAAGATGAAAGAACAACGTGCGTTAAGGAAAGATTGAAGTGGCAACACTATAGCTTACAATTAAAGGCTGCACGTGTGTGGATGAGATGCGAAGAAAAGCAGACCGGTGGGGAACTTTAAATTACTGATAACTGTGAAGCCAGTGATACAGAGTAGCGAAGTGATCTGCCGAAAGGAAGTAGACCACTCGAAAGTCTCTGTCGAAAGGTGAAATGTTTTTGTTACAAAGCAACGAAGTGAAAACTTTCAAAGGCTCGATGATCAAGATTGACTCTGGCAAAAGTGGAAAGTGAATGTTGAACTCTTGTGCTTATGATACTGAACTACACATAGCAAGAAACACTGGGTCAAATAACACAAGGGTGCGAGCTGAAGGGAAAGTCGAAGTGGTCCTGCGGAGATCTATAGTAAAATCCTCGCACATTCGAAAGCCTTTGACATCAGGAAAATGTCGGAGTCCGACTGAGGGTGACCGGAAGTATGATAAGTTGGGTGACAGGAACCCCTAACGAATGTGAATAAAGCTTGGGGTAGGGAACCCCTACAAGTGCTGGGATTGAGAGGTCTGAGCCCGACCGAGGGAGACCTATGTGAACTTTTAGTTGAACTGTGAACCCTTTTGTTTTAACTGTGAAATAACTTTTGGAACACTGGATAAGTGACTTTAACGTGGAAGGCCAGGCGGGCCTCGATCCACATTTTGAACGGCTTTGTTTTGTGAACCTGAGCCAGTGTGTCATCAAGTCTACGGGCACCGCCTTACTCCGTGCTATCCAGCGTGGGGAGGAGAGCTGACTCAGCCACTTTGATTCTTTATATTCCAACACTTACTTTCCTTTGTATACATATTCCCATTTGCACAATTCTTGTATAAGAGATAGGGTAGGCATTAGCTTTTGTTAGTATAGGTCATTTTGATTTGACAGAGACAGACTAGGACTGTGTTTTCTTTATTATTTGATGGTAGAGACTACTCCCATCTTAGCTATAGGGCAAAGTAGGAGTTTTTCCAAACCCCCGAGAATTGAATAAAGATTTTACAAATTGTACCTTTTGTGTCAGTGCCATGCTTGTGATACCATGCTTCACTTACATCGAGCTATTTGGAGGAGGAAAAGGGATGCAATTACATCAGGCAAGAGGTAGGAAGGGGGAACTAGGATACCATGCGAAATTGAAGAGTTGTGGGTGGTCTGGGGAGCCTGTTAGTTAGAACATTTTATGATTATCGGGGGAATACCAGCAATACACACGACACTCAGAAAAGAAAATAAGTCGCACAAACCAAAGAGTGAAAGAGGGTAATGGGGAGATGGCATGGGAGTGAAAATGCAGCTCAGGCTGAACCATGGAAAGAGGAGGGTACTGGGAAGAGTGTTTGATTTGCGACACATGGCCTACCGCCAACAACACATGGCCTACCTTCCCGTGTCCCGATGAAAACGGTACCTCACATGTGTGGGTGCACCTAGCGGGGGCGCAAAAGGAAAAGGGTAACCCACTGGTAACACCAAGCCTTTCGACACAGCCCATTTTGTTCATGTGGTCAACCTACAGATTTTGGCATAGGGTGTCGAAGCCAGCAAGGAAAACGGGGAACCCCATGCATTTCCCAAAAAAGGACACCCGTGGGAATCCACAGAGGTCTGACTTACGCAAATCGGCCCTGAATGTATTACCCAGAACCCCCGGCAAAGACCCACATGGGAGAAGGGTGCCCAAAGCCAGGGATATTACCGCCAACTTTGCTGGAGCCCGGCTGCCCTGCATTGCAGCTTCTCCTCACCAAGAAGTCTCTGCAGTGTGCCAATACCTCCCCAAAGGGAAAAGCTGTAATGCAGCCCAACCACAACTCCAGGACGGTTGGAGGTGATGTCCCTGGCCTTGGACATCCATGTACCATGTGGGTGTACTGTCCCCTAAGCACAGCAGCAGCTTCAGGGAGCCCCAGCAGGATCCCCATTCCTCCGCGGAGGTGACATCTGTAACGTAGCACAGCCAGAGGTGGAGCATGGGCTTGCAGACGGACAACCCACATGGGAGGGATCCACTCCCAGGGAAACACCAATGTTCTGCTGGCATGGGGGGCAATTTGTGGCCTGCCCCTGCAATTGTGTCCCAGCCCACCAACATATCTGGCCAGACGGCCCATTCCCACCCACACCACCAAAAATCCAGCCCCAGTCTCACCCACCCCACTGACAGTGGGCCCTAACCATAGAATAATAAAAAACAGTACTCACATAACATTGCAGCTGCTTGCGGAGAAAAAGCTGTAAACAAAAAAAATAACATGTTACCTACGGTCACACCAGCAAAATGTAGCCCTCCCTGGGGGAAGATAAGGGGGGGGAGGCTGTCCTGCACTCCTCCTTGGGCTCAGGCGTCCCTTCCTACTAGCAGATATCTGGTCTCAGGGAGGGCTGCATGACCTGGCACCCACTCCATTGCGGGTGGGGGGGGTCACCATCCCATTATAAAATTCCCATCCCTTTGGGGTGCCCCACAGTCCCCCCTAAAATGCGTTCCACCATTTTCCCTTTTTTCCTTTGGTAACCCAACTCCCCTTGGCGCAGAGGGGCACATTGGTGTGCCAATCTGGCCCCGGTGTGCCCAAACCTTACTGCCCCACCCACTGGGGGGCCTGTCCCACAATTTTTGGGGCCCTCTCCTCCCTCACCCCAAATGGGTGGCGGGTGCTCCTCATGCAGGCCTCCCTGGGCCTTCTACAAATGGCTGCGTGAGGTACACCCCCTTCCATTTAGGGTGGGGGGGAGAGGGCCCACAGAAATTGTGGGACAGGCCCCCCAGTGGGTGGGGCAGTAAGGTTTGGGCACCCCGCGGCCAGATTGGCACACAAATGTGCTCCTCTGCGCCAAGGCAAGTTTAGTAAACAAAGAAAATAATTCAAAATAGCAGGCTGCCCTTTAGTGGGGGTGAGGGGCACCCTACACCGCTGGGGAATTTTCTAATGTGAAGGGGGGTGCACCTCTTCACTCCCTACCCAATTGGAGGGGCGGTGCATCTCATGTAGCCCTCCCCGAGGGCAGATAAGGGGGGGGCTGTCCTGCACTCCTCCCTGGGCTCAGGTGTCCCTTCTCAGGAGCAGGTATCTGGTCTCGGGGAGGGCTGCATGACCTGGCACCCACTCCATTGTGGGTGGGGGGGGTTCACCGCCCCATCCCATTAGAAAATTCCCATGTTCCTTTGGGGTGCCCCACAGTCCCCCCTAAAATGCATTCTACCATTTTGCATTTTTTTCTTTGTTTACAAAACTTGCCTTGGCACAGAGGGGCGCATTGGTGTGCCAATCTGGCCCCAGGGTGCCCAACCCTTACTGCCCCACCGACTGGGGTGCCTGTCCCACCATTTTTGATGGCCCTCTCTCCCCTCACCCCAAATGGGTGGCAGGAGCACCTCATGCAGGCTTCCCTGGGCCTCCTACAAATGGCTGCGTGAGGTACACCTCCCTCCATTTTGGGGTGGGGGGGCAGAGGGCCACCAAATATTTGTGGGACAGGCCCCCCGGTGGGTGGGGAAGTAAGGTTTGGGCACCCTGGGGCCAGATTGGCACACCAATGTGCCCCTCTGCTCCAAGGCAAGTTTCGTAAACAAAGAAAAAAATGGAAAATGGTACACTACACTTTAGGGCGGGCTGAGGGGCACCCTAAACTGCCAGGTAATTCTCTAATGTAATGGGGGGTGACCCTCTACCCCCCACACCAAATGCAGGGGGGCATCTCATTCAGCCCCCCCCCCGGGGACAGATGCCCCTTCCTAGGAGCAAATATCTGCCCCCAGGGAGGGCTACAAGGGGTGCTCCCATTTTTCCTTGGGGTGAGGGGTAGAGGGCTACTGTCATGATCTCTACTTCCAAAAGGCCAGGACTTACCCAACTCCCTTGGAAGCAGACCCATAACCCAGGTTCCGAGTGCCAGCCAGTCCCAATTGGGACCTTTTGGACCCTGTCCTGGCGCCAGGCTCATAAATATGCCCAGTCCCAGCGCTACAAGCGCTGGGCTCATAATGTTTGGGTGGACTTACCTGCAGCAGACCATGCTGCTTACTTACCTGCCAGTTGAACCCCTGATCCTCTTCTGTTTGGGACTACTTTTCCTGTTGGGTGGGGCAGGAGCCACTCCCTAGGTTCAGAACACTGGAACTCTTCTGGAAAGCAGGGACTCTTTTCTTACCTAGGCGTGGCTGTGGAAGGAGACACCTAAGCACTACAGGAGGCTATTTAAACCACACCCGATGGATGAATCTTGCTTTGCATTATTCTGCATCCTCTGCAGCAGAACGCTCATCGTGTCTTCTGCATCTGATACTGGGCCTAAAGGAAAAAAGCTTACCATCCTGAATCCAGTCTTCAGCAACATCTATAAAGACAAGAAAGAACAGGTTAGCACTACGGTCTTCAGTGACAACGTATCTCTTACCTGGTCCATCGGCTGTCATCAACGCCTCGCGCAGCATTCCTGCATCTGAAAGACAAAGGCTTACCTACTCTTCACGCGCTCCGGAGGTCATCGCACTGCATTCCGAAATCTGAAAGACAAAAGAAGGTCCGTTTAAAGACATTGGGTAACGTTAAATACTCCAGTTAGTGCGCATCGTGAAGCAAGCAACAAGCGCTTACTTACGTGCTTCCAGGTGCTTCTATTCCGCATACGGGTCCATCCTCAACTCACTTCAGCCAGTCAACCGCCATCGCCGGAACCCTGCAAAATAAGAGACAGCATTACAAAAGACTTTTAAAGACATTTGAAATATTCGGAACTCACCGTTCGTGAAGTAAACGACGGACAGCAGTCCTCTGAAGTCAAGAGGCCTGCGCTACCTATCCAGTGAAGAAACTGGTTACAGCACCCTGCCCCGAGGCAGATGGAGAGCTCGGCGTTCACTTTCCTAAGGTGAGAGCGTTAAGCTTTGGGGTTCTACAGGAGAGGAGAAAAGGAAAGAGAGAGGGACACCCCAATAACCCCAGTTCATTAATCCCATATTTTCTATCTGCAGACATCTTAATCTTCGAGTCAGGCATACAGTGCACAGAGGTCCAGCCCAAAGAGCCAACCGGGTGCTACACATCACTTTTGAAGATACGGTAGTCGCCCAGTCAAGACCGGCGCCTCTGCGAGAATCAGGTGAGCGTTACAGAACGCAAAGCCTACCGCAAAACTCTCGCCCAGGCGCTATGGAAACCTCGGATACCGACCACCTAGCCCGGTTACTGGGGGAACTAAGGGCAGAAGTGCATGCAGCTCGTCAGGAAACGAATGCTCTAAGAAGGGAACTAAATTATTTCCAAGGAGCGAACAGACGATCTTGCTAGACAATTGCTACAGTCACAAGCCGGACAGACCCCGTTAACCGCATCAGGGGCAAATCTTCCTTCAACATCCCCTATGAATCCAGTGCAGATCAACCTACCTGGGAATGTACCTCTGGCTCCGCCCGAACGATTTTCTGGTGACCCAAAGAGGTTTGCAGTATTTATCAATCAGTGCCGGTTGCATTTTTTATGCCGGCCAGCAGCCTTTCCAACTGATCAAGCTAAAGTAGCTTTTGTGCTTTCGTACCTTAGTGGCAATGCGGCAGACTGGTCGATCCCTCTAGTTAATCAAGATGATCTGGTTCTCCATGATTTTCAAGCCTTTCAGCTTAGTATGGAAAAACTGTTCGCAAGACATTCACTGGGGCAGGCCTTGGACAATGAGCTTCTTTCGTTGCGACAGGGTAATCAAGACCTTTTGGCTTATATTGCATCTTTCAACAGACTAATAGTGAAAACTCAATGGCCTGAGGACAAAAGGATTACGCTGTTTTATAGAGGTCTACGTGGAGAGCTCAAAGACGTTTTAGCCCAAGTAGTGAATCCCCCACAAGACTGTTCGGATTATATAGACTTAGTCGTTCAAATAGATCACAGACTGCAGAACAGGAAGGCCGATCGTTCCAAGTTTGATGCTCGAGTATTTTCCAAACCACCAACTCCTTCCAAAAGAGTAGACTCCGGGGAACCCATGCAAATAGGGGGCCTGAAAGGACCACTAACACAAAAGGAGCGGGAAAGGAGAAAACAGTTGCAATTATGCCTCTATTGCGGAATCTCAGGGCACTTTCTTCGAGACTGTCCGGTGAAACCAGCCAAGAAGGCGGTAGGGGCTGCAGTTACCAAGGTCACAAACTCTGAGCAGGGAAACGACCTTGCCCGACAAGAATAGAGGTCCTCTTGCTGAGCGTTAAAACCAGTTCCGTGACCTCGCATTTCGTGATACCTATGGTCCTCATTAGCCCTGATCATCCGGATCGATTACATGCGATTGAAGCTTACGTCGACAGCGGTGCCATCAGCAATTATGTGGATCAGGAAATGGTTTTGAGGATGAATCTAACTTTGTCCCAAGGCTGTAAAGGACGTCATTACTACGGTGGATGGTACGGAGATAGCCTCCGGACCAGTAACGCATACCACTCAAGAAGTGACGCTATTAAGTCAAGATGGACACCATGAGAAGATCATGTTCGATGTGATCAAGGCCCCTCAGTTCCAGATTATTCTAGGGATACCTTGGTTAGAGAAACACAATCCTCGGATCGATTGGCGAGCAAGAACGGTTCAGTTCCCAGAATGTGTCTCTACTTGTCTCCCTCCACCTGGTGTTGCTCTAGCAGCAATTTCTTCGGAGACTCCCCAGTTACCTCCCGAATACCTAGAATTCCAAGATGTTTTCCGGAAGGATCAGGCTAACTCTCTACCTCCTCATAGGTCCTACGACTGCCAGATAGACCTGATACCTGGATCTACTCCTCCGTGTAGCAGAATTTATGCCCTCACCGAGCCTGAGAACCTTCACCTCTGACAATACCTGGATCAATACCTAGCGAATGGGTTTATTCGTCCTTCTAAGTCCCCTGCTTCTTCAGCTTTGTTCTTCCTTCCAAAAAAAGAAGGGGACCTTAGAACTTGTATAGATTACCGCGCCCTGAACCAGATCACCGTTAAGAATAGATATCCGTTACCTTTAATCCCTGAACTCCTGGACCAAGTCAGAAGAGCATGCATATATACAAAGCTGGATCTTAGAGGAGCCTACCACTTGGTACGAGTAAAAGAGGGCGATGAATGGAAGACGGCCTTCCGCACCAAGTATGGGCTATTTGAATATCAGGTCATGCCCTTCGGACATTGCAATGCCCCGGCCGCCTTTCAATATTTTATGAAAGATGTCCTCAGAGAACTCATAGATGTATGTGTTGTCGTTTACATTGACGACATCCTCGTTTATTCTTCATCGGAATCTGAACATCGGAAACACGTGAAAATGGTCCTCGAGAGGTTGCGTCAACACAGACTTTTCGCTAAGTTGGAAAAATGTGTTTTTCAAAGTGACTGAAGTTGAATTCTTGGGATTCATATTATCACCTAGCGGAGTGCGTATGGATTCAAGGAAGGTCGATGCAATTCTCAAATGGCCATCACCATCCTCCGTAAAAGGGGTTCAAAGCATGTTAGGCTTCACCAACTTTTACCGCAGGTTTATCCCCGAATTCTCTCGAATAGTCCAGCCCATCACCGCCTTGTTAAAGAAAAACAAACTTTTTGAATGGTCTACCGAGGCGGAACAAGCTTTCCAGAATTTGAAGACAAAATTTATCTCTGCACCAATTCTAAAACATCCTCGCCCCAAACTCCCCTACATCGTTGAAACTGATGCTTCGAGACTTGCCATGGGGGCAGTTCTATCACAGAAGGACCCAGTAACCAATCAGTTACATCCCGTGGCATTCTGGTCTCGCAAATTCTCGCCTCCTGAGATCAATTACACTATTACTGATAAGGAACTTCTGGCTATCAAGTCTGCCTTTAAGGCTTGGCGGCATTATCTTCTGGGGGCCCGACACACCGTTACTGTGATTACGGATCACCGAAACCTGCAATATTTGAAAACCGCAAAAGCCCAATCCTCTAGACAACTCCGTTGGGCACTATTCTTTGCCGAGTTTGACTTCATAATTACCTATCGACCTGGTACAAAAAACGGTAAAGCTGATGCCCTTTCTCGGATGGGAGTGGAGGAACACTTGACCAACCCTAAACCTGTACCTATCATTCCCGAACAAAGAATTCTGGGTGTAATAACCACACAATCCATAGAGGAAATTAAGGATAAAACCAGGCAACTTATAACTCCAGCAGAAATACAGAATTGGCATCTGCAGGGAAAGGACTTTGCAGCAAAGGACAACTTATTGTATTTCCAAGAACGATTATACCTGCCCAGCACAGATTTACAGAAAAAGGTGATCTCTTGTTATCACGAGTCTCTAATGGAAGGACATCCCGGTATGGCCAAAACCTCAGAAAAGATCAAGCGCTACTTCTGGTGGCCGTCTTGGAAAAAAGATATCGGAGACTTTATAATGTCCTGTGGAGTATGCGCCCAAAACAAGAGTCAAAAGGAAAGACCAGCCGGCCTCTTACGCCCTATTGACATCCCACCTCGCCCTTGGCATACGCTTTCTATGGACTTCATCACCGACCTACCTCCATGCTCCGGATACAATACGATCCTGGTAATCGTGGACTTATTCTCCAAGATGGCGCATTTCATTCCACTCAAAGGCTTGCCAACAGCAACAACTCTGGCCCGAGAATTTCTCGAAAACATCGTCCGACTGCACGGTTTTCCTTCAGTGCTAATTTCGGATCGAGGTAGTCAATTTATTTCTCATTTTTGGCGAAGTTGTTGTCGGTCGGCTCAAATTGATGTGAGATTATCGACCAGTCACCACCCTCAAACCGACGGACAAACCGAGAGGACCAATCAAACTCTGGAACAGTATTTACGCTGCATGCTGCAACAAACTGAAAAAACTTGGAAAGATATCCTTTGGATAGCCGAATATGCCTACAACAACTCTGTCCACTCAGGAACTGGGAAAACCCCGTTTTTTCTTTTATACAGCTGTCACCCTCGAACCTCAGAGTTGGATCCACCCCAAGATCTTGGAACACCAGCAGTAGACTACCTGCACTCTACAATCACCCAAGCTTTTAAGGAAGCTGTTTCTCACCTTCAAAGGGCTAAGGAACAATACAAGAAAGGAGCAGATCAACATCGGAAGGAAGCCCCCCAATATCAAGTAGGAGATCAAGTCTGGTTATCCACCAAATATCTACCTCTAAAAGGACCACGCACATTCAACCCAAGATACCTTGGTCCCTATTCCATCACTACCATAGTAAACCCAGTAGCGGCCAAGTTGGACTTGCCCCCTCACCTGAAGATACATCCGGTCTTCCACGTCTCTTTTAAAACCCGTGCAACCTCAAACCCGACTAACTAAATCCCCAAAACCTATCCTAGTTGATGGAGAACTCGAGTTTGAAGTCAAAAGCATCCTGGACTCCAAGATCTCCAAATCTAAGCTATTTTACCTAATTGACTGGAAAGGCTACGGCCCTCAAGAAAGATCCTGGGAACCTGCAGAATTTGTCCACGCTCCTCGTCTAATCAAAAGATTTCATCAAACATTTCCTGACAAGCCAAAACCCCCGGGGAAGCCCGGTTTGGGAGGGGCCTTGAGGGGGGGGTACTGTCATGATCTCTGCTTCCAAAAGGCCAGGACTTACCCAACTCCCTTAGAAGCAGACCCATAACCCAGGTTCCGAGTGCCAGCCAGTCCCAATTGGGACCTTTTGGACCCTGTCCTGGCGCCAGTGGCGCCAGGCTCATAAATATGCCCAGTCCCAGCGCTGCAAGCGCTGGGCTGATAATGCTTGGGTGGACTTACCTGCAGCAGACCATGCTGCTTACTTACCTGCCAGTTGAACCCCTGATCCTCTTCTGTTTGGGACTACTTTTCCTGTTGGGTGGGGCAGGAGCCACTCCCTAGGTTCAGAACACTGGAACTCTTCTGGAAAGCAGGGACTCTTTTCTTACCTAGGCGTGGCTGTGGAAGGAGACACCTAAGCACTACAGGAGGCTATTTAAACCACACCCGATGGATGAATCTTGCTTTGCGTTATTCTGCATCCTCTGCAGCAGAACGCTCATCGTGTCTTCTGCATCTGATCCTGGGCCTAAAGGAAAAAGGCTTACCATCCTGAATCCAGTCTTCAGCAACATCTATAAAGACCAGAAAGAACAGGTTAGCACTACGGTCTTCAGTGACAACGCATCTCTTACCTGGTCCATCGGCTGTCATCAACGCCTCGCGCAGCATTCCTGCATCTGAAAGACAAAGGCTTACCTACTCTTCACGCGCTCCGGAGGTCATCGCACTGCATTCCGGCATCTGAAAGACAAAAGCTTCTCCAGCATGGGGTCTGGCATGGATTCACATGCTCATGAATATTCCCAGTCGTCAGGCTGGGAATCCTCGGTAAAGAAAAAACCAGTATCAGTTTCGTTTCTGATCTGTCTTTCGTAGTAACAACCAATCACTGGTCTCTGCGTCATACTGACCACAGCCAATGACTGCCCTCTACCTAAGCACCGCCTCTGGCAGCCATCTTCAGATTTTTACCGCACGTTCATGTGTTGGGATCCTCGTGCTATTGCTCTCGAGCGTTAGTGCTATTTTTTTCACGTTTTTTCTCAAAAACTTCGTTTTTTTCGGTCAAAAGAGCCTCAAGCTCCACCGACTCTCCATCCGATCAACAGGGACCCGTGTCGGATTCGTCTGCGCCCCTCAAGGGTGAAGATTTCGTCGAGCTACGTTTTTGGAGGACTCCAGAAGCTTCTCAGGCCCGGACATGGCCCTGGAGAAGGGAAGCTCGACGCCCGGAAAGCTGTTCAGGGTCTGCCCTGGATGCCAGCTGCAGAATGTCTTTAAGGAGGACGAACACTCCTTTTGTCTCTACTGCTTACATGAGGACAAGACGCACGTGGAGAAGGACTGTGCGTTTTGCGGCAATATGTCGGAGCGGACCATGAAGGACTGCCATCAACGCCTCGCCAACTGGCTGGAAGGGAAGAGCCCGTCAGGCGAGAAGAAGAGGAAGAAATCCGAGCGGTCTTCTAAGACCTTTGAGGACGCCCCGGCGACGGGGGTCCAACACAAGGCCAAGCACTGCGAGTCCGCTGGCACCGGGAGCGCCGAATGGTCAGGCTCTACGGGCGCCAGGCAGGGCGCACCCTCCCCGGCACCTTCAGCCATGAGCCAACGCTCTGGGTCGGGTAAGAGGAAGGGCGAGCACCCGGCGAGGCTCCTGGAGAGGCCCCGGTCGAGCTCGAAGGCCCCATCGGAGGGGGAGCGAGGCAGTGTCCCCCCCCTCAAGGATAAGGCGGTGAGCGCACCTAAGGTGGTGAAGGCCTTAATCCATCCGGCCAAGCCCTCTATCGATACTGTCGCGGCGGCCCTGGCTCAGCCTGTGGAGGCTACACCAGTGGTGGCGATCTCTGGGCTCAGAGTCTCCCTGCCACCTCGGAGGGAGTCCTCTTTTGTGCCCATTGATAGGACCCCCGTGAAATCCCCGGCGGGGAAGGAAAAGGGGGGGCAGGGCATCGTCGTAGATTCGGCTCCAACCTCGGAGGAAGAGCTGATCGAGGTCTTAAGCCACGGCCTTGGCGTGGATGAAGACCGGCCCGTCGGGATGGATCCCGACGCAGGTGACGACGACATCGTCGAGGTGCCGACGGGGCCCCTGATCGCCCGTCGGATTCGCCTCTGCCAGCGCCGCAAGACAACTCGGCGGCCATTTTGTTGGCTATACAGTCCTTATGCTCAGAGATAAGGACGAGACTACCGTTGCCGACGGAGGAACCTCTCCCATCGGGGGATCCTGAACCGGGACCTTCGGGTATTCCCCCGCCCAAGAAAAGAAGGATTCACCCTCCACCTCCTTTTCAGCCGTCGCGACCCGTCCAGCCCTCCTCCCCGTCCACCCGAGGGGATGATACGGGGACTGACATGGCAGCGACGGGTACGGACGACGAGGTATACAACGAGGATCTGCCGTCGTCACCTCCCACCAGGGCTTCTCCGCCCGACAAGATTGGATCGTTCCACTCCATGATCGCCAGGGCATCCGAGCTTTTCCAACTCTGCCCTGAGGAGAAGAAAAAGGAAGGATTCCTTTATCAACAGCGCGAGGCCAAGAGGAAGACGGTCCTCGCGGTGCCTCTACTGGACGACATTTGGGATGAGGGCCTCGCCCTCCTCAAGAACCCTTCCACGACGCCAGCTAGAAGAGACCGGTACGAGAAGAAGTACCGGGTCCCGGACGCGGCCCCCCTGTGCCTCCGGGCGCAGCCTACCCCGGACTCCCTCGTCTCCGCGGCGGCCAGGAAGAAAGCGGGGGGGGTGCGGCCTCCACATCGACTTCCCCACCGGACTGCGAGGGAAAGAAATTGGACGCTATGGTACGCAGGGTCATCTCGTCTGCAGCGACGACGATTAAAGCGGCCAAAGCCTTGGCTATCGTGGCCTGCTACGACAGGGAGCTATGGTACAAACTGGCTCCCCTGCTGGACTTCCTACCGGACGACAAGTGGGCGGATGCCCTGGAGATTTTACAGGAAGGTGAGGTGGCGTCGGACCACGCCATCACTATTGCGACGGACATCGCCGACACTGGGTTTCGCCAGTTGGGCAACGGCGTGTGCCTTAGGCGGCGTGGATGGCTCAAGGCTACGGACTTCCATCAAGACGTACAGACCAGAGTCCTGGACATGCCGTTCGATGGGAACAACCTGTTTGGGAAAACAGTGGACGATTCCCTTCAGGCCATTAAAGCGGACACTGAGACGGCCCGGGCCCTTGGGGTTCTGCAGCAACGACGGATGCCCTTTCGGAGCAGCGGAGGCAAGGGCGCCTCCAAAGGTTCCGGCGGCAGTTTCTCCACCTACCGTCAAGCGGCCCGCTCGTCGTCTCAGGAGGCCTACAGAGGACGAGGCAAGTCTGGCGGACCCCGCCGTCGTCGCCAAGGAGGTCAAGGCGGCAAAGCCTCGTCGAAACAGGATTGAACCGGCCGTGGGGTCGGGCCCCCGCCGAAGCACCCCGGTGGGAGGCCGGCTGGCGAGCTTCGTCAGCGTGTGGGAGTCCATCTCCACCGACCGTTGGGTGCTGGACGCCTTAGCCCGGGGCCACACGCTCGAGTTTCAAAGAAGGTGCCCGCGCGTCCCCCCCGTGGCCAGGAAAGAGCTTCACGTCCCTCAGCTTCTCCTGGAGGTAAAGGCGATGCTCAGGAAGGGCGCCATCGAACTTGTCCCAAAGAGGCTTCGGGGCTCTGGAGTTTACTCGGGATACTTCCTCGTGAAGAAGAAGACGGGAGGATGGCGCCCCATCCTAGACCTGCGACGTCTGAACAAGTTCATCAAGGCGCAGAAGTTCCGGATGGTCACCCTCCAGCACGTCCTGGGTCAGCTGGAGGAAGGAGACTTCCTGTCGTCGTTGGATTTGGAGGATGCCTACTTCCATATTCCCATCCTAAAGGGGCACGGAAAATTCCTCAGGTTTGTGGTCCAAGGGCGTCACTACCAGTTCAAAGCCCTCCCCTTCGGACTACGGTCGGCACCCAGGGTATTCACCAAGTGCCTCACACCGGTGGCGGAGCAGCTGCGCCGCGAGGGGATCCACGTCTACCCCTACCTGGACGACTGGCTCATCCGAGCCAAGACGAGGGAGCTCGCCGTGGAGCACACGGCAAGGACCGTCCAACTTCTCACGGACCTGGGATTCTCCGTGAACTACGCCAAGTCCCACCTGGTACCCTGCAAAACGCACTGTTTCTGGGAACGAAGCTCGACACAGTCTCCCTTCTGGCCTCCCCGTCGGAGGAAAGGACCAGGTCCATCCTGGGCAAGGTACAGTGGATGTTGGTTTCCGACGCGGCCAAGGTGAGGTCCATCACAGAGGCGTTGCTAGGTTTGTAAAAGATCCGGGGCTAGAGCCCATTGCAAGTTTGGACGTCACTTAACTACATGGTATCAAAACGATCGTGAACGCAGGAGCTGTCCGTTGGAATGTGTTCTGTGATCCCAGTTCCATTGCAGCCTGGGCCACAACCATAACTTGCACAAACACCCACAGACTACATGCACCCTTGCACTCCAGAGGCATTCACTCTGCATATATGCTGCACATACATCCACCCAATGCACATATATCCACCACTGGCCACACCCGTTACTTGCACGCACACACTCTACTCGCTCTCTCACACTTCAAATATCATCCACACACTCCATAGACACATACTATAAATATACTGCACATACACCCACCTACTGAGCTTATAATATATCCACACACTACACTCTACCCACACCAATAACATATACCCTCACACTACGTGCACCCTCGCACTCCACAGACGCATTCACTCTGCACGTATACTGCAACATACACGCATCTACCCACTGCACATATAGACAAACACTGGCCACAGATATAAGCTGTGCCCATACACTACACACGCACCCTCACGCTTCACATGCATCCACATAGCGGGCTTTAAGTGAGATTAAAAAAATTGAGGGTGGGGGGGCTAACCAGTCATGGGACATGACCTGAGAAGTGTAAGTTTTGTGAACCCCAGGCATCTGCAGGACCCTTAGAAGATGTGGGACCAATGAATATAAAGGAAGGGTCTAAGAGACGTGGTCGATTGTTCATAACCCATTAGCCTGATTCTTATCCAAACGACCTCTAGCCATCACCTTAAAGGATTCAACTTTAGGACGGTTACTTTCTACAATGCCTGCTTATTTCTGACGGCGATCCCGCCCCATAAATTACTCCATGTTTAAAAGGGTGTCAGACAGACCGTCCTTCACAATTCGACATCAGAGGTGAATGATTATTGCAGTGGGGCTTCTACTGCTCAAATTAACATGTTATTGTTTCTGACCTTGCAGCGCCTCTATTCTGACCTTGCAGGCAGCCTGCTCTTGCAACACTGGGACTGCAGACTCTGCTCTGCTGATGCGCCTCTATTCTGACCTTGCAGGCAGCCTGCTCTTGCAAAACTGGGACTGCAGACTACTTTCTGTCCCTGCACACAGCCAGTGAACCTATGCCCCATAGGTGGTATTTCCTCCCCCTGATTAGATTAAAAACAATCAACACTGGGCAGCGACACTTTGGCAATGAGGGAACCTGTTTCTTGTGAAATTTTCTTGCTCATTCCCGGTGGATCACGGGGAGGCATGCAGGTGCTCAGTCATGGGGTGTAGAAAGGGGAGATTGCTATGTCCTCTAATGATACAGCAAGAGGCGCTTGATTTTCCTGGGACACTCTCTCTGGGAGAGGGGTAGTGGGAAGTGCTCATCTCTTGCCGCCCAGTGGGAAAAGTTATGTACACATTACGTAGTCCGGGTGGTTATTCTAAAAAGGACTGAGTATTGACTTCAGGAACACTCAGGGTTGAACTCTAACATTTCATTACATAATACAACCTCTCGTGCACACAGCTTATCTCAAACACACTACACACACAGGGCGAGGGAGAATTTCACTCCGTGGTATTTCCCCAAAACAGCAGAAAGATCTGCCTACAGAAGCACACATCAGCGAGCAACTTGCACCGTTTCTTCTTCTGTACAAAGACATAGCACTGTGCATCTAGCATCATTTCTCATTCTGCACAAGCACACAATACCGAACACCTAGCACAATGCTGCCTTGTGTGCAAGCACATAGCACAATTTCTCCATCTGCACACAACACCTAGCACCATTCTGGAGAAGCAAACATCAGTGAACACATCGCATCATTTCTCCATCTGCACAAGCATACAGCACTGAGCACCGGACACAATTTCTGCTTCTGTAAAAAGACATAGCACTGTGCATCTAGCATAATTTATCATTCTGCATAAGCACACTATATCGAGCAGTGAGCACCTAGCACAATTCTGCCTGTGTACAAGCACACAGCACTGAACACATAGCACCATTTCTCCATCTGCACAAGCACATCACTGAAAACCCAACACCATTTTTTCTTCTGTACAAGCTCACAAAACCTAGCACCATTTCTCCTTGTGGAGAAACAAACACAAGTGAACACGTCGCAACATTTCTTCATCTGCACAAGAACACAGCACCGAGCACCTAGCACAATTTTCCCTTCTGTACTTTCACACAGCACAGAGCACCTGACATTTTTTTTCTCCTTCTGCACAAGCACACAAAACTAAGCATGTAGCACGATTGTGTCTTCTGTAAACGCACGCAGCACTGAACACCTAGCACCATTTTGCCTTCTGTACAAGCACACAGCACTGAGCACCTAACATTTTGTTTTTCACCTTCTGTACAAGCACACAGCACTGAGCACCTAGCACCATTTCTCACAATCACTCTGTGAAAGAAGACAGCCAGTGCCTCTTTGCTGGATTTCTGTAGGGGCCATCGTGAAGTTACACCTCGTTTGTTAGAAGATAGTAAAAGGCAAGCATTTAAACATGATTTACGCACTTCCATGTATTGCAAGATGGCAGACGCTTTCTGTGCACCAATGCTATTTCTACACCACACTGTTATATCTCCGAGCGTCAGCTGTACTGCAAAGGTGCCATAGATGCCAGTTAGAGCATGGCATGAAAGTCGCCATAAACTAGTACTGGATCTTTAGCCAACCAAACCCTTTTGAATTCTGGAATTTGAGTTTCACATTCAAAACAGAACTGTCTGATGCTGACCCTCACGGCATGGGCCATGTGGCAGCTTTGCCCTGTTACTCATCACATTTGTGAAATGGAGTTCGTGATTTTTGTTTCACTCTATCTTGAATGTCACTATGGGTAACATTCCTTTTGCATTTTACACAGAACTGTGTGCACCAGCACCTTTCACAATCCAAGAGGGGCACAGTCGCTTTGCTGGAGCTCTGCAGGGGCTTTGTGACATTACACTTTGCTTGAAATAAGAAAGTAAAAGACAGACATGCATTATAACATCACCCCGAATGCTGAGGGAGCGCTTGACATTCTCTTTTAAAAGTTCTATGCAAATGGCTGTCAGAGTGCTTCGAAGCAATACCTACCAATGGCAATTACACGCTTTGCGAATTCCTCATAACGTACATGACACTCAAAAATGTGTGGCAAGTGGTGCATGGTTCTACATTTTATCATCATTCTGGTGACTGGTTTTATTTATATTTGTCACCCAATCAGCCAAGGACTTGCGTTCCACAGTTATCAATCTGTAAAAAAATCAACTTTTAAAACAACGTTGGACTCGGATCAAATTCCAAATGTAGGCCTTGCAATTGGATATATTACCTACCTTACCAAGGTGCGCATGTCATGGGGCCCAGCCTGGCGGGCGGCGGCTCTTAAATTCTTCAGAGAGGCTGGTTGGGAAGGGTAGGTGACGGCCGGGGTCAGGTCACACAGAGGGGGCTGGCAGCTCAAGCTCTGAGCAGAGAGCACCACTGTCTGCAGGCACGGTGGCGTCTTTCACACTTGCTTCTGCGCAGAGGGAGAGACTCTCAGGGTACGTGACGTGCGTTTGGGCCTGGGCGGTGGCTCGGCTCCCTATGCGCAAGCGCAGCCTGTGGAAAGTCAGCATCAGCAGCATGAGTAGATGCAGGCTGGCAGCCCAGGAGGCAGCGATATTCGTGTGTGTTTTGGATTCTCAAATCTAACGAACGTTGCTGCCTCCTGGCCTGCATCTACCCATGCCGTCACTGCCGTGTGATGACAGGCATCATGTTCGGGGCTAGCCTTTGGTTGTAGCCCCGTGATCTTCATCCGGGGCTACAAGCGAAGGATCCGGGGCTATAGCTCCTCTAGCCCCCCTCTAGCGACGCCCCTGGTCCATCAATTCCCTCCTCGGAATGATGTCTTCTTGCATCTACCTCATTCCCATGTGCAGGCTCTGGATGCGCCCGTTGCAGGAGTTCCTGGACGCGCGCTGGATCCAAACGACGGGCGGCTTCGAGGAGAGGATCACACTCGACGAGAGTTTCCGCCGAGCGGTCCGGTGGTGGGGCACCCGCGCGCATCTGACGACGGGCATGGACTTCCAGACCCCAGACCACCAGGAGACAGTGACCACGGATGCCTCCCTGGAAGGGTGGGGAGCGCACACCGAAAATCTGCACGCGAGAGGCCTTTGGCTCCCGACGGAGAAGTCCCTCCATATCAACGTCCTGGAGCTCCGTGCAGTGTTCTGGGCCCTCAGGTCCTTCCTTCCGTCCCTCAAGGGCAAGGTGGTGAGGATCTTCACCGACAACACCACCACCATGTTTTACATCAGGAAACGGGGCGGAACCAGGTCCCCAGCACTGTCCAAGGAGGCGCAGGACCTGTGGCATTGGGCCGTCACCCAAAGGATGTTTCTGGTGCCGTTTCATCTGGCAGGGATAAAAAACACCATCGCCGACTCACTCAGCAGGGAGCTGCGCTCGTGCCACGAGTGGGAACTACGGCAGGATCTAGTGGATTGCCTCTTCCGACGGTGGGGCACACCCCAGATCGACCTGTTCACGACGGCGACGAACTCCAAGTGCCAGAGGTTCGTCAGCAGGTTTCCCCAGGCGAGGAGCATGGGCGATGCTTTCTCGTTCCCCTGGGAGGGCCTGTTCCTCTACGCGTTCCCTCCTTTGCCACTGCTAATCCGGCTCGTCAACCAGCTCAAGAGGTCACGGTGCAGGATGATCCTCGTCGCACCTGCGTGGCCGAGGCAGATATGGTTCCCGGACCTTCTGGACTTGTCAGCGTCCCCGCCAATCAAGCTGCCGGTGGACGCGGATCTACTCTCCAGGGAAGGAGGCGCCATCCTCCACCACGACCCGAAGTCGCTGAACTTGCAGGCCTGGCTCCTGCTGCGCTAGAGTTTGGAGGATACGACATACCGGCCGACTGCAGAGAGGTTCTTGCAAAGGCCAGGGCGTCCTCGACTCTTAAATGCTACGGACACAAATGGAAGAGGTTCTCTGTCTGGTGCCACGCACAGAAGATTAACCCTCTACGGATTACGGCTCCCCAGGTACTGCCGTACCTGCTGACGCTGGCCAAAGCTGGACTGGCACACGCGTCCATCAAGATTCATCTTGCTGCGATCTCCCGATACACCAGAACCACGGGCCGGACGTCCTTGTGGTCTCATCGTCTGGTGAAAGAGTTCATGAAGGGACTGTTCAGATCGTTCCCGGCGGTGAAGGCGCCGGCCCCGGCGTGGGGGCTCAATGTGGTGCTGACCAAGCTCATAGGACCTCCGTTCGAGCCTCTGCACTCGGCCCCGTTGAAGTTTCTGTCGTGGAAAACAGCGTTTCTTGTGGCCATCACCTCCGTACGACGGGTGTGAGAGATCCAGGCTCTTTCCTGCAAGGCCCCGTACTTGACTTTTCACGACACGAGGGTAGTGCTCAGGACGCACCCCTCCTTCATGCCCAAGGTACCGTCGGACTTCCATCTCAACGAACCCTTGGTGTTGCCTGTGTTCTTCCTGTCGCCTTCGTCGCCGGCTGAGAGGACTTTGCACTCGCTGGATGTGGCTAGAGCGCTGAAGTACTACGTGGACCGCACAAAGTGTTTTCGGAAGACGTCACAACTCTTTGTGAATTTTGGACCTGTCAATCAGGGGAAGGCTCTCTCGAAGGCTTCCATTTCCAGATGGCTCTCCGGCTGTATCATGTACTGTCATCGGTTGGCAAACCGACCGCTGCCTGGCCGTCCGAGAGCCCATTCCACCAGAGCGATCACAGCTACCACGGCGTTCCTTTCTGGTGTGCCCCTGCTGGACATATGCAGGGCTGCACCGTGGAGGTCGACGCACACCGTCACGAAATTCTACTGCGTCGATCGGGATTCCAGGGAGGAGTCCAGGGTCGGCCAAGCAGTGCTGCGCAACCTGTTCGCCTGAGGTGAGCCTGGTGAGGAGGTAAGATGCTTAATGTTGAGTTTGATGTAATGCTTAATGTTGAGCCTTTGCCACCTCCCGTGGTTGTGCATGTGTGTACTGCTATGTATTCTTTATTCATGAGCATGTGAATCCATGCCAGACCCCATGCTGGAGAAGGAACAAGTTACTTACCTGTAACTGTTGTTCTCCAGCATGGGTCTGGCATGGATTCACATGCGAACCCTCCCGCCTACCCCTCTGCGGCTCTTCACTTGGTCATACTGCCACTTCACGTGCTTCCAAATCTGAAGATGGCTGCCAGAGGCGGTGCTTAGGTAGAGGGCAGTCATTGGCTGTGGTCAGTATGACGCAGAGACCAGTGATTGGTTGTTACTACGAAAGACAGATCAGAAACGAAACTGATACTGGTTTTTTCTTTACCGAGGATTCCCAGCCTCACGACGGGGAATATTCATGAGCATGTGAATCCATGCCAGACCCATGCTGGAGAACAACAGTTACAGGTAAGTAACTTGTTCCTTACCAACTCTTCGCACGCTCCGGAGGCCTTCGGCGCTGCATCCCACATCTGTAAGACAAAAGAAGGTGCGTTTAAAGACATTGGGTAACGTTAAATACTCACTCACTTACTTACGCGCTTACGCGCTTCCAGGCGCTTCTATTCCGCATATGGGTCCATCCTCAACTCACTTCAGCCAGTCAACCGCCATCGCCGGAACCCTGCAAAATAAGAGACAGCATTACAAAAGACTTTTAAAGACATTTGAAACATTCGGAACTCACCGTTCGTGAAGTAAACGACGGACAGCAGTCCTCTGAAGTCAAGAGGCCTGCGCTACCTATCCAGTGAAGAAACTGGTTACAGCACCCTGCCCCGAGGCAGATGGAGAGCTCGGCGTTCACTTTCCTAAGGTGAGAGCGTTAACCTTTGGGGTTCTACAGGAGAGGAGAAAAGGAAAGAGATAGGGACACCCCAATAACCCCAGTTCATTAATCCCATATTTTCTATCTGCAGACATCTTACTCTTCGAGTCAGGCATACAGTGCACAGAGGTCCAGCCCAAAGAGCCAACCGGGTGCTACACATCACTTTTGAAGATACGGTAGTCGCCCAGTCAAGACCGGCGCCTCTGCGAGAATCAGGTGAGCGTTACAGCTACCCCCCTTTCCGTAAAATAAATCCCTGGTGGCTACTGCCCCCCCCACTCCCAACCAAAACTCCCTTTTTGGTTTTTTTTGTTTATTTTGCTCCTTCCCTGGGGGCAGATGATCAGCCATCTACCCCAGGGGGGGGGAGCTAACCTTCAGGCCCCATCCTTTGGGGGGCCTGCACCCTTATTCCTGGTGGCACTCACCAGCCCTCCAATTGGATGGGGGGCCCACCTCATGCACACATGTCTGGGGGCATAAAACTGCCCCGAGGGAGGGCTACAAGGGGTGCTCCCCCTTTCCACTTGGTGTGGGAGGGGGAGGGCCACCACCCTTTCAGGGGGGCTAAAAAATCCATGGAGTCTAGCCCCCCCCCCCACTTCCCATCCCAGTCGATTTAGTATTTTTTAATTTTTTTTATTTTGTCCCCTTCCCTGTGGGCAGATCAGCCATATGCCCCCAGGGTTCAGCACATATGTACCCCATGCTTCGGGGGCCGAGGGGGGAGAGGGCTGCTTACTGTAAGCAACCCCCCTCACTCCACGTCACAAACGTATCCCTGGTGGTCCAGCATTGCTGGGCGCGGATCGAGCGCTCTGTGCCCTCTCCGCGCCCAGCAATGCTGTCACTCAGGGTGTCGTTGGAAAGGGGAGGATCTCCCCTTTCCAACGACACGATTCTCGAAAAAATCCCTGGTGGCTAGGGCCCCCAAACCCTCTCCCCCTTTCCCCTCACTTTTTATTTTGTTTCAGTTTAAAAAAAAATGTTATGCACCCACCCCTGGGGGCAGATGGTCACCTGTCTGCCGCCAGTGGTCTTAATATATGTGCCCCCATGCTTTAGGGGCCCTGGGGGGGGGAGGGCAGCTTACTGTAAGCAGTCCCCCCCACGTCACAAACATATCCCTGGTGGTCTAGTGGGCATTGCTGGGCGCGGATCGAGCGCTCTGCGCCCTCTCTGCACCCAGCAATGCTGTCACACAGGGTGTCATTGGAAAGGGGAGATTCTTCCCTCTCCAACGACACCTCCCTCGATCTCCGGCTTGAAATACAGCCGGAGATCGAGGGGGAGAAAGGCGAAGACTCCCCTTCTATTTTCACCGCAGCAGCCCGAAATGGCTGCTGAGGTGAAAATTACTTTCACTTTCACGTCGGCGTGCTTTACACATGCCGACGTGAAACTAAAGGTAATCCAGCCCCCTGGCAGTGAGGTGGGACCTCCCCCTCACATCGGCCAGGGGTTGGACTGCTCTGCAGGGATCGCTCAAAACAAGGTGCCAAAAAGGAAGAGCTATCTCGTCCTTGGCACTACGGAGGTAATGTCAAGGAAAAGATACCTCGCCCTTGGCACTTAAGGGGTTAAAGAAACCAGGGCAGACTACAATGACTGTGTAAGTATGAAATATGCACATATATGGTATTCACAAAGCAGAGTTGTCTTATTTCAAACTGTAATGAATCAAACCATTGATGTTATGTATGATGTCATTAGTGATGTCATGTATGGTGTAAATAGTGATGTCATTGTAGCCATAGGCTGCTCAATAGGGGTTGCAATGTTGAGGTGGACTTGCTTCAATTGCGAGTACTTAATTTCAAGGGTTTTATTTCATTAACTCTGATCACCTCAACTCTCCCAAGGTTTTTTTCAATTTGTTATTAGTAGTAAAGTATTCATTGATCATGGACATAGCTTTGGAAAGCAACAGAGACCTTTACAAGTTATAGTGGGAGGTACACAGTGAGGGAAGCAGAGATACAAGGGGAGCCTTGAGGTAACAACTGGGGGATGGGAAGGGCAGCCAATTTGGCACCAAACAAGCGGTTAGGTTGGGTTTTGGCACTGTATTTTAGATCGATTCAAAAATCCTTTGCAAACTTCCATGGTTGATGTTCTTTCCTTCATGTCCAGTTTGGCAAGTTTTGTCCTTTAGGGCACACCTCAGTACTTGAAGATTGATCTATTTCAAACACAGTAGAAAAGGGACTTTCATCTGCCCTTTCCTATACTCTTCCTCTGTAGAGAAGGCCCCTTCTACCTTGGAATGTCATCCTGGCAACCGTCGCACAAAAGCATTTGAACCCATTGCTTTGGCAGATTTGGTCCTCATTTTGTGTGACACTGCCGTTTTGGTGGCCATCATGTTGGCCTGTAGAATAAGAGTTGTAAGAGCTCTGTTTCAGAGCCCCATACCATCTTTCATAAAGATAACGTTGATATGCGAACCCTTCCTTCGTGCCTCCTGAAAGTGGTATCTGATTTGCTATTTCAACTGAGAAATTGTTCTACCAGCTGAAAGCGTTTCTTCTCGTGAGGCCTTTCATTATCTTTGGTGGTACATGGCCAGATGGACAAAAGGTTAAAGTGGCTGTTACTAGGTGGATAGACCCCTGAATTAAGCTCTGTTACAAATCGCAGAGTAAAAGTCTTCCAAAAGGGATGCATGCTCACTTAATGAGATCCAAGGCCGTGGTTGTGGCTTTCGAGAGGCATGTTCCACGGCAGGCAATATGCAAAGTGGCTACATGGGCCTTTTCCTCTGTATTCTGCAAACACTATTCTCTTGACACCAGGTCTAGGGCTGATGCTCATTTTGGGCAGGCGACCCGTAGGAAAATGTTTGCTTCAGTTTTGGCTCATCCTATAGGGCAGAGTGATGTTTGATACTCTCCCATAACTATCTAGAAAGGTGGGCGAGACAAAGGAGTAAGGGAAACAGCCTGACGTAAATGCCTTCCAGCATAACCAACAAAGAGCTGATCGTCCACTCTGACCCGGGACATCCGTGAGAGATAGAAACTCAAAGCTCTCCTAGGATCCAACCTATGGAGCCTCTCCTCTTCCTTACCAGGATGTGGAGGCGGATAAAACACCGGAAGAATTACCTTCTGGCTCAAATGGAATTCCGACACAACCTTCGGAAGAAAAGCAGGCTGCACCCTAAGGACAACCCTGTCCTTCTGAAACACAGTGAAGGGTGGTTTGGCGGAAAGTGCCTGCAACTCACTCACTCTGCGTGCGGAAGTAACCGCAACTAAAAATACAGTTTTAAAGGATTACAGTCGCAACGGACAAGAATGTAAGGGCTCAAACGGAGCTCCCATTAAGAACTTTAGAACCAAATTCACACGCCATCCCAGCACCTGGAAAGGCGACGGTGGAAACACATTAGTTAGCCCTTTTAGAAACTGTGAAATCAAAGGAATCTTAAAATAAGAACATTCATCACACGAGCGCTTAAATATAGAAGGCGCCGCCAGGTAACCTTTAATGTTACCCACTTGCAGGCCCTTGTCGGTTAAGGAAAGCAAAAAAGACAAAACCAAAGGAATGGAACATTGGAAAGGATCCACATTCTGTACCCTGCACCAGTGGCAGAACTTTCTCCAACGGCAACGGTACAGGGATTTCATTGCGGGCCGTCTGGCCGAAAGCAACACCTCCATCACATCTTCATGGAGGTCCCAATCCTTATACCTGAACCTTTCAGATACCAAGCATGAATGCTGAGAGACTTGACCTCTGGATGGAGAACCCGACCCCCCTCCCGTGAGAGCAGATCGTCTCGGTAGGGAAGACGGCGTGTAGGGCAGATAGACATGTCTAGAAGGGCAGGTACCACGCTCTCCTGGCCCATGCCGGAGCAATGACGATCATTCGGGAACCGAACCTCTGTAACCTCCACACTGTATTGTCCGTCATAATCAGGACTTTCTTCCCTTGCACAGATGGCAGAAACGCCTTCAGGGCTAGCCTGCCAGCCTGCAGCTCTAACAGATTGATGTGGAGTCTGGACTCTGACGGAGACCAATGGCCGCTGGCTGTCAACTCGCTAGCATGAGCTTCCCAAATCGAATGCTGGGAGACACTGGGCACGTTGAAATTTGTCCACCATCTGCAGAATGTGATGAGCCCTCACCTGGGGAGGCGAACACAGCCCCAGTGATGTCGAGCACAGTTCCGATGTAGTGGAGCCGCTGGGGTAGTTGTCAAATGGGACTTCTTTAAATTGAGGGAGAAGCCCAACCTGTGAAGGGAGTGGCAGGTGACGGACAGATGATCCAGGACTTGCTGGGGAGAGCGCCCCCTGATCAACCAATCGTCCAGGTAGGGGTAAATGTGAATCCCCCCTTTCCTGAGATACGCTGCCACCACCATCAGCTTGGTGAAGACCCTGGGGGCGGAGATCAATCCGAACGGCAGGATCCGAAACTGAAAATGCGAGTCACCAACCGCGAACCTCAGGTGCTTCTTGTGCTTGGGATGAATCGGCATATGAAAGTAAGCATCCTTGAGGTCGAGAGACACCAACCAATCCTGAAGTTGAAGGGCCTGGAGGACTTGAGCAAGAGTCATCATCTTGAACTTGTTCTTCCTGAGGAGCTTGTTCCGCCAACGCAAGTCCATGATGGGTCTCAATCCCCCGTCTTTTTCGGAATCAAAAAATAAGGGGAATACCATCCCTTGTTCCTCTCCGCTACAGGCACCAGTTCTATGGCGCCTTTCTCCAGCAGGGATAGGATTTCCTGCGCAAGGAGCGGATCCAGACGCTTCAAAGAGAGCTTCCCCGGTGGATTGTAGTGAGGCCTCTGCCGAAAGGGAAGACAGTAGCCGTGGGTTATGATCTCCAGAACCCACACATCTGAAGTAATGGCACGCCATTCTCCAAGATGCTGCGCAAGTCTGCCCCCAACCAGCGAACCATGGGACATGGCCTCATGACTGAGCAGACGCAGCTGCGGCAGTGCCTGAGGGCAAAGAGGCAACTGGCCGAGCGGCTTTGGCACCTCGAGTACCTCGCTTTCCACCTCTGGTACTCCTACGGTGGCCCCTTTGACTGGCAGCTCCTCTCGATCTACCATAGGAAGAGTAGTACCGAAAGGATCCTCCCCTCCACTGCTGTCCCCTAGGACGAAAAAATGTGTACAAAAAAGGGGATTTTGTCCTGGCTGTAGGAGTCAGAGCTAATTGCAACTTATTTATTGCAAGTCAACGTTGTGGAGTATTCACTACCCTTCGGTGGCACTATTTATGCATATCCTAGGGTAGGTGTACATGAAGGAGAATAATCCACATGTGCTAGCTTGTTTACGAGGGGAGGAACAGCTTTTATTAAGTAACTGTCATTCCGCCCATATAATAGACCACAGTTCAAACAAATGTAAGCGGTAAGCATATATCAAAGCCCAAAACAAATTGATGCATGAACATGCTGCATGGTAACAGTGATAGAGAGAGACACAAATTCAAAGACATCTTATTGCTTCTAATACATTCTGTTCTTCTCCAGCATTGGATCTTTCATGGATTCACATGCATAGAATATTCCCCGTCGTCAGACTGGGGCCCTCGGTACACATATATAGCCTTTTCCTATAGGAAAAACTTCCAACACTTTTGTGTCCTATCTACGTCCATTTAGGACCCGCCTACGCATGCTCCGTAGGCCGTCCCAGTATAAGAGGCCCGCCCCCGCGGCTCCCCTTCAGATTTCACCCGCACTGCAAAGTAGTGGGATCTCCTCGCGTCATCTTACTTTTTGGTACAAGGTTGTGTACTGGAGTTGGAGTTCGAGAACTTTTCCTCCATGTCAGGAAAAGCGCTGTTCCGTCCATGCGCGACGTGCGGATTGAAAAAAGTTTACGAGGGGGACGGACATATGGATTGTATATACTGCCTCCACCCTCGTCATTCGGCTGATAGCTGCGACATATGCAAAGGGTTTTCTCAAAAGACCCTCAAAGACTGAAACCGACAGCTGGTGGCATGGCTGAATGATGGAGCAGGGGCATACCCCCCTTCGGAGGTAGGCTCCACACAATCGGCGAAAACATCACATCGCGCTGCCTCGTCGGAACCACTGGTGAAGAAATCTCGACTGACGGAAAAAGAGTCATCTCGGAGTCATTCGGCTAGAGAATCCTCATCGAAAAAATAGTCATCTTCATCAAAAAAGTATGACAAGGAAAGGCCGAAATCCTCCTCGGGCGATCACCATAGATCGACCTTGAGTCGAGTAAAGGCAGGCCAAGTGTGGAAAAGGCGGGACCGCCTAAACCACCTGCTAAGCCACCGTCGTCGACGGCGGTCCAGTCATCGGCCTCCACCCTGCCACTGACGCATGTGGTATCCACCGTCCCACCGACGACTGCGACGGTGGCCTTGTCAACAGGGATTCTACAGGAAGCCTGGAGGCCTGAAGTTTTTGATCCGCTCCCCCCGGATACTTTATTGCAAGAACAGGCTGTGTCGCTGTCCTCGGGGGACCTTGGAGGGGTCTAACATAGCCAGGCTAAAGGGTGACCAAAATAATGGATCATTTATCCAAGGAGGAAAAGGCAGAGGTTGACGTACTGCAGAGCCCAAAGACTTTGCTGCAGCTTTGGCGGTCTGCAACCTCTCAAGGCTCTCGTCAGCCTTGCTGCCAAACAGATAGACCCCATCAAAGAGCATGTTGAGAAGCCGGGATTGCACATCAGGAGCAAACCCCGACTTCTGCAACCACGCAAATCTGTGTATCACGGTGCTCGCAGCCATGGACCGACAGTCTGCTGTGTCCAAACCCGACTAAACGGCTTCACACATGGCATCCTTGCCGTCCTGCACAAGGGCTAGAAAACCATCCCTTTCATCCCTTTCGGGAATATGCTCAGCCGCCAAGGGTGCACAATTCCAGAGAGTGTGAGTGAATCTTGCCAAGGTACAAACGGAGTTGACTGCCTTCAAAGCCATACCCCCAGATGAAAATACCTTCTGCGCCCAACCATCAAAGCGCTTATCGTCCCTATCAGGAGGGATGGTAGGGTACGCAGTCTGCTTTGTGGGGGGCGTAGCCGCCTGCACCACCAAACTCTCGAGTAGGGTGCGTCGACAAGTAGCAGGGGTCACCACTGGCTGGACAGTATTTTTTCGGAAACAACTTATTCACTGCCGGGAGACTCTCCGGACCAGTCCAAGCCGCCGCCACCCTTCTTTGCAAAGCCATATGAAATGGCAACACCGGGTCAGTGGGTGGACCTTGGGCCAGGATATCCGTCAGATCATCCTGCAGAAAATCAACAGGTGGAGCAGACCACCCCAAGTATTCAGTCACTCTCAACATGAGGCACCTATATGAGGATTCGGCATGCATACCAGACTCAGGCCTGCCAAACTCCCCCTCCGAAGAGTTGTCAAGCCCACTGGCGTCATGCAAGGACTGACGGGAGTTCTTCCATCGGACTGTGACCAGACAACAGGTCATCAGGGACATCAGTAGGCACAACCACCTCCTCATCAAATCCTTCTTCCACCTCCGAAATGTAATCCAAATCTGGGTGAAGGGACAGAGAAGGGCTCAAAAACAAGCCTCACTGGCTTACTGAGTGTTAGGGAGAATTCTCTGTTTAGGCTGAATTTCCTAACCTAGTGAGTCCCCCAGCAGCTTTGCTGGATTTCTGGAGTTTGTTTTTTTCTCCTGCCAAGAGTGAGTCTCTTTTCCTCACACTCTTGGGCATGATTTGAGGGGTTCCTTTGACTGTTAATGTGTTTTATGGGCTATGGGGTCTTTTACTCCATAGGGTCTCATGTGTTTTTACTATGTGTTACACAGCACCCTCAGTGCAGTGACACAGGGGTGTCATAGTGACACCCCACCATAGACTCCATACCCTGGGACTAACTACTGTTCCCAGGGCATGTAAAGTCACCATTGGCTTTACTAGTCCCAAATTATGAACAGAAACCAGTACAAACCACCATATTGTGGACGTACTGGTCGGGGCAATTCGATTGCCCCGGGGTCTGTTATTCGAGGGGGCACGTCTCTGTCGCCCCTGATCGAATTTTGGCTGGTGGCAGTGGATACTACTTTTCATATTCGACCGCAAATATATCTCTATGGGATTTTCCCATTGTTCGAGGCTACCAACTTTAATTATTTAATTCCTATAGCCTCGAACATACCGCCGGGTTATTTATTTAATATTAATTCACCGGTTGGTATTTTTTGCCAGAACTCGATTCTAAAATGGCATTTGTTTTCTCTTCTGTGACTCCAACCCAAGTCGAGCCCTTTGTTCCACTTTTGTCGGGCTTCTCCACAGAAGCCTCCAAAAGTGGTGCCACTCTGGGTACCACAGGGGGCGTGGGAGGGGGTTTTGCCTTGGCAACTCAAGTCGCACTCTTGTGTGATTGGCCCAAGTGGTGAACCGGCCGGCTCACCACTTAGCATGTTTGATTGACAGCTAGGCTGAATGAATGGGGGTTTCTTGCATAAAAGCAGGGCTTTTGGGAGTGCAACTTCAGAAGTCGCCACAGGACCTGAGAATCCAAAGAGGGAGAAGCTGAGCCGACCTGCAATGACGACACCACCGGTGGAGCCCTGCTGAACTGTCTAACCACTTCCCGACGACTGAGGAGATCTTCTTGCCGGAGAGTCTCTTCCCCTTGAGCTGGTGGTGACAACCAGTTCGCCTTCCTTTTCGCCTACCAGGACGTCTAGTGGTCGAATTGCCCGTGCCAAGCAACCCGGCAACTGGATAGCCACTTACCACTGAACTGCGAATAAAAGGACCACTCCTTTGAATCGAGAAACTCCACGGCTGGTTTCTTCCCTGGCAGTACAACGACTCCCTGCTTTCCTCCCCGACGAGATCTTCTCTTCTGCCGGACGAAGCACCAACTCGCAACCACTGCCAGGAACAACTGCCCCTGCTGGAGTGTTCTCACCATTTCAAGGAACTGTGTCCGCCTGGCCTCCCTTTCTATAGATTGCTACAAGGTGACAGTAAATCCTTAACCTTCTAAACTGGGCTGGCCTCTTGACCATCTAACTGGTCCCTTTCTTTTGGTCCAACTTCTTTCTGAACCTTTCGAGACTTTTGTGCACTTTTCAACCGTGTGACCTTGGACAAATTTCGTTCTGATCCTCTTAAAGTGGATCCGGCTTTCTGAACTCTAACTTCACGGTTTGATTCTGCCTACCTCTCTCGCTGTGTTCTTTTGAAAGTGTTGGGATCTGTTTCAATTTATGCTCTGCCTTTCTCTCCCTTTTAAACCAAATTATTAGAGTGCCATCTGCGTTAAGCGCTCACCGCTGTCTGAAAATAAGTGGGGCTTTACTTAAGGCTTGTCTAATATTCTTTTAAGGGAGTGTATATATTTTAGTAACTGTGTTTTTGAACTTGCTTGAGATTAGTACCAGTGTGTTTTCTTAGATGTGCTTTTAAATAAATAATTATATATCTTTTGCACCAAAGCTCTGGTCAGTGTTTGCTTGTTCTACTGTGTGTACCTGCCCTATTGTGTATGCTCTGTATAATGCCTAACTCTTCTTGAGAGCAGTCTGACTGCTCAGCCACAGCTACCAGGTAAATCTGGGTGGTGCAGACTGCTAACAATTGGGTTTACTGATAACTCCTGTAGTCCTAAACTTTTTGCAGTGGTCCCTAAGGGAACTGCACAGGTTTCTGCCTAACACTGAGAACCTTCTTCAGTGTTTCCACAGCCCTCCAGGGCACCTCTGGCAAATTCTCCACAAACGGCGTTGAGGGCGCTGATGGAGTCGACATCGACCGAGGCGCCGATGACTTCGACAACTGCTTCAAGACCGGAGTCCCGAGAGTGTCCTTCGACGGCCTCGGTGCCGATGGCGTCAATGACTTCTTCTGAGCCGGAGCCTCGAGAGACTCCCTCGACTAACACAGCGCTGATGGCGTCGACGCCTTCTTGGAAGGCCTCACAGGTTCCAACGGTCTCAATGGTGTCGAGGACCTGGATCTGGCACGGCTATGGCGATCAACCTTGTCCGATCGGGACCTCGACGGCTCCCGATGATCGCTCCGCCCGAGCCCGAAGGCGTACGAGTGGTGGACCGAGCCCTTTCCTTGCCGGCTTCTCTCGAAGGCGCAGACGGAACAGTGCCTTGCGATTCGAAAATTGCCATCATCTGCTGGCGGAATGCATCCCAATCTGCCGGCGACGAAGACTTGGTGGGATAAGTCACCCGTCTTCTGGCGGAGTCCTCTGACGAGGACTGGGAAGACGACCAGTGATGGCGCTTCCGAGAATGCCTCGAAGAGGCAGAGGAATGGCGGGGACCACTCCGAGATCCCCTGGACTTTCGTCGATGCGGAGAGTTGCCCCTCGAGTCGTTGGTCGAAAGCCCAGCGGATTTCAACTTATGGGGCTTAGACACCCTACCTACCTTTAATTTCTTCTGTTCCCGCAAGGCCTTCGATGTCAGGGACTGGCGGTCATCGCAGTCGTCGGTGGCGTGGCTTTCGCCGAGGCACCAGAGGTAGCTGTCGTGCGTGTCCGTGATGGACATTTTAGAACCGCAGTAGCAGAAAAAACAGAACTGAAACCACGGGCGCCGTGCGTCCTCTATATAACATCCGGTGATCTAGACCCTCGATAGAGGCCCTCGAGGGACAACGTATTGACGTAATCGAAACAGAACGCCTACACCGAAAAAAATTCCAAAGCAGCACAGCTGTGGTCATTACCTGTCATAGATGTGGAATACGTCGGAGGACACAATCCCCTCGAACAGTTACTCACTGTAGTGACTATTGATCCCCTAGTCCCTAGTCACATTTCCTCCATACACCTGTCCTCCGTCCCCCTAAAAGTAGTTAGACTTGGTAGATGAAGGGACAGAGGGGAAGGGGCGTAGGGTTGAGGGCTAGGAGCGGGGGCCACGCTCATGCTCTTTGACCATTTTCCCAATTAAAATATGAAAGAGGAAGTGTGCTATTCTGTGCAAGCACTGCCGTCTTACCCCCTTCTGGGCGGGAACTCCCATGGGTTTGGAGCAACGGGGACTATAATGGTCACAATGGTGAGTAACATTTGCTTTTAATTGCTACAGGAAATATTTTAATGGTAATGTTTTACCAGTAGGATTCCCACTTAGAGGTCATGGAACAATCAATGAGCATGTTGATCTATTATTATTGGTGTCTTATATACAGGTACCAGACCGCATGATTGCTTTGAGGCGCCAAAGTCATCTGGTCACAGCCAATGTGTGTAGGCATGTGTACAGAGCATTGACATTTAATTAAGGTTTGTGATAAATCTGAGGATGTCGTCCCTACTCACCTAGGGGAAACCTTGTCCATGGGGCCACAGTGGTGCGCCCGCAGTACAATAGTCCCCCTGGGGGTGCTGCACATAGGGAGAATCACATGGGGAAGGATGCCCTTTATGGGATTGGGGACGACCGTTCTCAGAGAATGCGGTATACCTCTGCTTCAATACACTCAACCTCTTCTCTAATGCAAAATCCTCCTTCCCCCTCTCTAGATAGAGCCAATGTGTTCTATTGTTAAGTCAGTCAACCTAATATATTTGACAGGACTAAAACACCAGAGAATACTGTTGGGAAGGGAGCAAGCCGATCCTACCCCGTAGGCGCTTTAGGGTGAGGCGAGCCCCATTGGAAGCACTATAATAGACGAGGGGGCGTCCTAAAGGTCCCCACACAATCATAATATTGTACGCAATTTAGATGTTTAGACATTGTCGCACACATAAGCAGACACCATTTTGTAGATATTAAGTAACTATAGTCAAAGCATAGGGCCTGCCGTGCAGCATTTAGTGTGTTAGACACAGGCCGCAAGCTTGAAGGGGAAATCTGACTGGGCCCAAGCGATGAGAGAGGCCCCCGCTGCCAAACTCCACAGAAGCCCTTCTTTGTTCTAAAGTTACCAATATGTTTGTTCTAGGAAGAATGTGCCCTGCAAGGCCACAAGACAGTACTGGGCGCCTTGGTGTATCTCTTATCAAAAACAGGCCTGAGCAGGCCTCTGACCCCCACCCGGCCAGTTATAGCCCCTACAACTGCTAAAGTCCCAAGACCCCTGAATTCCAAGATACTAGTTGACCCCAGACCACCGACCATAAAGCAATCAACCACAAAAGATCTAAGAGCGGTGGTCGTCCCACCTTTATCTCGTAATGACATGAATTGTAATGCAAGGTACAGGAAAGGATAAATTGTAGTTCAAAAGCGAGAGTGGAAGCCGAGAGACGCGATTGGGTTGAGTGAAGTATATGTGGGTTAGTGTGACCTCGAGACTCCCCCTGTGGCAGTCTTTGAGCATGCCAGGTGCACTGTATAATGATAGAGTAGCATTATTCACAAATGTAGCTAATTGCTTCTTTGGCCTTGGTTTCCTGGTGACGATGAGCCCAGCAGACCCCACGTGATGGAAGACGGACGGACAGGGACTAATGACCTTGCATCCCCTATGGAGCAACCCGACCATGTACAGGGTCGCACCAGCCAGCTGCATGGGTTTCTACTGTATACAATGACGTGACCTATGACTCAGTGTCTTCTTTTAAGCTTCTGCTTGTACTTTTTTTTCGCGAGAACGTTCCCTGGCAGCAAAGTTCTTTCCTGACGCACCTATTTTTTTTAGAAATAAACACTTGCTATCCTTGCCAGAGTTTCTTGGGCCTTTTCCCCTAGCGGGTGTTATTTTTTCTGGTGTAAGAGTTTAGGGTCGTGCCTTCAATACAAAGCATGTTACATATGGTTCTGACTGTCCCTCCCAGGTTACCCTGGGTTCTTTTTTCTCACCCACCCCCTTCTCCACCTGTGGTGTTCCCCAGGGCTCTATCCTCTCGCCCTGGCTCTTCAACGTCTATTTCGCTCCTCTCCTTCACCTTATCTCTACTTTTTCACCACACTTCCAGTGTTATGCAGATGACACTAAACTCTTCTTCAGACTACCCTCTGCATCTCTTCTAACCTCTTTTCTCATACCCGACTGCCTGTCCGCTAGCCAGTCTTGGTGTACCTCCAATGACCTCTGTCTCATTTCCAGCAAGACTGAGATTCTTCCTATTGGGACTCCTCTTCCCTCTTTTCTCCCTTCAGTCTGGCCACCCTCAATGGGCTCTCACCCCCTCTCCTTCCTCTGAGGCCAGAAACCTGGAAGTTATCTTCAACTTCTCTTTCATTCCTCACATCTTGGACCTTGCCAAGGAGACCCATTTCCAACTCTACCTACTCGGTGACATCCTCCCCTTCCTCACCTTTCCCCAGAAGCTCAGCGTCACCAGAGCTGTGGTACTCTCCAGGCTGGACTACTGCAACAGCCTCTTCCTTAATCTACCTTCTAACTGCCCCCTGCAGCTAATACAGAATAGGACTGCAAGACTTATCTTTGGCCTTAAGCCCAGGGACTGTATTTCTCAGCCCTAAAATCTCTCTACTGGCTCCCGGTTGCTGCAAGGATCAAATTTAAATTCATCTGCATTATCCATAAGGCTGTCTGGGGCCAGGGACCACGCTACCTGCAACTTGCTCTCACCAGGGTCGGACTGGGACAAGAAATGGGCCCGTCACCCAAAATAAAGTGGCCCACCCGTCAACTCATGACCCTTGACCTCTGCATCACCGGAAGTGATGTCATTTGACCCCACCCCAAAGTGACATCCCGCGCAGCGATGAAACACGACCTCTCACCCTTTGGCAAAACAGGAAGTGGCATCAAATGGCATTGTTGCTAAGTACACTACGAAACATATGGTTATGATTTCACTAATGTGATCTACATTTCATACAAGAATGGATCACCATATGTATCATTAATATCTGTGTGTATAGATCCATATTGACAAATTACTGTGAATGCAAGCAGACGTCCAAGGCCAAATGTTATTGCATAGCACTTCCGCTTAAGCTCTGTTATAGAACAAATATACATACAATATCACCCAACCTGTGTTGGTACTCATTTATCGACCTAAGAAGGATGAAAGGCTTTTTGAAAAGAAAAGAAAACAAATTGAAAAAAATATATATATTTTTTCTATTTTATTTTTTCCAATCCGGCCCAGGCATGGCCAGAAACCGGCCCCGCTCTCCTTATCCTTCCCTCTCTCCCTCCTGTGCTAAACCACACAGTAGCTGTTGATTGGTTGCCTGGGCCCTTATCTGTCCTTCTGGGTCTTGGCCCTCTGTCCGATCACCCCCAGAATCCGCCCTCCCCCTGCACTTGCCTTGGAGTACCACTTGGCCTGTTGCCCTACAGATCAGCACTTATTGTTGGGCTGGTGACCCCACCTCCATCTTGTGGTCACTCCTTGGCACTTACTGTCCCCCTGTGGACCCTCTAGCATTTACCCCCTTCCCCTTCTCTCTCCCTGCACTTGCACGATCCAAATGTTCACAAGGCATAGTAGGACGGCTTTCTGTATTTTGCATTTTCCGTTGTCTTGTTTTTCCCTTGGCCCCTTCCCTTGCCCTGTGAGCACTTTGAAACAGAATTTTCTTGATGAATGCGCTTCAAAAATGCCCAATAAATAAAATAAATGGTTCTAATACAAGTGCTGTGATGATGATCAAGTCTGAGGGTCACTCTGGAGAACCAGAGTGAGCAGTCTAGCTTCCCACAGTATGCGATTGGCCTAATCCAGCATGGAGGTTCAAAAGGAGCTCAGCTGAGACACTGGGGGATAGCTGCCCTCCAAGGTGGAATTGCGGGAACCGTGCACCAGGCGAGCAAACGAGAGCCACTGAAGACCTCACAAATTACCCGAATGCTACCGGAGCTTCAAGAAGGTATGCAGCTGCTCTGGAAACGCTGGCACCTGCATGGAAGAGACAAACGGGTCCGCTTGTTACCCAAGAAGTGCCCGAGGTCCGGGGAAGTAAGCGAGTGAAAACTGAAATAAGGATCTGGGACCTGAGAATAACCAAGATAGAAAAAGTATGTTTGGCAGGAGAGTGAACCAAGCAGATATGATAATGAATTGAGAGTCTGGATCCCACACTCATATGAGAAGCCAAGATTAAGAGGGTCTGGAACCCTTACTGTAAAAGAAACAAACAAGGATGAGTTGCATGCTTGGCAGGGGAGTAAACCAAGCTGGTACAACGGTACATTGCGAGTCTGGGACCCGCACCCATTTGAGTTTGCGAATAAGAGGATCAAGAACCCTAGAACTGAAGAGGACTCATTAGAAGGAATCCTACACTTGGTAGGGGAGGGTGCCAAGTTGGGGGGGGTGGGGGTGATTGTGAATCTGAGACACATATCCTTGTGAATTACCCAGTGACATTTACCGAAGATGATACAGGACTCGGAAGCCCAAAAGGAAGGAAAGTAGAACACAGAGTCTAGGGGAAAGGAGCACAATCCTAGCCTTGGAGTGTTACATTTGTGAACATTGTTTATTTCATTAGTTCTGAATACCTGAGAGACTGGGAACATGTCTGTTAGTTGGAACTACAATGAGTACTTTACCTTGGAAAGAGATCATCCTTGCACAGTTGATTTAAGTTTAGTTTTGGGGGCAGAAGTAGGATTTTAAAACACGGCAGTGACTGACTTTTTAGTTTTACACATCCTGACAATTTTCACTAGTTTGCTTTGAAGTAGGAAAACCCCTCTTAGCTTTAGGGATAAAGAGGCATTTTTCAAACTTTCTTGATCAATAAAAGTTTATACCCAAAAATATGCCACCATTGTGATCGATCCTTACTTCTGCACCCTTACAGGTTAGCAAGCAAATACTTTCAAGGCACAAGAGAGTACATTCCAGAGTTGCTAAGGAGACATAGGGCCTCATTACGAGTTTGGAGGTAGCCATGCCCTTAATGAGGTCTGGGTTCCTTGAATGAGGAATTACCAGGCCATTCCAACCTTGGAGGACCCGGTAATTCCTCATTCAAAAAACCCATCCGCATTCCCATTTGAGCCCCCATAGGGCTCAATGGGAATGGGGAGAGCGCTAATAACGGACCCGTTAATAACAGGCCCGTTATTAGCTCCCTGGTCCCCTTGTGGGACCCGCAAAGGACATCTGGTCTGATCAGACGTTCAGAGCGGGTTCCGCAAGGGAACCTCGTAATAGGGCGGAATGGTTTTACCAGCACCGGCACCATTACCGGCGCCGTTAAACCCATTCCGCCCACCTCATAATGAGGCCCCTATACTGGGAGGGGCGAGTGAGCGAGCAAGGGAGGAGAGCGATGAAGGGATGGTAGGGTTGGAATGAAAATAAATGCAGTTTACTAAAGAGGTAAATGTGCTATAGGGTCTAAAAGTGAAAATCAAAATCAGGTAAATGCTTTTGTGGTAGAGCTGGAAGGAGGGAGAGAAAGGCTGATGGATAAAGTGTTAACCAAGGCGGAAGGAGAGGGAGTAGGGAGTGGCGTCTGGGGGTTCAAAGTGCTTATATTGATATTGTTGAAAAAAGGTATGTCTGGATAACGGAGGGAGTGGAGTCATTCGATTGAACTGTTGGTTGTGTGAAGGTTGAACCTTGGCAGTGTATCAGTCTTCAGATAGGTTTTTCTTAAGGTGTGGATTGTGGGTTCTTGAGAGATGTAGTCTCGTAGATTGTTCCAATAGGTGGGGGCAATGGAAGCAAATGACTTGCCTCTGTGTTTTTGCACTGAAATTTGACAGGTGTTAATTTAGTCTAATTTGATGACCGTGGGTATCTGCGTGGGATGGCTAGCTTAAGGAATGATTGGAGGCATGAGGGGCTGGGATAGTGGATGATCTTGTAAGTAATGTTTAGGAACTCTGGCTCTGTTTTAATTTGAATAGGTAACCAGTTGAGTGTTTTTAGAACGGGAGTGATATGGTCCTGAGGCTTCAGGCTCAGTATACATCTTGCATTTATATTTTGGATAATTTTGATTGATTTTAGATTTTGTGAGGACAGACCCATATAGAAAGAATTTCAGTATTCACTTTGAAAAGTATTAGGGCTTTGGTGGTGGTGATCTTTTGGCAATGTCCCAAGTATGGGGGTATCTTTCTGAGGATGTGTAGGAGGTCGTTTTATTTTTTTACTGGTGTTTTATGTGGTTTGAGAGATGGATCAGTGTCTATTCGGACTCCAGGTGTTTTGTGCTTTTGAACTAGGTGAAGGGAGGGGTTACTAGGTCAGCGGACCACATAAAAGGAAGGTGCTGAATGTGTTGGGTGCCAAAAACCATGACCACTGTGTTGCTGGGGTTTAGGGACATCCCTTTTTTATGGCTGTTTAGTGAAATGGAAATAGCAAACTGTATCGTCTTGAAAGGCAGGTTGAAAATGCAGATGTTTAAGAAGTGTAGGGTGACTGACGGTGTCAAGCGCTGAAGACCGGCCTAGAAGGTTCAGGCAAGTAGTTATGTTGTGTAGTGTGTGCAGTTTGTGTTCTGTCTTGTATTGAAGAGGTTTCAGTGCTTCTGTGGTGTCAGAAATCAGATTAATTGTTGTAGAGGAGGTTGTGCGTTTCTGAGAATTGGGTGGGTTGGTTTCTCCATGATTATTTATTTGAATGGTAGATTAAAGATGGGTCTACCGTTGTCTGGGTTCTTTTTAATGAAGATAAGTCATTTTCAGGAGTTGTCCACCCATTGCGGTTTTGATCTCTGTGCAGAACAGGCCAGTTTTTAATGTGAAATTGCAGCGTTGTGCTGTGTGGGTGGGGGTGGTTAGTAGGGATCTATTTTCTTTCATTCATGTACTGGAACATTGTAGTGAATGACTCTGTTGTAATTCATTTTGATGCGATTAGTCAGTGCCGAGGTATTTTAAATGTGTATTTTTGGGGGTAGGAGTTTAAGGGGGTTTGGGGTGGGAGATGGGTCGGGGGGGTATGTGAGGATCCTCCCCATTATATAAAGTAAACAGAAAAACTAATTGCATCAAAGTGAATTGCCACAAAGTAATTCAGCTCGATATAGAAATGTAGAACCTTTTCCTTATGGAGGCTGGGCAAGGGTCAGTTTGAGGGGAGGATGTTAAGTTCATTATTGCCTTTTCTATTTCCCATGCTGAAGTAGACATTGAATGCTTTGAATGTAGGTGGAATGAGGCTAGGGTTGCGCAGTGGGGTTGTCGAAGGCTAAGGTTGAAATGGTATAGTGTTCTGGATTTTCTTCATCTTCGTTTGGAAAGTTAGAGCTATATTGTCATCCCAGCCTTTGGTAGGAGGGGGGAGGTTGTTAAAGGTTTCAGGGTTGGTGATGTGGCTGTATAATATATTGAGTTCAGCTGTTAATTATTGAGCTCTGGTGATAGTGGATTTCTTTCTTTTTTCTCTTGAGCATCAAACTATATCCTCTGGAGACAATTTTTAAATTGTGTCCTTTTCTGATTTGATTTTTCTTCATTTGTGTGGGTGTTTATGGAGGTTTAGATCCAAGCCAAACCGTGTGTTGGATCTTTTCTCGATGAAAGATACCAATGCTGGAGATTTCTACTTGGAGGTAAGTAACTTTTATTTACTCCGCATAATGCTCTTGTCCTAATAGTCTCCCTTCCTCCACATGATTCACCCTCCTATCACTTCCTCTATGTAACAAGGTCCTTTGTGAGGGGATGGGCTGAGAGGAGAAGGACTGAAGGAAGAGACAAATAGGTGCAGTAGGAGGGGCTCTAGTCCAGAGTATTGATGGAGCTGAGAATACAGTCTTCCCTTAGCTTTTAATGTTTTTGTCTTGCTGCTGCAGAAATTGGCTCTGGTCCCCTCACTGTTTACTGACATTCAATGAGCCTGGAGAAGTGGCAACAATAATTACCAGTATAACAGGAAGTACAGTTAAGTACCTTTTTACTTCTTTAGACAGACAAATCATGCCTGACGGAAGAGGTTGAAGGACTACGAGTTTTAATGTGATTATGGTGAATACATTGTTCTATTTGTTTGAAAGCAATTAGGACTTGCAATGTAACACTTGATGTATTTTTGTTTTATTTTAGGGCCTTGACATTGGGGTGGAGCTAATTCGCCTTGGTTTTGCAGTTCAGAAACCACGGGAAGACCATGGTGCAGGGGATCAAGCCAATCATAATGCAAGTGAAACTCGCACAGCAACTGTACATCAACTTCTGGTTCGTATATATTCCTCCTGATGGGAGTACAGAGTTTGCCAATGAATATTCCCTCCCAATATTTAGAAAATTGCTCTGGAGTATGAATCGGGTCTTTGGATTGAAAGGAAGCTGTGAATGTAATATTAAGAGTTTACAACTAGAAAAAACGGAGTGGGCAGGATTCAAAGGATTGATAGGTGCACGTAATAAACACTAAGGCCATCTTTAGTATGATGGTTAAAATGTGATGAACAAGCTGCGTAGCTCTCTGCACTGAGGCCCATATGATGGAGATTATCTCCGTTATTGGAAGGGAGAGGGTGGTGCATGCTTGCACCTGCTATGGACCAGAGTGCAACCAGAAGTGGCATAAGCTATTAAGCTATGCTCCAACTTCTAGTCAAAGGTATTGGAACTGCAGACAGCAGTTTGGGGGTCTCCAGCACATGTGGAAGGTTGGTGGTCTGTGCTGCAGGCAGGACACACTTGGTTGGGGTACAGTGCGCCCCCCTTGGCCACAGATAGTCATTGACTAACATGGCTTAGATTCAAGACTCTTTCTGAGGAGCCCCACGTTGTGAGACCATCCAGAGATTGCTCTCAAATATACCTGCCTTTAATTACCATGAATTGAACCCGCTAGATAACAGGAACAACGTGCCATTAAATGAGAATAGGTGTGACTTCTCATCCGTACGACAGTGCCTGCAGCAATGAGCAGGGAAAGGTAGACTTATTTCACAAAGCCAGAAGATTTGGGAACCTGATCTCCACCCCCTACAATGCTTGTGCACTCAGTGTAGAGCCCTCAATAAAATACTACTGGCTCCATATGTTCACATTAATAAAGGAAAGGAATTAGATCATTATTAGGGACTGTGTCTATGGTCTGGTAGAGTAACTCCTGGTTTTCAATGCTACACAAACATCAAGGCATTCTCACCTGGGTTCTGCATAGACCCACACTTGTTGCATCTGTCGCAAGCTATCCTGGTCCTTATTTCTATCTCATTGACTGGGACAATCAACACTTTAAACTCCAGACTGACACATGAGGGTCCTGCCAACCAGACCTGCTCTATCCAGCCTTTTGTGCACGAACATCATCTCGCAAACCTCAGATGAACTTGACCCCTCCATCAGGCATCTCATGATTCTCGCTTGGACCTATAAGAGAGAGACTACACTGCTCCTCCTCTTGCAACTCCCTAAGTCCCATTTCTTGTTAACTAAGGTAGATTGGCCAGCCCCTCTCAACTGTGTATCCAGGCCAGCAACCCCTCCCAACTGTGTGTCCAGGCCCTTATTTTCCTGCAGCCAACTTATCCTGGACTATTCCCTGAATTGTCCAAAACCCCTGTCCATCTAACTCTATTCACTATGCGCTTCACCTAGTCTTCATCCTCCTGACCCGAGCCTCTATTCTCATCTCTAAAGTCCTCTAGGGAACCCACTGTAATTCCACCTGGTTTTGCTGGCTGTCCCCGATCATCTAATGCTTTAACCATGGCCTATCCCCAAACACACTGCTGCACTAATTACTGGTTTAGCTGTGGGGGTTCCTGTTCGTGGGCAAACAAGATCCCTATTTGGTTAATAGTAAGACCATTACAAGTATGATAATGTTAGCAAAGCACTTCACATGAAATAGAGGATTAAGTGCAGAGTTTATAACAGAAATAAATAAAATATTAGAGGTTGTCGATGGAATCAGTGAAAGGGGTCACCTGTTCTACTGAAGGTTAGAATGAAGATTTGGGTCTTTTGAATTTTGTTTGTTTTTTCTATGTCCAGAGAAGGTGGAATTTAGTATTTAACTTCAATAAACATAACAAAAGTTCTTCTGTTGCAAAGTAACTGTGGGCGGGGTTTAAATGTGGTCATTGCAATGGCAGTGAGCGATTCACACTTGGAGCCCTCTAATGGATAATTGACAAAATATGAAGTAGTGTTTAGCTCTTCATTTGTTTGTTCTTTGTGTTTGTTTTTATTCATGGAATGGACATTGTACTTCATCAGAATTCCAGATTACACCCGCAGCACAAAACCTAGCAGAATAATCTGAATCTAGGTTCAGTACTTAAATGATAATAGGTAGTGTAAGCTATGTTCCATTGCAACAAAACAAATGTGTCTTTTAGGCTTTGCTAACGTAAGAAAGGATGTCAAGGTTCCAAATATTCATAAGTAAGGCATTCCACAGACTGAGACCAACCACAGAAAACCTGCGGTCACCTCTTGTCTTACCTCTAGATTTAGGAACTCTTCACAAAAGACCATTTTGGTTGGTTGGTTCATAAACCTCAATTTCCTTTGCTACGTAAGTCAACCAGACCGATGGATACATTTACAAACTAGATCTAGCATCCTAAATTGCACTTTCCTCTCCAGGTAGCTTGTGAAGCATTTGTCAAATAGCTGAGACAGAGTGTGACTTATCCCAAAGTCAGCTGAATGCCTGCATTTGGGCCAATTGTAGAAGGTACAGCTGGTAGGCAGGGATCCCGACATACAACGCATTGGCATGGTCTAGTTTGAAACGGACCCCTGCTCTGACAACTACTACTCGGGGTCGGACTGGGACATGAAATAGGCCCGGACACCCAAACAAAAGTGGCCCACCCCTTGCCTCAAAAAAGTGGCCCACCCCACGCCTCAAAAAACGTGGCCCTCAAACCATCATGTGAATCGCGTCAATTCACGACTTTACAGAAAATGCTACATTACAACACAACTCATAAAATAACATAACTTTGCATACAGTTCTCTGACCGGGTCCACAGCTCAGAGGCGCAGGGGTGGCATGAACACAACCTTTCACCCCTTGACAAAACAGGAAGTGGTATCAAATAGCATTGTTCCTAAGTACACTACGAAAAATAGGGTTATGATTTCACTAATGTGATATACATTTCCTACAAGAAAGGATCACCATATGTATCATTCATATCTGTGTGTGTAGATCCATATTGTCAAATTACTGTGAATGTAAGCAGATGCCCAAGACCAAATGATATGTTACTGCATAGCACTTATGCTTAAGCTCTTTTTTATAGTTTCCTTGCACTTGCATGATCTCAATGTCACCTGGCCTAGTAGGATCGTTATCTCTGTCTCCCCATGACGTGACAGTGGCGAGCAATACAATGCTTGACCATTTTCCAAAGCAATGGGACAACTCTGGATAATATATACACTCTCCTCTTGTCATCATACTTTCTCTTATTCGACCACCGCAAGTCCTATGTTTAAAATGGGAAACATTGCATGCTGGAGGAGGCTGTGGAAGGCAGCTGATCTGTGCATCAGGTCTCGCTGTCCTGCTCCACGCTGTCTTCCATCACGCTGCTCGGAGGCCAAATAGCATAGTCGTTCCCCGAGAGCCTATGTATGCACTGGAAGTGACCCAAATAATGTATACATTTTGAGATAATAACACCGTTCTCCCACTCCCCCCCCCCCCAACTCCTTGCTGTAATTGCCTGGAAACGGAAATGCGGCTCATCCCATTTTCTAACATGTTTATCCAAAAGGATGCTTAAGGGAGGCACGCCATCTAAACCTATACATGCATTGCAATTCAAACGGGAAAAACCTGCCCCTCTAGGCCTGTGGAAACAACCCGGAAGCGTGGGACCGTACTGCACTGGGCACAACCTTTACAATCCCCAACCCTCCTTTACGAGGAGACACGAGGCCGCCATCATCACAACCGCTCTAATTTATATTCCCAAATGCTGCACCTATCCTAAATTCGTGCTGCCAAAGCATCCCGCGTTAAGCAAGTTTACTCTAGTCCCGGCCCATATGAACATATTAGCATCTGGCCCATACCTCTGTGCCTACAATCATTTGGCGTTTGCATAAATAGAGCTAAAAACAGCCCCCCACTTAACAAAGCACTTGAATGAAAGCAGCCAACTGAAATGCTCAAACTGTCTGTAATGTAACTGAATCCGGGGAATCAATCCGAAATTACAACCATTAAGCACCTTGCATGACCTCCCAGATCCTCAAGTAAAAACACGCTTCCCCACTCACGCAGTCTAATCCTGGCAACGCGTAAAAAACAGCCCATGTTTCCTGGCGGCCATAGAAATGTTTAACAAGTGAATTATAGAGGTTAGCCACGCATGGTACGGCGGCCCTTCCCCCCAGCTGCCCCTCAAAATGTGAATCCCCCTTTGCATCCTAGAATCCAAACATTCTAAACAGTGCATGGCCCAGAAGGAAATAATCGTCCGTTCCTATGCTCTGGAATAGATGTAGTTATGCATCACGATGCCCATGCAGCACAGCGGCCAACCCTGTGCGCATCATAATTCAATATTGAAAAAAGCGGTATCCAGCATGTAAATCAACGTCCCTTTCGTTTAAACACAACCACATTAAACATCAACAGCCGCCCATGCGGCAGATCGGCCAGCCCAGAGCGCATATATAAAACAATGAAATGATGCCATCGAGCACATAATTCAGCATCCAAATGAAATCTACATATAAAAAACTTCCCCTGCGGCATGTGCACCCCCATTAATCTGCCTGCTTCGCCCAGCGACCGACCGAAAAAAGAACAAAGCAAACCTCTTTTTCGGCCATGGTAGTTCGCCGGCATATAGATCAAGTATGCCAGCTCCTTGTACTTGCACCACTAACACAGCCCATGCAGCACGGGGGCCGTCCATGAGCCCTCATCAGATGGGTGCATTCGAAAAAACCTGGTGTGCATCTCACCTCCGTTCCCACGGTGCAACCTTAAGTGCTCTGTTGGAGCATATATAACAGAAGCGGATTAAAATACCCGCTCCACCCACTGCTGCAACTTGGCGGAGAGCAGCCAGAGTCTGTAATACAACACACTGGGAGGGAGCAAGCAGGGCTGAGGCAGCCCCGCCCAGCCTGAGGCTTTCTCCCAGTGTTTTGTAACACTGACTGCTGCCTGAGCCATGGTGTCGCGGGCCACAGCAGTTTTTTCTGCATCTGCAGCGGCCCGGCGACGACGGGGCTGCAATTGTAAAGGATCTGTAAGTTACTTACAGATCCTTTGCAACTTGCGTCCGTCCGGCGGTGGCGGGGCAGAGGTCCTGGGGGCTGGTTCCTGAAGTGTGAAGGCACAGTGAAGCCTATGCCTGGGCCGGAGACCGGCCCAGCATGGGCTTCAGGAACCGGCCCCCAGGTCTCCTCCATGATTTCTTATCGGCCACGGGCCGATGGGCGGACGGCTCAATCCAACGCTGCTACTACTGTGTATTTGTTCCTAAGAAATGATGTGAGGGATGTAGCCGCTGATTTACAGACCTGGTCCAAGCAAGGGTGCTCACCGCCCTTAACCCGTACAAGGGACAGTGCCCTTGTGAAACCCCACCCACCAGGCCAGCCAGATAGGGGCATTGCACCTGCAAAAGAAAACTGCTGATAACCAGTGAACGGCTACACCCTGTGTTTTTACCTTATCAAAACTGACACAGCCACCAAGATCCCAGCTGGGACCATTCTTTATTTAAAAAAACATAACCTCTTACTGAACATTCTCTTTTAAAATGTCCCTGAAATCCTTCCTTAAGAAGGTATCTGCTCAGTCGGCCCACCCTTACTTGGAGGGCTTACAGGGGGGACCCATAGGGTGAGACAGACCTCCTGCCTAATTCCTGGTCCCGCCCACTAATGCATGAGGCCAAAAGGTGGGCTCTGTGGGTGGTTCCACTGCCTAGGCGGCCTCAAGCAGGTCGCCATTTCCATCACCTGCCTCATAACAGTGTATTTCCCACTCTATGGTCTCCCCTCACCCCCCATACCTTACTCCCTTCTACATAGACACCATCAACTAACCCATAATAATCTCTCCTCTACTTAACACTCCTATTCTACAACATTATCTATAAACATATATTTCGAATGGATTGTGCCCTCCCACGTGTTCCTCCTCTTTTGATATATCCATATCCAGCCTTAGCTGATTCAGAAATTCTTTCCAGCAGGGGGTGCTGCACGGCGATGCCTGTTGACTCTCTGTCCCTCGAGTGCCTTCATCTCAATGTCATTACTGGTATATAGCGTGCATAGCGACTGTTGGCTTCAGTTCTGTTTTTGCACGGAAAATCAGCACACTTCGGTTCCTTCGTGAATCTACGGTTATTTTGAAAACATATGGCATCTTTGTCTGTTCTACGTTATTTCGCTGAATGATTTTACATCGCGGGACTTTTCATCGCCACCCTTTCATCACCAAAAACTTCTTTTTTTAATTTTTGTTTATGGGTGGGGGGGGCTTTGCCCCCCAAAAATCCCCCCTTACTTAAATAATCATACCCCAAAAAACCGCACCAAACACCCCCCCATAAAAAGTAAAAAAAAAGTTTTTGGCGATGAAAGGGTTGGCGATGAAAAGTCCCACGATGTAAAATCATTCGATGAAATGCATGTATATCTCTTTGACAGCATCATCGACGCCCAAATCGGGGTTTAAGAAATGCCACAACACTGCAGTGAAAATGTACCTTCCAGACCCCCGTCTGGTGTGTCTATTTGTTTGTTTTATTATTTGTAATGCGCACCAGACCCAGGGGTATCGGGGCGCAGCAGTTACAAGCTTAGTTACAGTAGGTCATAAGGTGAAATACATTACTTATAAAATAGGATGTACAGATATTTACAGATATTACAAGGCATTATACACAGGTTAAGGTTTCAGCTCTAAGGCTAGCAGGTAGGCATTACTGGTTACATTTCAGTTACAGAAGCATCAGTCATCACAGGGTGGAGGATGCAACTCTGAGTTAGTGGTCATTGGATTTTATCCACAAGATCGTATTAGATCTGAAGTTCTGGTAGGACTGGTCTTCTCTCAGTGTGGGAGGCAGGGAGTTCCAGAGTTTAGCGGTTTTAACAGGGAAGCTGTTACCACCAATCGTGGATAATTTGAATCTGGGGATGGACAGGCAATCCCGGTTTGCTAATCTGGTTGGTTTTAAGGATGTCAGTTTGTGGATTCTCTCAGAGGTAGATGGGTGCGGCATTGTTGAGAGAGTTGTGGGTGAGTGACACAGTTTTTAGTAAGATTTTGTCATTGGTCCGGTGCCAGTTGTATTGTCGCCTAGTGTCTGAGATATGCTCTCTTCTGGAAATGCCTAAGGCCGCTTGAAGGGCATTATTTTGTAGGGTTTAGATTCTTCTGATGATGGATTTGTTAGAGCCTATGTATAGGGCATTAGAATAATCCAAACGTGACAGAATCCGGGCTGTAGCCAGGATAGTGCATCTGTTGTTCGAAAGAAATGGCCTACCAGTTCTGATAAGTTTATATGTGTACACCGTCGATGACGCTAGCATGTTGACCTGTTTGGAAAAGGACAATGTGGAGTCGAGGTAAAAACCTAATGTTTTTACCTCCTGGGCTACATTGATAAGGTTGCCGTCAATAATGAATGAGGAATAGTCTGGTCCTAGTTTTTTTAAGTTAGTAGGGGTGCCCAAGATGATGAGTTCTGTTTTTAATCATCATTCAGGCATAGACGGTGCGTAGCCATCCATGCCTTGATGATGAGGTACACTCTATTCACCAAGGCCAAATCCTTGTCATAATCCCCTGAAAGTGGGAGGAGGATCTGAGTATCATCTGCATAATTTGTGTAGGTGATACCAAGATGGTCCAGATCATCGAAAAGGGGCTTGGTAAAGATATTGTACAGTGTGGGCGAGACACAGGATCCCTGAGGCACGCTGCAGGTGATGGGTATGGGGTCTGCTGCTGATGAAGGCGAGAAGACCCTCATTGTTTTGCTGCTTATGAAGGATCTAATCCAGGTTATGGCATCGTTGGAGAAGTGTGCTGCTGTGTCGAGATGACTACATAAGACCGTATGATCCACCAAGTCAAAACCAGCTGAGAGATCAAGGTCATCAACTTGGGTCTTGAGATCGATGAGGGCGGTTTCCGTTCCATGTTGTTGACGGAAACCTGACTGTCTCGCTCCTAACAGATGATGTAATTCCAAGTATTTTTGAATTTGTGTATAAGCCAATTCGTCTATTATTTTTAGGAGAAATGGGACTGTTGTAATTGGCCTATAGTTGGTAGGTTTCAGGGGTCTAAAGTGTTTTTATTTGATAATGGGAGTACCCAGGATTCTTTAAGGTTAGTGGGGATGATGCTGATGGGAAAGGAAGCATTGCTAAGCTTAGTGATGAAGGGTGATTGGTCTCGAGCCGCATCCTTGATGAGCTGAGCCGGGCAGAGATCACCCTGACAATTAGATGGTTTAAGAGACAGAATAATTCTTTCCACCTCTATGATGGATACTTTAGAGAAGTTAAATCTCATGGGCTGGATTTCAGCGGTGTTAGCAGCTATTTTAGGTGGGGGTGGGGCATTTAAGCAGATACAAGCATCAGAAATACGATGACGGTGAGTAATGTATTTATATATTCAATTACAAATATCCATTCTATTTCGTCCTCCTCAAAAGAGAGGGAAAATATGAACATTAATAAAGTTAAAACCCAGGTATTCAAACTATCCTCCCCCCGTGCCATAGCACAGGTATTTACATAGCTTTCATTTTGGGTAGTTTGCTTCACTGCCGTTTAGTTCATGGTCTTTAAATATTGAAATGTTTTGCTGGCTGTAATCATACGAGAAAAAAAAAGTGCAATGTTCAAAGAGTCCGACCCAGAGTTCAGGCAATAGTTCCAGAAATCTTCTGTCTTTATCATGTCGTAAATGTGTACACATTTTTCATAAATACACATGTACACCGAATCCAATTTCTTACATAAAGTGAAGACATGTTTTGCTGTTTCTGGCATAGTCAAAACTTAACACATTCGACAATACCTCAACTCTAGGGGAATTTTTTATTGCAATCCCTGGTTAGTTAGGAGAGGGAGCTGGTTTGTGCGAAAAACGAGCATCAAATTTAAAACTTTGGGGTTAGGGCTGGGCTAGGGCTCTGCAATAAATAGCTCTACGTTTTCATATACCTATGGGTTACCTTCGACACACTTTTATAAATCTGTAGGTTTGATAGGTGTATAAAAAACTGTATTCCAATCCCACTGATGTCTTTCATTGGAAGGATTTTTTGTGTGCTTTGTATACATTCCTGTGTTTGAAATGCGGGGCACACTCTGTACATTTGAAAAACTCTATATTCAAATCTTCAAAGTCCCTGCCACGACTTCTATATACTGTCATAACGTTTCCCCTATTATCTTAAGCAGAGGGCATGTCAGGGCAGTCTTTTTTAAATGTTTTATTTGTTTTTTGTTTATGGTTAAAAAGAAACCTTTACAAAAATTACTCACATACAATATAAAATTCACAAAAAGCAGTAAATCTTAAAATTACAATATCAATATAAACGAACGAATATCAAAGTGAATAAAAGCTATTTGAAAGTAAACAAATTTAACAAATGCAGATTAATATCAACAAATTAAACATAATTTCTAATTACTTTACAAAATATCCCAGTTTCATTTACCATAAAAGAATTTAGTTCATAAACAGTGATATTTCCGCATCAGTCGTCTTTGCAATTCTACCAAAGCAAATATTAGAGCTTTTTCATTTCCTAGCATCATCTTACTCCACAATGAGTCTGGGCAGTCTACACGTTCAATATTAGTGAACCTTATTAACAAGATAGCTCTCAGTACTCTAAAATGAAGACATTCCAATATCAAATGCTTGAAGGTTTCCTCAGGTTCTATACAATTTGGAAATCTACAGGTCATTTAGTTTACCTTGCCTTTTTCTTTTCCCCAATTCCTCGTTCTTTCAAGCATATGAAATTGATTCATTTTATAGCGCATGTAATACATATGGGTCCCATTGCAAGGGAAGATAGCTAAATAAGAACAGCACCCTTCCCTTTTTTTCAGGGATAACTAGCTTATTCTTTGAAGGTACTATACTTCTAAAGTTCCTCTATTGTCCGGGTCCAATCTCGCTCGAATAATTTATTTTTCACATAACCAGGTCGCAAACATAGATCATTCGCTAAGACCCCAAATTCTTCCAGTAATGATTTTATCCTCATATGGTAGTGCCTAAAGGAAGGAGAGCTACCTCCCAATGTCATTTGATGTAAATCTTGATAAAGAGAATTCCCAGAAGGAACCAAGATTCTGGAGTAGTTAGTGCACTCTATTCCCATCCGCACAACAGTGATATTCGACCCAAATCATGGCGGATTATACAATTCTGAATGGAGGGTGCAAAATGTAGGGCAGATTTTAGTAAACGCCCCTGCAAGCTGTTAAGGTATGAATTTAAATTAAGCAAACACATCAAGTGCATTACAGGAGAACTGATTCCACTTTCAAAGACATAAATTCCAGCAGCGGGACCAGAGCGAATCTGCAGCATTTGTGGAATATCATTTTCATTTGGCTTAATAGCGGTCTGGGCTTTGAATTTAGACAGTCAGTCCAGAGTTTAACGCAAAAGGCAATACTTAAGTGATAGCTGACGTAAATAATTTCCATTGATTGAGCTATGGCTTCACCATTAATATTCCATAAGTAATATTTTAGTTTTTTACCAGTATCAAACACCATAACGGTAGTCTTTGCAGGATTCGGTCTGAGATTATGTTGAGTTACAAATTCCCCAAATAACTGCAGCTTTTTCTGAAGGCCTGATGGAGTAAGATCGAACAAAAAAATATCGTCAGCAAAGGCTAAGCAATGCATCCTCAGGGAAGACAACCCTGGCAGCAAACATATTACAGTTCTTCCAAAGTTCATCTAGATCACACAAATACAAATTAAATAAATTTGCTGCCAGGTTGCATCCTTGCTTCAATCCTAAAGCAACGACATAGATTCCGTCATAGCACCCCCCTGAGTAATTCTAACCTTGTATGAGCTACTTGTATGAAGTTTGGCAATCCAGTAAATCAGGCACTCCAGAATGCTTAGGTTTAACATCTTCCATAACAAACTTCGAACTACAGTGTCAAAAACTGCAGACATATCGATGAAAGCCATACAGATTGGGCTAAATTCCTTAGTTTTGGTTCCTGCTAACAGATGTGCCATTATTGTGGCATTTAACGTTGTACTTATTGCCCTTCTTGCCCTTGGAATTTTCGAGTATATATTATGTAGCGCAATATGTTTTTCCAAATCATATAAAATTAGAATCGAAAAAACCTTTGCAGCAGCATCTGTTAGTGAGATTGGCCTATCATTTTTCGGATTTGCTGGATCGCCCTTTTTATAAATCGGGACTAGAATAGACGTCACCCACGTCTCAAGTAGTGTTGAATTCAAGAAGATTTGATCGAATTTAATTTTCAGTATCTTTGCCCAGAAGGTTGGATCTGCCTTGTAGACGCTGGGTGGAATACAGTCTGGACCCGCTGCTCTTGAGTGGGAAAGCTTATTAATGGCCCATTCGATGTCTAGAATAGACCACTTAAAGAATTGCACAGCTGAACTTGGAGTTAATCATAGGTAATGTTAATAAATTGAGCTGGTAGTTGACTTTCCCCCAATGAATTCCCTCCAAGTTTCAGCTGGTATAATATTTTTGGAGTCCTCGCTTCTTCTGCAGTCACAACTCTTAATTGCTGACCAAATGGCGGCAGTATTGTGCTGACAAATTAATCTAATGGTTTCACAGTTCCGTTTATTGTGACCCAAAATATGGATGCCTTTTACCTTCTTATATATTTGTAATATTCTTTTTTAAGTTAAGATAACTGTTGGGTACTTATATGTTCCCTTTGAAGCATTCTCAGATCTCTATTTTTTTCACGTTGTAGCATTTTAAGATCATAATCAAACAAATGTTTAGTAGAAGCCTGTCGTGGTTTCTGCTTTGCAACAAGATAGGACTGGGCAGTGGAAACTGAGATAGAAACACTCCTGTCCAGGAACTGCAGGCAATAGAGGTCAGGCGTATGAAATTCTTCCTTTTTGTTTAGATCTGCTGAAACCCTGAAAGCTAATTGTTGGCCTAGTACTGGGCTCCATCTAAGAGAAATAGGTAAGCCATCTGTTTCTAATACCTGCAGAAACTCATTAGTGCTGAGTACAGTGTATGGGATGTCTAGGGATAATTGAGTAGGTGCATGATCACTATCGGTAATTTTGTGTATCTAACCGGCTCTATTATTTGTTCTAGTGAATATGACGCACAAAAAAAGTAAATCATGGAACATGCCAAACCACGTTTCCATGTAAATGAGGGTGACAGTTCCATACATCAGACATAGGACATTTCCCAATCTTTGAAATGGGACTTCCATCTTTCACCCCTAATTACAGTCCTCATGTTCCCATCTTTTTTACGACTGTTCGTCTCATCCAGCCCCACAAGGCAAGATGAATTGAAATCTCCTCCTATGATGATTTCGATGCTAGTGTTGTGGATAAATGCATTTTCAAGACAAAAAATCAATATCGTCAAACAATTCATATGTCATATTTCAGGGGATTCCAGTAGATACTAATAAGTAATAATGAATTAATTGTTCTTCCTTTCAATCTCACAGAAACCGCCAATAAATGGGCAGATGAATACATAAGTGTGGTTTGACATTCAAGCTTGTTATCGATAGAGATAGCAAGGCCTTCGGGAGGGCGACCCTCCAGGGCCTTGATGGCGTATGAACAATAGGTTGGAAAGCCTGGTAAGACCAAGGCATCAAGTTTCATCATTTCCTGAAGCAAAATAACATTTGGAGTTTTAGCGGAAGTAAGTGAAGAAAACCACCTAGCTACATTTAGATGGCCACATGAGTTCCATGAGAGTACAACCAGCTTCGTATTCCTCTGGAGGTAGTTCATAATATTGCCTGGATTGGCAGCAAAAATTGTTCTCAATAAGGGCTCAATCCATGACAAGTCCATATTATTCCCAGCAATAGATAGTAATTGTGAAATACATGACTTCTCATCTTGTCTACCACCAATCTCTCCATTTAAAGGCCCCCCCGTCAGACATTGGCTAAATGGCTGGAACTGCAAGAATTCAGTTGCAGCATTCTCATCATTAAACGTGCGAAGTGTAAAGCCTAAGTCCAGCAGTTCTCTTCTATAAGACCAAATAAACTTAAGCACATTCTCAGAAAATAAGTGACAAGTCATCCTATAGTTATTATATAGTGGCAAAGAAATCCTCTCAAGTCTTTAGAAGTCAGTATTCTTAGTGATGGAATACAGTATAATAATTCAAGCAAGTAGCTACGATTAATTCTTGCCTTTCCTAGGATATCTGGACAGCCTTCAAACCTAATCATATTGATCCCACTTCTATGAGATTGCTCTGAAGATCCATCCGATTGCCTATTGGGTATAGAATTCTGCCTGGCCATCCCATCTGTTTGTGGAATATTAGTGGTATAATCCCCACCAACAGATGAGCTGGCAGTTGCAGTTGATGTTCCCTGTACACCAGGATTTGTCATGTTGCATGGTATGGAGTTATTTAATATATTTTGTGTTTCAGGAAGAGGAATGCCCATCGTCATGGGGTTTAGCAATGTTGTTAAAGTTTCTGATGTTAACACTCCGTCTTTTAGAGCTTTTTTCAAATCATCAAAATTGTATCCCTGGGTTTGCTCCTTTAAGGCAATAGATGACAGAGACAGCCCGTTTCCCATCATGTACGTGCTGGTATGTCGCAGGGACATCATTCCCACCACCCTCCGTGTTGAGAATTGGACAAGTCATGGCAATTTGGGTTTCTATCTCAACATGGGAAGCATTCGGAACAAGTAGTGTGGTTGAATCATAGCTATTACTCTGTGACGATTTATTATCTAAGTGGACTTCACTTAATTGCCTACATTTACCAGAGCCAGTGATTACTATGGGGGGAATCCAACATTAGTTGGTTACTCACTGTAGATAATAGAATTGTGGCAAATGTCTGAATACAGGCAATTTTGATCAACCTTGTGGCCACTAATTCCATTTAGATGACTGATAGTGTTGTCACAGGTGTCAGTTGTCTGACCTACTATACCATGCTGTGTATTCTTGTGTGTACATTTCCTACCTTCAATCGGAAAGTAGTTGATTAGCATTTTCTGGATTTTCCCTACTTCCACCAGGGGCTCAGAGGACAGTCCTTTTTTCATTGCTCCATTTTGGTCAAAGTTCCCCAAGGATAATAGTCTAGAGTCCCCCTTTAACGGGATTGAATGGAGTTTCTTTTCTTATGGTCCAACCCATTTTGTGTCGAGCAGCTCAACGGCTCCTTTTTTTCATTGTTACAGATGAGATTGGCTTTCTTTAGTAAGTTGGCCAATATCAATTATATCATGCCCCAAATCAATGTTAGAAGTATCTTTATTGTCAGATTTCAATGCTTTACCGTTTCCTGCTTTAATATTAATAGTTTTGTTATGTTTTTCATTTGCAACTCTTCTTTTTTTTCAGCCCGTTTGATTGCACGCAGCTGATGTTTTTTAGTACGCTGCGACAGAAATCCAGGCCTTTCATTATCGGGCTCACCAGGAGCTTCACCATTTTTTTGTTGGTCTATTATATTAGTAATCGTCGAGGGGCTATCCAGTAGCTCCTCCCGCTGTGGTGCCGAATGGATAGTTACATCAGCATTGGTTTGGCCAAAGTAAGTTCTTAAATCCGCAATAGCAAGATTCATTATCTTAATTTCATCCACCAATTCTGCCAATGAATGGGTTGAGATCAGATTATTGTGAGGGTTAGGTACATTATGGACATCTACATTCAAGCCTTCGCTTGTTCCCAATGGGAAATGCTCAATACATTGTGAACCCTGCTCATGAGTAATTTTAAAATTTGAGGCTACAGCTATATCACATTCATTGCCATTTTTGCGACAAGATTCCCTTGCCAATTCAAAGCCTTCCAAGCGATTAAGTTTGGTAAGGATGACATTGATAGAATATTTGATGTCGCGCATCTCCAGGTGCGTGACATCGTGACCTTTGTCTAGCAGGTCTAAAATGCGAATAAACACTGGAAATATACGTGGACCCTGAGAGTCTGGAGTGGATGATAGGTTTAGATTGGGAACACTACCATGTGAAATATTGGTGGTAGCCTCTTCATCTATCATATGAGAATTATCAGACTCTGCCAGGGGCTATTTTAAGACATCGCTGGGTATTATTTTAACGGTATCTAAGGCATTTGTACATTTGTTCATTTGAGTGATAATCTTATTATTATGGCTAAGCACAGAGGTTCCACGAGATCGTGGGATTAGAGGGGTCAAAAGGCCAATTGACAAACGAACACGCTTATCCAATTGCGCCCAAATCAAACAGAAACTGATGTTCCAGTTAGACTCACTTTTAGCAACGGGGTTGGTGGGTAAACCAGATGTGTTTTATTGAGCCGGTGTACCTTTTGTTATAATGGGATAGTACATAAATTCCATGTCTAGTATTTCCTGTGTAGGAAACCCAGACATGGATAAATTAATGGAATCCTTTGCAAATTGTCGCTCTTGAGCAGTAAGCGGGGGCTGTATTTTTATAGTCCCATCTACTGACTCCTTATCACTCCTAAAGATGGTTCTGGTAAGGAGTGTTCCCTCCTCGTCGTCATTACCACATTCATTGCCCATTATACTGGCACCCAGATCAATAACGCTCCTTTCTTCTACCAGATTGGGGCTTTTGATTGAGTCGAGATTGGTATTCTGAGAGATTACTTGATCAGTACATCTCCGGCCACTAGCCATTTTTCCCACCAACTGATCGAATCAGTTAGTGTATAATAGTAAAAAAAAATACACAAAGATCGCTTATAGTACTTGGTAACTGCCAAATAACAATATTTTAACTATGGCACCAAGCATTCACCAAACAATTCCTACTCCCCCTCTCACCGTTGCACCCAAACCCCACAACACCACACTTCCAAGCACTTCGAATGCACGCGCACCGAAGTATAAGTTGGATGCTGGGATGACCGGGGCGGGGCTAGTTCACGCAATGAATCTAGATGGAGAAAAAAAGAAACTAATGTGCGTAAGGCTCAGGGATTCAGGTAAACCCAATCACAGTTGCTATAGAATTCTGCACAGCCCAGCCCACTTGTAACAGCCCAGCCCACTTACAAAGAAGCGTGTCGCGGGATACAGTTAGCACAGTAATTACTTTGGATAGTTGAGTCCTTTTAAGTCCTTTGGCACGTTTCGCGTGTTAAATAAGGGCTGCCCTTCACCTCCTCCTTACAGCCTTATGAGTTCCTTTGATGGCAAACAAAAAGTCAGCGGAAACAGATCACAAGTTGCATGGAGTCCCCACCACAACACCACACTTCCAAGCACTTTGTATCTTTGATTATATACAGAGATGGAGTTCTCCTCTGTTTTGAAACAGTTTGGTATCAAGGAAGACCAGACCTAGCTCTTATCTTAAAAACTCCCATCGATGTAGAAAGAGGCAATTTCAAAATCCTTCGCCAGAAAAATCCCTCTAGTCGATTGAGCTAGGCTTCATCTCTCATAGTTAATACCTCTAGTGTATAAAGCACAGCAGGGCAGAAACACGGTTTGTAGAAAGTCAAAACACCATCCACAGTGTACCCTGCTGTCTGTCTGGCAAATTTACTGAAAAGATAGTGTTACTCACCAGTTGCTGAACTGGTCGGGGCGTTGCTCGACCTTGGGATAACCGAAGAGGGAGCGGCTCCGGAAAGTATTCAGTCTAAGCTGGAGTGTACAAAGGTACGATCCAGAACCAGACCTCCTCAACTCGAGGACCTCTTTAAGGCAATATACCCCTCTGCTGAATAACAAAACAGTCAGAGGAATCGATTAACCAAAAGACCGGGGAGAACCACACCGCCAAACCCAGGCTGTAAGAAACAAAAGCACAATATTACGCCACTGATTTGGAGACAACTGTGTAAATTCAAGATCAGACCAACAAACAATACCTGATAAGGTTTGATAGGACTCTAAGGCAATTTAGGATGGTTTGTCTGGAAACAAGAAGACCAATAGGTGTTTTCGGGTAGCGAAAGTACTAACCAACGGGAGGAGAAAATAACAAACAGGAAGGTTAGTGTAGGAAAACTACCCCGAACGGCACGAGGGTCGCAAACTAGATCCGGGATGGTGCACTACAGGAAAGCGTTCAGAAAGTGCACAGATGCTGATTGAAAAGTTCCAAACGCAGAAGTTCACACAATGGTTCCAGGAAGAAAGGAGTTGGTCAAAAAAGACTGTTCATGTGTTCATGCATTCCCCATAAACCGTGACTACCAAAATGTGGAATGTTTCAGGCTGAGTATAGTGAAGTATAATAAAGCAATGTGATGGTAGAACTGAATTCCGAACACTGTGGTGGTCGGTTGAAGGGAAGCGGGCCAGCAAGAAGGCTTAACTTATCAACAAAGGCAGCGTGAGGTCTCAACAGGTAGGCGGAACAGCTGCTGAGGAGACCGCTACAAGGAGCGGCGCGCCGGCAGAATCGCTTGCCTGAAGGAACGAAGGCAGCGAGGATTATCGGCACACAGGAGGAACCGCTGCCGAAAAAGCCGCTGCAAGGATGCTGCAAGCCAGGATGGTACGTCAAATCCAAGGGGTAATCCAATAAGAAGGTCAAAAAACGTTCCGAGTTCAATAGTGGAAGAGATTCTGGATCAAAGGAATTGAAGTAATAACGCTAATTAGAAGCAGCGTTTAATCCTTTGGCACTTGTATTTGAAGAGGAAAAGGAGGCGTCACCATGCGCGTATTGCACGTAAACGTTGTCACGTGACTACCCGAAACACGGGCAGCGGAAAGGCCACGTCTCCATGGTAATCTCCAGCGTTGCTAGATTGGAGATGCCTGGAGACGGGGAAGGCGGCGGTGGTTCATAACAGATGGGTGAGCTGTCGTGCTGTTCTATCTTTAGCTTCCATCATTATTATTGAATGTATATCCAGTGTGTCGGGATAGGCTGCTCTCGAGGCAGCCCAAGCTTTAGCCTAACAGTCTTTAAAATGTGCGCCATCATGATGGTCATCGACCATTCATACCCCTGAGTAACCTGCCTTTTTCCAAATATGCGGCAAACGAACGTTTCATGTCTCCTACTACTAGTGCAATGCCTGCAGTCTGTTTTTAAGCGCGTATATCCACTTTCCTACTCCTGCCACCAGCGACTACAGGGCCTTCATGAAATCTTCTATCCATGTGTGGCCAGGGCACATACTGTGCTCTGCGGGGACCTTTCTCCAGCATTGGATCTTTCATGGATTCACATGCTTAGAATATTCCCCGTCAGGCTGGGAACCCTCGTAAAGAAGTTTTCCATAGGAACATTTTTTGACACTTTTGTGTCCTATCTACGTCGTTTTGGCCCGCTTATGCCTGTGCCAATAGGACGTAGTAGTATAAATAGCCCCGCCCCCGCGGCTCCCTTCATATTTCAACTGTCTACCATCGGCGCAGGCTATTCCTACGATTATTTCATCGAGTCAAACAACGGCTGTGGAGAAAATGGCATTGTCGACAGTGGCCCCTTCGGAAGGTTGGCAACCAGAGATTTATGACCCGGTCTTGCCTGTGGCCTTGTTACAACAAGAAGCGGCCTTCTCCATCTCATCTGTAGAGGATGACCGTGGCCCGATAGTACGTCCATCGGATCTTGGATTGCAGGGGGTCAATTCATTGATGGTCTCGAGTGAACGTAGTATACCAGTCACCATGCCTTTTCTGAATCCCCAGAAGCTATTGGGCTGTTTGGACGCACAATTACCTCAAGTTAGTGTTCCGGCAATAGTACATGCTACGCCGGCTGACGAGGAGCCAGGTCCAGCTCCTCGATCAACGGCTAGAGTACCAACAACTCTTCCGGTTAGCGAAGATCGTTCTCGCTCACACCTGGAAGGAGGAGAACTACCAGAGTCTGAGTCAGTACGAGAAGAGTCTTTGTCAGATGTATCATCTTTCCCCTCAAGAGACCCGACATGGGAATCGGAAGCTGAGGTGGAAGCTCCAAGAAGCCCGGCTGAACCATTGCCGCTGGATGACATCGGTTCCTTCCACGCAATGATGGGAAAAGCACGCACAGAGTTTGGCCTGGGCCCGGAGGAGGAAAAGAAAGGCTGTTTCTTGTTTGATCATATGGGCAAGAGAAGGAAGTTGGTGTTTTCGATCCCCATTTTAGACCACATCTGGCAAGAAGGGTTACGAACCACGCTTCATCCGTCTCGGAACCGGCAATTAAAGGACGACTGGAAAAGAAGTTCAAAGCTCCGGAGTCCAATCCAAAGTGTTTATCGTCTCAACCTTCCCCGGAATTGGTCGTATCGGGAGCTGCGGCCAGGAAGGCGAGGTCACAGCATAAATGCACGACCCCCCCGGACAACGAGGCCAGGAGGCAAGATGCTTTTGGCAGGAGCAACGACAGTAAAGGCAGCCAACTATAGCTATTATGGCTAGATATGACAGAGAAATGTGGCATTGTCTCGCCCCTATCCTGGAACATCTACCAGAAGAACACAGGAAGTCGGCTATGTTGCTGGTACGTGAGGGGGAAGAGGTGTTCAATCACTCAATTAACATCGCCGTAGATCTGGCAGAATCAGGTTTTAAACAAATCAGTAACGGAGTGGTTTTGAGGAGGCAAGCCTGGCTTAAGTGTAACACCTTTAGACCAGAAGTACAATACAAGGTGCTTGATATGCCATCCGAAGGGGAGCAATTGTTTGGGGAGAAAGTGGACGAGGCCTTGAAAGGCATGAAAGAAGACTTGTATACTGCTCGCTCTCTTGGAGCCCTTCAAAGTGGCAGAAATATTCATTCTTTTGTCCCTTCAGAGGGGCATCAGGTAACTCCCGATTTGGATCATTTAGGGACAGAGGTTTCAGTAGACCATCCTACTCCTCTCAAGGCTACAGACGAGCGGCCCAAGCAACTCGTAGAGGCCGAGACTATCAGGCTTCAAGAAGAAGAGGAGGTTACTCATCGTCCACGAAGGACAAACCATCTAAGACGCAGCAATGACAAGCTTCAGGACGTCCTGGGAGGCAGTGTCTCGTCGACTCAGCGAATAACATCAGACCGATGGGTTTTAGACACAATACATCTGGGCCACTCTCTACAATTAAAGGACAAGCCACCACACATTCCACCTGTGTTTTCGGCGCAACCCCATCTTCAAATACTACAGCAAGAGGTGGCGCTTATGTTAAAGAAAGGGGCTATAGAACTGGTCCCGGTGGCAGAGAGAGGGCAGGGAGTGTACCCCCGTTACTTCGTTGTCAAAAAACCCAACGGCAAGTGGCGACCCATTCTAGATCTGCGAGATCTCAACAAGACACTAAAGAATCTGAAATTCAAGATGCTTACGCTTCAGGAGGTTATCCGATCTATACAACCAGGGGATTCTTTGGCATCGTTAGACCTGCACAACGCCTACTTTCATATACCAATGCGTCAACGACACAAAAAATGTCTGCTTTTCGTAGTCGGACAACCCACTATCAATTCAAAGTACTCTGATTCGGACTGAAGTCATCTCCCAGGACGTTCACAAAATGTTTGGCTCCAGTAGCGGCTTGGCTAAGGAAAGAAGGTCATCATGTTAACCCTTATCTGGACGATTGGTTGGTAAGGGGATTGTCTCCAGTGATAGCACAAAGTTTGAAGGCCACCATGTTCCTTCTGCAGTGATTGGGCTTCACGATAAACTTCGAAAAGTCCTCCTTAACTCCCTCAAGGACCTTGGTATTTCTAGGTGCGGAGTTCCAGGCGCAGTCAGGATTGGTGAAACCATCCGTGGAGAGAGTTTTCAAACTACGACACAAGGCAATGGAGTGGAAAGTCAACACCAGAGTGCCAGTAAGAAAGTACATGTCCCTATCGGGGGCTATGGCGTCATGTATCCCCTTAATAAACAACTGTCGTCTCTTCATGAGACCGATACAAGAATTCTTGGCGGACTGATGGTCCCAAAGTCGAGGACTATGGTCGCACAAATTGACCATCAGCAACAAGCTTGAGTTCCAGATGACGGTGGTGACGGATGCTTCTCTGACGGGATGGGGAGCTCATCGGGAGTCCCTGCAAGGTCGGTGGTCATCGGAGGAGTCTACCCTTCACATCAACGTGCTGGAGTTGAGGGCGGTGCGTTGGGCCCTGAAATCTTTTCTACCACGCATAAAGGGATCGGTCATACGGATACTGACGGACAATACAACAACAATGTTTTACCTGAGAAAACAGGGAGGTACTCACTCCAGAACCCTCTCGACCGAAGCCCAACACATATGGCATTGGGCCCTCAAACAGAAGATGCATATAGTGGCTTTCTACCTGCCAGGAGTAGAAAATGTACAGGCGGACTCTCTCAGCAGAGAAATGAATCGACTGCACGAATGGGAATTGAACTATCAACAACTAGAGAAGGTCTTCAGAGAATGGGGCCGCCCTGCCCTGGATCTCTTTGCAACGAGGGAGAACAAGAAGTGCTCGCAATACGCGAGCAGGTGGCCACAACCCGACTCACTGGAGGAAGCATTCTCCTTCCTGTGGACGGACAAGTTTATGTATGCGTTCCCGACATTTCCACTCATACGTCGGACTCTACAATGGCTTCACAAATATCCATGTCGTGTGATCCTGGTGGCCCCGTACTGGGCGAGACAAGCATGGTTCTCCGATCTACTTCAGTTATCAATAACGAAACCAGTGAAGTTCCAGAAGATCCCGAACCTTCTATCTCAGGACAAGGGAGCAGTTTGGCATCATGATCAGGACGCCCTCAGCCTGATGGCCTGGCTCCTGACTTCTCCGAGTTTGGGTCACTAACAATTTCATCGGACTGTCGGATTTTACAAGCGGCAAGAGCTCCGTCCACGAACGCTTCGTATGCGTGCAAGTGGAAAAGATTCTGCATGTGGTGCAGGGATCAGCCAGGTTTGCAACCGCTAAACATCATGCCAGAACAGCTTCTGCTATACTTGCTGCTCTTAGCACAAAAGGGTTTATCTTTTTCTTCGATCAAAGTTCATCTTGCAGCTATTTCGAGATTCACTCGGAAAAGACATTCAATACCATTATTTAGTGACCGGTTAATCATTTCCTGAAAGGCTTATTTCGAACTTTTCCTCCAACTAAAAAGTTTCCTCCGAACTGGAGTCTTAACCTGGTGTTGGCAGCGCTAATGAAGGCTCCTTTCAAACCTATGTCATCGGCATCATTAAAAATGTTATCGTTGAAATTAGATTTTCTGGTGGCTATTACTTCGGCACACGGCTTTCAGAACTCCAGGCGTTAGTTATTGACCCACATACTTGAGATTTTTCAAAGATAAGGTGGTATTGGCAACCAACCCTCATTTCATACCTAAAGTTCCAACCATGTTCCACAAGCATTCTTCTATGGTACTACCAACATTCTTTCCAACACTATCATCTGTCGCGGAGAAAACTCTCCACACACTAGATGTGAAAAGAGCTCTGAGATTTTACCTCCATCGTACTCTAAATCTTAGAGGTACAACACAACTATTTGTGGCTTATGGCCCTTCGGCAAAAGGAAAAGTGATCTCAAAACAAGGACTGGCCCACTGGGTATCATCTACGATTGCTTTTTGCCATTCGAAATCAGGAAAACCGCTGGAAAACCGTCCAAGAGCCCATTCGACGAGATCCACTTCGTCGTCGGCAGCATTGTGGTCCGGAATTCCGCTGGGAGATATCTGTAAAGCGGCATCCTGGTCGGTGCCACATACATTTACCCGATATTATTGCCTCGAGCAACAACATGCAGAGGATATACAGATGGGACGAGCAGTCCTACGACACCTGTTTCAATAAGGTAAGCCCCGTAGAGGGGTATATCCTTCTATCAACATACCTTAATGTGTTGTCTTGCAGTTAATGTACTATGACTTGAAATTCAGCCATGGCAAAATGCACGTGTGGCTATGATGATATTGGTTTACATACACACCTCCAAAATTGGGGGTACTGCTATACAATCTAAGCATGTGAATCCATGAAAGATCCAATGCTGGAGAAGGGAATAGTTTCTTACCTGTAACTCCATTTCTCCGGCATTGGTATCTTTCATGGATTCACATGCGCCCGCCGGCCTCCCCTGCATGCAAACCATATATACCCCATACTACTTTGGGGGTTAAAATCTGAAGGGAGCCACAGGGGCGGGGCTATTTATGCTACTACGTCCTATTGGCGCAGGCGTAAGCGGCCCAAAACGACGTAGATAGGACACAAGTGTCGAAATGTTTTCCTATGGAAAACGTCTTTATAAATATACCGAGGGTTCCCAGCCTGACGGGGAATATTCTAAGCATGTGAATCCATGAAAGATACCAATGCTGGAGAAATGGAGTTACAGGTAAGAAACTATTCCCTTATGTAACAATGGAAACTGTTTACACCTGCTTAGCCGATAACTTCCTTCCCCTTCGTTTCTCCTTCACCACCGCCATGCGACCTGGTAATGCTCTCAGCCTTGGACCCTGCATACTGTCTACTCTCGGTGTGACCCTCGGCTGTGTCTCATATCCCTGTTCTCATCTGTTTTCCATTCCTCCTCCTCTGCTACTCCTGCATCACATCTGACCTGATGGACTCATCTAAACTATCCACCCGTGGTAGTCCCTCTGGATAGCACAGAGTTATTGGAGTCTTCTCTGTGGCTGTGTTGGCTTCTACCGGTGTTAGAAGCACCAAGGTTCTTTCAGGGACTTTGTCCAGAGTGGTCACCAAGGCCTTTCAGGTTTGTACCAGTGCAATCAACGAATACCTCCTGAGGTCTAGTACTGGGTCCTTCAGACCCAAGGTGATGCCTCTGCATCGAAAATCTACAGGTCTCAAACAGTCCAAGCATCTTCGACCTATGAGAGCAAGCTCTGAGGATTTTCATTCTTTCACCGGGGCTCACCCTGAGGGTCCTGCAGGACCTCAGAAGAAGCAGACATCTGCATTGAGCAAGACTCCCTCCGTCTCTAGCCTTTCTTCAGATACAGGTTCCAAAACAGTTCTTGCATGTGAATCAATGCAACTTCCTTCTAAGGAGGGGACACCATTACAGGGCCAGCGACCAACTCCACTTAAAATGTCTTCCATAGACCAAGCCAACATAAGGATTCTGCTATCATAAGGTTTCCTGGTCATTTGAGGACAATTCAGAAATCTCATCACAGAAAACCTTCTCACACCCTGCTTTTCCAATGGTTATCATTGACGATTTTGTAAGAGTGGAATGGAATCCAATATCAATCTCTTAACCCATACCATCTTCGTCCCTCAGATTTGGGGCGCCCCCTCCGGTTAGACAACCAACATGTTATCTGTGAACACCTTCATCTTGGTCTCCATAAACTGCCTCATCTTGGAGTTCCTCCGCTGCGGCGCCTTCGACAGCCTTGGAAGATAGATTTTCTTTTTGAAAAATGTCAGAGGATTATGAACCATAATCAATGAAAGGTTCTTTCAAAAATCTGATAAAGGAAGTTACCCCTCAGGTGGTACCAGCACCACAGGCACCTGCAGCTCCCGTAATACCTATGGCCACAGCTACCTCGTTCCACTAATTGTTATGGCCCCAGTTACAATGGCCTCGGATTGCAGCCTTACCCATTCCGGAGGTGCATCAGGGTTCAGTACCAGGGTGACAGAACCCACAAAGACCCGGACACACGGGCAGACACCAAAGCTGGTAATGACGAAAGCGAGGAGGAAGTATTATCGGCAAAGGCATTTCATAACAGGATGGTAGGGGTTCAGGACTTTTTAGGGTTTGCTGTACCATAGATGTCTGCCTCAGAGCCCAGAGTCCTTTCAGGTGTCCTGTCACCAAGTCTGACAGGACTGAAATTCCCTTGCAGAAGAATGTGCGTGCTGAGGGCAAGTCCATTTGGAAAAATCCTCACTCAGTCGTAACTACCAGTAAGAGGACTGATGCCCGATATTGGTAATTGTATTTGGGCACCCCAAGCTTATTCTGAAACCTGCAACCACAGTTGTCAGTAGTGGAATCGGATGTATACGATTTGGCTGTGACACAATTGTTTGCGGCCAAATTGGCTGTGGTAAATGCAGATGTGAAGACAATTTTGCCACATCCAAATCTGGCCAAACTTAAACCCCCCCCCACACCCTCCAATACATTCCCTCACCGACCGCTACTTACCTTTTTGACATCTGCTCATCTTCTGACCTGGTGGCCTCGGATCCGTCCCTCCTACGTGGGTCAGATCCAACTCTGCAGGGTCTGCTTTTCTTTTTTTTGTCCCCTGCCTTCAAACCTCCGGAAGCGGGAGGCACCCCTGCTACACCCAAAGGCCATCACTACCAAATGTGGAGAGCGGGGAACACCCTGCACCACCTGCTCCCCATGTTTGGTAGTGATTACCCAATCTGATAGTTCCCAAATGAACGAATGGTACAGGCCGAATTCGGCCTGATTTACCATATGATCAATTGTAAACAATCAGTTTGGGTACTACGTTGGCGTCTGCAACAATGTTTTCAAAGTCGACTTCGTTTGCCACTCAAGGTTCCAGCCCACTCTCCAAGGAGGATAACGTTTTCGAGGCCTACAGCAAGAGGCTTCAGCAAGCTAACTCTGACATCCTGTTGTCAACGGCTAATCACCGATTATGACTAGAAATTGCACATTTTTAACAATATTTACCACAAGAGAAGATAGCAGCTTTTTAATCTGGGCTTGCTGACGCTAATCTCCTTGCACAAGATCTTAGAGAGACAGCTGCTCATCACATTGATACGGCCAATAGTCTTAGATCGACACCAATAGCAATTGCTCTGTCAGCTTGGGCAAGAGCCATCCATTTCAAAAGGGGCGTTCAAAATAAGATTCTATACTTCTTTTGAGGGAAACAAATTGTTCCATTCTTCAACAAATGAGGAGCTTAACCAGAAGAAAACTTCTGCAGCTTCAGTACTTTGTATTGACAAAGAGTCCCCAAAAACCATTTCAAACATCCAGGCAACCACGATCGGACTTTAAAAGTAAATGTTTCGGTGGGTTTCGTACTTACCATGAGAGGAAGGGCTGACAGCCAGATATATCGCCCAGTTTTCAGAAAAGAAAGCAGCAGAAAACCTCCAACAGAGAGCTGCCTCCCCAGCATCATCTTCCGATGCAAAGAAACAATGATTTGCACATCCACTCTTCCCTGATCGGGGGCAGAATTTCAAACTTGCACCACATATGGCGTACCATCTCAAAGGATTCCTGGACCCTGTCAGTTGTCAGGTGGGGTTTGAGGTTACCCATTCCCTCCTGCCCTCCATCTGCCTAACACAACTAGGATCGCCCACTCTCCTTCAAGAAATTGCAATCTTTTGGCAGTCAAGGCGATAGCGGAGGGTCCTCCCCTCAGGAAAGGGGGTCTACTCTCTCCTTTTTACTGTACCAAAGAAAAACTAGGCAGGCCTTCCGGACAATGTTGGACCTTTCCTATATAAACCTATACCTTCCACCTAGAAAAATTAAAGATGGTTACTCCAGCTCATATTCTGAATGCCCTCAACTGGGATGATTGGTTGTGCGCAGTGGATCTAAAGGATGCATATCTGCATGTTCCAATCTACGATTCGCACAAGAAATTGCTCGGATTTTCCCACAGCAGCATTTTCAGTATTGTGTTCTCCGGTTCAGACTCGATGCCGCCCCCAGAGTATTAACAAATCGGATGGCTCCCATAGCAGCAAATCTAAAGACAAAGGGAATACACATTTATCCCTACTTGGACGAATGGTTTGTTGGATCGGAAACATGCATAGGGACATCCATTCTAGAGCAGCCACTAAAATTGCTATTCAGTCTGGGGCTGTCTGTCAACCACTGAAATTCTTGGCTGGTCCCAAGGTAGAACATCCCCTCCATAGGTTTGAGATGGTATATGACAGCGGGCAGAGTGTTTCTCACAGAACAGAGGATACAAGACATACAGCATTTGATTTTACACTTTCTAGTAGGGAAAGCCACCTCAGTTTTGTGTTTATAACACCTTCTTGTCCTAATTGTAGCATCTATTCTGGCCCTACCTCTAGCCTACCTCAAGATGAGGCTTGTTTAGTTGCATTTAGTGGATTCTAGGTACGAAGTGAAGTAGCTTCAATGGAAAAGGATTCAGATTCACCCCCACCTTGAGACCAGACATGCTGTGGTGGATAGACGAGATGAATCTACATTTAGGAGTTGCTTTTCAGGACCCTCCTCATTTGCACACCATAACGTCAGATTTCCTCCCTTACTGACTCAGGAGCCACTGGGGCAATTTCAAAGTCGCTCCAGCAAATTTTCCTAAGATGGGGTCCCCTCTCGGGTAGATCTTTTTGCGACATCTCAAAACCACAAGTGTCCACAGTTTGCAGCTCTCCTGTGACAGGATCCAGAATCCCTTTGGACAGTGAAGCATGCTATGCATGTCCCTCATTTCCTCTGATTCTGAGGATTGGGTCAAAATTTATAATGTCGGTTCACTGCACTCTGATATTAATAGCACCAAACGGGTCAACCCAAATTTGGTACTCTGACCTGCTGCCCCTGAGTGCTCATGGCCCATAGATACTTCCCATGACTCAGGATCTCTTATCACAGCAGATGCTAAATGTGTTCCACCCCTCCCTGATATCATTGAGTTTAGCAGCCTGGTACCTGAGCAGTTGGTATTTGCTGGGTTGGGCCTGCTAGATGACAATATAGCTATTATGCAAGCTGCAAGGAAACCGTCTACGAAGACCCAGCGTAAGAGCAAATGCACTCGTTTATGCCTTTTGGATGCTGGGGCACACTCTAAATCCTCACCATCCTTACTTGGACAATATCCTGCCTATTGTGTCTTACTTGGCCTTGACAGAAGTTGGTTCCCTGGACCTTACAGTATCGACATGAAACCCTATTATCAAAACACACTTTCACGGTCTAATTAGGCTTTACCCTCCAGTGTCTTCACACAGTCTGGGATCTCGCTATAGAATTGTCAGCACTATCCCATAAATCGTTTGAGCCCATGTCAATAACAGACATAAAACTAGTTTAATGGAAAACAACTGTTTTGGTTGCCATAACTTCGAGCTCGAAGAATTGGCAAAATTCAGGCGCTGTCTGTGTCCAAGCCTTACTCTATATTTCATGAAAATAGATTGGTCTTAGAAAACACCTACATTTCTACCCAAGGTTGTGTCTTCTTTCACTTTAATCAAGTGGTAGCTTTACCTGTGTTTTTTCCCTCACCCCAGACTGCAGGTGAGGGAGTGCTTCATTCACTTAATGTTTGGCGGGCACTGGAATTCTATCTAGACTGCTAGCTGGCATACAGGAAATCGGACAGCTTGTTGGTGTCCTGTGGAGGTGCAGGTTTCAAAGGCCACCATAGCCAGATTAATTGCCTATTTTATTGCAGAGGCATACAAACTGGTACTGTCCTTTTCTGTGAAGAGTTTGCATGCTTAAGGAATTCGAGCTAAAGCAACAGCAGTGACATTTCAAAGAAGCCTTCCACACAGTCATTAGTAAAGCAGCAACTTTTGTCTTCCCCTTCGGTGTTCTGCAAACATTACTGTATGGCTACCGCAGCCAGATAGAATGCTAGATTTGGTTAGGCAGTTCTGTAGAACCTTTTTGCTTGAAATAATTTTCCAGACAGATTAATGCTTTGTAATCTCCCATAAATTATGGAGGAAAGGGTACTAGATGTAGGAGCAAGAATAGGTTACTCACCGTAGTTACTTCTGTACTCCTAATCCACAGTCCCCTTTCCTGCTGCCCCACCCGCCATCCCTCTATAAAGAATTAGTGAGTTAGTTTTCCCATATAGCAGATTCAAGGACTGGCGGGTGTTGCCGGTGGGTCGGCGGAGCTGGCCAGGCCCATGCCTCTGTGCCTCACGCACAACACAAACGTTTTTAAAAGAGAAATTCATTTTGTGCTATGCAAAAAAAGTACAGTTCCTCTCTCATAGGACATACACCCATAACTATGGAGAAAAGGGAGCTATGCACTAGGAAGTACAGAAATCACTATGGTGAGTAACTTGTTATTTGTTTACCATCTACATGGAACCCATGGGTGACCTTGTCTGCGGGTTGGTCTCGACGTGCACCTGAGATTCGGATCTATTGTAGGGTGTCCTCTCCTGCAGGACTATCTTGGTTCAATTGAGAACTAAATGTCCTCTTTCTTTAAAACTTAACCTCACTTATTCTGTTTTCTTATCTCTTCTGTTTACTCTTCAGTGCTGCTTTTTTTAACAGTGACTTTTGACACGCTTCGTTTGGTATCACTCCCCCCATTTTGTCCTGTATGAAGTCTAACTCTTCTCATCTTCATTTTAAGTTTCCCATCTGACGGAGTCCTGTTTTTTTTAATGGTAATGGTTTTTTATGGATTTGCAATCTTCATTGTTGACTTCCTTGAAGGCAGTACTACAGTCGGCTACAAGTTTGCTTTTTGGCACACAACTTGAGCATGTTGCCCCAATGAGCATTTCTCTTGACTGGCTTCCTGTTAGTTTTCGTGCACATTTCAACATCTGCATTATATACAAGCAGTGCATGTGGGCTTTTCAGCGTACTTGCCTGAAGGGTTGAGGGCAAAATGCTGTTCTGTTCTGTTATTCTGAGATTTTACTATTCCTCATGTAAAAACACGCCCCCAATCCTGCCCAGCCTTTCTCTGTTGACCCTACTCTTGTATTGATTGCTTTGTCCCACTCCATCCATATGTTCCTTGCCCTACTGGCTTTTCGCAAAACACTCAAAATCTATTTATTTTCCATTGCCTATCCATCAATTCCTATTGTGTAGCTCTTTTGGAAATGTCAGTACTTGCTGCTTTACTGTTTCATTTTGTATGGCCCTTATGTCTCTTGCTATTTGTTGAAACATGGGTACATTGTGCAGCACTCCACTACCTCCAGGTCAGGAGGTTATTTTATACATGAGGGCGATAGCTCAGGAGCAACGCTTTTGTCTTGGAAGCAGGACAACACAGCGCAACACAGGTTGGGTCAAATCCAGATCCCGCGCTTGGAAACCAATCTCTGGTATTAGGCGATTTATAAATGAAATAAAGGAACAATTATAATTTTGTAAGTAAATAAATACCTGAGTGTCATCAGCGAAAATGTATTGGTAGTAACCAAAGTAGGAGTTCAGTTTTCCAAGGCAAGGTACATAGGGCACAGAGATTTTTAATATAATTTTTTATAATGCACCACTTCACTAAATGTTTGAGTGCAGAAGAGGGTGTTGAGACTAGGGGATGGTTGTGCCAGTGTCTCACAAGAGGACTGGACTTGAGGATTCCTTTAACTTAGTGGGCAAAGGTATAACAAGTCTTATAAAGCATTACAAAGCACAAAATAAGTGTTGGATTGTGACCAGCCCCTGTTCAGAATTGCAGGTTGATAATGTGTATATTAAGTGCCTATCAATTAATGAGGCCGATCTTTTTTTAACAAGATCCCCATCCACACCCCAGTGCGCAGCATAAAGGGCAGTCATGAGTAAGGTCTCGGAGGCTTTAGTGTGGGGACCCCTTCCAACATGATCGAAGAATATAACCTCACCTCACTGACATTCTCGACAAAGGCCTGGTAAAAGAAACACTTTTACCATTCAATGCGACCCTAAAAGGCCACCCTATGCAGCTTCGATGAAAGCTCTGTTGTAAGGGGTGACCTATCAAAAAGTACAGGCCTGCATCTTCAGACCCAGAGCTCTTAACCAAACACCCTAGCCCTGAGAGCATAGTGGTCCAGGCTGCCTCTACAAGAGCTACATCCTCTGCCTTTCCATCACTACCCAAGATAGTTGTTGGGGCACATTTCTCTTACTGCTAATTTACCTCTATATGTGTGACCTCCAACCCCAACTTTTTGCATTTGTTGCAGCATCTTGACCTGACTTTTGCCAATGAAGCACAGCCTTCAGCTGCACTCCACTGGGCTGTCGCTCATCGTTATAGGGAAACTGACATGTCCTTCAGGCGGTCATTACTGAGAAACTTTGTTCCTTTAGTCTCTTGACTTTGTTGCCACATTTGGCAACTGTATTTCATTGCACAAATTACATTACCATACCATGCAATAAGGGTCCTTGGGTTTTCGGGCCCTTGTCATCCACCAAGGACTTTTTGGTAACTGGACAATGTGCCTGCCTAGGAGTGGACTGCTGGCTTAGAAGCTTTTTTGTGTATTTTTGTAACCTTTTACTGAACCATACCGTGCTTACCACGTTTGGCTCATGACTGTGGCTAGTGTCAGTCATGGGCGTGCCACAAGGTTTTTTGTCAACTCCTTTGGCCATTTTATCAGTTGAATTACCAAGTCACAACGACCAGGGGGAAGGCCCTTATTTGCGCATGCAGTTGCCTGTGAAAGCCACATCTTTCATGGGCTACTGCAGGTCATATGTGTAGGTACTCAGGAAGTGGGCTGGAACTGTCTGATCCCAATCCACACTGGTGCCAGTAAGTCTGGTGTGCACAAGAGCATGAGAGTAGCATTGGTCCCTGATTGGACCACTGCTGGTGTGTGCATGAGTGGGCAGATCTCCCCATTGGCTGGCGGGGTCGAGCACTCACCGGATTTGTGGATATGAGGGGGGGTCCTGAATGCAGACCTGCAGATCAGCAACAGGTTTGAATCGACCTGTAGATGGAGCCAAGTATCCAGAAGAGCTGAGCAGACCCAAGGACTATCCAGAACCGCGAAGAAGGTTGGCACCCTGAGCTCACTGTTGTCCCGGTAGAGCCTTGCTTTGCACTCTATCTCCGAAGACCTGTGAAGGTGCTTTAACCCCTTGGAGTGGTGGGACCAATCATTCTCGATGCCACTTGGTTGCCCTGCAAAAGAGCCTGCACGGAAGCGTCCCTGGGCCATCCAGTGGACTGTCCAGCTCGAACCTTGGCCACCCATACAGGAGCATTGTCCTATCAAGTTTTGCCTCAAACCTTTGGGGAATCCTAGCTTGCACTGCAAAGCACCTTCTTGCCAAATGTCATAGTCCCAGCTGCTTTGTGCCTTGAGAAAGAAGCATGTGTCGGACCCCAAGAGTTGGGTGTCACTGTGACAGTAACGGTTGCTGAAGGTGGTTTTTCCTGCGTCCTTTCTTGTGCCCTTAGACCAGCTGCATCAGTGATTTCTTATTTCGTCAACTGTGACGAGAGATACAGCTCTTGGTGTAAGCCAGACCCGCTCCTGAACCCGTAGCGCCTGTAAACTTTGAAGCTGAATCAAGGGTGGGAAATCGTACCTCTGCCGACCGTCTCCAGGCCTGCCAAGCTTGGACCCAAACCGAGCTAAGGACAGTGAGTACTAAAATGACTTACTAGTGGCCCTTTGTTCATCCATTGTATTTTACGCGCAGGGGATCCCTTGTGGTTCTCTTTGGCTTGGGTGGCCTCTGCTTCCTAAAATCCTTGGTAAATTGGGAATACCTTTGTTCACTGCAGCAGATCCTCCCCTGACTCTTGGAACCTGTTTTCACTCATCAGAATCCTTTCTCTAGCTTTGCCAGCTCCTTAGAAATTGTACTTTGTGACTTTACGCACATCCAAGCTCTTATTTACGCGTGCATCGAACATGGAGCACAAAGCTCCATACATCGTAGGGCTGGACTTATAAAGTTAGGGTTATCCATCTTTGAAGTCTGCCAATGCTATAAAGTTTGCCTGCCCTTTTCCCTTACAGTTTTGGGAGGATTCCACACTTTACCGCATTGGCCAAAGTGATTGTATGTATTTTTCAAAGTGTGTTGTTTGAGTGGTGATGTTATGGTGCTTTTCATTATTCACTTGTTTATTCTTGGGCCTAATAAATTGTATATTCTCCAGCATTGTATCTTTCATGGATTCACATGCTTAGAATATTCCCCGTCGACAGACTGGGAACCCTCGGTAAGCTTATAAAGCCTTTTCCTATAGGAAAACTTTCGACACTTTATTGTCCTATCTACGTCATTTTGGGCCGCGCATGCACGCCCTCCCAAGACGTAGCAGTATAAATGCCCCGGCCCCGCGGCTCCTTCCAGATTTCGACCGTCTCCAAAGTGGGAACACCTCGTGTTTTTTCTACTTGGTTAGGTTACACTCTTCTCCTGATGTCAGGAAAAGCACTTTTCCGCCCGTGCGCTACGTGCGGCCTACAGAAGGTCTACGAGGGGGATGCGCATATGGACTGCATTTACTGTCTGCACCCTCACCACTCGGCTGACTGTGACATTTGTAAGGGCTTCTCCCAGAAAACCCTTAAGGATCGGAGTCGCAGACTTGTCGCATGGTTGAACGATGGAGCGGGGGCATACCCGCCTTCAGAGGTGGGCTACACGCAGTGTGGCCTCGGCATCGAAATCTTTAGGGGCCCCGCGCCGCTCATCGTCATCGGAGCCCCCGGTGAAGAAGCCTAGACTGGTGGTCAAGGAGTCGCCGGAAGGCCGCTCCAAGGACTCTGCGTCGAAAGGTGCCTCTTCATCCTCATCTTTGACGAGAAAAGATAAAGACAAATCCAAATCCTTCTCAGGCGATCGTCATGGATCGACCTCAAGTCGAGAAAAGGAAAAACGCAGGTCGAGTTCAGAGAAGGCGGGAGCAACGCCTAAACCTGCACGACCACCACTGTCGTCGACGGTTGGGCGGTCGTCGACGACTTCTCTGCCATTGACGCAGTTAACATCTACCGCACCTGCATTGCAGACATCGACGACAGGAACAACTATATCCCTCAAAGAGCCTGGTGCCCAGAGGTCTACGACCCAGTTTTACCAGACACACTCCTACAGCAAGAGGCCTTGTTGGTGTCTTCGGGGGACGAGGTAGAAAGGGTAGCTGCCCAAGCAGACCTGTGGTTGCAACTTACCAAGCCGGTCTCCGAACGCTGTCCGGGTTCTACCCCCCTGCTGGATCCACAATCGATTCTATCGTTGGAAGTCTTATCCACGCTGCAATCTCTGCTACGGACACTGGACGATAGACTGCCTCGAACAGCCCCGGCCCGGTTGGTCGTCGACGACCCGGGCCCGTCTCGCCGTCCTCCACCTGCAACCCCCGCCGCAGGGCCTCCGGAAGCAAGCCTCTCGGTTCCACGCTGCGAGGAAGGGGAGCTGTTGGATTCCGAATCAGGCAGCAGGGCGTCGTCAATAGTCTCACTTTCCCCCTCCAGGGATCCGACCTGGGAGTCCGATATGGAGTTGGAAACGCCGAGGAGCCCGGCCCAGCCGTCTCCTCCAGACGATATCGGGTCATTCCATAACATGATGGCTAAAGCCTGCAAGGAATTTGGGCTGGCACAAGAAGAGGAAAAGAAAGCTTGCTTTCTTTTCGACCACTTGGGTCAAAGGAGAAAGTCAGTGTTTTCAGTGCCCATCCTAGAACACGTGTGGAAGGAAGGTCTGCAGACCATGCGTCACCCTTTCTCAGAGCCAGCAGTCAAAGGTCGTCTGGAAAAGAAATTCAAGGCCGCGGCCTCTACTCCCAAGTGCCTTTCCTCACAACCGACACCTGACTCTGTGGTGGTGGTGTCGGCGGCGGCGAGAAAGGCGAGGGCTCAACACAAGTGTACGACCCCCCCGGAAAGTGATGCTAGATGCCAAGATGCGTGCGGCAAGAAGGTCCTGACGGTAGATGCTACCACGGTTAAGGCGGCCAATTCTCTTGCCATAGTCGCTAGATAGGACAGGGAAATGTGGCACCGGCTAGCACCCATACTCGAACACCTTCCGGATGAACATCGAAAAGCGGCTATGCTACTAGTCGGGGAAGGTGAGGAAGCTTCAAATAATGCAATTAACATCGTAATAGATCTTGCAGAGTTGGGTTTCAAGCAGGTGAACAACGGTGTGGTCCTCTGACGGCAGGCGTGGCTGAAATGCACCAACTTCCGACCCGAGGTGCAGTACAAGGTACTGGATATGCCTTTCGAAGGGGACCTCCTTTTTGGCGAGAAGGTCGACGAAGCCCTGAAGGGCATGAAGGAGGACTCGGACACTGCGCGTTCTTTGGGAGCTCTCCAGAGTGGTCGGGGTTCCCGGTCTTTTCGTCCCTTCAGAGGAGCTTCGGGGAACTCCATGTTCTCTTCCAGGGACCGTTCCTTCGGTAGATCAACATATTCCTCTCAAGGATACAGACGAGCTTCACAGGCAGCTAGACAGCGCCGGGACTACCAAGCTCCTAAGAAAAGGGCAGGTTTCTCGTCATCGACGAGGGATAAGCGAGCTAAGAGTCAGCAATGACGGGCTTCGGAACGTTCTGGGGAGCAGAGTATCATGTTACATCAAGGAATGGGAGCTGATAACCACAGATCAATGGGTGTTGGACACCGTAGAATACGGACATTCCCTGCAGTTCAAAAGCAACCCTCCACATATTCCACCGGTGCGTGTAGCTCATTCCCATCTGAGCGTGTTGCTGCAGGAAGTAGCACTTATGCTACAAAAAGGGGCTATAGAACACGTCCCGTCGTCGCAAAGGGGTCAAAGGGTTTACTCCCAGTACTTTGTGGTGAAAAAGCCGAATGGAAAATAGCATCCCATCCTAGATCTGCGAGAACTGAACAAGTCGTTGAAGGACATAAAGTTCAAGATGCTCACGCTCCAAGAGGTAATCGGGTCAGTTCAAAAAGGGGATTTTCTAGTGTCTCTGGACCTGCAGGACGCGTACTTTCACATACCGGTGTGTCCGCGACACAAATACCTCAGGTTTGTGGTGGAACACAATCACTACCAGTTCACAGTTCTCCCTTTTGGGCCAAAAACTTCCCCCAGAACGTTCACCAAATGCCTGGCTCTGGTGGCAGCCTGGCTGAGGAGGCAGGGCCACCATGTATACACGTATCTCGACGACTGGTTGGTGAGGGGATCTTCCCCGTCGTCGACGCACGACAGTCTACAGGACACATTGAACCTATTGGAACGATTGGGGTTTGCGATAAACTTCGACAAATCCTCACTAACGCCGTCCAAAAGCTTACTGTTTCTGGGTCCCAGTTCGACACCCAGCTGGGATTAAGCAAACCATCCCTCGACAGAATCACCAGGCTCAGTGGTTTGGCAGGCAGCTGAAGATCAATTCGTTTGTCGGTGAGAAAATATACGTCAATCCTGGGAGCTATGGCGTCCTGCGTTCATCTAGTGCCCAACTGTCGCCTTTTCATGAGGCCAGTTCAACAGTTTTTGGCAGATCGTTGGACGCAGTCTCAGGGCCTTTGGTCAGACAAGTTGACCATCGACGACGTCGCGCTCATGTCAACCCTACAGTGGTGGAAGAATCGTCAGAATATTTCCAAGGGAGTGCCTCTACAGGAACCGGAATTCCAGTTCACAGTGGTAACGGACGCGTCCCTAACCGGCTGGGGAGCGCATATGGGCACTCTGCAGACACAAGGCCGCTGGTCTCAGAAAGAATCTCTCCTGCACATCAACATTCTGGAATTGAGAGCAGTCCGCTGGGCTCTGAGAGCGTTCCTGCCTCACATCAGGGGATCCACAGTGAGAGTTCTGACGGACAATACCACGACAATGTTTTATTTACGAAAACAAGGCGGTACGCAGTCCAGGACCCTCTCCATCGAGGCTCAGAAGGTGTGGCACTGGGCGCTGAAGCACGATGTATCCATCATAGCCCATCATCTGCCAGGAGTGAAAAACGAGCAGGCGGACTCGCTCAGCAGAAAGATGGACCAGATTCACGAGTGGGAAATAAACGACGATCATTTGGCGAAGGTCTTCCAGAAGTGGGGGCAACCGAAGCTGGACCTCTTTGCCACGAAGGCGAACAAGAAGTGCAAAATGTACGCCAGCAGATGGCCACAGGAAAATTCAGTGGGAGAAGCTTTTTCCTTCCTGTGGACGGACAAGTTCCTCTATGCCTTCCCTCCGTTTCCCCTGATACGGAGGACTCTGCAGTGGATACGCAGGTACAGGTGCCGAGTCATACTGTTAGCGCCGTGTTGGCCGAGACAACCATGGTTTTCCGACCTCCTTCATCTGTCAGCGGACCACCCGATAACATTCGCAAAAGAGCCCAACCTCTTGTCCCGGAACGAAGGAACGGTGTGGCATCACAACCCGAACAGTCTCAACCTCACGGCTTGGCTCCTGACTTTTTGTAGTTTGGGGCCTTGACCATTCCATCGGACTGTCGAAAAATATTACAGGCTGCGCGGGCCCCGTCCACCAACAAGTCTTACAAGTGGAAAAGATTCTGTGTGTGGTGCCAAGGGCAGGCGGAAGTGGAACTTCTAAGAGTTACTCCGGAACAGATCCTCCCGTATCTGTTGCATTTGGCGAGGAGTGGCTTGTCTTTTTCATCTCTAAAGGTTCACCTGGCGGCCATCTCTAGGTTCACAAGAAGGAGGAACTCTACGCCTTTGTTTAGTGACAGATTGGTTAACATCGTTAAGCGTTTTCCACCAATGTGGAGCCTTAACTTGGTACTTGCAGGTTTGATGAAATCACCTTTTGAGCCAATGGCTACGGCGTCCATGAAGTTTCTATCTTGGAAAGTGGCTTTTCTAATAGCCATAACGTCGGCTAGATGAATCTGAGTTGCAAGCATTGGTCATAGACCCTCCATATCTCAGATTCTTCAAGGACAAGGTGATCTTGTCGACGAGTCCTCGTTTCATCCCCAAGGTTCCTACGATTTTTCATTAACACTCTACCATGGTCCTACCCACCTTCTTTGCAACGCCATTGTCGGCAGCAGAAAAGGTTCTGCATACCCTCGATGTCAAGAGGGCTCTAAAATTCTACCTACATCGTACCCAGCAACTTCGATCGACACAGCAGCTCTTCGTTGCGTATGGCCCTTCAGCAAAGGGGAAAGCAATTTCGAAACAAGGTCTGGCTCGATGGGTCTCGTCGACGATTGCTTTCTGTCACTCGAAAGCGGGAAAGCCTCTACAAGGACGTCCGAGAGCCCATTCGACCAGAGCGACCTCGTTGTCGACGGCATTATGGGCGGGGATCCTGCTGGCAGACATTTGCAGAGCAGCAGCATGGTCAGTGCCCCATACATTCACCCGCCACTACTGCTTAGAACGACAGCATGCGGACGAGGTTCAAATGGGCCGAGCAGTCTTGGGGCATCTCTTTCAATAAGGTAAGCCCTTTCTCTTCGAGAGGGTTCTATGCTGATTGAATGTGTTTATACATGCAGATATGGGTATATATATAAATATATATATATTTCTGAGGCTTGTGGAATCTGCTTAGATCACATGCTGTGCATAGGCCGACATCTAGTGGAAGCTTCAGAGTATTAGTTTGTTTTTCGAAACTCGAAAATGGGCGTCGACACAGGGCGTGCCAGTAATACTATCCCTAGTGTGACGTCCACTGTACCCAAGATCTCTCGCGCGTCTAGGATCCTCAGATTGTTTTTTTCTGCCATACTGGTCGGAAGCATCTTGCGGAGTCCCCTGGCCTTAGCCATACATTTGCTAAAATTTGAAATTATTAATCTATTGACATCCTTCCCCACCCCAACGTCAAACTTCGACACTTGACGCCGGCTGGAGAAGAAATCGACCGTCTGCTGCTGCACGACGGATTTGGGCCTCAGAAGGCTGCTGGCCTCGGCCCGGGCCTGGTAGGCCGCTGGCCTCGGCCCTGCAAGTAGGGAGAGTGGGGGTGGTACATAGTCTACACTCTTGGTATATAGGTACACCTTATACATTTCCTACACTTAAGAGCCCGCTGCCTCAAGGTGCGTATGGAGGGTACCCCTTTTCAATTCTGCCCCAAGTGCAACCGCAAATACCCTTGGGTCGACAGGCACGCCACGTGCAATCTCTGCTTGCCGAGGGACCACCCCGAAGCGAACTGCAGAGCGTGTAGTAGGTTTAAACCTAAGACACTTAAGGACCGTTCGACGAAGCGTTGGGCCCACCATGCCAGGCAGGCGGCCATGGCAACGGAGGACGCCTTCAGCGATGGCAGCAACGCCGTACTTTCGGACGGCGAGGGCATTACAGCATCGAAAGACAGCCGAGCGCAGGTCCCCGACCTCGGAAGGTTGTCCGGCAGGGCGGCTATGGGGAAGACCCCCGGCGACGCAAGCCCTTCACATACTACACACACTAAACACACTGAGTCCAACCGATACTCGACGATGTCGAGTTCTCGGAAAGAGGCACAGACAGAACGGTCCGATTCAGTGTCGTCTGGGCGCTCTCGATCAAGATCGCCGCATGACTCCAGGCAATCATCCACTCTTGCCAAGAGTGCCTCGCTCCCTAGGCTAACAGACGTTCGATCGTCGGAAGACGAAGACGACTTCCACCCCCAGGCCACGCTCCAAGAGCTGGAGCCCGCAATTAAAGCCAGCGAGGCCCCACGCTCGAAGGACAGGGACACCTCTCCCGATCCTCGACGCCAGGCGTCGAAAAACTCCGGAGCCACTAAGCGACAGGGAAAACATTTTTCGACGCACGGGGAGGGGGGGGAAACAGCAGAAGAAACCACCTGTACATTCTTCCACACCTGTGAAACACTCCACCCCCCTAAACAGACAGACAAGCCCAGGTCTGCTGATAGGTCCACAACCAGCAAAGCTACTCAAGATAAATCCCATAGACTTGCTGAGAGTCATTCCCAGTTCCAAAAAATGGTCCAGTGAAGACATAGATAGGGTCATGTCAAGAATGTCTTCTTTGGCTGATTTTTATGATAAAAATCCAGAACATTTCCTCTCGTATGATCCACAAGGGGCCACACCCTCAGGCTCTACTGATCCTATCCCCCCCCCCTCCCCCGAGTAAAAAGGCCCGGTTTGAAACCCCGATGAGGTCTGAACCCTTCGAGGTACAACATTACGCAACACCATACTCACGGTATCAAGAAGAGGCTTCCTTTTGTGGGGACCAAGAATTTGGTATGATAGAAGAGCAAACCGGGACGGGCTACTATGGGGATGATGAGGAACAGGAAGAAGAAGAGGATAACCCGGAAACATACAGAGTAGATTCCCCGGTAGAGAACGAAGCCCCGGTTACCGACTCCCCGGTCGATAACCAACCCCTCCTAAATGAGGTTCTCGCTCACGCAGTAGAACATTTCCACATTGACACCCACGGTGTACAGGAGGAAAAGGGACTTCGCAGAAGAGTTAGTGGGAGAAAGGAGGCCGGTTGCCCAGACCATCCCTATCCTTAAATCCATTCAGCGGAGAATAGACCCGTCCTTGGTGAACCCAAACCTCACCAGAGCAGTCAATCCCAGGGTTGAAAAACTTTTCAGGGCAGCTCAGTCCGACCCTCTCTATATAAGAGGGCATCTGAAGCCAGACTCCCTAGTTGTTACCAACACTCGTAAGAGGGCTGGGACACCCTTGTCTTCGTCAGAAGCTCCTCCCGACAAGGAGAGCAAAAAACTATACGGTTTCGGCAGGAAGGTAGCCTCAACGTCCGCCTATCAAGCAAAGATTGCTAACTCCACCACCCTGTACGGCAGTCTGGGTTTAAGGCAGAAACTCAGGCATCATTGTTAGACAAACCGGTGGAAGCCGATCTATTGTTTGGTAAGGCAGTCGAGGACGCACTGAAAAATGCCAAGGACGAATACGAGACACTCAAATCCCTTGGCCAGTTAACCAATAAACCCCCTAACCAGAGAGGGAATAGTAATTTTTGTCGCCCACGCGGCCACAATTCCCAGAGAGGAGCTAACTATTCCCAGGGGCAGGGTACACAGTGGAACAACAACCAACAGACTACCCAGGGTTACGGCAGAGGTAATAGGAGAGGTCGTGGTAAAGGCAGAGGCAGCCCCAGCAAGGGAGGCGGCACGCCTCCACCAAAGCAGTGACGCTCAGTTCAGGGTCCCTTCTCACGCAACCCCAGTAGGGGGACGCATTTCAAACTTCACCCAGGCTTGGGAAGGATCACATCAGACAGATGGGTGCTGTCAACAGTATCCACGGGATATTGTATAGAGCTACTGCAGCGTCCCCGGAACCATCCTCCACGACAAAGAGTACACTCCTTAGAACATCAGAAGATTCTCCTCGAGGAGATCGCCATTCTTCTACAAAAGGACGCGATAGAACTTGTCCCGGGACACCAGGTAAACAGGGGTATTTATTCAACTTACTTCCTTGTGCCAAACAAAGACTTGACAATGCGCCCAGTATTGGACTTACGGCCTGCCAACAAGTATGTCAAGACCCAAAAATTTCTTATGACCACGCTACAAGAGGTAATCCCCCTCCTAAAAAAGGGGGATTACATGGCTACCTTGGATATGAAGGATGCTTATTTTCATATTTCCATGTTCCCAGCGCACAGAAAGTACTTGCGCTTCAAGGTGGACAGTCGCCACTACCAATTAAAGGTACTGCCCTTCGGGATAGCTTCAGCACCAAGGGTATTCACCAAGGTACTGGCGGTGGCGGCTGCACACCTACGCAGGGAGGGAATCCCAGTGTACCCTTATCTGGACGACTGGCTCATAACGGGGGAAACCCCAGGAATTTGCAGGACAAACATTCAAAGGACTATCGACCTCCTCCACGAATTAGGCTTCTCAATCAACGAGAAGAAGTCAAGCCTGGTGCCAAGCATCTCAAAACAATTCCTAGGAGCAATCCTGGATACCCAGGAGGGGTTGACCTTTCCTTCAGAAGAAAGAATTTGGAATATACTTCTGCAAATTCCGCATTATCAGTCCGGTCAACAAATAATGGTACGCAAAGCAATGCGTTTACTGGGCATGATGGCGTCATGCATTTACCTGGTCCCCCACGCGTGCCTGCGCAAGCGTCCCATGCAGGAATGGTTGGCAAAACAGTGGTCTCAGGCAAGTGGTCAGTGGGACGATCTAGTGGTCGTTTCGCCAACACTGGTACAAAGCCTTCACTGGTGGACAAGAGAGAATCTCGCAAAGGGGAAACCCTTTTACGATCCCGAAGTACAGGCAGTACTCACTACAGATGCATGTCTGACGGGGTGGGGAGCTCACCATCTCCACCACACAGCTCAGGGTCTCTGGTCTCACTCAGTGGCCAAGAACCACATCAACCTGCTAGAGCTTCTGGCAATATTCAGAGCGCTTCAGGCGTTCGAGCCCCATCTACAAAACCTGTCAGTGCAAATCCGGACGGACAGCACTACAGCCATGTTCTACCTGAACAAGCAAGGAGGGACTTGCTCGCCAAATCTGTCCAAGCTTGCCCAGAAAATCTGGATATGGGCACTCAGACGGAACATCTTCCTGTCATCACAACATGTTCCAGGGGAGCTCAATTCCCTAGCGGATGCTCTGAGCAGAGACTCCCTCCCAGAGGAACACGAATGGGTTCTTCACAGAGAGGTCGTAGAAGATCTCTTCTCTCAGTGGGGTTTCCCCACTATAGACTTATTCGCCACAAGCGAAAACAAACAATGCCCAGGATTTGCATCCAGGTTCCCCCAACCAGACTCCCAGGGGAACGCCCTCTGGATGAACTGGTCAGGGATGTTTGCGTACGCTTTTCCACCAACTCCTCTCATCAGGAAAGTGGTGAACAAGATGAACAGGGAATCGATGACGCTCGTCCTAGTTGCTCCCATGTGGGCAAGACAACCGTGGTTCCCACACCTACGCAGGATGGCGGTGTGCGAGCCCATCAAACTTCCAGCCTGGTACAACCTACTGTCCCAGCACCAAGGTCAAACAGTGCACCAGCAACCCAACTCAATGAACCTGGCAGCATGGCTCCTGAGGTCATAGAGTTTGGACACCTCAAATTGCCACAGAGGTGTATGGACATCCTAAAGGAATCTAGGAAGCCAAACACAAGGCACTGTTACTTTGACAAGTGGAAGAGGTTTGTTATCTGGTGCCAGAGTAGACAAATCAACCCAGTTGATTGCACTCCTTCCACTATTGTTACATACATGCTCCACCTGTATTGGAGTAAAGAGACTTCACCCTCCTATTTCAAACCCACCGCCAGAGACCTTAATGTGGTGCTAGCCAAGCTCATGGGCCCCCCTTTCGAACCCATGCATAAAAGCAGTCTCAAACACCTGACTTATAAAACGGCCTTCTTAGTAGCTATTACCTCTATAAGAAGGGTCAGTGAAATTCAGGCTCTGTCAGTGCAGGATCCTTTCTTTACTATCCATAAAGACAAACTGATTTTACGCACACACCCTAGGTTCTCACCTAAATTTATATCTAAATGCCATGTAAACCAGTCCATCGAGCTTCCGGCTTTCTTCCAGAACCCGCAAAGCTCGGCTGAGGTGAAACTACACACCCTAGATGTGCGTAGGGCGGTCCTCTACTATGTAAATAAAACAAGACCACTAAGGAAAACAGATCAACTGTTTGTCTCCGTAGCTACAGGCAGAGAGGGGGATCGCGTCTCTAAAGGTGCCATCTCGAAGTGGATTATTAACTGTATCCAGCTGTGTTACTCACTCTCTGAAAAGACTCTGCCTTTTACGCCAACGGCCCACTCTACTAGAGGCATTGGGGCCACTCTGGCTTTCATTGCAAATGTTCTCCTCGACACCATTTGCAAAGCAGCTACTTGGAGCTCTATTCACACTTTTACTCAGCATTACTGCATTGACACCCATTCCAAGACAGATACACAAGTGGGACAAGCGGTTCTAAGACATTTATTTGCTCATGACCCTTCTCACATCCCACCTCCTTCTTCTGGTACTTCTCGCTAATCTATGCACAGCATGTGATCTAAGCAGATTCCACAAGCCTCAGAAGGGATACATTACTCACCGTAATCATATTTCTGATGCTTGTATCTGCTTAGATTCACATGCGACCCACCCTTCCTCCCCTCCGAGAGAAGGCGCATGATTACTTGTAGTCTTACCTTTCTTTCTATCTGCTTGGATTATCTGTACTCACGCTACTCCTCATGCTACCTCATGTCAGAAAAAATACAATCTGAGGATCCTAGACGCGTGAGGGATCTTGGGTACAGTGGACGTCACACTAGGGATAGTATTACTGGCACGCCCTGTGTCGACGCCCATTTTCGAGTTTCGAAAAACAAACTGTATACTCCGCAGCTTCCACTAGATGTCGGCCTATGCACAGCATGTGAATCGAAGCAGATACAAGCATCAGAAATACGATTACGGTGAGTAATGTATCCCATATATATATATATATATATATATATATATATATATATATATATATATATATATATATATATATATATATATATATATATATATATATATATATATATATATATAGATACGTATATATATAGATACGTATACGCTTTTAATTATATGCACGAACATGCGTATGTGGTTCCAATGCGTGCTTTATGTATCCTGTTTTTTAACTTATGTATATTCCGGTATGCAGTATGGTGACAGGTGGTTGATTTCGAATCTTATGTAATCATGGTTCGTTTTCTTTGGCAGAATGGGGTGATTGCTCGATTGCAGTTACACCTCCTTCATTGTTTCACGTTCACTGCTGTGCATTCTATTCTAAGCATGTGAATCCATGAAAGATCCAATATTGGAGAAGGGAATAGTTTCTTACCTGTAACTCCATTTCTCGAGCATTGGTATCTTTCATGGATTCACATGCTCCCTGCGGCCTCCCCGAAATGCAATCTTTGCATTTTTTTTCTGGTTTCACCCCGTTCCACTTGAGGGGTCGAAATCTGAAAGGAGCCGCGGGGGCGGGGCATTTATACCGCTATGTCTTGGTAGGGCGTGCCTGCGCGGCCCAAAACAACGTAGATAGGACACTAAAGTGTTGAATGTTTTCCTATAGGAAAAGGCTATATAAGCTTATCGACGGTTCCCAGTCTGTCGACGGGAATATTCTAAGCATGTGAATCCATGAAAGATACCAATGCTGGAGAAATGGAGTTACAGGTAAGAAACTATTCCCCTTTTGTATACTGCTGTCTGAGGGTAATTCTTGGTGTCTTACTGTGTGTGCTTATCAAAGACCTCAGATCACACCCACTCCTCCTGTGACTTAGCCTTGACTACCCTCCAAGGTACCATGAATTGGTCTGGCTCTCTTACCAGAAGTGTTACCTGTTTCACTAACAAGGGTGGTCTCCTAAACCTCTGTTCACCAGAGCAGAATTTAGAAATCTATTCTAAAAATAGTGATGACAAAAAGTGGATGCTTGGGTAAAGAACATGTTTGCGGCGTGGAGCATGGCACTCAAGGCAGTGAACTCCTCTTGCCCGCTGGCCAATTGTACCCATACTCTATGGTTGGTAATAGAGCAAGCTCCTGAAGAAATCCCACAACTTGAAAAGAGGGACAGCTTACTAAACATCCTAGCAGATGGCAAGGAAGCAATGTGCCAAGTTCTACAATTGGGTTCAGCATCACCTCCTATTGTCTGGGAAGAGTTATGGGCACCAGTTCAGTTCTGGGCCGCCTTCTCATGGCTGAGAAAGTCCTGCTTTGCACCTGATGTCCAAGACAGATTATTGGACATGCACTTTGGGGGCCACAGTCTCTTTAGATCAAAGGCTGTTGAGTCTGGAGAAGCTACAACCCTCCAAGGTGACTGCAAAATTGTTGTGTGCAGAAATTCATCAGCAACCATCTCCGACACAGGCTTCTGCATGGAAGTGGTCCTTTCGATACTATGGATCCTTGAGGGGCAACACAGCCTTCCTAGTCTTGTCCTGCACACATCAACTGTGGGGGTGTCTAACCAACTATTACAAAGAATGGCAAGCCATTTCTTCAGACATGTGGGTCAGACAGATAGTCTCACAAGGGTACTGTCTTCCCTTCATAAAACACCCCCTATCCCTGCCGTTTTCACACCCTGATTCCAAAACCATCAGACCTGCTACTTCAGCAGGAGTTTGCTTCCCTGCTAGAGAAGGGTGCTATAGAGTATGTATACGAGATGGTATTTCCATTATTTATTTACATTTGCTTATTGGGTTTTTTCAATTACAACGACGACTTTGAGTAACCCCTGTGCTCACCCATGCCCGTCCCAACCCCCCTATCTCTTCCCACCCAGCCTCCCCCTACCCACCATAGCAGATGGGCTGCCTATGGAGTATAGTCTGTAGGTTAAGGTAGAAGTGTCAATTGATTCCCAGAATGCGCAGCTTTTGTGGGTAGTGAGACTCACGATAGTTGGCGAGTAGGAAGGCAAGGACCAGTCCCCATTCGGTTGAGAACTTGGTGCTGTTTCCCTGGGGTGAGTAGGTAAGCCATTCCAGTGCAATAAGGTTCCACACTTTGGTAAGCCAGCCTTGTTCATGCAGGGGTTCCTTCACCTGCCATTGTTGCGCTATCACAAGGAGTGCCGCTAGAGATAATATTGTATAGGCCTTTCTCTGAGTCTTCGGTCAGGCCTTGTTTACGGAGCCTCCCCTCCCCATTATGCATTCTTTCATGCGCCTCTTGATCTGGTTAACGAACACTTGTTTCATATTAAAGTTGTCCGCTTTCCAGTATTCCCCTAGTCCTGAGAGTTTCTCCCACTAATAGCATGCAATTGCGCTGGTATAAAGTGCCACTGTGTCATGACCTTATACCATATCTAATGTGAATAAGGAACATGTAGAAGAGGTAATCAGACTGAGATGGGCATGCCTAGTGCAGTGGGACAGGTTGGGGACATTTTATCACACGAGATATCACACAAGATACTTAGAAAGGAGCAACGCAATGGGTGATAAACTGGGTAGAATGCTGGAAGTCTTTGCTGAGTATTATAAAGCATTATACGTGGAACCCCAGGTATAGGGGGAAGGGGCCATGAAGCTCGATCTAATTGCCCTGCCGCATTTAGATGCACAGCAGGCGGAAGCGGCTATAACCCCAGAGGAAGTTGTAGCCACCTTCAAAACGTTGCCCTCCAGGAAAGCCCCAAGCACGGATGTACTGACAAGTGAATTTTATAAGGCTTACGCAGACACGTTGGCGCCACTACTTGTATAATGAGGCGTATGAAGAGGACATACCCTTCCCCCCCCCCCGATAGTATGAGGGAAGCTCTGATAATCCTGCTACTTAAGCCAAATAAAGTAGAAACAGACCGTGTATCCTACAGACCACTGTCATTACTGAACCAAGATGGCAGGATCCTCACGGCAATCTTGACAAATAGACTCCGTAGAGTAATACCTGCACTGATTAATCCGGACCAGACTGGAAATGTCCCAGGGAGGTGCACCGCCCCTTCTCACACTACCTCTGATATCCCTGTGGTCCAGGCCGTGAACAAGCACCTGTCTGTGTCAGCTTCTGTAGCCGTTAGAAAAATGCGCCTCTGTGCGCGTTCCATATCCGCCCCTTATGCCTCCTACTACCCACAACCTCAAGTGAGGAGTGCTCGTTTAGAGGCTAGGTGTCCATTCCCCATGAAAATCCTGCGTGAGGTGGCGCCCGTAATTCTTTACATGCGGAAAGCTCCGCTCTTGCTCTATGCCACGTGACTCTGGTGGTCGCCCCTCGCACCCTACTGGAGCCCTGCCCAGTATTGAGCACTCCCAACACAAGTTGTGCTAGCATGGCCCTGTCTTCCTCTCGAGACAGGCTGCCTCCCAACCTATTAACTTCGGCACGAGTATGGGGGCACATAAGAACACTGCCCCTTCGGTACCAAATAAAATACCCAGCCCTGTCTCCTCTCGTCCCACGTTAACCGGTCTACAATCATTACCTTCATCGGTGGATTACTCATCGCGAACTTTGAGCATCTCTAGCTCTGCAAGTGTGGCTGCCTCCCCTGATACCATTGTGCAGGTACACATGCCACCTTATATTAATAATGCATTGCCTATGCCAAATGTTATTATTTCTGCACTGCATATCCCAGGACTGTTAACCTTGATCTGCCTGTGCGAAACATTGATAATTGTATGCCAAATACTGATAACTCTGATTTGCATATGCCTTTATCTTTCAGTATTAATCTGCTGATGCCAAATATTGACAATTCTGATCTGCCTGTGCCTAATATTGACAATTCTGATCTGCCTCTGCCCAACATTGAGAATTATGATCTGCATGTGCCTAACATTGAGAATTCTGATCTGCCTGTGCCTAATATTGAGAATTCTGATTTGCCTGTGACTAAGACTGTGAATTCTGAACTGCCTCTGCCTAACACTGAGAATTCTGCATGAGCCAAATATTGAAAATGCGGATCTCTCTGCACCAAATACTATTCGTTTTGTGCCAAGTCTCACCATAGGGCTTCACCCAATGCTCCTCTTAATTGTGCCCTTATTAATGTCCGCTCTCTCCCTGCCCATGCACTAGATGTTCATGATCTTTCACAAACTGCAACATTGACCTTCTGATAATTAGTGAAACCTGGCTTAACGAAGCGTCTGGCCCAGCCTTGGCTCTCACCATCCCATCAGGCTACACTATTTTCAGGCAAGATCGTTGTCTTCAGAAAGGTGGAGGGGTAGCTCTTATTGCTAAAGAGACCATCCCTATCAGAAGGGGGTGGAGGGGGAACTTGGCCATAATTGTGACTATATTCCTCTTAAAATTAACCTGTCCCATAACTTTACCATTGCCCTCCATATTGTATATAGACTACCAGGGCCAGACTCAGAATTCCAAGAGCCCAAATTCACTCTGTCTGATAATCTGAAGAAACATCACAATCCATTCTTCTGGGAGATCTCAACCTAGGCCTTAATGACCCAAATGACTTCCGAGCAGCCTCCCTCAAAGCTTTATCCACCTAAGGGTTAATTCAAGCTATCACAGAACCTACTCACATTAAAGGCAGAACCCTTGACTGGGTTGCCAATCATAACTGTTCCGTCAGAGTCAAAGACATCTCCCCTATACTTTGGTCTGATCATCATTCCATTCGATTCAAACTTAATACCATGAAGGGGTCCTCCAAGCAACAGACTCCCCTCGGCACTTACCAGAAGTTCTCGTCAGCTTACTAAGGAAAAGCTCACACCCTAACTCTTAGTGCCTGCTCTTCGGGCCCCCTTCCCTAGTAACCCTTGCCAATGCTTTCAAATCTGTCATCACTCAGGCAGTGGACGTCATCGCCCCACTCACATTGAGGAAAGCTAAGTGTACCAAGCCCTCTTAACGCCTGGTTTTCCCAAGAGCTTCTGGAGCTGCGTGCTACGAAAAGGACTGCACTCTCCCACTGGAAAACTAACCCTAATGATGCCTCTAAGCGTCGACATCCACAAAGATGAAGGCTGATGTAATAATATTCAAACTGCCATGCTTGACACTGTTCAAAATAAAATCCTTGCCCATCAACAGGCACTCATCCACCAATTTTCTAATCTACAATCTACAAAATAGTACTTCGAAGGGATTGTGTCCTCCGACGTATTCCTTATCTTGATAGATTACTTCCAGCTTGCTGGCCTTGGAAATTCTTTTCAGTAGAGGGCGCTGCGTGTCGACGTCCCTCGAGTTGGTGTCCCTCGACAGCCTCCGTATCGGCGCCGACGTCGTCATGCGTATAAATAGACTTGCGCAGCGTCCGTTGCTCAGTTCAATTTTTCCTTGCTTCGTGGGCCTCGGAATCGTGTTGCTCAGTTCGTTCTTCAAGTAGATTCTACTTATTCCTCGAATATATCTTACTCTTTTCGATGGCTTCCTTATCTGAACCGTCAACCCCACGGTCCGGCTTCAAAAAGTGTTGAGATTGTGGAAAGAAAATGTCGTTGACGGATCCTCACAGGATCTGTTTGTAGTGCCTGGGATCGGAGCACCATGGTTCAGAATGCGAGGACTGCATGTCCATGACGGCGAAAGCCTTGAAGGAGCGTAAGGGGAAGCTCGAAAGAGGTAAGACTCTTAAAACTTCTACTCCTTCAAAAGTTTCCTCGGCAGAGTCGAGACATTTGTCTCCTCGCCGTCACAGAAAACATTCCCATTTGAGGTCTCGAAGCAGTTCCCATCACTCTTCGAGATCCAAACACTTGAAAAAGTGGCGTCGAAGATCACCCTCTTCTTCGTCTGTTTCCCCGGAAAGGGTCACCTGCCCCACAAGACACAGCTCTCCAGCTAAGTGGGAGGAATTCCGTAAAAAGATGCTTAGCGTCTTCGAGAAAGCGGCCTTGACCCCCTCGGAGACAGCTAAAGGTGATACCCTGGGTGAAAGACACGAAAAATCGAAATGCCGCGAGTCGTTGCACCCGGTGAAAGTAACTGCCCAAGAGCGTCATGAACCCTCGAGCAAAGGCAGTAAGACCGCGTCATCGACGCCATCATCGAAGGTCCCTTCGTCTCATGAATCTGTGTCATCGACGCCATTATCGAAGGGCCCATCGACGCATAGATCGGTCGAATCGACTGAGTCTTCGACGCCGATGTCGACGCCGATAATGGACAAACCTACAGTTGTCACTACTTCGCAGTCAGTAGTCATACCGAGGGCTTCCACCATGACCTCGAGAATGTCGTCGATAACCTTCTGATCCTCTCGAGTTCTTCGAGGTCTCTTCATGCCTTTTCGATGCCTTTTTCGGTTTCTTCGAAGCCTTTGACTTCCGTGTCGACGACGTTGATGTTTTCTCAACCGGTTACTACAATCTTGGCCCCTTCTGCTTTAAAAATGGGTTTTAAGCCATTTCCAAGGTCAGATTATTTCAGAGCCTTGTCCTCTATTTATGAAGAAGGGGAGGATTCTGATCAGGAAATACCTTTCGTGTTGCAGAGGACTACAACACCTGTACCAGAGGAATTTATCTCTGAAGAAAATAGGTTGAAGGACCTTCAAGAATCCTTGCATGATGCAAGTGGGTTAGATACTTCCCCAGAAGTAGAATTTGCCAAACCAGACCCAGGGGAACATGCTGAGACCCCTTATAGAACTTTAATGGCCAGAATAATAAAATTCATGGGTTGGTCTACACCTTCACCTGCTTTTCAACAAGATGATCTTACAGTCATTTTAATTAAAGGCTCACAGGAAGATCCTGTGGTTCCATTTCATACTGCATTGCAGAGGAAAATATCGGCCAACTGGGAAACTCCTGAGGTTATCCCGCCAGTTAACAAAAAACTATCTGCCAGATAAAGGGTATCTGCTTCTGACCCTGTGTTTTTGTCCAAACATCCAACTCCAGAGAGTCTGGTTGTTCAAGCAGCAACTTCATCGAACAGTAGATCTACTTACCCTACTGTTCCACAAGACGGGGATAAGAGATTTGACGCTATGTCAAAAAGGTGTTTTCTGCGTGTAGCATGGCCCTTAAATCCATTAATGCTACTTGTACGCTCGCAAAATTCAGCCATACACTTTGGGAGTGTGCTTCATCAGCGGCTCACTGCCACCCGGAAGGAGAAGAAAGGGAAGCTTTTCTGAACATCATTAAAGATGGTAAAGACGCAATGTGCGAATCCCTTCAAACTGGCATTGATTCTGCTGAGAGTATCAGCAGGGCCATGGCGGCAAGTACTACAATCCGCAGATTTGCGTGGTTGCGAAAGTCTGGTTTTGCTCCAGATGTACAGGCCAGACTTTTGAATATGCCCTTTGACGGCTTCTTTATTTGGTAAGAAGGCTGATGACAACCTAGAGAAGTTACAAACATCCAAGGCAGCAGCAAAATCCCTTGGAGCTGCAATCCGTCAAACTCCCTATCGCCCCTCAGGAACCTCTTGGAGAGGTAGGTCCTTTCGTTTTTATTCCGCATTTGGAAAAGGCAGAGGACAGCCAGCTTAAAGAGGCCAAAAGAAATTCACCCGAGGTGGACGGGTTAAAAGTACAAAAGCCGCAGCAGGTGCCTCTTTACCTTCGCCCTCTGCATCAGCCGTCTCTAAACCTCTCTGAGGACTCTCCTCACAAGACACCAGTAGGGGGCAGGTTAACTCAACATCTGACGGAATGGCATGCTATTACGTCAGATGCTTGGACATTGCAGACAGTTGCCCAAGGTTACTGCCTGCCTTTTCTACGCACCCCTCAGTCATCCACCGGGGAACAACTCTTTGAAGGTTCCAGATCCGCTCCTTTTGCAGGAGATTCTAGACCTGGTGGAGAAAGGTGCCATATAACCGGTACCTGTAGCAGAGAGGAACAAGGATTGGTACTCCCCCTACCTCTTGATACCGAAAAAGGATGGAGGACTGAGACATATCTTGGATTTACGAAAATTGAACAAGTTCCTCAGGAAGGACAAGTTCAAGATGGTAACTCTCTCTCAAATCCTTCAGGCCCTCCAGCTTCAGGACTGGCTGGTATCTCTGGACCTTCAGGATGCTTATTTCCATGTGCCAATCCATCTCAAACACAGGAAATACCCGAGGTTCGCAATTGGCAACTCTCTATCAATTTCGAGTACTGCCATTTGGGCTGACCTCCGCCCGATGGTCTTCACCAAGCTAATATCGGTAGTGGCTGCAAGTCTAAGGAGGGAAGGGATTCACGTCTACCTCTACCTAGACGATTGGTTGATCAGAGCTGTAGCTTCGGAACAAGCTCAGATTCAGCTAGATTATGTCTGCCACTTCCTTCACAAACTGGGCTTCTCCCTCAATTTAAAGAATTCAAAGATAATACCATCACAGACTCCAGTTCATCGGAGCGGTTCTGGACACTTCCCTGCGGAAAGCCTTGCCACCAGAGGTGAGGGCTCAAGATATTCTGCAGATGGTCACCAAGTTTCAAAATGCCCAACGTCTCCCAGCCTTCGACTTTTTGAGGTTTCTAGGCCTTATGGCATCCCTCATCTTCCTTGTGCCAGAGGCTCGCCTGAGAATGAGAGCTCTCCAGTGGCCACTAAAAACTCAGTGGTCGCAATTCTCAGGAAGAATGACCGACTTCCTTCAGGTTCCGGACAAAGTGGCTCGAGACCTTCAGTGGTGGGCCTGTCGGGAGAACATTTTGAAAGGAGAACTGTTTTGGCAACCATGTCCGGAGATAACGGTAGTCACGGATGCCTCACTCACTGGGTGAGGGAGCCCATACCAACGACCTGACCATCAGAGGTCGTTAGTCTCCATCGGAGTCCACACTGCATATCAACCTGTTGGAGCGGAGAGCTATCAGACTAGCGCTGAAGGCTTTTCTGCCATCTCTACAAGGGAAAAATGTCCTAATAATGATGGACAATACAGTGGCCATGCACAACCTCAACAAAAGAGGAGGCGTAGGATTAATGCCACTGTGCAGTGAGGCGATGCAGCTCTGGTTTTGGGCAATTCAAGAAGGAATCTCTCCATCGGCAGTTCACTTAGCCGGAGAGAAGAACTTGACAGCGGATGCTCTGAGCAGGCAGTGCACAGTCTCTCACGAGTGGGAGATAGCTCAGGAAGTCCTTCGAGAGATCTTCGCCCTTTGTGGAACCCCTCAAGTGGATCTGTTCGCCACCAGTATCAACAGGAAGTGCGATCAGTTTTGTTCAAGGGAATTTCCCCCGAGAGGAGCTCTAGGGGACGCGTTCGTGGTAGACTGGGAGTTTCCACTTCTGTACACGTTTCCTCCAGTCCCTGTCATTCCTCAGATGATCAGGAGGTTGAGAAGATTCCGGAAGGCTATGTTCCTAATTGCCCCAGACTGGGCCAGGAGAACGTGGTAACCGGACCTTCTGGACATGTCCATCTGCCCTCCGATTCGTCTTCCACACAGGGAGGATCTTCTCTCGCAGAAGGGAGGTCAGGTTCTCCATCCAGACATCAGAACCCTCAACCTTCACGCTTGGTTTCTGAAAGGTTGAGATACAAGGATTGGGACCTCCCAGATGACGTCATGGAGGTGTTGCTTTCAGCCAGAAGGCCAGCAAAAAAGACTTTATACCGCTGCCGTTGGAACAAATTTTGCAGCTGGTCGGGAGAAAAGAATATTGAACCCTTTTCATGTGGTACACCAATGGTGTTATCCTTTCTAATCTATTTGGCGAATTCAGGTCTTCAAGTTGGTATGATCAAGGGCTACCTCGCAGCTCTATCGATCTTCAAGCGCACTGCAGAGGAGCCATCATATTTCAAATTACCCTTAGTAATACAATTTCTGAAGGGGTTAACTAATGTCTATCCCCCAAGACCGTTCCAAGTTCCCTTATGGGACTTAAATGTAGTCTTACATTTCCTGATGGGTACTCCTTTTGAACCACTCCACTCTTTTTCGTTAAGATTTCTCACCCTTAAAACTGTCTTATTAGTGGCTTTGACATCTGCCAGAAGGGTGAACGAATTACAAGCCCCATCTTGTAAACCCCCTCATACAATTTTTCACAAAGACAAAGTTGTCCTACAAGTGAAGCCTAATTTCCTCCCAAATGTGGTTTCTTAATTCCACATCACTCAGAAGATAACCTTACCCTCATTCTATCCTCCTTCCCATCCAGGGAAAGAGGAAGAGAGGCTACATAGGCTGGATCCAAGGCGAGCCTTGAGTTTTTATGTCAGCAGACTTGCTAGGATTAGGCAAGCAGACCAACTGTTCATAGGTTACACAGGGCACAAATTCGGATTGCCAATCACAAAACAGACCATTTCCAGACGGATTATTTTAGCCATTCTAGAATGTTACAAATTGGCAGGGAAAGAGCCCCCTCAAAATCTTAGGGCTCATTCAACCAGGGGTATTGCAGTCTCCTCGGCCCTCCAAAGAGGGGTAGCGATTCGAGACATATGTGCGGCTGCCATATGGTCTTCTGCACATACCTTTACAAAATTCTACAATCTGGATTCCTCCACTAGCCAAGAGACTAGATTTGGCAAAGCTGTGTTACACTCTGTTCAAGAGGAATATGGCACTTTTACTCCCACCTCCGTTTACACACCACTGCTATGGGAGTCTATCAAGATAAGGAATACGTCAGAGGACACAATCCCTTCGAAGAACAAGTTACTTCTTACCTAGTTACGTTCTTTTAATGGGATGTTCCTCCGACGTATTCCTCATCGCCACTCCCATCCATCCCCTCAGTAAAACTTCCCTTGTGGTTGCAGCTTACGCTCCTTCAAGGTCAATAACCAATTCATGCACAGCTACTCTTAAGCTTCAAAACAGAACTGAGCAACATACGCTGCGCAAGTCTATTCATACGCATGATGACGTCGGCGCCGATATGGAGCTGTCGAGGGACAGCAACTCGAGGGACGTCGACACGCAGTGCCTTCTACTGAAAACAAATTCCGAGGCCAGCAAGCTGGAAGTAATCTATCAAGATGAGGAATACGTCGGAGGAACATCCCATCAAAAGAACGTTACCAGCTAAGAAGTAACTTGTTCTTTTGGTCACTCCCCTCCTTTCACTTTTAAGGAAATGAGTGAACAAGAAGTCATCGCCCTCCTCAAAACTATCAAACTTTCCTTTTGCAAAGGGGACACTTGCCCGGCTCAACTCATTAAAGATTGTGCCCTCACCCTTGCCCCGTTCCTTACAGCCTTTATTAATGCCTCCTTCCTGTCAGGCCATGTCCCTACTGGGCCCACGCTCTCTTCCCAAGAAACCAGCAATTGACCCAACTGTCCCAGGGAATTATAGACCCATCACTACTGTCCCATTCCTATTAAAAATCCTCGACAAAGCAGCTTATCTGCAAGTCCAAAAATTCCTCGAGGCGAATAACCTGCTCAGCCTCCGGCAATTGGGTTTCCGTCCTGGACACGACAGCAAAACTGCACTTTTAGACTTTAAATCTCAAATGGATGATTTCAGAGATGCAGGCAAACCCGCTCTTCTTTTGCTCCTAGATTTGTCCGCAGCTTTTGACCTTTTGGATCATAATATTCTTTGCCACCATCGCTCATCCGCTGCAAACTTCTCCCCTAAGGCCATTGCTTGGATAACCTCGTTTCTCCAGGAAAGGGTCATGAAAGTCTTCTCTGACTCAGCCTGTGCCCACCCAAGTAAAATAAAATGCAGAGTCCCACAGGGCTCCTGCATCTCCCCTACGCTTTATAACCTGCTTACGAGGCCATTGTTCAACATCCTGGATGCGTTGGGCATCGCATATACTAATTATGCTGATGACACACAGGTCCCTCTCACCGATGACTGGGTCTGACATGGCAACCCTTAAGTCCATATATTCTACCATCCAAACCTGGATGGCAGAAAACTGGTTATGCCTTAAGAGTGAGAAAACCGAACGTCTGTTAATTGGATCACCTGCCACCCTCAGAAAACTAGATAAACAATACAGCTCTTTCACGATTGACAACATTCCTATCCCTGTAACGCAAGCTGTTAAGACCTTGGGGGTCTACCTGGACTCTGACCTCTGTATGAACAGGCAGGTCAATGCCATTGCATCTACCTCTGTCTACCATTCTAAATTGCTTAATGCAGCCAGACCCTTTCTGTCAGAACAGAACTGTCTCACCATTACAAGAGCTCTCGGCTAGATTACTGCAATGGCCTCTTTGTAGGGACTTCCACAAAAAACATCTCCAAACTCCAAACTGTCCAGAATAATGCCCTGCCACTGGCATTTCTAAGAGGGAACGCATCTCTGAAACCAGGAAGCAGGTTCACTGCTTCCCCACTAAAGAGCGAATAGTCTTTATAACTCTTGCCTTGACACATAAATGCGTCCATAATTTGGCACCACTTTACCTTTCCCAAAGAATAGTCAAGCGTATATCAGATAACCCCACACGCATTGCCTTCACCAACAGGATCTCCATTCCTAAGACCCAGAGAATTTGCGTTGGAGGGTCCAGTTCCCCGGTCATGGCAGCGACCCATTGGAACACACCGCCACCTCACATTATAAGTATTGAGTCGCACTTAGCCTTCAGGAAAGCATTAAAAACTATACTGTTCGTTTAAATAACTATCTCTGGTGCCACTGTCCTGTGTAGACTGTACGTTCCATTCTACATGTAATGCAACTCTCATAACTGTATGACAAACCTAAACTGTAACCACTTATGTATGCAATGTTTGCTCCTCGATATAGTATCATCGTATCGTTGTTTGGTTACACGCTCACTGTAACCATGAGCTAAGTAATCCTCCTGTAACTAGAATAATTTCATGCAACAGCGCCTTGATAGTGCGCTTTACAAATACAAATAAATATTGCGGAGAACCTGTGAAGGCTGCACCATGTGATTTATCGCACAAGAGGCAGTGCAGCACAGTGTGCAGTCGCTTCATTGGACGCAACTAAGGCATTTGATTCCGTTCACTGGAATTCCTTGTACGCCACAATGGTAAAGATGGGAATAGGACCTCAGTATATGAAGTGGGTACAGCTTATATATACCAAACCAATGGCCAGGGTTAGGACAGGGAGCACGTATTCAGACAAATGGCAACTATATAGAGGTTCGAGACAAGGATGCCGCCTATCCCCTATGCTGTGTATTATCGTGAATCTATAGCTGCCTACTTGAGGCAGGAATACAGCGACACTGGAATTGAGGTAGATGGGGTGAAACACAATGTCCATGTATGCTGATAGGCTGCTGTACCTGTGCAACCTGGCGATGAATCTGCCATATGTAATGGAGGTATTGGACAACTTTAGTGCATTGACAGGGATCATAATACATACGAGCAAGTCATGCCTGTTCCCACTGGCCAAGACGGCGATTGTAGCAGAAGGGGACTTGCCAGTCCTTCCCCTGCCATGGAGCATGACCTCCTTCAGATACTTGCGGTTAACATATATCACGACCCCAAACGCGAACACAAATTCAATACGTTACAGGCTAAAAATGGGTTGTTGAAATCAAAGGAGTTTTGAAGCAAGCTTCCCCTGTCAATAATGGGAAGCGCAGCATTGTTAAAAATGGTGGCACTGCCAAGGCTCATGCATTGTTTTGGTAATGTCCCGTATAACATTCCACTGAAATTCTTCCAAGATTTAGATAAAATATGTAGGGGCTTCCTCTGGCAAGGAGGGAGGCAGAGTTGTGCTGAATATACTGCAATGGCCCTACGAACATGGGGGGCTGAAGATACAAATTTTGAGTTGTACTTTCTGGTGTGCCAGCTACAATACGTAGTACAATGGATGGCAGATGATCCCACGACAGAAACTGCTCTCTTACAACCGGTCATAAAGAAGAGATACCTCAGAGACCTAATTTGGATACCCGCTAGAGATCAAATAGCTATCCTTACCTGGTGGACATGGGCATTCAGGTTAGGAAAAGGGCCTGTAAATTCATGGGGTTAGAAGACTGCCTCTCACCACAGACCCCCCATAGTGGCGATAATGGGACAGGGGGGCAATGGTGCGATCGCAATGGGAAATATACAGCATAGCCACGGTAGGAGACCTGTGGAATGAACAGGGGTTGATGGGATTTGCTGAATTGCAGGGGGTTAGGGTATACATAAAGGTACATTTTTGTTACATAATATGGTGCTATGGGTGTTAAAAAGCAGGTGGTCGGACATCAATGAAGAAACCATAGGGAGTGAGGAAATGGAGGCATTGCTTACTGTGTCGGAGGGTGGACACGCCATTTCAAGGGTCTGAGATATTGATAGAACGTAACTCAAAGGTAGAATTGAAATGCAGGGAGAGATGGGAAAGGGAATTGGGTAAAACGTTCGTAGATAAAAGTTGGAAGGATATAACGTTGTATCATAAGGTCTCCAGAAATGCCAGACTACAACAGATACAACTTTACATCACCCAGAGAGCATACCTCACACCAGCTTCCATTGCAAAATTCAAGGGAGCAGGTAAACAATGTCCTAGATGCAGGATGGAAGAGCAGACCTCTTACACATGTTCTGGGGATGCCCAATAGTTCAGGTATTCTGGAGGCGAGTAGCACATAAAGCAGCCCAAGGAGGCGTTGAACTTGACATAGAAACCGTGCAGGCTTGCATGCTTGGCTGTTATAAGAGGAGTGCAAAGGATAAACCACTGAACAATATCAAGGAACTTATGTACATGCTAGCCAAGTGCAGCATATCCATGAGGTGGAAAGATACTAAGGAACCGAGCATTGTTAGATGGTGGGGAGACTTGGAAAAGTGGGTAACTGCAGAAACTGGAGTATGGGAAAAAGCACTGGGGGAACAAAAACTAGAATTAGGTATGGACATCCAACGGTGGATTATGACTGTGACTTTGTTTTCATGGGATAAGGGTGAAGATGCTATGCAAGCTACATTGGATGAAGTAGACGCAGTGTAATCTGGAAAGAACATCTTAATGACACTATGCACAGGCTAGTTGGGGGGGGGGAGTTGGGTATTTTAGGAGGAAATGTCGAGAATAGATACTAATATGATAAAGTATTTAACTGTGTGGCTTTGTTATTGTTTTTTTATAACAAAAATGTAATAAAAATATATTTTTTAAAAAGCCCTTATGCCATATCTCCCTGATTTGTATCGGCATTGTGAGCTTCGGTATATCCCTCTACAATTGCTCCTATTCTTGCGCCTCTATGGAGCCCCCCAGTGTCCACACCCATCTGGTCATGTATGTGTTGGGTGCTCTAAAAGTACTGGCTGCTAGGAATTTGTAGATTTTGGAGAAAAGCTTCTTGTTGCCCGAATTAGTAGTGAGGTATTTCTCAAACGGTGTAAGGGGTCTTGTCGCTGCTGCCTTGTTAAAGGGCAACAGCAGCCAATGCCTAAGCTGTAGAAATTGCAGTTTATTGCTTTCCCTTGGGTCTAGTTCCTGTTTACACTGGTCGAAGAGTTTGATCCCCTTGCCCAATATCATCTCATCTTGGTGCACCCCCTCGCCTTCCATCGGGCAAATGCTTGTGGCTCCATCCCTGCGGGGGAACTGTGGTTTTTGAAACAGTGGTGTGAAGGGAGATGGGAATATGGAGATGCCGCTTTGGCGTATTGCTTGGTCCCAGGTGTCGGCCAATAGGCCTGTAATGGAGCTTTTGTGGACATTTGGTGGTCTATCTCTTCTGCTCAGCCACAGAACTTCCCTAGGAGGGGCGCCCATCACTGTCCTGTTCATTCCCGTGAACCAGTCTTTAATTCATTGTAATTGGGCTGCTTTATAATATAGGGAAAAGTCAGGCAAACCCAACCCATACTTGTTTGTTGGGGCCATTAACGTATGCAGGGCCACCCTTGTAGCTTTGCCATTCCAGACAAAAGTTGTCATTATCTTGTTTAGTGTTCGGAAAAAGTGTTGGAGTGCCTGGAAGTAGTACAGCAGTTTGGGTAGGATCACCATCTTAACAGTGTTTGTTCTCCCCACCTAGGAGACGGATAAGGGGGCTCAGTTACACAGCTTGGCTCTGGTTTCCTCTAGCAATGGCTTGTAGTTTGTGTCGTACAGTTCTGTGATGGAGTTGGTGATTGTTCCCCCTAGTAGCCTTATGCCCTTCTGCGCCCATTGAAAAGGGGTGTTATCCACTGTGCTCTGCGGAGAGTGGACAGTGAGCACTAGGTTGAGGATTTCTGATTTTGCAATATTAATTTTCAGTCCCGCCACTACCGTGAACGCTTCTATTTCCAGCACTACCAATGGTAGAGTGTGTTCAGGGTTAGTGAGGGCGAGGAGCATGTCATCCGAGAAAGCCATAAGCCTATGGTCCTCGCCGCCGAATGGGATCCCTCGTAAACTCACCAGCCCTCTAAGTTTACTCATGAATGTTTCTAAATGAATGGCGTAGAGGAGGGTATTGGGAGGCAACCCTGCTTGGTGCCTCTTCTGAGCGGGATAGTTTGGATAGCTGCCCATTGATGGAGAGCCTAGCTGTCGGATTGCTATAATTAGAACAAATCATTTTCAGAAAGGGCGCACCGAACTCCATCATCTCCATCGTGCGAAACACAAAGGACCACTCCACCCTTTCTGCCTCAAGTGAGAGGAGGACCGATGGGATGGTCTTCTTTCATACTTTTGATTAGATGGCAAACCCTCCTAATGTTATCAAACGTCTTCCTTTGCTTAATAAACCCTAACTGGTCAGGGTGCATTAGATTAGGGAGGAGGTTTTCAACCCGGTTTGCCAGGACTTTCGTATAGAGCTTAGTGTCTATATTGATTAGGGCGAGGGATCCTTGGCCGGTTTCGGAAACGGGACCTTCTTCGCTTCCTCCATGGATGGGTTTATAGGATCCGGGTTCCCAAATGTGTTTAAAAAAGCTAGTCAGTGGGGGCGAGGAGTTTCTGAAAAGTTATATAGAAAATGGCAGAATAGCTGTCCGGGCCGATGGATTAGTTGAGCGGGAGTTCCCTGATTGCTCTTTGTGACTCTTCGATATTGATGTCTTGCTCGAATTGTTCCTGTTCTCTTATGGTTTTTTTTTTAATGGGGACCGAGTGAAGGTATGTATCCTAGGCAGTACCGGTAGGACTGCCTGAAGCATAGATGGTTGTATAGAATGTTGTGAAGTGTTTGATGAAGTCCCGAGTGCTGGTGACTTTGGAACCCCCTGCTCCCCGGGGGTTATCTCCCAAATGGTCTGCGACGCCGCCTTTTGCTTTAGCATTCCCGCTAAGATCCCATCGGCTTTATTGGCCTTGACATAGCATCTCTGTCAGAGGTGGAGCAGCCCCCTCTTGGTCTGGAGGAGTTTGTTTGCCATGAATATTTCTATGCACCTTATCTGTTTCCATTTCCTGTTTGAGCGTGTAGGACTGTTTTACCCTGGCCGCACGCATTGCGATTAGTTCTCCCCGAGGGTTGCTTTAAAAGCATCCCATAGACACTGTTCTGTGATTTCCGGTGAAGTATTTAGAAAAATTCTGTAATTTTGGATTCAATCTCTTCTCTCAGTACCTGGTCCGTTAGGAGGCCCTGGGGAAACAACCAGTACTATAGGCCTCTGCTTGACTTCGGCAGGTCCAGCCTTATGATCAGTGGGGCATGGTCTGAGATCTGGATAGCTCCTAGGTCATTTTCACTGACTGAACGGAGTATGGAGATTGAGGGCCAGATGTAATCGATGCGGGAAAAGGTTTTGTCAACATGTGAATAGAAGGTGTATCCTTATCTTTCCCCTTGAGGGCTAACCAGGCGTCTGTCATCGCCAATGGCCTAACTTAGCACGGAGGGCTAGTGATGTTTGGGGTTGCCCGTGATAGACGCATGAACTTCTGTCCCTCCTCGGGTCCCATGCTAGGTTGAGATCCCCCATTAAGAGGATTTCCCCCCTTGCGAAAGACTCGCAGTCCGCTAGGGTGGCTCTAAGAAAGCCGTCTTGTCCAACATTTGGGGCGTAGATGGAGGTTATCTTTAGTGTTACGGTGCTCTTTTGAAGAATGAGGAACTGATACCTCCCCTTGTTATCCGCCCTAGAGTCTAGTATTAGGGTGTCAGGGTCTGAGCGTAGGGCTATCAAAATTGCGGCCACCTTGCTTTGGGCGTTCAAATGGTAAATATGCAGATGGTGTCGTAATTTAAATCTGTGATTGTTTATGCGTATGTGTGTTTCTTGGAAAGTCACCAGGTCCGGTTGCTCCCTCGAGAGGAAGCGCTCAATATTTATCTTTACGTTGGGTTATTTAGCCCCCTGACGTTTAATGTTAGGAGCTTGAATCTAGGCTGAATTCAGTGTTAGTGCCGTTGTCACCCCTTAACGGCCCCCCCCTTACCTGGTGGGCGCATCATACCCCTCTGAGCCCCTCCAACAGCCCCCACCCCACTGCCTCACCAAAATCCCCTCTATCCCCTGAGTTCTTGCCCTCCCCAACACCCCCTCACACCCGTCCTGGGATGAACCGTGTAACCCAGAGGTTCTCCCGGCTTAATGCAAATGAGGGCGGCTCTCTTTCCAAACCAGGACAATAATTGCAGGGTGTCCTGGACCTCCTTGAATGACTCTAAGTGCGGACCGCTGGGTAGTCGCTCTGTCTCCCGCACTCCTGTCTTTATTGCCCTTGTACGGTGACCCCATCGGCCAAAGTAATCTGTGTACGATGGCAAATTCTGTTGCCCGTGTTTTGCGCTGCTGTCCTGTCGGTCTCCTATCGGGCGGCGGTTTCTGCGTTTCATCCTGGGTTTTGTGTCCATTCCCAAGGCTTCCTCTGGTGAGGGGTAGCCCCTCCTTTCTGTTGTAAGTTCTTGGGGCGAGTCTCATCGTCTGTTAGGTGGAGAATATGCTCCCCTTCGCATGTGTGAATCCTGCATTGGCGCCCCTCCTAAGTGAACCGGAGACCGAAGAGGAATGTCCATTTATATTTAGTTTGTTTAGCTTGGAGAGCCCGCATGATTGGCCCCATCTCTTGTCGTTTCTGGAGTGTCACCTGGTTAGATCTTAAAATAGTTGGATTTCTGCGCCCTTGAACATAATGGGCTCTGCTCTCCTGCCAGGATGAGTTCTTTTTGGTTGTAATGTGACCGCGCGTCCAGGGTATCAATAGGGCGGGCTCCTGGCTCAAGCCTTCTGCAGCCTGTTATGTGGACCCGAACGAGGAGGACATCTTTCGTCGTTCCCTCTCCCAGAATATCTGCAAATTTATTTATTTATTTTATTTTTTGGATTTGTAGAGCGCACTACAGCCCACAGTCATCGAGGCGCTATGAGAAGACATAAGAAGGCTTGATTAAGGGTTACATAAATGCGGCCCAACAGATTATTGCTTAGTACAGAATATTTCGTTACATGATGCATTTGACAGTGTTACTTAGATGCATACACAGACATACATACATATGGGCATGCAGCCCTTTCAAACAAAGAGCCGGGTTTTGATGGCTTTGCGGAATGCTGAATGAGAATCAATTGACCTGATCTGAGACGGGAGGGTGTTCCAGAAGGAGTCGGCCATGGTGGGGAAGCTCGTGCCACCCACACGCACTCTTCGTGTGAGAGGAACAGTGATTTGCTTAGAGTGGGTTATTCTAGAAGGTCTAGATGGTGTGTGTCTGATCCTTTGAGTCAGGTAGGGAGGGGCAAGATCATGGAGACATTTGTGTGTGAAGGCGAGGGTCTTAAAGACAATTGGGGGGCGTGGCTACGAGGGCCATGTAGGAGGATGCGATCTGGAGGAGCTCCCGAGATCCTGAAATGATCCTGGCTAAATAGTGCATAACAACGTGCTTATGACTGCTGAAAACACACATGCCGGTGTGTGAACGGTCTGACTGCGCTTGGTGAACTTTTGGAAGGCGTGGGAGGAACGGTGGTGGAGTTTTGTGTGAAAAAGATAAGGAGCGCCAGAGACGAAAGACGAAACAAAATGGCTGATCAACGACTGGAACAAAGGAAAGAGCAGGCCGCACGATGGTCGGGCAATAGAAGCGTACTGTGTGCGCATTTGTAACTTGTGCAGAACGCAGGTCCTCTGGGTCATGTCTAATAGAACAGTGAGACCGAAGGCGAAGCAGCCCACCTTGGACGACTTCGCCAAGACGTCCCCCGGCCCGGAAAATTCCAAGAGTAAGGATAAGTCGCTTACAGGCGGCATGCCCGCGAAGGGTACTAACCAAGAGGTCCTGGCTGCGATTGCGGACTTGAAGGTGACCTGGGAAGCTAAGCTTGAACTGGCCGTAACTGAGCTGAAAACGGCATTGGACCTTAAGGTCGGTGAGGTGCAGGAGGAGGTGAATTTACTCCGGCAGGACGTCGGGTCCTTGGCGGAGCGCACTGAGACCCTCGAGAAAGAGGTGAGCCTGAACACCGCGGATTGTGCCTTCCATAAGGCCGAATTGCATGCCCTGGTGCAGAGAGTGGGCAACTTGCAGAGCAGGGCGGAGGAGGCAGAAGGACGCGCCCGACAGAACAACATTCGCATCGTGGGCCTGCCAGAGTTCATCGAATCTATGCTGTTGCAGGAGATATCCGGAGGAGCCTTATCTCAAGGATTCGCGGTGGAACGTGCGCATAGAGCCCTAACAAGGAGGCCGCCGCCGGGAAACCCGCCTAGGCCAGTAATGGCCAAAATTCTTAATTACCGGGACCGGGAGAGGATACTAGAACACTTCCGCAAGTGAGGAACGATTACACGAGGAGCGGCAAACATAACGGCCTACCCGGACTATACACTGACTGTGCAGCATAGCAGCATGAAATTTGGGTTGGTAAAGCGGAGATGAGAGGCAGGCCATAAATACATGTTGCTGTATCCGGCGAAATTGAAAGTTTTTCATAAACACAAAACTGTTTTTTGAGACTCCGGAGGACGCCATGGGATGGCTCGACGCGCAGGGATGTCCCCAGGAGCCTGACGTTCGGACGTGAAGAGGAGATGGAGGAGATGAATAGTGCACGAGGAGGGTGCTACAAGATGGCGCAGAATAGATCTCTGGGACTTGATTATAGTCATTTGCGCGGCCTTAGGCAGAGAAGGTCAGACTGTTGCACAAGATATTATGAGCACTGTGACTATTGCTGTATTTAGGGGAGCCTTGCAGAGCGGATCTCTTTACCCCACTTAGTAACTTTAGTTAAGTGGCCATTAGGGCGACTTCACCCTACTGAGCTCTGGGCATTGTTTGGTGCTTGCAGGGCTAGATGTGGGGGTGCCTGAGTTCCGGGGATGGAGCTGGGCAGCAGTTGGGGTGTGTGGTGTTGGGGAAGGGATGGGTAGAGGGTGGGGAGTTTGGGGTGTGTATAGTTATGGGGAGTTCGAGTTTGTACAAGAGGCTACAAGAAAAAGCCAGAGGGCTGTATCTGTATCGTGTGGGCAGGTGGGATTTGTTGCACGGAAGGGGGGAGGATACTTGTGAGCTATGGGGGATCTTGAGATCGTAACGTGGAATGTCAGGGGACTCAATAGTTACCTAAAGAGGAACAAGGTCATGATGTATTTGAAAAAACAGAAGATTGATATTGCACTGTTGCAAGAGACAAATCTGACTCGGCAAAAGTTGGAACTGGTGGGGAAGAAGTGGAGAGGTACTGTAGTGGGCTCTCCGTATTCTGCCTACGCTAGGGGAGTGTTGGTCTGGGTGGCTCCGCACGTTCCGCTCCAACTTACACAAGAGGTGGTGGATAGTCATATTGAAGGCACTGGTGGAGAATATGGAGGTGTGCATTGCAAATACGTATGCCCCCAATCAAAATACGGCGGCATACTTTAGGACTCTGTGTACCAACCTGGGTGCGTGTGTGGGTGGGGCGGTTATTTGGGGAGGGGATTTTAATTGCATGCTGAACCCCAGGGTAGACAGATCTGATGAGAAGATTGATAGGCCCACCCCAGCGGCCAGGGCATTGCAGACACTGCTCGACGACTTCGGGCTGGCAGATGTTTGGAGGCTGAAACATCCTAATGAGGAACAGTACTCGCATTACTCAGCCCCGCAACAACTGCACACGAGACTTGATTATTTTTTTGCCACGCCAGATGTGGTGATAGAGACCACCCAAATAGACTACAAAGCAAGGGTCCTGTCGGACCACTCGCCTCTGGTCCTGGATTGGCAGTACTGCCGCCCCAGAGCGCGGATACCGACGTGGCGCCTCCGGGCTGAGGCGCTCAAGGATCGGTCTTTAGAGAGGATATCAGGGATGAGATCACACATTATTTTGAGGAGAACGCCGGCAGTGTGGATTCAGCGGGCACGCTCTGGGAAGCCTTTAAGGTGGTATTGCGGGGTGCTGCCATTGCTAAATCAAAGGGCCTGCAGGGTGGGGTCCTAATGGAGTTAGGGGAAGCTGAGGATGAACTGGAACAGGAACTCAATAGGGGAGGGGGGGATACGGAGCTAGTACTCCAACTACAGCAGCGGTGTGCGGAACTTTGGGAAAGGCTCTGCCACCTTAACTATAAGAAGTATGTTGAGAGACCGCATGCAGGGGGGGATAAAACGGGCCGCCTCTTGGCGTGGTTATACAAGAGTGAAACCCCTAGGCCCCCGGTTAGGACGATAACCAGAGAGGATGGAGAGGTAGCGGACACCGAAGAAGGAGTCAATGAGGTATTCTTAGACTATTACAGGGCACTATATGAGGACAAAGGGGGGGCAACCGAGAGGAGATAAGAGAAACTTTAAGAGATATGGGATTACCTAGGATCAGTGCCGAAGAAAGGGAGGAGCTGGATGCACCGATTACTTTAGAAGAATTGGCGGAGGCGGTGAAGCAGCTGCCCACCAGTAAGACCCCGGGTGCGGACGGACTCCCTAGCGAATTTTATAAAGCATATAGAGAGGAGGTACTCCCACCCCCCCCCCACCCCCATGCTGGAAATGCTCAATGAATCGTTTGAGGTGGGCCGGCTGCCGGAATCGCTTAGAGAAGCGATAATAATACCGCTCCCTAAGCCCAACAAACCAGGGCATAGCTGCGGCTCCTATAGGCCCTTGTCAATGTTGAACCCGGACAGCAAGATATCGACGGCGGTCCTGGCCAATAGGTTGCGTAGAGTTATTAGTAAATTGATACATCCGGACCAGACAGGTTATGTCCCCAACAGAAATATAACCCACAACCATAGGCGACTCCAGCAGGTGATTGAAGGGGGGAGCAAGAGTGAGGGTGAAATTGCAGTTGTGTCCCTAAATGCAGTCAAAGCTTTCGACTCAGTGAGGTGGCCGTGGTTGCTGGAGGCCCTGAGGGAATACGGGATGGGGCCGGGCTATGTTAGGTGGGCGAAGTTTCTGTACAGTGAGCCGCTGGCTAGGGTACGTACAGGAGCTGTGATATCCGAGAGGTGGCAACTTAGCAGGGGCACCAGACAAGGGTGCCCCTGGTCCCCGATGTTATATGTTCTGGCCCTGGAGCCCCTGGCAGTGTACCTTCGACAACAATATGACATGATAGGCATTGAGGTAGGGGGAGAGAAACACCTAATATCCCTGTATGCTGACGATTTGCTATTATATCTGAAATATCCGGAGGAAAATCTTCAATATATTCTGGAGGTAATGGAAAGGTATGCAGAACTGTCTGGCATAGTGGTGAACCCCCAAAAATCGAGCATGTTCCCATTGGGTAGCTACAGAGGAACCCCTCCAGAGCGGTTGCCAGTGTTGTCGATACCATGGGCGGTTGGCTCCTTCCGATACCTCGGAATAGATGTGTATCACACGGTAGAGGAGGAACATTTGCATAACACCGAGATGGCTGTGGGAAAAATCCGTAGAAGTATGAAGTTTTGGGAGAAGTTGCCGTTGGCGATGATGGGACGGGGGGGGGCGATGCTCAAAATGGTGGTCCTACCTAGGCTCCTACATTTTTTCAGCAATATTCGGTACATGATACCTAAGAAGTTTTTTGCCAAGCTGAATAGTATGTGCAGAGACTTCCTATGGCATGGCACTCGAAATAGAGTAGCGCTGTGGAAGTTGCAGAATTTCTATGAAAAAGGGGGTATTAAGCTGCCTAATTTTGAGGCCTATTATGTGGCTGGCCAGTTGCAATATGTGGTCAAGTGGCTCTCTGATGAGGTAACTCCCGAATTTAAGCTGTTTGGACAGGACTGCACTCAGTTTTACCTGAAGGAAATTATTTGGTTGCCTACGTCTGAAATGAAGGGGCACCCGGGTATGATGTTGCTTGGGTGGAAAATGTGGCGTAGAGTATGTCAAATGATGGAGGACACGTACCCGTGTTCCCGCAGGTGCCGCTGGTGGCCTTGGCAGGGGAAGACAAACAACTAAGGATGATAATCAGGACCTATTGGGAGTCGGTCGGGCTGGTTACATTGGGGGATGTCTGGCAAGAGGGGGCCATTAAGGATTTTGAAGGAATAGGGGAAGAGGCGGGCTTGCATAGGGGCCAGTATGTCACGTATCTAAGGCTGGTGCAGAATATTCGTAAAATCTGGCCTGAGACTGTATTGGCGGAGGAGCCAGACGCCACAATGGGGACAAAATATGACATATCAGAAGGAGGGCATGAGATCTCTAGATTGTATGAGATGGTGATGACCCGGGTAGGGAAGGAATTGACGCATTTGAGGCTGGATTGGGAAACAGAGGTGGGAGCACAGATGGAAGATGGGATGTGGGAGCGTGCTATGGGATACCACAAGGTGTCCAGAAATGCCAGATTACAACACATACAGTTGTACATAACGCACAGAACTTACATGACCCCGATGAGAATATCGAAGTTTGTAAATGCGGGACGACAAGCGTGCCCAAAATGCGATAAGGAAGATGCTGACATGACACACGTTTTGGTCTTGCCCAGTGATTGAGAGTTTCTGGGCAGAATGGCGCAAAAACTAGCGGACAAAGGGGTCACGCTCACTATAGATACGGCCTGGGCCTGCCTGTTGGGAGGGTTTCCCAGACCACAGAAACTTAAACATGTTGGGAAATTGAAGGACTTGGCATATGTGCTCGCAAAACGAAGGATTGCCATGGGCTGGAAGCAGTGCCATAAGCCACGGGTGGAGGTATGGTGGCGGGATTTGCAAAAATGGGCGGAGGCTGAAACGGTGGTATGGCAGGAGGGATGTAGCATGTGTGGGGAAGAAGTGAGTACCCTGCTAGCATGGAGAGTATTAATAGCAGGACTGTTTGGAACAATAACAGATTCTGCAGTCTCAGAAGAAGGTGATACCCTGCCACACGCATCAGATACGGAATGAGAAGGATAAACAAGCTCTTGAGGGGAGAGGGATTGGGGGAGCAGTGGTCTTGACTAATTGATCATGTGTTTTGTTGCAAATAACGCTGCCAGTTTGGTTTGTATTGTTTGTTTTAAAAATAATAAAAACCGTTAAAAAAAAAAAATAGACAATCCTTTCCTTAACGGGGAGCCAGTGAACGTGCCTTCTGACCCCCGAAATGTGGTCCCTGCGTGAGATGCCCGTTGAGGCCCTAAGGGCATTGTTCTGACCTAGTTGAAGTTTGGCAAGATTCTTATAGAGCGGTCCCAACAAAAAAGGCTTTACAGTAGTCAAGCCTCAAGCCAATAATTGCCCTAGCAATGGTGAGGCAATTCTCTTGGGAGAGGAAAGGTCTGGCTGCATTGAGCAATTTGGAATGATAGGCTGCGGACGATGCAGTAGCATTGACCTGTCTATCCATGGTCAAGTTAAGTTCAAGGTAGACGCCCAAAGTCTTGAGGACTTGTGAGGCAGTGATGGGGATGTTATCCACGGCGAAGGAACAGTATTGCTTGTCCAATTTACCCAGCGTTGAGGGGGAACCAATCAGCAGAAGTTCAGTTTTCTCACTGTTGAGACATAACCAGTTTTCAGCCATCCAGGATTGGATTGTGGACTAGATGGAGTGGAGGGTGTCCATGTCCGTTGAATAGTCTCCCGAAAGGGGGATGAGCACCGGAGTGTCATCTGCATAGTTAGTATATGAGATGCCCAGGGGGTCCAATATTCTGAACAGAGGCCTTGTGAAGAGGTTGTAGAGGGTGGGAGCTGTGCAAGAACCCTGTGGGACCCCACATTTAATGAGACTAGGGTTGGCACTTGAGGTTTCAAAGAAGACCTTCATCACTCTTTCTTGTAGGAATGACGTTATCCATGCACAGGCCCTCGGGGAGAAGTTGGCTGCAGATGAGAGGTGATGGCAGAGGGTTTTGTGATCCACCAGATCAAAAGCAGCGGAGAGGTCTTGCTAGACCCTCGCATATGGAAACAAGGCACAATCACCATACAATAAGTGATACGACAGACACAAGGTTCGATTTCCAAGTACTAGGGTTTATTGCAAAGCAAATGCTCTCAGTCGGCTGACTGGGTCTAACGTCTCGCAACGTGTGTCACCCAGACCTCGTGAGACGCAAGAGAGCAAACATTCTACAACAGTATCATATATATAAATATATTATGACAGATATGACACATTATGACACGCTTCTTACTCAATCTATATTACTCGTTTTAGCAACAGTTGCAATTTTGTAGTAAGCAGACATAGTTCTTTGTTATGAAGAACACAAGGCACTTGTTCAGCGAGGATACTGTGTTCGTAGGAGAGACACATTCCAAAGCGTGTTATCTACTGGTTTTTATTTGTGAACTAGGGGTCAGCCTGATCTAAGGAGAGCCCCGAAGGTGGGCCGCTAGGAAAGTATAATTCATGCTTTAACGGCCTGTTTCTACAGCTTCAGTGAGACCGGCCGGCACCTGGGACGCTGATTAAATGCCTCTCTGCTCGCCTTCAAGGACTTGTGAGGGAGGAAAACAATGTATTTCTGTACTGTTTGGCATTTCTGTCTGGGCCGGTCTCTCAACATGTAAACTGTGGCCTCGCTCCGTGCATGAGTTTTTCGAAATAAAATACATTTTGCAAAGCGTTGAACAGAAAGGCAGAGAAAGCAAATGGTGGATCTTACACAAAATGGACGCTCTATGGTTATGCTGACGATTCTCTATTGGCGATGTAGGGCATATGATGCGGTTGGTTTTTGGCCAACATAATGTACCTTCTATGCTTTGGTAGGGTAGTTTCTAAACTCACAAACCCTCCTTTTGGCCGTAAGCCAAGAGCATCATCCATACATCGCATCTTCATCTGACCATGTATCTAGTTCTGCGCTATGCATACTACTGTAATCAGCATAATCAATATTAATTGACATGAACTCTTTCATAGTTTGTTTCGTGGTTTGCCTTCGTATCCACTTTGGAAGTTTTTTTCTGTTATGTGTACGCATTCATTTGTTATTTCAGAGCAAAAGATTGGCAGGCAGTGTATGCAACTACATGTCATGATGATTCCAAGTAATGTTACTAGAATTGCAATTTGTGTCCATCCCCATGAGCGCAGTAACTACCAAAACCAGGAACTTATATTCAGCTCCCAACCGCCTGTCGGAGTGTGAATGTCAGAACTCAGAATGTGCAATTTCTTGATTGCCTCAAAAATCGTAGGGGAGGAGTCACTTACAAATACACAGCACACTGACCCCACGATTTTGCAAACACCTCTACAGTCGGCCAAAATGATATCAAGAGCCATTCTATTTTGAAGTGTCATTAATCTAACTGCCTTTTCTTCTAGTGTCATATTCTATAATATGTTGGTTGTTCCATTAATCGTTTTTTCTAATATCCTGGACAGTCTCCGTATATTCCAGTAGTTTATGGCTTGCCCTCAGAATGGGATAAATGATTTTGCTATGTCCTCCGCAATTAATCCTGTCATCCCGCCGTGGCCTGGATCTAGATAATTTGGATATGTCTGACGTTTTGGAAAGGAATACACCAGGGAAAAGGATCCCTAAGTAACCGGTCCCTCCCCAATTTCTAGGCAACCAGGGATAAGCTTTTTCTCCACATATGAAATAAATGGGATCACCTACATATATTAGTTATTCTTCTTTCTCAAGTACTGCAATATTCATGCATCTAGTGAATGTCCCTACTGAATAGGAACCTTTTTTTTCGTAAGCAAAATGGGACAGTGCGCGGATTGTAATTAATAGTATTGGATTGGGGGCACAATGTCCTTGTTCCCTACTGGATTCATGTCAAACGTGATTACAGATGATTTATAAGGCACATAAAGTCAATCTACTGGTCTTACCACTGGTTTTATTACTCTTGCTCTGTTAAATATGGAACAACCTACAGGTTCCATTGCCACCCTTTCGAACTCATCTGTTTGTTCCATCTAATTGACCTGTATCACTCTTATTCCACTTCCCTTAAAATAGTGCACTTAGTGATGCATAACATGCCGTATTAAGGGGTAATGGCTGTACATACCAACCCATTCCTTTCCCGCCATGCTGGGGTAAATGGGAGCAGACCCAGCAATGTGTTCTGTTCAGTATATAGTGAGTCATATTCATGATCAAAAGCAACGTGTTATTATCATACCCTTTTCTGTGTCTTTCTTCTAGTGGAGGGAGAGTATAAGAGAGTACATGGACTGGACTGTCTGTGGCAGGTGCATTGGTAGCAAGCAAAAGAGAACTTGATGGATGCACGCTCTCCACATACCATAATACTGGGATCAGTGTACTCAGAATGCAAAGTAGTGGTCCTTGGTAGCAATAATGGCGTCGGCCACAAAATTCATCCGCAGCTGCGGAATTGGGCTGCAGGGCGTGATCTTCAGGCCAAACCAACTACGATACACTGAAATATCTAAAAGAACCCAGCCCCCACCTTTACTTCCAGTTGGTCCTAGTCACAAGTTTGCAGATCATTTTTACTGTACACGCGATGGGCGTCGGGAGACATTCCCACCCTTGATCATTATGTCACCAAATAAAGCCATTGCTTCAGAAACTCACACTGAAAGCAAAGACACTGAGGTTGCACCTATTGAAACAAAACCCGTTTTACCAGGAGTACCTCCCCGAAAATGGGAGCTGTCGAAGGATGAACCATACTTGTGAATGGAACATTGCAGAAGATGATCCTCCATGGGCCTCATTTTGACCCCAGCGCTAAACCATGGTGCTATTAGCACCATGGTCCATGCCGGGGTCCGCCATGGTGAATGGCGGAATTACCGCCCCATTCCAAGGTTGGCGGGGTGGTAATACCCCATTCACCATGGCCCCTTCCCCATTCCAATGGGAATGGGGAAGGCGCTAATTACGGCACCGTAAATGACGGTGCCGTAATTAGCTCCTAGGTCCCTTTGCGGGTTGGTTTTTAACGCCTGCTAAAAGCAGGCGTTAAAGTGCAACCCGCAAAGGGACCCCGTAATCGGGCGTTTAGGGTTTAACGGCGCCGACAACTTTTACGGCGCCGTTAACCCCTTAACGCCTGGTTTGTAATGAGGCCCCATGTATTTAAGTTAAAAACATTTGACAATGAACACACGAACAGCCGACTGCCAACTGTGGGGGAAATGTGTCTTTGTGCACTGTATAGAAAATGCGCTTCTGAAAGAACTTTGATCGCTAAATAAATTACAGCAAGCTCTTCAGTTTTTTCTTCAATTTGAAAAAAAATAAATAATGCAAGGTAGTGTTATAATCATTAGCATGAATTTCCTACACCAAATCCTTCTAGACATTTTTATAGTCTATCTGTTACATCAGCAGCTTTGGTGCAGGAGGGAACAGAAGTGTGTATAGGCATTGTGTGCAATCCTTCTCTCCAGCAATGTTCGTCGCAAGTAATTTTTTCACAGCCGTGTCCGTTAAAACAGCAAAGCGTTCAAAGAAGTCAGCAAAGCGTCTAGGCCAGTTCTCATTAGCCTGAATTGATAAATGTGTGGCAAGATTATTGTGACTCTGCACAGTGCTCCAAAAACTTTATAGCAGGCATCAGTTGTGTTGGTACCATATGCGCCCCGCTTGTTCGCACGGGGTAATCAACATAGGTCATTCACTTTTTTCAAAGATAGCACCGGGAAGCCGCGTTCCAGAGCTTTCAATTAGATGGAGATTGATACAGCTTCCAAGCTCCACTTCCCTAGGCCTCTGATTCCCAATTCATCCTTGTCGGGAATAGAGGCAAAACATATATGTAGATCAGATCACTTCCGATTTTGAGAACGTAGGTAGAACCTTATAGCTCCAGGTACTGTGATCCATGAATAATGCAGATTCACTTCCAGATGCAGGCTCAGTGTCAGCCTGTGATGCAATAAGGGATGAAGCAGGCTTAATGTCAGCCCACAATGATGCAGGTTCAGCTGGGCACCTTTAGCCCTTTCTCCTTCGTGGCAATCGTTTCAGGCTCTTTCTCAGGCTTAGGCAGTACTTGTGTCAGAGAACTGGCGATGGTGTCTTTCGAGTCAAGGACAGCTGTTTCTTTCTTGTCTGGATCAGGCAGCTCTTTCAACGGGAATGGAATTCTTTTCGTATGGGTGGCATGAATCCATGCCTTTCGACCATCCACTCGGAGTGCAGTCTGTGTTGCCAGGAGAATCTGGTAGGGGCCCTTCCAACGAGGTGCAAGCGAAGATTTTCTTTCAAAGTTTTTACCAGAATCCATTCTCCTGGCTGCAGACAATGCTCTGGGCCTGTGAATCTGACAGGAAGAGCCTCCTGCACCTGCTGATGAATCAAACACAGTTTCTGAGTTAACACATTACAATAAGTGCTGAGCAAAGGGTTTTCAATTTCATTCAAGCGCCTAGGCTGCGGGGCGCCCCAAACATTCGCGGGTCTCCCCATCACGATTTCATATGGGGAGAGTCCAATCCTTGCCTGCACAGACGTGTGCATGCACAAAAAAGCTAAGGGTAGCGCATCATGCCACTTCAACTGACTCCCTGAACATATTTTGCTAATCTTATTTTTCAAGATACCGTTCTGGCGCTAAACAAGACCGGCACTCATCGGGTGTCTGGCAGAATGGAATCGTTTATCAATCTGGAGGCCTGCACAAATTTGTAATATCACGGCGGCAACAAAATGTGGGCCGTTGTCTGACCATATGACCCGTGGCAGGCCAAATCTAGAGAAGTACTCTTTCAGCATCACTTTTGCTGTGCTCATTGCTGTGCAGTCCTTAAGCGGGTATGCTTCCACCCATTTACTGAATGCAAAGACCACCACCAGGACATACTTGAGGTTCTGACATCTTTCCATTTCTATGAAATCAAAATGGATGACTTCAAAGGGCATAGAGGGGGGGGCAAAACTACCTACTTTAGTAGTGGTTCCTTTTCCAATGTTATGTTGCAAACAAGTCATACAGTTCTGGACCAGTCTTTCAGTAGTTTTTCTAATGTGTATTCTGCCATACTGTCTCTAAATGCTGAATCATTTTTTTAGCACATGTGTGTGGGACTGTGGGCCATAATGACCATTGCGGTTAGTTAGGAGTTAGGCAGCATCCATTTTTTACTTTCTTTGTCTACTCAGCAACCCTCTACGTCTAATTCTGCTGAACCCTCAGCCCAAGCTTTTATTTCATCTGCAGTTGCTTCTGTTTGCATCTCCTTGACTGTGGCAATCCCATTTTCTATTATACAGGGCACTTCTTCTGACTTCTCAACAAACATTTTCGTGGGTAGATTAGTGGCAGTTTGTTTCGCAATTTTGTCTGCAAATGCGTTCCCTTTTTCAACGTTACATGTTACCTTCTAATGCGCTTAGCATTTCATTATTGGTAATCGCTAAGGACGCGCCAGTGCAAACAATCTTGCTATCAAAGGACCATGTTGAATCTTGGTTCCATGTGATGTTAGAAAACCCTTCTCAGCCCAGAGTCGACCAAAATTGTGTACCACCGCAAATGCGTACTGACTCTCAGTATATATGTTTTCATTCAAGTTTTCATAAATTTCACATGCTCTGATCAATGCTATTATCGCTGCAGCCTGTACTGAATTCTATGGGATCCTTTTGCTCTCTACAATACACTTTAGTGTCGTGATGGCATATGCAGCAGTTGATGTGCCATCGGGCAATTTAAAACAGGAACCGTCACAAAATAGTTCTCAGTCTTGCTCTTTCTGTGGGGTGTCTGTTAGGTCAATTCTTGCTTTAGTTTCTTGTTCAGTAACCGTTATACAATCATGGGGTGGTGGTTCCCTTTCATCCGTTCTTTCATTGGGAGGGGGCATTAACTCCGCAGGATACAAAGCGCAACATCTCAAAATTTGAATATGCGGTGCAAATAGGACAATTATTTATCTCGTCCGTCTAGCTGATGTAAGATGTTGCGTCTGCGTTCTATTTAAAAGAACGTCTACTGTGTGAGGCACCATTAAAGTTAAGGTGTGACCCAAAACCATTTCCTCGGTTTGTTTAACTGACGCAGCAGCCGCAGCATTAGCTTGCCAACAGCGCGGCACAGCGCATGCAACAGGATCCAGCGCAGAAGAAAAATAACCGCATGGTCTATTTCTCCCTCCTTGTTCCTGACTCAAAACAGCCAAAGCACAACCATTACTCTCATGCACAAATAATTTGAAATCCTTTTCATAATTTGGTGTGCCCAAAACTGGAGCTGAGCTCAATGCAACTTTGAGCATATCAAATGCATCCTGCTATTCCACGCTCCAAGGCAAAGCAACATCCTTCTTTGTCAATGCCACCATCGGTTTCACAATCGTGGCGAAGTTAGCAATCCACTGCCTACAATATGAAGCCATGCCTATTATGGCTCTGACTTCCTTCTGTGTCTGTGGAATAGGCATACCGGAGATGCTTTCTATCCTTTCTGGTGTCAATCTCCTTCTCTCTTTCTAAAGGAGGTAGCCCAAATAGGTCACCTCCTTTCGACAATACTGGAATTGTTTTAATGAAGCTTTATGTCCATGTGCTGCCAAATGTGTCAAAAAATAAACTGCAGTACTCTGTTTGCAAATGTCTTCTGTGTCAGCAGCAATCAATAGGTTATCAATGTACTGCAATAGTACACAACCCGTTGGTAGCTCTAGCATGTCTAGTTGTTCTTTTAATGCTCTGCTATAAACACCCGGGCTTTCAGTGTAACCATGTGGAATTTGTGTGAATATGAAAGAAGGTCCTCCTAACGTAAAAGCAAATAGATATCTGCTATCTGGATGTGCTGGAATGCTAAAAAAATGTGTTCTTTAGATCTACAAAACCAAAATGCAAAGCAGAAGCTGGAATCATTGTTAAAATGGTAGTGACTTCTGGGACCAATGGAAATTGGGGGATCAACTACTTTATTCAATCCGCGCAAATCAATTACGAAACAATGTTATTTCATTACCTCCTTTCTTGGAAACTGGAAGAATTGGACTATTGCAAGTGCTACCAGTAATTTCTTCAATTACGTTCTGTTTAATCAAATCAGAAACAATGCATTTCAATGCTTTCTCACCTTCCACCGAAATGTTATACTGTGGGATACGTGGCAATGTAACTCCCTCCTTTAAAACTATTTTCACCGGCTCTATTTTCAAACAACCAACATCATTGTCATTCATCGCCCATATACAAGTTGGTACGTTACTTAATTCAGTTGGTAATGGTTTAGACAAAATTTGTGACACTGGCATCTTTTGTGGTGATATTGTCAAATACACTCCCATCAGGAGAACAATGAATAACCGCACTCAATTTTTTCAACTAATTTAAACCCAATAAATTCTCGCCGCAATTTTGTGTCAAAAGGAATGGGCAAGACTCGGTGAATGGACCTAGTGTTATAGGTACTGACTGTGACACTGGACTGATTACTGGCATACCTGCGAACCCTACTGAAACATTCTTTTTCCCTGACAGTGGTATTTCTGGAACCAAGTGATGGTCTATTGAGCACTTTTGCGCACATGTGTCCACTAGAAAAGTGTGCTCTCTATTCCCAACTTTAATTTCTACGTAGGGCCCTTTCTGATCAATGGGAATAGATACTGGTTCCGACCCCTGTATTGGGCTATCCTAGTTGAACAATACATCCTCCGATGTAAAGTCGCCAGAATAGTATGAATTGGACTGAGTATCAAAAACGTTTCCTTCTCCTGCACTATTCTGCTGATGCTGGTTTTGGTTTTGGTTCTGATTCTGATAGTTATTTCCCTGCTTATTCTGATTTTGTGGCATCCTTGAGTTTGTATTTTGTCCTTGTGTTCCCGGGCGACCTCTATTCTGCCTTCTCGGGGCATTTCCATTTCTATTCTGCAAATGTGGGCACTGTGCTCGCCAATGACCTTCTTCTCTACAATATGCACATTGATTCAGTACTATTGGACCTCCGTGCATGTTGGAAAAATTCCCTCTTGTTTGTGCATTACCTCCACCCCTGTTATTATTCGCTACATGTTGCATTAATACTCTCGTTTTTAGATTCACTCTATCCCTCGTTTCTCTTTCTCTGCATTTACTCTATTCTCATAGTATTGTGCCATGTGTAATACTTCTCTCTGTGATTTTGCTTGCCACACACTTTCAGATGTCATTATTAAATTTTGAATTTTCGGCAGCAACCCTCTCACATATTTGTCAACAAATAGTCTCTTCCTGGGTTCAGTGCTCAAATCTTGGCCACTAAAATCTGCAAATACTTCTTCAAATCTATTAAAATAGTCAGTAGCCAATTCATCTTTACCTTGTACACATGCCGTTAATTTGTCCCAAACAATCACGCTGGTAAGGCTAATAAAACTGGTGATGGCTTCTTGCCAGCTTTCCTGTCTGTATCCTCTTTAATCAAAGGTTCCCAGGTCCCACCCAAAATATCAGCATCATCTACATTTCTGATTTGTTTCCATATATCTATTGGGAGAATCACAGGAAATAATAGGTCAATATCACTCATCGTGAAAATAGACGATTTCAAATAGGTCTCAATCTCTTTATAAAATCCCGCCAGATTCTTCCTCAAATCAGGGATTGTTTGTTTTATATTATTTACCTCTTGTCTAGAAAAAGGGACATGCACAAACTGTGCTGTATAATGGGCTTCTATTACCTGCGGTGGATTTCCATCCGCGGCAGCAATCTCTACTTTTGGCACACAGGTGGGAGGTACTTCTCTCATGGGCAATATCGAATTGGGTGTTTCCTCATTGGTTCGCTTATTAAGCACTATAGCTAAATCAAGGGAGAGGGCAGACTTTCCAGTTTCAGGTAAAAACGCTCTTTTGTATATTGTCCTTAAATGGGGGGGGGACAACAATACTTTTCAAAACATTAATCTTGTAAATACTCAACCATCACCTTCAATGCCTTCCTCTGCATCTCTACCGTATACTGATCAAACGTTTCATGCACCTCCATTGGAGAAATGTTAGCATCCATAATCCACCGAAGCGCCTCTCGTGTACATATTTTCATCTCCTCGCTAACCGGTTTTGACGGTGGAAAAATTCGCTGCTTGACATATGGTACCACCTGTTGTTTCCCTCTTTTCACCTCTGCATGCAATTCATCAAGCTCATTTTTAAAGTCAAATAGCCGGTCTACGTGCTCTTTTATCTCTGCCGCACTTTCCCTCATACATGAAAAAGCATTTAGATCTTGCAACTTCTGCGGTGCTAACATACCAGTCAATTTCTTCCATCTATCTATAAGATACTCCCCCATGCATTCTAACAATACCTGTTGTTCAAGCTTTTTATAGTCATACATTGCACTCAGCGTGAATCCCTCGTCATTGCCTTCAATGTACGTTTCTGCCCATTCTTTCAGTTCTTCTCTCCTCTCCCTGCTAACCTTACTATGCGTTACTCTGGTGCTTCCTCCCTGTGCAGGCCCCGCCCCGTAGAACTGCCTTATGCGGCAGCTGATAATTCATGCTCTGTTGGTGAGGGGGGGAAATGGTGTCGGGTGCACATGGGGCGATGGTGCAGTTGGAACAACAGGAATGGGGGGGTGGCAACTGAGGTGGAGCAATGTGTACTGGTGCAATTGTGTCTATTTCTTTGAGGACGCTCTTGGGGGCCGCTGGGAAAGTATAATTCTCTTGGAAAAAATCAGACCTCTGCTAGATCAAAAGAACAGCACCATCATTGCCTGAGCAACAATATTATCCAGACTGGACTATGGAAACCCCTTGCTCCTAGGAGCTAACAGCAAATGTTTGAAACAATGTCAGGTGATCCAAAATAATGCCATCAGGACAATTACAGGCAGGCCAAGGAGGCAACATATTACTGGAGACAGGAAAGCTCTTAATTGGTTGGCCATGGAAGAGAGAATCATCTTCAAATCACTCACCATGGTCCATCGATGCCTATATGGCAAAGCTCCGGCTTGCCTTAAGAAACAGTTTAAGTGGCATGAGCCATCTAGGTGCCTTAGATCTTACAATATAGGTTTACTGCAAACTACCGCAACGAAAAAGCAAAATGGCCTAGGCAAGGCTTTCCCGACCAAAAGCACTAAAAAATGGAATGAACTTCCTTCATCACTGAAGCTTGAATCTAACTATATGCAGTTCAGGAAGAAATTGAAAACACTGTTATTTAAATAAATACTGGAATTACGTGAATCCTACTACGATGAAATAACGGCCTGGCTCACATCTTTGTCCCGTCTTTATTCATTATTGTCTTGTCTTTTTGTGAAGCGCTCTGATGCCTGCGGGCTTTAGCGCTACATAAACAAATAAATTAAAAAAATCATGCTTTAACGGCCTGTTTCTACAGCTTCAGCGAGACCGGCCGGTGCCTGGGCCGCTGATTAACTGCCTCTCTACTCGTTTTCAAGGACTTGTGAGGGAGGAAAACAATGTATTTCTGTACTGTTTGGCATTTCTGTCTGGGCCGGTCTCAACATTTAAACTGTGGCCTCGCTCCGTGCATGTGTTTTTCGAAATTAAAATACATTTTGGAAAGCATTGAACAGAAAGGCAGAGAAAGCAAATGGCGGATCTTACACAAAATGGATGCTCTATGGTTATGCTGACGATTCTTTATTGGCGATGTAGCGCATATGATGCAATTGGTTTTTGGCCAACATATTATACCTTCTATGCTTTGTTTAAGGTAGTTTCTAAACTCAGTCTAATAGAAGGAAGAGCACAGGTTTGATTTTTTTTTAAGGTCAAGTAGTGCCATGTCGAGGCCAGAACCCAGACTGGCGAAGACCAAGAAGTTGGTTGTCTTCAATGAATTTTTGGACTTGCAGGTAGGCTGCTTTGTCCAGAATTTTAAGCAGGAAGGGGACAGTGGTAATGGGCCTATAGTTCCCTGGGACCGATGGGTCGAGGGAAGTTTTTTCTTCAGAGCGGTCGAACCCACGCTTCGTTGAGTCCAGTCGGGACATGGCCGGACTGGAAGGATGAATTAATGAAGGCGGTGATAAATGGGGGAAGGGAGGAGGCAGAGTCTTTGATGACCTGAGCCGGGCAAGCGTTGCCTTTACAGTTCGAAGGCTTGAAGGATTTGATGAGAGCAATGACTTCGGGTTCACTCATGTCAGTGAATTCAAACACTGTGGTCTGCTTGGGAGTAGAGACTGGGGCTGGAGAAATGGGACTATTGGCAAAGAGATTGGGCACAGCTTTTTGCTGGGCTAGAATTTTGGCATGCAGGGAGTCCAGTTTGTCTAGCATGGCTGCTTGGATTTTGTTTCACCACGTTTCGTCCTTCAGGAGAGTAGGAGGCGGAAGTGAAGGCGTTTCCGATTCTCGAAAGATGGCAAAGAATTCCTTTGTCCCAGATTTGGCATTTTCGATCCTGGTGTTGAAAGAGGCGGCTTTGGCCTGAATGATAGCCGATTTTTAGTCTTTAGATGTAGACTTAAAGGCAGCTTTGGAGGCGTCATTGGGGTTTTGTTTCCAGGTAGCAAGCGCTGCCCTTTCTCTGGACCGGAATTCCATAAGCTCCTTGGTGAGCCAAGAATTTGAGTGTTTAGCTTTCTTGGCTTTTTTTGAGAGAGAGCAGAGCGATCGCATCTACTGCTTGGGTGATGACCTTGTTAAAAGCGGTTGCCAAAAGCTCTGGGTCATTAGGGAAGGGGGGGCAGGAGGGACGGTACCAAGAAGTAGGGGGATAGAGCCTCTTTGGTGAGCTTCCGTGAGCGTCTTGAGAATGCAGCTGGTAGAGGGATGGTAGACGTAGTTGCCCCTTTAGATGTTGTGATTTCAAACTTAATGCAGAAGTGTTCGGACCAGGGAATGGGAGAAATTTCTGAGATGAGGAGAGAACAGTTGTGGGAGGATACCCAGTCAGTGATGTGGGTCGGCCTAGAAATGGCGTGAGTAAACCCTAGGGTGGTTAAGGCTTTTAGCAGTGTGGAGGCATTGACATCCTTAGTCATTAAGAGCTAAATTAAGGTCACCCAGGAGCAGGACTTTGGATGATTTTTTTGAGGTTGTCTGATAATGCGTGGATGAGGTCCTCATCAAAGATTTTTTGCACTGTTTATCCCCCACCGCTTCTGGCAAGTTCCAGTTTCGAATGTTGGATCGGCGGGACCTGTTCTCCAGGTCCTCGCATTGCAGATCTAAGTTGTGCAAAGCTTTGCCAGATCTTCTATCGCTTGATCCGATTTCCTGTAATCTTCTGCAAGTTTTTGAAGTGCTCTCTCTGTGGTGTCTCTTTTCAGGTCTTGAATTGACGGTTTGACTTCCGCTGTGAATGTCCCAAATTGGGCCTGAAAAGTGGCTGAAAGTTTCTCTCAGAATACATTGAAGCAGACCTCGAGGTCCTCCTTGACAATCGCCATTTTCTTTTGCGCTGGCGTGGTCGGCGCTTTCCCGGGTCTGCTCCTGGTTACTGGGGGGCTGGCTTTGTTCTTGACACAGCAGTCGCGAAGGGTACCTTCTCTGGAGTCTGCAGGCCCTGGACACTTGCCGGATTTGCCCCGTACCTTGCCTCTGGGCATCGGGTGACCCCCCCTGCACCCTTTCTGATTAGCTCTTTACTATTGATAGGGGGAGCTCCACATGTCCCTTCTGCTGGCCGCTAATCAGGGTCTCAACAGGGACTTGGTTTTCAGTGGAGTGGTGATCACCCCCAAGTGAGGCACCTGCTCCTGGCCGATCCCCTGAGCCCCTCCCTGCTTTTGAGGGGAGGTTGCCTCCTTTCTTTATTCTGCAGCCTTTTGGTCTGAGGATGTTCCTTAGTGGGGCCCGTGCTGCCCCCTCCCTTCTATGTGGATCTTCTTTTGTCGGGGGGGCTGGCCTTTGTATCTGGCATCCTCCCAATGGGTTACCGCCCTGGGCCATTAGCCTGCTCCTCACCTCCTGATGTGCCCTGCCTGTTTCTTGTAGTGCTTCAATCTCCCTCTGCTCAAGGTGTTGGGCCCCCCATGGGGGCCGTCGTGGGGAGCCAAGTTGTGGAGGGATTCTGGCGGGCTCGGCCGAGAAGTTCTCATTGTTAATTCAGAACCTGTTAATGAGGCCGCGCTCGGCTGCTTTTGCTGTAAGCCTGTCTGTTCCCCACACGGCCGCTCTGTATGCCGCAGGCTGCTCGGCCTGTTACACAGTGGCTTTCTGCTTATAGGGCTCTTGTTCTGTGGGGCCTCCTCTCCCATTGTCCGATCGGTTGAGTAGGGTGTTTGATGCAGGTCTATAGGATCGAGACCCTTGGTAGCCGCTCGTGCCGATGGTAGATGATAGACCATGCTGCCGTTTCTGCAACTGGTCCTCTCCGGCTTTGAGGGGCTGTGCCTGCGGTCTGGATGGTAGGGCGGCGCAGGGCCTTGGGAGTGCTCCTGTGCTCCTCTTCGAATGGATTGTGTCCTCCCACGTCCAGCTTCAGCCTTTTCGGAAAATAATTTCGGCAGAGGGTGCTGTGCGTCTCTGCAGTAAACTCGATGTTGTTTGAGGGCCTCCCTCTCGAGGATGATGTCATCAAAGGGATATATAGCATGCGCAGCGCCTGTTGGCTTTAGTTCTGTTTTTCCACAAATGCTTTTGCTTCCAGAAATACAGCGCGCTTCATTACTTTGTACACGAGTATGTCTTCTTCGACGACGACTACCCGAAGACCGGGTTTAAGAAGTGTTGAGATTGTGATTCGAAATGTTGTTGACTGATCCACACCGTATATATCTATGGTGTCTCGGAGTGGAGAATAAGACGTCGGCCTTCGCCAAGTTCCAGTCGTTAACTGGAAAGGCTATGAAGGAGCGAAAGGGGAAATTGGCGGTAGGTCGAAACCCCAAAACATCTACCCCGACCAAAAAACCTTCTAATGACTAGTTGCGAGGCGACTCTCCTCGGAGGGATAAAGTTAAAATATCGAGGAAGTCCAAAAGGAGGCGCCATAAATTGCCACCTTTGACTTCGTCAGACACCTCCCCTGAGAGGGTATCTTGTCCCACCAAAATATCCACTCCTGCCGAATGGAAGCATTTAGAACAGAAATGCTAAATATTTGAGAAGCAAAAACCCACAGCAAGCCATGCTCCTACTGCGCCTTCAGAAGAAGTTGGTAAGGAAAGGGCTCATCCTAACTCTTGCGTGCCCTTGAGCCTGTGACGTTTCAATGTGCTCATTGAAACATCTGTAAACATAAGCACAAGATGAGGTCATAGACGTCATCGAAGCCGGTTGCGCCTTCGGCAGCCAAGCCCTTGACATCAGCGTCACCTTCGACACTGACGGCATTGACACCAGCTGCGCCACCAATGCCAGCTGCTCCATCGACTGCGCCCTCGACGCCAGCTGTACCGTCGATTCCGAGCACCCCAGCTAAATCTATGGCACTATTGAAAAAGGTTTTTAAGGCTCCTCAAGCATCGAATCCACTATTTATCAAACTCTTGATGCCTGAAAAAACGTATACTCCTTTACCAAGGAAAGAAAATTTTAAGTTCCTTATCTCAATATATGAGGGGAATGAACCCTCAGACAACGATGCACCCTTTTTGGCACACCAAATGTGCCTGAAGTTTGCATTTCTGAGGAGTCAAGGTTGAAAGACCTTTATGATAATCTGCAGATGGCCAGTGGGGTGGACACCTCACTCGAGTTAGATTTTGGAGGACCAGAGGCTGGGGAACATGCTGATGTCATATAGACAGCTAATGTCCAAGGTGGTGGAATTTATGGGGTGGAGTAGGCCTCCGTTACCTGAGAAGAGGAGCACTGGAGCACTCCCTGTGACTGCGGTCTGGATGGTAGGGCGGCGCAGGGCTTCGGGAGTGCTCAGGTGCTCCTCTTCTCAAGCTGTGCCGCTGTTACCCTCCGTCCCCTGTTAGGAAGAATTCTTATTTCATGGCTAATTTCCCTTACCTAGTAAGTCCCTCTGCAGCTTTGCTGGATCTCTGGAGTTATTTCTTTCAAATTGGTAAGAGCATGAGCTTTTCCCCCACTCTTACCCATGTTTTGATATGTGTCTTTTACCTATTTTTATGATTGTGGGCTGTGGAGTACACCATTTCAGTGGCCCCCTTCTTTTGTGTGTTACACAGCACCTTCAGTGCAGTGACACAGGTTTGTCGTACAGACTTCCCACCGACTCCATTTCCGAGGCTGACTAATGTCCCCCAGAAAAGGATAAAGTTGCCATTAACTTTACTTTATCTGTACCTCCTAGAGCATTGTTTCGCTCTTTTAACATTTAGAATTGGCTGGTGGCAGTGGTATCTACCCTACACTTTCCTACCGTGGTTATCTTATATAAATGTGGTAGTATTGTAGGCTATTGTATTACCCTCGAACTTAAACCGGCTTGACCAAATACTTTTTCTTTTGGCTCCGGTGCGGTTTATTCGCCATTTCTTTTTGTTAAACTCTTTCTTGTGTTTTACTTTGCACGGCAAACCAGGTTTGCCTTCTTTGTTCACTGTCTTTTGGCGGGCTTCTGCCAAGAAGCCCTCCTCTAGGCTCCTGGGTGTCTAGGTGGGCTGAATGTGAGGGAGGGGTGTAGTCACCCCCTGCACAGGGTATCCTAGGAAACCCAAGTCGCACTTTTTCATGATTGGCTGAGGTGGTATCCGGGCTGGACAACCCCCCTGTTGTGTGATTGACAGCCAGGCTGTGTGAATGGGGGATTTTCGCATAAAAGGCTGGTCTCTTGGTCTGGAATTTGGAAAGAGTCGCCACTGGAACTACAAGGAACCGAAGAGAAGCAGAGTAGAGGTCGACTACTGCAACTATCCTGTACCGGTGAAGCCCTGCTGCAGTTATGAGCCATCTACCCTTCAACGACTAAGAGAAGATCCAGTCCGGAGTCTTCTTCCCTTGAGCCTGGTGGGGATAACCAGCTTGTCTTCTTCAGTCAGAGGAATCCCTTTGTGGTTGAAATCGCTGCACACTGCTGTAGTGGTCCGGATAGCCACCTGAAGAGCCTCTCCTGTTTTTTAAGGAGCGCACCTTTTATTCATCGTCGCTGCTGCCCGCCTCATCCCTGTGTGTTGCAGACCCCCTCATCGACCTCCTTCGTGCCGAAGCTCCAGGAATAGTGGGTCTGCAGGAAACTACCAAGAACTGCCGTTGGCACCAGCTTCATCCTTTGAGAAAGGTACTGTGTCCTGCTTGAGGAATTTGGGTGAATCCCTATGTCTCTTCCTTAAGGCTTGTCCTTACTTTTCCCTCCTTCTTATAACTTTTACTTCCGAACATTGACAATATCAAAGTACTCTTGGCTATGTTGAATCGTGAACTGTCCAACTTTGTTATCCTCGACAACAGGCACCCGGTGTCGCTTGACCCTGGCTCTGGCCCTTTGACTCCTGAATTCCTGTCTGAGTGTTCTTCAATTCTGTCTGCCTAACTTAAATATTGCCTATGATTTTTGCCCCCCAACTCCCTCTGGTTATCTCGGGTGCTAAGCGTGTTTTTGCCCCGGTAGCATTTCTTGCCGCGGATATGCGTTTTAGTAGACCGAACTGTCAAAAAGTTATCGCAATCGTATTCACGGTAACTTGTCTTGTTTCATAACACCGGTTCGTTCAAACACAGGGTACTTACCTTGATTTATACCGTACAAAGTGATTTGGTTAGTTGTAATGTATTTTACGTGTCATTTTGAATTTAATAGAAGTGTTGTGTTTATAACAAATGGTTTAAAAATGAATGTACTTATATTTTTCTGCCTGAAACCTTGAGTCAGTGTTTGCTTGAGTCACAGTAATTGTGGTCCATTTGTGTAATCTCTGCTACTGCTCATATACTCTTGAGATGAGCCTGGCTGCTCCCCTACTGCTACCACTTTAACATAGTAGCACAGTCTTGTACCAAAGGTAAAACTTGTATTGCCACCTGTAGTGTTAATTGTGTGTAGTGGTGTCTAAGGGCACTGCACAGGATTCTGCCTAACACCCCAGCCCCCGGGAACCTTGGTCGCCAAGGTGAAGTGGTCTTGCTGACAGATTACTCCAGCTCCCTCCAGGTGCTTTTATTGGGAGTCAGGACACCTGTTTGCTGCTTTTGCGGGACGCGGGAGGCGGAGCACCAACAGACCCAACTTTACTCCACCGCCGCCATCTTGCTATCCCTTTTTTTGTTATCCCATCTTGGGCATGTGGTGCATGAACAAGTACCTCAGGAAGGACAAACCCAATTTGGGAACTTTCTAAGATCTGCCATGCTCTGGAACTCCAGGGTTGGCTTTTGTCTTTGGATCTTCAGGATGCTTACTTCCATGTGCTGATACATCCCAAGCACCGGAAGTAGGGTCACTAGCATTGTGCAGAGGTGCAATGCAACTCTGGTTTTGGGCATTGCAAAGACATATCTCCTTGTCAGCGATTCATCTAGCCGGAGAGGAGAACAAATTGGCGGCCATCCTCAACAGGCAGGGTGAGGTCTCCCTTGAGAGCCATGCCAGGGAGTCCCTGAAGAAATTTTTACTCTCTGGGGAGCCCCTCAAGTAGATCTGTTTGCATCAAGTTCCAACAAGAAGTGTAAGCTGTTCTGTTACAGGGATTTTCCCCTGAGAGGAGCACTAGGTGGGGGGTGGGGATGCCTTTGTAGTGGACTGGAATTATTCACTGCTATGTGTTCCCACTGATGCCCATAAAACTTCATGTCATAAGGCACAACCATGATCCTGATAGCCCTGGATTGAGCCAGGAGAACATGGTATCCGGACCTGTACTTCGCCATATGGCCTCCACGATTGTCAAGATGTGATCTTCCGGGTTGACTAATTACCTTTGTCCCCAAGTACCAGTCAGAAAAGTGATATCTCTCCTTGACCAGTTATTGGGACCACAGGTGGACTGGAACTGCAGCACTGGAAACCTCAGGCAGCTAGAAAGAAAGGAGTGGTGTTAGTACAATAACAAGTACTACTGTGATGGTACTCATCGGCACCCCCAAACCCTCCTTTCCTGTCACTCTGGCCGGCCTCTCTTGGCCCTCTTCCTGCTACCACATGCAAGGCTAAAAACCTCGGGGTCATCTTCGACTTCACACTCCTTCTCTCCTCACATCTCCGACATCTCTAAGAAGTCACACTACCAGCTGCACCTCCTCAGAGGTATTCTTCCTTTCCTCTCCTTCCCCCAGAAGCTCACTGTCTCCAGAGCTCTGGTTCTCTCTAGGCTGGACTATTGCAACAGCCTCTTTCTAAATCTGCCTGCCTCTACTCTCCGCCCTCTTCAACTCATCCAGAACAGGACTGAGAGACTTGTCCTTGGCCTCAAGCCCAGGGATCGTATCTCTCCAGGACTGAAATCTTTGCACTGGCTTCCAGTGGCTGCAAGGATTAAGTTCAAAACCCTCTGCATCGTCCACAAGGCCTTCTGGGGCCTGGGACCTCAATACCTTTAACTCTCTCTTCCTAAATATCTTCCTTCTCGAGCTCTTCGCTCATCCGCCTCCAACTCCCTAAGGGTCAGTCGCTTCTCCAAACAACGAGTTGGTGGTATCTTTTTCTTCGGCTGGTGCCTCCCTCTGGAACAGCCTCCCTGAAACTTGAGGAGAACCATCTCCGATTCCGGAAGCACCTCAAAACCCTTCTCTTTGCTTCTGCTTTTTCACCTCCTCTCCCCTGCTGACCTCCTGGCTGAACTGAAACTGCACCGGTTACCAGGTCACCCTCTGACCTCTGGCCCAGGCCCCCCCGCAGCCCCCACACTTGGGGACTGTTTCTGTATCCCAACAGTCCCACTACCAGCACTTGACACCCGATTCCTGCACTTACCTTTGCACTTGCCACTGCTGGCTGTTACTTTACTTATTCTATTCCCATGTACTGCACTGTCCCTTTCCCCCATGCACTTGCGCGATCTGAATGACACTTGGCCTAGTAGGATCGTTGTCTGTTCTCCCTTCGTTCCCCCTCCCTTGCCTCGTCGCGCCTTGAAACACTTGTTTATAGGCACGTTACAAATGGCATATCATATAGATGGGTGTAAACATGCAATGAGACCTACCTAGCAAGCTGCACAGGGCGGACAACGAAGGGAAGGAGGTATAACCCCATAAACAGGGAAAACATCCCCCTGGGGGATGAGGTGCAGCCGATAAACATTTTCCAGTAGATGTTTCTTCAGGAATATTCAGGAGTAAATCCAACAAGGGCAGAACGAAGTCCAAAGTTCTGAGAGTCCATAAAGAGTATCCAGTTCGCCGAAACAGGAGGAGGATCCAGCAGCAGTCCAAAAAAGGGAAAGCCGAAAGTCCAGTGGCGGCACAACGGGAACAGAGCAGGCTGCAAGGGGGAACCATGGAAAAACAGTGCACCTCGTCGAAGTCGAGGATGAGCAGCAGAATGGCCTCAGAGTAGGCGCAAGGAGAGCCTGCAGGGTGCCTGACTCTGGGACCGCGTATGCAAAAAGTTCACAACGACGATGCTTCCCAAAGAGAACAAATCAGTTTTCGCATGTAGGAGGCCTGATCCTCCACCCCATCATCCGTACCCTCAACCTCCATGTCTTACTACAGAGACGATGCTCTAGAGGGATTGGGTTCTTCCGGAAGACGTCATGGAGGTTGTTGCTCTCAATAAAATGGGCAGCAACAAAGGCTCTTTACAGGTGCTCCTCGTCTTGCAGTTCTTCAACTGGCTGACAATAATATTTCCTCCAACACCTTTCGTGTTTACCTTTTTAATGGGCTCACTGTTTGTGCCAATGCACTTCACAATCTTCACAAGGGAAATGGTGACCCTGCAAGTCAGTTGGTCCTTCCTATGCAAGGTAATATTGAAATTTCACTTGAGACGAAGGATTATCCTCCTCATCCTTCCAAGGAATAATAGAGAGCAAACAGATTGGACCCTAAAAGAACTTTGAGCTTCTAAATTATAAGGACAAGAAGCTTCAGGGTGGGAGGGCCAGCTCTTTGTGGGATATACTGGTCATCAAATGGGAAAAGCCATTGCCAAGCTCACCATTTCAAGATGGATTGTTTTGGCTGTCTCGGAATGTTACAGCATAGCGTGCAAATCAGTCCTAGAACGTCTGAGGGCACATTCAACTAGGAGTGGCAGCTTCCTGAGCTGTGTAGAGGTGAGTACCTACCGCAGATTTTGCCAAGCAGCAACTAAGTCCTCCTGCCACATGTTTGCTAAGCATTATTACCTGGTCAAAATGTCCGATGTGAGTGACTCTCCGTCCCACCTACAAGATTAAAACTGCTATCGGGATCTATCTAAGATGAATAATCCATGGGAGGACACAACACATTAGAAGATCTAATTATTGTGTTATGCACAGTAACACATAGATTTGTGTGGTTACAGAAGTCTCGTTTTTTAACCGGATGTTCAGTTCAGACTTCTTAACGTGCCCTTTGATAGTACACAACTTTTTGGAAACAAGGATGATGAAAATCTTTAGCACCCCACCTTTTTTATGCCTCTCCTTTTTGTATACTTATGGGCTTCTTGCCCACAGTTTTCTTTGTCTACCTATGAGCAGTCAGAGCACACGCTTTTTCTAGGCATTGATCCCATTTTTTGTCTAACTCCTTGACGAATGCCATCATGTGTTCTATCTTCCTGGCTAAGTCCATGTACCTCATGTAGGCTGGGGTCTCACTTTGTCCATATTTCCTCCATTATTTTGTATCATCATGAACTGATCCCGAAGCCCTTTGTTGTATAAATGACCAAAGTTTCATTTATTGGCCAGTTCCCTCAATCCTGTGATTAAGTCTTTTGTGGACTCTCCTACACCTTATTCTCGGATGCTGAAGTAATACCTCAAGAATTATACTGGATTTCTTTTCGCAGTGCAGGTCTATCTTGCGCAGGACGATTTCGCAGTTGCTTAGTGTTTTCCCCTAGACACCCTTCACCACTTGAGGGTGTATTCAACGGTTTAAGAAATACATTTTAAAAATCATGCGTCCTTCAATACCTAAGATATGCATGTGAAGCCGCCTTTATCCTCTTTGTTGCCCAGTGCACAACAGGTCAACTTGATCCGCAACTAATATGGCCTGGTATTTACACGTTTTTCTTTATTTACCTATTTCCATGCAGGAGTCAACCTAGGCAATCCCTCTGTTGTATTCTTCCTCTCTCCTGGAGTCCCTTTCCCAGGGTGATCCGTTTCTAGGGCAGAAGTGGAGTGGGCCACATTCCCAGGGGTTTGGTGGGGTAAGCCCCCATCCTGAAAAGTAAATGTATTAGGGAGGAAAGAAAAAGCTGGACTGGTGGTGAGCACTGTGCAGGTGCAGCTCGTCCATATTGGGTGAGTGGGCATCAACCCAACTGCCCCCTAACCCATAATGGAGTAGCCAGCGCAGTGAAACACTGAGGTCTCCCTTAGATTCTTTTTCCAGCTGATGGAATGCTCCTGGGCTGGCTGAACTGTCAAAAGGAAACGCCTTTTCCCCTTGACAGTTCAGTTCCCTAGCCGCACATGCTCAATGAGCCATGCAATGCTCTGGTGCTTTGCTTCGCCAGCCTTTCTTAGCTCTTCGGAAATGCTGGCTGGGGAACTTCATGTATGCATGTGTGAGGAGGAGCGCATGCGCCGCCATGCACATGCAGACAGGGCAGGCTGGAGCAGGGTGTTTCAGCACCCACACTCTGGCCCCTGCATGCATGTGCAGGAACCAAGTTTTGCTTCCAGATTCCTGTTCATGATGCAGGAGCTGGAGTGCTGGGGAGGAAAGCTCAGGACCAGGTCAGAAGCTAAGTTTATGTTTATTTATTTTGTATTTATTTATGTGTTTGAATGCATGTATTCTTGTATGAGTGAGTGTATGATGGTGGGTGCTCATGTGAATGGAGTGCTTGCTGTGTGAATGTGTCTTTGTGTTGGTCCGTGGAGTGAGGGTTCTACAACAAAAGCATTTTAAAAATGCCTTTGTTGCACAATCCCCCCAACCACCTGCCAAAATCAACTCTCCTTCTGAGGCGCTATGGGTCCCAGCCTTAAGTGAATGTTGTTTTTTTAAATGACACAATGCCATGCTTTCCCGCGGGGCCCCCTAGCACCTTGCATACACACATAATCACTTTGATTGTGTGTGCGTGTTAGGCGCTGTGAGGCACAGGGGACAGGGATTATATCTTTTTACTGGACATCTGTATTAGATGTCCAGTAGAAAATACCATGCCTGCCTTCTAAGCCCCCCAGAACAAATTGCAAACTGTTTGGCTTTTTACCCAATGTTTTTAAAAAATATGCTAAAAAATGCAACATTTTAACCCAGAACCCCCCGAACTCCCCTTGATTGCCATCGAGTTCCCTCGCTACGCTCGGATGCTGTCATATCTGAGCAAAATAATTCTGCACCTCCACTTAAAAAATTCACCAGCCACAACTGGCCCTGGGAGTGTGCTAGGAGCAGGGTGAGGCAAGCCCAGGAACTGTGGAGGGTGCAGGATGGGGGGGGGGGGGGGAGGAGCCATGGAATTGTATTGGGAGCAGAGTGGGGAGAGCCCAGGGACATTGGTGGGAGCAGTATGGGGGAGAGCCCAGTGACTGGATTAGGAGTGGGATGAGGGAGCCCAGAGACTGGGATGAAAGCAGATTGGGGAGCCCAGGCACTATACTGGGAGTAGGGTGTGGTGACAGCGCGTGATAGTTTATAGCCATTTGGACTTAATGTCCATTTGGCATTTTTGGGGGTGGCCGGCCGGCCTGCCCACATTTTGGTCACGGGGGCTCAGGACAAAAAAGTTTGAAGACCCCTGTTCTAGGGAGTCCTCACCCTTGCAACCGGTGGCCTCTGATTTTTTTTGTTTACGTTGTCGGCGCGTGCCTTTGTGTCCTTTACTGTAATGTGCAGCACTCTGCATTGCACTGTACGAGCTCTGCTCCACTGATCTGGTTTGGAGTGAGTCTGCTACCTTCACTACGCCCTTGACAACAGGCTTTAGCAGTCCCTAGTGCACCACCACTTTGCTGCTCCACTGTCTGCTCTGCAGCGTGGCTGCTTAGTCGCGACTGCTTAGTCTCAGCCAGTGCGCTTGCTCGGTCCTCCTGACTTTGTTGCTCCCTCAGGACCTGGTATTGGGAGCATAACGGCTGGGCACCTCAAGTTGACTCTGAGAGGACTTTCACAGACTCTAACAAAGCACTCAGCACTGTCCACGTCAGATCGGTGCAGCTGCTGCCAGCGAGCAGAGCCTGTGTGCTATTTTCCCTCAACTCGTTGCCAGTATTATATTGATTATGTCTCTTGTGCAAGTAAGAGTATCTTTATTGTATCTTTATTGTAGTTCCCTGCGCATTTTGATAGTCTTTAGGTGCGTTAGCGCCGGCGCGTTAGGGGCAAGCCGGTTTGTGTCCGGAGTGTCAGGCTCCCTACTTTGTCCTCCTACAAATCACCAGGTACGAGCTTCATCTATTTCTAGAACTATGCAGGCACTTGCAGACATTTTTCCTTCCAAACCCCCAAAGACGCCCTCTAAACTACGACAAAACGAGAGGCTTCATAACACACATTCATTTTTCCTTATTGAATACCCGCTCATTGTTAAAGCATGGTGTCGAAGTGTTTACTTATCTCAACAAGACACCACGTGATATTTATTCATTTCAGTTTTTATAGGGCACTACATGCCCGTAGGCCTCAGAGCGCAGCATGAAAGAAATAGAGGGAGAGGTCGATGATAAAGGAAGTTCTATTCAGATTGATTAAAAAGGAAGGTCTTTACGCATTTCTCAAAGGCAGATAGGGAATGAGACGTTTTAATGCTTCCGGGCAAAGCATTCCATTTGTGTGATGCGTTAAACTCATAGCTACAATCGCCTATGTTTTTCAGGCGGGGTTTCGGCTGTTTGAGCAGATGTGTGTCGAAGGAGCACAAATTCTACTGAATGCATTTCTCAATAATGTATTAGCTAGATATTGTGGTGTCTTGCCATTCTGGCATTCAAAGGCAAGAGATAGGATCTTGTGTTTAATTCTCTGCTTTACTGGCAGCCAGTGCAATTTCCTTCTGTCTGCTGTAATGTGATCCCGTCTGGACAGGCCAAAGACAGTCCTAACAGCCCCATTCTAATGGATTGAGTCCTCCCACGTATTCCTGATCTTTGATATATCCAATATGCAACTTTGCTGCTTTGGAAAAAAGTTTCAGCATGGGGTGCTGTGCGTTGATGCCCGTCTACTCAGTCACTTGGAGGCCTCTCTCTTAATGTCGACGTCACCGCAGGTATATGTAGCATGCGCCACTCCTATTGGCCTCAGTTCCGTTTTTCCACACTTAAGCTTCGGATGCGGTATGCCTCGTTCCTTGACAGGAATATCTTTGATACTTCTTTGAATAATTTCTTCATTCTTCGAGTTCTCCCATGAGTGTGAACTCAGGAAGTCCTTCAAGAGATCTTCACCCTTTGGGGAACCCCTCAAGTGGATCTGTTTGCGACCGGTGCTAACCAGAAGTGCGAACTGTACTGCTCAAGGAAATTTCCCCCAAGAGGAGCTCCAGGGGACACGTTCGTAGTGGACTGGGAATTTCCACTCCTGTATGCGTTTCCTCCAGTCCCCGTGATTCCTCACGTAATCAGGAGGTTCAGAAAGTTCAGGAAATCCATGATCCTAGTTGCCCCTGATTGGGCCAGGAGGACGTGGTACCCGGTGGACATTGTTAGGGAGAATTCTCATTCAATGGCTGATTTCTCTTACCTATAGAGTCCCCCAGCAGCTTTGCTGGATTTGAAGGGTTTGTTTCTTTTCTTCTGCTGAGAGTGAGACTCTTTTTCCCACTCTTAGGCATTTTTGCTATGTGTGTTCTAGGCTATTTTTGTATTTAATGTCTATGGGATTTTCTCAACCCCATAGCAACCATCTTTCTCCAGCATGGGGTCTGGCATGGATTCACATGCTCATGAATATTCCCCGTCGTCAGGCTGGAAATCTTCGGTAAAGAAAACAATCAGTATCCGTTTCGTTTCTGATCTGTCTTTCTTAGTAGTAACCAATCACTGATCTCTGGGTCATACTGCCCCCAGCCAATGACTGCCCTCTCCCTAAGCCCCGCCTCTCGCAGCCATCCTCAGATTTTTACCGCACGCTCAAGTTTTGGGAGTCCTCGTGTTTTGCTCTCGAGTTTTTTACTGCGTTTTCACGCTTTTTTCAGGAGATTTTCTTATTTTTTCGGTTTAATCGAGCCTCAAGCTCCACCATTTCTACTTCCGATAACGGGGACCTGTTTCGGAAGATCTGTTGCCTACCTCAACGGACATGGCCCAGGACAAGGGAAGCTCGGCGCCCGGATCCAAGCTGTTCAGGTGCTGCCCTGGATGTGGATTACAGAACGTTTTCAAGGAGGACGAGCATTTGCAATGTCGCTACTGCCTCCATGAGGACAAGACGCACGTGGAGAAAGACTGTGCGTTCTGCAAGAACCTTTCGGAACGGACCAAACAAGATAGTCGTTCCCGCCTCGCCGCCTGGCTGAAGAAGGGCACAGCAGGTGAGAAGGCGAAGAAGAAGTCTGAGCGGGCTTCTAAGTCCTGTGAGGGCGCCCCTGCGATGGGGGCCCAACAGAAGGCCAAGCACCTCAAGTCTGCGGGCACCGGGAGCCCCGAAAGGTCGGGCTCTTCGGTTGCCAAGTAGGGCGCTACTTCCCCGGCACGTTCGACCACAAGCCAGCACTCTGGTTCGGGGAAGAGGAAGTCTGAGAACCCGGGTAGACCACTGGAGCGGACCCGGTCCATAATCGAAGGGGGAGCGAGGCGCTGACCACCCCCCCCCCCTCCCAAGGCGAAGGCCCAGGACGCACCTAAGGTGGTGAGGGCTTTGATCCACCTGGCAAAGGCCTCTACCGAAGTGGTCGCTGCGACCCTGGCAAAGCCGGCTGAGACTACGCCTGTGGAAACGCCCGCCGGGCCCAGAGTATCCCTGTCACCGCGGAGGGATTCCTCTTTCCAGCCCATCGCTAAGACCCCCGTGAAGCCCCCGGCTGAAAAAGAGGGAGGGGCGGTGGACATTACAGACTCGGAATCAGCCTCTGAGGAGGAACTGGTGGAAACCGAGAAGGGCCTCAACGAGAGGTCCTTAGGCCTCAACGTGAGGTTCATAGGCCTCAACGAGAGGTTTGATCCCAGGGGGCTGTCCCTGCTGACGTGATCGAAGATAGCAACGACGAACAGGGCCCAGTGGAATGGCCATCCTGACCGTCGCAGCCATTGCCCGAGCACCAGGATAGCTCAGCGGGCATTTTGTTGGCAATCCAATCCTTATGCATCGAGATAAGGACGAGATTACCACGGACCCGATGGAGGATCCAGAACCAGGCCCGTCGGGAAGCCCTCCGAACAAGCGGAGGAGAGTCCACCCCACTCCGCCCTTCGTGTCTGCGAGACCGGTGGACCCCTCATCCCCCTCGCCGGACCCTAGAGAGGATACGGCGACGGATACAGCGACAGGGACGGACGTTGATGGTGGCGATGACACAGCAGACATCCCATCGTCACCCCCTCCGCGGGCGTCTCCAGCCGACGAAATTGGCTCTTTCCACGCCATGATAACCAGGGCATCCGAGCTCTTCCAGCTCTGCCCTGAAGAACAGAAAAAGGAGGGGTTTCTGTACCAACGACAAGAGGCCAAGAGGAAGACAGTCCTCGCGGTGCCTTTACCCGACAACATCTGGGAGGAGGGGCTTGCTGTCCTCAAGAACCCTTCCACGACACCAGCCAAGAGGGACAGGTACGAGAAGAAGTACCGAGTCCCCGATGCCGCCCCTTGTGCCTCAGGGCCCAGCCCACGCCGGACTCTGTCGTCTCTGCAGCGGCTAAGAAGGCAGCGGGTGCAGCGGCTTTAACTTCCACCTCCCCGCCGGACAGCGAGGGCAAGAAGTTGGACTCTATGGGACGACGAGTCATCTCGTCGGCAGCGACGACGATTAAGGCGGCCAATGCCTTAGCGATCGTGGCCCGCTACGACAGGGAGCTCTGGTTCAAGATAGCTCCCCTGCTAGACTTCCTGCCTGATGACAAAAGGGCGGAGGCCCTAGAAATTCTGCAGGAAGGCGAGGTGGCGTCGGATCACGCCATAATGGTGGCAACGGGCATTGCCGATACCGAATTTCGCCAACTGGGCAACAGAGTTTGCCTCAGACGACGAGGATGGCTCAAGGCGACAGAAATTCGCCAGGACATCCAGATCAGGGTGTTGAACATGCCGTTCGACAGCAACAACCTTTTTGGTAAGGCGGTGGATGAGTCCCTACAGGCCATCAAGACAGACTCAGAGACGGGCCGGGTCCTGGGGGTGCTTCAACAGCGGCGGCCCTTTCGGAGCTCCGGAGGCAGACAAGGTGCCTCCAAAGGATCCAGCGGTGGCTCCTCCACTTACCGCCAGGCGGCCCGCTCCTCTTCTCAGGAGGCCTACAGAGGTCGCGGCAAGCAAGGGGGTTCCCGCCGTCGCCAAGGCGGCAAGGCCGCCTCCAAGCAAGGCTGACCCGGCCGGGTTGTTGGGCCCCCACCAAAGCACCCCGGTGGGAGGCCGGCTGACGAAGTTCGTCAGCGTGTGGGAGTCCATCTCCACTGACCGTTGGGTGTTGGACACCCTGGCCAACGAGCACTCGCTGTAATTCCAAAAGAAGTGCCCTTGCATTCCTCCCATGGCCAGGAAGTAGAATCACGTCCCTCAACTACTGTTGGAGGTAAAGGCGATGCTCAAGAAAGGTGCCATCGATCTCGTCCTCAGAGAGCTCCGGGGCTCCGGAGTGTACTCAAGGTACTTCCTCGTCAAGAAGAAGACAGGCGGTTGGCGCCCCATCCTGGACCTGCGTCGCTTAAACAAGTACATCAAGGCGCAGAAATTCAGGATGATTACCCTCCAGCACATGCTGGGAGAGCTGGAGGAAGGCGACGTCCTATCGTCTTTGGACCTGGAGGATGCTTACTTCCACATCCCTATTCTAAAAAGGCACAGGAAGTTCCTCAGGTTCGTGGTTCAGGGACGCCACTACCAATTCAGGGCCCTACCGTTCGGATTAAAGTCGGCACCCAGGGTTTTCACCAAGTGCCTGGCACCAGTGGCGGCACGGCTGCGTCTGCAGGGGATCCACGTTTACCCCTACCTGGACGACTGGCTAATCCGGGCAAGGACAAGGGAACTCGCCGTCGAACACGCAGCGAGGACCGTCTGGTTGCTCACGGAGCTGGGCTTCGCCATCAACTACCCCAAATCCCACCTGGTTCCATCGCAGATAGCACTGTTTCTGGGAGCGAAGCTCGATACAGTGGGGCAATTGGCCTCCCCTTCAGAGGAGAGGACCAAGACCATCCTGGGCAAGGTGCAGCGCCTGCTAGCTACGGATGTGGCCAGGGTGAGGTCCATCAAGTCCCTCCTCGGGATGATGTCCTCATGCATCTACCTTGTACCCCTTTGCAGACTTCGGATGCGCCCGCTACAGGAGTTTCTCGATGCCCGCTGGCTCCAAGCGAGGGGCTGTTTCGAGGACAGGATCCCTCTCGACGAGGAGTTCCGTCGGGCGATCTTATGGTGGGGCATCCGTGCTCACCTCACGACAGGCACGGAATTTCAAATCCCGGCGTTTCAGGAGACGGTGACAACGGACGCCTCTCTGGAGGGTTGGGGGGCCCACACCGGAGACCTCCACGCAAGAGGCCTTTGGCTCCCGGAGGAGAGGTCTCTCCACATCAACATTCTGGAGCTCCGAGCAGTGTTCTGGGCTCTCAAGTCGTTCCTTCCGTCCCTCAAGGGCAAAGTGGTGAGGATCTTCACTGACAACACCACCACGATGTTCTATATACGGAAGCAAGGAGGCACCAGATCCCCAGCCCTATCCAAGGAGGCCCAGGATCTGTGGCACTGGGTCGTCGCCCAGGGGATGTTTCTGGTTCCCTTCCACCTGGCAGGAATAAAAAACACCATCGCCTTACCTACTGTCGCTGGCCAAAGCTGGACTGGCACATGCCTCCATAAAAATACATCTGGCTGCCATCTCCCGATACACCAGGACTACGGGACGGGCGTCCTTGTGGTCTCATCGCCAGGTAAAGGAATTCATGAAGGGACTATTCCGATCATTCCCGCCGGTGAAGGCCCCTGCCCCGGCGTGGGAGCTTAATGTGGTGCTGACCAGGCTCATTGGAGCCCCATTTGAGCCTATGCATTCGGCACCTTTGAAGTTCCTGTCATGGAAGACAGCGTTCCTCGTGGCCATCACCTCTGCACGACGAGTGGGAGAGATTCAGGCCCTATCTTGCAAGCCTCCATACTTGACGTTTCATGACACGAGGGTAGTGCTGAGGACGCACCCCTCCTTCATGCCCAAGGTGCCGTCGGACTTCCACCTCAACGAGCCCTTGGTGTTACCAGTTTTCTTCCTGTCGCCTTCGACGCCGGCCAGAGGACTTTGCACTCGCTGGATGTAGCTAGCGCGCTGATGTTCTCTGTGTACCGCACGAAGAGTTTTCGGAAGACGTCACAACTGTTCGTGAACTTTGGGTCTGTGAATCAAGGGAAGGCTCTCTCGAAGACTTCCATTTCCAGATGGCTCTCCGGCTGCATCATGCATTGTCACCGGTTGGCAAACCGACCGCTGCCCGGCCGTCTGAGAGCCCATTCGACCAGAGCGATCGCTGCTATCACGGCATTCCTGTCTGGTGTGCCCCTGCTGGACATCTGCAGGGCTCCTACGTGGAGGTCGACGCACACCTTCACAAGATTCTACTGCGTCGATCGGGACTCCAGGGTCGGCCAGGAAGTGCTGCACAACCTGTTCGCTTAAGGTGAGCCTGGTGAGGAGGTAAGAGATGCTTAATGTTGAGTTGTTGTATTGCTTAATGTTGAGCCTGTTGCCACCTCCCGTGGTTGTGCATGTGTATACTGCTATGTATTCTTTTATTCATGAGCATGTGAATCCATGCCAGACCCCATGCTGGAGAAAGAACAAGTTACTTACCTTACCCTCCCACCTACCCCTCTGCGGCTCTTCACTTGGTCATACTGCCACTTGGCATGCTACCAAATTTGAGGATGGCTGCCAGAGGCGGGGCTTAGGGAGAGGGCAGTCATTGGCTGGGGGCAGTATGACCCAGAGATCAGTGAATAGTTACTACTAAGAAAGACAGATCAGAAAGGAAACTGATACTGATTTTTTTCTTTACCGAGGATTCCCAGCCTGACGACGGGGAATATTCGTGAGCATGTGAATCCATGCCAGACCCATGCTGGAGAACAACAGTTACAGGTAAGTAACTTGTTCCTTATTCACATTTGTTACACAGCACCCTCTGTGCAGTGACACAGGTGTGTCGTAGCGACCCCCAAACATATACTCCATACCCTGGGACTGACTACTGTCTCCCAGGGCATGTAAAGTCCCCATTGACTTTACTAGTACATTTTTATGAACTAAACCAGTACAACCCATCTTCATATGGAGGTACTGGAAGGGGTTAATAGCTTTTTCCCTATGTTCTTTTTCGAGGGGGTACCGCACAGTCCCTCTCTCTGTTTCTGGCTGGTGGCAGTGGTTACTACTGTAAATATTCAACCACGAATATTTCCCTATGGGATTTTCCCATTGTTCGAGGCTACCACTTTTTCTGACGGCCTCTAACATCCCGCCGGTTTATTTTTATATTAACTTTACTCCGGTAGGTTTTATTTGCCAGAACTTTCATATAAATTCTTTCTTGTGTCTTTCTCTAAACTCTAACCCAGGTCGGGGATCTTTTGTTCGTCCTTTTGGCAGGCTTCTGTCAAGAAGCCCTCCTTTCGGCGCCACTGAGTCTGGGGTGGGTCCATTGTGTGGGAGGGGGAGTAGGACCTCTGGACAGGGTTGACTCAGCAACCCATGTCGCACTCTATTCTGATAGGCTGGAGGGTCTCCCGCCAAGGATGACCACTCCACTGTGAGAGTGACAGCTAGGCTGTATGAATGGGACTCTTTTTGCATAAAAGCAGGGTCCTGAGCACTGGAAGAGCAAGACCTCGCCACTGGAACTAAGAAGCCGAAGAGGAGAGAAGCCAAAGACATCTTCAACGACTAAACCACTGGTGAAGCCCTGCTGCAGCGTCTCACCACTTTTCTCCACACGACGAGAGAACATCTGCAAGAGCCTTCTTCCCTTGAGCTGGTGGGGCCAACCAGTTTGCCAATCGCCTTCCTGGACCTGCCTTGGTCGAATCGCCAGTACCCTGTACTCGGAGGCCTGATAGCCAGGCACCAGTCCCCCCAGACCGCGATTTAAAGGAGCGTACCTTTTATTCGTCGGGCAACACAGCGGCTGGTTTCATCCCTGGGTAGTGCAGTAACTCGAACCTTCCTCCACGACGAGAGCCTCTCTTCCTCTGCTGGATCCCCCGAACTGCAGGAACTACCAGGAGCAACCACAACCGCAGGAGCCACTTCTTAATTTTAAAGGTACATTGTTCCGCCGGGCCCCCCTTTCTTCGCGGTAGAACTAATGGCATTTTAAATCCTTTACCTGCCTGTTGGGTTGGCCGCCCCTCTCTTAACATTGTCCTTCACCTTCTGCATTCACCTTTTCAAAATCGTTAAACAAAGACTTGACTGCAGCTACAAGAACATTTTGCTCCTGGGCCCTTCACTGACTCTGGCACAGGCTGTTTGACTACATTTGTTAGAACTGCCTTCTTTAGATTGCTTCTCAACTAGAAATGTGTTGGTCCACCTACTTCTTATAACCCCCTTTTTCTCCCCTTTCTAAAACTTGTGAAGTGCCAGTTTGCTCAGTTTTCATTTAAGTATATTCTATACTGATGCACTGTCTTGCTTAAACTGGTTCACAAACGTATGGGAAGTGTTGGTAGGGTGTGTAAGAAGATATTTCTGTATAACTTGTGCTTTCTCTCCCTTGTGAGAAATTGCTAGAGTATCCCTTGTGTGTGGTTTTCTCTGTGCCGTTTTGCTCAGTTTTCACTCTGGTTCACTTGGTCTACAATTTAACTAGGGAGTGTGTATAATTTTCGTTGACTTATTTTAACTTGCTTGATGACTGTGATAATGTGTTTTACTAGAAGTGTATAAAATAAATATATATATACTTTTTAATACAAAGCTTTGGGAAGTGTTTCCTTGTGCCATAGTACTGTAGGCCTATTGTGTAAACCCTGAATACTGCTCATCTCCCTCTTGAGATAAGTCGGACTGCTCAGCCACAGCTACCAACTAAATCTCTGTGGTACAGACTGATACCAAAGGGGATTTATTGCTCTCACCTGTAGTCCTAATTTTCTGTAGTGCTCCCTAAGGGAACTGCACAGGATTCTGCCTAACAGACATGTCCATCCGCCCTCCAATATGTCTTCCACAAAGAGAGGACCTTCTCTCGCGAGAAGAGGGTCGGGTTCGGGTTCTCCATCCGGATATCGGGACGCTCAGCCTTCACGCATGTTTTCTGAGAGGCTAAGATACAAAGATTGGGACCTCCCTGACGACGTAATGGGTATTTTGTTTTCAGTCAGAAGGCCAGCAACTAAATCTTTGTACCCTTGCCACTGGAATAGGTTCTGCAGCTTGTGTAGAGATAAGAATGTTGACCTTTTACATGTTATACAATGATGGTGTTATCCTTTTTATTACATCTGACAAATCTGGGGCTCCAGACTGGTACCATCAAGGGATATTTGGCGGCGCTTTCTATTTTTAAGTGCACTTCAGAGGAAGTCTCTTACTTTAAGATTCCTCTGATAGTACAATTCCTAAAGGGACTGACAAATGTTTTCCCTCCAATCCTGTTTCAAGACAACATTGGAATCTCAACTTAGTGTTAAATGTTTTGATGGGAGCTCCTTTAGGGCCTTTACACTCCTGCCCCTTAAGGCTACTAACACTAAAAACATCTTTTTAGTAGCAATTACATCTGCCAGAAGGGTGAGTGAGCTACAGGCTTTATCCTGCAAGCCACCTTACACTATCTTTTATAAAGACAAAGTGGTACTGAAAGTGAAACCTACTTTCCTCCCCAAAATTGTCTGAGTTTCATCTCACTCAGAAGATAACGTTACTATCTTTTTATCCTCCTCCACATCCTGGAAAGGAAAAGGAAAGGCTTCACAGGCTTGACCCTAGACGTGCACTGAGCTTTTACATCTCCAGAATGACAAGGTTAAGACAAGATGACAAGTTATTTGTGGGCTATTCAGCTCACAAATTAGGGTTAGCTATTAACAAACTATATACAGATGGATTATACTGGCAATATCGGAATGCTACAAACTGGCAGCGAAAGGTCCTCCAGAACATCTAAGAGCTCATTCTACCAGGGGCATGGCAATTTCTTCTGCACACACCTTCACTAAACATTATAGTTTACTCTTCTCCAGGTCAAGAATCTGCATTTGGCAAAGCAGTGTTGCATTCAGTGGATACACAACCATAAAAATTTCATGTCATACTAAATGCTGCTCCCTCCTCCAAATTACTTAAACTGCTTTCAGAGTGTATCAAAGATAAGGAGTACTTGGGAGGACACAATCCATTCGAAGAGCAAGTTACTTAAACATGGTAACTTTCTTTTGACTGGATGTTCCTCCCACGTATTCCTTATCACCCCTCCCAGTCTACTCCGCAGTAGATTTTCCCTTGCAGGTGTAGTCTACACTCTCTCAGGGGGAGTAACTGTCAGACACAAGATAAATGCTTCACTTGTTAAAATGGAATGGAGGACAAAGGGCGCTGCGTGTGCTACATATATCTGCAGTGACTGACATCGAGACGGAGGCCTCCGGGGAACAGCAAGTTGACGGGCATCAACGCGAGCCGGTCCCCCTCCCCCCCCACCCCGCTGACTTGTTGCTGAAGCAGCAAAGCTGGATATTGGATTTATCAAAGATAAGGAATACGTGGGAGGAACATCCAGTCGAAAGAACGTTACCAGAGGTAATTTGTTCTGCCCTATCTGCAGCTGTTTCAAATTCCCCTACAAGGTCTCTGTTAACAAGCTGTTGCAGTAATCTAGGCGTATATTTATCAACGAGGTGGTGAGAAGGGATCTATTCGGGATGCCAAGATAAGGTGTAATCTGGTGTAAAAGTTTAGTTACATAACCGCACGAAGAGCAGATTTGCGAGACATGTTTTTTCATGGAGAGGTTAGCATCAAGGTTTTCACAGATTTGCTCACGGGAATAGAATTCCCTGCAATAATAAAGGATTCATTTTGTTGTGCAAGACTCTTTAGTCTTGGGCCCGAGGCCAGAATGATTAACTCCGTTTTAGAATCATTGAGTCGCCATCCATGCTTAAATTTTTGCATATATGGAGTTCATGGCATCTACATCCTTCTGGTAGTTGCCAGAGAGTTCAGTTCAATGAGGATTTGAGTGTCAGCCGCATAGTTTGCAAATTGGACACCCAGATCCATCAGAAGGTCAAGAAAAGGTTGAATATAAACATAGCGACATGGAAAGGCAAGAACCCTGCGGGACGTCGCATGTATTTAATATGGGTTTGGTCTGCGATCTCTCCATTGCCACTCTGGAGATCCTTGGGCCCAAGAAGGACGCAATACATTTTGCTGCATTAGTGTAACAGTTAGCTATGGATAGACTATTGTGAAGCAGATTTTGGTCAATGATATTGCAAGCTGCTGAAAGTTCTAATAGTAATAGCAGCGCAATGTGTGTTTTCTTTCAATGATATAGGTGATGTTGAATTAAAGGTACAGGAGGGCCGTTTGGGTACCATGCTGAGCCCTAAAACCAGACTGATTTGTGTTGAGTTCCTCTATGAATTTCTGCAGCTGAATATACGCTACTCTATCTAAGATTCTCAATAGATGGGGAAAGCTAGTGATGGGTCTGTAGTTTTTGGCGATGGAAGGGTCGAGCAATGCTTTTTTCAAAACTGGCATAACCCAGGCTTTCTTCAATGCCTTTGGCACTATGCCATACTGGAAGGAGGAGTTTATAAGTTCTCCAGCATGGGGCCTGGCATGGATTCACATGCTCATTCCCCGTTGTCAGGCTGGGAATCCTCGGTAAAAGACAAAATCAGTTTCAGTTTAGTTTACTCTTACTCTTGCTGTCAAATCGAGCCTCAAGCTCCACAGATTCTTCTTCCGATTAACGGGGACCCATTTCGGAAATCTCTACGCCCCTCAAGGGTGAATTTTCGTCGAATTTCTCTTCTTGGAAGATTCCGGAAGATCCTTGAGGCCTACGCTGCGTGGACATGGCCGAACACAAAGGAGACTCGACGCCCGTTGGATCCAAGCCATTTAGGATCTGCCCAGGATGTGGACTACAGAAAGTCTTCAAGGAGGATGAGCACTTCCGGGGCCTCTACCGCATGCACTCCGACAAGTCGCACGTGGAGGAGGACTGTGCGTTCTGCAAGGACATGTCCTCCCGTACCATGAAGGACCGTCGCATACGGCTCACTGACTGGCCGGAGGCGAAAAGCCTGGCGGCAGGTGAGCCCAAGAAGAAGTCTGAGCGGTCTTCTAAGACCTTTGAGGGCGCTCCGGCGATGTGGGCCCAACATAAGGCAAAGCACTGCGAGTCCGTGGGCACTGGGAGCGCTGTTGGTACAGGCTCCATGTCTGCCAGGCCAGGCGCAGCATCAACAACGCCGTCAACCATGAGCCAAGGCTCCAGCTCGATGAAGAGGAAGTCGGAAAACCCGGGTAAGCTTCGGGAGAAGCCCCAGTCGACTGACAGAGAAAGCCAAGGGGGAGCGAGGCGGTGGCCCTCCCCCCACGGTGAAGGCCTCAGACACGCCAAAGGTCGTGCAAGCCCAGATTCACATGGCTATGACTTCGATTGAGGAAGTGGCAGCATCCCTGGCGAGACCCGCAGATGCGGCCCCAGTGGAGACGGCCTCAAAGCCAAGAGTTTCCCTGCCCTCCCAGAGGGAATCGTCTTTCCTGCCCATCGAAAAGACCCCGGTGAAACCCATGGCCAAGAAGAAGGGGGGGTGCAATAGTCCTACCGGACTCGGATATCTCCTCTGAGGATGAGCTGGCGGGCCTCAAGTCAGTCTTCGACAAGAGATTCGTCGAGGTCCGGTCCTACGGGAAGGACCCCGACGAGGCGGACGTGGAGAGTGACGGGGGAGCTGACGAAGAATGGCAGATCGACGAGGAACCGGACACCACGCTGCTGCCAACGCTCCCTTCGCAACCGCTGCAACCACCGACGGACAGGACGGAAGACATCTTTCTGGCCCTGCAGACCCTGTTTTCGGAAATAAGAACAAGGATGCCTTTGCCTCCGGCGGACAATCCAGCGGCACCTGGAATGTCGGGAAGCCTTTCACCCAAGCAGAGGCGAGTCCATCCGACCGCACCCTTCCATCCTTCACCTCCATAGTCTCCTCCGAGGGACGAGATGGAGACGGCAACGACAGGGACGGACGACCGCGGCGACGACGGCGGCAACGACGGAGCAGATCTGCCGTTGCCCCCACCCTGGGCTTCTACTCCTGACGAAATTGTCTTGTTTCACTCAATGATCGCTAGGGCCTCAGAGCTTTTTCAGCTATGCCCCGAGGAGCAGAAGGAGGAGTGATTCCTTTATCAGAAACGAGAGGCCAAGAGGAAGACCGTGCTCTCGGTCCCACTGTTGGATGACATATGGGACGAGGGGCTGGCCCTCCTGAAGAACCCATCCTCGTCCTCGTCGAAGGGAGACTGATACGAGAAGAAGTGCCGGGTCCCAGACTCGGCACCAATGTGCCTCAGAGCGCAGCCGTCGCCGGACTCCGTGTTCTCCGTGGCTGCCAGGAAGAAATCCGCTGGGACGACGGCATCGACTTCCACTTCCCGGCCGGACGCCGAGGGGAAGAAGCTGGATACCATGGGACATCGGGTCATTTCGTCGGCGGTGACAACAATTAAGGGGGCCAGCGCTCTCGCTATTGTGGCTCGCTACAGGAAGCTGTGGTTTAAAATCGCTCCCCTCCTGGACTTCCTCCCAGACGACAAGAGGGCAGAGGCCTTTCAAATCTTACAGGAAGGCGAGGTGGCTTTGGACCACGCCATTACGGTGGCCACGGACATCACCGACACCGGCTTCCGCCTGATGGGCAACGGCGTGACTTGCTCAGGGCCACCGACTTCCGTCAGGACGTTCAGATGAGGGTACTGGACATGCCCTTCGACGGGAACAACTTGTTTGGCAAGGCGTCGACGAGTGGCTGCAGGCCATCAAGGCAGACATCGAGACGGCCCGTGACTTGGGCACGCTTCATCAACGACGGCCATCCTTTCGGCCCTCCGAAGGCAAGTCACAAGTTGCCTCCAAAGGATTCGGCAGCAGCTCTTCCTCGTACCGCCAGGCTGCCCGCTCTTCGTCGCTGGAAGCCTACAGAGGCCGCAACAAGGCTGGTGGACTTAGTCTTCTCGAAGGGGCCCAAGGTGTAAGGCCTCAGCGAAGCCCCCAACCCGGTGGGAGGCCGGCTGGCGAACTTCGTTGGCGTGTGGAAATCCATCTCCACCGACTGTTGGGTGCTGGATGCCCTGGCCCACGGGCACACTCTGGAGTTCCAAAGGAAGTGTCCCCGTTTTCCACTTGTGGTCAGGAAAGAAAACCACATTCCTCAACTACTTCTAGAGGTATGAGCAATGCTAAAAAAGGGTGTGATAGAGCTCGTCCCGAAGAGGCTCTGGAGTATACTTGCGGTACTTCCTCGTTCGAAAGAAGACTGGCGGCCCATCCTAGATCTCTGCCACCTCAACAAATACATAAAATCCCAGAAATTCCAGATGGTCACCCTTCAGCACGTGTTGGGACAGCTGGAAGAAGGGGACTTCCTGTCGTTGCTGGACCTGGAGGGGATATACATCTACCCCTATCTGGATGATTGGCTCATCCGAGCAAAATCAAAGGAACTCACTGTTGAACACACAGCGCGTACAGTCCGCCTGCTCACGGAACTGGGGTTCTCAATAAACTATGTGAAGTCCTGCTTGGAGCCATCGCAGGATGCCCAGTTCCTGGGAGCCAGACTCAACACGGTGGTGCGCCTAGCCGCGCTGTTGGAGGACAGGATAAAGGCCATCCTGGGCAAGGTACAATGGCTGTTGGCCATAAAGGTTGCTAGGGTGAGGTCCATCAAGTCCCTGCTCGGCATGATGTCATGCATCTACCTCGTTTGGCTGTGCAGACTGCGGATGCGGCCGCTGCAGGTGTTCCCCGACGCCAGTTAGATGCAGGCAAAGGGAAGCTTTGAGGACAGGATCACCCTCCACGAGACATTCCGTCGGGCGATTCTATGGTGGGGGTCTGTGCGAATCTGGCGGCGGGCAAGGACTTCCAGACCCCCCGGCACATCAGGAGACTGTGACAACAGACGCCTCCCTGGAGGGATGGGACGCACACACCGGAAATCTGCACGCAAGAGGCCTTTGGCTCCCGGAGAAGTTGTTGCACATCAACGTCCTGGAGCTCCGGCCCTTAAGTTTTGGGCCCTTAAGTCATTCCTTCCGTCCCTCAAGGGCAAGGTGGTGCGGGTCTTCACTGACAACACCACGACGATGTTCTACATTCAGAAGCCAGGGGGCACCAGATCCTGTGCTCTCTCCAAGGATGCGCAGGACCTATGGCACTGGGCCGTCGCTCAAAGGATGTTCCTGGTACCCTTTCATCTGGCAGGAGTGAAGAACACTGTCGCTGACTCACTCAGCAGGGAGCTGCAACGGCGACGAACACCAAGTGCCGGAGTTTCGCCAGCAGGTTTCCCCAGCCGGGGAGCATGGGGGATGCGTTCTCATTCCCCTGGGATGACCTGTTTCTCTATGCGTTCCCACTGTTGCCGTTGCTCCTATGACTCATCAGTCAACTCAGACGGTCCCGGTGCAGGATAATACTCGTCGCACCGGCGTGGCCGAGGCAGATATGGTACCCGGACCTTCTGGACTTGTCTGCGTCCCCTCCAGTCAAGCTTCCGGCGGACGCAAATCTTCTCGTCTTCTCGCCAGGGAAGGAGGCACGATCCTGCATCACAACCCGTCGTCGCTGAACCTGCAGGCCTGGCTCCTGCAGTACTAGAGTTTGGTGGATACGAGATCCCGGCAGACTGCAAGGAGGTGCTTGCCAAGGCCAGGGCTTCTTCGACTCTTTAGTGCTATGGACATAAATGGAAGAGGTTCACTGTCTGGTGCCGTGCACAGAAGATAAACCCTCTACAGATTACGGCCCCTCAAGTGCTGCCATACCTGCGGTTGCTGGCCATGGCAGGGCTGGCGCACGCCTCTATCAAGATCCATCTGGCAGGTATTTCCTGCTACACCAGGAATCCGGGGCAATCGTTGCTGTGGTCCCATCGCCTGGTTAAGGAGTTCATGAAAGGACCTTTCTGCTCGTTCCCGCCGGTGAAGGCTCTGGCCACGGCGTGGGAGCTCAATCTGGTGTTGACTAGGTTCATGGGTCCCCCGTTCGAGCCTCTGCATTCGGCACCTGAAATTCCTGTCGTGGAAGCCAGCGTTCCTGGTGGCCATCACCTCTGCACGACGAGTGGGAGAGATCCATGCCCTCTCCTGTAAGCCTCTGTACTTCACTTTCCATGCAACAAGGGTCGTGCTGAGGACGCATCCCTCTTTCATGCCCAAGGTGCCGTCGGACTTCCATCTCAACAAGCCCTTGGTGTTACCTATTTTCTTCCCGTTGCCGGCTGAGGGGACTTTGCACTTGCTGTATGTGGCTAGAGCGCTGAAGTTCTACGTGGACCGCACAAAGAGTTTTCAGAAAACGTTGCAGCTGTTTGTGAACTTTGGCCTTGTGAATCAGGGGAAGGCCCTCTCCAAGGCCTCCATTTCCAGGTGGCTCTCACACTGGGTATAGTGCTGGATACAGTATTGTCCATGAAACCCCCTGGTGCCGCCGTTCAGGCTTCTTGTGACTGTGACCAAATTATTGAATCACATTCGCCCATACACCTCACTAGAAAATAGATCTCTACTAGCTGCAACCCTGATTAATTCACGCCTTGATTATTGTAAAAGCCTGCTGGCAGGGACATCAAAGGCTAACCTTCAGGCCTTGCAAGTTGCTCAGAACGGGGCAGTCCGAGCAGTCTATGGTCTCACGAGGAGGGAACAGTCCACAAGTGCCAGACGAGATCTTCACTGGCTCCCTATATGAGTCACACACAAGTTACTCGCTTACCTATAAAGTGCTGTTATAGTGAGGCCCCGCAATATTTGTCCAACCGCCTCACCACCCTCCCACCTGGACGCTATCTTCGCTGCTACAACCCCTCAAACCTTACCCAACATAGGTATAATCTTAAAACCTTTGCAGGCTTCACATTTGACGTTCAGGCTCCATCGTTTTGGAACAGACTTCCACGTGAGCTCAGGCAGGCCAATTCTATCCATGAGTTTAAGAAAAGCCTCAAATCTCATCTGTTTAACCTTGATTCAGATTAGTCCACATACTTCACATATTAGACTAGACTAGTTTGTCTTGCTTCTTCCTTATCTCTTCAATGTTTTTTTTCAATGTTTTTTTTGTAAGTCTTGTTTTGTCTTTTTGTGCACTTTGAGACCCATGGACGAGTAGTGCGTTATAAAAATTAAAAATAAATTATTGATCTCTTGTTTAATATACAGCGTGCATCGATAATGAAGCCTGCTGGTACCTCCTTCTCCAGTCCTGTCTTCTCACCAACTACCTCTCTTTTATCCCCGTTCCAAAGATAACATCAGGCACATCATTCTCCCATCCATGTATTCCATGCTGGACTCCCACCCCCATTTATAATAACACTTACCAGTAACATATTTACATATAATATAGTATGATGTAGATTGACCTAGGAGTCCTGCGAGCCCACCACAGGTTCCTTGTAGGTTGCAAGACTTGTGTGTCCTTTGTGCTCCACTCCTTCATGAGGCCAAGGTTTCCCAGCACCAATTTAGCTTGGTTATGGATCTTCAACAAGCCAAAATGGCTGCTATTCGCAAGCGACAGACTAGATTCTTGGGTGGGTTTGTCAGCCACATCAGAGCCCACACTGACTCCCGCTAGCCTCTGATCTCTCTTCATTTCTACCCCTACCAATCTCTAGGCACAAGTCTTTATGACTCTGCCTCTCTAACACTTGTACCTGCTGCATCCCAGCTCAGGCCCCATTGTTTTCACCACCTTCGTTTCAGCAGCCCTTCTAGCCATTTTCCTTCAGTGCTTGTTCCCTATTTTAAGCCTTTCTGCTCCATTCCTCCTCCTCTCTGATCCATTTTCATATTCTGGCCTCCGGCCTCCTGGGTTGTCCTCCAGCCTCACTCCACCCGCTCTTCAAACCTCCTCCTGTGTTTTCTTTCCTCTGTCCCTTCTAGATGGCCAATCCATTTAATAACTTATTTCTCCTCCCTGATCTTTACCTTCTCTTCTCCAGCGCTAACCATTCCATTGGAATCTTTCCATTTCATTTAATTTTTCTGGTCCTTCCCTCATCCAACACCTTTATTCCTCAACCCCCTGCTCTGCCTCTCCTTTCTCTTGCACACTGTCTCTTCGTCTAAAGGCTCCCATTCTCTGAGTTAGGGCTGGCTCCCTTTAATGCCTGTGTCCCCTGTGTGTTTGTGCCAATGTTGTATTTAGTGGGGACACCTGTGTGAGCTCATTAGTCTTGATGTTTGATAGCGTCTGTGTTAAGCTCTGCCCCTAACCCATTTAAAACCTCTATCGTTTATGCACTTGTTAGGGGGCCCAAGGCTTCAATAGCCGAGGCTTTAAAAAGTGGAGCCGCCACATTGAATCAATCGTCCCTGTTATGGTGAATGGCTGATTTTGCCATGGCACTTCCCAATCTGAAGATGTGGCACTGTTTCCCCAAGCTTCTCTCTGCACAGGTTTACAGCTTTGGCAGCCTTCCAGGACCTCGCTGGACCATGCGCTTGCACATGCCTCTTTTCACGCTTTCTGCTTGGGAGTGGAAATAGCAAACTGCATTGTCAAAGGGAAGCAGTCAAAGTGTAAACACTACTCAGACTTGTGATCCTGTGGCATGCCAGTGGTCTCTGGCAAACTTGGCAATAATGGAGATACCCGGGGTTATCTTTCAGGTATTAAGTCATGGTTTGCCATCACCTCACCCAGCTGCAAGGATCCTTCTCTCCCCATTTCCTGGCTTTAGAGATAGGACTTCCCCACAGGAAACCGAAATAGATGGTGAGGTTTGTACGCTCCCTGCAGCATTATAGACTAAGAGAAAGGGGGGTCTAGAAAAGTGGAGTTGCATGTGGAATCTGTGAGGTATCCATTACTGGTACAAATTACTGTTCTTCAGTAATAGTCCTTTTTGATGGATAAGAGTCTTTCTTGCGGAGAATCCTTATCGCACTCGTCATGTTAACTTTATCTTGTTTATGGTAACTGTGTTTACTCAAAACCTAGCACTGCCTCTCTATCATGGCTAATCTACCTTCCCTTTTGGCTTCTTTGTAGTTTGGGGGAATAGGGTGGAACGGAGTCCATTGCAGCCCCATATGTATATATGTCCCTGGTTTCCCACCTTTGCCCAGGTACCTCAATTGTTTTATCTTTGCCACACTGTCAGGGTTTGGGCCTACTAAACGGCTCAACAGATTTTAGGAGCCAGCCTGAACAATCTGTTCACCACTCTGGGCAATAACAATTTCATGAGTTCCTTCATAGATTTGTGATATTAGATTATGCTGCTGGCACAAAGGACTTTGGATTTGCCATCATGGGAGGGTGTATATTTGGAGCTGGCTGCATCCATGACCCTGGTTCCGTTTTTCTGCACAATCGGACACAATTCAAAGCCACTGCTTAAATTTTGTGATTATGGTATGTTGAAGGTTTTGTATAGCGCACAGTTGCCAAAAAGGCGGCATGGTGCTGAGGATAACGCAGGATATAACAGTCACCTAAAACAGATGGGTTTTCAAGAGTTTCCGAAACCTGAGATGGTTTCCAGTAGCCCACAGGAAAAAAGGGAGGGCATTCCACGATCTGGCTGCCACCACAGAGGAGGAGCGGCCACCAATACGGGCCAGACAGACGCAAGGAATAACCAGCAAACAGGCTTCACTGGATCTAAGGGAACGGGTATGAATGTAAGGCTGGGATTTCTCCTATAGGTACTCTGCTGCCTGGCCATAGTAGGCCCGGTGGACAATACAGAGAGATTTAAAGAGAATCTGTTTCTGTACTGGTAACCAGTGCAGAGTATGCAAGACTGGTGAGATATGAAACCTGTAGTGAGTATTAGTGGCTATACGAGCTGCAAGGTTTTCCAAAACATGGAGACGGTGCAAGAGGTAGATGGGTTGGGCCATAAGTAGTGAATTGCAGTAGTCCAGACGACTTAAAATGAGGGCTGAAACCACAAGGGAGCAAAGATGCTCTAGGAGGAGAAGGAAGACCTTCCGGAGTGCTCTTAGCTGGAAGTGGCCAGCTTTGCAGATGGCACTCACCTGAGGTGTGGCCGGTAATGATTCGGAGAAGATGCACCCCAGATTCCTCACCTGAGACACTGGTGAGGGACAGGGGCCCAACCCTGAGGGGGGTGTGAAGAGAAGGCGGACCCACCATCAAGACCTTGTTTTGTCTCCATTCAGTTTAAAAATCAGAAATAGTGAAAAGTGAACTGGTTACCCCTCTCTTTCGTGACCTTTACAACGTATAAGCAAAAACAAGCCCATTCATAAGGTCCAGTGACAAGACCAACCATCAATCAAGACATAATTCATTAGTCTTGAGGCTAGTACTCAGGTCTACATGCAATAAACCAAAGGTCAGTGACCAACATACCATGAAAATTGTGTTTTTAAAAAATCCAAACACAGCAAAGTCTTTATTTGCGCAGTAATAGGGATACAATATCTGTTTATATTACAGTGGCAAGAGATGCCATATATTTACGGGGTCGGTGTGAAATAGCACCAGGATGAAAAATCTCCAGTCCTGAAGAAGGCCCAGAACAATATAGTTGAAGACGTTAGGGATAACGTCTTAAAATCTTGAAGGGCCATATGTCGACCATCTAAAAGCCATATTAAAGTGCTTTTTTTCCTGAGGATATATCCTCAAACCTCAGTTTGTTTGCTATTATCATTTCTCTTGACTGTGTTTGTGTGTCAACTAGTAGAAAAGAATACTGTTTGTTGGAAAGGGGAGTAAAATTTCTGTCCCTTTTTGTTTGTGTCCATAAAGAACACTGTATAGGACTTTGCAAGTTACACAAGTCACGTACTAACTTCCCATCACATACAAAAAATATTTGGTGTATGTTTTTTGAAATAAGTGAAGAGTATCCACACATTTTGTTGGTTGTTGTGTTTATAAAATGAATTATGTTCTTAGAATGATAAGACTTTGAATAAAGTATATTTAAAATAGACATGTTTGGGAAAAATCAGTGTGAAAAAGATGACCCGCTGAAGGTGAATGTTGTTGCACTAGAATTACGTAGACCTTAGAGAGGAGTAACTAGTTCACTTTTTTCGCTATTTCTGATTTTAGGATCTTCCCATCATTGATCTGGTCCCCCGAAAATAAAAAAAAACAGGGAAGTACCCAATTTACATATTGCTCCATTCAGTTTAAACCAATTGCTGCCCATTGTAGGGAAGGCATGGTATCACAAGTATGACACTGGCACAATGGGTACAATTTGTAAAACTTTCTTTGCTCTATAACTAAGATGGTAGTAGTCTCGACCATCAAATAATAAATAACGCAGTCCTAGTGCAGTCTGTCAAATCAAAATGGCCTATGCTAACAAAACCTAATGCCTGTCCTATTTCTTGTATGTAAATGTGTAAAAAGGCGAAATTTATGCAAAAGGAAAAATCAGTGTTCAAATTATAATGTGGTTGAACCAGCTCTCCTCCCCATGTTAGGCCTCACGGAGTAAAGCGGTCCCTGTAGGCAGTATGACACACACTGGCTCGGTGTCCAACACAATACACAGTTCAAAACTGTGGATCGAGGCCCGTCTGGCCTTCCACATTAAAGTCTTTCTCTGACTTCCAAAATAAAGTTTCAACCAAAATGTTCACAAAGATACCCCTCAGACCTTTCACCACACAGTTCTCGTAGGTCCACCTCTGTCAGGCTCAGACCTTTCATGATAAAGTCCAACACAAATTTGCAAGGGGGCTCAATTCCCCAAGCTTATTATACTTTGTGTCTCCCTGAGTTGGGCTCGGACCACTTTCAGATGTCAAAGACGTTCGAATGTGCGCGACTTTCTTTACAGACCACAGCAGAACCACTTCAACTCAAAGTTCACAGTTTAACTTTGACTCTTCCCTTCTCTAGGAATTAATCTTCTTTATTTCACTTTTGCTGTTCATTCACTTTCTCGCTTTAAACAAAGTACCTTTCACAGAGACTTTAGAGTGGCCTACTTCCTTTCGGTGGGCCACTCTGTTACTTAGTATCGCTGATTTTACAGTTGTCTTTCATCAAAGTTTACTCACATGTCTGCCTTTCTTCGCGTCTCATCCATGCACGTGCAGCCTTCAGTTGCGATATGTTTCTATTTCAAACTTTAACACACACCGGTCTTTCAGGTCGCCTGCCAACTCACCGGCTGTGTGTGTCTTTTTCTGGGTTTTGCGATTTCTAATTCACGAGTCAAGGTTAGTACCACAGGCTTGGCCTCCCCTCCCCAACTCTACCGATCAACCGGGAGGGTCGCTGGTGTCCTTGAAACAAAATGCAGTCTTCACTTGTGAGATCTGGCCTTCTCCACGTGTCTTTCGTGGCCTGTCGGAGGCAACAACCTCCAGTAGGGAACTTCTACCAGCAGCTCTCGTCCCTTGGTCCATCTCTCTGCTCCAGCAGGTTTGTCTTTGTCCCATAAATTCTGCTCGTACTCGTGTTCTGCCTAGCTCAGAGCGTCTCTTTAGGTGTTGCCTTTTATCCGTGTGAGGACAGCTAATTGGTATCGTGTGTATGCACCTGAAGTCAAGTGCCTGACTTCCGCTGACCTGATTAAGGGGACATGCCCAGTACAATGTATGAGTTAATCTTGTTACTCTGTCACCCTCTTCCTTGGCCCAGTGGTTGTGTTAAAAAGGGGTAGGGGTTGGGACCTCCAAGTATCCAGAAAAAAAAGGATGGGGTAGATGAACAAAAAAAGGGGAAATTCCGCATCTCATCATCGCTGCCTCATCCCTGCTCCCCGAAGACCCTTCACCCAGGTGATCCTCCTGCAACGGTCCACCCCCATGGTCTGGAACCAAAGGCGATGGCGGTACCCTGGCCACCTGAGGGAGATCCCCCGCTCTGCTGTCAAACACTCCTCTGACATCTGCCGCCTTCTGGAAGAACTTGACCTTGATATCCTCAGTCTCACCGAGACATGGTTCATGGCCAGCTCTGTCACTAGCTTTGACACACTCCTACCTGACGACTACAAGATCCTCTTTGTGCCCAGGTCCAACCGCTCCGGAGTGGGTGTAGTTCTGATTTTCCCTGAGTGGATTCCTGCCTCTGTCACTCCTACGCAGGCCTACTCCTCTTTTGAATGCCTCGTCTGCAGGCTCTATCTCTCCCCTAGCCATTCCCTTACCGTGGCTACTATCTAAAAGCCACCTGGTCAGATCTCCTCCTTCCTCTCTGAGTGGGCGGACATCTCCTCCTCACTCCTGGCCTCAACCACTCAACTCCTCCTTCTTGGAGATTTCAACATCCACCTGGATGCCTCCTGTCCTCCCTCTGGACTCTTTCATGACCTCTGCAACTCTCTCTCACGCGCTATTCTCCCCTCTGGCCCGACACACTCTGCAGGGCACACTTTGGATGTTCTGATCTCCTCAGACCTTCCCCTTTCTGTTCCTCCCTCCACTACTGTCTCCTGGAGAAACCACTTTCTCCTCTCCTCCCACCTCACCCTCCCTACCCCTCAGGCCAAGCCATTTCCAGCACTGCCACCTACTTTCTCGGTCATCCGACCCATGAAGCGGGTGTCAGTTGAGGCCTTCGCCACCACCTTCTCACAACCCCCCCCCTCCTCTGGCTCACTCTCACCCTAACAAAGCCCTCTCCATGCTCCACTCTGCTATATCTGATACTTTTGATATCCTTGCACCTGTCGTTAGAAACTGCTTGAAGCCCAAAGCCAAGTTCAACTCCTGGTACGACTCAGACCTCGTCACCCTAAAACGCAAGTGCAGGGTGGCCGAGAGGAAATGGCGTGCTTCATGTGCATCCTCTGACAACTGGCCTGCTGCTTGCTCCAAAGGCAATATCGGCTCTCTGTCCTAACCAAGATGAGAGCTCATATCCAAGCCTGCGTCTCTTTGGCATCCAACAACTCGGCTGAACTCTTTAAAATCTTCAAGGAACTAGCCAATCCTGCCGCAGTCTGTACCTCTCCTGTCACTTCCCAGGCCCTTTGCACGGCACTGGCTTCTCACTTCATCTCTAAAACTCAGGACATACTGTCCTCACTCTCCTCCTATCCCCTCCCTCCCTCTACTCCCTGCTCTTCCTCTGGTACTTCTGCAGCCACCTCTCCTCCCTCCTTCTCTGCCTTTCCCCTGTTCTCCGCAGATAAGGTTTCTAGACAAGTCCGATCTATGAAAGTCTTGTCGAAACAGGTTCACCCCTGTTCCTCCAAAACTATCAAGGACCACATTGACTCCCTGGCTCCTGCCCTGGCTGATTTCTGCAGTCACTCCTTTGCCACTGGAGTCTTCCCATCCCCACCGAAGCACTCCCTTGCCTTGTGCACTCTTTTAAGAAAACCTCTGCCGACCCCTCCTGCCCGGCTAACTATCACCCAATCTCCATCGCGCCCTTCCTGGGCAAGCTCCTGGAGACACTGGCCATCTCCCAGTTTAATCTCCACACTGAATCTGTTGGTTGTCTTCATGACCATCAGTCTGGCTTCAGAGCTGCCAGAAACATGGAAACTGCTCTCCTGAACATCCGTGAAGACCTGCTCTCCAGCCTTGACTCAACACCCCTTGTGTCCTTATCCTGCTTGATCTCTCCTCTGCCTTTGACACTGTCAACCATGGCAACCTGCTCAACCGTCTCTGTGATAATCTGGGTATCACTGGTCAGGCTCTGGCGTGGCTAACTTCTTTCCTCTCTGACCGTCCCTCCCAGGTCCAACTTGAGTCCTTCCTCTCCTCTATCTTTTTCTCTACCTGTGGCGTCCCCCAGGGGTCCAACCTCTCTCCCTGGCTGTTCAACCAATACCTGGCACTCCTTGCCCACCGAATTGTCGCTCTCTGCCCTAACTTTTAGTGCTATACGGATGACACCCAACTCCATTTTCAGGCTACCCTCTGCCTCCTCCTCTACTTCCCTCATCTCTGACTGTCTGTCTGCTATCCAAGGGTGGTGTGCCACCAATGACCTCTGCTTTAATGCCAGTAAGACTGCGATTCTCCGCATCTGCACACCCGCTCCCTCCCTTCCTGGAGCTCTCTGGCCGGCCTCTCTTGGCCCTCTTCCTGCTCCCACTTGCAGGGCTAAAAACCTTGGGGTCATCTTCGACTCCGCACTCTCCTTCTCTCCTCACATATCTGAAGTCTCTAAGAAGTCACACTACCAACTGCACCTCCTCAGAGGTATTCTTCCTTTTCTCTCCTTCCCCCAGAAGCTCAGTGTCTCCAGAGCCCTGATTCTCTCAAGGCTGGATTACTGCAACAGCCTCTTTCTAAATCTGTCTGCCTCTACTCATCGGCCTTTGCAACTCATCCAGAACAGGACTGCGAGACTTGTCCTTGGACTCAAGCCCAGGGATCGTATCTCTCAGGACAGAAATCTCTGCACTGGCTCCCAGTGGCTGCGAGGATAAAGTTCAACCCTCTGCAACGTCCATAAAGCCTTCTGGGCCTAGAGCCTTAATACCTCAAACTCTCGCTTCCTAAATATCCTCTTTCTCAAGCTCTTCGCTCATCCGCCTCCAACTCCCTTAGGGTCAGTCGCTTCTCCAAGCAACGAGTTGGTGGTAGATCTTTCCTCGGCTGGTGCCTCCCTCTGGAACAGCCTCCCTGCCTCCCTTAAACTTGAGGAGAACCATCTCCGGTTCCAGAAGCACCTCAAAACCTTTCTCTTTGCTTATGCTTTTTCTCCTCCTCTCCTCTGCTGACCTCCTGGCTGTAACCTAAACTGCACTGGCTACCTGGACACCCTCTGATCTTGGGCCCAGGTCCCTCCCCTGCCAGCGCAACACACTTGCACTGCCCCCTGGCAACCCCCGCACTTTGGGACTGTTTCTGTATCCCTACAGTCCCCCTACCAGCCCTTGACACCTGCTGTCTGCACTTACCCATGCACTTGCCACATGCTGGCCGTTACTTATTGTTATCTATTCCCATGTACTCCAATGTCCCTGCCCCCCTGCCCACACACTTGCGCGATCTGGATGACACCTGGCCTAGTAGGATTGTTGTTTGTCCTCCCTTTGTTCCCCTCCCTTGCCTCGTCGCACCTTGAAACACTTGTGTATAGGCGCATTATAAATGCCATATCATATCATAACCTTAATATTGCAAACTTTGTTGAACTGTGAAAATAGAAGAAACAGTCATGTCTGAACTGTAGAGCAAGAAACATTAATTTGGATGGCTAAGTAAGACTTGATCCACATTGAGAACTGTATCCTTGCATCCAGAGCCAAAGCGTGTTACCCAGCCATGTATGCCATCTTATCCCGTGCTATGTAAAAGTTGCTCAGCTATTTTTTTTAACACTATTTTTCCCTTTTACATACGTATCCCTTTTCACAGTTAATCTAGAAGTGTAAAAGCAGGCATTAGGTTTTTTAGTACAGGCATCTTTATTTCAACTAAAAGACTTACTAGGACTGTGTTGTGTTTATTTTGATTGTAGAGACTACTCTCATCTTGGGCAAGTTAGGAGTTTTCCAACCCCACAAATATTAAAGCTTTTGAAAACATATTTATTTTGTCTCGGTCTCTGCGTGTGATTCCATGCCTCCCCTACATTACACGCCGGTCTGATGAATAGAAAACACTGCCCTGCAGCATCAGGCTACAGCGTGCTAAAAGGAGGCCAGGCACCCTCAGCAATAGGAGCTACAAGGAACTGAAACAAAACTAAAATAATGAGTTAAAACAATAACAGGGCACAGATGGCGTCCAGTCAACTGGCACGGCACGGGTAATATAGCCGGCTCCTAAAAGGAAGCAAACAAAGTGCTCTAAATAAAATCGAAATGAAATGAGGTAAGAAAAAACTATGAAAATAACCCTGAGGCTGTTGCCTACCTGGAGTGTGCATGTCTACCCCAAAGTCCTAAGAGTTCAAACCTTGCAGTGACTGATGAAGTACCTGAAGTGGACCTCTTTGCTTTCAGCCTCAATCATAAGAGCGAGGCTTTAGTCTACATGAGACTTCCTGCGAGGTTAGCACTGATTTTACAGTGTAACTTCAGTTTTTATATGCATTTCCCCCGATTCCTGTCATCTCGCTCATTCTCAAGTGACTCAGACGATTTGGATCTGCCCTAACCTTGATTGCTCCAGATTGGGGCAGGGCAGTGTGGTTCTAGGAACCTCTGGAAATGTCAATTCTTTTACCCTGGCGCCTCCCAGCAAGGATGGAACTGCTCTCGCTGTGTGAGTGCAGGGTCCTTTGTGTAAGCCTAGGCAGTCATTATGCTTGGCTGCTGAGAAGCTGAGGCACAAAGAGTGGGACCTGTTAGACAAGGTTCTGGATATACTCCTTTCTGCTATTAAATAGGTTACTAAATCGGTCTATACCGGCAAGTGGCATATATTTTCCAGCTCGTGCCAGGGAAGGATCTAAATTCCTTGACCTGCTCAACCTCCTCTCTGCTTGATTTTATTCTCTTTGGTCCAGGAGGACTTTCAGATTGGCACTGTGCATGGGTACTTTGCTGGTTTTTCAGTCTGTGAGAGGATTTCTGAGCAGGGATCTTTATTGTATTCCTGACGGTTGAGCAGTTTTTGAAAGGGTTAACTGATTTTTTGCCCTGACAAATTGTTGTTCCTTTGTATGATTTAAATTGACAGTTATTTACAGTAGTGATTTCTGTACTCCTAGTCAAGAGTCCCCTTTCCTTCATGCTATATGGGCGTCCTCGGCAGGGGGATGGGACCAGACCATATAGTGCTGCAAGATTGTTTTCCTCTTCATATTTTAGACCTATGCCGGGGGCGTGAATTCACCTCGCGAACCCCACCCACCGACGGCCAACCGTCAGTCCCCCATTTTCTGCACGGCGGCACGATAGGCCTCAGCTAACTAGTTTGATGGGATGAAGGATAGCTCAGGAGTAACGTGTTTGTCTTGGAAGCAAGACAATTTAACGCGACACAGGTTTTAATCCCAATCCCGCGCTTAGAAACCACTCCTGGTATTAACTGCGTTATAAATGAACAATTGTAATTAATTGGGTGGAGGGTCGTATGAAGGAAAGAGGACTCTGTACTAAAAGTACAGAAGTCACTCCTGTGAGTAACTTTTTCTTACTCCTGTCCCCTTTCCCGCATACTTTGTGTGCGAATACAAAGCATGTGAACCTTTTGGGAGGGAGAACCAAAACTGCAGTAGGAGAATAGATTTCTCGATACTGCTTGTTCGAATGCAGCATCCACAGCGGGAGCTAGAATCCATGCACTAAGGTTTACAAAAAGCTGAGGGTGTTGACCAAGTTGGTGCCTTTCTGATGATATCCCAAGACACCTACCTTTGGACGGCAACAACCTTCGCTTTGGTCCTCGCTGCATGCGCATACAAGCCAGTAGGACGAGGAATCTTTTGAATCTTATATGCCTCCAGAATGACTGAAATCATCCATCGTGCAATTGAGGTCCGATGCCCAGGAGATGAACCCCCAAATGTCACAAAAAGAGTTTCTGACTTAGACTTGTTTAGTGCTCGCCAGATAAAACCTAAGAGTTCTCAGTACATCCAAACCGTAGAGGGTTTCTTCAGCTTTAGAAGCCGGGGTTGGAAAGAATGTAGGTAAGCATTTTTCCTGGTTGATGTGAAACAAGGACACAATCTCGGGTAGAGAAGGATGTTTGTAATACTACTTTATCCCTGTTGAAAACTGTAAAAGGCTCAGAAAGACCATGGCTGGATTTCACAGATTCCCCTTGCACAGGTGAGCGCTACAAGGAGAACTGTTTTCCGAGTGACCAATTTGATATCAGCGCTGGTCTTTGGTTCGAATGGCTTGTGAGCTAAAGCCAAAAGAACAATATTTAGACCCCCACACGGGGTGTGGTTTTTTGACTGGAGGGAACATTAAGAGACCTTCTAAATGGTGCGTAAGAATAGGGTTTTCAGAGTAGAGAAGTGTATCTTTCGAGTTTCAATGTGCGTCAGTAGTGGCCACGTAAGTTCTGCACGTAGCCACTTGTACTCCTGATTGAGTCAAGTAGAATGAAAAAGAAAGGACTTCATCCACCGTGCATTTTAAAGGTTTAACTTTCTTTTCTAATGCCTAGTGGCAAAAACGCATACATTTACTATTGAGATCTAGTAGATAGTTTTATGGCTGCTTGAATAAGCTTTAAGTTATCATTGGAAAGGCCTAAATGGGCCAGAGTCAACTCTTCAGGCACAAGACAGTTAAGGCTAGCAATTGAGAGCAAGGGTGAAGAATTGCTCCCTATTGTTGTCTCAGGAGATCCTGAGCCGGTTAAAATCGTATCTTTTACTGCCAGGTCTGAAACCAAATCCTGGCTGGCCAATGAAGGGGCTATTAGCAACAGTGTTGTGACCGCTTGAATTTCAGCACTATCCTCTGAATGAGAGGAATCTGGGGAAATGCATATAGCCTCTTGTTGCTCCATTCTCTCTCAAAGGCCCTCCATGAGGCAAACGACAGGCACTTGGCTTTGTGTTCTGTCGCAAACAAGTCGATCTCTGAGAATCCCACTAGTTGAAGATCTCTGCGAGTCTGTCCTGATCCCATTCGTGGTTGCCCACATTCAATCTGCCAACTTTGTGCACCTCAGTGTTCAGATCACCTGGTAGATGGGAAGCCAACAGGAAGATGTTGTGTTCCCTAGCCCACTCCCAGATAGGAATCGCCTGAAGGCAGATGGCCGGTGACCTGGAGCCTCCCTGCTTGTTTACATAAAATATCGAGATTGTGCTGTCTGTGCGGATAAGCATGACCTTGCCCCGAATCCTTGAGAGGAAAGATTGTAGTGTGTAGAAGATTGCCAACAATTTTAAGATGTTGATGTGTAATTGACGGTCGTTGAGTGGACATAATCCATGGGTCGACATATTCTCTAAAGTCGCACCCCATCCCTCCAGTGATGCATGTGTGGTAACAACCACCGAATATGACAAAAGAGCCCAGGGAGGTCCTAGAAATAGGTTTTGAGCATCTTCCCACCACAGCAGGTCTGCTCTTTTCTGCATGGGATTCGAAATGATATCTTTCTGGTTGCCCGAGTCTGGTGACCAACTCCGAAAAAGGTGCAGTTGAATGCACCTCATTTTGAGTCTAGCAAAAGGAACTTATTAGGTGCAGGATGCAAGAAGATCCAGAAGCCTTTGAAACCACCATGCTGCTGTTTGTGATTTGTTCAGAAAATGCATGGTTGTCGCCTGATGTTCTTTCTTAAATGGACGATGCTCTTCCCAAAATTGTGTATCACTTGAACCAGATGAAGGTCAATACTTGAGTGGGGCAGAGTTCTGATTTGGGCAGGTTGATGGAGAAACCAAACTGGAACAGTGTTGAGCAGACGCTAAAGCATCCTGGACATCTCCTCTGGGGTGCAGCCTCTCACTAACCAGGCGTCCAGATAAGGGTAAACCTGTAATCCACTCACTCTGAGCATCCCTGCAACCCCTTCACCAATTTTGTGAAGTTTCACAGAGCAGGACTCTGAAGAGGACTGTGTATTGGAAATGTTGATTCATCACTGAAAATCACAGAAACTTGTGATGGGACTTCCAAATCGGCACATGCAAATAAGGGTCTTTTAGGCCCACTGAGCATATCCAATCTCCTCTGGATGAAGATTGCGCAATTTGAGATGGTGTCAACATCATGAATGTTTGAAGGGGTAGAACGATGTTTAGAAAGGACAGTTTTTTCTCAGGCACCAAGAACATGCGTGAATAAAACTCTAGCCCCTGTTCTGAGGTCAGGACATGCTGCACTGCGTTCATCTGAACGAGTTTTGCAATTTCCAACAGAAGTGCTGGAGACCTTACCTGGATCAGGGGGAGGGGATGGGCGCAGAAGAGGGATGGGGAGGTTTTAGACATTATAGACCATATCCATTGGTCTGAGCATTGGAGATGCCAGGCATGAATATACTGAGCCAGTCTGCTGCCCTCTGGTGTTCAGTGAACCTGGACGTAATCCACATTTAGGTCTGACGCAGATGAAGAGGAGGGGTGCACATAAAAACCTTTGGAAGATGTTCTTGGACGTTTCCTCCTATGTTCATTCGGAAACCTGTCTGAGCGATGAGCTCTTCTCTCATGATATCTTCTGAAGTCTGCAAAGGCCCTAGAGCCTGAGTCTTGTCTTGTTTGGGACCTTTGGAAAGGCTTGGGCTGTGGCTTTGTTAGAACCGACAACGACTTTGCTTTAATCTTTTGAATGGATTGTGTCCTCCCACGTATTCCTCATCTTTGACACTTGTGGTCCAGCTGGTTCGGGAAATATTTTTGGCAGAGGGCACTGTGACTCGATGGCGTCGAGTCGATGTCCCTCGAAGGCCTCCGTCGAGGGTGATGTCATCGAAGGCATATATAGCACACGCAGCTCCCATTGTCCTCAGTTCCATTTTTACGCGACATTGATGGCTTCGAGTGAAATTAGGCATGCCTCATCTTGTGACGTATTGTTACTTTCATCTGTGATGAGTATATCTTAATCGACTCCGAAGTCCGGATTCAAGAAGTGTCGGGACTGCGGGTTTGTGGTGCTTTGAGCAGACCACAACACCGCAAATTGTTCAACATGCCAGTACATGACTGGAAAAGCCTTGAGGGAACGGAAGGGGAAGCTGAAGATAGGAAAACTCCCTAAAAGAAATCCCCTACTCGATCTGCTAAACCTTCGACCAACGAGTCGAGATGCGACTCTCCTTGGAGGAGAAGGCCAAGCGATCCAAGTCAAGAAGTGGCTCTCACCACTCTTCTTCGTCCTCGAAGAAATCGAAGAGAAGGCACCATAGGTCGCCTTCGTCGACTTAGTCATCAGGCGTTTTTCCCTCGATAGGCTTGCTTGTCCTACTAAAAAGTCCACTCCGACCGAGTGCAAAGCCTTCAGGGCTCAAATGTAAAAAATCTTTGAAAAATAAAGCCATGCTCCTGCGGAGCCTTCGAAAGAAGCCGGAAAGGAAAGGTCTCGCCGAAATCCTGCTTGCCCTCGAGCCTGGGAAAAAGGGCTGATGTGCATCATGAGACCTCGAAGCCTCGATCCAATGATCATACGAGACACAAGGAAAAGTGGAGGTAGTCAACGCCTTCGATGCTGGCGGTGTCTTCGCCCGCCAGGCCCTCGATGCCGAAGCCTTAGACGCTAGCTGCGCCACATTTTCCAGCAGTGCCGTCTACGCCGAGCGCCCCTTGTAAGTCTGCTATGATAAGAAATCGAAGTCCACTGCCCAAAAACCAGATACAATTTATGCTCCACTTCCTAAAAAGGAATTCTTTAAATCTCTTCAATTTTTGAAGATGTCACGATCCATGCCCCTGACTACCTCAGGTATAACAGCACCCTGGTATCAGTGGGGCTAAAGCCCTTCACACCGGCCTCAAGGGCCTTAAAACTCCATCAGAAACATATATGGAGTCAGTCCTGGCGCCAGGCTCATTATCGGGGAATAAAGCAATACCAGTTTTGGACCTTAATCCAACATGGAGGCTATTACACAGCTCAGTTCTTTAGAACCAAGCCGTGCGGTCTAGTGTTTTGGGTGTGGCTGGGCCTGGAACTACGTGGCCTGGAACTACTTTACCTAGGCTATTTAAACCACACCCAAACAGCAGAACACGTTTTGCGTTATTCTGCACTCCTGCAGCATAACGCTCACCGTGTCCAGCTCCTGCTCATCTGCTTCTCCAGTGGCCCGATCCTGAAGCCCTAAATCCGGATTCCATTAATAACCTGGAAGAACAAGAACAGCATTAGCAAGCAAGAACACTTACCTGTGAAGTAACCGGCCTTGATGTCATGCCGCCGTCTTTTGGTGGTCGCTGGCGGTTATGGAAGGCTTGGCGTTGGCAGCGCCATTAGAATGTTCCGTGTTTTTTCTTTTCACTTCCTGGTTTGACGGTCTAGTCTTTTTCTCTTGTTCCTGTATTTAACCACGCCCTCCCCTGGGCTCTGTGCGTTGCAACTTTGTTTCCTGTGCCTTGTTGCCGTGCTACTTTGTTTTCCTTACCTTTCTCCTGTTGCCATTTACCGCGGCCTCTATTGCGGTATCCTTACGCTCTGCTTCTCCTCCTCCCTTCCTTTTCCCTGCCTTCCCGTCCGTTCGGTCCCCTTACCTTACGGGGTTTCTCCTCTCCTTCCTTTCTCCCGGATCACGTTCCTGGTTCTTGGCGGTGCCTCCATTCCGGTCTCTCGCACTGCTCCTTGTTCAGTATCAGCATCTCCGGACTCTCCAGCTTACTGCTGCACCGAGAAACTTAACTTGATTCTCCTGCTCCGGTTGTTCCTGCATTCCCGGGCTCACAGTCATCTCTTCCTGCTCAGCATTGGTACCAACTACATCCGTAGAGAGGTTTTTTTAAGCGGCTGCTTTTTTCCTCTCATCTTGGTTTCTGCGGGACGGGGGCCGGCTGCTTCCCTGTTTATCAGGGGATCAGGGTGGCTTCTTCCCGCGGACGGCCGTACCTCTTCACAAAGAAGAAGCCCAAGAACAAGACCTTCAGACGAAACTCCGTTCCGGAAGAGACAGGTGAGGATAAAGGGGAGGTGGACATTGATTTATCAGATTTGGAGGATAATACGCTGGTTCCCAGCATTCGTGACAGTTTGCAACGCCAGAAAGAGATTACAATGTCTATTCCGGAACAGGTCCAAGAGCTGCTCACAGCAATGCAGAATGTGACATTAGAATTACAGGCTGTGAAAGCCGAAAACGCTGCTCTAAGACAGCGAGTCGACCACTTCGAACAGTGCCGGAGTGATCTGCCTCCCATGCCCTTACCCTGCGGTAAATATGACGGTTCACCTACTAGATTTAAAGAATTCATGGAGGCTTGCATAATCTATTTCACCTTCAGACCTCAGACATATGCCTCAGATGCAGCCTGCATAGGGTTTCTGATATCTAACCTTACGGGTAACGCTCTTTCCTGGGCTACTCCGCTTGTGACCAGTGCCAGCCCGTTACTACACGATTACGCCGGGTTCACCGCCCAGTTCAAATTGGCCTTTGAAAGGCAAGAGACTGCGGTAGTCGCCAGTGAACAGTTACTGGATATTCGACAGGGAAGTTCCGACCTTCTGTCCTACATCTCCCGCTTTAAACGGGTGGCTGCAGACGCAGGCTGGCAAGAGAACGCTCAGTACACCATTTTTCGCCGAGGATTGAGGGAAGACCTTAAAGATGAATTAGCAAGGGTAACCAGACCAGCTACTTTAACCGACTTGTGGTCTACAGTGGTTCAGCTGGATTTCCGTCTCTCAGAACGGCGGTCTGAACGTAGAAAACATCGTGGATTTCCTGCTACGCCTGATCCTGGGATTACCTCTCCTTCTCCTACCTGTACGTCGAAAGAGGAGCCAATGCAAATTGGGACTACTCGAGGACCACTCACCTCGGAAGAAAGAAGACGACGCAGGGAGAACAACCTGTGTATGTATTGTGGATCTAACCAACATATTCTTAGAGACTGCCCTAATGTACCACCAAGACGTTCGGGAAACGCCATTCCTCGGAGCTAGTAGGGACGAGTTACCGAGGGGGATTTACTGGTCCCTTTGTTTCTTTATCAGTCACACCCATGCTTACCCCAGAAGACAACCATCTCATGGTAGTCGGAGTAGAGTTATGTATCTCTCAGCAGTCCTATGAGGTTCTGGCACTACTGGACTGCGGCGCTGCTGGTTGCTTTATGGACTTGGTTTGGGCGGAAAAGGTCGGTATTCACCGTTTGCTGTCCTTGTTTCTTTACCATTGCAGGTTGCGGTGAACATGGGCGAGGTAAGCAAAGCGCAGGATGGATTCAAGTGTCACGAATGCTGGGAACCAGCGTATTATCCTCTCAAGACGCTGAGAAGACAGAGAAAACGGAGGGAAAGAAAGAGACGGAATAAAGACTGTAAAGACATTACTCACCTGGAAGACAGCAAGTACAGTCGGAGTCAAAGCCGGTCTGGACCCGACATAAGGGCACACGGATCAGTGAAGCAACTAGGTCCACGGAACGCCCGCACCAACCACGTGCCCCTGCACAGAGACGCAGCACGGAGAGTTCAATGCACAAAAACCTAAGGTGAGCAATAACCCCAAGGGATGGGATTTGGACCAGAGGGAGGTGGGAGTCCATTCATCACAGAACCAGTATCTTAACCCTCCATTCTCCTGTTATGGGTGCTACCCAACGTCTGGCACATAACCAACCAGAGAGGGGTCTGGGATAGCGCTTAGACCTCCATTCAGTATCGTGTGGCGCCCCAGTGGATACCAGGTGAGTGTAACCGAACGTGAAGCCTCAATTAAAACATCCACCTGGGCATCATGGAAACATCAGAAACTTACCAACTAGCACAGTTACTGTGAGAATTATGGGCCGAGGTGCACTCCGCCCGGCAAGAAACCAACATCCTTAGGAAGGAGTTGATTGTCACCAAGGACCGCAACAATGAATTAGCCAGACAATTGCCCCAAACACAGACTGAGCAGGCTCCATTGCCAGGAAGTATTCCGTCGGTTGCAGCCACATCTGTCAATCCAGTGTAGGTGGTCCTCCCTGGGGCAGTTCCTTTGGCCCCACCGGAATGTTTTATGGGGGACCCAAGAAAATATGCAGTATTCATGAACCAGTGCCGCCTCCATTTTCTTTGTAGAACCGGAGCCTTTCCTAACGATCAGTTGCGGGTTGCCTTCATTCTGTCATATCTGAGTGGCAGTGTCGCGGATTGGTCCATACCGTTGGTAAGCCAGGATGACCCACTCCTGCGGTTTTTAAGGGGGTTTCAACAGGAGATGGAGAAGCTGTTCGTCCGACATACCAAGGCCAAGTTCTGGATAACGAACTTCTGTCCCTCCGCGAAGGCGGCCAAGATTTGTTAACATATATCGCCACTCTTAACAGACTTGTCGTTGAAACTGGGTGGCCTGAGGAGAAACGAACAACGTTATTCCATCGAGGATTACGTGGGGAATTGAAAGACGTCCTAGCTCAGGTGGTAAACCCGCCAAAAGACTGTGCAGAATTCATCAACCTAGTGGTGCAGCTAGACAACAGGCTGCAAGATCGAAGGACAGATCGAGCCAGAACAGAGAATCGGACTGTGTATGTACGCTCAAAGGAGAACAGTCCGGGTTCATCAGAAAGCACTTCGGAACCCATGCAAATTGGGGGGCTGCGAAGCCCATTAACCAAGGCCAAAAGACAAAAGGAGACAACAGCAATTATGCCTGTACTGTGGGAAATGGGGTCACTTTCTCAGAGAATGTCCCGTAAAACCCTCTAGGAGAACAGTTGGAGCTACAGAGAAAGGAGGAGGAGAACAAATGATGGAAAACGTCCAGGCCCGGCAAGCATAGAGGTCAGTTTGTCGAGTGAAGGAAAAGAGCCACAGACCTCACACCTTGCCCTGCCTCTGATTTTGATCAGTCACCAAAAATCGTCTTGGATGCATGCTGTTGAGGCATACATAGACAGCGGAGCCGTTGATAACTACATAGACCAGGGCCTGGCAACAAGGATGGGGCTTTGCCTCCGTCAGAAAACGACAACTGAGAAGGTCACCACTGTCGATGGCACAGAGAAAGCTTCTGGTCCTGTAACTCAGCGCACAACAGAATTCATCCTTCTGTGCCAAGACGGACATTGGGAAGCCTTCGACCTTATTAAGGCCCCTCAGTTCCGGGTGATTCTAGGGATGCCGTGGTTGGTGGCTCACAATCCTAACATCGACTGGCAAGCCAAGAAATTAGCCTTCTCCAATGAGTGTGCTCATGCGTGCTATCAAGTGTAAATGCCATTGTCTGACCCAGAGACACCTGTCCAGATAAAGAGGCGTTGTTACTAGGTGTAACAAGTACACTACCAAGCGAATACCACGATTTCCAAGATCTTTTCCAAAAAGACCAGGCTAACACCTTACCCCCACACAGGCCATATGACTGTCAGATCGACCTCATACCTGGTGCACAAATCCTGTGTAGTCGAATTTATGCACTCACTGAACCTGAAAATCTCCACTTGAAATCATATCTGGACCAATTCCTGGCAAACTGTTTTATCCGCCCATCCAAATCCCCAGCAGCCTCGCCCCTATTCTTCCTACCCAAGAAGGAGGGGCACTTGAGAACGTGCATCGACTACCGTGCACTAAACCAGGTAACAGTTAAAAACCGTTATCCTCTACCCCATATCCCAGAACTGCTGGACCAAGTCAAGGATGCCCACATTTACACCAAATTGGACCTCAGGTTGGCATACCATCTTGCGCGTGTTGTCAGGGTTCCCTGGGTCTTATTCTGTGATGGTGGTTGATTTACGGTGTGATTAGTTAAGTATTGCTATGCATTCTTTCATTGTGTGCTGGTTGGGCCTTAACTCTTATCATTTAGAGTGTTGATAGAATCCCAAGTCAAGATGGAGGGTCACAGCAGTGATCTGATTGGCTGAGAATTCCTTTGTTTAGCTGGAAGGAGTGCTCAACTGCCTTTCATTGTCTACCATCAGCTGAGCAAGTCAAGTACTTTAGAAGATCCAATTGTTGGGCCCCGTTTGCCTGGGCCTGGCCTAGCTTGAGAGAGCTAAGAAGAAAGTTTTGGTGTTTTACTGGAGAAAACAAGAATGAGCTGTGGCCGCTTCAAGTTAAAGAACCGTTGTTCTGAACCATAAAACTGACTGATACAAGTAAATAAGTGGGTATAATCAGATATTATAATCTGTGAGACTCTATGCAGTAAAGCAGGTTTTATTTTTTGTCACGTGCGCACATGACCTTCTTTTATCTGAGCCAGCGCTATGAATAAAGTTAATTCTTTCCTAAAAAGAATTGTGATTTAATGTAAATATTCTTTGAGAAATATTCGCCGTGTTTTAGGCTAGCGTAATGTTAAATACTGCAGCATGCCCATAAATTACAACCCCGGCGGCCGCTGAGGGAATGACATTTTAAAAGTTGATAAGTGATAACATAACAAAAGCGTTGGTTTATAGTTATTAAACAGGTATGCAGCTTAGGTGGAGTTAGTAAATAATTAAACAGTGGTTAAGGTTGTAGAGGCAGTTAAAGGACGTGTGATAATTTAAAGACTTTGAAGATCAGTGACTTTTTATCTTTCAGTGGGGACAGGAGCGAGGAAGACTCCGTATTCTGTTTGCATCCAGGTCCATAAAAACAATTTGTTTGAACAAGAAGTTTAAAGAAAAGATGTTGAAAAGACAGAGCTAAAAGAGCAACCATTTTTCTGTGCATATCTTTATTTTTTGGAGTGTAAAACAGACTGATGTTTTGTGAACACAGTTTTTCAGCTACTCTAGGGAAAGCTGTATTACCTACATGTTGGTGAAGCTTTAATGTTTCCATCCTCTGGGCAGGTTGCAGAGGATTAACAGGTACAAGAGTTATTCGGCAGTTCATTATACCTTGAAGCCAAAGTTAAAGTTGATTTTGTATGTTGACTGCATAATCTTTGCTTCCTTCCTTGCTGCAGATGTCCTGAGGGTCCAGAGGTCTGGAAGGAGTCTGTTTGTTGTTTTTTCCACATCCCCCCCCCCAGGTGTGAAATATTTAGCTGTGGAAATTATTGGTTGAGTGTTTCACACCTTAGAGGGTCTGTCGGGGTTCAGCAGCTTCCGCAGATCATCAGACAAGGCTCGGCCTGACACGTGTAAAGAAAGGAGACCGCCTTTTGTACTAAGTGTGGACTGTACGAATATCAGCTGATACCCTTTGGTCTTTGCAATGCCCCCGCCGCATTCCAGTACTTGATGAACGAGATACTATGGGAATTGATCAACGTATGTGCCCTAGTTTACATAGACAACATCTTGGTGTATTCCTCTTCTAAACAGGACCATGTCAGGCACGTTCACTCCATCCTTGCAAAACTCTGACAGCACCAGCTATACGCCAAACTTGAAAAATGCTCCTTCCATGTCACCGAAGTCGAGTTCCTTGGTTTTGTCCTCACTCCCACAGGAGTCCGGATGGATATGCGCAAAGTAGACGGCATCCTTAGCTGGCCATCACCGTCTTCAGTCAAAAGTGTCCAAAGTATGCTTGGCTTTGCAAACTTTTATTGCCGATTCATCCCAGGTTTCTCCCAGATTGTGCACCCGATCACTTCTTTATTACAAAAAAACAACAAACTGTTACAATGGACAGAAGGGGCGGAGAAGGCCTTCCAGGAACTCAAGAAAAGATTTACCTCAGCCCTGTTGCTACGATACCCCCGTCCAGATCTCCCATATGTAGTGGAAACAGATGCCTCCAGCATGGCAATGGGCTCTGTTCTTTCCCAAAGGGATCCCGAAATAGGCCAGTTACATCCCGTGGCCTTTTGGTCGCGAAAATTTACTACACCTGAACTTAACTATGCAATAACGGACAAGGAACTCCTAGCGATCAAGGCAGCCTTTAAGGCTTGTCGGCATTACCTCCTAGGCGCCAGACATATCACAGTAATCACCGACCATCGCAACCTACAATACCTCAAGACGGCAAAGGCTCAATCATCCCGTCAACTCCAATGGGCTTTATTCTTCGCAGAATAGGAATACATAATCACGTACCGACCTGGAGTCCAGAAAGGAAAAGCCAACGCCATATCCCGCATGGGCATTGATGAGAACGCATATTCAACCCCAGACCTGGTGGTCATTATACCAGGTGACAAACTACTAGGAATTACAACACTGTTATCTCTGGACGAACTCCAAAAGGTAATTCGGCTCCTAATGAACACTGAGGCTCTACAAGACTGGACCACTCAAGGTGAACATTACACAACAAAGAACCAACTCCCGTATTTCAGAGGGCGTTTATATTTACCAAATAAGGCACTAAAAGAACAAGTAATTTCTGGTTATCACGACCCCCTGATAGAAGAACATCCAGGAATTGCCAAGACCCTAGCCAAGGTGAAAAGAAATTATTGGTGGCCGACCTGGCGAAAGGACATTACGCAGTTTATTCTGTCATGTGGCATTTGTGCACAGAATAAATCCCAGAAACAAAGACCTGTGGGCCTTCTTCAACCCCTGGAAATTCCACCTGCACCTTGGCACACACTCTGCCTCGATTTCATCACAGATCTGCCTCCGTGTTAAGGGTTCAACACTATCCTAGTGGTTGTTGACCCATTCTCTAAAATGGCCCATTTCCTTCCGCTTAAGGGTCTACCAAACGCATCCAGTCTGGCAAAGGTGTTTTTAGAGCAAATCGTACGATTACATAGTTCCCCTCCGTCCTGATTTCTGACCGAGGGAGTCGGTTTGTGTCTAACTTCTGGAGGAAGAGTTGTGTAATTGCACAAATCGATATTAATCTGTCCACTAATCACCATCTGAAAACTGATGGCCAAACGGGGCGGACGAATCAGACCCTAAAGCAATACCTACGGTGCATGTTACATAAAGTGGAAAAAAGCTGGAAGGATGCGCTGTGAATAGCCGAATATGCCTACAACGACGCGCTAAACACCAGTACCAGACAGAGTCCATTCTATACCGTATATGGAAGGCACCCACGTACTTCCCAATTGGATACCCCCATGGCCTTGGAAATGCCCACGGTGAAGACTTTACATACGACCATCACTCAAGCCTTCAAAACGGCAGCAGAGCACTTGATCCAAGCCAAAGAAAGACAGAAAAGATTCTCTGATCAACACCGAAGAAAAGCCCCAGACTACCAAGTCGGAGATGAAGTCTGGTTGGTGTCTCGGCACGTGCCTATAAGAGGAACTCAAACGTTTCATCCCAGATATCGAGGGCCCTATACCATCAAGGCTATTATAAATCCTGTGGCAGTAAAACTAGCTTTACCACCAAATATGCAGATCCATCCCGTATTCCATGTGTCACTCTTAAAACCTGTACAGTCTGGAACTCGGGTCAAAACACCACCAAATCCAGTACTGGTTAATGGAGAACCCGAATTTGAAGTCAAGGACATCCTAGATTCTAAACACATCAGGTCCAAGTTATATTGCTTAGTGGACTGGAAGGGATACGCCCTCAGGACAGGACATGGGAGCCTAGCGAGCACGTCCATGCGCCAGGCCTGGTAAGACGATTTCATCGGAACCATCCGACCAAACCATTGCCAGACGGAGGGAATACCTTGAGAGGGGCCTTAGGGTGGAGTGCTGTCACAATCCATGCCCCTGACCACCCCGGGTAGAACAGCCCCCTGGCAGCAGTGGGGCTAAAGCTTTTCACACCGGCCCCAAGGGCCTTAAAACTCCATCAGAAACATACATAGTCAGTCCTGGCGCCAAGCTCATTATCAGGAATAAAGCAATACCAGTTTTGGACCTTAATCCAACATGGAGGCTATTACACAGCTCAGTTCTTTAGAACCAAGCCAAGCGGTCTAGTGTTTTGGGTGTTGCTGGGCCTGGAACTACTTTACCTAGGCTATTTAAACCACACCCATACAGCAGAACACGCGTTGCGTTATTCTGCACTTCTGCAGCATAACACTCACCCTGTCCAGCTCCTGCTCATCTGCTTCTCCGGTGGCCCGATCCTGAAGCCCTCGATCCGGATTCCATTAATAACCTGGAAGAACAAGAACAGCATTAGCGAGCAAGAACACTTGCCTGTGAAGTAACCGGCCTTGAATTCATCCTGCGCTTCGCTTACTTCACCCATCGCCGGAGTTCACCGCCAACCTGCAAAGGTAAAGAAACAAGGACAGCATTAATAACAATTCTTACCTGGGCAAGCAGCGAGTCCTGGCAGCACCCTGCGCTTCTCTTACCTCGCCCATCTCCGGGTTTCACCGCAACCTGCAAGAGAGAAGGAACAAGGTCAGCATTAACAAAGCACTTACCTGGGCAAGCAGTGCTTCGATCGCTCATCACTCCGGAACATCACCGCAACCTGTACAAAGAAGAGAAGAGAACACGGGTTAGCAATTAACACCAATAAACAGTGCAGCGCGCATCAATAACTCACCGTGGTCTTCGCCATTGGCGCGGCAACTCTGAGATTGCAACCATCCCTGTGAACACAAAAATTGACATTGTTAGGGAACAGCCTAGTGGAGCAAGACGCTGAGAAGACAGACAAAACAGAGGGAAAAAAAGAGACAGAATATAGACGGAAAAGACATAACTCACCAGCAAGACAGCAAGCAGAGTCGGAGTCACAGCCGGTTTGGACCCGACATAAGGGCACACGGACCAGTGAAGCAACTAGGTCCACGGAACACCCGCACCAACCATGTACCCCTGCACAGAGACGCAGGACAGAGAGTTCACGCACAAAAACCTAAGGTGAGCAATAACCCCAAGGGATGGGATTTGGACCAGAGGGAGGTGGGAGTCCACTAATCACAGAACCAGTATCTTAACCCTCCATTCTCCTGTTATAGGCGCTACCCAACGTCTGGCACATAACCAAGCAGAGAGGGGTCCGGGACAGCGCTTAGACCTCCATCCAGAATCGTGTGGCGCCCCCGTGGATACCAGGTGAGCGTAACAGAAGAGGAGCGATCTGAGGATGATGAAGCCCCATTTAGCTTGCAGTACGGTGCTCACAATGTACCAGAGAGTTTTATCTATGAAAAATCCAGAATGAAGGACCTTTATGATATCTTGTGAACAGCAAGCGGAGTAGATACCTTTTCCGAACTTGAGTTTGGAAAACCAGAGGCTGGTGAGCATGCGGATGCATCATACAGACAACTCATGTCAAAAGTGGTTGAATGCATGGGTTGGAGCAGACTTCCACTGCCTCATGAGCAGGACAACCTCAGACATTCTGGACAAGGATGCACAATCTGATCCTATTTTGCCTTTTTATATGGCATTGCAGAAAAGGGTGGCTAGGAACTGGGAGACTCTGTAGTCCAATCCGGCAGTTGACAAGAACTTGACAAAAAAATACTGCCCTTCCAGTAGTGACCCTGACTACCTGTCGAAACACGCCTCTCCGGAGAATCTAGTGGTGCAGGCAGCTACTTCTACTTCCAAACAAGCAGCGTAACCTACCATCCCTCGTGATAGGGATGACAAACACGTAGATGGATAGGCGAGGAAGGTATTTTTTTGCAGGGAGGATGGCGCTAAAGTCAGCCAACTCCACTTGTGCCCTTGCTAAATTTTTATACACACTGTCAGATTTTATTTCCATGGTGGCGGAGCACATTCCGGAAGGGAATGAAAGACAGCTTCTTAGCTATTATTAAGGATGGCAAAGAGGCCATGTGCAAGTCTCTTCAGTCAGGTTTGTATTCTTCAAATAGTCTGAGCAGAACCCACCCTCAACCACACTCTTCGGTGATTGCTATGGCGTCACTCTACTCAAAGCCTCAGTCGTCCGTGGCCACCTTGTCCTTGACGCTGCTAGGCAAGGAGGCAAAGATCTTGGAGGCGTACGGGAAGAACCTTTGCTGCATCTTTGTCAGTCTTTATCTATCCTTACAAAGACCACGGCCAGGGCATACACCCAGTCACATCAACGCTCCAAAAAGGGGTGGGTTCCACGGCTTCCAAGAGCGGAGGTCCAGGCAGCCTGACCAGTCGCTGAGTCAAACAAAAGGGGGGGGGCTTTTTCCAGTTCCCCCTCTTCCGCCACAGCCTCAGAGGGAAAGCAGGCATGACGCACCCCTTAGGGTCCACGTGTCTCCGGTGGGGGGCTGGCTTGCCCTTCATGCACAGTTCTGATGTCAGTATTTCGCGGACCCTTGGATACTCTTTGTAGTATCCACGGTGTACCACCTACCAATCCCTTCCTCTCCTCCCTCCTCCCCTCCACTCCCACAGATTGGGACAGCAACTCTGTTGGAGGAGATTTGATCGCTCATCGAGAGCCAGGCAGTGGAAGAAGTCCCAGCCTCCCAGCGAGGATTGGGTTTCTATTCCAGGATTTTTGCCATACAGAAGAAGAACCAGGCTGGCCTGAGAGTTGTGTTGGACCTTTCCACCCTTCCACCTTCAACCTCTCCCTCCCTCTTCAGAAATTCTAATAAAGTTACTCACCATAGTGACTACCTTTTTCCTAGACCATAGTCCCCTTTCCTCCATACTTTTGGGACATCCCGTCCTTCGGGACGGGACCGGAGCCCTTTGTAAAAAATATTTTGTGGCCGCCTTTTATTTTTACACGGGGTACCGCACGTGGCCGTAACCCCGCCCTCCTGAGCTCCGCCCTGTGCATCGCCCTTCAGTCCTTTTCTATTGCAAGGCCTGAGACCATTTAAGCAATAATAGAGGATAATTATTAGAGGGGACGGCGGGCGGGCGCATGGAGGAATGGGGACTATGGACTAGGAGTTAGGTAGTTACTACGGTGAGTAACTTTATTATATTCCTACGCCCCGTTCCCTTTCCTCCATACTTGTGGGAGATTCCCAAGCACACACCATAGGTAGTACGGGTGGATGCAAAACCCCTTTACTGGAATAAATTCTGAAGAACAGCCTGGCCAAATTGGGCATCAGCCCTGGAGCTCAGGTAAAGCCGATGGGGAGGCCCACAAAGCCTCCTTGACATGGACTCCCAAGGGACATACTTTTGGAAAGCAACAGCAGTAGCTTTACCACAGACTAGATGTACATGGATGCTCTTCGGTGGTTTAAAGGCCTTGAATGCTATAGGCTTCTGAAAACATAAGGCAATCCTGCGGGCAATAGTTGCTTTGGAAGCTGGTTCCCCCTTCAGTTCTCCGAATGTGAGAAAGAGTTGTGAGAAGCTTCTGAGTTCACTCGTTCTATTGAGGTAAAAGCTCAGGGCTCGCCTGATGTTCAAGTTGTGTAAAACTCTCTCGGCATCAGATGCCGGGTTAGGAAAGAAGACCGTTAAGGAGACCGAGTGGATCAAATGAAAATCGGTAACCACCTTAGACAGGAAGGAAGGATGAGTGCGAAGCACAACCTTAAAGTGAGGAAACTAACTCTCCTTGCTGTTATTGCGATCAGAAAGGCAACCTTCCAAGAAAGGTACCTAAGATTGTTAATGGTTCAAAAGGCTTATGGCATAACGCCCAGAAGGAAAGAGATGAAGAGAACCCCAAAATGCCTTTTGATGACTGGACTAGTCAATGAAAAGGAACACCTGCTCGTGGACAGGTAGGCGATTAAGTAATTCTGCATAACAGAACATGGATGCCAGAAACGCCCAGATGAGACACAAAAGATAGAACAGTGTCGACCGAAGGTTACCTGGGATCGAGCTGTTTAGCTAAACACCAATTGCAAAACCAGGGCCATTTGCTCCTGTACTGAGCCCTTGTAGAAGGCTTCCTGGCCGCTTGAATAATGCGCACATTGTCTTCGGACAGATCGAACCGTGTTAGCGATCTGAACTCAGGCACCAGGCCTCCAAGCTGAAGGATTGTGGGAAAGGGTGCCACATCTGGTGAATGCTCTAGAGAAGCAGGTCGTAAATCTGCGACAATCTGATCAGGGGAGTTCCGACAGATGCTGTAGTTCGGAAAACAAGAATCTGGCTGGCCACCAAGGAGCCTGAACAGGAGAGTACAGTTCGATGTGCTCCTGAGCTTGCAGGGGAACCGATGGATCAGAGGTAATGAAGGAAAAGCATAATCTTTCATGCTGTCCCACGAGATCTCGAGGGCGTAACCCTGGAAGATAGTGTATTTACTCAGAACGTTAGGGACTGCCCCAGAATTAGCCTCTAGTGGAGGATTCTCGACAGAGCCAGTACTAGAAGGCCAGTGGTGCATGACTGCCTTATTTTGCCCCCTCAACAGAACTTGTATCACCACGGCAGTGTGCGTGGGAAGGCTGAGGGGTATACCTTATATTAGGGAGAATTCTCATAAATGGCTGATTTCCCTTACCTAATGAGTCCCTCAGCAGCTTTGCTGGATTTCTAGGGTTTATTTTGTTCACCTGGTAAGAGTGTGAGCCTTTTTCCCACTCTTACATGTGTTTTGCTGTGTGTTTTTTTTACCATTTGTGTGATCTTGGGCTCTGGAGCCTCACCTACTCCATGAGCATCATTTTTATGTCTGTTGCACAGCACCTTCAGTGCAGTGACACAGGGTTGTCTTTTAGACTTCCCATTGACTCCATTTTTCTGGGACTGATTACTGTCTCCCAGAAACATGTAACGTGTCCAGTAACTTTATGTAGTCTCTTTAAATCACAGACCCTGTACACCCTATCTTACATGGATTATTGGAAAGGGTTAATTCTTATCCCTTTTGTCTGTTTCTCTTGGAGCACTGTTTCGCACACTTCATCAAGACTTGGGCTGGTGGCAGTGGTAACTACCCTACCTTTCTTACCGCGGTTATCTTATATAACCGTGGTATTGTTTTAGGCTATTTTATTAGCCTCAAACATAAACCCGCTTCACCAAATATATTTTATTTCAGCTCCGGCTGGGTTTATTCGCCATTTCATTTTGTTAGTCTTTCTTGTGTTTTACTCTGCGCGCCAAACCAGGTTTGGTCCCTTTGTTCGCCATCTTTTCGCGGGCTTCTGCACAGAAGCCCTCCTTAAGGCACCTGAAAGTCTGGGTAGGCAGGATGTGAGGAAGGGGTCTTGGGACCCCTGCCATGGGTTCCCTTGGTAACCCAAGTCACACTCCTGTTTGATTGGCTGGGTGACTGTCCTTTCCAGGACAGTCACCCTGCTGTGTGATTGACAGCCAGGTTGTGTGAATGGGGGAAAACTGCATAAAAAGCAGGTCTCTGGGACTGGAAAGGCAGAGTCGCCACTGGAACGAAAGAACCAACGAGGAGCTGATGGAAGAGGACCCCTACAACGACTGAACCGCTAGGTGAAGCCCTGCTGCAGGTCCAAATCTTCAGAATCCGACGACAGAGAAGATCCTCCAGGAAACTTCTTCCCTTGAGCTGGTGGGACCAACCAATTTGCCCAAACTGCAAGCCAGGACCCCTCCTCTGGTCGAATTCGTTGTACAGCGCTACAGTGGGCCGGATAGCTGCTTGGGTTTTAAGGAGCGCACCTTTTATTCGTTGTTTCGCTCTGCTGCTTTTTTCTTCCCTGGGTAGTGCAGGACCCTCCAGTCTTCCTACTTCTGATCAGCTTGACAGTCGCTTCAGGAACCGTGAGCCTGCAGGAACTACCAAGAAAGTCTGCCTCAGCTACAGCTTCTCCGTTTTAAGGTACTGTGCAAATCCGGTTGTCCGCTTTGTTCAACCGCGGCGAAAGTGTTTGTAATCTTTCTCCAATCCGAGGGCTTGTCCTTCTCTTCTCTTTGAACTAGCTTTTCTACCAACCAACGTCGTCCGGAATCCATGGCACAAACTTTACCGCGAACTACCCTGAACTGTGTGATCTTGAGCAAAATACTTTTGACCCATTGACTTTGGCCATAAGCCTTTTCTACCTAATTCTATCACTGTAGTTCCTCATGCTCAATTGCCCTGAGTACTTACCTGTTGGTGTGGTTCAATTTCTATTAACTTTGTATTTCCCTCCATTTTAAATTGCTGGAGGGCTGTTTTGCTCCCACTTTATTTTGAGACCGTAACTTGTCTGGAACTTATTGGGAGTGGTGTGGTGTATTAAGATTGTGATTTTTCAACTGCTTTATGTTAGTGAAATGTTATATAACGAAAGGGTAAATAAATGTATATTCTTTTACTTTCATAGTAATTGCTGTCCTTTGTGTAACTATTTGATACTGCTCACTTGCTCTTGAGATAAGCCTGGCTGCTCAGCCATCACTACCACTTTACTGTGTAGTACAGGCTTGTACCAAAGGTGTACTGTCATTTGTAGTCTTAATTGTGTGTGGTGTTCCCAAAGGGTACTGCATATAATTCTGCCTAGCACCTTACAGCCAAGACCCTCTATGAGGGGCTCTCTATTCTGTTGGTGTCCGTTTTAGCCCCAAGAAGGGGAACCTCAGGTTTAACCCCAGTACATATAGCCACCTTGAGAGGGGCCTCGAGACTGTTGGCTCCAGATACGGAAGCCTCAGGGTGAACCCTGGTATTCAGAGCCAAAGAAGAACTGGGCTCAATCTTAGCCCCCAAACGCTGAACCTCGGAAGAAGATCCGGTTTTGGCAGACCTGCTGCGGGGGCCCTCGGAGGAGTCTCTGGTGCGCCTCGCCAAGCTGAGACCAAAATGGAGCACCCAGAACTGAAAATGTTCCCTTCTATTTCCGATGCGGCCTCCATATCAGGATCTGCATGTAAACGTCCTGAACAGACGAGAGTAGAAGCACTCCCCTTGCTCCCCGAGTGGGGGGGGGGGGTCAGTCTCGTGCGACCGATAAATATAATTTTGCTGATTTGCCTGGCAGGAAGACTACCTGTCCCTGGAGGAGAGGCTGATGGGCAAGAGAAAAACCGACCACCTTGCTGTTGTTACTTTCGGCGGGTCCCGCCAACCGGAGCATCAGTTCGGCACGCACAGCAATCCTGAAACCCCCTGAACCCAAAGAAGGATCGAGTCTGGGACCCTGACCTCTGTGTATAAGGGGCCTTAGCTGGAGCTTTCACCAAGACCGATAAGAATTTGGTGGTCTGGGTACTTGCTTTGGTCTTTGTGAGCTCCTCGTCGGTAGAAGAGTGGAACAATTCCTTGACATCAAAAGGAAGGTCCAGTACTTTGTCTTGCACTTTCTTTGAAAACTTTGTCACGTGGAGCCACGCCTGGTGGGATGTGTCATCCCCTACCATAAGGCCTCGAGCTGAGGTATCTACGTGGCGCGCCGCAGCTTCCAGTCGATCCTGCGCCAGCACTCTGGCGTCTGACAAACCGGCATTTCAAGTCATCTAGCCTGTCCGCAGGAATGCACTACTGGAAATCGGCTAACTCTTTCCACAGCCTCAGATTGGCTGCTGCCAGGATGAACTTGGTGTTCACTTGACGAAGCTGGAGAGCCGAATTGGAAAAGCCCTTCTTGCCCAAGGAGTCCAGAAGTTCATCTTCCTTGGAAAGGTTTTTGGCTGCTGCCGTTGAAGATGCAGAGGCCGGCTTAGACTGGAGGGGCCACCACCGTTGAGGACGTGAAGCGTGTATCGAGCGTCAATTCTCTTGTTGATGTGGAGCCCAGTGTGGGGTTTATCCCAGACTTTGCTGGCATCATCCAAGACGTCCTTCTGGAGGAACAGGCTGGTGCACTCATGAGGTGACAGGGTAAAGAGTCCGAAAGCACCCCCTCCTGAGTGGGGGCCTCAGGTACTGCAATGTCAAGGAGGGCATCATATCCAGGTCATGGAATACTCTCACCGAGCGGGGCTGCTCATCGCTGTCCTGATCGGCTTGAGGCTCATCCAGCGAGGCTGGACAGAAGACTGGTTCACCACGCATACCGCCTCAGTTTTTGAAGCATTGCCCCGGTCCGCCGGTGTATTCTCTACAGGAGACAACGGGGGCGGAGGAGGGAGAGCTGGAGGAGGTCCAGAAGGATGCGGTGGAGGGAGTGGCACCACCAGAACCTGCATTGGGACAGCCGGGGCAGAAGGTGGGACAGGAGGCTCAGGGTACATTTCCCCAAAAAGACGCTTGAAATATGCCTTCATAGGGTCAGAGTTCATGAGCATCTGAAACTTCTCAAAAAACGAATCCTCAGCCGAAGGCTTTGGCACTGGTACAGGCAGAGGCTGCTCGTGAGGGGCATACCCCCATGAACGCAGGGAGGATGGTTGCCAAGAAGGCCCACCACCAGCCGGGTCCATGTAAATCAGTGGAGCAGAAGCAGGAGGTAGCGACACTGTATGAGGCAGCGGTGTCCGAACGCACCAGTCAAATGAAGGGCAGGACGTATTTCTGTTGTCCACATTGTGTGGAAAAGGCTCCTCTGCCCCAAAAGAAATGCTCCGAGCACCAGACGGCGTGATCGTCGGTGTAAGAGAGGTATTCAAAATGGCCGCGGTAGACCACAGGGGTTGGGCCGCCATTTTGTCGACACCTGAGGGGAACTGCATCACATGTGGAGATGAGGCAGTTGTCTCCTCAGGGGAGTCAGCAGACTTAAGTAACACCTTAGCCTTGACGCAAGGATCCTCTGCAGAGCCGGTACTGGGTGGTCTCGGATGTTTACTGGACATCTTGGAACCGGTCCCAAAATTAGCCTCCAGCGGAGGAACCTCGGCAAAGCCGGTAGTGGAGGGGTAATGGTCGGTGACCGCCATCTTTGCCCCCTCGACAGAATGGGTACCACCAAAACCCTGAGCATGGGACGGTTGAGGGATATACCTCACCAACAAGACCTTCAAAGAGGGTCTCTCGGATCCGTCTGTGCTGACTTTAGCCTCAACAAGAGGAACCTCTGGTTTTAAACCGGTACGTAAAGCTCCCTTAAGAGGGACCTCAAGCCGTGACTCGGTATGGAAAGCTCCAGAAACTGAGATATCAGGGCATACCCTGGTGTCGGTGTGGAAAGCTCCAGAGCCACAGACTAACTGGGCTTAACCTTAGCACCCAAACGGTGAACCTCGGAAAGATGTCCGGTACTGGCAGGTCCACTGTGGGAACCCTCGGTGAACACACTGGTTCGCCTATTAGGCCCCTGGGGCACCTCAGGGGAACCCCTGGTGACAGAGATACACAAGCCCCTCCGAGACCTGGAAGACCCCGGAAAGGAGTCCCCTGGCCGGGGCGCCCTAAAAAGTAAAGAACTTACCGGGCGTTTCTTCTTTTCGTCGATGATGAGCTGAAAATGAGGTGGAGGAACGCGCTGAAACAACTCCTCCCACCGAAGAAGACGACGTTGGATTTCCCAGACTGAGAGGGAGTCCCAGTAGAAGCACAACTCCCAAAGATGTTCCAGGCCTAGGCACTCTAAGCAAAGAGAGTGGGGATCCGCCCTAGCAAAGCGGTGTTCGCACGAAGAACAGAACACGAATCCCAGACACTCCGGCATAGACAGAGGACTAGATGACCGAGGATCTGGAGCAGGAAGGACGGACAAAGGGAATAAAAATAACAATCCCCAGTGATGCTAGTGCGTCCAGCCCCGACCGCGTGGAGAAAAGGACTGAAGGGCGATCCGCGGGGCAGAACACAGGAGGGCTGGGTTATGGCCATGTGTGGTACCCTGCATGAAAATAAAAGGACAAAAATTCAAAATTGCTCTGGTCCCACCTCGAACGACGGAATGTCCCACAAGTATGGAGGAAAGGGGACGGGACGTAGGAGTAAAGATGGTCACGCCAGCACTCATTGTGGAGACATTGTGCAGGGGGGAGACTAGATGTGCTCCCTGGATCTGAAGGACGCAGATCTGTACGTCCCTATTTGGCAGCCACATCGTTCTTTCCTGCGATTCAGTATCATGGGATGCTATTTTCAATATAAGGTGCTACCCTTCGGCCTCAACTCGGCTCGCAGGGTGTTTACCAGACTCATGAATGCAGTGGTAGTCCTCCTCAGGGCCCACCGCCACCATCTCTACCCATACCTGGACGACTGTCTTCTCAGGGCCCAATCTCCAGAGGCGGTGCACCACACTTCCTCCGCCCTTATGAGCACACTCCACGACCTGGGAATTTCGCTCAACATCAGGAAGTCACAGCTGCAGTCTACGCAGAGACGGACTTTCCCGGGCCTCAAATGGGACACAAGCTCCGAGAGAGATTTCCCCTCAGAGGACAAGATCACAGCCATCAAGAGGACCACTACTCACTTTCTCACCCGACAAGTTACTTTGGCCTGGTGGTACCAGCATCTGTTAGTTCTCATGGCAGCGGTCCTACTGGCCGTGCCCCACACGAGACTCAGGATGAGGATATTACAGCAGCACTTCGCAGCATCTGGAATCAGGAGCTGGGCTCCCAAGCGGAGCTCCTCCTCCTCTCAACTCGGACCTCACATGGTGGTCCAGGAACGGCAACCTACGGACGGGCAAGCCCTTCCGGCAGCCGACTCCGCAGGACACGATTACGACGGACTCCTCGCTCGAAGGCTGGGGGGCCACTCTGGGAAGCCACAGTGTCCATGGGGTCCGGATCTGTCTAATATCAAATGGCTGGAGATGAAGGACATCTGGCTAGTGCTCAAAGCTTTCCTTCCGCTTGTTGGAGGAAAGGTCGTCCTCATCCAGACCGACAACTCCACCAGCAAGTACTATATCAACAAGCAGGGTGGGGCCAGATCTCCTCCACTATGCAGCCTAGCGATCAGCATGTGGGAATGGGCCCTGGAGAACATCTACCTGAGGGCCATCCACCTCACAGGGGAGTCCAACCTGGAAGCGGACAGGCTCAGCAGACTGGGGGCCGATCATTACGAGTGGCAACTGAACGGCCAGGTGCTGCTGAAGATCTTCAGCAGATTGGGGCATCCTCAGGTGGATCTTTTCGCCTCCTGGGACAAGAGGTGCGGTCAGTTTGCATCCTGGCAGGGACAGGGCCCCGGCTCCCTGGGCGACGCATTCCATATACAGTGGAACGGCATGACAGCCTACGCCTTGCCGCCCACCCCCTGGTCTACTGGGTGATTTGCAAGATAAAGGAGTCTTGCCACCTCAACATCATTATGATAGCTCAGTGGAGGCCGGCGAGACAGTGGTTCTCTGGGCTTCTCAGCCTATCGGACAGGCCACCCATTCACCTTCTGTTGGGTCCAGCTCATCTGCTGGCATAACAGGGGGGCAGGGTCATCCACCCTGCGTCACAGAAATTAGCCTTAGCAGCGTGGTTCCTGAGCAGGTCACGCTGAAGCACCTTAGCCTATCACAGGCTAACCTAGAGATCATTCAGGGTGCCAGGAGCAAAGCTACCAGGAGCCAGTACAAGAGTAAGTGGACTAGGTTCTGTCACTGGGTGGACTCTAAGGAGAACGACCCCCTTACGTGCACGTTGGACAATGTGCTCTCCTTCTCTGCCCACCTCGCTCACTTAGACGTGCAGGTGGACACATGCTGCACGTATTTGGCGGCCATAGGAGCCTACAGAAATTCGGAGGAGGATGTCTTCTCCTCCTCCAACCCGATAGTCAAGAGACATTTGACAGGCCTCTCCAGATTCTACCCGCTCATCAAAAGACCACACCCCGTGTAGGTCCTCAAGGTAGTGTTGGGCGCCTTGGCGCACAAGCCGAGCCAATGACGTCCGCGGACATCAGGCTGGTCACCATTAAGATAGCTCTGTTGGTGGAGCTCACCTCTGCTCGCAGAGTCCGCGAGATACAGGCTCTGGTGGTATCCAAGCCCTATACTACCTTTCACAAGCATAAGGTGGTCCTGCAGACACACCCCGTGTTCCTACCTACGTTACACTCTGCTTTCCATCTAAACGAGGAAATCGTCTTAACTATGTTATTTGCGGACCCTAAGGATGAACCTCAGAGGGTTTTACACTGTCTGGATGTCAGACACGCTCTGAAATTCTATCTAGACAGGACCAAGGGCTTGCACAAGTCAGACGCACTGTTTGTCACCTTTGAGGGGACGGCAAGGCCAGGTATCAAGCATCCAAGGCATATATTGCACAATGCATGGTTTCAGCATCAAGGAGGCCTACGAGGGGCAGCACAAGCCACTTTCAGCTAACATGCACGCCGACGCGGTCAGGGCTAAGGCCACGGCCGTTGCATTCCAACGGCAGCTTCCGTGGCAGGTTATCAGTAGGGCGGCCCCATCGGCCACCCCTTCAGCCTTCTGCAGGCATTACTATTTGGACGCCGGCTCTAAGTCAGACGCGGCGTTCAAGGCGGTTCTAAGGAATCTGTTTTCTTAAGGAGGGTCTCCACTCTGGGGCTACATTCATTTGTAATCGCCCATGCAGTATGGAGGAAAGGGGACGGGTCGTAAGAGTAATTATAAGTTACTCACCGTAGAGACTAATGTACTCTTAGTCCTTACTCCCCTTTACTCCATACGTCCCACCATACCTCCCCCTCGACCCCTAATAATACTGGTGTCATTAGGCAATGTTAAATATTGTCAACGTGTCAATGGGGACTGAAGTGTGAAGCTGGTGGGCGGATTCAGGGTAGCGAATGCTCCCAGGGCCGGATCCCCGCGTGCCTCTAAATTTAAAGGGGAACAAGGTTTTTTGCTGGTGAAAAAGGTTGTCTCCCATCCCTAGGAAGGGACGCCCATGCAATATGGAGGAAAGGGGACTAAGAACTAAGAGTACTTTAGTCAATACGGTGAGTAATGTATCATTTTTAGCTCACTGCACCCTTCACAGTGGAGGAATATCTGTATGTACGTCTGGTGGCTGTTTTGTACAGGCTTGAGGTGTCTTGGGACTCTGGTGCTTGGGAAGTTTTTGTCCGATGCCGTGCCCCGACGCATAAGCTCTTTTGAACCCTTGAGGCAAAGCCTGGCATTATGTATGGAGACCTTGAGCAGATACTCTGGCATATTTCTTCACAAAGTTATGAAGTTTTCTCATTAAAATAAGAAGAAAGTGCCTCTGGTAGTCTTACTTAAAGGCGTCCTCTCAGACCGTGGTCTGGTGGAAGATCTAGGCCCCTCTGTGCAAGCACCGGTAGAAGTAGCACAATGAGACTCACAGGGGTTGTGGATCCCGGGTACCACACTCCACTGGCACGAAAGAGCCCGATGATCGACCCCTCTCAGCGGTGAGGACCTTGTGACATGACCTACTCTGCTGAGGTAACTTAGATGGGGAAGAAGGATGAACTGGAAATTCACTTCCCTTCCCGTGACACCTCTTCGACACAGTGAAGGCCTTCAAATGATCTGGAGGGGATGTGGAAAAAAAATCTCTCAACGTTGAAGATTTTTTTTTAAGAGATCTTGGTGTAAGCGCCCCACATGCGACACAGTCGTCCCTCAATGATCAGAGGTGAGGCACTCCAGGCAGTGTGTGTGAGGGCCGGAATATCAGGAAAGGACTGTCATGGGAGGCGCCCTGAGGGTCCCCCGCAGGGACCAACATGTGCTGGAGGACCGTCCCCACTGGAAGGAGAGTAGAAGTAACGAAGAAAATGTAAGAATAAAAATAGGGGACAGCAAGCCAAGGGGAAGCGCCACAGTAATGTCAACAGTACCCATCCACGTTGAAAAAAGGGACCCGCGGTTGGCCGTCAGTGGGCGGGATTCGCAAGGTGAAGCCATGCCCCAGAGCCGTAAAGAAGCCCAGGGTTACTACTTAGAATGGGTTGTGTCCCCCAACGTATTACTCATCTTATGATACCTTCTCCTTCCAACGTCAGCTGCTTCGGAATTTCTTTGCGGTAGAGGGCACTGTGCATCGACTCTGCCCTTCGAGGGCCTCTGTCCCCTTGCATGGCTGACATCATAGATAGTATAAATAGCATGCACTTCAACCGTTACTTCAGTTCCATTGTTCCGCGAAAGCTTTTACTTCGGATACGTCATGGTGTCATGATGCCTACCTCCAAGGAGCCAGGTCCGACCCAGCGACCCCAGAGGCAGGCATCATTTTCCCCAGGGGAGTGCCAGCGGGCCCAAGCTGGGGCCCTTTGGACGCAGTCCTGGCGCCTTAGGCGTCAGGCTCATGTTGGACCTCTGTCCTGGCCCTTAGGCGCCAGGCTCATAAAGCTAGACATGTGTTCAAGTGTTTTCATGTGCACTTACCTGATGCAGACCATGCTGCCACATCCAGGCCCTCTTGAGGCCTGAATGGAACTACTTTACCTGTGGGACTACTTTCCACCCGGGTGTGGTCAGGGACGGATACATACCTGATCGGAGGAAGGTTACACACTTTGGACTTCTTCCAAAGCTATTTAAACCACGCCCGATCAGCAACTCACGCTTCGCGTTGTTCTGCTCCTCGCAGCTGGACGCTCACCGTGTCAGCTCCTGCATCTGGACTTCAGCCACACCTGTCAGCATCCTGGGTCACCTGCAAAGGGAGACAAGAGACCTTACCAGTTAAAACTGCACCACGGAGACATCACCGACGATCCTGAAAGGGAAGACATTATTTTTAAAAGCATTTTGTTACGATCGCTGCAGCGCTGCATTTCACTCACCTTTCCTGGGTTCCTCCATCTTCAGCAGCGATCATCCGGATACACAGCCACTTCCCAGAGCCTAGAGAAAAAGGCAAGAATAAGAGGTGAGAGAAGGAAGGGAATAAGACTTACCTCATTTCATTTCGGGTCTTGCCGCTTCCAGGCATTTTCCGGACCCCGGCCCCTATGGGGAAAAAAGACAAAGACATTGAATGAGCGTATGCAAAGTCAGTTCCCGAGCGCTCATCCAGAACTAACCTGCCATTTACTGGAACTGGAACTGCACGTTTCACTTCGGGTCGGTGCCATATCTCCGGCATTCCGAACCCCGACCCCTAAGGGGAAAAAAGACATAAGCATTAGCGCTTGCTGCAAAAAGACAATGAACATTATTATTAAGCTTGGACTTTTGAACTTGCAACAGAACTTTTACAGAGCCTTATCTGAATAGTCAAGCTTACCTGAACTCCCATCAATCCTCAATCCAGTGAAGTATCTGGGTTTCAACGCGCCCCTGCATCAGAAGCAGGATGGAGAGCCCATCCTTCCTGACCCTAAGGTGAGACTTCACGGGGAATCGTGGAAAGGTATCGTGGAGGGTTGGAAGAGAGTGGGAGGCTTGATCATAACTCAGTCAGTAGGTAATACTCCCTTTTCACGCACAGGGGAATATTCCTGCGAGCCGGAGAAGCCAGAGTAGAGGGCCCTTCCTGTCCATCTTCAGAGTCCTGCGCTTCACCATTGAAGAAGCATCAGCACTCGAAGCCAGACCTGCGCCTCCGTGGGAATCGGGTGAGCGTTACACATGGTTGTTTCTCATGTAACTTTTTCTTGTATTGAGAAATGTTGTCTTCTACTCTGAAAACCCGGTCCAAGAAATGTGTCTGTGGGTCGAAAAGGTCTATAACCAACGCCCATCGTAATTGTTAGTGGTGCCTTGGCATCGACCACCGGACGGCTGACTGTTAATCCTGTCAATCCATGGCAGGAAAAACCCTCAAAGAATCTAAGGAGATGCTCGCCGCGGGTAGGTCCCCTCTAAACTCCCCTTGCACAACACTGTCGAAAAGAAGTTTATCGGATGAATCGAGGGGTGGGTCACCGCTGAGGAACCGTTCCAAAAAACATTCCCGTTCACGGAGCGGTTCTCGCATTCTTTTCATCTTTCAAAGAAACTGCATCACGGATCTCCGTCCTCTTCCTCCGACTCCTCACCTGAATGCAGAGTAGCCTGCCCAGGTAAGCCAAAGTCAAAAGCTGAATGGATGGTCTTTAGACTTCTAATAATTAAAATCTCCGAGAATGCGGCCCTGGACCCCTTGAAAGAAAAGGTGAAAAGCCATGACCCTGTTTCGTCTACCAAGGCCGATAAGAAGTAGAAAAAGGCGAAGTCTTGCGTGCCCTCGATCCTGGTTGAAAAGTCATCGACCTATGGAGAGAACTCGAGGAGAGGTCGGTCCTCGACCTTCAAAGACTCCTTTGATTCGGGCCTAGTACTATTGACCTCAAAGGTATCAAAGCCTTTGCTCTCGAAGGCCATTGAAAAATCCTACAAGCCACTTCCATAGAAAGAGTTTTTCAAATCCCTTTAATCTATTCTCGAGGAACATGAGCCCTCCGATCAGGACACTCCACCTTTTGGGTTGGAATACAGAACACCCAATGTTCCTGATGCTTTGATATGAGGAGTCAAGAATTAAGGATTTACATGAAAATCTGCAAAGCGCAAGTGGCCTTGACACTTCCCCAGAACTGGAATTCTGAGTATGCTGAGGTGTCTTAGAGACAGTTTATGAATAAGTTCTCTGAGTACCTTAGGTGGGGCAGACCAGCTGCACCTTTTGAACAGGATTACATCATGGGCATTTTAGATAGGGGTCCTCAAAAATACCCTGTTTTACCCTTTCATTCAGCCCTTCAGAAGAGGGTGAAAGCTGATTGGAAGTATCCGGAGACCAGCCCAGCCATTAATACAAATTTTCCAAGAAAATATAGACCCTATTCGTGAGCTGGTATCCACGTGTGCTTCTTCACTTTCTACTGTTTGTAAGTGAAGGAAGAGCCTTTTGCATAAAGACTTGCACCCAGACGTGGAGCGTTGCAGAGTGCGGTGGAGTGTTCCTTGTGTTCGAGGTGGGCTTGGTGGACTTTTACTAGCCCTGAATTGTGATGGACGACTCGAGATTACCACCTACAAGTAGTTTGACAAATCTCGCAATGCCCCCCCAGTAACGCGAGCTCAGATGCGACATGGCTATTCTGCATCCGCCCACTCACATCGGCGAGATCAAGGAGAAAACAATCAACGAGGCCCGGGAATGACAGTTGGATTGGGGGTGCGAATCAAAAAAGCAGCTCCATAGGGGTTTACCAAACCTGATATTCTATCAATGAACATGCAATATGTACCATGTACCTGCCATACCTGGCCCGCGCTCCCTTCCCACCTCGACCCTGGTCATTCAGACAACTCCCTCAAAAGAGTGCGAACTGATGCCATTTGCTAAAAGGGCTGGTGTTGAGGGTTTAGGAGCTGATGCAAATGATACGCAAAGTCAGGTCACACCATCCTGTTTCTCGGCAGCAAATTTGGATTCTGCCGGGAAGAACCGTCAGACCATTGTCCAGGCTCTCCTGTTCTCCAACAATGAAACTCCTAATTTCACCGGTCACGATAGCAGAAAACTTGAAAGTGCAGTGCTGTCGTTAAGAGTATTGGCATGGCGCTGTGAGGAGCAAATTGAAAATCTAGACTGGGAAATTGGTGTTGGCGGTGATGAAAGCTCGATTAAAGCACTATGCTTAAAATGCCATGCAGCATGCAGGCTGCCACCTGCACTGGTAAACCGCAACTTAGCTAATCAAGATGGACCCGGAATTGAGGAAGCTGAGCTCCAAACCACACGGCCACTGCTAAAGGGGTGATGATAACGCAGTTGGCCATGAATACCTGTGCTAACACTGACGGAGTCAGCTCGCAACTTAACTGCATATTGTATTTGGCTCCAGAAGACCTGTCCGGAGCCAGAACAGCTAACATCATGATTATAAGCAGTTCCTCACTTTATCTACAAACTCAAGAACTTAATGAGGACCAGTCGGAAACCTGCCTGTTTGAAACAAGTCACGATGAAGTTTTTAGTCCAGTCAAAGAACAAGTGTTAGAGTTAACGAGTGCTGCAGAGTTGGGCAGCGAACATGAAACTGGTATCTGTGATCCCGAAGTGTCAATTACCCAAAGAAGACATAATTCACTTGCTGTCGCAGACCAATTACTAAAGGACCTCACAATAATGAATGCTAACATCAGCTACAGTAACATGAATAAAACATGCGTGAGGAATCTAGAAAGATGGCAAATGGAGTCCAACGTGCAACACAAAATCTTTGATCGTGGAAATAGCTATAAAGATAGAAAAAAGGAGCCAATTGAGCAAAAGGAACAAAAGCCCCCGTTCAAACGAAGACAAATTGATTAGAGTCTGACGCTGACGGTGCTATGCTCGCAAAAAAGAAGTACTAACGACATGGAACGTCCGAGAGAATAGCCCGCCCTGTAACCAGCAAATTAAAACTCTTAATCAAATGCGACTGCATAAATCAATCTTTGTTTGAGGAAAGCTCTTCAGACTGTTCGTTCGCTGAAAGACAATTTCCCAAGGTACGAAGAACTATACCTTTTAAGAAAGGAAAAAGGAGCGGATAATGATCGAAATGCCTTGGAATACAAGAGACGGTTGAGAGGGTGGTTAACGTACTAAGGACCACCATCATGTCCGCAATGACCATCACGGTTGCCCTTTTTACCAAAATGTATGAGCAGTTTAATGATAGCTACAAGGATAAAAAGATCCTAATCTCTCTTATAAATTCCAAGATGATCAACATGGAAAGAGTTACACAAAATGAAAATCCAAGCTTAAATAACATGCTAAAAGAACAGCTTAAGAACAACTCAGAAGACAAGACTTCTTGCTGAGGTAGCCAGAGAAGCACTAGTGATTCTCAAGAGGGAACACCCGAGCTGTGGAGTGCTGGATGTGAGAGGTGCTGATAACTGTGGTTGAAAGGAAAGAAAGAACAAATGAGATTACTCATGTAACTGCGGAACCTCAAGCAGATATCGACCTCTCCCAGCCACCGCTTGAGGCACGGTCAGTAGTACAAGTGGTGGGAGGGATCCCCCTGCAAGGATAAGGGCAGATCAAAACTTGATTACAATTACCAAAAAATGTGATGAGGTGCAAAAAAAATCATAACCTGGAAATTCTTGTCGCTACTCTGCCAGCTCTGCTAATGCGGAAGGAGTCAGCATAAATCTGGAAGAGACTAATAAAGTCGGGTTAAAAAAAAACAAGCAAGTCCAATGAAAGTTACTCAATCTTTGAAAAGACAAAAATAATTGGAAATATAAAACCCAAAGGACTCAATATCATACATGCTAAACCGAAAAAGAAAACCAAAAACATGCCCAGTGGTGGTAATTCTAATGCAAAAAACGTTTGCAAATTTTTAAGGAACATCAAAACCTTAAATGTGCCAATACAAACGTCATCGATCAAGAATCAAGTGGACTCTCGATAAGATGGTAAGACTAAAATGCAAGAGTCAAACAAAGAGAAGGAACCGGATGAAAATAGCTCCTCCCTGGTGGAAGGGGAGACTGACGAAGCAAAACTAATGTAGGATATAATGAACTTATCCACATATGAATCGGACAGAGAGGATGTTGCCTTAGAAGAACGAACCCCTAAGGAGGACTGCATTATTCTAGCCTCTGATTCTGAAGAAGAGAATGAGATTGTTCGAATGGAGGAACCTCAGTTGAGACCTGTTAATATTGCAAAAGGAACCTGTTTCATTAATATCACCTCAAATCAAAAGGTCAAGGGTAATTGTAATATTGTCCGACTCTGATATGGACACAAACACATTGTTGACGATCGATCATCAGAGAAAATGGACAGAAGTCAGTTTGCCCCTTTAAGTAAATACTTTCCCTCGCACCAGAGAGCTAGGTCCCCCACTCCAGTCTCTCAACAACCTCGGGAGTGCTTACAAAGAAAGCAAGTAAAAGACAAAAGATAGATTTGAATTACTGCTTACTCCTAGAAAGAACTCATGCTAATAATGATGGCCTTATCCTAAAAAGGTACAAGGTTTTGCAATTATTTCATCATATTCCGAAATTAAGTTCTGTATCTTCCAATGACATTAAAACAGTTGAATTCATAAATGAAACCATATTTGATAGTGTCTTACTCCACATTTATTCAAGAACAATTTGAGACATTATTGTAGCTGGCATGTCGGATATGAATTCCCTGGGCTTTGACCTAAAAGACATCTGCTTAAAGACCAACATCATTAAATTACCTTCACAGACCAACTTGACACAGAGAAATCTGCAAACAGGACTTGGATCAAGTCAGAAGTATAAAAACAGAGAATAATATTAAAAAAAGACGTGCCACACTTGTAGAGAGAGTCGAGGTAGGAGGAGTTGTCTGTCTGTTCGTCTGAAGAAGAAAGTGGGCCCAAAAAACAAATAAAAATCACATTTGCTTGTGATAGTAAAAATCTGATCACAGATAAACGTCCCACTGTTGGCACGGAGAACACAAGTAAGTGTGATAGTTGGAATTGGCTAGCTGGATCCCTGAACTCTCACAGAAGCAGCTAATGCCCAGTAAATCAGGATGCAAAAATACAGATGGGCTTGTGGAATACAAGGTGGTTCACCCATATTCTGTATAACATTGCAACGTCCTTAAAATCTCCAGACATGTGTCTACAAGAAACTTGGCTTGTAGATCTTCCATGTGTGGAAGGCTTTCAAACTGCTTTCAACCCTGCTAGTAAGCAACCAAAGGGGCGCCTGATGTCTGGCTTAATTACCCTGATTAGGAAGAGAAGTGGCCTCAGGCTATTGAATACTTTCAACCACTCACCATATATACAACTGTCTTACATTGAATCACAAAAAGAAGCAGACAGTGAGAAATCAAAAATCCATATGATCAATGTATATTGGCAACATCAAGCTACTGATGAGTGGGTCTTTCTGGATGACATTTGCGATCTGATTGACAACATTATGGCCATTGAGCTCAACTCGAGTATCGTTCTCTGTGGGGATTTAAACATGGAGTGTATCATAGTAGATTCTTACAAGAAGAGAAATGGCGCAAAGACAAAACTTTCCAACGCCAACAAAAATGCATGGATAGACGAGATGGAGATCAGAACCATGTCATTGTTAAATGGTAATATCGGTGACATGCCACCCCAACCAACATGGAAGAGAGGCACCCTGACCTCTATCTTGCACTATTTCTATGCCTCCAAGCAGTTAGTAAGTATAATCCTTAATCTTCATGTCGTCAATATGCCGCAAAGTGACCACACCCGAGTGAAAATGTATTTAGTAGGTGAAAAGGTGGTCATCGATACAACATGGTGATGCCTTGTTAATGTAGAACCAGGAAGAAATAGGTTGAGGCTGGATAGCATGAAAATCAAGAACTTGACGAAGGCATTGGATAACACAGAAAACTCTGAATGGGAGGATGAAATAGAATAGAGCATTCTCTCACAATGCTGTACTGCATGTAATACGGAAAGGGAAATGTCGAAAATCAAAAAACCACACGTATATGATCAAGACATAATAACTAAAAAGCAAGACCTACGAAGAAACTTCAGAGCCCTCCTGAAAAGTGAGAATGCAAATCGGTTTAAAGACATGAAGAAATTAAAAATGTGATACACAAACTGGGTACGCTCGCATAAAATCATCATGGAGCAACGAGACACTGAAAGGATTTTGAGAAACATGGCACAAAAGAATTAGAGATTTCTGGGAAATCATTTAATGGCAAAGATGCTCCCAACAATTGATACAATGTAACATGGTCACGGAATCTCAATGGTGTGACCACTACACAACCTTGTTCAAAAAGCAAGGGTAAAATAAAACACCTCAACTCTGGCGGCAAAAAGCTTGGGATATTAACATCATGAGTGATGATATTTTGGACAACATTTGGAGAATCGGCGCGTCTCAGGCCCTCGGCACAGACGGATTTACCAATAAAATGCTGAGACAAAATCCTGATGAGTGGGCAGACTGCTGTGCAAATCTGTTTAAGTGCATATTGAAAGACCACAGGATCCCGAACACATGGAAAGGTGCGGTTATATTACTTATATTCAAAAAGGGGGCAAGAGCCGATCCCAAAAACTCCTGGCCAATAGCACTTCTGAACGTGGTAGGTAAAATCTTTGCCACCCAATTGCTAAAACATCTTAACAGATTGGATAGAAAATATCTAGAATTGCTGACGCCCATCACACGGGCTTTGTCAAGGGAGTAGGATGTGGGTTGAATCTACTTTTGCTTAATTTCCTTAAAATTGAAGCAATAAGGAACGGTACTAAAATCTACCTTGCATTTGTAGATTTGGCTCACGCCTTCGATAGTATTGACAGAGAGCTGCTATGTAGAAAGTTGGTATATTCGAAATGCCCGGTAAGTGTACTTACAGCAATTAAGGAGCTGTATTCCAATAAGGAAATTAATATCGGACTGTACCAAAGAGGTTCCTTATCAGCTCTGATAAAAACAGCTTGAGGTGTGAAGCAGGCCTGCAGTTAGGCGCAACCCTATTCAATTTGTTCTTAGCTGACGTTGCTTGTGCAATGGAAGACGTAAAGGCATTTCCCACGAAAATAAACAAAACCGTCTGAGTCACATGTTATACGTTGATGACATGGTATTATTAGACGTTACACAGATTGGACTGAGCGTAAATTATCAGCTCTGAAAGCTTACACTGACAAAAATGGCCTAGTGATAAATGTAGCTAAAACCGAGATCCTTGTATTAAAAAATCTTAAAGGACCTAAAGCAAAGCAAAAGAAAAAGTTCCAATGGACGCTAGGTCAAGAACCAGTAAAAAGTGTGAATCAATCTCAATATCTGGGAGTCCTAATTCATTCGAACATCAATGGTTCAAAAAATCAAAAGGAAGTGTAAATTACTAGCTGCCCAAGGTGCAATGATTAACAGGATGTTTGGTAAGTTCACTTTGAAACCCGCCATTGACTTCTATAAAGCGAAAGTAATACCTGCGTTAATTCACGGGGCAGAAGCAATGTTGGGATATTCGCACTTGACTTGGTCCTTGCGCGAAAATGTATACTGTAAGAGAATTTTACACCTACCTAAAGGTACACCGACAGCCTGTATTCGGTACAAATTATGTCTTACTTCAATCAATGCAAGGGTCACTTGGAATACTTTATCATTGTATAGAAAAGTGATTGGGGCTGACAACCTACTGCAATGTAAGATTCTGAATACACCCACATTTGACAAACATGACACAATGTTGGAAAAATGGAAACAACACTGTGAAATAGCACTTATTCAACTAAACACCAACAAAGAAGTACTGATGGATGATCCGAACTTCGTTAAAAAGAAATTGTGGGACCAAGATTGGTCAGAAACAACTGAGCAGAGAGAGTTGCATATATGCATGAGGAACAGTTCGATAGAAGCGAGGGCTTTGAACAAGCTTCCCCATTACTTGGAAAAGTTCCCCTGTTAACCGCTTGAGAACAACATTTCTTAAATTTCGCCTAAACCTATTTCAAACAAAAGAGACAAATCCTGAGAAGAACAAGGCCGGAAGTGGACAACCGGTGCCGATTTTGCAAAGCAGCGGAAGAAACTTTGAAGCATCTTGTTTTATTTTGTACAAAACTTAGACTTCAGAACAAAACATCTAGGGTTGGAAAATCGCCAAAAGACCGGTCCTAAGTGGAGATAAGTGGTGGGGGGTCATGACTCAAGGATCAGATAATCTGATTTATGCCCTAACATTTTATCTCGAACAACTGAATAAGAGCCTGACCATATAAGACCATCTAGCAAGTGACCTGAGACTAATAAGGAAACTATGATTAATAGTTTCTGTTTACATGAACTGTTGGAACAATCAAATTTAGAATTAATATCAATGGCATTTGAACTTATGTCTTGTTTGTCTATGTAACATTTAAAAAAAAATGTAAGTTTGTAATAAACAAAAAATATAATTATAAAAAACATCCTACACTGGAACGCCTTGCAGTACAAGCTACAACTTCCACCTCAAGACAGGCATACCACAGGCATATCACAGGCATATCCTACATGCCACTGGTTCGGGACGACAAGTGTTTTGACGCACTTGCGAAGAACATATTTTCAGCCGGTACTATGGCTTTGAAGTCAGTCAACACTGCGTGTGCTCTTGCAAGATTTACCCACACTTTGTGAGATTGCATTTCTATGGCAGCTGAGTATATCCCTGAAGGAGAGGATTCCTGAACATTGTGAAGGATGGGAAACGCGCTATGCCGATAGTCATGTTTGAACTCTACCGATAGAGTTAGCAGAGCCATGGCGGCGAGCACAATCATGCACAGATTTGCATGGTTGAGAAAGTCTGGTTTTGCGCCTGATGTGCAGTCTAGACTACCCAACATGCCCTTTGACGGGATTCAAATATTTGGCAGCAAGGCTGATGAGAGCTTTGAATAATTACATACCTGGAAAGCGACGTCCAAGTCACTCTTGTGACAAGTCACTACTATCAGACAGCCTCAACTTTCACACCCCACTGCACAGGCTTGGAGGGGTAGGTCCTTTCGCTGCTATTCTTCATTTGGAATTTATTTATTTATTGGTTATTTATCTGTAATGCGCCTATACGGGAAATGGATGAGCAGGCGGGCTGGCCAATCAGGGGCCAGAAGAAATTCCCTGGTGGACGAGGGAGAGATGCTTGGAGAGGTTGAGGGTAAAGAAGCCCTTGCTTGCGCAGACTGAGGCCTTAATCCGATGCATGGGCATTGCAAACTGTAGCCCAGGGTTACTGCCTCCCCTTTTTAGGAAGGCCTCTGGATCATCCACCAGGGTGTCACTCCTGCAAGATTCCACATCCATTCCTCTTGCAGGAGAATTCCAGTCTGTTAGAGAAAGGTGATTTAGAACCTGTACCTGTTACGGAGAGGAACAGGGGGTGGTACTCCCCTTACTTTTTGATCCCCAAAAAGGACAGAGGGTTCCGACCCATTTTGGACTTCAGATACTTGAACAAGTTCCTCATGAAGGACGAGCTCAAAATGGTTACCCTTTCTCAGATCCTTCAACCTTCCAGCTTCCAGATTGGATGGTGTCACTGGACCTTCAGAATGCTTACTTTCATGTGCCTATCCATCACAAGCACAGAAAGTACCTGAAGTTCACTGTTGCTCGTTCTCATTATCCGTTTCGAATTCTGCCATTCGGACTGACTTTCGTCCAAGTGTTTTCACCAAGTTGATGGTGGTTGTGGCAGCGAGTCTCAGGAGAGGGGGTATTCACATCTACCCCTACCTGCATGATTGGCTGATCAGGGCCCGTTCTCCCGAACAGGTCCTGGAACATCTCAGCATCACCTACTACTCTCTCCGCAAACTGGGCTTCTCCCTCAATTAAAAAGTCACACATGATACCTTCCGAAAAGCTCCAATTCATTGGAGCGGTCCTGAATACGTCCTCAGGGAAAGCCTCGCCATCCGAGGTGAGGTCTCAACACATTCAGCAGTTGGTCACCAAATTTCAGGATACTCAACCGCTTCCGGCTGTCGTTTGCCTGAGGTTACTTGGCCTAATGGTATTGTTTATTTTCCTGATGCCATAGGCTTGTCTGAGAATGAGATCCCTCGGGTCCCAGTGGTCTCAGTTTTTGGGCAAGATGTCAGATCTACTTCAGGTTCTGAGCGGGATCGCACAGGATCTCCTGTCGTGGGCCTGCAAGGACAATATTCTGAAGGGGGAACCTTTTTGGCAGCCAAGGCTGCTAAAAACAGTAGTTAACGAATGCCTCACAAACTGGGTGGGGAACCGACTCCAGTGATCTGTCGGCGATCGCTGGTCTCCATCAGAGTACAAACTACACATCAACCTTTTGGAGCCAAGGGCAATCCGACTAGTGCTGAAGGTTTTTCTTTTTCTGTCCTCTGTACGGGAAAAGAATGTCCTGATAATGACGGACAACACTGTGGCCATGTACTACCTCAACAAGGGAGGTGGTGTAGGGTCAGTACCATTGTGCAGAGAGGCAAGGCAGCTCTGGTCAATTCAAGGTGGTCATTTCCTATCGGCAGGTCATCTAGCCGGGTAGAAGAACACGGCAGCGGACGGTCTGAGCTGTCAGAGCATAGTCTCCCATAAGTGGGCACAAGCTCAGGAAGTCCTTGAAGAGTTCCTTAACCTTTGAGGGAACACCTTGGGTAGATCAGTTTGCATCCAGTGTCATCCGGAGGTGTGAGCTGTTCTGCTCCAGGCAATTTCCTCAGCGAAGCTCTAGGGGACGCGTACTTAGTGAACTTGGAGCTTCCACTCCTATATGCATTTCCTCCAGTCCCCGTTATTGCTCACGTGATCATGAGGTTGAGAAAGTTCTGGAAATCCATGATCGAAATTGCTCCGGATTGGGACAGGAGGACGCAGTACACGGACCTTCAGGACATGTCCATCTGCCCTCCAATTCATCTTCCACTAAGAGAGGACCTTTTCTCGCAAGATGAGGGCCAGGTTCTCCATCCAGAGGTCAAAGCACTCAACCTTCACTCCTGGTTTCTGAGAGGTTGAGATATTAGGATTGGGACCTCCCAGAAGACGTGATGGAGATTTTGCTCTTGGCTAGAAGGCCAGCAACAAAATCTCTATCTCTATCGCTGCCACTGGAACAAGTTCTGCAGCTGGTGCAGAGAGAAGAATGTGGATCCTTTCCAATACCACACACCTCTGGTGTTATCATTCCTTCTGTATCTGGCTAATCTGGGCATCCAGGATGGCAATGTCGAGGGATGCTTGGTAGCGCTTTCTATTTTTAAGCGCACATCTGAGCAAACATCTTATTTTAAGATGCCACTGGTAATTCAATTCTTAAAAGGGCTCACTAATGTGTTTCCTCCAGTCCCCTTTGTGGTCCGTGTTTGAGATTTGAATCTAGTGTTAAAGTTCCTCATGTGTGCTCCATTTGAGCCACTTCACTCTTGCCCATTGCGACTACTCGCATTGAAAACTGCTATAACTTCTGCACGTAGTGAGTGAGTTACAGGCCAGGTCATGTAAGCCACCGTTTAAGACTTTTTGCAAGAACAAAGATGTGCTAAGGGTCTGCTGAAAGTGGTTTCGGATTTCATATTTCATAGAAGATAGTATTACCAACTTTTTACCCTCCACCTCACCCTAGTAAGGAGGAAGAAAGACTTCACAGACTAGACCCTAAAAGAGCTTTAAGCTTCTATGTTTCTCGTTTTGCTAAATTAAGACCGGATGATGTACTTTTTATCTGCTACACTGGGCATTTGTTGGGTCATTAAGTTACAAAGCAAACTTTATCCCACTGGGTAATTTTATGCATTACAGAATTGTATAGGTTAGCTGGTAATGGCCCCCGGTTGGCTTGCAAGCTCAATCCACAAAGGGCATGGCTACTTCATGTGCCTTACAAAGAGGGGTGCCGATTCAGGACATCTGTGCGGCAGCCACTTGGTGGTCTGTTCACACCTTTACAAAATACTATTACCTAGACTCTGCGTTGGGGCAGGAGGTAGGATTTAGAAAAGCTGTGCTCCACAGCATTCATGACAATCCTTGAGATTTCTTGTTACCTCTGAAAATTTTTACTCCCTCCTCCAGTATCCTCCTGCTTTGGGAGGCTATCATAAGGTGAGGAATACGTGGGAGGACACAATCCATTAGAAATCCAAGTTGCTTACCCCTGGTAACATTCTTTCAACTGGATTTTCTGCCCACGTATTCATCACCCCTCCCATGCTACCCCTCATTAGAATTTCCGTGCATTACACCTTTCGTTCCTTGAGCGCATGGTCTCTGTGACCTCATAAACGCTGGTTATTCTGTGGGAGGAAAGGCAAAAAAACAGAACTGAAGTAACGGGCACAGTGCATGCTATTTATACGATCAGTGTCCGCCTCGAGAGTGGACGGAGGCCCTCAAAGGACATTGAGTCGACTATGGCGCATGGCGCACTCTACCGCAATAAACTGATGCTGGAAGGAGGAGATATGATAAGATGAGGAATACGTGGAAGGAACATCCAGTCAAAAGAACGTTACATGGGCTAAGTAACGTGTTCTTCTCCTGAACATGGCACTTCTGTAAGGAAGAACAGCGCTTTGTTAAATCTGATGGTGCTCAAGTGGGAAGACCATTACCAAACATAGTAAAAAAGAAGAGACACCAGGAGTCGGCGCCATCAAAAATGTGTGTATGTTTAATTATGTCACATATTCACACTTCTTGAGCAAAAGCCCATAAACGATAACATGTTTCGGCTCTGCTGAGCCTTTTTCAAATCTGGGCTACATATAATTTCACAGCAAAACATCAGAAGTGTGTTATAGTTTAGCAAAATTATGTATGATTTCAATACAAACATATCAGTACAAAACCAATTATGAAATCATATTGCACAGGCATTATTCCATCATGCCGCAATACGTGTGTATACATCACAATAAAAGTAAAAATAAAATTATAAAATGACAGAAAAACAAGGATTGTTGAGAGGGAGGATTCAAGGGTGTGGAGAAAAACACATTACGTATGCACATTATTCCAAAATCAAAGACATAAAAAAGACAGAGCAAAGGGAAGAAAAATTTAAAACAATCAATAACTTGGTTCAAGGGTAATTGGTCCATAACGGTCAACTGACCGACATATTATCCCAATGATATTTCGAGCAAGTATGCTTACCCTTAATGTCTTGTAATATATCCATAGGACTGTTGTCCCTGTAGTAATAACTGGGTATAATCCCCAATAGGAAGTCTGAAATCAAGTTAATATAGGATCAGATCTCTGGTGATATGGATATCGGCTGGGCACTAATTCTTAAAGTGGAAGTAGTTAACCTCTCTCCTCTGTGACATACGTACTAAGCATTGCAATTCAACTTGTTTCTTATTCCAAAAGTGTCCATGCACTATAACTGAAATCCCTCATCAAATGCGTTAGGCTAAGTAGAAACTCCAACACCAAGCTAATGTTGTGTCAAATCACACATCAAATCCTAAAACCATGTTGGATTACGTGTTAATAAAAACCAACATTATTACCATGCTACGCTCTACCTAGACCGTTGGATGCAAGCTGTCCACCGAGAGTTGCTCACGCTTACCTGATTCCTATGGACTGAAAAATAACACGCGTCGGCAGAGATACAGCGCCGTCTGCGTCCACCATTTTGATAACTAAGTTGTACACAGTAGCCATGGCAACGTGTGAAGTGTCGCCATGGTGATCCATGTCCGACGGCACGTTGCGAAAACGTCTGCCGTGATTCGAGCAATTATGACTGCCATTGTGTTTTCGTAGGCCGCCATTGCTAAATGGTTCTAACGCCCATAGAAAATGCCTTACTACCTTTCAAGTCTCTTCGAGATTCTGCTTGAACGATCAAGTTTAACCAAAAATTAAGAATTAGCTTTTCCCGGAGAAGTTTTTATGTGTAAGTACATATAATTCCCGTTGTATTAAAGTCTTAATATGTGCTCTCACCCAATAATATGTCATGAGACTAGCAAGTATCCTTGGGTAGTATCTGAGTGGAAATACATTACAATGAGACTACTACTAATTGCACCTATTATGTTGCACTTCCGACAAACGAAAAACCTCTCTAAAGGTGAGCGATACTACAGGTACTGTCGGGACTATGTTACAATGGGTTAACGCTACAAGAATGACACCATTTCACTGTCACTGTTGAGACCTGTGAGAGTCGTATTGAAATAACAGATAGCTTGTGCTTCAGCTTGTCTTAGAGCTTTTAACCTATCCCCACCCCTTTTGTTCTCGGATTTATGCAGTTGATGCACCTGCTGCCAATGATTGGCTAATGGGATCGATGGGTCCTGGCTACCAATTTTCACCAGATGCTCACGTATTCTGATTCTCAAGTCTCTCTTCATGCTCCCTATATAAAATTTCTTGCATACACAAAACTGTAAACAACAAATTTAGTCTTACAATGTATCCCTTGTTTAACCCTTTAAGTGCCATGGGTATTTCTCCCCAGTGCCAGAGCCTTTTTTGGTGATTTTGGTATGTGGCCATTCAATGGCTTGTAACTTTTTTGTTACATAAGATATCTCAGCCAAATTTGGCTCCTTTTTTTCCCACATGTAGGCGGTCGTAACGCCACCCAGGAATCCCAGGTTGCTGTAGGGGGGTGAGAGAAAATAAGGAAAAAGTGTGAACATTTTGGGTTTTTTCAAAAAATGCCAATAAAATGACGTACAAAGAAGCCTGTGGTTTTTTCCTTGTAAGAGCTAGGAACAAATGGTTTGCTGTGCTGAGTTCCCCAATGTGTTGGCTTTCAGGAACAGGTTGAGTGGAAATGGAAAAAAAATATTTTGATGTGGTTATCAACCGTTTTGTGAGAGGTAGGCGATTTTTGCCATTTTTGCCAATTGGACATGCATGGACGGAATGGAAGAAAAGGGCAGGAAAGCCAAATTGGAGGACAGAAAGGCATATATTTCTGAAAAGTAGACAAAATTCCAAGTTTAGGAAGGGGTGATTTGCATAGGTCAGGCAACAACTAGGTAGGGGAAACTGCCATCGAATGGGGGAAAAGCGAGAAAATGACTGAAAAAAAGGTATGTGTTGGACATGGTTGGCTTGGTACGGCAATGACTTCTATGAATTTTGAGAAAAGCAATGCTCCGCTACATTCCCCCGACTCTTGCAGTTAGGAGAGCATACCATTTTTGTAGTGTTTGTACAAAACAAGCAATACCACAAGCCAAACACTGAGCCATGGTACACAGGAGTTTTACGCTCACGGCCTGACCAGACGCACTTAGCATGTGTAAATTGGGAAAACCAATGTGGTGAGGAACGGCAGCCATACATTTTTTGAAAGAGCACAGGCAGACCTTTTCAAGGGTAGGTGACTTGTGCAGGTTACAAAAGTGTATGGTGGCTAAAGCAGCGACTAAATGTAGGTCACATTTGGGAAAAGAAAGGGTTGTGAGACAAAGGGCTCCAGCAAATGGGTCAAAACGTTATGAAAACCACACAAACACAACACATGGCCTACCGTCCCGCGTTCCCACAGGTGTCCCGATGAAAACGGTACCCCACATGTGTGGGTGCACCTACCTGGCCGCCAAGGGGAAAGCCTAAAACACAAGTAACCCCAAGTCTGTTTTCACACCGGAAATGTCACACTCTCACATCATACAGATATGGGCCTCGGGTGTCCAAGCCACCAAGGAAAACAGGGAACCCCATGCATTTCCGAAAAGAGGACACCCGTGGGAATCCGCAGAGGTATGATATGCCCAAATCGCCCCAGAATTTATTACCCAGTCCGAAATGTGGGGAAAAAATACGCATTTTCTGCACATTTCGCTCGACTCACCCATCAAAACATGCCCCCAACAACACATGGCCTACCGTCACGCGTTCCCACAGGTGTCCCGATGAAAACGGTACCTCACATGTGTGGGTGCACCTACCTGGCCGCCAAGGGGAAAGCCTAAAACACAAGTAACCCCAAGTCTGTTTTCAGAGGGAAATCTCAGACATTCTGCCGACCGGCACAACGTACAGATATGGGCAAAGTCCGAAATGTGCCCCGGACTTTGCGGGGGTGTCTGGGTAATAAATTCTGGGGCGATGTGCGCAAATCAGACCTCTGCGGATTCCCACGGGTGTCCTCTTTTCGGAAATGCATGGGGCTCCCTGTTTTCCTTGGTGGCTTGGACACCCGAGGCCCCTATCTGTATGTTGTGCCGGTCGGCAGAATGGCTGAGATTCCCCTCTGCAAACAGACTGTGGGTTGCTTGCGTTTTCGGCTTGCCCCTTGCCAGCCAGGTAGGTGCACCCACGCATGTGAGGTACCGTTTTCATCGGGACACCTGTGGGAACGCGGGACGGTAGGCCATGTGTTGTTGGGGGCGTGTTTCGATGGGTGCGTCGAGCGAAATATGCGGAAAAAGCGTTTTTTCCCCACATTTCAGACTTTGCAGGGCTGTCGGGGTAATAAATTCTGGCCCGATGTGCGCAAATCATACCTCTGCGGATTCCCAAGTGTCCTCTTTTCGGAAATGCATGGGGGTTCCTGTTTTTCTTGGTGGCTGAAGCACCCCAGGCCTAAATCTGTCGGTTGCATCCCCAAACCCTTTGGGGGGGGGGGGGTAGCAGTGTTTTAGGCTTTCCCCTTGGCGGCCATGTAGGTGCACCCACACATGTGAGGTACCGTTTTCATCGGGACACCTGTGGGAAAGCGGGTCGGTAGGCCATGTGTTGCTGGGGGCGTGTTTCGATGGGTGCGTCGAGCGAAATGTGCGGAAAATGCGTTTTTTTCCTCACATTTCGGACTTTGCGGGGGTGTCTGGGTAATAAATTCTGGCCCGCTTTGCGCAAATCAGACCTCTGTGCTTTCCCACAGGTGTCCTCTTTTGGGAAATGCATGGGGTTCCCTGTTTTCCTTGCTGGCTTCGACACCCTAGGCCCAAATCTGTAGGTTGCCCACATGAACAAATTGTGCTGTGGCCAAAGGCTTGGGGTTACCAGCGGGTTACCCTTTTCCTTTTGCGACCCCGGTAGGTGCACCCACACATGCGAGGTACCTTTTTCGTCGGGACACCTGTGGGAACACGAGAAGGTATGACATCTGCTGTTGGCGACGTGTTTCGGTGAGTGGACACAGGGAAATGTCTCTGAAATTGGCCGGAAATGAAGACCATTCTCAGACATTTCCCTCCGGCCACTCCCCGAAACACACCGCCAACAACACGTGGCCTACCTTCCCGCATCGCCACACGTGTCCCAATGAGAGGCTGACCTCTTGTGTGCAGGTGTGGTACCTGAGTGACAATGGGTACATCTTTTGTATAGTAACTTCACTGTAGTGCGCTTAGGAAACAGTAAAGTACTGGCAGTAAGCCATTTCACATGCACCTTTCCTCACACTTCCCATACATACCAGACGCAATGCAGTTAGACACGCAAGGTGGGATTTAGCACAAGGACAAACCTCCTTGTGTTGCACAAGGTTTGTCCTTGTGAGCAGTGATGCCACGACAAGGCACCCACCGGATCACTGGCCATTCGTATCCCTTTCGTGTCTGCAGTCAGTTGGCATCAATTTCAGCAGTTGCACTTCTACCAAATCACTAGCACCAGAGCAAGTGTATTTACACATGAGCATATCTACACACTTCTACCACATGGACATGTGTGTACAATTCAACTGTGTCTCTAGCAATATCTTAACTATCATTTGGCATCAATTTCATAGCAACTGTGTCTGCATGCAAACTTTATGTGCCGGCAATCACATGTGGACAGTGATAGCAAGTGCATACTGGCTGACTTCGCTACCCTGCCCTACAGGCGCTATCTTCCACACCAGCTTTGAGTATGCCCATAGCAACTATGGGCAAACATTCTTATGTTCCACCGTACCCACACAAAACAGCCATCCTGCAACATGACAATCATTTCGGCAGTGCTGGAAAAGTCCATTCACAGAAATTGCATCTGCATGTTCTTTGTATCTTTACCTAATTCACACACCAATCATATCCAATTCATTCCTACAGAAGACGTGTCACTTACACCACACATAACATTACTCGCAGTAAAACAATAAACAAGGCAGGATCTTACGAGGTACGCAAGACACCGCTGCCATATAGTTGGTGTCCAAGTACCACTTTCATGACACTTAGACCTCAAGGGAGGGAGCCAAAGTGGCGTGTATTATTTTGAAAAGACACCCCTTGAGTGGAGGGAACCTGAATGGTGTTCTGGTCTTCCACAACGCACGGCTTGAGTAGAGGGAGCGGGACTGGCCTTTCTTTGCTTGCCAAACCTTAGGTGGAAGGAGCCAGATTTGGGTTCCTGTCCAAAGTACGCCAGAAGCGGATGGGGTTTTCCAGACGTTTTTTTTGTAAGGCAATCCCGAACAGGAGCAAGCTGCACTCCCATAGGGGAGTGACCCAGAGTGCTCCACCCTTCTTCTCCATGGCCCGCCTCAACTAGAGGCGGTGGAGTGGCATTTCTTTCCAAGAAGTGCCTGCTTTGGAAGAAACAAGCATTGCGTTACTTTGCAAGGCACACCAAGCGCAGGGGGAGCTAGACTGCCTTTTCCTTATGAGACAGACCTGAAGTGAAAGGTACCGGGGGTGATGTCTCTTTCCCAGGCAGGCCTCAAGTGGAGGGGGCAGGACTGGCATTGCTTGCCAAAGCACGCCACAGGGGAGTAAAGCAGAGTGCTGTCCCCACCTACTCCAAGGCACACCTCAAGTGGAGGGAGATAGAGTGGCATTTCTTTCCAAGAAGTGCCTGCTTTGGAAGAAACAAGCATTGCGTTACTTTGCAAGGCACACCACGCGCAGAGGGAGCTAGACTGCCTTTTCCTTATGAGGCAGACCTGAAGTGAAAGGTACCGGGGGTGATGTCTCTTTCCCAGGCAGGCCTCAAGTGGAGGGAGCAGGACTAGCATTGCTTGCCAAAGCACCCCAAAGGGGAAAGACCCGCATGGCACAACTCAAGTACAGGGACTCATAATGATTACTATTTCGTAGGCACGCCTCCAATGGAAGGAGCCTGATTAGCGTTCCTTTGCAAGTCACGCTTTGAGCTGAGGGATCTAGACTGATGTACATTTTCTTGGCAGGCCTCAAGGGAATGCTACGGCTGTGGTTGCCTTTCCAAGGCAGGCCTCAAGTGGAGGAAGCAGGACTAGCGATGCTCGTGAAAGCACGCTAAATCAAGTGAAGTGAGTTGACATCCTGTTGCATTTTCATTGAAGGTACACCTCCAGGGCAGGGTGCAAGAGTGCCATTCCTTTACAAGACATGCACAATTTCAGTGGCAAAGGGTCCCTTTCAAGGAATGATGGGCATTTTCGGAAATCAGTCGATCTCCCAATAATTTTCCTTTGTATGATACAAAAGGAAACAAGGCTGAATGCAGAGGGCAGGCTGGAAAGGGCATTGGGGACAGTACACCCGAGTATCCTTCCTCTTGCCTTGTTTTGTACACACCTTACATTTTCGGTACGGTTGTGCCTTCGTGGCACTGGGAGGAACATAATCACCAAAGTGTCGCTCTTGCAATCTGGCCACATCTTCGATCTCTGGAAAGGAGGGAATTTGTACATGAACATTAGCCAGAGATTGAACAATTTCTAATTCAAAATCCAAAAAGGAGAGCTTGTTTTCTGGAGTAGCTGCACGGTACACCACATAAGCATTGTACGTTGCCATATGCACAATGTGTGTGGCTAACTTTTTGTACCAGAAACGCGACTTGCGTTCAGCGTGGTATGACTCAAGCACTTGGTCATTTTTGTCTACTCCACCCATGTACTTGTAATCCAGAATGCAATGGGGCTTCAACACTTGCTGAGTCTGCCTGCGCAGAGGAACAGCTGAAGTACTTTCATCATGAATAGTACTTAGCATGTACACATCCCTTTTGTCGCAGAATTTCACTGCTAACAATTCATCCTGCCGCAATGCCATACATTGTCCCTTGGCCAACTTCTTACACACAAGTTGTCTGGGGAAGCCTTTGCGGTTACTGCGGATTGTACCGCATGCCAGTGTGCCCACATTGAACAATTCCTTGAACAGTGGAATTCCGGTATAGAAATTGTCTACATATAATTGATGTCCCTTGTGGAGCCATGGTGTGAGAAGATCCCAAACAATCTTCTCACTTGTCCCTAAATGGGCTGGGCAGCCCGGAGGGTTTAGGGTAGAGTCTTTACCGGTGTAGACTCTCATGCTGCTGACATACCCAGTGGTACTTTCACACAACATGTACATTTTAATCCCATATTGTGATCTCTTTGCTAGGAATGTATTGCCTGAATACAAGGCGACCTTTGAACAACACCAACGATTCATCAATGGATATGTTCTGGCTAGGAACATACACCTCTGCAAATCGGTGAGTGAAGTGGTCCAGAAATGGCTTAAGTTTGAACAGCCTATCAAAGTTTGGGTCCGTTTTGGGTAATGCTGCTGAGTTGTCATTGAAGTGCAACATACGGTGCAGTGCTTGAAAGCGATTTCTGCTCATTGTAGCTGAAAAAAACGGGCAATAAAGTGGTGCTACAGTAGACCAGTATATTGCGACAGACGGCTTGTGTCCAATTCCCATGAGCAAAATGAGACCCCAAAACTGTCTCATTTCAACATCGTTTGTGGGTACCCATGCTTGTGCTCTGGAGTGGGGTTTTAGAGTAGGACCCCTAGACCTCATGAACTGCGCAGCGTATAAATTGGTTTGCTGGACCACATCTGCAATGAGCCCATCATCAACAAAAAGGTTGAAAAAATCAATAGGCTGAAACCCTTCTGTATTCACTGTGCACCCTGATATACCAGTGAAAGGGGGCACAACAGGCTGAGCCATTGCTGGAGGCACCCAGAGCGACTCTTGAGTCATGCCAGGAACTGCCACATTGCGTGGCCGTCTTGCACGTCCCCTCCCCCTTACAGGACCCCTGCGTGTGGGAAGTGTGCGAAAAGGTGGACGCTTTCCTCCTTCCTCTTCTTTATTTGATGATGACGATGATGAGTGGGAGGAGGGACTTTCTTCAATGGCCATCTCACTTCCCCAATCACTTCCCTCGTGCCCCTCAGAAGCACTATCTGTTTCAGAATGCATGTACACATCTGTGCCTTGCTCTGAGCCAGACTCCATCACTGCAGCTAATGCCTCCGCACCAGACATTGATCGCCGAGAAGCCATGAGTACCCTCGCTGTGGAACCCTTCACTGCCCAAAGACCAGATGAAGACTGAAACAAGAAGTATGTGTGCTTCTGAAAGTATGGAACGTAGCACAGTAAGTGGTATTCAGTGCCACAAACCTACTCCACACAAGTACACCAAAAGGTCCAGACTTTGCTCACAAACTGTAGCAGCCCTCTGCAATATGACGTACTCCCTGCACGCTACAATAAATGGAGTAGTACTTTGCAAACACTCACGTGAAATGCTAAGGACCAGCTGACTGCTTTCCTACAAGTGGGTAGACGGCTACAACACACCTGCACCTAAAAGAAAGAGAACAAAAAATCTATGGACAATGTACTATTCCGCTCAACTGTACAGAAATACAAGCGTGGGGACGAGGACTTCAGCCACACTACCTATTCAGAAACAGCCAACATGCTTTGCACCATGCCATCCTCCATGGGATGCTTGTGGATGGGAAATCGAGGTGAGAAGGAACCATGCAACGTATTACTGATGGGGTGAGTTGAAAAGCCATAGGCAATGAAGAAGCAGAAAGGGAAGATAAATGAAGTACACGACTGGCCCTTCGGGGCAACTGCTGGCACACTTTTGACAAAAACACCTGCTCATTCATATAGGGGTGTCTATTGTAAGGGGAAAACTCACAAGGACAAAATTATTGCAAGGCCAAGCAAATTGATGTAGGCTGAAGCAAGTAGTGATGGGTACCTAAGAAATAAGTAGCAGAAACATACTGAATGCTTTGACATGCCATGAATGCAAACAATTGCTAGAAAGTGGAAGTCTCACTGCCAACATACTTACTACCATTTCTATTCACTTTTCACATCTTCCAGTGTGTCCATCAGTCACTGGGCAACCCCCCCCCCCTAAAATAGCGTCTGGGCAAAATCCATTGTTTCCAATGAACAGCTCCATGCCTGTTTTGGAAAGGTGCACCCCATCTCTGTGAAACATCACAGCACCTTTGATATTGCCATGGTGAATGGTCCGTATTCTGGTGTTGCCCTCTGTCAGTCTAGTGAACTCGCCATTCATTTTCCACACCGAGCGGTTGATGGCCCTTCTATTCCCTTGAGTTCTCCAATCCATCCTGGGAATCATCTGGGACCAGGCCACCACAGTGTTTGGAAACCTCTGTGCAATCCATTCAAGGTCTGCCATGAGCTGCTCCCGTACCTCCTTCCGTCCCACAGACGCAAAATCATTTCCTCCCAGGTGAACCACTATAAGGTCGGGGGGGGGGGGCCTTTCCTTTTGCTTGGGCAGCGATGATGGCTCCTCAGAGCTGGTGAAGGCGCATCCCCCCCACCCCAAACCAATGCACTGCAAGGCCATCCCTTCCAGACCCAGATGTAGGTGGCCCTCGGAAAAGTCGTGCAGCCCTTTGGATATAAGAGTGGCCGAAAATCCACACAACCCTCATCCTCACTAGGAAATGGAAACAGGAAAACCCCCATGATTATGGCTACACATACATTTTACCACATTACACAACAATTGCACCAATACATGACTCTTGTAACAATCCCAGACACACACTTCACCCATTCGGAAACCACCTCTCATTTGAGATAACAGTAGGTCGAAACATAATTGCCACATTATTTTCAGGGGAAGGAGGTGAAGAAGATAGTATGTCACCTTGTGCCAATAACACATTTGTGCTGGCGCAATTGTAATCAGTAAAAGTTGTCTGCTCCTGTGGCCCACCGCCTGCCCAGCACGGTGGTAAGGTGACTTGCACATGCTACATCGTTACAATTTGGCAGGGTGACTAGTCTCACAGAGGATATGAAGTCCACAGGAAGTGTGCTTTGTACGCTCTCTGAATATAGGTACCCTGACAGAATGTGCCACATTTATCACAAATGGGTGCACCTTCAGACACTTTCAATGTGAGTGTTTCGGCCATAGCTCCAGGACCACTAGTGACCTTGGGGGCACTTCACTACCAAGGAAGGGAGGTGGCCAAGGTCACACCCATCGCCCACCACTACCCTACATAGCTTCCTGGTCAGCACTACAGCTTTCCTCTCCTGGAAGGGATTGGACCCTGCCAGGGCACCCTGCACCCACTGCTGAATTTGGAGGACAAAATATCCACCTGGGGGACGGACGCCCAAGGCCAATGATACCCCCCTCTCTAGCTACCCTGCGTTAGTTTTTCCCCCTGCAAAAGGATGGGGACCCTGACAGGGCACACTGGGACCACTGCTGGAATTGGACCATAGAAATGGTGAACTTTGCAGTGAAAGGAATGAGCTCTGTAACAAGTGTGCATAGCATGCTCCGAAAAAATGACCATCTATATAACTACTGGAAAAACTTTTTTTAAATTTGCTGCTACTTATGTCGGCCAAACCTTTCCTTCTGCAAAGCAGCTACCTTACTCAATGCAAGGCACACCCATCACTGGCCCCCGACCCTCCCCACTACCCTTTCCCACCCTTATCACTGACAATGCAGCCACAATTCCTTCCACCGCAGTAACCCTCCACCCCCACATTACCAAGTAATAAATGTTGTACTTACATAAGTCAGCAATAGCTTTTCAGTAGCCGCAACTGCAAAGGAAACATAAAAGAATTAAAATCAATGCTTTGCCTACCAATTACACATCCAAACTGTCTGGCAACTATCTGTACATTTTTCACTTCCTTCCACCAGTTCCATGACACTTCTCAGTCATCTACCACTACGGAAGGCTAGACTGCACACGGATTGGAAATGGAAATAAGACAAGTGGGCATATGGCATCCTGCAGAAAAAAATAAAAATAAATAAATCCCGGAAATCTGGCACCAAACCATCACTGTTTGGAAACATCTGTGCTATCCATTCCAGTTCCTCCATTAGCAGCTCATGTATCCCTTCCCCTCCCACAGACGCTAAATCTTTTCCTCCCAGGTGCACCACTGTAGGGTGTGGGGGTTGCATCTCCTTTTGCATGGACATCGCTGATGGCTCCACTGAGCTGGTGAAAGCACTTCCCCCTAACCCCAAACCAATGCACTAGGAGGGCATCCCTTTGAGAGCCAGATGTGGTTGGCCCTCGGAAAATCGTGCAGCCCTTTGGGTGAAAGAGTAGGCAATTATCTACACAACCCTCATCGTCACTATGATATGGAAACAAGTGAACCCCCATGAATATGCCTATACATACAGTTTACCAACTAGCTGAATGATTGTGTGAACACATGGCTCTTGTAACAATCCCAGACACACACTTCACCCATTCGGACATGCACCTCTCATGTGAATTTACAGTAGGTCATTATGTAATTGGCACTTGTGTTTTAGGGGAAGGAGGTGGGAAAGAGGTGAAGAAGACAGTATGTCACCTTGTGCCAATAACACAGTTGTGCTGGGGCAATTGTAATCAGTAAAGGTTGTCTGCTCCTGTGGCCCACCGCCTGCACTGCACAGTGGTAAGGTGACTTCCACACGCTACACCATTACACTTTGGCAGAGTGACTAGTCTGACAGAGGATATGACCTGTGTAACCTCTCCGTGTGTAGTTACTCTGACAGAATGTGCGCCATTCATTACACATGCATGCAAATTTGGACACTTTGATTGTGAGAAATTGGGGCGCAGCTCCTAAAGTACTGGTGAACTTGGGGCCATTTGACTACCAAGGCAGAGAGGCAGCCAAGGTCACACACATCAACCACCACCACACTACATCTCTGCCTGGCCAGCACTGCAGCTTTCCCCTCTAGGACGGGATGGGGACCGTGCCGGGGCACCCTGCACCCACTGCTGCTTTTGAGGGACAAAATATCCATCTGGGAGATGGACGCCCAAGGCCAATGACTTCACCCCCCACCCCTCCTGCCCCTCTAGCTACCCTGCGTTACAGCTTTTCCCCCTGCAAAAGGATGGGGAGCCTGGCGGGGCTCACTGGGACGACTGCTGGAAAAGGACCACAAAAATGGTGATCATTGCAGTAAAAGTAGTGTTCTCTGTATCAAGTACACGTACCATGCTCAGAACAAAATGACCATCTGCATTACTACCGGCAACATTTTTGAAAAGGAGCTGCTACTTATGTCGGCCAATTTTTCCTTCTGCAAAGCAGCCACCTTCCTCAATGCAAGGCACTCCCATCACTGGCCCCCGAACCGCCCTACTCCCCTTTCTCACCCATACCACTGACACTGCAGCCACAGTTTCTCCCACCACAGTAACCCTCCACCCGCACATTACCAAGTAATATATGTGGTACTTACATAAGTCAGCATAAGCTTTTCAGTAGCCGCAACTGCAACAGAAACGTAAAAGAATTACATTCAGTGCTTTGCCTACCAATAACACATCCAAACTGTCTGGCAGATATCTGTCCATTTTTCAGCTCCTTCCACCACATACATGAAACTTCTCAGTCATCTACCTCCACAGAAGGCTGGACTGCACAGTGATAGCAAACTGGCCTAAGACCAATGGGTGTATGGCAACCCCCAGCACACAAAAAAACATTGCACAGATGGCTAAGTGGCAAACTTCCCTCCCAGGGAAACAGCACTGTTCAGCTGCACTGGGGGGCGTTTTGTCCGCAACCCGGCCAAGTGCGTTCCTGGCCACCCCAATACCTCCCCAGAGCACCCACTTCCTTCACAATAGAACACTACAGGCCCTGTTCACCCCCATCCCAATAGCAATGTGCCCTCCACCCCCTATAAAATGTTGGAATAAGCAAAATTTCATACGTACATAACAAGGGAGAAGCTTGAACTGCTCAAGACCTGTAAAGGGAAGAACAAAACATATATTATCTGTGTCAGCCCACCCAAATACCAGACCACCCATATTGGCCCCCACTGTTGCATTGACCTGTACGTTTTGGGCACCCCGGCGCCGGACTGGCACACCAATGTGCCCCTCTACGCCAAGGCAGGTATAGTAAACGAAGAACCCAATTCAAAATGGCAGGCTGCCCTTTTGTGGGGGCGGAGGGGCCCCCTACACCGCTGTGGAATTTGCTAACGTGAGGGGGTTGCACCTCTCCATCACCACACCAATTTGAGGGGCGGCCCATCTCATGTAGCCCTCCCAAGGGGCAGATAAGGGGGGAGGCTGTCCTGCACTCCTCCCTGGGCTCAGGCGTCCGTTCCTAGGAGCAGATATCTGGTCCCAGGGAGGGCTGCATGACATGGCACCCACTCCATTGTGGGCAGGGGGGGGGGGTTAACGCCCCATTCCTTTAGAAACTTTCCCAACCCTTTGGGGTGCCCCACCGCCCCCCCTAAAAAACCTTCCAACAATTTCACTTTTTTCCTTTGGTAACCCAACTCCCCTTTGTGCACAGGGGCACATTGGTTTGCCAATCTGGCACCGGAGTGCCCAAACCTTACTGCCCCATCTATTGGGGGTCCTGCCCCACCTTTTGGGGAGCCCCCCCACCCCACCCCCAATGGCTGGGGGACACACCTCATGCAGGCCTCCCTGGGCCTCCTCCAAACGGCTGGGTGAGGTACACCCCACCTCCATTTGGGGTGAGGGGGGAGAGGGCCACCCCAAAAGGTGGGGCAGGACCCCCAATAGATGGGGCAGTAGGGTTTGGGCACCCTGGGGGCAGATAGCCACACTAATGTGGCCATCTGCACCAAGCAAAGTTGGGTAAACAAAACTCAAAATACAAATTCACAGGCTGCTTTTTAGGGGGGGCTGAGGGCCACCCTAAATTGGCAGCTAATGATGTACCGCAACGGGGGGTGGCCCTCAACCCCCCCGACCCCAAATGGAGGGCCCCACCTCATGCAACCCACCCTGGGGGCAGATAGGGGGGGCCCACCTCATGCATCCCTCCCTGGGGTCAGATGCCCCTTCCTAGGAGCAGATATCTGCCCCCAGGGAGGGTTACAAGGGGTGTCCCTTTCTACTTCGGTGGGGGGGGGCATCCCCCCCCCCTTTCATTCAATAAAAAATCCATGGTGGCTAGTGGCCCCTCACCCCCACCCGTTCCCCCACCCCCTTTCCACATACTTTCAATTTTTTTTTTTTCATTCCCCTGGGGCAGATGGTCAGCCCTCTGCCCCAGAGTTCTCATGCATGTGCCCCCATGCTTTGGGGGCCGGGAGGGGGGAGAGGGCTGCTTACTTGAGGCAGCCCCCTCCCCCCCTCACAAACTGATCCATGGTGGTCTAGTGGGTTGCTGGTCACGGATCGAGCGCTCTGCGCCGATCCGTGACCAGCAATGCCTCATATATGTGGTGTCCTTGGAAAGGGGGGAACCCCCCCTTTCCAAGGACACCATTTTTTACAAAATCCCTGGTGGTCTAGTGGGCCCCAGGGCCCCAAACCACCTCCCTCCATCCCTCGATTTTTATTTTTTTTTATTTCACCCCTGGGGGCAGTGATCATCTGCCCCCAGGGGTCTCTGCCGCTGTGGCCCCATGCCTTGGGGCCACGGGGGAGGGGGGAGCTTACCTAGTAAGCAGCCCCCTCCTCCCCCTGCGTCACAAACGGATCTGTATTGATCCGGTGGCATTGCTGCCCACGGATCGCGCGCCCTGCGCGCGATCCGCGGGCCGCAATGCCACACAATGGGTATCGTTGGAAAGGGGAGAATCTCCCCTTTCCAACGATACCCGCCTCGATCTCCGGCTTGAAATACAGCCGGAGATCGAGGCGGACAAAGAAGGTCTCTTACCTTCTCTCTTCCCCGCAGCAGCCGAAAATGTCTGCTGCGGGGAATTTACTTTCAGTTTCACGCCGACGTGCGTTACGCACGCCGACGTGACACTGAAGGTAATCCAGCCCCCTCGCAGTGAGGGAGGACCTCCCCCTCACATAGCCCGGGGGTTGGATTACAGTTTTGAGCGATCAAAACAAGGTGCCGAAAAGGACGAGCTATCCCGTCCTTGGCACTGCGTGTGCACTGTCAAGGACGAGATACCTCGCCCTTGGCACTTAAAGGGTTAATTGACCAATGCTTGCCGTTAATGTCTTCGAATTCAGTAGTTTGCTCATATGCATATTTACATTGTGGGCAAGTACCACATTTTCTGAAACCAAATTCTTTTTTATTTAGCCATGTACCTCGACTGTCCCTTGCTGCGTCCGGCAGAAGGGATGGACTGAGAATAGACTTAAGTGTACTGGCTCTTTTATACGTTAAACGTGGATGATCACCCACGAAATCACTAATGTGATCATCCAGTTTCAGCAGGTACCAATGTCTTTTCAGTATTTTCTGAATTCTCTGGTGATCAGAACAGTATTGAGTGATGAAACGTATTGCCCTGCTTGAATCTGGATTGACCTTGGGTCGGCATCCCAACGTGTCTTGTTGATTCATCAGTCTGGTTTTCTTGTATGCCGTTCTTATGGATTTCTCCGAATAACCTCTTTTTCTGAAACGTTGACGTAGTAGGGTACACTTCTTCAAATTTGATTTCATGTTGACAATTGCATCTTGCTCTAATATATTCGCCCAATGGTATATTGGGCCACAATGTAAATATGCATATGAGCAAACTACTGAATTCTAAGACATTAACGGCAAGCATTGGTCAATTGAACAAGGGATAAATTGTAAGACTAAATTTGTTTACAGTATTGTTTGTGCATGCAAGAAATTTTATATAGGGAGCACGAAGAGAGACTTGAGAATCAGAATACGTGAGCATCTGGCGAAAATTGGTAGCCAGGACCCATCGATCCCACTAGCCGATCATTGGCAGCAGGTGCATCAACTGCATAACAAATCCGAGATCACATTTATTGGTCTACAACAAGTGACTCTGAACAAAAGGGGTGGGGATGGGTTAAAAGCTCTAAGACAAGCTGAAGCACGAGCTATCTGTTATTTCAATACGACTGTCACAGGTCTCAACAGTGACAGTGAAATGGCGTCATTCTTGTAGTGTTAGCTCATTTTAACATAGTCCTGACAGTACCTGTAGTACCGCTCAGCTTTAGAGAGGTTTTTCGTTTGTCGAAGTGCAACATAATAGGTGCAATTAGTAGTAGTCTCATTGTAATGTATTTCCACTCAGATATTACCCAAGGATACTTGCTAGTCTCATGACATGTTATTATTGGGTGAGAGCACGTATTAAGACTTTAATACAACGGGAATTATATGTACTTACACATAAAAATTTCTCCTGGAAAGCTAATTTTGGTTAAACTTGATCGTTAAAGCAGAATCTTGAAGAGACTTGAAAGGTATTAAGGCATTTTCTATGGGCGTTAGAACCATTTAGCAATGGCGGCCTAAAAACACACAATGGCAGTCATAATTGCTCGAATCACGGCAGACGTTTCGCAACGTGCCGTCGGACACGGAGCACCATGGCGACACTTCACACGTTGCCATGGCTACTTTGTACAACTTAGTTATCAAAATGGTGGACGCAGACGGCGCTGTATCTCTGCCAACGCGTGTTATTTTTCAGTCCGTAGGAAAACATTTTCAGTCCGTAGGAATCGGGTAAGCGTGAGCAACTCTCGATGGACCACTTGCATCCAACGGTCTAGGTAGAGCGTAGTATGGTAATGTTAGTTTTTATTAACACGTAATCCAACATGGTTTTAGGATTTGATGTGTGATTTGACACATTAGCTTGGTGTTGGGGTTTCTTCTTAACCTAACGCATTTGATGAGGGATTTCAGTTATAGTGCATGGACACTTTTGGAATAAGAAACAAGTGGAATTGCAATGCTTAGTACGTATGTCACAGAGGAGAGAGGTTAACTACTTCCACTTTAAGAATTAGTGCCCAGCCGATATCCATATCACCAGAGATCTGATCCTATATTAACTTGATTTCAAACTTCCTATTGGGGATTATACCCAGTTATTACTGCAGGGACAACAGTCCTATGGATATATTACTAGACATTAAGGGTAAGCATACTTGCTCGAAATATCATTGGGATAATATGTCGGTCAGTTGACCGTTATGGACCAATTACCCTTGAACCAAGTTATTGATTGTTTTCAATTTTCCTTCCCTTTGCTCTGTCTTTTTTATATCTTTGATTTTGGAATAATGTGCATACGTAATGTGATTTTCTCCACACCCTTGAATCCTCCCTCTCACCAATCCTTGTTTTTCTGTCATCTTATAATTTTATTTTTACTTTTATTGTGATGGATACACGCGTATTGCGGCAGGATGGAATAATGCCTGTGCAATATGATTTCATAATTGGTTTTGTACTGATATTGTGTTTGTATTGAAATCATACATAATTTTGCTAAACTATAACACACTTCTGATGTTTTGCTGTGAAATTATATGTAGCCCAGATTTGAAAAAGGCTCAGCAGAGCCGAAACATGTTATCGTTTATGGGCTTTTGCTCAAGAAGTGTGAATATGTGACATAATTAAACATACACACATTTTTGATGGTGCCGAGTCCTGGAGTCTCTTCTATTTTACACTGTTTATGGTGACGGTTAGGCTTTATTACCGTCCGGATCCAGTGACCTTTGACATCTGTAATCTCATCCTATGCTTGAAGACACAGCATTATATGGCCAATCCAAAATACTGATATTTATGTAAGGGATTGTGAGGTGTCGCCCTACAGAGCAACTTTTTCCAAAGCCATTTTCTTCCATTACCAAACATACCCTCTACGTGTGATTTCTCCTCTACATTTCATAATGCTACGATTTGGCACAAAAAGGAAGTACTTGCAGACTTTAATGCTCATGGTACCAGAGGACTAGTAGCTACTTGCAGAGGAGTGTACTTGTGTTGACATCTGTCAAGTGGCTATGTGGGCTTCTTTGCACGGGTTCGCAAATCATTATTGCGTGGATTCCTTGTCCGCTCAGGCAGCGTGATTGTCATTCAATGCTTCCCTCACATAGAATGCTTGTAACCTATTACAGTTCGCTCCACTGGTGGCTCAGTGTTTCCATAGCCATACTTGCACTGGAAGTTATTTATTAGATGAGTAACATTTGGGAAGGAAGTTCATCCATTAGAAAGAACATTATTGAAGATAAGTAATTTGCCCTTTGACCTATGCCCCCTCCCATTTCTTTGCTGAAGGGACTGATCTACTATACCTGCTAAAACTGGCCACGTGGATCTCACCCGCTGGACAAACTGCTCTCTTTTATCCATTTCCCAAAGTGCGAAATTCCAAGTGTAGAGTATATTGAGGTGTATGATATTGATCCTAGGTCAGCTATGTAGTAGCTATCTGTTATTTGAGTTAAATGTGTAAGAGTGATCCCTGAATAAGAGTTGAACTTTGCATGTTATTTGTAATGCTTTTGGATCATTTGCACTATATGTCTAGGCTAAAGATCCCTTTTTCTGCTTCCACATATAGGAGGATGTCACAGGTAATTCTCTAAATGTGTTACTAAGGGACAACAGAACAAGCCCAGACGAAGAGCTTACAGTGTCCTGTCTCAGCCTCTCAGGTAATGGGGTTTAAGAGTGTGTGCTTGAAACTAACTGCTAGGAGTGGAATTAATTCACCAAATCAGAATGCTTTGAGGTGTTCTATCTTTGAAGTGGCATGTTCATGTTGGCTGCGTTAAAATGCAGAAAATTGGGGTACATCCCGTTTAGTACTTTTAAGACCCCAGATAGATGAGATCAAAGTTAATCTCCAACACAGTATGTTCTTTTCAACATTTGATATCAGAACAGCTATAATAAGGGCTGCAAACACTGAACAGGGAGCTCTGTCCTTGATCAGTGAGAAAAGAGTTAATCAACTTAGCCTTGGGTGACATCAGACTCTAGAGAATTTAGCCCAAGTGTAATGATGGATACAAGAGCAGAATACAGCCTCTTGGTGGTGTGATCTAGTGACAGATTACTTAACACAAACAATATAGTTCAAACTCTTTATTAGACCAGTAAGGCTTGGAAACCATTTTTCTGGATGAGACTAGGCTCTGGCTGTGCCGTGAATTAGATATTATTCTCTCCCAGGGATGTAGTGCCCAGCAGCTACTTGACAACTCAATCCCAAGCTTATAGTGCCCCTGTCCCTCGCAAGGGGATTTGGGACAAAGTACCCTGTTTGCTCTGCCAGGTTGATCCTGACTCCTATGGAGATAGTACCCTGATCAATCTGCTAGATGATTCATGCCTCCTAGGCAAATGGTACCCTCTTTGCACTGCCAGGTAGTTCTGGCCCTCTGGGGATGTAGTAACCTTGCTCTAGCAGGTGCTTTGGGCCTCCTAGGGATATAGCCCCTTGTTCTCTCTGCCTAGTGATGCAGGCCTTTTATCGATGTATAGTGTCATGCTTGGTATGGATGGAAGACCAGGCACTTCTAGGGGTATAGCAGTTTGTGCCTTGCTTTCTATCTAACTGCTTTCCAAGACCCAACCTTGCTTCTGCTCTCCATCTACCTCCACCTCCAACAACCATCTGAGGCAGTAGGCCGCCTTTTTAAAGTCACCTGTTATTTTCTTAAGTAGGTGCCTTTGGTTTTGTGGGGGAGAGCTTTTCAAAAGGCGAACAACCATCTTGGAGTCTGGCAGAAATGGCTACAGGTCTTTGCACTCATTGCCACCCACTTTGATGCTTTTTCATACTCCTGTGCGGTGGTCCGGCATCTCAACTCCTGATGTGCTCCAACAATGCCCTGCTTACTCTCCATTGCAGGTATCGTCAGTGATTTGTGAACCCTAGTTGCATGCTTCCTCTTTTCGGATCCCTGGCCATGGCTCTGTACTATCGAGGAATAAGGATTTGATGTATCCTGTTGTGCTCATCAAGTGCAAACCCTTCCTCAGGAGCCCCATCCATGCAGCGTACATCTCCACCCCGTGGTGGACACTCACAGGGTTTGATGTATCCTGTTGTGCTCATCAAGTGCAAACTCTTCCTCAGGAGCCCCATCCATGCAGCGTACATCTCCACCCCGGGGTGGACCCTCACAGGCAAATAGAGGTGTTGTCCTGTTATGCAGGGGTGTTGGAGGGTAAAGTAATTTTATTTGGTGTGTGAACTAAGGAGATTGAGGGTCAACTGAGTACCCCATTGGAGCTCGGGAAATGTATAGATACATCAGGGGACTAATTTATTTTCTATACAGGATCCTCTCCCAGTCTTTCATCCCCACTAGCTCCTCTACTTCGTCCAAGTAGGGCAACAAGAATACAGTTTTTAACCCAGTCATAATAGCAGAATTAGGTGACATTTACATTCTTGGATGATTAAATTCAGCAAAGGTTAACATTCATGCACTCTGTTGAGCCAGTTGCATCATGTAGCAGAGTAGAGTTTCGCCTTACAGTAAAGAACAATTTTAGAATACAGAGCTGAAATTATAGTTGCAGGCAAACCTCTTTAAGCATAGGAGATAATAGAGTGGCAGTCACTTCCATGGTGAGCATTCAGTTGTAGTGTGACCAGCACACGCAGGAAACGAAGACCAGGAATCAGTCAGAATGAAGTATATACCCAGAATGTTGAGATGACAGTCCAACCTTGTATTAACAAATCATTTTTGCTTGCTAGATCACTTAAGGCCAGATGATCAGATCTAATGTGGAAATGGACTTGCTTCCCCTTGATCAGTCTTATACAGTTGGTTTGGACATTACTGCATTTTTCTACAACATGTCATAGCTCGTGTGACTCTGAGATCTTATCTGCAGGCATTCACAAACTACCTGTGCTTAATATTTTGTTGGTCACTTATAATATCCAGCATATTACCCTCGTTTGATCCTGTAGAACATCCTCCAACAAATCAATCTTCTCTGATCAAAGCTTGGACTTCTGAACATTTTGTTCTGTAAGCCTGACAGATGGCAGCTTGGATGTCATGTACGGTGTACACCAGGGAAGGGTAGGTCTGTCAAATTCTGTAGGTATATTTTGGAAACCGTACTGGCATTGAGGGAAAGGCACTTCTGTCCAAATAATTGGACATTAATTGGATCTGATCTCAATGAATGATATGGTACTGCAAAGCTACCAATGTTTTTGTACAAGGATTAAATCTACTTTTAAGCACCCCTGTGTATAAACAGTGTACTAGCCACGTTTAATGCGTAAAAACAGGCACATACCATTCTCCCAACAAAAGAAATAGGGAATTAAAATTCTCCAATCATGCTCCTGTCCCCTCTTTCCTCCATACAGATGGGAGTCCATCTCAGGGGGATGGGACTGGAGCCATCTTTATAATGCAAAGGTAATTTCCCATGTACGTTGTTAGGCAGAAACCTGTGCAGTTCCCTTAGGGACCACTGCAAGAGATTTAAGACTACAGGTGTTTGGCAGTAAACCCACTTGGTAGCAGTCTGTACCACACAGATTCACTTGGTAGCTGTGGCCGAGCAGTCAGACTTCCCTCAAGAAGAGTTAGGCAGTATGCAGAGTATACACAATAGGTACAGTGACACAGTAGCACAAACAAACACTGACCAGAGCTTTGGTGTAAAAGTATATAATTATTTATTTAAAAACACACTTGTGATTTACACTAGCAAAAACGAGGTAAGTAAATTCAACACAGTCACCATCATATATATACAACCCTATTCACTTATTAGACAAGTCTTAGTGAGAAACACCACTTATTTGCAGACAGAGGTGAGCGTTTAACATAAGATGACACTTTAATAAGTTGTAAAGAAAGGGAGGGGAAAAGGCAGAGTTAAAGAAGCACACAAATTTCAATACTTCTTCAAAGAACCACAGTAAGGCAGGATAGGCAGAGTTCTACTGGAGAGCAAGGAAGTCAATTCCAAGGCCCACTCTTGGAGAGAGCAAGCAGAAGGGGTCCAGGTTCACCAGGGGGTTATGCCCAAAGAGTCTTTGTAGATAGTTCGCACAAAAAGGATGAAATTAAAGTCAGGAAACGTTAGCTAGGTTGCCCCAGGCCAGCCCAGGTTAGAAAGTCGAGGCTTTACTGTCACCCCGAACAATCTGTCGCAAGGGAAGCCAGGCGGGACACAGTACCTTAAGTGTGAAGGAAGCTCCAGCGGGGGCAGTTGTTCCTGTCAGCAGGTGCAAGTCAGTGTTTCGTCCCGAGGAAGAGGTATCGCCGTGGAGGAAAGATGAAGGTCATTGCACTGCCAGGGAAGAAACCAGCCGCGGAGTTCTCCGGTTAAAAGGCACTACCCTTCTCTTCGCGGTAGTGGTAAACCGTGGTATTCCGGTTGCCGGGGTGCTTGGCATGGGCAAGGCGGCCACGAGATGTTCCAGGAAGGTGAAAAGAAGGTAAAACTGGTTATCCCCACCAGTCAAAGGAAGACTCTCCGGACTGGAGATCTCCTCTGTCGTCGGGAAAAGTGGTGAGACGGTTCAGCAGGGCTCCACCGGTGGTGTCGTCGTTGCAGGTCGGCTCAGCTTCTCCCTCCTCGGATTCTTAGGTCCTGTGGCGACTTGTGAAGTTCCAGTCCCCAAAGCCCTGCTTTTATGCAGCACACCCCCATTCACTCAGCCTAGCTGTCAATCAAACATGCCAAGTGGTGAGCCGACCGGCTCACCACTTGGGCCAATCACACAAGAGTGCGACTTGAGTTACCAAGGTAACTCAGTCCAGGGTGCCTAAACCCCCTCCCACACCCCCTGTGGTACCCAGAGCGGCACCACTTTTGGAGGCTTCTGTGGAGAAGCCCGCCAAAAAGTGAAACAAAGGGCTCGACTTGGGTTGGAGTCACAGAAGAGAACACAAACGCCATTTTAGATTTGAGTTCTGGCAAAAAATATCAACCGGTGAATTAATATTAAATAAATAAACTGGCGGTATGTTCGAGGCTATAAGAATTAAATAATTAAAGTTGGTAGCCTTGAACAATGGGAAAATCCCATAGAGATATATTTGCGGTCGAATATAAAAAGTAGTATCCACTGCCACCAGCCAAAACTCGATCAGGGGGGACGGAGACGTGCCCCCTCGAACAACAGACCCCGGGGCAATCGAATTGCCCCGACCAGTACGTCCACAATATGATGGTTTGTACTGGTTTCTGTTCATAATTTGGGACTAGTAAAGCCAATGGTGAATTTACATGCCCTTCCCAGGGTATGGAGTCTATGTTGGGGGGTCGCTACGACACCCCTGGGTTACGGCACGGAGGGTGCTGTGTAACCCACATAAAAAAAAAACACATGAGACCTGATGGAGTAAAAGACCCCATATCCCATAAAACACATGGGCCCTCATTACGACCCTGGCGGAATCCGCGGTGCTAAATGCACCGCGGAGCATGGCGGAAAGCCGCCGATAGCGCCATGGGGGTTGGCGGATTTACCACCCCATGCTGACCTTGGCGGAGCGGTAAATCCCCAATCCCCATTTTACCCTTCCCCATTCCCATTCTTGCCCCATAGGGTATAATGGGAGTGGGGAAGGTGTTAATTACGCCGCCGTAAAGTACGGCGGCGTAATTAACAACGAGGTCCCTTAGCGCCATGGTTTTCTCCGCCCGGTAAAACCAGGCGGAGAAAACCTCCATGGCGCTAAGGGAACTCGTAGTACGGCGGACGGGTCCGCCGCGATTAGCGCTGGCGGAAACCCACTCCGCCAGGGTCCTAATGAGGCCCATGGAAAGTTAAAGGAACACCTCAAATCATGCCTAGGAATGGGAGCAAAAGAATCTCACTCTTAGCAAGACAGAAAAAAAATAAACCCCAAAAATCCAGCAAAGCTGCTGGGGGACTCACTAGGCTTGGGAAATTAGCCTTACAGAGAATTCTCCCTAACATACGTTTAAAGCAATCTGAGGCATGCTCACCCATGCTGACTCGGCACACCAGCCTTGGCCATCAGTCCTTTTTACCACTCTGACAGGACTGGCTGCCTTGGACCTGCCGCATTGTGTTAGCTTTTCTAACTTTTTACATTCAAGTGCCAATTCATCTCCCCATCACTGCCATACAGCCAACATATGCCGCATATCACTGGTTTTAGCTCCTGCACCTCCTGCCTGAGGAGATTTACTATGTCAAGACACCTATCGGTAAAGCCTGAGGTCTCCAGGGAACCACTCGCGTGGGATACCTGCCTATCCTGTGGTGCAATATGTTCTCAAGTGGAAGGACCTTTTTGGCAGATCTCCACCTTTACTTGACAGAGTAGTTTTTTTGACTCCAGCTCTGAAGAGGTTTCCACGCTCTTGTCATGAGTGCTTTTTTTCCCAGGCACTCTGCCTTGTTGACTCCGTTCCAGGGACCCACTGTTGGTAGGAGTCTCTTTGTATCCTCTAAGGCCTACCAAGGTGGACTGAGGTAGTCCAGGCTCTTAGAGGCCTTCTGTCCAATTGCTCATCTATGCCTAGCACCGGAATACGGTCCGAGGGGGCACGAGTAACATTGACCCCCATCCCTGAGGGTATGGACATATCTTCTAGGATCATTACCACTGAAGTACAAAATGGCTGGTACAGAGAAGGTGGCATCCAAGGAGTACACCAGGTCCTCAAGGGAGGCTGCGTCAAAGGAGCACCCCATGACAAAGGAAAGGAAACCTTCAGGGCAGATCTATGAAGCTTGTCCAGGATCCCTCACAAACTCATCCCCAGGTGAGCTGGCTAACGGATACATCTTCAAGGAGCCCGATTCTCAGATGCCTCTACCGGCTATGGTCCCTTTGGTATCATTCCTTCCCTACCCGGACTGGCATGCATCAGACTGGCATGCATCAGACTGGCATACATCATACCCATCCTGATCTTCAGCCCCATTACCTTCAAAGGCTCTGCAGCATTAGCAACTTAATGGGTGCCTGCCTCTGCATTGTGGACTCTAACCATTCGATCTAAACTGACAACAGTGTTATGGACTCCTTCAGCATCTACCTAGTGCCCTTCTCGAGCTACTCAGGAAGATCAGTTCTAAGATATATTTCAAACCTTCAATAAATCCAAGACTATGGCCAACTATTTTAAGGGCCTTATTAGAAAACTCATTCCACTAGCTCTGTCACCTGCAATGTGGCCAACCAGACTCTGAGGCAGCTCCTCAGCCCATTCAATCCCTGTACACTGGTTTAGCTAATAAGGACTCATATCAATCAACTGTACAGGATCTGATTTCCCAAGATCTTCCAAAGCAGAACAAGGTCTACTTGGGTGAAGCAGAGGAAGATATCCCTTATTCTGCAAGGGCCTTTCCTGATAGGATGCTGAGCCTGTTGGCGTTCCTGGGATTTGCTACAGCTGAGGAGCTCCTGCAGGAGTCTGGAGTCAGTTGTGGCCTTAGAGGCTTCAAACAGATTCTGCCTTTCTATCTAGAACACTGTTCTAATCGAGGTGACCATATTATATCAGAAACCTCATTGCAGCCTACCAACAAGAAACTGGATGCTGGCTACAGGCATCAGCCTTCAGAAAATCTGTGCCTGTCCGCCCACCCTCAGCCACACTGCACAGTGGTGACTTCAGCGTCTGTATGTGCTAAGTCGGTACTACCTCTTCCTCCACTTCCGTTTTCAGTACAGAAGACAAGTAGTTTGAGGTCTATGGCCTCAATGTTTACTCAAATGCCCCTCTATATTTCAGACCAGCCACTGCAGACGCTCTTCTGGCAGCAGGCAATTGGAGGCTGTGGGGAAAGCTAGGTAACTTCCAGCCTTCCTTGCAGCTGACAAGCAGCAACCCTTTAAATCAGGCTGGGTTGAGGCCAAAGTCATAGCCCCGGACTTACTAGAGGTGACTGTCCACCACATAGACATCCCAAGCAGAGGCATGGCCGTCAGAGCCGACATGCATAGAGTTGCCTATATGCACTTTACTAAATTAGTGCATGAGGTGCAAGACCAGATTATGCATGTCCCTTTTGACAGTCAGGATCTCTTTCATTCTTCCACGGAGTTTATCACACGGAAGACTTCATGCAGACAACCAAATCACTATCAGTGCTAGCCAAACCTTGTCCAAAGCCCTTTGATCCATCTCCCTATTCCAGGGACTCATGGCAAAGAGTGTTTGGTTGGTTTCTTAACTTCAAAGACAGAATTTCCAGGAATCACCATCTCCCTCAAAACAAAGAATGGCAGGACCTCCTTAAAGGCTTTTTTGCAGGTTCTTCCTTCCTTCTCGGCTGTTGCAGATGCAAAAATACACTGGGGCTCATAGGTTTGGTGATATCTTGCCGGTAGATCTGCCGAGATACCACCCACCTATTACTTTTACCACCACTTGGTCCGGCTATATAACAGCCGGATTGCAAGTGGCGGTAGGCAGTGTTTGACCCCATTCATTGTAGTCCATAGGACTCCATGGGGGATTTTGGCCAATTACAGCAGCAGTAATTCCACCAAGATTTGGCAGCAAGTCTGCCGATTTACCTCCAGCTCTGTGCTGGATGTTAATCCTCTTACTTTCTGCCAAACCTATAGTTGGGCGGTGCCGTAATGCAGCAGTATATGGTAATGCTGTTGCATTTTGCCCGTACCACCCAACTTGTAATCAACCCAAGTAACTGGGTAATGCAGGTCCACTCAACACCAGTTGGCTGCAGACTCTCTTCATCTGGATAGCTGGTGCAGCCATTTTCGGGGACCCCTGGATCCTTCCGATCATGCTCAAGGGTAATCAACTCAACATTCCCTCATTTACTCCTTCCCCGGCCCTACGATTCAGCTGGGATGTACTCTGCTTTTAGAGGAAATTTGTCAATGTTTTCCTCATGAAAGAATAGAGCCAGTTACCCCAGACCACAGAGGTATAGGATTATATTTAAGACTCTTCACCTTCAAACTTCTTCTCGTCAACCAAATATTCAAGGTGACCACACAAACATAAATCTTGGGAGTTGTTCAAGACGACTGGTTCTGTGCTGTGAGCCACAAAGATGCTCATCTCCATGTCCTGATCTTGAAATCTTAGACTTTCCATTGGGAGACACCATTATCAAAACCAGAATGTGCCCTTTCGACTCAATGCAACACCTTAAGTCTTCACCAAGCTCATGAATACAGTAGTCTGCTATCTTGGTCTCGGGGGAACCCATGCATATCCCGATCTAGATAATGGGGCAGAGAGAGAAGGCTCCAAGAAGGAGGCACTGCTTGTTGGAACCCTGGTTCGACCTAGCATTTTCCATCAATTTCAAGAATTCCATTCTTGTACCCACTCAGAGTAACATTTATGGGGTTTGTATGGGACTCTAAACGCTGTGAAGATCTTTCTGTTGGGCCTATGCATCTCAGAAAAAGGGTTTGAGTTTGTACAATTTTAAGCAAACAAGCCATCTGTGCCTGTTGGTTCCAGAGGTTTATGGGCTTTATGGCAGCATGTCTTGTGCATCCCACTGACTCACTTGAAAATGGAACGCTCACATTTACATCTACCAGACTCAGTCCGCAGGCAAACAATCCGATTGTGTGCAGACTTCACATCGCAGGACCTGGCCTGGTGGACTAAACCTCAGAATCGGATCAAAGGGGTTCCCTTCCAGGAGCCTGTCCAAGAGGAGTGCATCATCATCATTATCTCAGACTCCCTGAAGTATCATGGTCTATGGTCAGTTCAGGAGAAGACCCAGCACATCGATATATTTGGAATGTCAAGCCATCTTCAATGCTCTATGGATATTTCTGCCAGTACTTCGAGGACAATCTGTTCTCCCACTGACATACAGTTCTGTATCAACCAGGACGGGGGCACCACAGCTCTTCCCCTTTGTCATCTGGAAATGTTGATCTGGAGTTGGGCTACTTCACAAGGGATCTCTTGCAAAGCAATCCATTTTTCAGACGTTTTCAACACTGAGGGCTATTCACCTCAACAGATTGTCATTCGAATCACGAGTGGGCGATCAAGGAGTCCACATCGCTCCACATTTTTCTTCATTGCAGCCAGATGACTGTGTATATCTCCCAATTGCAAATGTCGTCTCTTTGTCTGCTACTGCAGAATCACAGAATTAATTGGGAAACTCTGACAATTCAGTGTGACTTTGTTCCTCTAGGCATTCCCACTGGTTCTGCTCCTTTTCAGAGTCCTAACAAAGTTAACGAAAACCAAGAACGCCACTCATTCTGATAGTGCCCCTGCCCAGCCCGATTCTGGTTTTCCGGCATTTCATATAGTGGGGCAATTTTCCTGCTGGACTGTCACAACCTCCTTCAGCAACAGCAGGGCAATGTTCACCACTGCTGCCCTTGATTGATAAACTTAGCCACTTGGTTATTGAGGAATTGACCTTGGGACATCTCTGACTGAATGTCCTTCAGGCTGTGAGGAAGCAATCCACCCAATCGTATTGATGGGGTAAAGGGGTGAGATTTTGCCACTCCTCATTGGATAATCACACAACCCTTCTTTTGTGTGATCTTTTCGATTTTGGCTTAATTTGCCTTTTTGGGTAGACTTGCTTCCGTTTGGCATCCATCAGAGCTTATCAGAACACTGAAGAGTCTTTTTCTTCCTCCAATCCTATTGTTCATAGGCACTCTGAAGGTTCTTTTAAGGCTCTATCCTATGGTTAGGAGACCTCACCCTATACAGTACTTAAACATTGTTCTGTCGGTTCATATCTATAAAGCCCTTTGAGCCAATGGTATGCTCAGCATTGACATTCCTGTTTTGGATAGTTGCCTTCTTAGTGGCCCTCAGATAGGCTTGGAAGGATAGCGAAATACAAGCTTTTTCAGCCACTGCAGCTTAAGCTATTTTTCACAAAGATTAGGTTGTTTTGAGAACCCTCACAGCTTTTCCTCCTAAGGCGTTTTCTCCTTCCATATTAATGAGGTGGTCCTTCCAACCTTTTCTCCAAATCCTCCGTTCACTGTCTAGATGTTAGAAGAGCACTTACGTTTTACATGCGCTGAACCCAGCAGTTCAGGATGCCTTATTTTCCACTTTTGGAAGGTGGAACCTAAATTCCCTAACATCCAAGGCAATGTTTGCCAATTAGCTCATGGTTTGTATTAATCATTGTCACGCCTTACAGAAACATTCTCCCCCAAAAAGGGATTTAAGACCATGATGTCCGGACTGAAGCAACTGCTGTGGCCAACAGTACTCTCTTAAGGCCAGCTCCAGAGGTAATGGTAAATTTGAACAAGCAGTCCTATCTTCTGAGTTTTCAGTGATATGCCATCGCCCCTCAGTATGGAGGAAAAGGGATGGGACCCAGGAGTAAGAAACAGTTACTCACCATAGTGACTACTGTACTCTGTGTATACTCGCCTTTCCCCAATCTGGCCCTCGCTCCGTCCCCCATATCCGATGAGTGGACAAAGGACTGACCTGCAAAGCTGGTGGTCAGCGTCTGTGAGGGCGAGCACATTCTTGTGTGCCTCAAATTTAAATGGAAATGTAGCTGTGTGTTGCAAAAAAAGTCTCTGTTGCAGTTGGAGGAAAGGGGGACTAGGAGTACAGTAATCACTACGTTGAGTAACATTTTCTTAACATAACATTGGTAACAATGGACACATACGAGCCTGCCCGCCGCCTGCTTCTAACCAAGATGCTTTACAAATATGTTTGTATCAGTTGTTCCAGAAAAGAAGTGCCACATCAAGTAACTCCAATATTATGACTACTGGAGACAGGGGTGGAACAGGGAGAGAAAAAACATAAGAAGGGGAAGGGGTTAGTAGGCAGGGACAGCCAAATAATGATGCAATTTAAGACCATATCGAAAAGAGATATACAGGAGAAAGTGTATGGCTAGGTAAAATAGTGGTTGAAAGGTATTGGAGGAGAGATGCCAAACCATGAGATTGGTAGGTGTATGCTGTCTTAACTGAAGCATGCGATTTCTCAGGAGATTGTAGGAGCTAAGGAGAACCTCTCCAGGTGTGAATGAAATGGAGACAATCACGTTTTGTTGACTGCAATGATGTTTGACTTGGAGGCCCGGTATATTAAACCTTTGTACAGCTTTTTATATTTTTCAACAGAGGAAACAAATCAAAATATTACTGCCTGCACCGGGGAATGGAATTATGTGAATGAAAATATGTGGTCGGCTCCACAAGAGAAATTGATGAATTATTCATTTTATGCAAAATGTATGCCTACAGGAAGGATTTCAGTGCTGTTTTATATAGATTAGTGAGGAAATAAATGGTTTTTATATTAAGTTTTTTTACTCTACATTGTTTGCATACAAACTTAAAAAACAGACTTTCAAAATCAAATAAAACAAACTGATGCAGAAATAGAAATGCACAATGTGATGTCATAAATAACTATGTTCGATCTGACATTAGCCCCAATACCGTTTAACACCATTTGTAAGGCATAACCAGGCTTCCTCCTCTGAATCAAACCCACTTCTTCCGCACTACCTCACACCGTTGCTTGAGATGATGTCAATACCCCTCCTTGCCCCTATATCTACGCTTTATTCGTTTTCGTTAATAACATTTCTCTGTTGTCCTGGCTCTCCCTCCTTCCCAACTGGTTGGGAACGCCTGCATCCGCAGGTGGGCTGGAAAAGCTGGCTGAAAAAGATAGCTGTCACTTTAAGAGTTTTAGAAGGGGAAGGGCCTACGTCACACTTGCATCCCCCTGCACGCCTGGCCCACATCTTGCCCTCACATCACCATCTGTTCACACCCAGTTCCTGTTTTTCCGCCTACTGGACGGGTCGGAACGTTTTGCTGTGCTGCGACTCCCTTTTCAGTGCGTTACTTTGGCTGTCCATCCCTTTTTTCCTAGTGATTGGTTCTTTATTTTCTCCAGCATGGGGTCTGGCATGGATTCACATGCTCATGAATATTCCCCGTCGTCGGGCCGGGAATCCCCGGTATAGATAAAAATCAGTATCAGTTTTGTTTCTGATTTGTCTTTCTTAGCAGTAACCAATCACTGGTCTCTGGGTCATACTGCCCCCAGCCAATGACTGCCCTCTCCCTAAGCCCCGCCTCTGGCAGCCATCCTCAGATTTTTACCGCACGTTCAAGTGTTGGGAGTCCTCGTGCTGTAGCTCTCGAGCTTTTGCTGCGTTTTCGTGCTTTTTTTCAGGAGATTTTTCAAATTTTTCCGGTTAAATAGAGCCTCAAGCTCCACCGTTTCTACATCCGATCAACAGGGATCCGTTTCGGAGTTTTCTACGCCCCTGAAGGGTGAAGATTTCGTCGAGTTGCGCTTTTGGAGGATTCCAGAAGTTCCGAGGGAAGCTGTTCAGGACCTGCCCTGGATGCCAGCTTCAGAATGTTTTCAAGGAGGACGAGCATTCGTTATGCCTCTACTGTCGCCATGAGGACAAGACGCACACGGAGAAGGACTGCGCGTTTTGTGGGATCATGTCGGAGCGGACCATGAAGGATCACCACCTCCGTCTCGCCAACTGGCTGGAAGGGAAGAGCCCGTCAGGCGAGAAGAAGAAAAAGAAGCCGGAGCGGTCTTCTAAGTCCTGTGAGGGCGCCCCGGCGTCGGGGGCCCAACAAAAGGCTAAGCACCGCGAGTCTGCGGGCACCGGGAGCGCCGAACGGTCGGGCTCCTTGGCTGCCAGGCAGGGCGCATCCTCCCCGGCGCCATCAACCACGAGCCAACGCTCTGGCTCGGGTAAGAGGAAGTCCGAGAACCCGGCAAAGCTTCTGGAGAGGCCCTGGTCGATCTCGAAGATGCCGGCAGAGGGGAAGCGAGGCTTGGACCCTCCCCCCAAGGTGAAGGCCCCAGGCATCCAGAAGGTGACGATGGCCTTAATTCACCCTGTTAAGACCTCGATTGAGGATGTCGCCGCGGCCCTGGCTCAGCCTGTGGAGGCTACACCAGTGGAGGCGCCCTCAGGACCCAGAGTCTCCCTGCCACCGCAGAGGGAGTCGTCTTTCAGGCCCATTGAGAAGACCCCCACAAAGTCCTCGTTGGAAAAGGTGGGGGAGGGGCCGGTGGCCATCGTGGATACGGACATGACCTCTGAAGAAGAGCTCATCGAAGTCGTGGAAGAGGCCCAGCCCATCGGGAGGGATCCCGACTAGGGCGACGACGAGAGCGACGGGGTCGCCGACAAGGCTCCTCAAGAGCCCTTGCGCCCGTCGTTTCCGGCGCCTCAGGACACTTCGGCAGCCATTTTGTCAGCGATTCAGTCCTTCTGTTCGGAGATAAGGACAAGGTTGCCCCTCCCCCCGACGGAGGTACCTGAGCCAGACCCGACGGGGGAACCGGAGCCAGGTCCTTCGGAAAGTCCACCGCATAAGGACGATGACGCATCCTACGCCACCTCTCCCACCTCTGCGGTCTGCTCTGCCTTCCCTCCGGTCTACTACCCACGGGGATGATACAGGCACGGACACGGCTACGACAGGTACAGATGACGACGGAGGCGACGACTGGACGTTTCCCATGTCGCCCCCTGCTCGGGCGTCCCCGCCCGAAGAAATTTGATCCTTTCATGCCATGATTTCCAGGGCATCCGAGCTCTTCCAGCTATGCCCAGAAGAGAAGAAGGAAGGGTTCCTTTACCAATGGCGCGAGGCTAAAAGGAAGACGGTCTTCGCCGTACCGCTTCTTGATGACATCTGGGATGAGGGACTCGCCCTCCTCAAGAACCCTGCCACGGCGCCGGCAAAGAGGGACCAGTATGAGAAGTAGTACCGGGTCTCCGACGCTGCCCCCTTGTGCCTTCGGGCGTAACCTACCCCGGATTCGGTAGTCTCGGCGGCGGCAAAGAAGAAAGCTGGGGGGGCATCGGCCTCGACATCAACTTCCCTGCCGGACGGCGAGGGCAGGAAGCTGGACACGATGGGACAACGGATCATCTCATCCGCAGCTACGACTATCAAGGCGGCCAACGCCCTGGCTATTGTAGCCCGAGTAGTCGTTCAAAATCGCCCCTCTGTTGGACTTCCTTCCAGACGCCAAAAGGGCTGAGGCCCTTGAAATCCTACAGGAGGGTGAGATTGCTTCGGACCACGCCATCACGGTGGCAACGGACATCGCTGACACCGGTTTCCGTCAGTTGGGCAACAGCGTTTGCTTGAGACGACGAGGATGGCTCAAGGCCACGGATTTCCGCCAGGACGTACAAACAAAGGTTTTGGACATGCCCTTCGACGGGAACAACCTGTTTGGGAAGGCGGTTGATGAGTCCCTTCAGGCCATCAAGACAGACACAGAGACTGCCCGGGCACTGGGAGTGCTCCAACGACGACGGCCGTCCTTTCGGAGCTCCGGAGGCAGACAAGGTGCCTCCAAGGGATCCGGCAGTGGCTCCTCCACGTACCGCCAAGCGGCAAGATCCTCGTCCCAGGAAGCCTACAGGGGACGAAGCAAGTCAGGTGGTGCCCGTCGTCGACAGGGAGGTTAAGGAGGCAAGGCGGCCTCCAAACAAGATTGAACCGACCGTGTGGTCGGGCCCCCGCCGAAGCACCCCGGTGGGAGGCTGGCTGGCGATGGTTCGTCAGCGTGTGGGAGTCCATCTCCACCGACCATTGGGTGCTGGATGCCCTGGCCCAAAGGCACGCCCTCGAGTTTCAGAAGAAGTGCCCTCGCATTCCGCCCGTGGCCAGGAAGGAAAATCACGTCCCTCAACTACTGTTGGAAGTAAGGGCGATGCTCAAGAAGGGTGCCATCGAGCTCGTCCCAAAGAGGCTTCGGGGCTCCGGAGTTTACTCAAGGTACTTCCTCGTAAAAAAGAAGACAGGAGGATGGCGCCCCATCCTGGACCTACGACGACTGAACAAGTACATCAAGGCACAGAAGTTCCGTTTGGTCACCCTCCAGCATGTGCTTGGACAGCTGGAGGAGGGCGATTTCCTGTCGTCGTTGGACTTGTAGGATGCGTACTTCCACATCCCCATTCTAAAAAGACACCGAAGGTTCCTCAGGTTCGTGGTCCAAGGGCGGCACTACCAGTTCATAGCCCTCCCGTTCGGATTGAAGTCGGCACCCAGGGTGTTCACCAAGTGCCTCGCACCGGTGGCGGCGCGGCTGCGCCTACAGGGGATCCACGTCTACCCCTACCTGGACGACTGGCTTATCCGGGCAAGGACAAGGGAGCTCGCTGTGGAGCACACTGCGAAGACCGTCCAGCTGCTCACCGACCTGGGATTCTCCATCAACTTTCCAAAATCCCACCTGGTTCCGTTGCAAGTCGCCCTGTTTCTGGGAGCCAAGCTCGACACAGTGGCGCGGCTGGCCTCGCCATCGGAGGAAAGGACCAGGACCATTCTGGGCAAGGTGCAGCGTCTGCTGGCCACGGACATGGCCAGGGTAAGATCTATCAAATCCCTCCTCAGGATGATGTCCTCCTGCATTTATCTGGTGCGCCTTTGCAGGCTTCGGATGCGCCCCTTACAAGAGTTCCTCGACGTCCGCTGGGTCCAGTCGACGGGCAGCTTCGACGACAGGATCCCTCTCAACGAGACGTTCCGTCAGGCGATCCGGTGGTGGGGTACCCGCTCCCATCTGTCGGTGGGCACGGACTTTCAGACCCCAGCTCACCAGGTGACGGTGACGACGGACGGCTCCCTGGAAGGTTGGGGAGCGCACTCCGGAGATCTTCACGCGAGAGGCCTTTGGCTCCCTGAGGAGAAGTTTCTCCACATCAACATCTTGGAGCTCCGCGCAGTGTTCTGGGCCCTCGGGTCCTTTCTTCCGTCCCTCTAGGGCAAGGTGGTGAGGATCTTCACCGACAACACCACCACGATGTTCTACATCCGGAAGCAGGGCGGAACCAGGTCCACTGCCCTATCCAAGGAAGCCCAGGATCTGTGGCACTGGGCCGTCGCCCATAAGATGTTTCTGGTGCTTCTTCATCTGGCAGGAATAAAAAACACGATTGCCGACTCACTCAGCAGGGAGCTGTGCTCGTGCCACGAGTGGTAACTACGCGAGGATCAAGTGGATCGACTCTTCCGACGATGGGGCGAACCCCAAATCGATCTCTTCACGACGGCGACAAATTCCAAGTGCCGGAGGTTCGCCAGCAGGTTCCCCCAGCCGAGTAGTATGGGCGATGCTTTCTCATTCCCCTGGGATGGCCTATTTCTTTATGCGTTCCCTCCGCTGCCGTTGCTGCTCCGGCTCATCAACCAGCTCAAGAGGTCCCGGTGCAGGATGATCCTCGTCGCACCGGCGTGGCCGAGACAGATCTGGTTCCCCGACCTTCTGGACTTGTCAACGTCCCCACCAGTCAAGCTACCGACAGACGCAAACCACCTCTCCAGAGAAGGAGGCGCCATTCTTCACCACAACCCGGAGTCGCTGAACTTGCAGGCCTGGCTCCTGCAGCACTAGAGTTTGGAAGGCACGACATCCCGGCCGACTGCAGAGAGGTTCTTGCAAAGGCCAGGGCGTCCTCCACTCTAAAGTGCTAGGGACATAAATGGAAGAGGTTCTCTGTCTGGTGCCGTGCACAGAAGATTAACCCTCTGCGGATTACGGCCCCTCAAGTACTGCCGTACCTACTGTCGCTGGCCAAAGCTGGACTGGCTCACGCCTCCATCAAAATACATCTGGCTGCAATCTCCCGATATACCAGGACTACGGGACGGGCGTCCTTGTGGTCTCATCGCCTGGTGAAAGAATTCATGAAGGGACTATTCCGATCATTCCCGCCGGTGAAGGCCCCTGCCCCGGCGTGGGAGCTTAATGTGGTGCTGTCCAGGCTCATGGGGGCCCCATTCGAGCCTAAGCATTCAGCGCCTTTGAAGATCCTGTCATGGAAGACGGCTTTCCTCGTGGCCATCACCTCCATGACGGGTGGGAGAGATCCAGGCCCTATCTTGCAAGCCTCCATACTTGACTTTTCATGACATGAGGGTGGTGATGAGGACACACCCCTCCTTTATGCCCGAGGTACCGTCTGACTTCCACCTCAACGAGCCCTTGGTGTTGCCAGTTTTCTTCCCGTCGCCTTTGTCGCCGGCCGAGAGGACTTTGCACTCGCTGGATGTAGCTAGAGCGCTGAAGTTCTACGTGGACCGCACGAAGAGTTTTCGGAAGACGTCACAGCTGTTTGTGAACTTTGGGACTGTGAATCAAGGGAAGGCTCTCTCGAAGACTTCCATTTCCAGATGGCTCTCCGGCTGCATCATGCACTGTCACCGGTTGGCAAACCGACCGCTGCCCAGCCGTCCGAGAGCCCATTCGACCAGAGCGAACGCTGCTACCACGGCGTTCCTGTCTGGTGTGCCCCTGCTGGACATCTGCAGGGCTGCGACGTACGTGGAGGTCGATGCACACCTTCACAAGGTTCTACTGCGTCGATCGGGAGTCCAGGGAGGAGTCCAGGGTCAGCCAAGCAGTGCTGCGCAACCTGTTCTACTAAGGTGAACCTGGTGAGGAGGTAAGAGTTGCTTAATGTTGAGTTGTTGTATTGCTTAATGTTGAGCCTGTTGCCACCTCCCGTGGTTGTGTGTACTGCTATGTATTCTCTTATTCATGAGCATGTGAATCCATGCCAGACCCCATGCTGGAGAAGGAACAAGTTACTTACCTGTAACTGTTGTTCTCCAGCATGGGTCGGGCATGGATTCACATGCGAACCCTCCGGCCTACCCCTCTGCGGCTCTTCACTTGGTCATACTGCCACTTTACGTGCTACCAAATCTGAGGATGGCTGCCAGAGGCGGGGCTTAGGGAGAGGGCAGTATGACCCAGAGACCAGTGATTGGTTACTACTAAGAAAGACAGATCAGAAACGAAACTGATACTGATTTTTTTCTATACCGAGGATTCCCGGTCTGATGACGGGGAATATTCATGAGCATGTGAATCCATGCCAGACCCATGCTGGTGAACAACAGTTACAGGTAAGTAACTTGTTCCTTATTTTTCTCTATTTGCAGTGCCTCCCTCTATGCATTCCGTATGTCAGAGGCTTCAAGCAGTGCATCCGTTGCCGGAGGCATTTTTCAGCGGCCGATCCCCACCATGCCTGCATCCGCTGTCTGGGTATACATCACCCTACCTGCATATTTTGCTGTGGAATTCACCCGAGGTCTCTGCGGACTCGCCTTCTCTCCGTGTCCGAGTTGGGACTGGTACCGAAGGTGACCAAGGACTTTGTTTGGAACAGGAGGGAGGGCGATATCGGTAAGAGGGGGACTATACCTTCAGGTGAGGTACTAGTTTTGGCACCAGCTGTCAGAAGCCAATGGGAGACTGCCTCCTCAGTTCTGGAGTCTTCACGGGACCGTTCGGGGGGAAACCCCCAGCCCATTCACCTGAAAGTACCTCTTCGTGGGAAAGCACTAGTATTTTCAGGTGTGAAAGGGTCACAGAAGACTCACCCGGTACCGGAAGAGTTATTTACTCTGGATAAAATAACAACGGTACTGGCAAAACCCTCTATTGCCTCGGTAGACCGAACAAACAAGGGTACGTGCAAAGAGGCTTGATTTGGTCCATTCCGATTCCCCTGTGACCAACAAAGCCAAGTCGGCTTCTGCACATAATACTTCTAGTACTTCAGTACCAAAAGAAAAGGTTTTACCCTCAACCACCGCAATTGAGCTTGCAAGCTCCGCGGTACCGAGGAAATCTCATAAGTCCTTTCATAAGAGGCATAAGCACTTCTCATTCAAGAGCTAGTCCGGTACCGAATTATCCACGAAAACACAAACTGAAGAATTCTCTGTGGCTTCTGTCTCGGGCTCGGTACTGGAGAACTAAAAATAAAATTACACTTTCTGACTCTGAAGATTTTGACGCTTCAAAATGTTTTTCTGTTCCACCAGAACAATTGTTCAGCACTCCTGTGAGAGCTCCGACTCCTCACATTTTGCCTCAATGTACTCCTCAGTCTGAGGACAATTTGGGCCAACCTGCACTGGGGCCATGACAGCTTGCACCCTAACTGGTTCTAACCAACATTCAGGTGCCTAGACTGGTGGTGGTGTTCAATCTTAGCCAACCGCTTTATAGGGTCGATTCATCTACTTATCCTATTACATTGGAGGATCCTTTACCTAGCCCTTTCCAAATGGCAAACCCCACCACTAACACTGTGCTTTGAACTATGCTTTCGATGGGATGTTCCTCCGACGTATTCCTTATCTTAGATAGATAGAAATCCTTCAGCTTTGCTGGCCTCGGAAAATTTTTTCGCCAGAGGGCGCTGCGCGTCGATGATCGCCGAGTCGATGACCCTCGACGGCCTCCGTGCCGACGTCGACGTCATCCTGCCTATAAAGGCCGCGCGCAGCGTCCGTTGCTCAGTTCCGTTTTTCCGCGCTTCGTTGTGCCTCGGAACACCGTTGCTCAGTTCTCGTCAAGATAACGTATATAATATTTAACCTCGATATCGATGGCATCCTCCTCCGACCCGACGACCCCTCGGTCCGGTTTCAAAAAGTGCCGAGACTGCGGGAAGAAAATGTCGTTGACGGACCCTCACAGGGTCTGTTTGTGGTGTCTGGGAATCACGCACCAGAGTTCGGAGTGTGAGGAATGCCTTTCCATGACGGCGAAAGCCTTGAAGGAGCGTAGGGGGAAGCTCGAGAGAGGTAGGTCAACTTTAACTTCCTCGAAAGCTTCTTCGGTAGAGTCGAGACGTTCGTCTCCTCACCATAAAAAACACTCTCGATCTAGATCACGAAGTGGCTCCCACCACTCGTCGACATCGAGACACTCGAAGAAGAGACGTAGGAGATCCCCTTCGTCATCTTCGTCGAGTTCTCCTGAGAGAGTTCATTGCCCCACAAAACGCAGCTCGCAAGCTGAGTGGGAGGAATTCAGGAAAAAGATGCTAAGCGTCTTCGAGAAAGCGGCCTCGTCCCCCTCGAAGACAGCTGAGGGTGATACCCCGGGTAAAAAACCCAAAAAATCTAAACGCCGCGAGTCGCAGTACCCGGCGGAAAAGTCAACCCGAAAGCGCCTCGAGCCATCGGGAGATAAAGCATCATCGACGCCATCGTCGAAAACTCCTTCGAAACAGAGGTCGGCGCCATCGACGCCGTTGTCGAAGGATTCATCGGCGCATCAGTCGATCGAGTCGACGCCGACGTCGACGCCGATATCGACGCCGGTGAAGGAAAGAACCACGGCTACTCCACAGCCAACGGTTAGACAAAAGACCTCCGACTCGACGCCGAGAACGTCGACGTCGTTCTCGAGCAGGACTCCGATCCTTTCGAGTTCCTCGAGGCCTAGTACACATTTCTCGACGCTTTTCACGGCGCCTTCGAGTACTTTCACGTCGGTGTCGACGACATCGACGTTTTCAAGGCCTGTGATGATGGCTCCTTCTGCATTGGAAATGGGGTTTATACCATTCCAAAAACCAAAGTATCCCCCTTTAACCTCGATTTTTGAGGAAAGGGAGGATTCAGACCAAGATATTGATTTACAGAGGACCACATCACCAGAGCCAGAGACTTTCGCCTCTGAGGATAGAAGATTAAAAAATCTTCAGGATGCACTTCAGGAAGCTAGTGGCTTGGACACTTCTCCTGAAGCAGAATTTATCAAACCAGACCCAGGAGAACATGCGGAGACTCCATATAGAGCTCTGATGTCTAGAATCATAGAATTTATGGGTTGGTCTGCACCTTCTCCTGCCTTTCAGCAGGATGACCTCACTGACATACTGGACAAGGGCCCACAGGAGGATCCTGTGGTTCCATTTCACTCTGCTCTACAGAGAAGGATTTTGACAAACTGGGAAACGCCGGAAATTATCCCGGCAGTAAATAAAAAACTGTCAACAAAATACAGGGTGGCTAGTTCTGACCCTGAATATTTGTCAAAACACCCTACTCCTGAGAGCTTAGTTGTACAGGCTGCAACCTCATCAGGCAGCACATCTGCATACCCCACTGCTCCGCAGGATAGGGATGACAAAAAGTATGATGCCATGGCTAAGAAGGTTTTTTCTGCCTGTAGCATGGCGTTAAAGTCTATTAACGCGACCTGTACGCTCGCTAGGTTCAGCCACACCCTTTGGGAGTGCGCTTCATCAGCGGCTGACTGCCTCCAAGAAGGAGAGGAAAGGGACGCATTTTTAAACATCATCAGGGATGGTAAAGATGCGATGTGCGAGACCCTACAAACTGGCCTAGATTCTGCTGACAGTATCAGCAGGGCCATGGCGGCAAGTACCACAATCCGCAGGCATGCGTGGTTGAGGAAGTCTGGTTTTGCCTCTGACGTGCAAACCAGGCTTTTGAATATGCCCTTTGACGGTTCTACCCTCTTTGGAAAGAAGGCGGATGACAGTTTGGAGAAACTGCAAACGTCCAAGGCAGCAGCCAAGTCATTGGGAGCTGCTATCCGTCAGAATACCTTTCGTCCTTCGGGATCATCGTGGAGAGGACGGTCCTTTCGTTACTATTCCTCATATGGAAAGGGCAGAGGACGACCGGCTCAAAGAGGCCAAGGAAGATTTACCCGTGGTGGACGGGGTAGGGGAAAGAAAGCCGCACCCGCAGGAGCAGGAGCCACTTTACCTTCGGCAACTGCATCAGCCGCTTCAAAACCACTCTGAGGTCTCCCCTCACAGAACACCAGTAGGGGGCAGGTTAACTCACCATCTGACGGAATGGCAGGCTATTACGTCAGATGCTTGGGCTCTGGAGACAGTGGCCCAAGGTTACTGCCTGCCCTTCCTACATATCCCTCAGAGTCATCCACCGGGGAACAACCCTTTGAAGCTTCCAGATCCGCTCCTCTTGCAGGAGGTTTTAGACCTGCTAGAGAAAGGTGCCATAGAACTGGTACCTGTAGCGGAAAGGAACAAGGGTTGGTACTCCCCCTACTTCATAATACCGAAGAAGGACGGAGGACTGAGACCCATCTTAGACTTACGGGAATTGAACAAATTCCTCCGAAAGGACAAGTTCAAGATGGTGACTCTCTCTCAGATCCTTCAGGCCCTCCAGCTTCAGGACTGGTTGGTATCTCTAGACCTCCAGGACGCTTATTTCCATGTGCCGATCCATCCCAGGCACAGGAGATACCTGAGGTTCGCAATTGGCAGCTCTCATTATCAATTTCGAGTTCTGCCATTTGGGCTAACCTCCGCCCCGAGGGTCTTTACCAAGCTAATGTCGGTTGTGGCTGCAAGTCTAAGGAGGGAAGGGATTCATGTCTACCCTTACCTAGACGATTGGTTGATCAGAGCTGTATCTTCGGAACAGGCTCAGAGACAACTAGATTATGTTTGCCACTTCCTTCACAAGCTGGGCTTCTCCCTCAATTTAAAGAAGTCACAGATGATACCATCACAGAGACTCCAATTCATTGGAGCAGTCCTGGACACTTCCCTGGGAAGAGCCTTGCCACCAGAGGTGAGGGCTCGAGATATTCTGCAGATGGTCATCAGATTTCAGAATGCCCAATATCTCCCAGCCTACGACTTTCTGAGGTTGCTAGGCCTCATGGCATCCTGCATATTTCTCGTGCCGGAGGCTCGCCTGAGAATGAGATCCCTCCAGTGGGCACTGAGAACTCAGTGGTCACAGTTCTCAGGAAGGATGACAGATCTCCTTCGGATCCCGGTCAAAGTAGCCCGAGACCTTCAGTGGTGGGCCTGTCGGGAGAACATCCTGAAAGGAGAAATGTTTTGGCAACCATGGCCGGAGATAACAGTAGTCACGGATGCCTCACTCACGGGGTGGGGAGCTCACGCCAACGACTTGACCATCAGCGGTCGTTGGTCTCCATCGGAGTCCAGACTACATATCAACCTGTTGGAGCTGAGAGCCATCAGACTAGCGCTGAAGGCTTTTCTGCCGTCTGTACGGGGAAGAAACGTCCTAATAATGACGGACAATACAGTGGCCATGCACTACCTCAACAAAAGAGGAGGCGTAGGCTCACTACCACTGTGCAGAGAGGCGATGCAGCTCTGGTTTTGGGCAATTCAGGAAGGAATCTCTCTATCGGCAATTCACCTAGCCGGAGAGAAGAACTTGACAGCGGACGCTCTGAGCAGGCAGAGCACAGTCTCTCACGAGTGGGAGATAGCTCAGGAAGTCCTTCAAGAGATCTTCGCCCTTTGGGGAACCCCTCAAGTGGATCTGTTCGCCACCAGTATCAACAGGAAGTGCGACAGATTTTGCTCAAGGGAATTTCCCCCGAGAGGAGCTCTAGGAGATGCGTTCGTAGTGGACTGGGAGTTCCCACTTCTGTACGCGTTCCCTCCGGTCCCTGTCATTCCTCAAATGATCAGGAGGTTGAGAAGGTTTCGGAAGACCATGATCCTAATTGCCCCGGATTGGGCCAGGAGAACGTGGTACCCGGACCTTCTAGACATGTCCATCTGCCCTCCAATTCGACTGCCATACAGAGAGGATCTTCTCTCGCAGAAGGAAGGTCAGGTTCTCCATCCAGCCATCAAGACCCTCAACCTTCACGCTTGGTGTCTGAAAGGTTGAGGTACAAGGATTGGGACCTTCCGGATGATGTTATGGAGGTGTTGCTTTCGGCCAGAAGGCCGGCAACTAAAACTCTATACCGCTGCCGTTGGAACAAATTTTGCAGCTGGTGCAGAGAAAAGAATATTGAACCCTTTTCTTGTGGTACACCTATGGTGTTGTCATTCTTACTTTACCTGGCTAATTCAGGCCTACAGGTTGGCACAATTAAGGGCTATCTCGCAGCGCTATCAATCTTTAAGCGCACTGCAGAGGAGCCTTCATACTTCAAAATTCCATTGGTAATACAATACCTAAAAGGATTAACTAATGTTTATCCCCCGAAACCTTTTCAAGTTCCCTTATGGGATTTAAACCTAATTTTAAACTTCCTAAAGGGTGCCCCTTTTGAACCACTACACTCTTGTTCATTGAAGCTTCTCACCCTCAAAACTGTTTTGCTAATAGCATTGACATCTGCTAGAAGGGTTAGCGAGTTGCAAGCCTTATCGTGTAAACCTCCACATACAATCTTTTACAAGGACAAAGTTGTTCTTCAGGTGAAGCCTAACTTCCTCCCGAAGGTAGTCTCGGAGTTTCACATCACTCAGAAGATTATATTACCTTCTTTCTACCCTCCTCCTCATCCGGGGAAGGAGGAAGAGAGACTGCACAGGCTGGACCCTAAGCGAGCCTTGAGCTTTTATATCAGCAGATTGGCTAAGATCAGACAAGCAGACCAACTCTTTGTAGGTTATGCAGGACATAAGTTGGGCCTTCCAATAACAAAACAAACCATCTCCAGATGGATTATTTTAGCCATTCTGGAGTGCTACAAATTGGCAGGAAAGGAGCCTCCTCAAAATCTAAGGGCTCATTCTACCAGGGGTATCGCAACATCCTCAGCCCTTCAAAGAGGGGTGCCAATTCGAGATATATGTGCGGCTGCCACATGGTCGTCCGCACATACATTTACCAAATTCTATAGCCTGGATTCCTCCTCTAGTCAAGAAACTAGATTCGGCAAGGCTGTGTTACACTCTGTCCATTCTGGAAGGGTAACATAACTTTTATTACTCCCGCCTCCAGTCACAATACCACTGCTATGGGAGTCTATCTAAGATAAGGAATACGTCGGAGGACACAATCCCTTCGAAGAACTAGTTACTCTTACCTTGTAACGTTCTTTCGATGGGATGTTCCTCCGACGTATTCCTTATCGACCCTCCCATCCATCCCCGCAGTATGACTTCCTGTGGGTTTGCAGCCTATGCTCCTTCAAGGTGATTAGTCTAATCCAAAAAACATTACTGGGGACTACAAAACGGAACTGAGCAACGGACGCTGCGCGCGGCCTTTATAGGCAGGATGACGTCGACGTCGGCACGGAGGCCGTCGAGGGTCATCGACTCGGCGATCATCGACGCGCAGCGCCCTCTGGCGAAAAAATTTTCCGAGGCCAGCAAAGCTGAAGGATTTCTATCTATCTAAGATAAGGAATACGTCGGAGGAACATCCCATCGAAAGAACGTTACAAGGTAAGAGTAACTAGTTCTTCTGAGCCATTCCTCGAAGTTTTGGCTCAACGCATAAAGGACAAAATGTAACCATAACTACCGCAGGGATTGGTTCCATTTTACCCTCCTCAGGGGACAATGCGGACCCAGCTGCTCCACCCAAAAAGCAGAAAATGTCAAAGGACACAGACTCAGATTCAGAGGAGGACACCACTTATTCACCCTCTAAAGTGTTTCATGACATTGTCACTAAAGCCATGCAGGCTCTTGAAATCCTGCCAAAGGATAAGCCTGAAACGGCTGCTGTTTTTGGGAAACTGCCATCACAGCTGTCTAAGGTTCCTCTGCCCATGGAACTGTCCGTCATGGAGCAAGCTCTAGCTTGTTGGGGAAAACCTCATTCTGATCACCACATCCCCAAGTCCATAGATAATAAATACAAGGTGCTCAAGGACGAAACCTTCATTCTCATGGGAAATCTTCCAGCTCAATCAGCAGTAGTCTCTGCTATCCTGGGCAAAAAGGGTAAAGCCCTTCTCCTTCTCGAGCTTCAGTACTGGACAAAAATGCAAAAGCATGGGAGACCCAAGGTAAGAAGTGTTAAACCACCTCTACCTTACAACGTAGGCAGAGTAACACTGTTACAGTTCTGGCACGATTTCATATCCTTAACTGGGAGAATCTAGAGTGCTTCACTGACATGCTACATCAGGAAGCCGCAGACGTGTTTTCTTTCTGGATCTCTGAAGGCAGAGAAGCTGCTATGCAACAACTTAAAGGGGTTAAAGATCTAACTGACACAACTGCTATGGCAGTTACTAACACAGTCTGCGTGCGGAGACGCACATATCTTTCTGCCTCTTCCCTTCACCAGGATATCCAGGAGAAGGTGCTTGACCTTCCATTCAATGGCAAAACATTGTTTGACCCATCTACAGATGAGGTCCTACAGAAACGCAAGGCCAGTGTCACAGCTCTGAGCTCCATCTCGGTGAAACCACCATATCACCAAACCTTCAAGGCATTTAAACCATGTACACAAGGTAAAAGTGGTTTCTCCACTTCTGCTAAATTGTTCTACACTTTCTAAAAAAGAAGGTATAGACCCAATAATAAATCAGCCCCCCCAAACCCCTTTCCCTCTGCTTCTAATTCTGTTCCCGAGCAGAAGTTATCTATTTGACTTCCCCCGGGCATGTACTTAACTTCCTCTTCGACCATCACTCAAGAGCATACATCCCCGATAGGTAGCAGGAAGGCTTTCCAACTTCCTTCCTTTTTGGAAAACAGTTACTCAAGAGGAGTGGGTTTGAAATATTATTCAACATGGGTACTGCCTTGCCCTTCCGGCTGCTCCACCTTCCTCTCCTCCAAAGCTCCAAATATCGTCCCCGGAGCTCTTGGAAGAGATTCAAAAACTCCTTCTAGGAGCGATAGAATTGGTTCCCCAATAGGAAATAGGTCAGGGATTTTACTTGCGTTACTTCCTGATCCCAAAAAAATCGGGCGGGATCCGTCCAATTCTGCACCTTTCAGACCTCAACCAATTTCTGTCTCTGGATACTCTCCATTTCATAACCATCCCTCAGATTCGGGCTTCCCTACATCCAAACGATTGGATGGCATTGGTAGACTTACAGGATGCATATTTTCACATCCCCATCTACAAACTCCGTCAGTTTCTGAGATTCACAATGGGAAAGTCTCATTATCAGTTCACATGTCTACCCTTCGGGCTAAATTCTGCAAAGGTTCTGGGATCAGTGGGAGCCTTTCTTCAGTTGCAGACAGTGCATCTATATCCCTACCTAGACGACTGGCTTCTCAAAGCCCAGTCTCCAGAAGTATTGCTTCAGAAGTTGCAAATACTCCTACGTCCCGTCCTCTTTCCTCCATACTTGTGGGACATTCCGTCCTTCAGGACAGGACCGAAGCACTTTTGATAAAAAGCATCAAAATTGAAATTTTAGGCATAACCCTGCCCTAATGAGCTCAGCCCTGCGCCTCGCCCTTCAGTCTTTTTCTCAGCACGGTTGGGACTGGACGCACTTGCATCTTTGGGAGTTTTTTGTTCCCGTTGTCCTTCTCTCCTGCTCCGGTTCTGCGGTCGCGTAGTCCAACGTCTATGCCAGAGCGTCTGGGATTTGTGTCCTGTTTTTCATGCAAACGTTGCTTCACTAGGGCGGATCCCCATTCTCTCTGCTTGGAGTGTCTCGGGCCGGACCACCGCTGGGATTCGTGCTCCTACTGCGTATCCCTCTCCGTCCGGGCACTCCAGCGCCGTCTTCTTCGGTGGGAGGACGTTTTTCAGCGTGTTCCTCATCTTCAGCTTTTCATCGCAGAAAAGAAAAGTCATCTGGTAAGTTCCTTACTTTTTAGGGCGCCCCAGCCAGGGGACTCCTTTCCGGGTCTTCTTGGTCTGGGAGGGGCTCCAGTAGCTCTTCCACCAGGATTTCTCCTGAGGTGCCTTGCAAGCCTAATAAGCCTACCAGAGTTTTCTCCGAGGGTTCCCACGACAGAACTGCCAAGACCGGAATATGTTCCAAGGTTCACCTGTCGGGTGCTAAACGTTGGGCCAGTTCGTCTGAGGCTTTGGACACCGGGATTCGCTCCGAGGTCTCAGTTTCTGGAGCTTTCCACACAGACACCGGGAAAGTATGCGCTGAGGCCTGCCTTTCTGGAGCTTTCTGTACCAAGCAATGGCTTGAGGCACCTCACAAGGGAGCTACACATACTGGGACGAAACTAGAGGCTCCTCTTCTTGTGGCTAAGGTCTCTACCGACAAAACCGAGAGACCTGTTCCTAGGGTCTTGTCTGTAAGGGTGATTCCTCAATTTTCCTGCGTTTATCGAAGTGATACCAGTTCTGTCGAGGGGGCAAAGAGGGCGGTCATTCACCAGAACTCCTCTGTTACCGGCTCTGCCGAGGTTCCTACCTTGGAGGCTAATGTTGGGACCTCTTCCAAGATGTCAAGCAAATATCCGAGACCCCCCAGTTCTGGCTCGGCCAAGTATCCTTTTATCAAGGCTAAAATGTTACTTAAGTCCCCTGACCAGCCTGAGGAGACGATTGCCTCAGCTGTACATGTGATCCAGTTCTCTTCAGACATCGACAAAATGGCGGCTCACCCCTCATGGTCCACAGCAGCCATTTTGGATTCTACGGTCTCGACGGCAGGTGCTGGGAATCTTAATTTTGGGGCTGAGCAGCCTTTTTCACCTCGGGTGGAACGTGAAAATCTGTTCCGCCCTTCTTATGACTGGCGTGCTCGGTTGCTGCTGCCACATACTGTCTCGCTTCCTCCTACTTCTGCTCTGCTGGTCTATGCATATCCGATTGGTGGAGGGGCTTCCTGGCAACCATCCTCAATTTGTTTGTGGAGATATGTCCCATATGAGATGCCTCTGCCTAACCCAGCGCCTAAACCTTCATCAGAGGATGTATTTTTTAGGAAATTTCAGAGGCTCATGCATTCTGACCCTATGAAACCGTACTTCAAGGGTCTTTTCAAAGAAATCTACTCTGAACCGGTGGCTCCACCTTTCACCCCGGCAGCGCCTGTGGTGGTACCACCGCTTCCTACCAGTCTGCCTCCAGAGCTTCCTACCCTACCCCCGCTGTCTCCTGTAGAGATGACACCGGTAGAACGGGATAGCACTTTGAAACCTGTGGCGGCCCAGCTGTCTGTTCCCAATTCGCTGGATGACCCTCAAGCAGATCAGGATAGTGATGAGTAGCCTCGCTCTCTCAGAGCATTCCATGACGGGTTCTGGATATGATGGCCCTCCTTGACATTCCAGTACCTGAGGACCCCGTTCCGCAGAAAGGGGTGCTTTCGGGAGCGTTCACCTTGTCACCACAAGAGCGTACCTGCCTGTTCCTCCAGAAGGATGTTTTGGCTGAGGCCCGTAAAGTTTGGGATAAGCCCCACACTGGGCTGCATATCAATAAAAGAATTGACGCCCGATACAGGCTTCACGCCTCCGAGGAGATAGCCTTGGCATCTTGTCCGCTTCCTTACTCGACGGTGGTAGCTGCGGCCACGCCTCAATCCAAGCCAGTCTCTGCGACCTCTACTGCTGCGGCTCAGATTCTCTCCAAGGAAGACAAAATTCGGGACTCCTTGGGCAAAAAAGTATTTGCCAACTCAGCACTGCAACTTCGGCAAGCAAATACCGTGCTGATCCTGGCGGCAGCTACTATGAAGCTGTGGAAGGAGTTGGCTGATTTACAGGAGTGCATTCCTACGAATAGGCTAGACGACTTCAAGGCCGGTTTGTCGGACACTAGGGTGTTGGCACAGGATATCCTGGAGGCTGCGGCACACCATGTAGATACTTCAGCTCGAGGCCTGATGGTGGGTATTGACACCTCCTGCCAGGCGTGGCTCCATGCGACAAAGTTTTCGAAGGATGTGCAAGATAAAGTTCTGGACCTTCCCTTTGACAGAAAGGAGTTGTTTCATTCTTCTACGGATGACAAACTCACAAAGACCAGGGCGAGTACCCAAACTGCCAAATCCTTGTCGGTCCTGGCAAAGGTCCCAGCTAAGGCCCCTTATACTCGGAGGTCGGGAGCTCAGTCTCGATCCTTCTCTAACTTCAGATGGTTTCAGGACCGCCGGGCATGCAGAACTGACCCTCTGTTGGTAGCATCCGTCAAACAATGTGGTCGGTTTTTCTCTCGGCCTTCAGTCTCCTCTCAAGGAGCAGGTAGTCACCCTGCCGACAAATCTGCAAAATTATATTTTTTGTCAGTCGCACGAGACTCCGGTGGGAGGACGATTCTCGTCTCATCTGGAGGCGTTTCAGACCATCACCGAAGATCGGTAGGTTTTGTCCATCGCTCGGGCGGTCTTTCGCTTGACCCTTCCCCCTACCCCACCCTTCAATCCTCCCTTCCAACAGATCGGGACACTCTCCCTCAGAACCGAGGTTCTGCAGCTTCTGGACCTCAGGGCGGTGGAACCTGTTCCCCTCAGGGAGCAAGGGGAGGGCATCTACTCTTGACTGTTCACAGTGCCCAAACCCAACCAGGCTGGCCTGCGCACCATCCTCGACCTTTCCAAGTTCAACCTTTCTCTTCCCCACGAGAAATTCAAGCTGATCACACCCTGCCAAATAAAGTCCCCTCTTCGGAAGGGCGACTGGCTCTGTGTAGTGGACCTTCAGGACGCGTATTTGCACATCCCGATATGGAAGCCACATCGAAAGTATGTGTTTCTCCCTGGGAGGGGAGCATTTCCAGTTCCGTGTGGTCTCAGCTCGGCGCTGCACGTCTTTACAAAGATGTCGTCGGTCATCGCAGCTTTCCTTCAGCTACAGGGCGTTCATGTATATCCGTATTTGGACGATGGGCTGCATAGGAGTCAATCTCCAGTCTCTCCTTCAGCTCCTGTTCCACCTTAGCCTTTCGGTGAACTGGTGGAAATCTTCCATGATGGTCTCCCAAGACCAGACCTTCCTGGGTTTTAATTGGAACACGATCGACTCCAGGGTGTATTTGACGGCGGACAGGATTGCGGATCTATTCACCTCCTTTCATCTATTCATACAGTCAGAGCACATGACGGCTTGGTAGTTCCAGAGGCTTCTCGGCCTCGTGCGTCCTTACACTTCCTCTTGCGCGCCTCAAAATGAGGCGTACGCAGCTAGTTCGTCAGAATTCTTGGTGTCAGGCTTCGGAATCTGATTCCAAGATGATACCAGTTCCTTCTTGCATGATGGCAGACCTTCTATGGCGGTCCTGGACCAGCAATCTTATGGTGGGGGCCTCCTTTAAGGAGCCTTGCCCACAAGTGATGATTACCATGGACTCCTCCCTCCTAGGGTGGGGAGCAACTCTGGATCATCTCCAGGTTTTCGATCTATGGACACCGCAGGACAGGCAGTTTCATATACATTATTTGGAGCTCCTGGCTGTTTTTCTGGCGCTGAAAGCATTCCAACCAATCATCACGAACCAGGTGGTCATCGTCCGCACGGACAACTCGGTATCCATGCTTTACATCAAGTCACCACCTCTTTTGGACCTTGCCATTCAGATGTGGGACCGGGCCATCCAGCACAGCATCTGCAGACAGCAGCCAGCTGCGAGTGGGAACTGAACATGGAAGTCCTCTCCAACATCTTTTGCCAATGGGGCACTACAGAAGTGGACCTTTTTGCGACTGCCACAAACAGGAAACTTCCTATTTATGCATCCAGGAACGGTCTCGGGCCGCTTCTCTAGGGGATGCTTTAGAGACCCTGTGGCACAACATGAAGGCATATGCCTTCCTGCCTCTTCCTCTGATTCATCGGTCACTCTGCAAGCTCAAGAATGCATCGAATTGCACTCTCCTGTTCATAGCTCCTTGGTGGCCAGCCAGATTCTGGTTTTCAGAACTTCAGCATCTGTCGATGTGTCCTCCCATCAGACTGCCGTTGATTTCCAACCTGCTTCACCAGTGTGATCAGCAGATGTGGAACACTTCCCCGCAATCTTTCAGCTTGGTGGCCTGGTGCCTGAATTCAAATGCCTAGTGCAGTTGAACTTGTCTGAAGACAATATGCGCATTATCCAAGCGGCCAGGAAGCCTTCTACGAGGTATCAGTATAGGAGCAAGTGGCTAGGTTTTGTCACTGCTGTTTAGCTGAGCAATTAGACCCCAGACATGCTATGATTGACACTGTTGTTTGGTTCATTTCTCATCTTGCTGCTTAGGGCATTCATGTCATATCCTGTAGGACTTATTTGTTGGCTATTGCCGCCTACCTGTCCACTGACATGTGTTCCTTTTCTTTGACGAACCCAGTCATTAAAAGGCATTTTGCAGGTTTGTTACATCTTTTTCCACCTGTATGCAATCGTCACCCAACGTGGGATTTAAATGTGTTTTTGACTGCTTTATGCCATAAGCCATTTGAGCCTATTACTACGACGGATCTGAAGTACCTGTCTTGGAAGGTTGCCTTTTTGATTGCAGTGACTTCGGCAAGGCGTGTAAGCGAGCTTCAAGCTTTGTCCATGGAACACCTGTTCCTTACCTTCATAAGGATAAGGTTGTGCTCCGCACTCATCCTTCTTTCCTTCCTACAGTAGTGACAGATTTTAACTTGAATCAATCTATATCATTACCGGTCTTTTTTCTGAACCCGGCCTCAGATGCCGAGAGGCTATTACACAATTTAGATGTCAGACGAGCTCTGATCTGGACAGAAAACTGAACTCGGGGGCTCCTCCCAACTCTGTTATGTTCGGAGACCTGAAAGGGAAACCCGCTTCAAAAGCTAGTATCTCCCGATGGATTGCCTCCTGTATCTCAGAGGCCTATACCATTCAGGGCTTTCAACCTCCGAAGGGCATTCATGCTCATCTTGTACGTGGCAAAGCGGCTGCTGTTGCCTTCCAAAAATATGTTCCCTGGGAGACCATTGCCAAGGCGGCTACGTGGGCCTCCCCATCAGCTTTTTGTAAGCATTACTGCTTGGACCTGAGCCCCAGGGCCGATGCTCAATTCGGTCCGGCTGTTCTTAAACACCTCTGTCAGTAATGATTTTCCATCCACCCGTATTACCTGTGCGGAGTGCTTTGGAATCTCCCACAAGTATGGAGGAAAGGGGACGGGACGTAGGAGTATAACAAAGTTACTCACCATAGTGACTACAAAGCTCCTAGTCCATAGTCCCCTTTCCTCCATACGCCCGCCTGCCATCCCCTCTAATAAGTATCCTCTATTATTGCTTAAATGATCACAGACCTGGCGATAGAAAAGGACTGAAGGGTGGGGCGGAGCTCAGGAGGGTGGGGTTACGGGCGCATGTGATACCCCGCGTAAAAAGAGAAGGACAAACAAAATTCAATTTTGATGCTTTTTATCAAAAGCGCTCTGGTCCCGTCCCGAAGGACAGAATGTCCCACAATTATGGCGGAAAAGGGACTATGGACTAGAAGTAAGGCAGTCACTAGGGTGAGTAACTTTATTACTTGCCATAATCTGTTCAACCTGGGGTTGTCCATAAATGTGACAAAATCCCAACTCGGCCCCTCGCAAAGGATCCAATTCTTAGGAGCAGTTATAGCCACTACTCTGCACAAAGTCTTGCCACCCTTGGAAAGAGTGGAAGCCATTCAACAAACCATTGCTCGGTTCTCCACTCACCAGTCACTAACAGCTTGGTGGTTTCAAAGGCTCTTGGGCCTCATGGCCTCTTGCATGAACCTAGTTCCCTTTGCAAGGCTCCATATGAGAACGACCCAGTGGCATCTTGCTCTCAACTGGAATCAGCGCTCGGATCCCCAGGAAACAAAGATACAAATTGCAGGCCAATTCCATGTCTCTCTGCGATGGTGGAATTCCCCCAGAGAACCTGCTAACGGGATCTCCCTTTCAACCTCCCCCTCACCAAATAGTCCTAACAGACTCTTCAGAGGACAGTTGGGGAGGCCATTGTCAAAGCTTAGGAGCTCAGTCTTTGGTCCTCTCAGGAAAGGAAGGACCGCATGAATGTATTGGAACTAAGAGCTGTATTTTTCGCTCTTATAATCTTTTCTTCCCTCACTTCAAGGAAAGGTGGTGAAAATTCATTCGGATAACACCACTGCAATGTTATATATCAACAAACAGGGAGGACTCGCTCCCCCACCCCCTGTGTCTCCCAGCAGAACAAATTTGGTATTGGGCCATTCAAAATCACATTTTCTTGTTGCCGTCCCATCTCAAGGGCAAGAAGAATGTCCTGGTGGACAAACTAAGCAGGTTACAGTCTGCTCCGCACGAATGGGAGCTGAAACCATCAGTAGCACACATGATATTTCAAAAGTGGGGCCATCCATCAGTAGACCTCTTTGCCAATCAACGCAACACACTTTGTCCGCAATTTGCGTCAAGGCAAGGTCAGGGCCCTCGGTCCCTAGGAGATGCTCTACATCTGGATTGGTCAAATCTAGCACTTTATGCCTTCCCACCTCTTGCATTGATTCACACAATTTTTCTGAAATTCAAAATGTCACACAACCTGACAATGATTCTATTAGCCCTGTTCTGGCCTCGCCAGATTTGGTTTCCCGATCTTCTTGAGTTAGCGGGGTATCCCCCCCCTTAATTCTTCCACTTTCTAGAGATCTTTTGACTCAACAGAAGGGCAGGTTCTTCACCCCGCCCCTCAATTACTCAACTTGAAGGCTTGGTTCCTGAAAAACTAGACTTCTCCCACTTCCATTTGTAAGAACAAAACATTGCTATTATCTAACCTCCAGGAAATCTTCCACTAAAACAATATTGTATTGTTTCTGTCACTGGGCCTTAGAACAAAACCTTAACCCTTGAAAGGCCTCCATTGATAATGTCATGTCCTTCCTGTCTTATCTTGTTTCCACCGGTGTCAAGGTGGACACTTGCAAACATTACTTATCAGCTATTGGTGCTTACCTGAATAGAGAACACTAGTCTTTTTCTCTTTCCAAAGAGGCCATTAAAAATCACTTTGATGGCCTTTTACGTTTACATCCCCCTATTCGTGAACCTCCACTTCAGTGGGATCTCAACGTGGTCTTAGCCCTAATGCAAAAACCATTTGAGCCCATGGCTTCATGCGATTTAGAATTCCTAACTTGGAAATCAGCCTTCTTAATGGCCACTCCTTCGGCTAGAAGAATTGGGGAGCTCCAAGCTCTTTCTTCTAAGGAACCCGTGTCTCTGGGGCATCTAACAACGTGGCTGAACTCCTTTAGAATCTGCAAGGAACTGGCCAATCCTGCTGCAGTCACTGCCTCTTCTGTCCCTTCCCAGACCCTCTGCACGGCTCTGGCTTCTCACTTCATCTCTAAAACTCAGGATATCCTTTCCCCTCTTCCTCTCCCCCTCCCCCTCTACTCCCTGCTCTTCCTCTGGCCCTTTTTTAGCCACCTCTCCTCCCTCCTTCTCTGCCTTCCCCTTTTCTCCCCAGATGAGGTTTCTAGACAAGTCCGATCTATGAAAGTCTCATCAAAACAGGTTCATCCCGGTTTCTCCAAAAACATCAAGGACCACATTGACTCCCTGGCTCCTGCTCTGTCCGACTTCTGCAACCACTCCTTCGCCACGGGAGTCTTCCCATCCCACCTGAAGCACTCCCTTGTGCACCCTCTTCTCAAGAAACCCTCTTCTTACCCGTCCTGCCCCGCTAACTATCGTCCAATCTCCATCACTCCCTTCCTGGGAAAACTCCTGGAAAAGCTGGCCATCTCCCAGCTTAATCTTCACACTGAATCTGTCGGTTGTCTTCATGACCATCAATCTGGCTTTCAGAGATGCCAGAAGCACGAAAACTACTCTCCTGAACATCCGTGAAGACCTGCTCTCAAACCTTGACTCCAACACCTCCTGTGTCCTCATCTTACATGATCTCTCTTCTGCCTTTGACAGAGTCAACCATGCCATCCTGCTCAAACATCTCCGTCATAACCTGGGTATCACCGGTCAGGCCTTGGCGTGGCTGACTTCTTTCCTCTCTGATCGACTCTCCTAGGTCCAACTTGGGTCCTTCCTCTCCTCTATTTTTACCTGTGGTGTCCCGCAGGGGTCTAACCTCTCTCCCTGGCTGTTCAACCAATACCTGGTACTTCTTGCCCACTGCATTGCTGCTCTCTGCCCTAACTTTCAGTGCTATGCGGATGACACTCAGCTCATTTTCAGGCTAGCTTCGGCCACCTCGTCTCGGTCTCTCATCTCTGGCTGTCTGTCTGCTATCCAGGAGTGGTTTGCCGCCAATGATCTCTGCCTTAATGCCAGTAAGACTGGGATTCTCCTCATTGTCACACCTGCTCCCTCCTTTCCTGTCACTCTCTGGCCGGCCGCTCTTGGTCCTCTTCCTGCTCCCACCTGTGAGGCTAAAAACCTTGTGGTCATCTTCGACGCCATACTCTCCTTCTCTCCTCACATCTCTGTCTCTAAGAAGTCAAACTACCAGCTGCACCTCCTCAGAGGTATTCTTCCTTTCCTCTCTCCCCCCCCCACCCACCCCGAGAATCTCACTGTCTCCAAAGCTCTGGTTCTCTCTAGGCTGGACTACTGCAACAGCCTCTTTCTAAATCTACCTGCTTCTACTCTCCGCCCTCATTCAGAACAGGACTGTGAGACTTGTCATTGGCCTCAAGCCCAGGGATCGCATCTTTCCAGGACGGAAATCTCTTCACTGGCTCCCAGTGGCTGCGAGGATTAAGTTCAAAACCCTCTGTATTGTCCACAAGGCCTTCTGGGGCCTGCGGCATCCATACCTTCAACTCTCTCTTCCTAAATATCTTCCTTCTCAAGCTCTTCACTCATGTAGTGGTAGATCTCTTTCCTCGGCTGGGGCTTCCCTCTGGAACAGCCTCCCTGCCTCCCTGAAGCTTGAGGAGAACCATCTCCGGTACCGAAAGCACCTCAAAACCACCTTTCCTCTTTGCTTCTTCTTTCTCTCCTCCTCTCCTCTGCTGAATTCCTGGCTGAAATGTACCTATTTGGTTACCTGGCCACCCTCTGATCTCAGGCCCAGGTCCCCTCTCCTGCCAGTTAAACACACTGCCTCCCTGTCAACCCTCACACTTGGGGACTGTTTTCTGTATCCTTTCAGTCCCCCACCAGCACTTGACACATGATGTCTGCACTTACCCTTGCACTTGCCACTAGCTGGCCCGACTTCTCATATTGTTTAATTTTTTCCCCCTTGTACTGCACTGTCCCCACCCCCCTCCCACTCAACACTTTTCCTCTTCCCCCTTCCCCTGCACTTGCGAGATCTGAATGACACTTGGCCTAGTAGGATTGTTGTCTGTCTTCCCTCTGTTCTACCTACCTTGCCGCATCGCACCTTGAAACACTTGTGTATAGGGGCGTTACGAATGCCTTATCAGATCATCATATCATATATTCTGTTCCCTAAAGGTTCCCTCCTTTCTGCCTAAGGTGATTTCCGATTTTCACTTAAACCAGTGAATAGGTCTTCCTGCTTTTTTTCCTAGACCGCATGCATCTGCGGCGGAAGATAAATTGCATAATCTAGATGTAGTAAGAACTTTAAAATTCTACCTTGAAAGGACCAAACCGTTTAGAAAAGCAGATCAGCTCTTTGTTACCTACGGTGGTCCTTCTCCTGGCAATAAAGCAGATGGGTTGCCTCCTGTATCTCCAAGGCTTACAACTTGAAAGGGCTCACGATTCCGCAGAGACTTTGGGCTCATTCTACTAGAGCCAAGGCAGCATCTGTAGTCTTTACCAGGCACGTTCCCATTGTAGACCTCTGTAAAGCAGCTACCTGGGCTACCCCGCTTGCCTTTTGCAAGCTCTGTGCTATGGGACACATCGTCCGGAAATGATGCAGAATTCGGCCAAGAGGTTCTCTGCAATTTGTTTACCTGAATCCTGTACATGCTGTCTCCTTCACCCTTGCTTATGCAAAGGCTTTTTAGTATGGTCCCAACCAGTTTGGAAGGAGGGAGAGCCAGGATGACGAAGAAATGAAAAATTACCTTTATGGTGATTCAGGTTCTCTTAGTCCACACCCACCCAGCGATCCCCTGCAGTACGCATGTACTTAAATTCTACCTCTTTGGCGGAACCACAGGAACTGGGTGTGGACCGTTGGTGACGTGAGGGTAAGGTGGGTGCCCGGCGCACAGAGGGACGCATGCGTGACATAGGCCCTTCCCCTTCTAAAACTCTTAAAGTGACAGCTATCTTTTTCAGCCAGCTTTTCCAGCCCGCCTGCGTATGCAGGCGTTCCCAACCAGTTGTGAAGGAGGGAGAGCCTGGACTAAGATAACCTGAATAACCCTGATGATAATGTTTCATATTTAATCCATAGTCCACTTTACATTGGGTTCTCACACTGCATCCAGCCACTGCCAGCCTCGTTATAACAGATGAATTTTGCTTACTAGATGACTGCATCCAGGTGCTCAGATCGGATGTAGAAACGGAATCTGTTCCCCTTAATCAGACGTTTACATTTGCTTTGGATGCCACTAAAATGTCTACACCATCTCACAGCTTGTGTGACTCTGAGATTCTAGCTGCAGGAATTAGCATGGTACGACTAGATATCGTGGAAGACTCTCCTGGTAAGCCCACCACTGATAGTGACAACTGTGCTGAAGTTTTTGCAATATCCACCATGGTGCCCTCCATCGATCCTGTGGAAGGTCCTTTGAACAACACAGTGTCTTCTGACCAAAGCACGGACGGCTGCACAAGTTCTCTCTCTGATTCCAGCCTGGTGGATAGCAGCTTGGTTGATAGCAGTACATACTCCCCTCGGGGCTGCTTCTATTATCTATCTTCAGAGGACACTGTTTCTAGCTCTATTTTTGACAGCTGCTCCAAGTCTGGTCCAGACTCCTATCCAAGCATTATCTCCATCAGCTCCTCAGAGAGTGACCAGGAAGAAGAGTCCAGAAATGTTAATCAAGGTATGAAATTAGTAATGTCAAATGTGATGTGCACCTGATATTCACGGATTATCTGAGAATTGGCTAAACTGCACAAATATGGGTGTGTTGATAACCACTGCACTTTTTTTGAGGGATGGTTTGTCCCCACACAGCAAAGGGTACCGTAAAGAGATTCTGCTGAATGGGATAAAAAGTGTACAGTGGTTCATAATTTTGGTGCTAGGTGACATTAATGCATCACTGCTTCTCTTATATGTCTTGGTATGGTGGAGGTCTTCACTCAACAAATGTCTCTTCATGCATTGTTAAATCAAGACATTTATTGATCGGAGAACAAGCCTTGGAGTTGGGTCAACTTTCTCTATCACAATCTATACAATAGCATGCACTGTATTAAGTGTGTCTCTACTGCTGATATGACCAGAGGGTCCCTCCGCTTTGGTTTCTTCAACTCCTTTGAACAGTATGAGTTGAAACACTTGGAATCTGATTTTGATTGTTTGTGATAGTCATCTTTGGCTCCCTTTTCATGTGCATTTCTCTTCACTAGAAGCCACAGGAAAACAGTTGTCCAACTTTTGAATCCAGTGATAGCATTGTCATCGACATCGGCACATGTCACTGGCGGATTCCATGCCCAGCTGACAAAACAAACATTGATTTTGTTCTATTGCAGATGTTCATTGACTTCTTTTGAACTTTTCACTCATCTTTTGGTTTTCGTGACAACACCTTTATCTACTCCTATGTCCTGTCCTCTTTACTCCATTCGTGTGGATATTCCGTCCATTGGGATGTGTGATGAATCCTACGGATACCTCACTGAAACAATGCCTAAGGTCTTCTCCTAGGTGGCCAGGGAAAGGCAGACGATGCCTTATCCTGACATTGGGGGTGGTGTACTGCGGGAGAATCTTGGGAGGAGACCAGGCCCAGGCTGGTGCAGAGATCCCGTGGCATGAGACATGGTATTTGTCCTTTAAAAGAGAGGACCTTTTAAAATTGCCAGAATAGGTAATGGCCTATTGTCCTTATGATGTATCTGAACCATGTATGAGATCTGTGGTTCTGAATGCTAATGCCTTCCAACCGGAAACAGACCTTTAACAGAGCGACTGTGTAAGGTACCTCAAGATAAAAATCCTCCCTACTCCCAAAGGTATAATGGAAACTAATTTAGAAATGGTGACTTAAATAAACTGTCTTCCTCTGTAGCAACAAATTCTAATGGTTCATCCTTAAATAATTCAAAGGGAAATAAATCTACCCTTAGAACTAAGAAGTTACCGAAAATAACATATTTAGTTGTTGGGAACTACAAGTCCCATAATCCCATATGTACTGGGATGAGGATGAGGGCTGAGGTAGTAGTCGGGCAATCAAGCCCAATAGCCAACACCTGAAGGAACCTGAGAGACATAAAAGGCACCCCCTCAGGTGCAGGCAATGAGAAGGAGCTGGAAGTGTGACTGGAGTGCATTCTGTAGTAGCAGAGGCAGAAAGAAGAAGAAACGGTGTTGGCAATCCAGACAGAAGTGGGAGAACCAAAGAAACACCGGAACGTTGATGCCGCAGATTTCACGTGCTTGTTCTTTGAGGGTCCTGTGCCCCCAAACACTGAGTTGCAAGAACAAGAGAGACTACAGTGAGATCATCAGCTAGAAAAGGCTTGGGGCCAGAGTCAATGGGTCAAAAGTCTTTTGCTCAAGATCACACAGTTCAGGGTATTTTGCGGTAAAGTTTGTGCCACAGATTCCGGACGAGGTTGGTTGGTAGAAAAGTTAGTTCAAAAAGAGAAGGACACGCCCTCAGGTTGGAGAATGATTTCAAACACTTTCACCATGGCTGAACGAAACAGACAACCGGATTTGCACAGTACCTTAAAACTGAGAGGAAGCTGTAGCTGAGGCGCATGTTCCTGGTAGTTCCTGCAGGCTTACGGTTCCTGAAGCGACTGTCGGACTGACAAGAAGTAGGAAGACTGGAGGGTCCTGCACTACCCAGGGAAGAAACTAGCAGCAGAGCAAATCAACAAATAAAAGGTGCGCTCCTTAAAACCCAATTAGGGTTGTTACCACTGCCACCAGCCAAGTCGTGATGTAAAGGGAGCGAAACAGTGCTCCAAGAGAAATGGACAAAAAGGGATAGGAATTAACCCTTTCCAGTAGTCCATGTAAAATGGGTTGTACTGGGTCTGTGGTTTAAAGAGACTACATAAAGTTAATGGCAACTTTACATGTTTCTGGGAGACAGTAGTCAGTCCCAGAAAAATTGAGTCAGTGGGAAGTCTAAAAGACAACCCTGTGTCACTGCACTGAAGGTGCTGTGTAACACACATAAAAATGATGCTCATGGAGTAGGCGAGGTTCCAGAGCCCAAGATCACACGAATGGTAAAAACACACACAGCAAAACACATGTAAGAGTGGGAAAAAGGCTCACACTCTTACCAGATGAAAAAAATTAATCCTAGAAATCCAGCAAAGCTGCTGAGGGACTCATTAGGTAAGGGAAATTAGCCATTTATAAGAATTCTCCATAACAGGCGGTTCCAGAGCAAAGATCCTGTACGAGCTGGTCAGTTCACTAGGCGAAAGTGAAAAGGCTTGCTTACAGGTTAAGCAGGAGGTGCCGAGAATAGTTGGTCCCACTATTCCAATGTGTCGAAGCACTCTTGCAGACCTTCTAGGTTCGATCAGAAACTGGGGGTCCGACGGGACAACAGCGTGCTCAGGGTGCCAAACCTTCCAGTGGGTCACCAGCGTTTCCACAGATCTGCTTCTTCTGTTCAGGATTTTTGGCTCCTTTACTAAGTTCGGTGTGAACTCAGAAGATTGACCTAGAATGGGTGTAAAATGCCTTATCTTATCCAAAATCTCCTTCGCGCCAAAATAAAGAGAAACCAATAGGAGATCTGCTCACATACAGCCATCCCAGACATGGACCAATCACGGACCACAGTGATCCCTGTCATCCCAGCACACCAGACATCCCGTCACCCAGGATGTATATTGGAACTAGACCGCTCCAGCCCACATCCTGGGCGCGCACACACACACAGGGCATGCAGAAGCCTGCAAAAGCTTTGGTTTGCGCAGTGATCTGCATGACCAAATAAGGAATTTCGCGGGTCTGCTCGACCTGTGGAAGACAAAGGGACAAGATAACCGAAGGACAGAACAAAGGACCTTGTGGCATGGCCATTTTAGGCACTGGCTACTGTCCTGGGCCAAACCTGGTAAACGCACTAAGGACCAGAGAAAAGAGTTGAAAACACAAAAGTAACAGCTGCCACCAGCTCTGGCCAAGGCACACTTTTACATTCACCAAAAATCCTTCGATGGTGTGTAGGGCCTTAAAAATGAAAGTGACCCCAGCTCACTGTACTGTAAGGTACTTTCTGCACTGATAAAATGTTACTGAGAAATAGCAACAAAGTGAAAGATGAAGGGGAAACAAAGTCTCTCAATGCTGACAGTCTTAAGGGCATGTCAGTTTTCCCATAACAAAATGAGCAAAATCCCAGGGGAGTACAACAGGAGGCTGGGCTCCACGGGCAGAAGTCAGGCTAGGATGGTCGGACAACGGCAAAAAGTTGGGGGGTTCATAGCTGGAGAGAATATTACCCATAAATGGAAATCTTTCCTACCAGACAAGGGAGCCAGTCTCCCTTACCTCCCACCTGCAGTCTCATTCCTCAGTGGTGGCTGTGGCCTCCTTGTATTCTAAACCATCATTTTTTGTCGTCTTCCTCCACGGGAGCCACCTCCAGTTGTCTCCAAGGAGGACAAAGTCCTCGAGTCTTTGGAAAAGCGCTGTTATTCCATCTCAGAATTGCATCATGAAGTCTTCGTTCCCCCACATTGACACAGCCAGCCGAGGGCTGTACCTTGGTGTTGAGATAAGTTTTCATCTGACGTGCAGGAACAGATGCTGGATCTTCCCTTTTTTTAAAAAAAAGTTTTATTAAATATTTAAACAAACAATACAACCAAACTTGCAGTGTATAGCATAACATATCCATTATACATTCTTCAGTCGCGCTCACTGCTTCCCTTTTCCCGCCCCCCTATTATGAGCCTACTTCTACTAATGTTCTGTTCTGCATCTTGTGATGGGGGGTTTCTGTCCGTGAGGTCCATTGAGTCGGGCACAGACCCAAATAGTTCTGCTATCAGCAGTTTCCAGGCCATGAGAGTCTCTGTTTCCTCCTCCATCCCAGCATTGCTGGCTTCTTGCCATACCATAGTTTCCGCCTCCACCCATTTCTGCAAATCATTCCACCATATCTCTAATCGATGTTTGTGGCATGTTTTCCACCCCATAGCAATTAATCTCTTCGCAAGCGCATATGCCAGATCCTTCAGTTTGCTCACGTGCTTGAGTTTCCTCGGCCTATGGAACCCCCCCAGCAGACAGGCCCACACATTATCCACCACAATCTTAATACCGTTTCCTGCTAATTTATGTGCGACCTCACCCCAGAAGCGCCCAATGACTGGGCAGGACCAGAACATATGCACCATGCCAGCATTCTCCTCATCACATCTAGGGCATGCCTGCCGTCCTGCATTTTTAAACTTGGCTATCCTCTTGGGTGTCAGGTATGCCCTATGTGTAATATACAATTGCACCTGCTTAAGTCTTGCGTTCATTGACACCTTTTTATGATACCCTTGGACTTGTTCCCACATCCCATCCTACATCGGGGTACCCACTTCCTCCTCCCAGTCTAGTCTCAATTGTACCACCTTGTTTCCTACTTTGGACATCATCATCTCGTATATCCTAGATATCTCGTGCCCCCCCCCCCCTCTGCTATGTCGTATATTACATCTACGGTACCGTCTGGTTCTTCCTCAAGCACCAATTCTAACCACGTTCTCTTGATCTTTCGCACCAATCTATGGTACGTGATATACTGGCCAGTGTGTAGCCCAGTTTCCGACCCTAGTTCCCCAAAATCTGTTATAGTGTCCTCCTGCCAGATATCTCCCATTGTCGCTACGCCAGCCGATTCCCAGTGATTCCTGATTATCATCCTCAGCTGCTCTTCCCCGCCCGCCATTGCTACTAGCAGTACCTGAGGGGAGAACGGGCATGGGTTCCCCATCAGTTGACATGCCCTATGCTGGATCGCCCTTCGAGGGTGTGGACCTTTTTCATTCGTCAACCGATGATGAGTTGACAAATCAAGAAAACCTCCACTCAAACCGCCAGTCCTTTGCCATCCTGACAAAACCAGATCAGAAATCCTTCCCTCGGTCCAAGGGCAGCGCTGAGTTCAAGCCCAACGCTTTTTGCGGCTTCAAGGGATTCCGGGACCACGGTACACAGAGGCCTGACAGATCACCCAGCGATAACAGGAGTAAGCAGCAGAGGATGTTGCACAGGGTTTTCGGCACCTCCCTCCCCCTCTGCCCCACCTCTGACACCAAGAAGCAGTGACGTCAAGGTCGGGGAACACAGCTCGCTTGTGGGGGACTGTTTGGCTCTGTTCTAGGACACCTGGAAGCGTCTTCAACAACCCGTGGATCCTATCCGTAGTCTCCACAGGCTTCAGTCGTCTTCTTCCTTTGCCCCTACCATTCTCTCCTCCTCTTCGTCAGATCGGGTCCCCAGCTCTTTTACGTGAGGTCCTTTCAGTCTTGGAGATGCAGGCGATAGAACCGGTTCCTCTTGTAGACAGTAGCTCCGGGTACTAATCCAGGATTTTTCCGGTACCCAAGAATAACCAAAGAATAACCAGGCTGGCCTGAGGATTGCTCTGGACCTGCCATTTCTAAATCTGTCTTTACCGCTGGAATGCTTCAAGATGATAATCCTGGGGGTGTGACCAGCAGCGCCACCGATGTGGCAGCTCTGCCAACGGCCTCCACATGAAGCCTATCTAAATGTGCTAAATGAAAGGATCTAGTGCAGCGCCAAAGCGCCTTCGTGCTTCCAGAGGGATCGGAGACTGAGGGGAACATAAAACCCGGAATCCACCCAGGCAAAGCGGCAGAAGAAAAGGCAAGCGGGATGCAGCGTCCCTCCAAGATGGTGGGGATTGAAGGTGAAGCATCCTCTTCGGATACTCCTGCCCGCAATAATCGATTTCACCCAGGCGCCCAACCACCCTCGTGGGCTCAAGTGCCATAACCCACTCAGCCGGAGGACCGGGTCCCCCCAGACCTGCTTGACTCACCTGATGTCAGCGGGAACACCCAGAGGTGCAACTCACAGGGAACCCAGCGGGCTGCAGGGGACTAGCCTATTTGTTCGTAGCACAGTGCGGGTAGCATTAGCCCCTACACTCAACCTACGTCGGCATCCATGAATGAAGGGCTGGGCCCCCGAGGCTTCGTTCCAACTGACGGCCTCATCTTGACGCCTGCTCTCATGGCGACACTGCGGGAGGTTAGCTCCAGCGTACAGCCCCACCTCAGCAGCCGGACACCGGAGTCAATCTCCCGCTCCTCGCTCACTTGACTCTCCACCATGGGTCCTCAGTGACACACTGGGTACCCCTCATAACCACAACACCGGCAAGCCGGAGCAGAAGCTCAGGCCCAGACCCTCACCCCCCAGGTACTTGGAGCGGAAAGGGGTAAAGAAAGGAAGCACACCCCAATCTGGAGGACTCCCAGAGGGCAGATCGGGGGCCAGTGCCCCCACCCCATAGTATGGCCAGCTTTTCGCGGAGGGCGGCCCCATCTCTCACCAAGTGGAAGGCAGAACTGAAGCAGCCATCCCCTGGAATCCAGCTCTTAGCCCACTTGTTTTGAGGCTCACAGAGAACTGGAGGCATATATGGGCCTGACACATGGCTGAGCAACTATCGCGCAGGTGAGAACCCAGACCGCAGCAGAGCGGTAGAGGGAGTGGAGGGACCACTGGTAACGCATCCCCACTCACCTGAATCTCCCTGGCGGGAAACCCTCTGGTAATGAAGACAAGCACTGCATTCTCCGGGGCACTCCCAACTCGTGTTGTTCACATGTCTAAGCATTTAAAAGCTCGGAAAAGTGGGGACATTACCACCATGCTGTTCCCGGCTGAGAAGGGGAAGGAACAGGAAACTGGGAAATCCCCATCTCAAGTATCGGCAGGTACCTCAGGACAACTCGCCACCAAAGATGACATCCAGGCATTCATGCTTCATATCAAGGTGGAAATTCGCAGCTGCATGACCGAGTTAACGACCAAAATTGAACATACAGATCAAAAAAGTTAGACTTGGGGACCTGGAGTATCAATCCCGGGAGCAAGCGGCCTCGCTACTGGAAGTCGATCAAAAGATCTGCACCTTGAAAAATCAAAATGAGATCTGGAGTCTAAGCAGGAGGATCTGGAAAATAGGACTCAGAGAAATAACCTCCAGATTAGAGGAATCCTGTCATCAGTCCAAGACCTTGACCTGTCCGAATACATTGGGGAGTTGTTCCACTCCCTTCTCCCACATCTGGAGAAATTACAGCTACAGCTTGACTGAACCCACAGATTGCGCCGCCAAAGAGGCCTGACTTGGAAACTCCACCGGATGTCATTACCAGGGTCAATTTTTACACCACGAAGCAGAAGATCCTCTCGGTGGGTCACTCTCAAGATGAATTGACATTCCAGGGCTCCCCGCTACAGATTTTTCAAGACCTAGCGACAGCCACGATGTAGAACAGAGATCTTGTCAACCCCTGACACTTTCTCCGGGACCAGAAGATCAGGTACCGCTGGCTATTCCCCACATCTGTGCAATTTTCAGATATAGGAGTCGCCCGATTAATTGCATGCCTGGAAGATGCAGAAGAAATACTTCAATCTTCTCCAGCAGATGAGAGGGGGGCTGATTCTCCCCGGGATGCTCTCACAGACTTGGAAGACCCCCTCCCCCCACCGAAGGCGAGACGGCAAGTATGGTCTAAGGTCCAGAGGGGTCGAAACCTGCAAACTCCTAAAAAGGAGGTCCCGAAGCTGGCCGGAATCCAGCACTGAGGCACCCCGAAAAGAATGCATGTAAGTGAACCATAAAGAACAAGTGCATGATGGCAAGATGGGCTTCATTCGGCCTAAGCTTATCCCCAAGGCGGAAAACGTCTAGGATCCTTTGGGGTGTTAGTCAGACAGTTCTTAACTATTGAACAGTTTGGACTCCATGGTTGGGACTCGGTCCACACAGTTTAAGTTGATGTTGGCCTATAAAGTTAAAATCTCGATTGTAGCTCCACCGTAACTAATTGCAACCTGGGAATTGCAGCCACAACTTATTTTACCCGGATAAAGGGACTACTCTATGGTCAGCTATACTCCCTGATATCCGTGTATGCGCCAAATGTGGGCCAGGAGCTCTTCTTAGAGGACCTGGAGGCGTCTCTTCTCCCCTTTGTGGAAGGCCTAACTGTTATTGGAGGGATTTGAACGTGGTCCCCGAACCCAATGAGGACAGAACTTCAACTCTGTCCCCTAAAGACTTCAGGTTACCACTGAGTAACCTACACCTCTTTAGAGTGATGTGAGTGGTTGACACCTGGAGGGTTCTGCATCCAGGAGAGGGATTTTACGTTTTTTTCTCACATCCACTGCTCCTCATTCCGAGTTGACTTGATCCTAGCTTCCCCTCTACTGCTGTCCTTTACAAATGAAGTGATCATCGCCCCAAAGGTACTCTCGGACCATGCTCCGGTATGCTTACAAAGCAGGGTCTAGTATCCATCCCCAGAGCCCAGACCACAGTATTTGTCTATATGACCCAATCTTGAATGACATGGGCTTACGAGATGAGGTAGCTAAAGCTATTAAAAACAATTTTCAGGAGAACCCTACAGAACTTCCTTCCCCAGCAATCACCTGGGATGCCATGAAAGCTGTTATTAGGGGAATACTGATCTCACACACAGCAGCCTACCACAGACGAAAGAAACAGATGAGGGAGCGCTTGGAACAAGAAATCTCAGATTGAAAGCAAATACAAACAGGGCTGGTCACCCTAAGTCCACGCTGCCCTTCGTATTTCTCAGAATAAACTGGAGGCCCTCTACGCTGAAGATATGGCACGTTCCCTATCAGCAGTGAAACAGGACTATTATGCAAAAGACAACAAGGCCAACCGCCTCCTAGCCAGAAAGCTGACACAGCTGAAAAAGCGGAACTTTATCGTAAGCCTCAGAGACCAACATGGAGTCACCCACTATGGGGAACAAGACAAACTGCGCCTGGCACAAGAACATTCTTAGAAACTGTTCAACCCGGGAAGGTCGACCACAACGCAGAATGAATACATTGCAGCGGCAGCCTTAGCGCACCTAACCAAAGAGGACATAGAGGCAATGGAAGCCCCAATCCGGCACGAGGAAGTGGAGAATGTTACTAAGGCCCAGAGCGCCGGGTCCAGATGGATTATCCCCCAAATTCAAAAAGATTTATGGTGTCCAGCTGGCACTCCACCCCCCTCACCCCTCCAACGGCTCTTTAACCTGTTTGGTGTAGTGGGTGTTAGGCAGAATTATATGCAGTACCCTTTGGGAACAGTACACACAATTAAGACTACAAGCGACAGTACAATTTCACCTTTGGTACAAGCCTGTACTACACAGTTATAGTGGTAGCAGTAGCGGAGCAGCCAGACTTATCTAAAGAGTAAGTGAGCAGTACAAATAGTTACACAAAGGACAGCATTCACTATGATTCAGGCAAACACTGACTCAAGGTTTCTAAGTAAAAGAATATATATTTATTTACTCAACAGTTGTATAACATTTCACTATTCTAAGCAAGATCAAAATCACAATCATAAATACACCACACCACTTCCCTTAAATGCCAGACAAGTTAAGCTCACAAAATGAAGTGGGAGCAAAATGGCCCTCCAGCAATTTAAAAGGGAGGGAAAGACAAAGTTATTAGGAATTAGGCAACACCAACAGGTAAGTACTCTGTGCAATTGAACAAGAGAGACTACAGTGAGGAGATCAGCTAGAAAAGGCTTAGGGCCAAAGTCAATGCGTCAAAAGTATTTTGCTCAAGATCACACAGGTCAGGGTAGTTCGTGGTAAAGTTTGTGGCACAGATTCCGGACGAGGTTGGTTGGTAGAAAAGTTAGTTCAAAGAGAAGAGAAGGACAATCCCTCGGATTGGAGAAAGATTACAAACACTTTCACCGTGGCTGACCGAAGCGGACAACCGAATTTGCACAGTACCTTAAAACGGAAAGGGGGCTTTATCTGAGGCAGACGGTCCAGGTAGTTCCTGCAGGCTCACGGTTCCTGAAGCGACTGTCGGACTGATCAGAAGTAGGAAGACTGGAGGGTCCTGGACTACACAGGGAAGAAACCAGCAGCAGTGCCAAACAACAAATAAAAGATGCGCTCCTTAAAACCCAAGCAGGGTCCGACCTTCCTGGCTATCTGGCCCACTGTAGCTCTGTACAGCAAATCCGACCAGAGGAGGGGTCCTGGCTAGTGGTTTGGGCGAACTGGTTGGTCCCACCAGCTCAAGGGAAGAAGTTTCCTGGAGGATCTTTTCTGTTGTCGGATTTGGAGATTCGGACCTGCAGCAGGGCTTCACTGGGCAGTTCAGTCGTTGTAGGGGTCCTCTACTTCCAGTTCCTCGTTGGTTTTTTCGTTCCAGTGGCGACTCTGCTCTTCCAGTCCCAGAGACCCTGCTTTTTATGCAGTTTTCCCCCATTCATACAGCCTGGCTATAAATCACACAGCAGGGTGGCTGGCCTGGCAAGGCCAGTCCCCTTAGCCGATCAGACAAGAGTGCGACTTGGGTTACCAAGGGAACCCATGGCAGGGGTCCAAAGATCCCTCCCTCACATCCTGCCTACCTAGACTATCAGACGCCTTAAAGAGGGCTTCTGTGCAGAAGCCCGCGAAAAGACAGCGAACAAAGGAGTCATACCCGGGTTAGCGCACAGAAAAAAAACACGAGAAAGACTTTAACAAAAAGAAATGGCGACTAAACCCAGCCGGAACCAAAATGAAATGTATTTGGTCAAGCGGATTTATGTTCGAGGCTAATATAATAGCCTAAACATGACCACGTTTGTATAAGATAATAGCGGTAGAAAAGTTAGGGTAGATACCACTGCCACCAGCCAAGTCTTAATGTTAAGGGAGCGAAACAAGGCTCCAAGAGGCACAGACAAAAAGGGATACGAGTTAACCCTTTCCAATACTCCATGTAAGATGGGGTGTACTGGGTCTGTGGTTTAAAGTGACTATAAAGTTAATGGCAACTTTACCTATTTCTGGGGGACAGTAGTCAGCCCCAGAAAAATGGAGTCAGTGGGAAGTCTCAAAGACAACCCTTTGTCACTGCACTGAAGGTGCTGTGTAACACACACCAAAAGTGGTGCACATGGAGTAGGTGAGGCTCCAGTGCCCAAGATCACACAGAGTAGAAATACACATAGCAAAACACATGCAAGAGTAGGAAAAAAGGCTCACACTCTTACCTGGTGAAAAAGATAAATCCTAGAAATCCAGCAAAGCTGCTGGGGGACTCTTTAGGTAAGGGAAATGAACCATTTGAAAATTATCCCTAACAGTGGGTATGGTGACTCATCTATGCAGACCTCAGCCACGATCTAGACCCTCAAGCCAGGTTAAAAACCCTAAAGTGTGCGCCTCCTACAGGCCGACATCGCTTTTGAATATTGACGCCAACATCTATTTAAAGGTACTGGCAAACCACCTAGCTCCCCTTCGCCCTTCCTTAATCGACGCCGACCAAACAGGGTTTATCACGGGGAGAAAGACCGGGGAAAATATTAGAAAGGCACTGAACCTTATTGAATCTACCAAACGGGAAAATTGCCCTATTGGCGTTAAACGCTACCAAGGCCTTTGACAAGGTAGACGGGTCCTTTCTACGCCTGACACTTGAAGCGTTTGAATTTGGACCCCAATTTAGGAATATGATCAAAGCTAATTACTTCTCCCCAAGCACCATATTACAGGTTAATCGGATGCGTTCAGCTTCAATCCCCCTAACATGTGGCACGCGACAGGGCTGCCCCCTCTCCCCTCTTTTGTTCACCCTGGTTATGGAACCACTAGCTCAACATATTTGGCATAACAGCTTGCTCGGGGGGTACAGACCCAAGACTCCTCACACAAGGTTTCACTCTATGCTGATGGCATGCTTCTCACCATCTCCGATGTCCAACCATCCCTCAAAGCGGCCCTTCATGAATTCAGGGCCTTTGGTAGCGTGGCAGGCTTTGAGATAAATGATGGGAAGTCAGTAGGAATGGGGGTGGGGTTGACCTCACAAGAATTTCTGCCCTCCAACCCATATGCCCGATTCATTGGGACTCTAGCTCGATTGAATACTTAGGGGTCCGGCTCACGGCCTCGCCGGCGGATCTCTATGCGGCCAACTCCCCCCCCCCCCCCTCTTTTCAAGCAGTTCGAGAAAGACTTAGATGGGCAAAACAAGAAATATCATTAATGGGCCGAATCACAGCTGTAAAAATGAACCTACTCCCTCGCTTACTGTACTGTTGCGCCCCCCCACCCAGTGGTTATCCCTTAAACTGCACCAGACCAACTTCAACAGAAACTTCTGGGATTCATTTGGCGGGGAAAAAGGCTAGAATTTTGAAGAAGGTTATGATGGGAGGCGCTCGCCTGTGGTGTTTGGGGGTCCCAAATCTACAAAAATTCTAGTGAGGCAGCTCAACTCGCACATCTAATGACATGGACATCTGAAGCGCCACCACCGAAAAGGATGGAGATTGAGCAATCACAATGATCGCTCCGTCTCCGCTTCTTACCATTCATTCCGCACACGCTACATAAGCAATGGCCACTTCTCCTTACCTCAACTAAGGTCACTCTGAAGGTCTGGGACGAAGCTCTAAAGGGGAAGAAAATACCAAGAGGCATAGGTCCACTGTCCCCGATTTTTGGCAACCCTTCCTTCACACCGGGTATGCCCCCAAGGCATTTGGAAATTGGAAACGGGAGGGACTACAAACTCTTGGCCAGTTATATGCCTGCACGTTTGAGGCATGCAAGAGAGAATTCCACCTATCGGAGACGGACAGGTTCCCCTACCTCCAGTTGAGGCACTGGATTACACAACCCGAGACACAACACAAAGCCACACGCACTTTAAGCCCGCTTGAACTGACGATCTGGGAGGACTTGGGCAAAGGAGGCACATCGAATATACATAAAACTTTTGAGGGAGGACCTGTTAACCCCTGCAGACTGGACTTTATGCCCCGATGGGAAGCAGACCTAGGCTGTCAGTTGTAAGACACAGAATGGATGGACATCTGGGCCAGAACCCATTCATTGTCCATATACGTAACGAACAATGAATGCGCCCTGAAATAGCTATTTCGATGGTACTACCCCCCGACCCGGATTCACCATTTCCAGGCATCCATTCCCCCACCTGTTGGCCAAACTGCGGGGAACAAGGGACATATTTCCATATGTGGTGGAGTTGCCCCCAAGTCCAGTAATTCTGGGAATCTATTGCAGGGGCGATAGAAGACATAACGGGTTGCAAACTCCTGCTCTGCCTCTGAACTATGTTGCTAGGGTCTCCAGTGGAGGGTGTCTATCCCATGTATGGGGTGCACGCTTAAACTATCAACACAGCTGCTATTGGCGGCGCTCATCACCATTGCCTGACACTGGAAGGCTGCGCAGGGCCGGAACGTGATTCTATGGTGGGGGAAGATTTGGGATGTGATGATGTTGGAGAAAGTGACTACGGCAAGGGATGGGTAAGCTTCACCAATTTCACACAATTTGATCACTGCTTCTGGACTACGACTGCAAATACCCAGCTCTAACTTATGGCACAGCTGTATTTGGGTCAGGGTGGGAAGGGATGAGAAATGCAGAGGGAAAAGGCTCTGGCGGGAGAGCACCATGTGAAAAGGGGGGGACAGACAGGGATCTCAACTATCACAATGTTATGCTTTTGTTCTATGGTGCATTGGGGACTGGATGTGTTCCCTGGACCTCAAGGATGCCTACCTGCATGCTCCTATCTACCAGCCGCATCGGAAGTTTCTGCGTTTCACGATTATGTTGTACCAGTATCAGTACAGGGTGCTGCCCTTCGGTCCGAACATGATCCCTTGCGTCTTCACAAAGTTGATGAACGCAGTGGCTGGCCTTCTCTGCTAGGAGGGCCATCATCTGTGCCCTTATTTGGACGACTGGCTGGTAAGGGTGGGGTCAAACGAAGGGGTGGTGCACTCCTGCCAGAGACTGGTGGGTATCTTTCATCAACTGGGGTTTTCCCTCAACCGGAGGAAGTCACAGTTGTGCCCATCTCGGGAGTTGGTCTTCCTAGGGGTGTGTTGGAACACTACCGTTCAGCGGGTGTTTACTATGCCTGAGAGGCTTCTGTCACTCTGCAAGGCAGTGGGGTACTTTCTGGCCAAAATGACCACTTCAGCATGGTGGTTCCAGCACATTCTGGACCTGATGGCCACCTGAATGTTCACTGTATAGCACACCCGCATCAAGATGTGGTGCCTTCAGCACCACCTAGCTGCCAATTGGGATCAGGAGACTGGGTCTCAGTTGGACAGGATCCCTATAGCACTGATCCTTCTGCCCGATCTTCACTGGTGGCTGATGGATGGCAATGTTTCAGAGGGAACACCCTTCACCCAGCTGGAGCCTACCCTGGTGGTGACGACAGACTCCTCTCTTTTGGGTTGGGGGTGCTTCTCTGGATGGCTATGCGATTTATGGAGCATGGTCCAGGACGGAGGCCCTCCTACATATCAACCTGCTCGAGCTCAGGGCAGTGGACCTGACCTTCACGGCATTTTTGCCCCTCATCGGGGACAAGTCCGTTCTGGTTAGGATGGATAATTCTACAATGTTTTACCTGAACAAGCAGGGTGGTACCTGATCCCCCTCCTCTGCATGGAGATGGTTTAGATCTGGGAATGGGCTTTGACAGAGTGAATTTCGATTTCAGCAGTAGAACTGCCGGGGTACAGCAATGCAGAAGCAGACCAGCTGAGTGACTTGGGGCTCAACACCTACTAGTGAAAGTTGCACGACGACTCCTTGTGGACCCTGTTCGAGCGCTAGGGGTTCGCAGACCTGGATTTGTTTGCCTCTCCCCTGAATGCCAACTGCCCCCAGTTTGCCTCCTGGCAAGGTCGGGGGGTCACTGGGAGATGCCTTCCAGATTTGTTGGCACGGCCGCAGGTGTTATGCATTCTTGCCCACCCCTCTGCTCCAATGGACCCTCCGCAAGTTCCAGTCCTCCGTGGGCCATCCTGGTTGCCCCCCACTGGCCTTCGAGACCCTGGTTTTTGGATCTGCTGCAGTTGTGCTACAGGGGACCCGTCCATCTTCCAATCCCCAGCAGGGGTTTCCTGGCAGAGCAGGAATGCAGTGGAACATCCGGATCCGACCAGACTGGCACTGGCGGCCTGGTTCCTGATCAACTGCTGCTTCAGCATGCTCAATTTTCAGATGACAACTGGGACATCACTCAGCAGGCCAGGAGGCCTTCGACCTGGTCCCAGTATAAGAGCAAATGGACTAGGTTCTGCTATTTTGTCATCCAATTATCATGCCTGCATGATTAGCACATGTTGTGTGTGAGAAACCAAAAGGTGTCTGCCCGACTAGTCCCCAGGGATCTGTCAACAAGGTAGCCAGGACACAGCAATTGCTTTTCGAGCCAGTTCCTGGGATGGTCTCTTGTGGGAGGATCACCTGGGTGAGGGAGTGGGACTCCTTGTGAGACATGATATCCCCCCTCTATAATCCCTTTGACCCATCCTACCAGGTAGGATATTTGGGGACTGTAACCCCCCGCACATCTCCTTCCCTTCATGAACACTGATACACAGACAGCCCACTCTGGGAGAAAACAGACTAGTACCCGAACCATGTACCGGACATGTCCAATTACCATGGTCAGGCAGAGTGAGGCAATCGCTGTTAACGACTCGCACCTGATCTCCATTGAACTGCCCCACATGGATAAAAAGCAGAGAGAAAGGAGGGAGATGCCCTTGAGCTTTTTGACGAGTGATCGTTCTACTATTGAGGATTTGAAAGCAGCTTGTGTAAAGCCAGGAAGTGAGGTAAGAGAATACTATTCTGTGTCCGAGATACCTGGTGCCCTCCTGCATGACAGGCCGGGTCAGGGAGGAACAGCAGCTGTCGTGGCATTGTCATTGGCTCCCAGATCAAAGCCGAAATCAGAACCTTCAACACAGCCGGTGAGTCGGGAGGAACTGTACAAGGCCGGTCTGTGTTTAAATGAAGGTTACGAGCAGTAGCAATGTATCCTCAAAGAGCGAACGTTGAAGCAGTTTGATGAAGGACACGAGTAAAATACAGAAAGCTGATAAGTGTGTTGAACATTTTATGAGAGAAACAAAGATTCAAGTTTTCAGAGTGGTCCAGCACCGCGTGGGAGCTCAGCCGAAGGTCTCTGGTGAAAATTGTCTCACAAAGAAATGAAGCAGCAAAACTTTAAATAGCGACAATGCAAATGAAAATCAGATACGAGAAAATTGAAGTGGTCATGAGAGGGACTGAGAAAAATCCTTTGCACAATCGAAAGTCTTCGATATAAGAGAACAGCTCATTTAAGTGAACCCTACCAAGGCCCGAGCCCGGCTGAGGGAGGCCTATTGGGTTGGCAAGTCTCAAGTGGGTCTGGGCCCGCCTGAGGGAGACCATCATGCCTTTGAGTTGTCAAAAAGGGGTCCGAGACCTTTCGAGGGGGACCCGTTGAGACATTGTGTAAGAAGATGGTCCGATCCTGGCTGAGGGACACCCAAAGTGAATGTTATACCTGAAAACGAAGGACAGTGAACCTTTGAGGAGCGAGATCTTTAAGTGTTGTTTTGGTAACCTGTGGCATTCTGCATGCGAGAGACTTGTCGAAAACAGACTTTATCGCAGAAGGTCCTATATGATTTTGAACTGCATCCTCATGCTCAAAGAAGCTAGAGTGTTCCAAGCTCAGGTTTAACGCCTTGTCCTGTGCTGAAACGTGGGGAACGGGTGCTTATAACTCATCTGTCTTGACATATTTGTTTCTTGAACACTTTCTTTTGCATACACCATTTTCCCCACACCATTTGTATTTAGAAGTAAGGATTGTCAACAGGTTTATTAGTATAGGCCCTTTTTATTCTGGCAATACTCAACTAGGACTGTTATTTTTACATTGATGGTTGTAGCTTGCTCCCATCCTTAGATTTAGATTTGATAGGCGTTCAATCAACCCATTGAAGTTTAATAAACACCCTTGAACTGTGATCGCTTGTCTGTCTTCACTGTTTACCATCCCTTCCTTACATGTGCCTACCTGACATGAACAAAGACCATTGTAAGCCTCAAATCTTACTAATGAAAAGCATTACATTAAAAAGATTCCTTCATAACCACATGGCTCCCTACTTGCAGTGAGTATAATAGGCTATTCTTCGGTGCAGCTTGTACTTACTCTCATTATGGCTTTGAAAATCTGATACTAAACACATAAGTAATGGGATCACGATGGCCCAACATGGTGGAGAATCCCAGCGCACCAATCACAAATAACTCTTATTTTTGTGTCCGTACATTTCAATTTTCCTTCAGTGAACAAGGGTATACACCATCTTAACCCTGGACACTTCCTACATTTTTATGTTACTTCTAAAACATACAGTGTATCCTTGTGAATTTACATGACATTCCTAATATTGCTTCATGTCATTTTGTCAGTATACTACTATCCCTTATGATTGACACGGCTATCTATGTCATAGGGGTATATTATAGAAGTTAATCTCTGCAATTCATCAATACAGTTTCTCAATATCCATAATGCTTACAACACATGTAAGTTACAATAAATCAGAGATCTCATGTTTCGAGTTGAGACCATGAAGTTTACTGTGTAATTGGCGAATAAGTTTGGCCTCCATCCTCCTACTTTTTGCTCCAAGTCGCCTCCTCTTTTGCCAATTTTGGCTCTCAGAAGTCCAATGAATCGAATTTGGGATTTATCTCCCCATTGATGATCCTGTTGCCAATTTAATACAAGTGGATAAATTGGGTCTTCACTGACCAACCTTGCACGATCTTCTCGTATCCTTACTCATAATTGCCGCATGGTACTACCCACGTAGATCTACTGGCATAGACAAATTATAACATACACCACATGCTTTCAACAACAATTAATGAAATCTGTTAATTTCAACGCCATTTTCATACACAAATCTTTAACAATTGCTGTGGGCTTGCTTGCACATGGTGCATGACCCACATTTATAAAAACGGAGGTCGGTGGTTGCAACCAAGTCTTCACAGTTTTGGTCCCCTCTTGTCTTTTATCCAAGAAGGAAGGGCATAGGTCATTCAAGTGTAGTGGCTTTAGTTTACAAAATACTAGGCCTACCATCTATACTTTTGGCTAAGTCTGGATCTAGCTTCAGTAGGTGCCCGTGTTTATTTAGCACTGAAAAAATCATGTTTGAGTTGCTGGAATACTTAGTAATGATTTTTTAGTAGTATGTCTGTGGACTTGCGATCAATAGTAGATCCCTTCGTCCTAGCAATTTTGACAAATCTATTCATGTAACGCCTGTCTTTAAATGTTTCTGAAATCAATGAGCACTCTTGCTCGTATTTCTCAGACTCACTGCAATTCCTGCTAGCTCTGACAAATTTGCCGAGAGGAATGCTTCTGATGACACTCTGTCGGTGCCATCTTTGTGCATGCAAAGTCAAATTTACCTTTCTGGGTTTACGAAAAGTTTGTGTCTCCAATCGCCCCTCATTAACATAACTATGGAGGTCTAAAAAGTCTAAATCAAATGCATTGGCTACATGGGTGAAACAGATACCAAAGTTGTTCCTATTCAAATGTTCCACAAACTACAATTGCAGATCATTGCCCTTCCAAATTATGAACACATCTTCTTTATAACGCCTGCATAGCACAATTTTGTCTGAGTAAGCATTGTCTTTATATACATGAAAGTCCTCAAAATTCCCCATAAATAAGTTTGCTAGCGATGGGGCATATCTGGCCCACATCGCTACACCCTTGATTTGTCTGTAATATTCATCATTAAATAAAAACACATTATCCAATGTGAATTGAAGCATTTATTTTATCATTTCAATATGGGTCAGGTATGACTGTGAATCATACTTGTATGTGTGATCTATGGCCTTAATAGCCAACTCATGTCCAATTGAGATGCATAATGCCCTAACATCTAGGGTTACCATCAGGAATACTCTTTCCCACTTGGTATCCTTCAAAATGTGCAAAACATGAGTAGAATCCTGTAGATATGATTGCAGTATAGTCACTTTGGGTCTGATTCCTCTGTCTATATTTAGTGACATATTCATTGTTAACCATCTAATACCACTCATGATGGCCCAAATTTCAGGAAGATGAAGGAATGGCTTATGGATTTTGAGTAAATAATATATTGTTCGCATAATTGGTTCTGCCACAGACAGAATTGGTTCTGTGTGACTGCTGCTAGATTTGCTATTGAAAATGGCAGAATACCTTATGACAAGAGGGGAGGACAATGCAGCACTGTTTACACCGCGAGGTAGCACCACACATGCATTCAACGACAGGAGACTTTTAAAGTGGACTTCAGGCAGGCGTTTGTAAGATTAGAGAGACTCTCTATGAAAAAGAGCAATACATATTGGGGAAAAGCTGTTATGACCAATTATTTGGCCAATGATAAAATACCTAAAGGCCTGAGGATTCTCATTTTACCAGATTTCAGTAACTCGGAAGTCTCTGACATAGCATCACAGTGGGAAGAAAATCTGACAGAGTTCGAAAACTGATTACACTTCTTGAAAATGCTGCAAGGGAGCACAAGAGAATACTGGCGCAAATTGAGGCACTTAAGTTGGAAATAATCAACATAGAATCTCCTGAGGCAAGGAGGAGAAGAAGTATCGTAAGATGTATGATATACTTAAGGAATATAATGATGAGGTCAATCTTTGCAAATCCCGAACAAAAATGTAGGGACAACAAAGATTACAGAGAAGACAGTGTTTATACATTTCAGAAGAAGTTTGATGAGACTAACAAGGCCCTTTCAAAAGAAAGCACACCAGCTTCTTCACAAGGAAGCTTGGATGCAGAATCAGAACCAGATACAATATCTGGGACCTCTACCACGATTCCTAGTATTTTGAAAACCACGGATATGTGCAGTTTTTTTTATATAAATCAGAAGGTACAAACATATCAAACAAGTAAGATTTCAGGTACCCGTCGGGGAGGGGGGGTATACAACAACACAATTCCAACCAGGAGGTTAGGGTAAGACCAGGAAGAGGTTCAGAAACTGATTCAAACAAACGTTCAACACGAGTAGAAAGAAGGAAGCAACAGGCAGACCACACATTTAGTTGTCAATTTATCAGATAGACAATTAAATAGTATGGAGATTCAAGTTTTGAACAAAGGGCTTTCTTTTGCCCCATCAAAGTCCTGTGATTTGATACAGCTCCAGAGAAGCCTATTCAAATTTATCCAGAAATTGAAGCTGAACAAATTATTTTTTAATAAGGCTTACCAGTGGCCTAGATACGAGGAACCTTGTCCTATCAGTGATTTCACTATGATGGATATAGATAATACCGGATTGCTTCTATCTTTGGAAGGGCAATCCTGGCGTGGATCATACAGCTATTCTCAGAGATCTTCAAGTCCCAAGTAGAAACTTAGACATTGAGGAATTCAGGCCCTGATCCAAATGTATTCCACCAATAGCCTCATTCAAACATTTCATAAAGCTCTAATACTTGATATACATAACATTATAGATAAACCGCAGAGGAATCATACATTCAACAACATGACATTGCAAGCATCACTAGCCTTGAATAATCTCAAGCAAGACAATGGTATTATCAAGGAGGCAGGTAAGGGTGGGAATATTGTTCTCAATAGAGCGGACTACATTGAGATGGGCACTATACATCTGAGCACACCAGGATGTTATGTCAAAGCAATGTCTAACCCAACTGGTGAAATTAAGACACACATGTCGGAACTTATTAATAAGTGGCATAGACAAGGCCTACTCACGACCACGAGAAAGACTTTTTGTATGTCGCAGAACCAATCATGCAAACGATATATTTTTTACCTAAAATCCACAAGCCTTTCAATCATCTTCCTGGAATTCGGCCCATAATGAGTGGTATTGGATTGATAATAGAGAAGATGTCACTATTACTCCTATGTCCCATCCCCTACTTTCCATTCTGTATGGGCATCCCTCGCTAGGGACGGCAAACTGAACCTTTTTCTCCAGAAATAATTGTCTTCCCCTTCAATTTCAGATGCGCGCGGGGGCGCAGCTTTGGGAGCATGCGCTCCTCTGACTCTGCTCACCAGCGCCACTCCCCAGTCCTCTTTTCCGCATCGACAGGAACAGACCGTTTTCACCAGTGCTCCTGGGTTAGGCCTTCGGCCTTGTAATTCCATGCGCTCTTCCCGGAACACTGTTCCTTCCCCATGTCTGATCCCCATGCGCTCTGCCACTGGTGGCTTGCCCCTGTTCACGGCCGGGGCGGCTGTTCAACATGCAACGCATTGATCCCGCGAGCTCTGAAGAATCTTTTGGCCAGGTGGAGGGAGCTGTTCGAAAGATCACTTCCAGAAGACACCAAGACATATGTGAGGAGGAAGACCAGGCCCAAGGCAGGTGTCCTGTTCTCCTCTCTACCCAGCAAGGGCGACTCCTTCCCAGGGAAGGGCCCAAGTGGGAGGGGCCTTCCAGGTCCCACTACCAGCAAAGGGAATGAGGCTCCTAGAGCTACCAGCCAACGGGCTGAGGGGTCACAAGATCCTCCCAGTCCCACCACTGATGGGCCGCAAGGCTCAGGTATATTTTTTTTTTATTGTATCTGGTTAACAAAACCTTTTACAAAAAGGAACATAGAATATACCAAAAGAATGAAACCAGAAAAAAAGAAAAAAAACTGTTTCGTCTGAGTTTGAAAAACAACTCTCATAATAACAAACATAGTAAAAATGTAATAGAAAGCTTGCAGACAAACTAAGCAAATAAAAAAAGAATAACCAACAGGTATAATGACCAATAAAGTGTCCCACTCTATGCATATATAGAATCTCAACATCTGAACCAATAAAACATTAATTCTAGTAGCGATAAAGGTCAGAGTGGACTAAACTCATTAGACGATCGCTTCAGGTGACCCTATTAGCAATAACAAAGGAGGATCATACACCGATAGCAATTTTACCACTAACGTCCCATCTCACTTGATACAGCTGACCTTCATCCTGTTCTTACACCTATTTTAACTGATAAATTTGGACCAGTTTCAGGGTGTGATATTACATCTTTCTAACACAGTACCACAGCAATAGTCCACATTGTATCATACCCGGATATAAATCTATCCCAGAATATTTCCGATCGAATCATCTTTTCCCTAGCTACAAATCTCATAAAGAGAGAAGCTCTGGCAGACCAAGTTCCCTCACAGACGATCAGAAGGTGTTTAGTGATTGGTTTTCTGGGTTTTTGCATGTTACACAATATGGTGGTCAGTTCTCCTTGCCCCCTTTTAGCTAAGACCTCTCCCGTATGCAACACATTTAAACAAGTTCTGAGGAATACATTCCTGATCTTCCAATCTGGGTATTTAATAAGGTATCTTGGTAAAATCCCCACTTTCTTTTCTACTTTCAGGAAAGAATTTACGGGCGATATGGACCGCATATATCAATCGTTGTGATCCAGTCAATCACCTCTAGTGATTTTTTTTGCTTTCAATGGGTTGCAAATAAGAGTCTCTACATCGGTATCTGCTTTAACGAGTGAATTCCTAATTTGCAGTTCCAGGTTAGACAACATATTAGATTTCGATTGATTTAGATGTGTGCCGATATCTGAATGTAGCGTACCGTCCTGCGCTGTTATAATTAATCGATAGAGGGAAGCCAATATCCATTCTGCTGATATCCTTAATGATTGTAGTCCCAGCTGAAATCTCAAGCGGACATACATAGGTTCATTGGACGTCCTAAAACTTTCTTCCACACTGAGCCTTCTAGTCTTTGCCAATTTTTATTCCAGAGCAGGGGTTTTGCTTCGGACCCATAGAGAATTACTGGGATTACTTTAACCACATAATATTTAATTAGGGGAAGAAGGGAAAATGTACAATATTTGGCCAGCACCTTCTTCATTTGTGGCACAAGCTGTGAGATTTTACCCTGCACATCCACCTCCCTCTTAGACACTGATGGGGAAGCATATACTGTGTAACACAGGCACAAGACTTCTTCCACTCTGGGTACTACCTGGTCCCCAACGGTCCTCTGAGAGAACGCCACTCTTTTACGATGATGTTTAAGAACCACTATCTTGGATTTTGTTGGGTTAATGGAGAGACTGTTTTCCTTGGCGTAGTCTCCCAGCTTATTAAGAAGACGCTGCAGCCCAACCGCAGTCCTATCTAGCAACCCAATATCGTTGGCGTAGGCCAGCCAGCATATCTTTGACCCATTGATTGCTGGACTGACTAACGCTGACAATTCCAGAGATGTTACCATGTCGCCAGATATAGGTTGAAGAAAAGGGGAGCCCCCGGGCACCCCTCTCTGACTCCCCTCTCCACCTCAATCAGGTCCGACAAATTTCCTTCCTCATCGAGCATCACTCTAAGCGTGCTATTTCTATGCAGCTTGATTAACATTACGAGGAGCCCCTCGGGTATGCCCCATTTTCTGAGTTTACTCCAGAGGTATTCCCTGATGACTAAATCAAATGCCTTCGCGAAATCTACCCATGCCCCATACAGTGGTTGATCTGCCCTTCCTCTGGAGTTCTCACTCATGATATTAATGGCTAAACCATTCAGAGCTGTTGAATGCCCCTTTCTAAATCCCGTTTGAACCTTCTGGAGAATTTGTGCACTTGCCACCCATCTTTCCAGTTCACCCAATAGGATCCTCATGAATATTTTACTCTCGATGTCCAGGAGGGTGATCAGGCAATAACTACCCTGGTGTGTGCGATCGCCCCCCTTTTAACAAGGGAATTTTGGTGGCAGTTTTTCATGATTTGGGGAACGTTGTGGTCTGTAAAATGTCCTTAAACAGCCAATACAGCATTTTTGACCACAGGGAAACGTCATTTTTAAGTGTTTGAAATGTAAGACCATTTGGTCCTGCTGCATTCACTGTTACTGTCTACAGATTTCACATTGTTTTTAAAGTGATTGATTAGATAGTCTATCCAACTTGATTCCTGCACTAAATTACATTGCCTACACTTATCATTTTTCTCTAGTTCTTGCAGGCTCGGCCAGAAATTGCTGAAGTTGTTTTTTCAAACAATTTGGAGCATTTGTTCTCCGTCTTGCTGCAAACACAACATCCGTCTCCCTACCGACCAGTTTTTATATTCTAAATTAAGGTTCCTCGACTCTTTCCTCACTGCCTCTGGGTCCAATTTTAGGCTCCTCAGTTTCTTCGCTAAAAGTTTTTTATGCACCCAGGTCTCCTCATCAAACACGTGGCAGTGTCTTTCGTCTACCCCCGCCTCCCACACTTGGCGGGAGTACTGACCACACAAACTTTACAAATCTCTCAGGGTTGCAGTTTTTTTGTTGGATATGTTCTGCAACATTCAACACAGTTCTGTTCAGTACTACACCCCCTGCTCCATATTTAGCAACCTAGACTCTTCCCTTTTAGACATTAACGACTGTGGATGATTGTCTGGCTGTCTCATGTTTACATCTGACAGGACAAACTCGAGCTGAAAGTGATCACTGCCGTCATCCTGCTTGATGGACAATGATGTACTATGTGGGAATAGAGCTCCTGACCTAAAGATATAGCTTAAGGTTGATGAAGACTTCCCACAGGACCATATTGGGGCCGTTGGAATATCCCCCACTGTGGACCCATTTGACATCTTCAATCCCCAGGCGGCCATGAAGTCTGCTCAGTTATTTTCCAGTATTAGAAATTCTGTGTTTTCAACCTGTCTTTCTCCTGAGTAAGGGATACACATTGAGTATTCAAATCTCCTGCAAGGATTATGTGGGCCCCCCATACAGAAGTTTAATCTTTTCAAGCAATCTCGAAAGAGCTGCTAAACAATCTTGTAATTTAACCCCCGCTGGGTCCCAATAGACATTTTCAATAATCATCTGGAAATTTGGCTTGTAACATCTTATGCCCACTTTACAGGCTTGAATGCCTATTTTATTATTGTAAATGAGGGCGGTTTCCCTAATCAATGAATTTCTGAGAGCCATCAAAAGGCCCCCTGCCGGTCTACCCCTTGCTTTTTGAAATGCTGGGAGAGTAAGGATTGTAAAACCCTCTATTGCTATATCATTAACAAGCCAGGTTTCCTGGAGGACTATAATGTCAGAATTCCCGAATAAAAGCTCTTGATTTTTTTTATGTAAAGGTTTTGGGCCCCTGTGTATTCCAGCTGATCAGACATAATTCGTTCTTACTAAAGAGGATGCTCCCTCAGCCCTAATTTCTGTAGGACTTGGGTATGAATTTCTGGTAGGAGAGAAAGCGCATTGCTCTGCAGACTTCCGCCAGAGTCTTTGCCTTTCACTAGAGCATTCTCCTTTCCATGACTCCTCTGCTTCGGAATTCATCTTATTATGAGTGACCATTAGTTAATTGCAACCCTCTGTTTGTTTTTACCGGTGGCCTTTGGGTGACCCAGAGATCCAGTTTCTCTAGATCTCTCGATGCTCCTAGGATCGCTTCTTGAGCTTTCCTAGAGGTTAGCCCAATTTCTACCCTGTAGCTATCGTGAATATCCAAAAACCACACACATTCAATGTCCCTTGAGGCAAGGCTCTGGTATCTGGGACCTCCCAAATGGACTTTGCTCTAACACCGGGCTTGCGCCTGAGGGGATGCCTTTAAGCAACAATTGCACTACCAGCGTCATGGCCAAGGGCACTCTGCCTCCTCGGTCTCTAACTGAGGTGCATGGAAGGTCTGAGCATTCGCTTTTAAGCGTGCAGGCGGAGACTGGGGCAAGCTCATCAGGCACGGGGCATGACAAAATGGCTGCCAGGCCAGACCGGATGGCGGCTCACGCGAGGCGCCTCCCTCTGGAGAGCAGGCATGGGAACGCACGTCTAGATGGGACTGGATAATGCCAGTTACCTGGTCCACGTCATACCCGACCACATCATCACATGGGTGGTACACAGCCCCCAGCTTGGTGCGACAAGCACCGGCAAGATCTCAGCAGCCACAGGGCCCTGCTCCTACGCCCCCAGGCCCTTCACCTGCATGCGAGGATAGGTTCTTCATAAGGTTCCTTACCCTCATGAAATCACAGCAGATGGGCACCATCCCCAAGGGGGGTCATCAAGGACATGCTGTCTCCGGTACCACCTGAGGCTCTGACACTTGTCCAGACCCTGGTTCCAGTTCAGCCCTTGGTTCCTGCGCTCACACCAGTCATGGCAGCTCTGCAGCCTTCTCAGCAGCTCCTGGCACTGCCAGTCAGCACGCCACAACAGCCCGCAACCATCACTCCTCCGACAGCTCTCGACCTGCAGGACACAGCGGTTGACACAGACAAGGATCAGGCTACTCCCTCGTCACCTAAGGCTTTCCACGAGAGGCTTGCAGGTGTTGCAGAATACCTGGGTATCCCAAAACCACAAATTGAACAACCTGAGTCGGGGATCCTGGCCGAGGTGCTGACCATCCACTCTGCCACAAGAACTGGCAGCCCTCTAGAACAGAATTTAAAATCCATGGCCAAGAAGGGATGGGTGAAGCCGCACTCCACGCAGCCTACCAATAAACGCCTTGATGCCAAGTATGGGCAGGCGGAGGGGGACTCACTGATACTGTCGGGGCACCCCCAACTGCATTCTTCTGTGATAGCTGAAGCCTCCCTTTATTCCAAACCGCAGTCTTCATCTGCCCCCCACATCAGTACTCCTAGGGAAGGAAGAAAAGTTGTTGGGGTGCTACAGCAAAATGATTTATTCTAATGCCATGCTCCACCAGCACCAGGCCAATGCTGACGCAATGTTGGCAGCAGTGCATCAAAAGCTTTGGCGGGAGATTGCGGACTTCCCCCCTGGCTCCCTGCTCATAGTCGGGCACGATTCAATGCTGGGTTGGCAGAGGCGGAAATTGTGGCACAGGATATCATGGAGTCTACAGTGGCTCACATTAACACGGCGGGCAGAGCTATCTGTGTTGCCACCGACATGACGGCTTGGCTTAGGGCAACCAAGTTCAATCCTGATGTGCAAGAGCTCATTCTCGACCTGCCGTTTGAGGGGGGCAACTTGTTTCACTCGACCACGGACGAGGAACTTGACGAGAAGAAAAAGAGCTCTCAAACAGCTATGTCCTTGTCAATCCTGACAAATTCTACGCCAAAGGCCTATAGCCAAACTCACCAACGCTCTGTCTTACCTTCGTTGGCTTCCGGGGCTTTCGGGAGCGACAATCTATGCAACCCGAGGGGTCTCCTAGACAGCACAGGTCCAAGCAGCACAAAGCTGCTCACAAAGGCTTTTTCCAGTCCCCCTCTCGGGCACCAGCCTCAGACGGTAGAAAGCTGTGACGGTGCCATCCAGATCCACAAGTCTCTAGTCGGGGGCAGGCTTGCCCTTCACATCCACTCTTGGCGGGCAAGGTTCGCTAACCCATGGATCCTCTCTGTGGATTCCACAGGCTTCAGTCTGCCAATATCTCCATTTTTTCTTTCCTCCCCTCCGCTTCCACAGATTGGGACTGCAACTCTTCTGGCAGAAATCTGCTTGCTCATGGCAATCGGCAGTGGAGGAGGTTCCAGCTTCACAGTGGAGCATGGGCTTCTAGTCACAGATATTCACCGTACAGAAAAAGAACCAGGCTGGCCTGAGAGTTGTGCTAGACATTTCTTCCTTGAACCTGTCCTTCCCCCTTCCAAAGTTCAAGATGGTTACTCCAGCACTCATTGCTGGGACATTGTGTGGGGGAGACTGGATGTGCTCCCTGGATCTGAAGGATGCTTACCTGCACATCCCGATTTGGGAACCCCATCGTTCCTTCCTAAGATTCAGGATCATGTGCTTTCACTTTAAATACAGGGTTCTCCCTTTTGGCCTCAATTCACCCGCAGGGGTCTTCACAAGTGTAATGAATGCGGTAGCAGCCCTGCTCAGGGCAGAGGGCCATCACCTTTATCCATACCTCGACGACTGGCTTGTCCAAGTGGAATCACCAGAGGCAGTACGTCACACAGCTTCAGCACTCATGTGTATGCTATATGATCTGGGGTTCTCTATCAACCTCAAGAAGTCGCAGTTACTCCCCACTCAGCCGTTACCATTCCTGGGGTTGATTTGGGATACGAGGGGAGAGAGGATCTTCACCTCCGCAGACAAGGTCATGGCAATCAGGAAAGCCACAAGACATTTTAGCTTGCCTCCTCGCTGTGCCGCACATAAGACTCAAAATGAGCTGCAGCTAAATTTCTCACTCTTGGAACCATAAGACTGGTTCACAGGCAACTCTGGTCAGCATACCACAGCACCTCCACCAGGACCTTGTTTGGTGGAGTACAGAGACCAACCAGTTAGCAGACAGGCCGTTCAGGCAGCTGTTGCCCAATATCACCATTACCATAGACTCGTCCCTGGAGGGATAGAGAGCCACACTGGCCAACCAGTGTGTCCTTGGAGTATGGTCCCGGGAGGAACAGCTGGAACACATCAATTGGCTAGAGATGATGGCCACCTGGCTCGCTCTCAAAGCGTTCCTCCCCATTGTCAACAGCAGGTCAGTCTGCATTCAGACAGACAGCTCCACTTGCATGTATTACATCAACATGCAGGGAGGTACCAGGTCCCCTCTGCTCTGCAGGCTGTCCATCGACATTTGGGAGTGGGCAGTGTCGAATAACATGTACTTGTCAGCAGGCCACCTTCCGGGCAAATCCAACTTCGAGGCGGACAGGCTCACAGTCTGGGGATCGACAACTAGGAGTGACAGTTGAACAAGGAGGTCGTGAGGGGGCTCTTCGCCAGGTGGGGCCGTCCTCAGGTAGACCTATTTGCCACCACAAGCAACAGGAGATGCCACCAGTTCGCTCTCTGGCTGGGACAAGCCAGGGATCTCTGGGTGACGCATTACAGATTCAGTGGAATGGCATGAATGCTTATGCTTTTCCCCCATCCCGCTGATTCACAGGGTCATCAAGTTGGGGAGTCACGGAGCCTTCAGCTCATCGTTATAGTGCTGTGGTGGCCGGCAAGATATTGGTTCTCAGAACTCCTCTGGCTGGCAAATCAGCCTCCGGTACACCTCCTGGGGGGATCCAGCACTCCTAATCTCCCTGCAGGGGGGAGCCCAGTGGATCATCCCGCTCCACAGAAGTTAGCCCTGGCAGCTTGGTTACTGACCAGGTCCCCCTGAAGCATCTGCACTTGTCACAGGACAACCTAGCTATCATACAGGGGCCAAGAAGAGACTCCACCACGTCAATACAGGAGCAAGTGGACGAGGTTCTGTCACTGGGCCAAGACAAACCAGATTGATCCGCTGACATGCTCACTGGACTATGTGTTATCCTGTGCATCTGGCCCACTCAGGTGTGCAGGTAGACACCTGCCATATGTATCTGGCGGCCATAGGGGCCTGCAAGAACTCAGACAAAATGTTCTACTCCTCCAATCCAGTGATTAAGACACTTGATGGGTCTGACAAGATTGTTTCCTTCTGTCAAGTGTTCGCATCCGGTCTGGGACCTTAATGTGGCGCCCGGTGCCCTGGCACACAAGCCATTTGAACCCTTGGCGTCAGCAGACATCAGGCTGGTCACTATAAAAACGGCCCTACTGGTTGGCCTTACTTCAGCACGCCGGATCAGCGAAATTCAGGCCCTGGTGGCTTCAGAGCCATATACCACATTGCAGAGGAACGTGGCGGTGCTGACGACGCACCCAGCCTTTCTCTCGAAGTTAGTGTCCTCATTTCACATTGCCGAGGAGATGGTACTCCCAACTTTTGTCGCTCTAAGATTTTACCTGGACAGGACAGAGCTTCTGTAAATTAGATGCCTTGTTTATCACTTTTGGCGGGTCGAAACCAGGCTGTCAAGCCTCCAAGGCTTCTATAGTAAGGTGTATGGTAATGGCCATCAAGGAGTGGCAGCACAGGGCTTTGCCAGCAAACTTGCACACCAACGCCATCATTGCCAACACCACGGCTGTGGCTTTGCAAAGACACGTCCCATGGCAGACGATCAGAAGGGCGGCTACTTGGGCTTCCCCATCGGCCTTTCGCAAACACTACTGCTTGGATGGCAGAGCCAGTCAGTTTTGAAGAACTTATTTTATTAAGAGGGGTAACTCTCCTCCACAGGGCTGCATTCAGTTGTAATCGCCCATACAGCATGGAGGAAAGGGGATGGGACGTAGGAGTAATTAGAAGTTACTCTCCGTAGTGACTAACATACTCCTAGTCCATAGTCCCCTTTCCTCCATACGTCCCACCATCCTCCCCGTAACATCTGTGTCATTAAGCAATCGTGATATTGTCGAGGCATCAAATTGGACTGGGGAGTGCAGCCGGTGGGCGGAGTCAGGGGAGCGCATGCTCCCAGGGCCGCGCCCCAGCTGCCTCTAAATTTGATGGGGAAGACAATTTTTTCTGTTGAAAAAGGTTGTTTCCTGTCCCTAGTGAGGGATGCCCTTACAATATGGAGGAAACTAGGAGGCCCTGGTCACTAAGGTGAGTAACTTATAATATATAGAGACAAGAATTATACCCAAGGTGACTATATTGCAATCATCTCTACGGGATTCTACTCAAGTTTTGCACATTTTGAAGGATACCAAGTGGGAGAGGATTCCTGATGGTAACCCTAGATGTTAATGATTGGATTTTTTATTTTTTTACATTTGTAGCGCGCACCAGACGAAATCAACCGTATATTGGCGCAGATGACACGGCTGAGTAGACGAGAAAGATTGAAACAGACTCCCAGAAAAAGGGGTTGTCTACCTAAAAAGCAAGGTTTTCAGTGCCTGTCGAAATTGGAGTAGTGAACTCATTGTTCTCAGAGGTAGTGGCAGAGAATTCCACAGCCTGGGACCAAAAACTGAAAATCTTCTGTCACCTCTAGATGTAATAGCTGAGTGAGGGATGATCAGATGCCTGTTGCTGGATCGCAATTGGCTAGTTGGGTGATATGGCAGTATAAGCTCTTGTAAATACAAAGGAGCAATGCCATTGATACATTTGAAGACAATACAGGCTGTTTTGAACTTAATGCGATCCTCAACTGATAGCCAATGCAACTCCCGGCGAAATGGGGACACATGGTCAGCTTTTCTTAGCCTAAATATAAGTCTGACAGACGCATTTTGTGCTTTCTGGAGCCGACAAAGACGTTTGGCAGGAATGCCCAACAGTTGGCTTTTACAATAGTCCAAATGGGCACTAGTCAGTGCTCCTACCACAGATGCATGATCTTTAGTTGGCATGTAGGGGAGTGCTTGGCGTAGCATTTGTAAAATAAAATATATTGCTTTAATCTTGGCTCCCACCTGGGCATTACTGCCCAGGTCTTCTTGCTACATACCTCCCAGATTTTTGACTTTAGATTCAAATTTGTGGTTCTTGCCCAGGAGTGATGGAATAGGCAGCTTCTTGGCTGCTAAGAGCAGATTTTTAGGTCCGAATAGTAGGAGTTCAGTTTTTGCAGCAGTAAGTTGCAAATAATTCTTGAACATCCAGCTGCCTACTTCTTCCAGGCATAGCCCAAGTTTGCTAAATGCTTCTTGGAAGTTAGTGATTCGTACAAAAATCTGAGTGTCATCAGCATATCAGTGAAAATCCAGCCCATAGCGTCTCAGGATTTCAAGAAGAGGCCGAATATACAAATTGAACAGCAGTGGGGACAGGGAGGATCCCTGCGGAACCCCACAGTTCAAACAGATGAGGTCTGACAAGAACTCCCCCCAATCTCACACGCTGTTGACGGTTGGCCAAAAAAGACCTAAACCAATTTAGTGCTGAATCAGACACTCTTCTTACCTCCTGTAGTCGATCCAAGAGAATTTGATGGTTTACTGTATCAAAGGCCGCGGACAGGTCTAGCATAACCAGGAGTATAAGCTCCCCTTGATCCGCGGCCTTTAATAATTTTTCTTGTACTACTAACAGGGCAGTCTCAGTTCTGTATCTTGGTCGGAACCCAGATTGAAATGTGTCCAGTAATAATTCATGTTCAACAAAATCCTGGAGTTGGTTGGTTACAACCTTTTCGAGGACCTTTGCTGGCCCTGGCAGTCCTGCGATAGGACGATAATTCTGTAGTACCTCAACATCTAATGGTTTTTTCAATAGAGGTGACACACCTGAAAGTTTCAAACTCTCCAGAACAATCCCCTCCTGTAGCGACTTGATAACAAAAGTGGTAATAAAAGGGGTGAGATCATATGCCAATTTCTTTGCTACGTAAGCTGGTAGAGGAGAGAGAGAGAGAATCAATGGTCGGTTTGAGAGCACTAATAAGTGGAAAGATATCTTCTTCATTGACTGGATGAAAATCGAAAACAGATGTGAGGTCTGGTCTTGAAAATTGTTTACTTCAGTCACTTGTGGGCTAGCATGTGCCAATGGAATTACAGAAGCTGTTTGTTCAATTTCTGCTCTTATTCAGTCGATCTTGTCAATGAAGAAAGAATTAAAAAGGTTGGCTCGTGCTTCATAAAAGTTAGCCACTGCTTTTTTGCACGTTGGATTACAGAAGCTCGATATAATGGAGAATAGTTATCTCGGTTGATTGCTAGCAGATTGTAATTTTTTTCCCAAGAATTCTTTCTTGGCCAAAAAAATAGCCAGCTTGTATTCTGACGAGGCATTTTTGGCGGAAATGTTATTCTCTAAATGATAGGGCATTATCCATCTCAATTGGACATGAGTTGGCTATTGAGGCCGTAGATCACACATATAAGTATGAGTCAGCCTCACACCTGACCCATATTGAAAGGATAAAAGAAATGCTTCAATTCAAATTGGATAATGTGTTTATTTAATGATGAATATTACAGACAAATCAAGGGCTCAGCGATGGGGGCCAGATATTCCTCATCGCTAGCGTACTTATTTATGGGGCATTTTTAGGACTTTTGTGTATATAGGGACCATGCTTACTTGGATAACATTGTGCTATGGAAGCATTATATAGGCGATGTGTTCATGATTTGGAAGGGCAATGATCTCGAATTGCAGTAGTTTGTGGAACATTTGAAAAGGAACAACTTTGGTATCCCTTTCACCCATATAGCCCATGCATATGAGTTAGACTTTTTAGAACTCCATACTTATGTTAATGAGGGGCGATTGGAGAGACAAACTTTTCGTATAAATGCTAGGCCTTGTATTATTTACACTAAAGCCACTACACCAAAGAATGCCCTACGTTCTTCCGTCATGGATAAAACGCAAGAGGGGAACAAAACTGTGAAGACTTTGTGGCAACCACCGACATCTGATTTTTTTAATAAATGTGGTTCATGCCCACAACAATTGTAAATGATTTGTGTATGACAATGGGATTGAAATTAACATCAGAGATTTCATTAATTGTAGTTCGAAGCATGTGGCGTACATTATAATTTGTCGGTGCAAGACAATCTACGTGGGTAGCACCGTATGGCAATTAGGAGTAAGGATACGGGAACACCTGGCAATGTTGGACAGTCAGGACCAAAGGTATCCACTTGCATTACATTGGCAACCGGATCATCAATGGGGCGATAAATCCCAAATTAAATAAATAGGACTTTTGAGAGCCAAAACTCGCAAAAGAGGCGGCGACTTGGAGAGAAAATTAAGGAGGATGGAGGCCAAACTTATTTGCCACTACACTTCATGGTCTCAACTCGGAACACGAGATGTCTAGTTTTTTGTAACTTACATATGTTGTAAGCATTATGGATATTGAGAAACTGTATTGCAGAGACTAACTCATAAAATGTACCCCATGACACACAAATGTGTCATAAGGGGTAGTAGAATACTGACAAAATGGCATGATGCAATATTAGGAATCCATCTAAATTCATATGGACACACTGTTTTAGAAGTAACATAAAAATGTAAGTGTTATGCAGGATTAAGATGGTGTATAACTTTGTTCATTGAAGCAAAATTAAAATGTACGATCAAAATTAAGAGTTATTTGTGATTGGTGAGCTGGGTGGGCACAGTGATTTCCTGCCATGTTGGGCCATCGTGATCCCATTACTTGTGTTTTTATTATCAGATTTTCAAAGCCATAATGTTAGTAAATACAAGCTGCACCGAAGAATGGCCTATTTGACGCACTGCAAACCTGGACCCACGTGGTTATGAAGGAATTTTTAAAATGTAATGCTTTTACTATAGTAAGAAATAAATATTATCTGAGGATTCGTCTTTGTTTATGCCGGGTAGGCAAAACATGTGCTAATCCTGCAGTCACGATTGTAGGACATGAAGTAATTTGCTTCAAAACATGAATAGAAGTATAGGTAGCAGCATGAACTGAGATTGATGGAACATTATGTGGTGTTATTTTTCAGACAATTTGATGACTTCAATGAGAAATACTATAGGTTCACAATAGATTTTCTTTTATGATATACTGATATGGATCTATGTGGTTGGCACAATATGTGCTCATTCTGAAGACATTAACATTGTCTAATGAGCATTTTGCTTTGTTTCTACAAAATCATAATTACAGTTTCTAGCAGAATAGATTGTATACATATAAGGCACATGAATCGTGCTTTGTGCCATGCAACATCTCGTTGCATGGTTAAAAGAAAAAACGGATTTAGTCACGGAGATCAGGCAAGCAAGCAAGTTACGTGCTTTCCAGCATGTCTTGTTTGTCAACAATGACGTTCAGACAAGCTAGGTGCACAGTCACCAATCCATATAGTTAATGACTTACTGGGAACATATATCACAGATGAATCCACCAGTAAGAAAACAAGGAATTCCCTTGACTCATGGAAGAAGGGCCCCAAGATATATTTTAACTAGAATCCACCAATACTGGGGACTGTACTACAATCCATACAAGAGCTAATAAATAGGTAAATATGAAGGTGTTACTCACAGATAATGAACCCAGGCGGGAAATACGTGGCCACATCATTGATATAGACCGCCACCAATGATTTGTGTTACAGGGATCGCACAACTAACAGAAAGCTATGAGGGTCATATAGGTAAAAAAACTTGCCTTTAACAACCCTTGATGAACAAACAACTGAGATGCATGTACAGTAATATGCACACATGCCATATTTAATGCATTAAATGATATAGGAGATGTCACACTAGAGAATGAAGTGCAATTTTACAAACGTGAATGCGAAGTGCGTAATAGCCCGAATCAGACCAGTTCACATACAGCGGCTGTACCTAATTAAGTCCTAATTATATCTGAGCTAGGTTGGCCAGCCAAATGACACAGGATGTGGGATGAATGTTCCCTACTTAAACAAATGGGGTATGTCACTGAACCAATCTTAATGAAGCAAGCCTTAAGACTATACCTAACCAGGCAAGGAAAAATCATACTAGCTTGAAGGATGTATTACCACAATCAGAAGTATACCAAGAGGGATATTATCAGTAATAATTGTGTATGCACTAAACATAAGAGGACCAATAGAAATGGTATCCAGTGATGATATTGCAGGAAATAATAAAGAATGAATTTACAAAGATGAAAAAATATTGTAAGAAATAATAAAGCAACAGAAGGCTATGTTGAAGAAACAAAGCGTACAGAGCTCCCAACCTGGGTGGACCTGACTGACATTAGCGACATCAAGTCCATAATTTTAAAATTAAAGTCATCAAGAGCGCCCGGGCCCGATGGCCTAGCGAACCTCGATCTAAAACAACATCCGGAGGAATGGTCAATCCTCATTAGCTCAATCTTCAAACTTTGTCAGGTTAAAAGAACGATTCCGGACTCATGGACGACTGCTGTGGTCGTCCCGATCTTCAAGAAAGGAGCAAGAGAGGACCCCTTGAACTATCGGCCAATAGCCCTTCTCGACGTCATCGGGAAAGTGTTCGCTTCACTCCTCCTTCTACACTTCCAGAAATGGACCTCAACTTCGACGTGCTTAAATTTCCTGCAAACAGGATTTCAAAAAAATGCAGGTACGAGCATCAACATAATGTGTTTGAATATACTAAAGGAAAGAGTTTTAGCAGGAGCCCCTCAAATCTTCCTAGCTTTCGTCGACCTGTCCCAAGCGTTTGACAGAGTGGACAGGCCCAAGTTGTGGTCGAAACTGAGATCTTGGCATTGCCCGGATAACATCTTGGAACCCATAATCAGTCTCCACGCGAACACTAGCATAAAAGTTTGGCTAAACAATCAAGGTCTCACCTCAAAGCCTATACCAACATCTCGCGGAGTGAAGCAAGGTTGTCCGCTGGCCCCCGCCCTGTTTATATCCTTCCTCAGTGATTTTAAAGACAGCCAGGAACAGATACGGTCGTTTCCGCCCAAAATAGGCTCTACAAGGGTCCCCAGACTCCTGTACGCGGACGACCTGATCTTACTCGACCAAACTCAGGTCGGTCTGCAACGTCAACTAAATAATCTCACAACTTACATCATCAACAATAACCTCGAGATCAACAAATCCAAAACAAAAATAATGATCCTGCAAAAACCAGGGAGCAAAAAGACAGATCGTTTTCGCTGGCATCTAAGCGAGACAAAAATCGAAGTGGTTGACTCATTTAAATATCTAGGAGTCCAACTCGATACTACAAAGAAGGCCCTGAATATGCAAGCAACCCTTTGGGCTAAGGCAAAGAACCTAGCCGCCCAACTAAAAGCAGTCGATCGAAAATATGGCAAATTCTCACTTCAGCCAGCAATCAATTTTTACAAAGCAAAAATCATCCCTTCTCTAACGTACGGCATGGACGCCACACGAGCAATTCCTTCTCATCTTTGGCTTAGACTCGAAGGTCTAATTTGGAGAGCAGTCCTAGGACTTCCCAATTCGACACCAGTAGCGCCGATAAGACGAGAACTTGGCCTTATATCCCTCAAAGCAATGGTAGATCACAGTACGTTGCAGCTCTACAGGAAAGTCATCCACCCAGACAGCCTGGAAATCTACCACATGATAGCCGAAGAAATTGAAATAGGCAAAAACCACTTCATGAACAAGTGGGCTATGGAACAAAAACAAAAACTCCACTTAATTGCTTGTACGGAAGAGGATCTGAAGAACAACCCTACCAGGGTCAAAACCAAACTAGACTGTTGGGACTGGATCTCTACCATCGACAAAGCGACTTCATATAAACTTCTAGACAACCTGCCAGCGAATACAAACAAGCTGAAAGAGCCAATGGCTTACTGCAAAAGATATCCCAGCAAATCACTCATGAGAATCTTTTTGAAAGCTCGTTTGAACGTGTTACCGACACAAGAAATTCTAGCCATTAGATCGAGATCTAAAGAAAAACTTTGCAGATTCTGCCAAAACTCTGAAGAGACTGAATCAATAAAGCATCTAGTAATGTGCTGCCCTGCCTTGCACCAACCCAGAATCGCCTACTTTAGCTCTCTGACAGCCACCTCTTTCGCAGGAAACGAAGATATTTGGTGGAATCGAATCATCAATGGCGAAAAGACCTGATGGCACACGGCAGCCGCCAAACTTCTAAAACTTGCAATCAAAAAGACAAGAATCATCACTGTCGCTGATCCACCAACGAGAGAAACTTGAATCCGTGGCTTATACTGCTGACAAACCTCTTCAAACTGCAAACGAGATTTGCTTCACCTGAAATCAGTCCTTGTAAAAATCTGTTTCTGGATTATATACAAGTAAGTAAAAAAAAAAAAAATAAAAAAAAATAAAGCAGGTAAAAAATACCTAACAGCAGAAAAAATAGCGAAATAAAGAAAATGTAATGATAGGGGTCGGTTTTAGGTGTAAAATAATTAACAGATTTAGATTAAAATTGGGATAAAGGGGAGGGACACTACGAGAGTTTAGGAGTAGGAGAGGTAAGAGGTAGCCGGGGGGGGGGGGGGGTCCCCCTTGAAATTAAGTATTTTTACAATGTGCACTGTAACAGGCATTTCAATATTTTTTTATTGCAATATTTTTTGCACTCTGTAATTGTACGTCTGTTATTTCTGCAATGAAATCACAGCGAACCATAGACAATAGTTGCAATAAACACAAAAAGAGGAGTGGTTCATTTCTCCAACTCACAAATGCTATTTTTACTTTTTCCACTCTTGTTCACAGATGGAATTATAAAGAATATTGCATACATGTTCATGTAATCACAAATGTGTAAATAGTAGGTGTATAATTCTTTCATAGAACAGGAAATGGTTAACACAAATGTGTTCAAATGCAGTAGTTTTGTCATACTGTTTTAAGTCATCTGGTACAGACCAGGAATGTTTGACACAGCCTAGAGGAAGTCAAAGGAATGGCGAAACAGTAGGCACGTGCGCCAAAAATGTTATTGTTGGCTATATCATAAGGTCAGAGGCATTATTTGAATATTGGTCAATATTCTTAGAACCAATCACAAGACCATATGTACCTATTGATTATTAATCGATATTCTTACAATATCTATCAAATTAAATACTAATTTGTGTGCTGTTTTATTGATAAATAGTAAATACTGAGCGCACTATTGTGTTGAGATAGTCTTGTACATTGTCTGAATGTGTGCCCCGTTGGTTATGCTATGTCCAGAAATTCTTCTTTTGATATGCAATAGTTAATGAAGCATACTACAGGTGCTTTTAAACTGTTCTTACTGTTATATTTGCAGGTGGTTCATTTAAATTGTATTAGCCCACTCCCACCATCCACTTTGCAAACCAAAAACCCACTGATTTCAACCAATATGTAGTCAACAACATGCACACCATTGGAAACATTAAAACAAACCATTCCACCTTTTAACGTCATGTAAGCATTTCCCCAACCCTTGCATAGTAAACACCTTGCGGTCTCCACTACTGGCCTATTCCTCTCTGTTTTGCTTGGCCACGCGGAGGGACCTCGGGCCTACATCCCCCGAGACCCTAACCAAACAAGTTATTGAAGTCAGATAGGCAAGAAGTCACACTTAGGCCAATAGTTATAAATAAGAAGAAATGGCTTGTTCTAGGCCTTTTATTCACACCTTATACATAGACACAATTTATATATATATACATATATTACAAAGAAAGGGGAAAATTACTCCTTTTTTCCCCTAATGAGGAAGGCACTCCGGACAGTGAGATACTCCCCAGGATAGGGCTTCGTCCTTGAAACAGACAATAATTTTATCTTTTTGAGAAATCCAGTTTTATTAAGGCATCAGCCAAAGATTAGAAAAAACACGGTACAACGCGTTTCACAGCCTGCTTGCTGCTTGTTCACGTACAAGTGAGTGCTCTAAAACATTGTGTATATATTCCCACAAATTCCCAACTCTATGGTTCTGCAGTCTGTGTTTGTCCCTTTTCCGTTTTCGTTTCTGCCTGTGCTCGGTACCTCGCAGTCAGTAAACATGGTTGCCATTTTGTAACGGCTATTGCCAATGCTTGGAAATACTGACTGCTGATAAACCAAAGCCAGGACAGAAGAAAACACAATGTGGCCCCCAAGTATCTCTGCTATAATGACAATGAGTTTCTTGCGATTAAGGCGGCATGTTGTTCGTGGTGGAAAAAATAATTATGTAAACTTTTTTGCCATAAAGTGCATAGTGCTGATAAATAGTATATGGGTCACAAAAATGCATGCTGTTAATAACAAGTTGATCAATGCATAGTGCTTCGTAAAGCATGGCCATTTTGAAGAGCAATTTTCTCTATATATAAAAAAGAAAAAAGTATTCAAAAAATGACAGAATCTAGCTCAGAATGGATTCATAAAGTGCTTAGTGCAAATGCAATCCTAGTAATAGATCAATAAAGTGCATAGTGCAGGTATTATCTATAATTAAAAATAACATTTGAATAAACATGAATCAGAGCTGAACTTTAAATATCCAAATAAAGATGGTAAAATTGGCTCCTGCTTAAAATCATTCTTGTAAACTCTATGCTGGGACCGCCACAGAACCAAATTTAAGATAAATGCAACCACATGTGTATAAAAACACCAAATAAAAACATACAATACACAAACAGGCACTATTCAAAGTATGAAAAAAGGATCTGGTATACAATATAAAAGATAAAAACCCTCATATAAGCAAACTTGATTCTCAGCTGTGTTTTCAGATGCTCAGAATATCCGATAAAGTATTGTTAAGAGTCCGTGCATATTGGCGGCTTAAGTTATTTACACAAGACAATGGGTGTGATTCAGATTTTAGTAATTCTAGAATGGGTCAGTTTCTCAGGTTCCTAAATATGTATGCAGTTCTTCGTCGAGATTATGACCTTTGGGTTTTTTGGATTCTATGTCCAGGATGAATCTAGTCTCCATTTGTCGTAGTGCTAATTCTCTGTTTCCCCCCCGGGGGTTAGCTGGGACATGATGCAGGCCGAAAAATCCAAAGCTGTCCAATTTGCTATCATGTGTATCTTTGAAGTGGACTGCCATAGGATAGGAAGGGTCACAGTTTCTTATTGCTCTCATGTGTTGCAAAATTCGAAGTTTTAATTTGCCGATGGTGCTGCCGATATACCAGCGGTTGCACGAACATTGAAGAGCATAGACCACATATTCGGTATTACATGTAATATGACTGCCCAATTCCACAAGATGTTTAGTGATAGGATGTATATAATTGGTTTTATTTTGGGCAAATTTGCATGCCTTGCATTTCGAGCATTTGAAAAAGCCATTAATGTTTTTGTGCAGCCACGTGGGGGTATTTTGACTTTTATTGACAGGCCACAAGAAACTGCTCACCAGTATATCTTTGATGGATGTAGACTTTCTAAAAGTTATATTAACTTTTTCCTTTAAGATTGGTGCTAAGGCTTCATCAGATTATAAAACATGCCAATGCCTATGTAATATTTTTCTTATGACATCGGCATGTGTTCCAAATGTCAAAATAAGTCTTATTGCATCGTCTTGTTCTTCATCTGGTGTTGATTTGTTCGTTAAAAGTAAAGTTTTACGATTTAGATTGCGGGCTTTGATATAGGCTCTCAAGGACTGCTTTAGGATATCTCTGTCTCAGAAAATTAGCTGCTGTTTTTTTACATTCTATATCAAAGCTTTCAATAGTACTGCAATTTCGTCTTATTCTCACAAATTCACCATATGGAATACTCCACTTCAAAGATGTAGGATGGTTGCTTGTGGCAAACAATGGCATATTCGAACTCGTAGGCTTACGATATAGTTCGGTTGTAATTTCTTGTTGATTAGTCTTAACTACAACATCCAAGAAAATTATTTCTTGCCGACTATGAGTTTCAGTGAATTGTAAGTTCAATTTATTGACATTTAGTATGTTTACAAATTCAAGCCAATCCTTTTCTTCACCTTTCCAAAGAATAAAAAGATCATCGATAAACCTGAACCATAAAATCACTTTATCAGTAAAATAGTGGTTGCATTCTGTCCAGACATAAAACTTTTCCCACCATCCCATTGTCAGGTTAGCATACGATGGGGCGAAACATGTACCCATAGCAGTCCCTCTCAGCTGGTTATAGTACTTATTATCAAAGAGGAACACATTGTTAGTAAGGCACATTCCAATCATTTCCATTATCATTTCTCCATGGGCACGATAGTTTAAGGACCTACTGTCGAGAAAGTATTTGCACGCTTTCATGCCGTCCTCGTGTCGAATGGACGTGTACAATGATACAACGTCCAGTGTGGCAAACATATATTCCTCTTCCCACACTATACCTTCAATCTTGCTGAGGAAATCTTTGGTATCTCGAAGGTATGACGGTAGCGTGAATACAAGCGGTAGTAAAGTCTGGTCCACATATTTGGAGATATTTTCAAGGGAGGCTCCATTGAGGGTGACAATGGGTCGACCCGGAGGGCGAGTAGGATGTTTATGGATTTTTGGAAGAAAATATATCGTAGGTATGGTAGGGAACTTGTTGTAAAGGAACTTGCAGTCATCTTCGTCAAGTATATCAACAACGGACCATTTCTTGAGAAGAACATCAACCTTTGCATTTATTTCTTCTATAGGATTAGTTTCCAATTGCTCATAGCACTGAACGTCTTGCAGTTGTCTGTGTGCTTCTTTAAGGTACTCTGTCCGATTTTGTATAACCACGTTAGTGCCTTTGTCTGAGGCTTTGATGACAATGCTTTTTTCATTTTGTAAATCTTTAAGAATTTGTCTTTCTTTTGGAGAAAAATTAGATTTAACTTTGGTTTTGTGTGATCTGGCTTTCTGGAGATCATGGATCACTAGATCTTGAAAGGCTTCAATTTTACCCCCAGGTTGAAATTGGGGATTGAATCTTGATTTGGCTTTGAGCTTGCTGTTTATTGGCCAATCAGTGCTTATATTAAGCATTTCCAGAGAGATCTCAGATGACACTTGTTCCACGTTTGCTAAAGATTCTAGTTCCGCCAAGTTGAGTAAGGTATCTAGGTTCTCAATTGCAACAGATGTTTTGCCTTGTAAAGTTTTTTTGATTTTTTCTTTAGGCGGATTCAAAAAAAAGAATTTTTTTAGTCTAATTTTGCGCATGAATTTAAAGAAATCAATTCTTGTTTCTGCATAGTCATAAGAGAAAGTTGGGCAAAAGTTGAATCCATACTGTAGGACTTTAATTTGGTCCTGACTGAGTGTATAGTCGGACAGGTTAATGATACTGTTGTCCAAACTGATGGTATTTATTTCACTTGCTTGTTGCCAGAGCGTGTTCTCGAGTTGCCCTCGGACTCCGAACTGCTTATTCCTTTGTACCCTCCTGGTTTTCTTTTTCCTCCACGTCCTGATGGTTTTCCTCGTCCTCTGCCTGTGTATTTTTTTGGGTTGTTTCTGCCATCTAAACCCAACATCCTCATTTCGTCTAAAAAATTAATTTTCTTGGAGACGTTTTCTGTTTCACTGGTCGATGCCTCTGATTCTGATGTAGTAGCTATCTCACTGGATGTGGGAGTTATTATAGATTCGTTGGGCACTGCATTTTTGTTGGACAGATTTTTTCTCAGATGGTCGAAACGACGAGCAAAGGTATACACTCTTCCTTTTTCGTAATCTTCTTTATCGCGAAGGAATTTCCTTTGTTTCCGTTGTTTGATGTCTTCTTCATAAAGTCTAAGGCCTTCTTCGATGTTAGATTTCAGTTTGGTGCCTTCTTCGCTTGCAGAGATTAAGGAAAGTTGCTCAGTGATTTCTTCCATTTTTACCAATGTTTTTTCTCTATCTTTTTTAGCATATTTGATAAGGATATTGAGAAACTGTCCTGAACATATGTTCGTGGAGTCACCCCATTCTCTCAACATTTCGGGATCTTGTTCGTCAAAGGACGGTGAAATCAAAATTCTAAGACCGCGTGGTATTCGACCAACATCCAGATAGTTTTGGAGTGAGTGTTCTTCCCACCACTTGCTGACTTCTTTTTTCTGTAATTTTTCCAAAGTTTTAAGTAAACTGATTTCATTTCTTTCTCCCATACTGGGTTGAGCTGTATTTTTGGTTGGTATATCTGCCTGCAGAGTTTCACAAAACAATGAACGTGCCTGTTCACGACGTGTTTTTTCTCTGTCTGACTGTGATGCCATTTTGTTATATATTCAAAAAAGTATATGTACTGGAAAAGATTGTCTTACTGTAGAAAGTATTGGCCTATAGACAAGGCTTGACGAGATTTTGGCGTAAGTGTTCGCTGTCCAAACCACATCAGTTAGATGGGTGGTTACACTGCAGATGCTTAAACGAGCCAGAAGTGTACAGGAAAATGGGCAACAATCAAAGAAACCTACCGAAGCGTTTGGATTCCGCGTCCATCCTCCGATGTGGGCGAAAAGCGTTCGCAAACGGCGGTGACTCGGAAAGTCACACCCAGATCCTCTGCATGCTCTGGTGTAAACCCGGATCTGGAGCGACAACAAGGCAGTCCGCGGAATGACTCGGTACTCCTTAGCGCTTCTTCGTAAAAGTGGGTGCTCATCCAGCGTCCGTCACACGACGCGAAAAATATTACAAAGAAAGGGGAAAATTACTCCTTTTTTCCCCTAATGAGGAAGGCACTCCGGACAGTGAGATACTCCCCAGGATAGGGCTTCGTCCTTGAAACAGACAATAATTTTATCTTTTTGAGAAATCCAGTTTTATTAAGGCATCAGCCAAAGATTAGAAAAAACACGGTACAACGCGTTTCACAGCCTGCTTGCTGCTTGTTCACGTACAAGTGAGTGCTCTAAAACATTGTGTATATATTCCCACAAATTCCCAACTCTATGGTTCTGCAGTCTGTGTTTGTCCCTTTTCCGTTTTCGTTTCTGCCTGTGCTCGGTACCTAGCAGTCAGTAAACATGGTTGCCATTTTGTAACGGCTATTGCCAATGCTTGGAAATACTGACTGCTGATAAACCAAAGCCAGGACAGAAGAAAACACAATGTGGCCCCCAAGTATCTCTGCTATAATGACAATGAGTTTCTTGCGATTAAGGCGGCATGTTGTTCGTGGTTGAAAAAATAAATATTCAATTAATTAAGAACAATTAATTAAGAACAAAGAGAAAGGGTATCACCGTTACAATGGTTTCAGACAACACTTTCATCTCGGCCACCACAACACTGCTTAGTCCCAGAGCAGGTAAGCAGAGATCACTTGTGCTAACTGGGCTCTGGAGCGGAGCTCCCTCCCCCTCAGTGAGACTGCATCACCCGGAAGTTCAGTTCTATATTTCTTTCCTAAGAGGAATACCTCTTCTCTTTATGGGGGGCGTCCTGCCCCTCTGGGTTACTAGGCTGCCCTTGGCAGAAAAGCAGACAATGCGCATGAGGAGCCAAGAGTGGAAAATTCCAGTTAGAAGTGGAAAAACCCAGCTTCTCTTCCTTGCCTTCTTTCCCTGTACCCCTTTTCACTGCACCTGCAGAATGCTCCCACTCCCTTTCTGGCTCGTCCTTCGGCGGACAATACAACAACTATTCCCCACTATGGGAAGTTAGTTCATCTGACATCATTATGTGACCTTGCCTCAGCTGCAGAAATGCACGTTTACTTACTGAGCCCACGAAAACGTAGGCTTTTATTCCGGTAATGGAAGTGAATGTCCATAATGGCCGCGGAGCGGCGCCGTGTTTCAGCTCATTTTTCGCACACGCACTACACGCTCCTACCTGATCCAGACCATCCTGGCAAACTTAGCAACTATTGTCCCATTAGCCTGATACCATTCTTTGGTAAACATCTAGAGAAAACTCTGGCACTGCCGTTCCACATTGACATCAACTTTATTCACCCACTTAGTCTAGCATCCATCACTGATGCACTACCAAGGCTCTATTCATCCATAACATTGATGAAGCCCTTTTCATCACAGAAGGAGGGAGACTTGTATGTTCTTGTCCGTGCTGAGCCTTTAGTACCATTGACTAAAGATCCTCTATACCTACTAGGGTTTCACCCATAAGTGTTGCTTGAATTATAGCACAGGAGCATGTATAAATGGACACATCCAAATGTCAAATCCCTTCTCGCAGTCACCTGCTGACCTCAAAGTTCTATACTTTCTCTGAGAATACTCAACAAGTTGAAACCCCTTGAATCGATGCTAGAAAAATAATACATCACTTTACACTATGATATCCATCTATTTCCTGGCACCATTGGTATTTGAAATCCACCTTCAGAAATCATGCATCACTCATTTATTCCTGAATGTCATCCATGTATCTCAAATAAAATCAGACACAAACTGACCTATTCCTCCAAATAGGCTTATACAAAGACAGGATGGATCACTCGCATGACCTTTAAGGGTTTCTCCTCTTCACTATCCCTTTCGCTTCTCTATCATCAGTTTCTCCTCCATAGAACTTGCAGCAACAAAAAGCAAACACTACATGGCACCACCTGAGTCTTTTTTGAAAAATAATGCCTTTTCTCCGACTTGATCTTCAGTTAACTGTTCAAACCCTATTCCTAGCCCATACAGAGTACATGTTATGTTTTGCCCCAATCCTTTACGAACAGTTTGTGAAATGTGGCCACATCAGCCCTATCCTTTGGGAGTTTAATTGGCTCCCCCCCTCACAGCGTAAACCGTACTTAATATTTGTCATCTACAAATCCTCACACACCAACTAATTCAGTTGGCTTGCCAACATGCTCCATCTTCTCCCAAGGTTGGAAACCACCCAGTGTCATAACCATTGGCATGTTTACAGTGTAGTAGCCGCACCAGAAGGAACTCTGCAACAAGTTCTTTCTTTCTTCACAGCACAATTGTGAAACAATCTCCCTCTCCATTGTGGAGCTAATGTAAAAAAAGTTCCTATTCCTTCAGTACCTACCGCCAATCAGACATTGTAATCCACACCCCAAACCTAGATTACAGAATGTGCATCCTTATCAGTGGGTTATATTTAATAAAGGTTGGCTCGATAAACTGGATACCCGGTCTACTTTCTACACATTTAGTTTTGTATTATAAGCTTTCTGTAACTCTTCCTTTTGCTCAATTACCAACGTACTTGCCTGATATCTAATGTTCAATCTGATGTTTGTGCTAATGCATTTTCCGAATCTCTAATGTAAATTAACTATTGTGTTCAGTGCACAGTTTCTCCTTTGGGCTGGGTCTGCTCAAGAAATGCAATACAAAATGTAGTTAAAGGCATCTTTTGGATTGGGCAGACCCTGGAAGCTCTGGGTGAGGTTGCCCCTAGGCACACTAGAAGCTTTGCTCGGTAGCTTAGCTTTATATTGGTCCATTACAGTACCATTTTTGGATGTAAATCGGGCTTCCGCTTAAGGGGTGAATCACACTGAGCGCAATCATTTCTTGAGATGCTCCTTTGTTGCATGCAGAGAAAAGTCTAGGAAAGGCAGACTGGGTGGCCTTACAATTTTCTCAGATCACACATGTCGTGAAGAAACACCCTGAGCTCAAGCAGAGATGGCTGGAAGACTTGGCTTATGGTAGGCCATTCCAAAGAAGGACAAAGCTCACCATCCGCTTTTCAAATGGGAACACTGTGGCAAAGTAACTTCTTCCCCACTGGAGTACAAGGATGAGTAGTTGCTAAACCGCCCACTTAACCCTCACACTTCTGCAAAACAAAAGTGATCACAATCAATCATAATAGTGAAACCAGCACCTTGAAGTAATATTCCTACTTTGCCTCTAGTGGTAACGTGGGCCGTTGGAAGGCTATACTCTCAAGAAGGGTGTGAATGTGATACAGTAGCAACCCAAACAGCAATATACAACAGTCTAAAATAAAGGAATGTAAGGTTCTATGAAAATATGTATCCTTGAATTAAACACCCCAATATACAAAAAGCTATAGAAACACTATAAAACCCACCCCTGTAATGGAAAGGCAGAGAAATGCAGAATGTAATGGTGCAGCACTCTGGGATTTCAGCAGGAGGAATAACGGTCAAGAAATTAAAAAAGGAATTCATAAAGGATATGCCTTTAGTTGAAAAAGTTGCATCGGGGACATAGCAGGTCTCCAGGACCTCAAAAGGTGGACATGGGGGACCAGGTCAGTTCAATGTAACTTAATCTAATCTTTGGCAGTTTGACAGTGACAGCCAGGTGCGGGCCGATCGATGTTCGGGTGCAGCGAATCGTGCTTGGTCAAGCAGCGAGCTGGCGCCTAGTCTGTCCGAAGCAGGAGCTTGGTGCATCTTAAGTGCAGTGTTCAGGCTGTATGGTTCGGGTTGCCCACCAGGGTCGGATCGGAGAGTCAGTTTGAGGCATTGGTAACCGCTAGCTTGGGTCAGAAAGTGATACGATGGATGCTCCGGCGGTTCAATTCGAGGTCAGTCAGTTCGATGCAGTGATGCTGGTGATCAGATACAGAGTTTAAAGAGGCAGAGGATTGAGTTGGTGCATAGCGGCAGGCAGGTTTTTCGAGCCGAACAGGTGATGTACTCCACTTGGCACAATGCGTCCGCAAGCCAGTTCAGTTGTTGCAACGCAGTGATGGTTCTATAACGTGCCAAAAGCAGCACCCCTGTGCCCCTATGGTTCGAGTGCAGTGAACACAGTTAGAAATGTGGTTTAATGTGGTAGAACAGGAATCCTGGCTGATGTGGTCCTCCAGATGCCGATGGACCCACTGAAGGGGCTCTTGGACAGGATGAGTCCTTTCCCTTTCTGATCTGCCAACCTAGGGAGTATTGGTGCAGAGTGGCAGCTACTGGTCTTCAGCAAAAGCTAACCCCTAATGTGCCCTGGCAGACGGCAGAGAGCAGTGCTTGCCTTTGCCTTGAAATCTTCCTTCACCTCAAAGACTGAGGGCTTTGGAAAGATCAACTCTCCCAAAAGAGGTACAAATTAATTATTCATGGATTCCTGGATGTTCAAAAAGCAAATCAAAGGAGGAGTTGGAAGACCCTCTCTTTTCATAGTCAAATGTCCACAGGAGAATTGGGCAAAAGCATGTCTGCTTTAAGGGGCCCAATCCCCAGTCTTGTGACAAGTGGGCTTTGCCTGCATGCACCAGACCCAAAGTGAGTGTGCTGAAGGAAGTGGAGGAGACAGGAAGAAGTAAGGAGATGGTGCAACCTTTTCCTCACTTGTGATGTGCTCTCTCTGGCTACGCAAACCCTGCCTCCCTTCTGCCCTGGTGTGAGGATAGTCCTTGTGTAAGGTATGCCCTTGGATTCCTGTTTACCTGGGCAGCGTCTGATGAGGGGCAGTCTTGCTGAGATGTCTTGTGGGACTTGACCTCACAAAGGGTAAAGAGAGAAGCAAGTCCCACTTGCTCCTTCCCTGCTGGTTGCCAATATAGGGAGAATGTACACAGACTGTCTATGGCTGGCCTGGCTCACAGTGCTGAAACTTGTATGATACAGATTTAGTTGTGGCTTTAATAGTTTTATGGACTACCTACCAGCCACCATACCCCAAACTCGGGTATGGCATATGTTTAAAGATTATAATTGACACCAGGTTAGTGATCATACCAATGATACATAAGGCGCTATATAAATGCCAAATAACATAACATATATCCATAAAGTGTGTAGTTTTGGAACAGAGGTGCATATTTTAAATGCAGCCATTCACTGAAGTGGCTGTGTGAGAAACCTGAACGTGTCTCCCTGACTGATTCCCGGGAATCTTCCATCCATGTGGCCAGGATACAGCCATCGGTATTGAATCAAGTTCCTGAGGGTGGACCAGTGAGGGAGGATCACCTCGATGGGGGGCCCTGGAGGAGTGGAAGTGGGACACCAACGGGTGAGATGTGGTATCCCCCTTCTTATAATACCTTTTTCCCAAACTACCACGTCGGATACTCAAACACTGTACCCCCCCTTTTCCGACGCAAACACTTTTGCATATCATGAAAGACGATGGACTACTACCCAAGCCATTTTCCTGACATGTCCCAACACAAGGCTCAGGAAAAGTCGGGCAATTGACCAAAACCGCACACACCTGGCAACCTTTTCCCTTCCCAACAAGGATAAAAGGCAGAGCACAAGACCAGCAAGGCAGACCACACATCGAGAGAGCTAACTCAGCACGGCAGTTCAAGAGGAGGAGTAAGACGCCACAAACCGAGTGGGGGTGACAAAGGGAGAAGCGAACTTGCCCTTTTCGACCAAGGTCCGTGAAACCTCTGCAGAAGGAATCGTAAGACTGCAAACTATAGCCAGCGTGTGTTGCAGTAGATGTCAACGGTACACAGGACCATCCTCCGCGGATAACCAAGCCGGCAAGAAACGCTTGTCTCTGTGGTACCAAACTTGACTCCATTGAGAAGAAAAGCCAAGCGGTTCATCACAGCCGGTGAGTCAAGGGGAGAGCCGATAAGAAACCGGACTGTGTTGAACGAAAGTAGCAAACGGCTAAATTTAATTGGGAAAGAATACAACAAACTGTTGATACTAGAAGGGGAAAACCAGCAACAGAGAAGTCTGGCACTACATGGGTGCTCACTCAGGAAACTCTTGGCGATTAACCGATTATTGAAACTGCCGTTACCAGAAGGCCTTGGGAAAGGTGCAAAGGGGTTCAAAGTAGTCATACAGGTCTACAGTAAAATCCTATGTACAGTTGAAAGCCTTTGACCGACAGAAGATTGTGAAACTAAGGGAATCGAATGCCAGATCATGAGAACTGATTGACAAAGTTGGCAAGAGTGAACCCGAAGGAGGGATGCCGATAAACAGGGGGCAAAGTCTAAAGTCCCAATATATATACAGTGTTTTGACAGGAGTGAACACGGCAGAGGGATGTCCACGGTGAACTGTTCAAATAGACATTGAGATTTGTGAATGATACAGAAGAAATTGCATTGAAAGCCATAGTGAACCCGACGGAGGGAGGCGAATAGTCGAGTTGGATCTGAGCCAGGAAGAGGGGGATCCAAGGGTGAGAAGCCAACACCCACCGACCCGTGAAGGCAACAAAGAAAACTACAACAGGGAAAGTCTTTGAATTCATGCCATGCCAGAGTCAACCCGACAGACAGAAGCTAATATTCGAGAGAGGTCTGAGCCCAGAAGAGGGTGACACATGGGTGAAGAGCTTTCACACAAATACACCTAGAACTTGTAGATTAACTTTTTTTTACTTTAAACTTGTCAGGCCCTCGGAAGAAAGAAAACGTAACTACCAAAGGTCCTGATATCATTAAGAACCTATTGTGGATCTGGGCCTGGATGCGGGGGACCCGGGGGTGAAAAGGCGTCACTCAAAGCACAAACAGAAAGCTACTTTTGATTATTATTTGAAACCCATCTGGTCCTCGGATGAAAGAGACTTAACCACCGAAGGCCCTGATTGCTGAGAGCGGAACTGTTGGCTCCTGCTGGGAAAGCTCGAGTGTGTGCTGTGCTCTCGAATCCTACCTTGTCCCGTGCTGAAAACGTGGGGAAGGGAGACCCCAACTACCGCATCCTGACTTATTATTTGTGAACTCAGACTGCCTTATTGTTTGATGGTGGAAGCTTGCTCCCATCTTAGATTTAGGTTTCGATTAGGCGTTTTTTCCAAGCTACCTCAACAGTTCAATAAACAACCCTTGAACTGTGATCACGTGCGTCTGTCTTTACTGTTACCACCATGAGTTCCTTACAGCTGTCACTGCAGCTGTCAGGAGGGAACCTGTGACCTCTGAAACTGCCCTTTGCCTCTAGAGAAACATGCATTGCAGATCAAGATACTGATGCAGCAGGACACAGGTGTATACTATGCTTTTGGAATGGAGTTTGCTTGAAGGGGTGTCTGGCTGGCTCGCCACATTGTTTGAGACGGAATAGCCAACATTTTTATTATTCAAATCAAAATGGAGGGATTCTACACCCTTGCCTTCACAAACAACCATCAATTCACGTTGGCACCTTAAATTCTACTAATAAATGTAATGTAGCATAGTGCTTAAAAGCGCTTTCAAAAACATTAATGTGACAAGTGCAACACGATTATGCAACCCAGTATTCATATGGTAAAGAATGCACACTTTCATAGTGGAATTAATCTGCTAAACAACGCAACCTGAGTGCAAAGCAAGTATTCAGCAGTGTGACAGATGGAATATTCATTCTGGGCTCAAATATACATCAATGGATGAATAATGAAACATTAATAATGGCGTTCCTAGACGCAATCACCCAAGGTCCTACTAGAAATTCATCTGTACTGGTTAGTAGTGCCATTAACGTAAAATAACACAAATTCCTCATAATGAAAGTGCATGAACTTGGTTTTAGCACAACCATAGAGATGACATTGAGCTGTATGCGGTTTTGGCACAAGTTGCATCTCTTTTCAATACACCTTTTTTATTCCAAAGACAAGACATCACTTTGTCTGATTCCAAATGCAGTAGCTGCTTTGAATACAATCTCAAAATCCAACAGAATTGCTACCTTCTGAGAAACAACTCCAGGTAATGTAATACATTCGATTACAAGAAACATAAGTCCAACCAGGCAGCAGCCATAGCACACTCAAAAATGGGAGGCCACTGGATATGTATTGTTGTGATTTTTCAATTGCCCTTTGTTATGTTTATGCTACCTGTATTTATGAAGCACCCGTTCGCCAGAAGGAATCTTGGTGCTGGAATAATACTGCTGGTACAACCACACAACATGCACCGTCGGGATGTTCCTCTGTACAGTTTTTAAGAGAGCAAATTGTGGATCCAACCTACTGCTTCTGCCAGAGACATGAGATTACATTAACCATGGTACGTGTCTTTAACTGTTTTATGATGTACGTCCTACCATTGCTCCAATCCATAAATTCTCTTTTAATGAATGGCACAAAATCACATATGTTGTACTGACCACTGTGGAAAAAACCCTTAGAATGGTGATCAATCCAGGATTATTGGACTTCATACCACTCTCACTATGGCAGCTTCAACATAATCTTTCTTCTGGACTAATACAGCTCTGTATAGTTATCAAAGGGATTGACACACACACCAAGTCTGCCACATGATCGGTAGAAAACCTGGTAATGAAACCCATTTTCAAATCAGTGGGAATGTTTAATATTTATTTTTCAAAAAAGCACTTCAAGCTGAGTTTTAGCTGTCGAATTTATGGGCAAGTATTTAAAATGTTTAGATAACACAATCAGTCTCACAGCGCCAAAGTCAATTGAATTATAGTGAGCTTCCACTATTGTGAATGTATTCATTAAAGTCCAATATGTTCAGCCTGACACGTGTTTCAAACACACAATTGCCCTTCCTCAGAGGCTTGTAACGTCTTAATCCTCCTTTTGACTCCTTTCAAGACAGTTAATCTCTGTTAATATGGCCCAACTGCTGTTTAGTCCCTTCCATTATCCCAACCTGTTTCACAGCATGGCCCCATTGGCTGTTAGCAAGGAAGGATAGTTAAGATGGCACTCAGTCATAAGGCTAGTAAACATTGCTGTCAATCATGCCTGATCCAATGGATGCACGCATGGTCAAATGATGTAGATGAAATTCTGTCTGGCAAGGCTTTGTCCTGTACGTAACTCACCCATGTATGGTGAGTATTATGACTGAAGTGTGCCATCTACCCAGAAGAACCAGTGGCAGTAAATGACTTGTAACTATTCATAGTACCCATCCCCACCCCCGCCCCACCGTTGGCGTTATTGGAGACATGTATGCTCAAATGTTACTTCATGGCAATACCTGGCTGTTTGCTCTCAAGGAGAAACTGACCAGGCTGCCATTACCAATTGGCTTCCTTTCTCATCATCTGTGGTGCAAACAAACACTGATTGTGCGCAAAGGGCAAGTGGGTGACAAGTAGCTATTTTGTTGATGTGTTTTTCAGAATGAATTAGGAAAGGTTACTCAATAATGGTAGCTGTGTATAAAAACTGGAGGACAAAAACTCTGCATTGGACGTCAAGCAACTACAGCTATCTCCTAGATGTTTGGGGCAGATTTACACCATTACAGACTCATTTGTTGCAATCGTAGACTTGGAAAGCATGAGACCCCTTCCCTTGAGGATTTACAGAGTGCAAACGAACACAATGGGCGATAGCCCAATTCCTGATTAAGCACATGCAAGATGCTTTGTACAACAGCAGACTAAGATAAGAGACTGAATCCACATTGACGCCATCAAAGAAGGGCTCTAGCAAGAATTGCAGAATATTTTCTGGCGCCCTACAGTTTTGCTGAATTTGTTTTCACTAACTTTCACTTTTTATACTGCTATTGAGATCCCCGCCCCCTCTTATTACCCAAAACCCACCCACCCACACCCAAAGACGAGCCTGTAATCTAGCTATTACTCGAGCCCTTTTCCCTATGTGACGTGGCTGATGGATATATGTACTGTTTGTGACCACAAAGCATAACAAATCAATCATATCAACTGATGTAGCATTACACACAAGGACATCTAAAAAGGAAAGCTTCGCTGTTTTGTAAACAAGGAAAGCTTCCCTGTTTTGATGTAGATTTTCCTGGAAATTATCTGATAGAAATACATGTGGAAATTTACTGAATTTCCAATACATTATGAACATCTCAAAAATAACAAAGGAATTAAACAAAAATCTATATTTAACTATATATCGAAAATGAATACCACAAATGTGAAATATTAGGAGTTGAAACATTTCATTATACAATATATATTCATAAACCAGTGACTTGCAACCACTATCTTCTCGCTTACTACACAGCTTTTGTCTCCTAAAAAAACTTCTCAAACACAAGGCCAATAATTCATATTCAGCTATTGACAAACCGCTTTCCACACAATTTCATGTCAAATCTGTCCAAATTCGATTCATGGTCAATAAAACAATTAGAAGGCAAATCTATGTGTAACATCACTTGTGTGTCATTCGAAGACCAGTCTAAAATGTGAGTTGCTACACTTTAATGTGAAATGCAAAGGCTGTTACAAAAATATTTCTAAAGTTGTAACTGTAACAAAATATATTCTAAATGTGTTTCAGCTTTGAAAAGTTATATAAATAATGTGCAAATGTAAATGAAAAAATATTTGTTGAATAGTTTTAAAAAAATCTATGATTTCATGAAACTTTTTAAATTTGTTTAAACATGCTCCGATCTTATTTCACTATGTTCACTTTGTTAAATACTTTCTCTAGTAGCTATCTCCTAGGCAATACACTGCTTGAAATCTACTTTCCAGAATCGGTATACTGTTTGCCCTCCTACCCTTTACATCAGTATGAGATTTTGGAGATTGTAGACAACTTGCTTCCTGCTCCTAGACTGGGATATAAGCAATGTGTCCTCACGTGGCTCTCCACTTGTTTCTGGTTTGACAACAGTTAAAGGGTATTGTGATTACTGACCAAACAGTTGTACTAAATTTGCTTCTGATTGGGAATGGAAGGGCTCATATTGGAAGCGTGTAGAGGTGACTACTGTCTCATGGCCTCCCGTCTTTCTCCAGATGCTGCCTCCGTTTCTGGAAGTGGAGATGATGTAATTCTCATAGAAGATGATGAACTATGAAACCTGAACAAAGCTTCCATTCCTCACTAACCATGTAAGCACTATTGGAATGGCAGATTTCAACTAACACATCTTGTGATGCAGGCCTTGCACCTTGGCTTGACACTGCACTTCTGTCCATTCCAGACATGATACTTCCTCCTTTGGGCATTCTTAATAAGCACCCACTGACATGTGCATGTGCCATGATGCTCCTCTGTGTAGTATGTACTGTTTAGTGTTCTCGATACATGTTCATTAATGCTTCACTCACCCTGGCCATGCATGAATATGTGTTAGCCTTGCATGATCAGGTGCTGTTTCTGCACAACAACGACCTTTCGCCTCTTGACAACAGCCTGGATCAGCGCAATGAGGGGGGAGAGGGGGTTGATCAGAAGTTGATTACTTTAGAAATACTCCAGCTACAAGTGAATCACTTATTATATTGAGAAGTGAACAATCATCCACTCGTAATATACAGCAAACTGTCATTCAAATATATTTTATTTCAATACAACACATTAAAAAAAAAGCTTTTGAACATCTATACAAATGACAAATACTTGGAGGAAATACATTACACGAAGTGCTGGTGCATAAAAGTTGCGTGAACAACACATTCACAATTAGAAAAACATATATATGACTATGTAGAAAAATACAAAATACCAATTCCTAACAGCTATACAACAAGCTAAATTAACATTGGCGTCTCTGACCTTCCGTCTTTATCGAATGCTAGGTAGATTTTGATATACCTAGATGACCAGAATGAACAGAAGCGATATAAATGTAGTCTGTCTCTGTAAGCAAGACCAAAAACCACTAGGATGAACGGAAGTGATTTGAAATTGATACTGCTATGCACTAGTTTTGATGAGTAGACAAAGTAGTTTTTGCCTCTTTTTCTTCCGGGCTTCAATTCTTAATGCAACTGGATTTGCAGCAAATCTATGAATGAGCTTCTATACATAAAGATCCAGTACGTTCAATTCCTATTTATGCATTATGGTAGGTCTTAAAAAATCACATCTATGTGCAAGATGAAGCAAGTTGGTCAGTCTGAATTATTCTTGAATCAAGTAGACGCATAGCAGTGTTTTTTTTTTCTTTAAGACCTACCAGTGTACTTGATGTTTATTTAGCTTATTGTACAAATCTTATGATCTATTTTTTGGATGAGTTTAAAAAAAATATAACAATGTAGAAAAACCAAAATACCAATTCATACAAAATATTGATACATTCTAATCATATATGCTAATGTATTTTTCATGCACTTTATATGTACCAGAACTTTATGTATTTTCTCAAAATAATTGCCGTACTCTTACGTCCCGTCACCTTTCCTCCATACTGCATGGGGCGTCCCTTCCTAGGGAGCGAAGACAGAACCTTTTTCACCAGAAAAAAACTACCGGCCCTTTAAATTTAGAGGCGTGCGGGTGTGCGGCCCTGGGAGCATGTGCTGCCCTGACTCCTCCCCCTGGCACCACACCTCAGTCCCCTTTTACGTGTCCACGGGAACGGGCCGAATTCACCAACGCTCCTAGGTTTGGCTTCAGCCATGTAATTCCACACGCAGATACTTCTGTCTTTTTGCCTTTTTTCATTCAGGTACTCGGTCCTCAGGCGTCACGCTCCTCCCTGGCGCATGTCGTCTTCAACAGGTTTTAGCAGGTGTCCAGCCTGCAAAGGACTCTGTCCTACATCTGACCCCCCACGCCCTTTGCCTCCGCTGCCTTGGCCCCAACCACGGCTGGCAAAGTTGTACCGGGTGCAACACGCTTTCTTCGAGGGCTCTGAAGAACGGACTGGCTAGGTGGAGGGAGCTCTTCCAGAGGTTGCCTCCAGAGGATCTGAAGGCTTCTGTCAATCATCGATCAAGGCCCAAGGTAGGTGTAAAGAAGCCGCAAGCCAAGGTAAGTAGGAAACAGTTTATTTACTTAGTTTCCAGCAGTAAAGAATAAGACCCCCAACACAGTCAGCATCCAGGGTACAACTGAATAAAGCCAAGCATAAACATTGATGACATATCATTCCAGAATGGTATAAACACAAGGGATCCAATCTAGAATCAGATACCCTGCCTGTCAGAACACAGAAAAGGCATTAGCACTTAACAATAACAATACATAAAGCATTAGTCCCTTTATATAACACATCTCCCTCCCCTATAAAATAAAATTCTTTATTGATAAAAGCAAACAGCAGTAAAATGAACATCAAGAAGAATAAAATGAAATGCGAATGCTCTATCACTTTACTTTTGCAATTCTGGACAAACACCATATTTGTCCACTTTCCACACACACAGCGTTCTTGAAAACTCGTGTAACTCTAACTGGTTCTGTGTAAAGTGGCTCCCCTTTCTTGGAGATGACCGCCTTCCTTATCCTCACCAAATCTCCAGCTTCGACCACAGTGGTTTTCCTAGGATGTCACTCATTCACTTTTTCCACCCATTTATCCTTTCGAACACCCATCTTTTTCTTTACGGCATCCACAACCACATCTGTCACTCTTGCCCTGCCCAACCAAGCTGGAGCCACACAGGTATCGCCTTTCGGCCTCTCATAAGTTCAAATGAGCTAATTCCTGTTTCTACTTGCGGAGCTCACCACTTAGCATGTTTGAGTGACAGCTAGGCTGAGTGGGGGTTTTCTGCATAAAAGCAGGGCTTTGGGGACTGGAACTTCAGAAGTCGCCACAGGACCTAAGAATCCGACGAGGGAGAAGCTGAGCCGACCTGCCACGACGAAACCACCGGTGGAGCCCTGTTGGACCGTCTCACCACTTTTCCCAACGACAGAGGAGATCTCCCGCCGGAGAGTCTTCTTCCTTTGACTGGTGGGGATAACCAGTTTCACCGTCTTTTCGCCTTCCCGACATACCTCGTGGCCGCCTTGCCAAGCACCCCGGCAACCGGGATACCATGTTTTACCACGACCGCGGAACAAAGGTACCACCTTTAACCGGAAAACTCTGCAGTTGGTTTCTTCCCTGGCAGTGCAACAACCTTCATCTTTCCTCCAAGTCGAGATCTTCTCTTCCTGGACGACGACGCGACTTGCACCCACTGCCAGGAACAACTGCCACCGCTGGAGGATCCTTCCCACTTAAGGTACCTTGCTACCGACTGTACGGGGTAGATTTAGTGTCACTGGCATCAACAGCCAGAATAGTTTTCTTTCTCGTATCAAACATTGACAAAAGCTCTGGTCAGTGTTTGCTTGTATTGGTGTGTCTGAGTGCCTATTGTGTATACTTTGCATACTGCCTAACTCTTCTTGAGAGAAGTCTGACTGCTCAGCCACAGCTACCAGGTAAATCTGGGTGGTACAGACTGCTACCAAGTGGGTTTACTGCTAACACCTGTAGTCCTAAATCTTTTGCAGTGCTCCCTAAGGGAACTGCACAGGTTTCTGCCTAACAGCTTAGAGGCAACGGGACTGCTCCCTCCTTTTATCTCAATCTTGTGAACCATCCCCTTGAGGCATCCCACTTTGTTACAGAATACTTCAGGATATCTAGCTACCATCTCACATTTGGCTCCATTGCTGTTGAGCGCAAATGGGTCACTTACATTGAGAACTTGCTCCTCACTATTGGGATCTAATTTGATTCCCAAACCCCTTTGTTCCTTCCAACCCAAAAGAGTTTCACCTCTTTTTGTGACATATTTTCCCGTGTGTCATCCTATCCTTTAACTTGAATACCGCTATACAACATCCCAAAATTTCTTTTTTATCACCATTGTATCCTCCTGGTGTTTTATCGGAGGGAACTAAACGCCTAATATCGCCTCCAATTACATTTTCAAAGACAATTTTGGATACCAATGTAATTTTTGAACATGAATCAGCAAGCATTTTAACTGAATGACCATTTACTTTTATCCACGCTGAGGGATGCTCACAATCATCAGACCCCAAGCACTTTACCATGTGGACTGTAACTATCTCGTTCTCAGAAACATCAGCTTCTTCAGACGACATACCATCATATTCTTCAATTAAAAGTGTTCCCTTCCCACCACCACTTCGATAATTTTTACAGCAATTCTCAAAGTGCACCCATTTCTTACACAAACTACAATTCACACGTCTTCCAGGGCAAATGGGAGATGTGGATAGGTGTCGTGAACTCCCACAACGAAAACACAATCTATCCTCTCTCTTTACATTAAATTGGGTAGTATCTCTTTGAGAGCGTTTGTGAGGTTGCTCACCACCTCCACCTTTGGTTTGGGTATTCTCATGACGTTTATTGGGCTTGGTTTTAAATGTATTCTTCTCCTTCGAGCAACCACCCTTCTTGTCGCCAACCCTCAACACTTCAATATCCAGTGATGGCTTATTTTCTTTAAGAGACAGTTTCGCTACACACTGCAGGGTATGCTCAATTCTCTTTGCTATACTAATAACCTCATCTAAATTGGGATCATCCTTCAACCAAATTTCCTCTCGTATTTTATCATTAGAGCAATGAATCATAAATTGATCTTATATGTTCTTCCAGTCCACCCCCAAATGTACAATTTAGTGCTAAATGCCTCAAAGCAGTTACATAGTCTTCAACAGATTCTCCCTCATGTTGGCACCTCATGCCAAAGTGATATCGCTCCAATACAGTGCTTGTTGATTCAAAATGCTTATCAAGTTTGATTAACGCTAGATCAAAATCATTTGTCCCCTCTTCCAAATCTAACTAAGCACTATCAGGAAGAGTGTCATATATCCTCTGACCTTGATAGCCCAAGAAATGCATTCACATAGCTACTTTGCGCTCTACTGACATTCCATTTCCACAAGTGGCTTTAACATAATGAAGAAAACCGTTCTTCCAAGGGGCCCACTTGATTTTTGGCGGGCCTGGTGTAGGCATAAACACCTGAGGACCAGGTATCCCAGACAAAGCCATGTCTGTCTTTCACTCTTAGAAAGTATGAAAAGCAGTAACGTCTATTGGGATTGGAATGCAAGGGAATGCACTCACTGCACCAGCGTCCAAATATTAACCAGGAACTTGTGGAGGTGTGTCAGATGTCACTGAGAGCCTTAACTCTCCCAATTGAGGAAACTTCCCATGACAGATCCTCTGTGGGACTAGTTTTCCCAGTCAAAAGTAGAGTAGTCTTCCAATTTTAAGAACACTTCCGCATCTGAGAAATCACACTTCCTGCAAAATGTTTTAGGAACACTTCCTCATCTGAGAAATCAAACTTCCTGCATAAGTAAAATAGTTTCCCAATTTTAGGAACACTTCCTCATCTGAGAAGTCACACTTCCATCCTCAGGGAACGCACACTTCCTCACCTGCGTTGCATCTGAGTATCATTCAACTTGCTCGCCTTCCCACAGGAGGCCCTGGGCAAGCCTTCGTTATTTTCCTGTATTACGCTACTGCTGGCACCACATCCACGTTCAGGCAGTCAGACTTTTGAGACTGGCAACTCCGTTTCGAGCCAAACTTGAGGCTGGCACGGGCTCCTCCAAGCCCCGTGCGGCAGGGCTCGCCTAATCCCCGCCAGACAAACTTTTCCAGCGTCTGATGGTGTGAGCTAATCCACAAGCTCAGGGGATAGTCCTCCTGGATGCCGGGTCCCGCAGGCCACCCTGGACTGTTCTTCCCCAGCACCTTTTTTGGGCAGTTGGGGGTCTTGGCTTCAGCAGGGATTCATCCTTATCCCATCCTCGTCGCCATTGTAAAGAAGCCGCAAGGTAAGTAGGAAACAGTTTATTTACTTAGTTTCCAGCAGTAAAGCATAAGACCCCCAACACAGTCAGCATCCAGGGTACAACTGAATAAAGCCAAGCATAAACATTGATGACATATCATTCCAGAATGGTATAAACACAAGGGATCCAATCTAGAATCACTGATGCCCTGCCTGTCAGAACACAGAAAAGGCATTAGCACTTAGCAACAACAATAACAATACATAAAGCATTAGTCCCTTTATATAACAGTAGGGCTGCTCTACGCCTTTGTACTGGCGACATGTACGAGGGGGCGCATATACGCAACACTACCAGCACCACCGTCGAGGGCGAAACGCCTACCAGGTCTCGACCTGAGATGCAGGGTAGGCCTCATGATCCACACAAGAGTCCTGGATGAGGCTGGGGCCAGTGAGCCAAGCAACACAACTTCGGCACGTGGAAGGCAGCTCGACAAGATGCCTGCCATGCCAGACAATATGGGCACCCATCCGATACCGCACCAAGGAAGGGAGCAGGTGGAGGAGCGAGTGTCAAGGTGGGACTGGTGTCCACCAGGTATGTGGCCTACAGCCTATCCTTCATTTGCGCAGGGCAGGTTGCTGCTGTGTCCTTATAGTCAGGGCATGCAACGGCCTCAGCAGCCGCCCGCTACCCCATCAATATCACCTACCACCCCTCCGGCCTGCGAGTACAGGTTCTTTGAAAGGTACCTCTGGCTCATGAGGTGTCCTCAGATGGGGACATCCTCAGGGACTTGGTCCCTCTGGCCCTTCTGCCCTCGTTTCCAGCGTCGCAGGCCCCAGTGCAGCGCCCGCTGCCTGCTCCGGCCCCTCAGCCGATAGCACAGGCGGTTCCATACCAGCCTCCGCTGCAGCCTGCGGCTCTGGTCTCCACACCTCAGCCTTCGGCTCCCAGCACCCCTCCACCGGTGCCAGACCAATCGGACACCCAGGTGTACATGGACGAGGAAGAAGACCCTGACACACCATCATCAACCAAGGCCTCCCACAAACGTCTTGCAGGGCTGGCAGAGTACTTGGGCCTTCCTCAACCCGAGGTCCAGCAACCAGCAGAGGGTGTGCTCGCTGAGGTCCTCACGCTACGCCCCACGGTTAGAACGGGGATCCCGATACAGAAGGACGTTGTCGCCTTGGCCAAAAAGGCGTGGCTCAAGCCCCACTTGGTCCATCCGGTCAATCGACGCCTGGACGCCAAGTACAGGCAAATGGAGGGGGATACACTTTTGCTGTCAGCCCATCCTCAGCCACACTCTTCGGTGATTGTTGCGGCATCACTCTACTCCAAGCCTGTCGTCCTCGGCCTCCTCATCAGCGGCGCTGCTAGGCAAGGAGGAGAAGATCTTGGAGGCGTACGGGAAAAATCTTTATTCCAACACTTCGATGCATCTTTGTCAAGCTAAAGCGGATGCCATGCTGGCAGCCGTTAACCAGAGGCTTTGGCGGGAAATAGCGGACTTCCTGCCAGAACTTCCGGTGCAGAGCCAGTCACATTTCAAGGCAGGACTGGCAAAGGCCAAAATGGTGGCGCAAGACATTATGGAGTCCACCGTGGCCCACATTGACACCTCTGGCCGGGCCATATGCATAGCCACGGACATTAGGACGGTCTGGCTCCGGGCTACTAACTTTAATGTTTGTGTTGCCTAGCGCACACCTAATTTTAAGGATTTTTATAGAATTTATAGAAAGTTAGCGGGGTGCCGGGGAGAATACCTACCTTGACACTGGGTTGTTTTTAACATATGTAAAACCAACAGATTGTCCACAAACTTGTGGAACTCTCGCGTCCCCTGCACACCCTTGCAATTGTAAAGACAATCAAGAACTGTCACAATTTTTTGCACAATGATAACAGAATGCTTTGTTTAGAAAAAAAAGAAAAAGGTTTATGGAAGAAACCAATTTAGGACACTGTTGGTATAAAAATGATGGCAATCATCAATTTAATTTGGTTCTGAATCATCTGCTATTAATGTGTTCTCCAACATGGTGATTTGGACACACTTATTTTAAAATCGCATATAATTCAGGCACAGGATAGTTCTTGGGCATACAATGTATTCATCACACTTTCAGCAAGATTGATTTATAACATATAATGTTCACATGCTGTGATGACAAATATTTTTTCGACGCGTTTCGGGGTAGTTGGAGTCCCCTTCTTCAAGATTTGATAGCCCTCTTCATTCCATTTATCTTTGATTATCCTACAATATATGATATAACAATCAATTCATAATTTCTGGCTATTAGCTGTCATGTCACTTTTTTGAGAAAAGAAATTCTTTAATCACCTGGATGTCCAATGCAGAGTATCCTGACTGGATATGTTATTAGAAAAATATCAACACAATAATAGTTGGAATCCTCAGTTGCTATCCAACCTGTAGATGTAATAGAAAAACAATAAAAAAGGGCTTAATTAAAAAAGGAATCCACTAAAGAAGGATTCAGTCTAGGATCGTTATGTGGAGGAGAACCTGGTCTAATTAGAGATAAAAATTTATCTGGTGGTTCTTTAATTGTGTTAGAGGCTACTTCTTCGATGGATAGAGTATCTCTAGTGTTCTGGGAGTCCTCAGGAAATGGGGATTGAGCAGAAAGTGGAGCCCCTCTGCTTATGTCTGTAAAGCACATAAAAATGTGCGGTGTTAGAAAGGTCTAACTCAATAGGTTTAGAAAAGACCAGATCTTAATGATAAGTTTGCTGAAAAAAAGCTTCTAGCTCATAGTTTATAGCGGTACCCAATAGTAAATATTGACTACCAAAATTCATTCTCAAAGGGTGTGCAGGGGACGGGAGAGTTCCACAAGTTTGTGGACAATCTGTTGGTTTTACATATACTAAATGTAACCCAGACACCCAGGAACGCACATTGGACCTGCCTTTCGAGGGTGGTGACCTCTTTCACTCCACCACGGACGAGGAGCTAGATAAAAAGAAAAACAGCTTGCAAACGGCTAAGTCTTTATCTACTCTCACAAAGGCCATGCCCAAGGCGTACACCCTGTCACAGCAGCGCTCAGACATGGGGTCTACATACCGAGGGTTCTGCGGCTTCCAAGAGCAGAGGTCCAGGCAGCACCGCTCGCCGGCTCAACATTGGCGCAAACAACAAAAGGTGGGAGAGAGCAAGGGCTTTTTCCAGTCCTCCTCCAGCAGCCTCAGAGGGAAAGAAGGCATGACGCGCCCCTTCGGGTCCACTTGTCTCCAGTGGGGACAGGCTTGCTCTCCACGCATAGTTCTGGCATCAGAATTTCGCAGACTCCGGTGTCCTCTAGGTAGTATCCACGGGGTACTGCCTACCTATCCTTTCATCTCCTCCCTCCTACCCCCCACTCCCACAGATTGGGACAGAAACTCTTTTGGCTGAGATCCGGGCGCTCGTTGAGAGCCAGGCAGTGGAGGAAGTCCCAGCTGGCCAGCGAGGCTTGGGCTTTGACTGCAGGATTTTTGCCATTCAAAAGAAGAACCAGTCTGGCCTGATTGTTGTGTTGGATTTATCCAGCCTCAACCTCTGCCTACCTCTACAAAAATTCAAGATGGTTACGCCAGCGGTCATAGCAGAGACATTGTACAGCCATTGTATATGGGAGACGGGATGTGCTCCCTGTATCTGAAGGACGCGTACCTACACGTCCCGATTTGGCAGCCTCACCGTTCTTTTCTATGATTCAGAATTATGGGCTAACATTTCCAAAACAAGGTGCTTCCCTTATGCATCAATTCGGCACCCAGGGTCTTTACCAGGCTTATGAATACAGTGGCGGCCCTCCTCAGGACCCAGGGCCACCACATCTACCCGTACCTCGACAACTGGCTCGTCAGGGCGACATCTCCGGAAGCGGTGCACCACAATTCCCACGCTCTTATGAGCACACTCCACGACCTGGGCTTTTCGCTCAATCTCAAGAACTCCCAGCTGCAGCCTATGCAGAGACTGACTTTCCTGGGGCTCATCTGGGACATGTGCCCAGAGTGTTTTCCCCTCGGAGGACACGATAACGGCCATCAGGAGGGCCGCTGCCCACTTCCTCAGTCGAGAAGTGACATCGGCCTGGTGGTACCAACACCTGCTGGGTCTCATGACAGCGGTCCTATTGGCCGTCCCCCACCCGAGACTCAACATGAGAATACAGCTGCACTTCGCAGCGTCATGGAATCAGGAGTGGGGCTCTCAGGCAGAGCTTATCAACGTTCCCCCTTCTCTGCACCCGGACCTCTCATGGTGGGCCAGAGAGGACAACTTGTGGAAGGGCAAACCATTCAGGCAGCCGCCCTGCAGGTCACCATCCCTACAGACTCCTCTCTGGGGGGCTGGGGAGCCACCCTGGACAACCACAGTGTCCATGGAACCTGGACCTGGCAGAAGCAGGAGTACCATATCAATTGGCTGGAACTGAAGGCCATCTGGCTAGCACTCAGAGCCTTCCTTCCGGTTATTGGGGACAAGGTCATCCTCATTCAGACAACTCGACCAGCATGTTCTACGTCAACAAGCAGGGAGGTACCAGATCTCCTCCACTGTGCAGACTAGCTGTCAGCATGTGGAAATGGGCCCTGGAGAACATCATCTACCTCACAGCAGTCCACCTCCCGGGGGAGTGCAACTTGGAGGCGGACACTCTCAGAAGACTGGGAATGGACAATTACGAGTGGCAATTGAACGACCAGCTGCTGCTAGAGATCTTCAGCAAATGGGGGCATCCCCAAGCGCATCTCTTTGCCTCCTGGGACAACAGGACGTGAAAACAGTTTGCGTCCTGGCAGGGGCAGGGCAGTAGCCACCTCTCTTCCCCCAAGACCCACTTCCTCATCCGATCCAGCTTCCCTGCCCTCCCACCATCCCGATTGGTCCTTCACCAAGGTCATTAATGACCGCTCCAGGGAAGTCCTCTGCCCATGCAGCCCTGCGGCTAAGGGCCAGAGGCAAAGGGTGGCTGCAACAGAGGTGGCTTCAGATCATGTCTGCAGGTGCCGGCTCCCTGGGCGACGCATTTCAGATTTAGTGGAACAGCATGATAGCATACGCCTTTCTGCCCACACCACTGGTCCACAGGGTGATATGCAAGATAAAGGAGTCTTGCCACCTCAGTGTCATTCTGATAGCTCCATGGTGGCCATCAAGGCCATGGTTCTCAGATCTGCTCAGCCTCTCGGAGAGACCACCCATCCACCTTCCGATGGGCTCAGCACATCTTCTAGCAACAGGGGGGGTAGGGTCATCCATCCCGCGCCATAGATATTAGCGCAGGTCACGCTAAGGCACCTTAGCCTCACAAGCTAACCTACAGATCATACAGGGTGCAAGGAGCAAGGCTACAAGGACCCAGTATAAGAGCAAGTGGACTAGGTTCTGTCACTGGGCAGACTCCAAGGAGATCGACTCCTTCGCATGTACATTAGACGACGTGCTCTCCTTCTATCCGCACCTCGCTCACTCTGGCGTGCAGGTTGACACCTGCCGCACGAATTTGGCAGCCATAGGAGCCTACAGAAATTCGGAGGAAGAGGTCTTTTCCTCTTTCAACCCGATAGTCAAGAAGCATTTGACGGACCTCGCCAGTCTCTATCCACCCATCAAGAGGCCACACCCGGGGTGGGACCTCAACTTAGTGTTGGGCGCCCTGGCGCACAAACCATTTGAGCCAATTGGTGTCCGCGGACATCAGGCTGGTAACCATCAAGACGGGCTTGCTAGTAGGCCTCACTTCGGCTCATCAGCAAAATCCAGGTGCTAGTCGCCTCAGAGCCATATACTACTTTTCACAAGAATAAGGTAGTCCTGCGGCCACACCCAGCATTCCTACCTAAGGTACTGTTAGGCAGAATCCTGTGCAGTTCCCTTGGGGACCACTGCAAGAAGATTAAGACTACAGGAGTAAGCAGTAAACCCAATTGGTAGCAGTCTGTACCACCGAGATTTACCTGTTAGCTGTGGCTGAGCAGTCAGACTTCTCTCAAGAAGAGTAGGGCAGTATACAGAGGATACACAATAGAGCTAAAAGCACAATAGAGCAAGCAAACGCTGACCAGAGCTTGGTATCAAAAGTATATAATTATTTATTTAACACACACTTCAAGAAAAACACTAGCACTATAAATCAAAGCAAGTTCAAACACAGTCAGAAAAGTATACACACCTCCCTTAAGAATTATTTAGACAAGTCCAAGTTAAAACACCATTTTTTGTCAAAACAGAGGTGAGCGCGTAACTTAGATGGCACTCCAATAATTAAGTAAAAGGGAGAGAAAAAGGCAGGTCATGAAAATAAAACCGTTCCCAACACTTTTAAAAGACCAAAACAAGTTAAAGAAGGCAGAGTCTACTGTAGAGCCAAAGTTCAAAGGCCAGGCCCACTTTAAATGGAGCAAGGTGAAATGTGCCCAAGATCACACAGTTTAGAAATGCATTCAAGTCTTTGTGAAAATGTTTAAAAGAGGTTGGGTTGATTCTGAAGGTAAAGTTAGGTCTGGGGCCAACCCAGTTGGAAAGCAAAGGATTTAAGGGTCACCTTTAGAAAGGGAGGCCAGGTGGAACACAGTACCTTTTTAAAGTTGAGGAAGCTCCAGCGGTGGCAGTTGTTCCTGGCAGCGGGTGCAGTTCGTGGTTTTCGACCAGGGGAAGAGATGATCTTGTCGAGGAGGAAACTTGGAGTCGTTGCACTGCCAGGGAAGAAACCAGCGGAGTTTGTCGGTTAAAAGGTGCGTTCCTGGTATATTCACGGTCACAGTGGTGCAGCTTGCCTATCCGCCACCGGGGTGTTTGGCATGGGCGATTCGACCGAGAGACGTCCTGGAAGGCGAAATGGCAAACTGGTTGATCCCACCAGCTCAGAGGAAGAAGACTCTTACAGCAGAAGATCTTCTCTTGTCGTCGGGAAGTGGTGGTCGTTGCAGCAGGGCTCCACCAGTGGTGTCGTCGTTGCAGATGGCTCAGCTTCTCCCCTCTTCGGATTTCTTAGGTCCTGTGGTCCAGTCCCAAAAGCCCTGCTTTTATGCAGAAAAACCCCCATTCAACAGCCTAGCTGTCACTCATACATGCTAAGTGGTGAGCCGGGCGGCTCACCAATGGGCCAATCAGAACAGAGTGTGACTTGAGTTGCTAAGGCAACACAGTCCAGGGTGCCCATTCCCCCACCCACACATCCTGTGGAACCCAGACAGAGTGGCACCTGTTGGAGGGCTTCTGTGGAGAAGCCTGCCAAAAAGTGGAACAAAGGGCCCGACCTTGGTTGGAGTTACAGAGACGGACATGAACGCCATTTTAGAAAAAAGTTCTGGCAAAAAGACCCAACCAGTGATTTTATATTAAATAAATAAACCAATGGTATCTTTAACATTGCACCAAAAAGTGGTGCGTTTAAAATCAATGGGAAAATCCCATAGGAAATATTCTGGTGGAATATTTTACGTGATAACCACTGCCACCAGCCAGAAACTCGACAAGGGGGGACTGGACAGTGCCCCCTTGGAAACAGACCCAGGGGCAATCGAATTAACCCCTTCCAGTACTTCCACAATATGATGGTTTGTACTGGTTCTGTTCACAATTTTGGACTAGTAAAGTCAATGGTGACTTTACATGCCCTGGGTGACAGTAGTCAGTCCCAGGGTATGGAGTCTATGATTGGGGATCACTATGACACCCCTGTGTTACTGCACTTAGGGTGCTGTGTAACGCATACACAAAAACAGATGATACCCTGTGGAGTAAAAAAAAAACCTAGCCCATAAGCACACAAAAAGTCAGACATACCTCAAATCATGCCTAAGAGTGGAAGGAAAAGAGTCTCACTCTTAGCAGGAGAAAAAAACAAACGCCAAAAATCCAGCAAAGCTGCTGGGGGACTCACTAGGTTTGGGAAACTAGCCTTATAAGAGAATTCTCCCCAACAGGTACCTTCTGCTTTCCACCTAAACAAGGAAATAGTTCTGCCTATGTTCTTTGCAGACCCTAAGGACGAGGCTCAGAGGGTTCTGCACTGCCTGGATGTCCGGCATGCCCTGAAATTCTACTTGGACAGGACCAAGTAGACGCTTTGTTTGTTACCTTCGGCGGGTCACGACCGGGGTACTAGGCATCCAAGGCCTCTATAGCACAATGGATGGTAGCGGCCATCAAGGAAGCGTACGAGAGGCAGCATAAGCCACTTCCAGCGACCATGCATGCCCATGCAGTCAGAGCCAAGGCCACGGCCATCGCATTCCAGCGGCAGCTCCCGTGGCAAGTCCACCTGGGCCACCCCTTCGGCTTTCTGCAAGCATTACTGTTTGGACTCCGGCTCTAGAACAGACGCGGCTTTTGGACAGGCGGTACTCAGAAACCTGTTTGCTTAAGGAGGGTCTCCTCTCCCCCCTAGGGCTACACTGAGTTGTAATTGCCCATGCAGTATGGAGGAAAGGGGACGGGACTAAGTAACTAAGTTACTCACCATAGTGACTAACGTTGGTTCCCTTTCCTCCATCCGTCCCACCTTCCTCCCCCTAATAAAACTGGTGTCATTAGACAATGTTAATCCATTGTCAACGCGTCTATGGGGACTGAGGTGTGGCACCAGGGGCGGAGTCAGGGCAGCGCATGCTCCCACGACCGCACCCCTGCGCTCCTATAAATTTAAAGGGGAAGAACGTTTTTTCTGGTGAAAAGGGTTTTGTCTCCCGTCCCTAGGAAGGGACTCCCCATGCAGTATGGAGGAAAGGGGACGAAGGACTACTAAGGTCAGTAACTTATAATTTTTGTATTCTTATTCAGCGGCTCATATATTTCTGAATGATAGTTTGTCTGTTTTCCCCTTAACACAATATATTGAGTGATTATTTCATGAATTAAGTGTTTATTTATACCATGAAGAGATTCTCCTATTTTATTGTACCCTCCTGCCCCCTTTCTCTTTGTGAGCTATTGGTACACCTTAGTGTTTTCCTATGCTGATTGTAAAATGCTCTTACAACATATTAATCCTTTTATGATACTAAAGACTGTCCCACAACTTCCACCAGCTTCTATTGTTTTATCCATGTACATCTTCTGAATTTTCACATAGTGTATCTTTAACTCTAGTTGAGAATTTATCACTGGCATTTTTTGTCTGTCACCCTCCATGCGGTTCTATATTTTTTAATCAAACTGAATTATTTCACTGTAATTCACTTTGATGCAGTTACTTCCAATTGTGTTCTTTCTTCTTTGTTTATTCCCCCATACTGCCCTCCCTACCTACCTTCCACCTGCTCCCCTACCATTCCCCCCAGCCTTCTGCCACTTAACCCCAAATGTACATATATTAATTACATCCCCACAAAGTGAATTACAACAAAGTAATTCACTTTGATGAAACAACTGAACACTCTCGAGTTCTGGAAAATCCATACATTCAATAACTAGAAATTAGCATTTCTTGCAAGGCATAATGAAGTGAAGCCTGGGTGTATGCACAGACCCATCCTATCGCCTTCTTCTCGTGCACTAATCAGGAACATATTGTAAAACTATGGACTACTTTAGATGTCTCAATTTGTAGTGTTTCTGGGGTGGTTCTGGAGGCAGTTTTCTGAGGTGAACCCATACAGTGTTGCTCCGGTTCCTCGAACCCCAATGCATTTCACAAGTTATGCATTCCCTATCACCATTTTGCATTAAGAGTCCGTCAACAACGGGACTTGACTGGCTTTTAAAGACCTTCATAACAAAAAGCAGAGAATAGCACTTTTCTCAGATTCATTGGTCCCCATTTTGGCACTTACTTTGGCTGTTAAACTGTGCGGCACCAGTATTGATGCTCACTCTGAGGTTTATTCATTATCTTTCTCTACGACCCTAGTGTGGTTCAGACCTCCAGAGACGCAAAGGGACACCACTGATTTTTGGTATGAAGGAATTCAAAGCATTGGAAGATAGAAGAATCAAATGTTGCTTTACGTGGCAAAAGAAAATCAACAATATCAAAAGACTTCTTTAGTCAAAAGACTTCGTTAGTGTTTGGCTCTGGCCCTGTGTATACACGTCGCATAAACAAAATCTTGAAGCCTCATGTTATGCAGCAGGAAAGACCATCTGGCAAGTAGATTAAAGGCACTTTGGCTATGGTACCTAGAACTCAGTGTATGTTCACCACACTTGCCCTGGCTTTGGGAATTAACATTTCTCCAGCATTGGATCTTTCATGGATTCACATGCTGTGAATATTCCCCATTGTCAGGCTGGGAACCTCGGTCATTTTTTAATTTAGCGTTTTCCTATCGAAAACATCGACACTTCAGTGTCCTATCAACGTCCTTTTTGGGTGCTTTAGCCACCAACAATAGGACCTAGGGTATAAATAGCCCGCCCCGCGGCTTCCCTTCAGATTTCAACGTATCCAAAGTGTTCGTTGTAATTTCTACACGTATGGTGCAATTAGTGAAAATGTCTTCAGGTAAATCATTGTTCCGGCCCTGTGCGACCTGCAGGCTGCAGAAAGTGTACGAGGGGGACTGGCATATGGACTGCCTTTATTGCCTCTACCTCCATCATCTGTAAGGGGTTCTCTCAAAAGACGCTTAAAGACTGCAATCGGCGGTTGGTGTGCTGGCTGAACAAAGGACCTTACCCTTCCTCGGAGGGTGGCTGGGTGCGTAGCTTGGCATCGGAGAGACCGGCCCACGCGGGAGATAATCGCTGGTCAGCATCAGCGGAGCCTCTGGCTAAAAAGTCCCGGCCTGTCCCAGTGGTCAGTGAGAGTGGTCGCCTCTTGTCAAGTAAACCTCTTTCGAGTGGATTGTGTCCTCCAACGTATTCCTCATCTTTGATGTTATTCCATCCAGCTCAGCTGCTTCGGAAAAATAAATTTCGGCAGAGGGCGCTGTGCGTCGATGTCGTCGAGTCGATGGTCCCTGGAAGGCCTCCGTCGAGGGTGACGTCATCGGGTGTATAAGTAGCACGCGAGGCACCCGTTGGCCTCACTTCCGTTTTTCCGCAGTGTACGTTGCTTCGGAGAATCGCCGCGCCTCGAGTTCTGTGAAGAAAAGATAAATAAACGAAATATGTCTTCGTCATTGACGCCGACCACGACCCTGAAATCGGGTTTCAAGAAATGTAAATCGTGCGGCTCAAAAATGTCCATTAACGATCTGCACCGAGAGTGTTTATGGTGCCTTGGAGAGGGCCACGACATGGAAGCCTGCATGAAGTGTCAATTGATGACGAGGAAAACCTTACGAGAGAGGAGGGGAAAACTGCAGGTAGGTCGTGAATCTGACCGAAAAGCCTCTAGCGTTGAGTCAAGGTTCCGTGAGGAGAAATCTCCTCGACGCGAAAGGCATTGGTAGGGGTCCCGAAGCGATTCCCATCGCTCGTCGTCTTCGACAAAAAAAACAAAGAAACGACGCCATAGATCCCCCTCCACTTCGTCTTCGGACGAATCCACAAAAATGATGAAATGTCTAACAAAACATTCATCATCTGAAGAATGGGAAGCTTTTAGGATGAAAATGTTGGAGGTTTTTGACAAAGCGAAGCCTTGGTCCGCGCCTTCCTCGGAAGTCGGCCGGGAGCACCATCGCTCCGACACTCGCGCGCCCTCGAGCCCGGGTGATCGAAAGAGGAAGGCTAGAGAACCTTCTAGGACGTCGAGCGAAAAAAGCCGCTCGAGTCGACCAATCGAGGTCACCGACACCGTCCGAGACCGAACACACCTCGAAGGGCAAGTCCTCGAAGGGTGCCTCGACGCCCTCTAAGTCGATGCGGTCGAAGTCGACGCCGTCAATGTCGGATAATACGTCGAACTTATCGACGCCTTTGTCGACATCGACGCCGAAGCCCTGGACGCCGAAACTTCCAGCTCGTCAAGATCAGCTAGGAAGAGAGAAAGAAAAGGCAAAAGCACCTGGGTTGCATTCAGGACCCAGTAGCACTCCTCCTATACCACCCCCAGAGAAGGTTTTTAAGCCTTTACCTAGGAAGGAGTTCTTCAAATCCTTGACCTCAATTTTTGAGGAACAAGAAAGATCTGATGAATAAAATGTTCCCTTTGGCCTTGAATTTGGTACTCCAAATGTTCCTGAATGCCTGATTTCAGAGGAAAGCAGGATGAAGGATTTGGTGGAATCATTACACAATGCAAGTGGTATTGATACGTCCCCAAAGAACGAATTTGGTAGACCAGAGCCAGGTGAACATGCTAATCCATCATTTCGTCAGTTAATGACTAGGGTTGTGGATTATTTGGGCTGGGCCAGGCCTACAGCCCAATTTGTCCAAGATGATCTTACAGACATATTGGACCATGGTCCTACTGAAGACCCAATTCTACCTTTCCATGTGGCCTTACAAAATAGGGTGGCCAAAATTGGGAGACGCCGGATTCTTTTCCTCCAATGAATAAATCCCTTACCTCAAAATACCGCCCTGCCAGTAGCGACCCCAGCTATCTGTCTAAGCATCCCTCTCCAGAAAGTTTAGTTATACAGGCAGCCACAGCTTCAAACAAACTTGCGTACCCGTCTATCCCTCCAGACAGGGACGATAAGCGTGTGGATGGCTGGGCAAGGAAGGTATTTTCAGCCGGGAGCATGGCATTAAAATCAGCCAACTCCACCTGTGCCTTGGCAAAGTTTTCGGACACTCTTTGGGAATGTATTGCAATGGCAGCGGAGCACATACCAGAAGGGAAAGAAAGGGAAGGATTCCTAGCCATTGTTAGAGATGGAAAGGAAGCTATGCACAAATCCCTTGAATCTGGTTTGGACACTGTTGATAGTGTGAGCAGGTCCATGGCCACTAGCACAGTAATGCGTAGATTTGCATGGTTAAGGAAGTCGGGTTTTGCACCGGATGTGCAGAACCGTCTTCTGAACATGTCCTTTGACGGGTCTCACCTTTTTGGCAGCAAGGCTGACAAGAGCCTTGAGAGGTTGCAGACCTCAAAGGCCGCTGCCAAATCGTTGGGAGCTGCTATCAGGCAACCTCAGTCCATTCGTGCGACAAATCAATCTTGGAGGGGACGATCATATCTTTACTACACCTCATATGGAAAGGCGAGAGGAATGGCCAGTCAAAGGGGCCAAAGAAAGGCCACTAGCGGTGGACGAGCAAGACGTGCGAAGCCAGCTCCAGCTACAGCCTCTTTGCCATCAGCGGCTCCAGCAACCGCCACAAAACCACTTGCATCACAAGACACCTGTAGGAGGCAGTCTGTCACAACATCTGCAAGAATGGCGAGCCATTACTTCAGATGTTTGGGCCTTAGAAATAATAGCCCAAGGTTACTGCCTTCCTTTTCTAACGCAACCTCAAAGCAATCCACCAGTGAGACACCCGTTGAAGTCTTCGAATCTGCTCCTACAGCAGGAAGTTCTAACCCTGCTGGAGAAAGGTGCTATAGAACCAGTACCTGCAGCGGAAAGGAACAAGGGGGATGGTACTCCCCGTATTTTTTGATCCCCAAAAAGGACAGAGGATTGAGACCCATCTTGGACTTAAGAAACTTGAACAAGTTCCTCAGGAAGGACAAGTTCAAGATGGTCACTCTTTCTCAGATCCTTCAGGCCCTTCAACTTCAGGACTAGTTGGTGTCATTGGACCTCCAGGATGCTTATTTTCATGTGCCGTTTCATCTCAAGCACAGAAAATACCTGAGGTTTGTGGTTGGCGACTCACACTATCAGTTTCGAGTCCTGCCATTCGGATTGACCTCCGCCCGAGGGTCTTCACCAAGTTAATGGTAGCGGTAGCAGTGCACCTCAGGAGAGGGGGGATTCATGTCTACCCCTACCTGGACGATTGGTTGATCAGGGCGGGTTCTGCCGAACAAGCACTGGATCATCTGAAAGTCACCTGCCACTTCCTCCACAAACTGGGCTTCCCCCTCAATTTCAAGAAGTCGCAAATGACACCTTCCCAACAGCTTCAGGACATAGGAGCTGTATTAGACACATCCTTGGGAAAGAGCTTGCCTCCCAAGTCGAGGGCTCAAGACATTGTCCAGATGGTTTACAAATTCCAGAATGCCCAAAATCTCCAGGCTTACGACTTTTTTATGGTTGCTCGGCCTCATGGCATCCTGCATCTTCCTGGTGCCAGAGGCACGCTTGAGGATGAGGTCCCTTCAGTGGGCGTTAAAGACTCAATGGTCCCAGTTCTCAGGTCAAATGACGGATCTTCTCCAGATTCCGAACAAGGTTCGACAGGACCTTCTAGGGTGGACTTGTACAGAGAACATCCTAAAAGGGGAACCTTTTTGGCAACCATGGCCGGAGATCACAGTAGTGACGGACGCTTCACTCAAGGGGTGGGGAGCTCACGCCAACGATCTGACAATCAGCGATCGTTGGTCTCCATCGGAGTCCAAACTACACATCAATCTTTTGGAGCTGAGAGCAATCAGACTAGCGCTGAAGGCTTTCCTGCCATCTGTCAGAGGGAAGAATGTCCTGATAATGACTGACAACATAGTGGCCATGAATTATCTAAACAAAAGAGGAGGTGTAGGGTCACTACCTCTGTGCAGAGAGGCTATGCAACTCTGGTATTGGGCAATTCAAGAAGGAATCTCTTTAACGGCAGTTCACCTAGCCAGGGAAGAGTATATGACGGAAGATGCTCTGAGCAGGCAGAGCACGGTGTCCCACGAATGGGAACTGGCTCAGGAAATCATTCTAGAGATCTTCGTCCTTTGGGGAACCCCTCGGGTAGACTTATTTGCGACCGGTACCAACCGAAAGTGCAAAAAGTATTGCTCAAGGGAATTTCCCCTGAGAGGAGCCCTAGGGGACGCGTTCGTGGTCAGTGGAATTTCCCACTCCTGTATGCGTTCCCTCCGGTTCACGTCATTCCTCAGGTCATCAGGAGGCTGAGAAGGTTCGTAAGCCGCATGATCCCAATTGCCCCGGATTGGGCCAGGAGAACGTGGTACCCGGACCTTCTAGACATGTCCATCTGTCCTCCAGTATGTCTTCCCCAGAGAGAGAACCTTCTCTCTCAAATGGAAGGTCAGGTTCTCCACCAAGAGGTCAAAACGCTCAACCTTCATGCTTGGTATCTAAAAGGCTGAGATACAGGGATTGGAACCTTCCAGATGACGTTATGGAGGTGTTGCTTTCGGCAAGAAGGCCAGCGACAAAGTCTCTATACCGTTGCCGTTGGAAAAAGTTTTGCAACTGGTGCAGAGAAAAGAATGTCGATCGTTTTCTATGTTCTATCCCGGAAGTACTATCTTTCCTTCTGACCCTAGCGCATAGAGGTCTGAATATTGGAACAATAAAAGGTTACCTTGTGGCGCTTTCCATCTTCAAGCGCTCGTCGGAAGAATGCTCCTATTTCAAAATTCCTTTGATAAAACAATTCTTAAAAGGACTCACTAATGTGTTTCCACCTCACCCATTTCAAGTACTGATCTTGGATCTCAATTTGGTCTTAAAATTCTTAATGTGTGCTCCTTTTGAACCGCTGCATACGTGCCCATTGAGATTGCTAACATGGAAAACTGCTTTTCTAGTTGCCTGATCATCTGCAAGAAGAGTGAGCGAATTACAGGCACTGTCTTCCTGGCCACCCTATACTGTGTTCCATAAGGACAGAGTTGTTTTGAAGGTCAAACCCTCTTTTTTTACCAAAAGTGGTATCTGAGTTTCACTTAAATCAAAAAATTGTGTTAGACTTTCTATCCTCCACCCCATCCTAGTAAGGAGGAGGAAAGACTCCACAGGTTGCATCCTATATCTCTAGGCTATCTAGGCTTAGATTGGATAAGCAACTGTTTATTGGCTACACAGGAAAAAGATTGGGTCAATCAGTAACAAAACAGACCATATTACGTTGGATTGTCCTTTGCATTTCAGAATACTACAGACTGGCGGGGAAAAACCCACCAGAAGGTTTAAAGGCTCATTCCACCAGGGGCATCGCTTTGTCTACAGCCCTGCAAAGAGGTGTTCCTATAAAGTCCATTTGTGAAGCAGCGACTTGGTCATCGCTGCATACTTTTTCAAAATTCTACAACCTAGATGCTTCCCAATCTAAGGAGTTTAATTTTGGCAGAGCAGTTCTATACTCCAACTAAAAAAAGAAATCTAATCCCTCTTCCATAAGGATTGCCCTTACTGCTTTGGGAGTCTATCAAAGATGAGGAATACGTTGGAGGACACAATCCACTCGAAGAACAAGTTACTTACCAACTGGTAACGTTCTTTCGATTGGATGTTCCTCCAACGTATTCCTCATCGCCCTCCCAACCTACCCCTCTGTAGATTTTTCCCGGGCTATTGCCATTCCAACTCTCGCAAGGCAAAGTACCTGTCTACCGACACAGTCTGCATAGTGTAAATCAATAACAAAAGAGGGGGAAAAACAGAACTGAGGCCAACGGGTGCCACGCGTGCTACTTATACACCCGATTAAGTCACCCTCGACGGAGGCCTTCGAGGTACCATTGACTCGACGACATCGACGCACGGCGCCCTCTGCGGAAATGTTTTTTTTCCGAAGCAGCTGAGCTGGATGGAATAACATCAAAGATGAGGAATACGTTGGAGGAACATCCAATCGAAAGAACGTTACCAGTTGGTAAGTAACTTGTTCGTCTAAAGGAAAGTCTTTGGCCAAGCATGGTCGCTTGGACCAGTCACGACGATCTGGAAGTAGGCCTGAGCAGGAGTCTCAGGGGAAGGCCAAGAAAGATTCTTCATCAAGACGCTCCTCTTCAGGGGACCATCACAAGTCCTCCTCCAGTTAGAGTCGTCAAAGCATCGGTCCAGTGGGACCAAGCAGGCGGGATTGCCTGAACTATCTGCTCCTCAAGCTGCAGTTCCTACTACGTCCTCGACGGGAGTCCCGTCGTCGACAAGTCTGTTGTCAACTGCGATACCGTCGTCGACCGTGATGTCTACAGCTCTGCTAGGAGAAAGAGACCCAATACTGACGTCGTCGAGCAACCTGTTACCGACGAGGGAGGCGTGGCAGACTTCTTCTTTTGACTCATCTACCAGACACGATTCTGCAGCAAGAGACTGCATCGGAAGCAGAGGGCGAGGGGGATCCAGTGGCAGATTTGTCAGCCCTGGGCCTGCAGTGTGTTGGTCCGGCGACATCGGCGGGGGTGGGGGCTGGTCCACCCAGTTACCCTTTGATGAACCCACAGGCGATGCTGTCGCTCCAGGTGCTGTCCTTGTTACTATCTCTGTTGGGCCAACTGGATTCCAGATTACCTCCTCTGAACGTGGCTTCGGTGGGGCCTACCGTCCACGCGGCAGGTGTTCCTCTGCAGTCTGTGGCTTCAGCTGAATTTGCTTAACCCCTACAAGTGCCCGAAGATCGGCCACGGTCCCACCCTGAGGAAGGTGAGCTGCCGGATTCCGAATCGGACAGTGGGCCTAGTGAGACTATTATGTCTGCTGGCTCGTCGTCATCGAGAGACCCGGCGTGGGATTTGGACGTCGAATTGGAACCACCTCAAAGTCCTGCACAGCTTCCCCCCACCCCCGACGATGTGGGGGCGTTTCATGCAATGATGGCTAAAGCATGTGCGAAGTTTGGGTTGGCTCCTGAAGAAGAGCGGAAGGAGTGCTTCCTGTTTGACCACTGTTAGGGAGAATTCTCTGTTAAGGCTAATTTCCCAAACCTAGTGAGTCCCCGAGCAGCGGATTTTTGGGGTTTATTTTTTTCTCCTGCTAAGAGTGAGACTCTTTCTCCCACTCTTAGACATGATTTGAGATATCCTTTGACTTTGGAATGTGTTTTATGGGCTATGGGGTCTTTTACTCCATAGGGCTTCATGTGTTTTTGGTAGGTGTTACACAGCATGCTCTGTGCCGTAACACCGGGGTGTCATAGTGATCCCCAAACATGGACTCCGTACCCTGGGACTGACGGTCTCCCAGGGCATGTAAAGTCACCATTGGCTTTACTAGTCCTAAATTGTGAACAGAACCAGTACAAACCATCATATTGTGGGCGTGCTGGTAGGGGCAATTTGATTGCCCCTGGGTCTGTTGTTCGAGGGGGCACTGTCCAGTCCCCCCTGAGCGAGTTTTGGCTGGTGGCAGTGGATACTACTTTTTATATTCGAACGCGAATATATTCCTATGGGATTTTCCCATTGTTCGAGGCTAATACTTTTTAACATAGCCTCAAACATACCGCCGGTTTATTTATTTATTAATTCACTGGTTGGTATTTTTTGCCAGAACTCGGTTCCAAAATGGCGTTTGTGTTCGCTTCTGTGACTCCAATACAAGTCGAGCCCTTTGTTCCACTTTTTGGTGGGCTTCTCCACAGAAGCCTCCAAAAGTGGTGCCACTCTGTCTGGGTACCACAGGAGGTGTGGGAGGGGGTTTAGGCACCCTGCACTGAGTTGCCTCGGCAACTCAAGTCGTACTCTTGTGTGATTGACCCAGTGGTGAGCCGGCCGGCTCACCACTTAGCATGTTTGAGTGACAGCTAGGACTGATGAATGGGGGTTTTCTGCATAAAAGCAGGGCTTTGGGAACTGGGACTTAAGACGTCGCCACAGGACCAAAGAATCCGAAGAGGGAGAAGATGAGCCGACCTGCAACGACGACACTACCGGTGGAGCCCCGCTGAACTGACTCACCACTTCTCCCAACGACAGAGGAGATGTTCATCCCGAAGAGTCTTCTTCCTTTGACTGGTGGGGATAACCAGTTTACCCGCCTTTTCGCCTTCCGGGATCATCTTCTGGCCGCCTTGCCTGTGCTAAGCACCCCGGCAACCGGGATACCACGTTTTTCCACTACCGTGAATAAAAGGGTAGTACCTTTTTACCAGAGAACTCTGCGGCTGGTTTCTTCCCTGGCAGTGCAACAACCTTCAGCTTTCCTCCACGTCGAGATCTTCTCTTCCTCTGGACGATGCCGCGACTTGCATCCACTGCCAGGAACAACTGTCCCCGCTGGAGGATTCTCTTCACTTTCAAGGTACTGTGTCCGCCTGGCCTCCCTCGCAACGGTCTGTGTGGGGCGTCTCGTAAATTCTCAATTTACCACTTGGGTTGGCCCTAGGCTGGCTAACTGAACTTTTCTGAGCTGAACTGATTCCTTTTTAAACTCTCTGCAAGACTTTCCAAGCCTTTTAAACTGTGTGATCTTGGGCGCATTGGTATTCTACTCTCTCCAAGAGGGAGCCTGGCCTCTGAACTTTTTGCTCACAAGTAGACTTCGACTTTCCTGCCTTGCCGAGTGCTTCTAAAGTATTGTGTTATGTGCTGTTCCTAATTTCTGACTTTTCTCTCCCTTTTTCTTAAACTTATTAGAGTGCCATCTTTAGTTAAGCGCTCACCTCTGTCTGGAAATAAGTGGTGTTAACTAAGACTTGTCTAATGAGGAATAAGGGATGTATATATATTAATAGTGACTGTGTTTTTGAACTTGCTTATAATAATAGTGCTAGAGTGTTTCTAAGTGTGTCTTTAAATAATTATATACTTGATACCAAAGCTCTGGTCAGTGTTTGCTTGTGCTACTGTATTTTGGTACCTATCTTGTATACTCTATATACTGTCTAACTCTTCTTGAGTGAAGTCTGGCTGCTCAGCCACAGCTACCAGGTAAATCTGGGTGGTACAGACTGCTACCAATTGGGTTTACTGCCAACACCTGTAGTCTTAAGCCTTTTCCAGTGGTCCCTAAGGGAACTGCACAGGTTTCTGCCTAACAACCACATGGGCAAGAGACGAAAGGCAGTGTTCTCCGTACCAATCCTTGGCCACATGTGGCAGGAGGGCCTACGTACGATGCGACACCCCTTCTCGGAACCAGCTATCAAAAGAAGGCTGGAGAAGGTTAAGGCACCGGAATCGGCACCGAAGTGCTTGGTTTCACAGCCAACTCCTGAGTCGGTGGTTTCAGCGGCAGCTAGCCAAAAAGCCAGGAGTCAGCACAAATGTACCACCCCTCCCGATAATGAGGCCAGGAGACAAGATGCCTTTGGTAAGAAGTTTCTGACCGTGGGAGCGACGACGGTGAAGGTGGCCAATTCTCTAGCAAACATGGCTTACTACGATTGTGAGTTGTGGCATCGGTTGGCTCCTCTGCTGGAACACCTACTGGAGGAACAGCGAAAAGCGGCTATGATGTTAGTGCGTTAAGGGAAGAAGCGTACAATCATAGTATAAACATTGCGGTGGACTTAGTGGAATCAGGTTTTAAACAGATTAATAAAGGCGTGGCTCTGCGTTGACAAGCGTGGCTTAAGTGCACAGACCTTCGCCAGAGGTGCACTACAAAGTGCTGGATATGACATGCGAGGGGGAGCCGTTTGGGGTGAAAATCGATGAGACCCTTAAGGGTATGAAAGAGGACTCTGAGACTGCCAAGTCATTAGGAGCTTTGCAGAGTCGGTGCTCGTTAAGTCCCTTACCTCCCTTTAGTGGAGCTTTGGGAAATACCCGATTTGCTTCCCCGAGAGACCGAGGCTACGGGCGATCGGGCTACTCCTCTCAGGGATATAGGTGGTCGGCACAGTCCACGCAAAAGAGTAGAGACTTTCAGGCGTCCAGGAAAAGAACCGGTCAAGCCTCTTTCTCCAGAGGGAGGCAGGCTAAACCGCAGCAATGACCATCAAGCGGAAAGCCGGTTTGGGGACAGGATAGCGCTACACGTGGACGAGTGATCAAGATCATGACAGACCTTTGGGTGTTGGACATGGTGCGCTTGGGACACACCCTGGAGTTCAGGTGTTCCCCTACCCCCATTGCTCCGGTGTATACTGTACAGCCCCACCTTCACATTCTTTAACAAGAGGTGTTACTTATGCTGCAGAAAGGAGCTATAGATCTGGTTCCGGTAGCCGAGAGGGGCCAGGGGGTCTACTCCTGGTACTTTGTGGTAAAGAAACCCAATGGCAAGTGGCGGCCCATACTAGATCTTTGAGCGTTGAACAAGACTCTGCAATGCCTGAAGTTCAAGATGCTCACACTTCAGGAGGTTGTTCGGTCTGTGCACCTGGGCAAGTATCTGGCCTCTTTGGATCTGCAGGACGCATATTTTCATATCCCTATGCGTCGGCGACACTGTTAGGCAGAAACCTGTGCAGTTCCCTTTGGGAACACTGCAAAAGATTTAGGGCTACAGGTTATAGCAGTAAACCCACTTGGTAGCAGTCTGTACCACCCAGATTTACCTAGTAGCTGTGGCTGAGCGGTCGGACTTCCCTCAAGAAGAGTTAGGCAGTATGCAAAGTATACACCATAGGCACTCAGATACAATAATACAAGCAAACACTGACCAGAGCTTTGGTATCAAAGTATATAATTATTTATTTAAAAACACACTGAAACACTCCAGCACTCTTATTGTAAAACACTCTAAACACAGTTACTATTATAATATATACAACCCTTATTCCTTATCAGATAAGTCTTAGTTAACGCCACTTATTTCCAGACACAGGTGAGCGCTTAACTATAGATGGCACTCCAATAAGTTCATGAAGAAGGGAGGGGAAAAGACAGAATATGGAAAGATACACCACTCTAAGATTTAGGAACACTTTTAGCAAGGCAGAAGAGCAAAAGTCACTTGTGAGCCAAAGTCCATAGGCTCGGCCCACTCTTAGAGAGAGCAGAGCACAAATGCGCCCAAGATCACACAGTTACACTAGGCTTTGAAAGTCTTGCAGAGAGTTTGAAAAGAGTTTCGAGAGGCTCAGAAAAGTTTAGCCGCGGTGTCCCAGGCTAACCCAGGTTCAAAAGCCGGGGGCTAAATCTACCCCGTACAGTCGGTGGCAATGGAAGCCAGGCAGAACACGGTACCTTAAGTGGGAAGGATCCTCCAGCGGTGGCAGTTGTTCCTGGCAGCGGGAGCAAATCTCAGCGTCGTCCAGGGGAAGAGAAGATCTCAACTTGGAGGAAAGCTGAAGGTCGTTGCACTGCCAGGGAAGAAACCAGCCGCAGAGTTTTCCGGTTAAAGGTATTACCCTTTATTTCGCGGTCATGGTAAAACGTGGTATTCCGGTTGCCATGGTGCTTTGCACAGGCAAGGCGGCCACGAGATGCGTCGGGAAGGCGAAAAGACGGTGAAACTGGTTATCCCCACCAGTCAAAGGAAGAAGACTCTCCGGCGGGAGATCTCCTCTGTCGTTGGGAAAAGTGGTGAGACGGTCCAGCAGGGCTCCACTGGTGGTGTCGTCGTGGCAGGTCGGCTCAGCTTATCCCTCGTCGGATTCTTAGGTCCTGTGGCGACTTCTGAAGTTCCAGTCCCTAAAGCCCTGCTTTTATGCAGAAAACCCCCATTCACTCAGCCTAGCTGTCACTCAAACATTCGCGGTTCAATATAAAAAGTAGTATCCACTGCCACCAGCCAAAACTCGATCAGGGGGGATGGAGACGTGCCCCCTCGACTAACAGACCCCAACGCAATCGAATTGCCCCAGCCAGTACGTCCGCAATATGATGGTTTGCACTGGTTCTGTTCAGAATTCAAGACTAGTAAAGTCAATGGTGACTTTACATGCCCTGGGAGACAGTAGTCAGTCTCAGGGTATGGAGTCTATACTGGGGGATCACAATGACACCCCTGTGTTACTGCACTGAGGGTGCTGTGTAACACACATCACAAAAACACATGAAGCCCTATAGAGTAAAAGACCCCATAGCCCATTAAACACATCTAGAGTCAAAGGAACATACTCAAATCATGTCCAAGAGTGAGGGTAAAAGAGTCTCACACTTGGCAGGAGAAAAAATTAAACCCCAAAAATCCAGCAAAGCTGCTGGGGGACTCACTAGGTTAGGAAATTCAGCCTAAACAGAGAATTCTCCCTAACAGACACCGCAAATTCCTGTGTTTTGTTGTGGGAGAAGATCAAAACCAGTTTCGAGTGCTTCTGTTTGGTTTAAAGTCTTCCCTCAGGACGTTTACAAAATGTCTGGCTCCGGTGGCGGCCTGGCTCCGAAGAGAAGGTCATCATGTTTACCCATACCTGGATGACTGGCTGGTGCGCGGTTTGCCGTCTGGGGGGGTGCAAGAAAGTCTTGGCGCTACCATACAGCTGTTGCAACGACTACGCTTCGCCGTGAACTTCGAGAAGTCCTTTCTGTCACCTTCCAAGGATTTGGTTTTTCTGGGGGCACAGTTTCAAACTCGGCCGGTGCTTGTGAGGCATCAGGCGAAAGGGTTTGGAAGCTCAAACAGAAAGCAGCAGAGAAAGCGATCACCCATGTCGTGTGATTCTCGTGACCCTATTCTGACCCAGACAACCGTGGTTCTCGCATCTCCTTCATCTGTCGGGGGCGGAGCCGATTCAGTTGGCGGTGACGCCGGACCTGTTGTCTCAAAGCAAGGGTGCAGTCTGGCACCACGATCCGGGATCTCTCAGCCTGATGGCCTGGCTCCTGACTTCTCAGAGTTTGGACTCCTAAACCTTCCTAGTGACTGTCGGTGCATTCTACAAGCAGCAAGAGCTCCTTCCATGAATGCCTCTTATACAGGTAAATGGAAAAGGTTTTGTGTGTGGTGTAAGGATCAACCTGGAGTGGACCCTTTGAACATTTCGCCGGAGCAGGTTTTGCCATATCTGTTGCAGTTAGCGAAAAAGGGCATTGCAATTTCCTCTGTAAAGGTACACTTGGCGGCAATCTCCATATTCACTCGGAAACGGCATGCAACGCCTCCGTTTAGTGATCGTCTTATCAAGCATTTCTTAAAGGGACTGTTTCGGACTTTTCCGCCAGTCAAGAAGTTCCCTCCAGAGTGAAGCCTTAATGTGGTTCTGTCCGGTCTGATGAACCCTCAGTTTGAGCCAATGTCGTCGACTTCTTTGCAATTTTTGTCTTGGAAAGTGGCTTTTCTAGTGGCCAGTACTACGGCCAGAAGAATATCGGAGTTGCAAGCCTAAGTAGTGGACCCTCCATATTTGAGGTTCTTCAAGGATAAGGTGGTGTTGGCTACTAATCGGCACTTTATCCCCAAAGTACCAATGACTTTTCATAAACTCTCTTCTTCTGCGTTACCATCGTTCTCCAGCATGGGGTCTGACATGGATTCACATGCTCATGAATATTCCCCGTCGTCAGGCTGGGAATCCTCTGTAAAGAAAAATAAGTTGCATTTTCGTTTCTGAATTGTGTTTCTTAGTAGTAACCAATCACTGGTCTCTGGGTCATACTGCCCCCAGCCAATGACTGCCCTCTCCCTAAGCCCCTCCCCTGGCAGCCATCCTCAGATTTTTACCGCACGTTCAAGTGTTGGGAGTCCTCGTGCTATAGCTCTCAAGCTTTTACTGCGTTTTGCGATTTTTCAAAGAGTTTCATCTAATTTTTCGGTCAATCGAGTCTCAAGCTCCACCGTTTCTACTTCCGATCAACGGGGACCCATTTCGGAATTTTCTACGCACCTCAAGGGCGAAGTTCTCGTCGAGTTACGCTTTTGGAGGATTCCAGAATACCTTGAGGCCTACCCCGTGGACATGGCCCAGGACAAAGGAAACTCGACGCCCGGATCCAAGCTGTTCAGGAACTGCCCTGGATGTGGATTGCAGAATGTGTTCAAGGAGCGTGAGCATTCTAGATGCCTCTACTGCCTGCACGAAGACAAAACGCACGTGAAGGACTGTGTGTTTTGCAAGAACTTGTCGGAACAGACCATGCAGCATCGGCATATCCACTTCACCAACTTGCTGGAAGGAGGTGAGAAGAAGAGGTCAGAGCGGTCTTCTAAGTCCTTTGAGGGCGCTCCGGCAATGGGGGCCCAACAAAAGGCTAAGCACCGCGAGTCCGTGGGCACTGGGAGCGCCGAACGGTCAGGCTCCTCGGCTGCCAGGCAGGGCACGCTTTCACCAACGCCATCAACCACGAGCCAACACCTAAGGTCGTGAAGGCCCTGATTCACCCGGCTATCGAGGGAGTCGTGGTGGCCCTGGCGAAGCCTGTGGAGGCTACCCCAGTGGAGGCGACCTCGGGGCCCAGAGTTTCCCTGCCACCACGGAGGGAATCCTCTTTTCAGCCCATCGAGAAGACGGACACTCGGGAGCCTTCTTGATGGCGATCCAAGCCTTATCTACGGAGATGAGGACCAGGTTGCCCTTACCCCCAACGGACGATCCAGCGGAACCTGGCCCGTCGGGGAGCCCGCCAAGAAAGCGGAGAAGAGTTCATTCCCTCCCCTGCCCTTCCAGCCTGCGCGACCCTTGCAGCCTTCATCCCCTTCCCCTGATCCCAGGGAGGACATGGGAACGGAGACGGCCACGACAGGGACGGATGACGACAGTGGTGACGACGGGATGGACCTTCCATCACCACCACATCCTCGGGCCTTCCCGCCCGACGAAATTGGCTCCTTCCACGCCATGATTGCCAGGGCATCCAAGCTCTTCTTGCTCTGCCCCGAAGAACAGAAGAAGGAAGGTTTCCTTTATCAACGGCGTGAGGCCAAAAGGAAGATGGTCCTCTCGGTCCGGTTACTAGACTATATCTGGGACGAGGGGCTGTCGCTCCTGAAGAACCCGTCCACGACTCCTGTCAAGAGAGACTGGTACGAGAAGAAGTACCAGGTCCCTGATTCCGCTCCTCTGTGCCTTAGGGCTCAGCCGACCCCGGATTCGGTCGTCTCGGCAGCTGCCAAGAAGGCGGCAGGGGCTACGGCTTCGTCTTCCACCCCCACCCCTCGGCGAGGGGAAGAAACTGGACACCATGGGGCGACGGGTCATCTTGTCTGCAGCGACGACGATTAAAGCGCCTTAGCGATTGTGGCCCGTTACGACAGGGAGCTTTGGTTTAAGATAGCTCCTCTGCTGGACTTCCTCCCGGACGACAAGAGGGCGGAGGCCCTAGAGATCCTGCAGGAGGGCGAGGTGGCGTCAGACCACGCCATAACAGTGGCCACGGACATTGCTGACACCGGCTTCCGCCAGTTGGCCAACGGTGTTTGTCTTCGACGGCGTGGTTGGCTCAAGGCAACAGATTTCTGCCAGGTTGTGCAAACCAGAGTTTTGGACATGCCTTTCGACGGGAATAACCTGTTTGGCAAGACAGTGGACGAATCACTGCAGGCCATCAAGACCGACACGGAGACGGCCCGGGCCTTGGGGGTTTTAAAGCAACGACGGCCGCCCTTTCGGGTCTCCGGAGGCAAGCAAGGTGCCTTCAAAGGATTTGGCGGCGGCTCCTCGACGTACCGCCAGGCGGCCCGCTCCTCGTTGCAGGAGGCCTACAGAGGACGCGGCAAGTCAGGAGGACCTTGTCATCGTCGCCAAGGCAGCAAGGCCGCTGCCAAGCAGGACTGAGCCGGCTGTAGCGTCAGGCCCCCACCTAAGCACCCCAGTGGGAGGCCAGCTGGCGAAGTTAGTCAGGATGTGGGAGTCCATCTCCACCGACCAAAGGGTGCTGGATGCCCTGGCCAGCGGGCACACTAGAGTTTCTGAATTGCCCCCGTATTCCACCCGTGGCCAGGAAGGAGAACCACGTCCCCCAACTGCTGCTGGAAGTAAGGGCGATGCTGAAGAAAGGCGCCATCGAGCTCGTCCCAAAGAAGCTCTGGGGCTCTGAGTGTACTCGGGGTACTTCCTCGTGAGAAAGAAGACTGGTGGTTGGCGACCCATCCTGGACCTTGGTCATTTAAACAAGTACATAAAGGCCCAAAAGTTCCGGGTGGTTACCCTCCAGCACGTGCTGGGGCAGCTGGAGGAGGGCGACGTCCTATCGCCACTGGACTTGGAGGATGTTGGGCAGAGCCCTTAGGGACCACTACACCCAATTAAGACCACAGGTGGTAATACAAGTTTTACCTTTGGTACAAGCCTGTACTGCTATGTCAGAGTGGTAGCAGTGGCGGAGCAGCCAGGCTTATCTCAAGAGTATATGAGCAGTAGCAGATATTACACAAAGGGACCACAATTACTGTGACTCAAGCAAACACAGACTCAAGGTTTCAGGTAGAAAAATATAAGTACATTTATTTTTAAACCATTTGTTATAAAGACAACACTTCCATTCAACTTAAACACAAACCACACGTCAAATATACTACAACTAACCAATTCACTTTGTACAGTTTGTCTCAAGGTAAGTACCCTGTGTTTGGATGAACCAGTGTTACGGACAAAACACATTACCGCGAATACGATTGCGATCACTTTTTGACAGTTCGATCTACTAAATAAACGCGTATCCGTGACATGAAATGCTACCGGGGCAAAAACACACTTAGCACCTGAAATACCCAGAGGGAGTTGGAGGTAAAAATCACAGGCAACATTTTGGTGAGGCAGACATAATCGAGAAACACTCAGAGACAGGAGTTCAAGAGTCAAAGGGCCAGACCCAGGGTCAAGTGACACCGGAGGCCTGTTGCTGAAGACCACACAGTCAGAAAGTACACGATTCAACGTGGCCAAGAGTACTTCGATATTGTCAATGTTCAGAAGCAAACCTTATAAGAAGGAGGGAAGACCAGGGCAAGCCTTGGAGATGAAGAAAAGGGGTTCACCCAATTTCCTCAAGCAGAACACAGTACCTTATTCCAATGGTGCAGCTGGTGCCCTGGCAGTTCCTGTTAGTTTCCCGCAGACCCACGATTCCTGGAGCTTTGTTGTGAATGAGGACGTCTGCACCACACAGGGATGAAGCCGGCAACAGTGGCAACGAATAAAAGGTGCGCTCCTTAAAAACAGGAGAGGCTCTTCAAATGGCTATCCGGACCACTACAGCAGTGTGCAGCGATTTCAACCAAGGAAGAGGATCCTCTGGCTCTGGAAGATGAGCTGGTTATCCCCACCAGGCTCAAGGGAAGAAGACTCCGGACTGGATTTTCTCTGTCGTTGAAGGGTAGATAGCTCAGGACTGCAGCAGGGCTTCACCGGGACGGGGGTAGTTGCAGCAGTCGTTGTTCTCTCCGCTTCTCTTCGGTTCCTTGTAGTTCCAGTGGCGACTCTCTGACTTCTAGCCCAAGAGACCTGCCTTTTATGTGCAAAACCCCCATTCACACAGCCTGGCTGTCAATCACCCAGCAGGGGAGTTGTCCAGGCCGGACAACCACCTCAGCCAATCATGGCAAAGTGCGGCTTCTGTTTCCTAGGATACCCTGTGCAGGGGTGACTATGCCCCTCCCTCACATTCAGCCCACCTAGACACCCAGACGCCTGGTGGAGGGCTTCTGAGCAGAAGCCCGCCAAAAGACGTGAACTAAGAAGGCGAACCTAGTTTGCCGCGCAAAGTAAAACACAAGAATGACGTTAACAAAAAGAAATGGCGAATAAACCCAATCGGAGCCAAAAGAAAGACAATTTGGTCAAGCGGGTCTCTGTTCGAGGCTAATATAATTGCCAAGAACAAAACCACATTTATCTAATATAATCGCGGTAGAAAAGTTAGGGTAGATACCACTGCCACCAGCCAAGTCTAAAAGTTAAGACCGAAACAATGCTCTAGGAGGTGCAGATAAAAAGGGATACGAATTAACTCTTTCCAGTGCTCCATGGAAGATGGGGTGTACTGGATCTGTGGTAGATTGACTAAGTAAAGTTAATGGCAACTTTACCCTTTTCTGGGGGACTGTAGTCGGCCTCAGAAATTGAGTCGTGGGAAGTCTCAAAGCCAACCCTGTGCCACGGCACTGAAGGTGCTGTGTGACCCACAAAAGAAGGGGGCTACTGAAGTGGTGTACTTCATAGTCCACAATCACAAAAACAGAGAAATACACATGGCAAAACACAGGTAAGAGTGGGGACAATCTCACTCTTACCAAGTGGAAAAAAATAAACTCCAGAAGTCCAGCAAAGCTGCTGGGGGACTCACTAGGTGAGGGAAATTAGCCATAAATGAGAATTCTCCCTAACGGAGGATGCCTACTTTCACATCCCATTCTAAAAGGACATTGAATGTTTCTCAGATTTGTAGTCCAGGGACGGCACTACCAATTTAAGGCCCTTCCCTTTGGATTGAAGTCGGCGCCCAGGGTATTCACCAAGTGCCTAGCACTGGTGGCAGCGCGGCTGTGTCTGCAGGGGATCCACGTCTACCCCTAACTGGACGTTTGGCTCATCTGAGCAAAGGCAAGAGAACTCGCCGTCGGTCACACAGCGAAGACTGTCAAACTGCTCACGGATCTAGGTTTCTCCATCAACTTCACCAAATCCCATCTGGTTCCGTCGCAGGTCGCACTGTTCCTGGGAGCCAACCTCGACACACTGGCAAGACTGGCCTCCCTGTCGGAGGAAAGGACGAAGGCCATCATGGGCAAGGTGCAGCGGCTGTTGGCCATGGATGTGGCCAGGGTGAGGTCCATCAAGTCCCTTCTAGGCATGATGTCCTTGTGCATCTACCTAGTGCGCCTGTGCAGGCTGCGGATGTGACCACTGCAAGAGTTCCTCGATGCCCGGTGGAATCAAGCGCCGGGCAGCTTCGAAGACAGGATCCCGCTCAACGAGTCCTTCCACCTGGCGATCTGGTGGTGGGGCGCCCGCGCGCATCTGACGGCGGGTGCAGACTTCCAGACCCTGGCGCATCAGGAGATGTTGACGACGGATGCCTCCCTGGAGGGTTGGGGAGCGCACACCGGAGATCTCTACGCAAGAGGCCTTTGGCTCCCAGAGGAGAGGTCACTGCATATCAACATCCTGGAGCTCCGAGCCGTGTTCTGGGCTCTCAGATCGTTCCTCCCGTCCCTCAAGGGCAAGGTGGTGAGGATCTTCACCGACCACCTCACCACGATGTTCTACATCCGGAAGCAGGGAGGCACCAGATCCCCAACCCAATCCAAGGAGGCCCAGGATCTGTGGCACTGGGCCGTCGCCCAGGGGATGTTTCTGGTACCCTTCCACCTGGGAGGAATAAAGAACACCATCGCCGACTCACTCAGCAGGGAGCTGTGCTCGTGCCATGAGTGGGAACTATGTCAGGATCAAGTAGATCTACTCTTCCAACATTGGGGCAATCCCCAGATCGACCTATTCGCAACGGCGACAAACACCAAGTGCCGGAGGTTCGCTAGCAGGTTTCCCCAGCCGGGGAACATGGCCGATGCCTTAATTCCCCTGGGACGGCCTGTTCCTGTATGTGTTCCCGCCATTGCCGTTGCGACAACAACCAGCTCAAGAGGTCCCGGTGCAGGATGATCCTCGTTGCACCGGCGTGGCCGAGACATATCTGGTTCCCGGACCTTCTGGACTTGCAGTGTCCCCCCCCCCCCCCACCCAGTCAAGCTGTCGTCGGACACGGATCTCCTCACCAGAGAAGGAGGCGCCATCCTCGATCACGACCCAGGGTCGCTGAACTTGCAGGCCTGGCTCCTGCAGCACTAGAGTTTGGAGCGTAGGATATCCCGGCGGACTGCAAGGAGGTGCTTGCCAAAGCCAGGACGTCCTCAATTCTCAAGTGCTATGGACATAAGTGGAAGAGGTTCTCTGTCTGGTGCGGCGCACAGAAGATGAACCCTTTGCGGATTACGGCCCCTCAAGTGCTGCCATACTTATTGTCCTTGGTAAAGGCGGGGCTGGCCCATGCCTCCATCAAAATCCATCTGGCGGCTATCTCCCGCTACATCAGAACTCCGGGGCGCTTATATCTATGGTCCCATCGCCTGGTGAAGGAGTTCATGAAGGGACTGTTCCGATAGTTCCCGCCGGTGAAGGCTCTGGCCCGGTGTGGGATCTCAACGTGGTGCTGACCAGGATCATGGGGCCGCCATTCGAGCCTCTGCATTCCGCACTGTTGAAGTTCCTGTCGTGGAAGACAACGTTTCTTGTGGCCATCACCTCCACACGACTAGTGGGAGAGATCCAGGCCCTTTCTTGTAAACCTCCATACCTGACTTTCCAAGAGACGAGGGTGGTGCTGAGGACGCACCCCTCCTTCATGCCCAAGGTGCCATCTGACTTCCATCTCAACGAGCCCTTGGTGTTACCGGGTTTCTTCCCGTCTCCTTCGTCGCCGGCCGATAGGCCTTTGCACTCGCTGGAGGTAGCTAGAGCGCTGAAGTTCTACGTGGACCGCACAAAGAGTTTTTGGAAGACATCACAGCTGTTTGTGAACTTTGGCCCTGTGAACCAAGGGAAGGCCCTCTCGAAGGCTTCCATTTCCAGATGGCTCTCCGGCTGCATGATGCACTGCCACCGTTGGCAAACCGACCACTGCCCGGCCGTCCGAGAGCCCATTCGACCACAGCGATCGCTGCTACCACGGCATTCCTATCTGGGTTGCCCCTGCTGGACATCTGCAGGGCTGCTACGTGGAGGTCGACGCACACCTTCACGAGATTCTACTGCGTCAACCGGGATTCCAGGGAGGAGTCCAGAGTCGGCCAAGCAGTGCTGCGCAACCTGTTCGCCTGATGGTGGGCCTGGTGAGGAGGTAAGAGATGCTTAATGTTGAGCCTTGCCACCTCCTGTGGTTGTGCATGTGTGAATACATGTGCTATGTATTCTTGTATTCATGAGCATGTGAATCCATGCCAGACCCCATGCTGGAGAAGGAACAAGTTACTTACCTGTAACTGTTGTTCTTCCGCATGGGTCTGGCATGGATTCACATGCAAACCCTCCCTCCTTCCCCTCTGCGGCTCTTCACTTGGTCCTACTGCCACTTTACATGCTACCAAATCTGAGGATGGCTGCCCGGGGAGGGGCTTAGGGAGAGGGCAGTCATTGGCTGGGGGCAGTATGACCCAGAGACCAGTGATTGGTTACTACTAAGAAAGACAGTTCAGAAACGAAACTGCAACTGATTTTTTTCTTTATCGAGGGTTCCCAGCCTGACGACTGGGAATATTCATGAGCAGGTGAATCCATGCCAGACCCATGCTGGAGAGCAACAGTTACAAGTAAGTAACTTGTTCCTTCTTTGCTTCAGCCTCCACACCTGCACAGCGGTCTTTGCATTCGCTGGATGTTAAGAGAGCGTTGAAATTCTATTTGGATTGTACACAGGACTTCAGACTGTCTAAGCAGCTGTTTGTAGCTTATGGACCTTCCGTCGGAGGACGTGCGATCTTCAAACAAAGCTTGTCCAGTTGGGTGTCGTTTGCTACCTCACTCTCCCACGCAAAAGCTGGGAAACCTTTGCAGAAGATCCTGAAGGCATACTCGACAAGGTCTACAGCGTCGTCGGCTGCATTGTGGTCAGGTGTTCCGTTGGCGGACATCTGCCAAGCGGCCTCCTGGGCAGTGCTGCATACCTTTATTCAACATTACTGTCTGGAGAGGCAGCATGGTGAGGATGTGCAGGTGGGACGGGCGGTCCTGCAACGCCTGTTTCAATAAGTTAAGCCCCGCAGCTTCGGGGTATTTGTTGTTTGAACTTGATCACTGATTGGGTTTCTTGTCTCATGTATGTGATCCTGTTTCTGTATTGGTTTGCATTTGTGCACTCCGCCATGTATGAGGGATACTGCTATGTAATCTATTCCCAACATGTGAATCCATGAAAGATCCAATGCTGGAGAAGGGAGTAGTTTCTTACCTGTAACTCCATTTCTCCAGCGTTGGTATCTTTCATGGATTCACATGCGCCCGCCGACCGCCCCTGCATGCAAAACTGAATTGGGTTGCCTCCACTTTGGAGGTTAAAATCTGAAGGGAAGCTGTGGGAGCGGGGCTATTTATACCCTACGTCCTATTGGTGGTGGCTAAAGCACCCAAAAAGGACATTGATAGGACACTGAATTGTCGATGTTTTCCATAGGAAAACGCGAAGTTAAAAAATGACTGAGGTTCCCAGCCTGACGGGGAATATTCACAGCATGTGAATCCATGAAAGATGCCAACGCTGGAGAAATGGAGTTACGGGTAAGAAACTACTCCCTTCTGCACTGGCCACCCACACCGAGAGACAGTCCTTTTTGGCCAGTGCTTAACCATCTTGATGTGATGGACTGTGAGCCCAACTCTTCAGAGCAGGCTGCCAGGGCCAAACCTGCAGCTACCAACACCTGGTCCACAAGTCCTATTCATCACGCATATCCTCCAATCAGTGAGAGGGCCCGGTGATATAATTTAAGCCACCCTTCTCTTTATGGCTTGGGGACTACCCATGTCAATGCATGGTGTGGGCCACCCTTTAACTAAGGCAGATTCCAGCCTACTCCTTTACAGGTAATTGTGCAGGCTTCCAGTAAAAATGCTCTTCAATGAAGTTGTATAACCTGAAATTGGATAGACATTTGAATGAAAAACAGAAATTTGTCAACAATAGAATAGCCTTTTGAACTAACACAACAAACACTATTTGTGGAATGAGAATTGTGCAACAGTTGATTGTATATGTAGTAGAACATAAAATCATTTAAGTATGATAGGGGTATTGTGATGTAACAATGATATCTTCACTGTATGAATAATACCTTGTGAGGCATCAAGGCGCACTCATTAAAATGTTTTTATCCAATTTTGGTTTATACAACTTGAACGCTTATACTGGAAGCCCACACAATTAGCCATAATTTAAATCTGTCATAGGGTTGTATACTAGAGATTCCAGAGCATAGCTGCTCTCCTAAATACACTTTATTTCAAACTAAATTAATAAAGTGGTGCAGACTTACAAATCTGACAGCCCAATTGAATCTTTACTCCTTTACAGACTTTTTTCTGATACATCCCTCTCCCTGTGCGTCGTAGGATACACAGCCTCTAAGATCACCTTTGTGCAACAAGTACACTTACTGTACCAACATCGGACCCAAAACTGATATTTGAAGGAACCCTAAAGAAGAGCATGATACCTGAAAAAATAACATTGACTTTGAAAATGAATTACTTTGACACATTCAGAGGCTGGCACAAGTGTGCCATTGGTACCAGTGGTTCAAGTCTCTTTTCCGTCAGGTGCCAATGGACACCTTGTCCGCTGCAGCCCACAAATCATATTGCTGATATTGACAATTATGAAGACGCAGGCTTGTCTAAACTCAAGTTCTTCCATACACTACTGAACTGCATAATGTTCTCAATTAGCAGAAAGACAGAGGACCATGTTGCGACAGAATCAGGATGCTAAGTCTGGTCATCCACTCTTAGTAAAAAGGTGTGCAGCCCCATCCACTGAGATGTACTGAATATGTGCACAGAGATTTGAAAAAAGCAGTTTCCGTCCCAGAGAACATTGTTATTGGAGACCATGTACAAGGTCGCTCACTCCTAAAGTGATAGTGAGTTTTGCTATTTTTATCTGCCCACACAGTCCTATTTTGTGGCCATGTGTTGGGCAGAATCCTGTGCAGTGCCCTTAGGGACCACTACACCCAATTAAGACCACAGGTGGCAATACAAGTTTTACCTTTGGTACAAGCCTGTCCTACTATGTTAAAGTGGTAGCAGTAGCGGAGCAGCCAGGCCTATCTCAAGAGTATATGAGCAGTAGCAGAGATTACACAAAGGGACCACAATTACTGTGACTCAAGCAAACACAGGTTTCAGGTAAAAAATAAGTACATTTATTTTAAACCATTTCTTATAAACACAACACTTCTATTGAATTAAAAAAACATACGTAAAATACACAACTAACCAATTCACTTTGTACGGTATTAATCAAGGTAAGTACCCTGTGTTTGAATGGACCGGTGTTCTAAAACAAGACACGTTACCGTGAATACGATTGCGATCACTTTTTGACAGTTCAGTCTACTAAATAAACGCATATCCGCGGCAAGAAATGCTACCGTGGTAAAAACACACTTGGCACCTGAGATACCCAGAAAGAGTTGGGGGCAAAAATCATAGGCAATATATTGGTTAGGCAGACAGAATCGAAGAACACTCATAGACAGGAATTCAAGAGTCAAAGGGCCGGAGCCAAAGTCAAGTGACACCGGGTGCCTGTTGTCGAGGATCACACAGTCGGACAGTTCACGATTCAACATAGCCAAGAGTACTTTGATATTGTCAATGTTCGGAAGCAAAAGTTATAAGAAGGAGGGAAAAGTAAGGACAAGCCTTAAAGAAGAGAAATAGGGATTAACCCAAATTCCTCAAGCAGGACACAGTACCTTTCTCAAAGGATGAAGCTGGTGCCACGGCAGTTATTCCTGGTAGTTTCCTGCAGACCCACGATTCCTGGAGCTTCGGCACGAAGGATGATGAGGGGGTCAGCACCACACAGGGATGAGGCCGGCAGCAGCGACAATGAATAAAAGGTGCACTCCTTAAAAACAGGAGAGGCTCTTCAGGTGGCTATCCTGACCACTACAGCAGTGTGCAGCGATTTCGACCACGAAGGGATTCCTCTGACTGAAGACGACGAGCTGTTTATCCCCACTAGGCTCAAGGGAAGAAGACTCCGGATTGGATCATCTCTTAGTCATTGAAGGGTAGATAGCTCAGGACTGCAACTGGGCTTCACCGGTACTGGATAGTTGCAGCAGTCAATCTCTCCTCTGCTTCTCTTCGGTTCCTTGTAGTTCCAGTGGCGACTCTGTCTTCCAGCTCAAGAGACCTGCCTTTTATGCGAAAATCCCCCATTCACACTGCCTGGCTGTCAATCACCCAGCAGGGGGGTTGGCCAGCCCGGACAACCACCTCGGCCAAGCATGAAAAAGTGTGACCTGAGTTTCCTAGGATACCCTGTGCAGGGGGTGACTACACTCCTCCCTCACATTCAGCTTGCCTAGACACCCAGGCGCCTAGAGGAGGGCTTCTTGGCAGAAGCCCGCCAAAAGACAGTGAACAAAGAAGGCAAACCTGGTTTGCCGTACAAAGCAAAACACAAGAAGGAGTTTAACAAAAAGAAATGGCGAATAAACCGCACCGGAGCCAAAAGAAAAAGTATTTGGTCAAACGGGTTTAAGTTCGAGGCTAATACAATAGCCTACAATCCTACCACGTTTATATAAGATAACTGCGGTAGAAAAGTTTAGGGTATATACCACTGCCACAAGCCAATTCTAAATGTTAACAGAGCAAAACAATGCTCTAGGAGGTACAGATAAAAAGGGCTAAGAGTTAACCCTTCCAGTACTCCATGTAAGATGGGGTGTACTGGATCTGTGGTTAGTTTGACTAAGTAAAGTTAATGGCAACTTTACTCTTTCCTGGGGGACAGTAGTCATCCTCAGAAATGGAGTTGGTGGGAAGTCTGAACGACATCCCTGTGTCACTGCACTGAAGGTGCTGTGTAACACACAACAGAAGGGGGCCACTGAAGTGGTGTACTCCAGAGCCCACACTCATAAAAACAGGTAAAAGACGCATGGCAAACCTGGTTAAGAGTGGGGGAAAAGCTCACACTTACCAAGTGGAAATTAATAACTCCAGAGTTCCAGCAAAGCTGCTGAGGGACTCACTAGGTAAGGGAAATTAGCCATGAAATGAGAATTCTCCCCAACACCATGGCCTTGTACAAAGGAAAGAACTCTGCCATCTATACTGCAGTAGTCCTAGTTCTCGAGCATGGGGTCTGGCATGGATTCACTTGCTCATGAATATTCCCCGTCGTCAGGCTGGGAATCCTCAGTAAAGAAAAGAAATCAGTTTCCGTTTTGTTTCTGAACTGTCTTTCTACTAGTAACCAATCATTGGTCTCTGGGTCATACTGCCCCCAGCCAATGACTGCCCTCTACCTAAGCCCCTCCTCTGGCAGCCATCTTCAGATTTTCACCGCATGTTCAAGTGTTGGGAGTCCTCGTGCTTTAGCTCTCGAGCTTTTACTGCCTTTTGCGTTTTTTCAAAGAGTTTACTTTTATATTTTCGGTCAATCGAGCCTCAAGCTCCGCCAAATCTACTTCCAATCAACGGGGACCCATTTTCGGAACTTTCTACGCCCCTCAAGGGCATCTTTTCATCGAGTTTCCACTTCTCGGAGGATTCCAGAAGATCTTTGAGGCCTACCCCGCGTGGTCATGGCCCAGGACAAAGGAAGCATGACGCCTGTTGGACCAAGCTGTTCAAGAGCTGCCCTGGATGCGGGCTACAGAACGTCTTTAAGGAGGATGAGCACTCTTGGTGCCTCTACTGCCTTCACGACGACAAATCGCACGTGGAAAAGGACTGTGCGTTTTGTAAGAACATGTCCGAACGGACAATGAGGGACCGTCTTACTCGACACGCCAACTGGTTGGAAGGGAAGAGCCCAGCAGCAGGTGAGAAGAAGTTGTCTGAGTGGTCTTCAAAGACCTTTGAGGGAGCTCCGGCGACGGGGCCCAACAAAAGGCAAAGCGCCGCAAGTCCGCGGGCACCGGGAGCGCCGATCGGTCGGGCTCCTCGGTGTTGGGGAGAATTCTGTGTAAGGCTAATTTCCCAAACCTAGTGAGTCTCCCAGCAGCTTTGTTGGATTTTTGGGGTTTATTTTTTCTCTCCTGCTAAGAGTGAGGTTCTTTTGCTCCCACTCTTAGACATGATTTGAGGTGTTCCTTTAACTTTCCATGTGTTTTATGGGCTATGGGGTCTTTTTACTCCATAGGGTCTCATGTGTTTTTGATGTGGTTTACACAGCACCCTCTGTGCCGTAACCCAGGGGTGTCGTAGCGACCCCCCAACATAGACTCCATACCCTGGGACTGACTGCTGTCCCCAGGGCATGTAAAGTCACCATTGGCTTTACTACTCCCAAATTATGAACAGAAACCAGTACAAACCATCATATTGTGGACGTACTGGTCGGGGCAATTCGATTGCCCCGGGGTCTGTTGGTCGAGGGGGCACGTCTCCGTCCCCCCTGATCGAGTTTTGGCTGGTGGCAGTGGACACTACTTTTTATATTCGACCGCGAATGTATCTCTATGGGAATTTCCCATTGTTCGAGGCTACCAACTTTAATTATTTAATTCTTATAGCCTCGAACATACCGCCGGTTTATTTAATTAATATTAATTCGCCGGTTGGTATTTTTTGCCAGAACTAGATTCTAAAATGGCGTTTGTTCTTTTCTGTGGCTCCAACCCAAGTCGAGCCCTTTGTTCCACTTTTTGGCGGGCTTCTCCACAGAGGCCTCCAAAAGTGGTGCCACTCTGTCTGGGTACCACAGGAGGTGTGGGATGGGGTTTAGGCACCCTGGATTGAGTTACCTTGGTAACTCAAGTCGCACTGTTGTGTGATTGGCCCAAGTGGTGAGCCGACCGGCTCACCACTTAGCATGTTTGATTGACAGCTAGGCTGAGTGAATGGGGGCGTGCTGCATAAAAGCAGGGCTTTGGGTACTGGAACTTCAGAAGTCGCCACAGGACCAAAGAATCCGAGGAGGGAGAAGCTGAGCCGGCCTGCAATGACGACACCACCGCTGGAGCCCTGCTGAACCGTCTCACCACTTTTCCCAACGACAGAGGAGATCTCCAGCCCAGAGAGTCATCTTCCTTCGACTGGTGGGGATAACCAGTCTACCTTCTTTTCACCTTCCTGGAGCATCTCGTGGCCGCCTTGCCTGTGCCAAGCACCCCAACAACCGGGATACCACGTTTTCACCACTACCGCGAACCGAAAGGGTAGTACCTTTGTACCGGAGAACTCCGCGGCTGGTTTCTTCCCTGGCAGTGCAACGACCTTCATTCTTCCTCCACGACGAGATCTTCTCTTCCTCTGGACGACGCTGTGACTTGCACCCGCTGCCAGGAACAACTGCCCCCGCTGGATGATCCTCTCCATTTAAGGTACTGTGTTCCGCTTGGCTTCCCTTGCAACCGTTTGAATGGGGTGTATTAAATCCTCGTCTCTCGAACCTGGGTTAGCCTGGGACACCTTAGCTAACTTTTCTGCACTGAACTAAACCTTTTTCGAACTACCTACACAGAGTCTTCGAAGTTTGTGGAACTGTCTGATCTTGGGCATCTTCCGCCCGGCTCCCTTGAAAGTGGGCCTGGCGCCTAAACTTCCTTGCTCACCAGTAGACTGTGCCTTCCTAAACTTGCAATGGTTCTTTAAAAAGTGTTTAGTGTGTATGCTTCCATAATTCTGTTTTTCCCTCCCTTTTTATTTAACTTGTTGGAGTGCCATCGAACGATAAGCGCTCACCTCTGTCTGGAAATAAGTGGTGTTCACTAAGACTTGTCCAACAAGTAATCAGGGATGTACATATGATAATAGTGATTGTGTTTTGAACTTATTTTACCAATTTAGTGCTAGTGTGTTTTATAAGAGTGTGTTAAATAAATAAGTATATACTTTTACACCCAAGCTCTGGACAGTGTTTGCTTGTGCTACTGTATTTCTGTACCTATTTTGTATGCTCTGTATACTGCCTAACTCTTCTTGAGGGAAGTCTGACTGCTCAGCCACAGCTACCAAGTGAATCTGTGGGGTACAGACTGCTACCAAGTGGGTTTACTGCCAAACACCTGTAGTCTTAAATCTTTTGCAGTGGTCCTAAGGGAACTGCACAGGTTTCTGCCTAACACTCGGCTGCCAGGCAGGGCGCATTATCACCGACTCCATCGACCACGAGCCAACGCTCTGGCTCGGGGAAGAGGAAATCGGGTAAGCTTCGGGAGAAGTCCCGTTCGATCCCGACAGAGACAGCCGAGGGGGAGTGAGGCGGTGACCCTCCCCCCAAGATGAAGGCCTCAGGCGCGCCCAAAGTCGCGAAGGCCCTGATTCACCCGGCTAAGGCCTCAATCGAGGGAGTCGTGGCGGCCCTGGCGAAGCCTGCGGAGGCTACCCCAGTGGAGACGACCTCTGGGCCTAGAGTTTACCTGCCACCGCAGAGGGAATCCTCTTTTCAGCCCATCGATAAGACCCCCGTGAAACCCTGGGTGGAGAAAGAGGGGGGGGCCCGGTGGCCATTACGGACACAGATACCACCTCTGAAGAGGAGCTGGCTGGCGTCGCAAAGATCCTGAACAAGAAGTTAGAGGAGGTACGGTCCTATGGGAGGGATCCCGACGAGGAGGACGAAGAAAGCGACGGCGGTGTCGACGAGGAACCGCGGGCCGTGGAGGGGTCGGAGGATCCTACTCCCCATCCGTCGCAACCGGTGCCTATGCCACAAGACAACTCGGGAGCAATCTTGATGGCTATTCAGGCCTTGTGTACGGAGATAAGGACAAGGTTGCCCTTACCCCAGCGGACAATCCAGTGGAGCCTGCACCGTTGCGAAGCCCACCAAGCAAGCGGAGGAGAACTCATCCCCCTCCTCCGTTGCAGCCTTAACCAGCCTTCACCTCCTTCCACTCTTCCGAGGGATGAGACGGGAACGGAGACAGCAACGACGGGGATGGATGACGACGGTGGTGACGACGGATTGGACCTTCCATCACCGCCCGCTCGGGCCTCCCCTCCCGACAAAATTGGCTCCTTCCACGCCATGATCGCCAGGGCATCGGAGCTCTTCCAGCTCTGCCCCGAAGAGCAGAAGGAAGCAGATTTCCTCTACCAATGGCGGGAGGCCAAGAGGAAGACTGCCCTCTCAGTTCCGTTACTGGACGACATCTGGGACGAGGGGCTGGTGCTCCTGAAGTACCCGTCCACGGCTCCTGCTAAGAGGGACCGGTACGAGAAAAAGTACCGGGTCCCGGACTCTGCCCCCATGTGCCTTAGGACACAGCCGTCCCCGGATTCGGTCGTCTCCGCGGCGGCCAAGAAGAAAGCGGCAGGGGCGACGGCTTCAACTTCCCCGCCGGACGGCAAGGGGAAGAAACTGGACGCCATGGGACGACGGGTCATCTCGTCGGCGGCGACGACTATGAAAGCGGCCAACGCCCTCACGATTGTGGCACGCTACGACAGGGAGCTGTGGTTTAAGATCGCTCCCCTGCTGGACTTCCTCCCTTACGACAAGAGGCCTGAGGCCCTGGAAATCCTACAGGAAGGAGAGGTGGCTTCGGACCACGTCATTACGGTGGCCACGAACATTGCTGACACCAGCTTTCGCCAGATGGGCAACAGCGTTTGCCTTCGTTGGCTCGGCTGGCTCAAGGCAACAGACTTCCGCCAGGACGTGCAGACCAGGGTTCTAGACATGCCCTAGGACGGGAACAACCTGTTTGGCAAGACAGTGGACGAGTCACTGCAGGCCATCAAGGCGGACACAGACGGCTCGGGCCTTGGGTGTTCTTCTACAATGACGTCCGTCCTTTGGAACTCCGGAGGCAAGCAAGGTGCCTCCAAAGGATTCGGCGGCGGTTCCTCCTCGTACCGCCAAGCGGCCCGCTCCTCGTCGCAGGAAGCCTACAGAGGACGCGGCAAGACAGGAGGAGCTCGTCCTCGTCGCCAAGGAGGCCGAGGCGGCAAGGCCACGGCCAAGCAGAACTGAACCGGCCATGGCGTCGGGCTCCCACCGAAGCAGCTTGGGTGGGAGGCTTCCTGGCGAAATTACTCGGCGTGTGGGAGTCCATCTCCACCGACCGCGGACACACCCTGGAATTTCAGAGAAGGTGTCCTCGTATACCACCCGTGGCCAGGAAGGAAAACCACGTCCCACAACTTCTTCTGGAAGTACGAGCGATGCTAAGGAAGGGAGCCATATAACTCGTCCCAAGAAGGCTCCGGGGATCTGCAGTGTACTCGCGGTACTTCCTCGTCCGGAAGAAGACCGGCGGTTGGCGACCCATCCTGGACCTTCGTCTAAACAAGTACATCAAGTCTCAGAAATTCCGGATGGTCACCCTCCAGCATGTGCTGGACAGCTGGAGGGAGGCGATTTCCTATAGTCGCTGGACTTGGAGGATGCCTACTTCCACATCCCCATTCTAAAGGGACATCGCAAATTCCTACGATTCGTGGTCTAGGGGCGGCACTACCAGTTCAAAGCCCTTCCCTTCGGATTGAAGTAGGCGACCAGGGTATTCACCAAGTGCCTGGTACCAGTGCCGGAGCGGCTGCGCCTGCAGGGGATTCACATCTACCTGTTAGGCAGAATCCTGTGCAGTGCCCTTAGGGACCACTACACACAATGAAGACTACAGGTGGCAATACAAGTTTTACCTTTGGTACAAGCCTGTACTACTATGTTAAAGTGGTAGCAGTAGCAGAGCAGCCAGGCCTATCTCAAGAGTAAATGAGCCGTAGCAGAGATTACACAAAGGGACCACAATTACTGTGACTCAAGCAAACACTGACTCAAGGTTTCAGGTAAAAAATAGAAGTACATTTATTTTTAAACCATTTGTTATAAACACGACACTTCTATTAATTCAAAAACCACACGTAAAATATACTAAAACGAACCAATTCACTTTGTACGGTATCCTTCCAGGTAAGTACCCTGTGTTTTAGCGGACCGGTGTTATGAAACAAAAGACTGTACCGGGAATACACTTGCGATCACTTTTTGACAGTCTTACTAAAACACGTATCCGCGGCAAGAAATGTTACTGGGGTAGAAACACACTTAGCACCTGAGATACTCGGAGAGAGTTGAGGGCAAAAATCATAGGCAATACTTTTGTCAAGGCAGACAGGATCAGAGAACACTCTTAGACAGAAATTCAAAAGTCAATAGGCCAGAGCTAGTGTCAAGTGGAACCCGGTTCCTATTGTCGAGGATCACACCGTCGGATAGTTCTCGATTCAGCCTAGCCAGGAGTATTTAGACATTGCCAACAGAGGAAGCCAAAGTTGTAAGAAGGAGGGAAGACGAGGGCAAGCCTTGGAGGCGAAGAATAGAGATTCACCCAAATTCCTCAAGCAGAACGCAGTACCTTATTCAAGGAAGAAACTGGTGCCACGACAGTTGTTCCTGGTAGTTTCCTTGGTTCCTGGAGCTTCGATCCGAAGGAGGGCGTCTGGAGGGGTCTGCACCACACAGTGATGAAGCCGGCAGCAGCGACGGTGAATAAAAGGTGCGCTGCTTAAAAACAGGAGAGGCTCTTCAGATGGCTATCCGGACCACTACAGCTATGTGCAGCGATTTCGACCAAGAAGAGGATCCTCTGGTTGTAGAAGATGAGCTGGTTATCCCCACCAAGATCAAGGAAGAAGACTCTGGACTGGCTCTTCTCTGCTCGCCGAAGGGTAGATAGCTCAGGACTGCAGCAGGGCTTCACCGGGATGGGACAGTTGCAGCAGTCGACTTATTCTCCGCTTCTCTTCGGTTCCTTGTAGTTCCAGTGGCGACTCTGACTTCTAGCCCAAGAGACCTGCCTTTTATGCGGAAATCACCCATTCACACAGCCTGGCTGTCAATCACGCAGCAGGGGGGTTGTCCGGCCCAGACAAACACCTCAGCCAATCATGGCAAAGTGCAACTTGGGTTTCCTAGGATACCCTGTGCAGGGGGTGACTACACCCCCCCCCCTCACATTCAGCCCACCTAGAAACCTGTGCAGTTCCCTTAGGGACCACTGCAAAAGGCTTAGGACTACAGGTGTTGGCAGTAAACCCAATTGGTAGCAGTCTGTACCACCCAGATTTACCTGGTAGCTGTGGCTGAGCAGTCAGACTTCTCGCAAGAAGAGTTAGACAGTATATAGAGTATACACAATAAGTCCAAAAGATACAGTAGCACAAGCAAACACTGACCAGAGCTTTGGTATAAAAGTATTCCTCTCTGCCAACGCTTCTCTGGAGAGTTTGGCAGCACATGGCACTGTGGTGAACCTCAAGTCCACGACTTTTCCATCGTTGCGTCCAGATTGGGAGAGCAGACTGTTGGATGCATGGGGCAGGAAGAATTTCGGCTCCTGAAGCCTAGGTCTCTGGTCGTCAGCACCTCTTGTGGATTGGCCAAATTCTCCCTTTCTCTGGTCAGTGTTAACAGAGGCGGTGGAGCATATCCCAGAAGGGGAGAAGCGAGATTTCTTTCTGGCCATTGTTATACATGGCAAGGAGGCTTCCGATCAGGTATTGCAGTCTGGCCTGAATGCCGCAGATAACGTTGCTAGGATGATGGCTACTGGACATGCCCTTTGATGGCATGAACCTGTTTGGCACTAAGGTTAACAAGTCACTCCAAAGGTTCCAGGCCTCTAAGGCAACAGCAAAGTCATTGGGCCTGGCTGTGCAGCAACACAGTCCGGTGGGCAAAGGCAGGGGTTTTTGCCCCTTCACCTCTTGCACGGAGAGGGGTAGAAGTCGGGCTTCCTCTGGCAGGCAAGGACAATGCTGTGCCTACACGGTTAGGAACACGTTGCACATGGAGGAGGTGCTTCCTCCTCCTTCGTGCCCTCCGCAACCCCCAGCATGAAGCCTCTGTGAAGCAGACCTCCGCCATTCATCCCCTTTGGAGGCAGGATATCCCAGTTTAGCGAGGAATGGAGAAATACCACTAAGGAAGCCTGGGACATTGCTAGTAGTCCAGCAGGAATATTGCCTCCCTCTTGCCCCTCACCCTCCAGACCACCCCCTTGCCACCAACCCTTGCCGACAGAACCTCTCCTGCTAGAGGAGATTCAATGGCTCCTGGCAACCCCAACCCCAGCCACATTCAGAGCAGGGTACCAGCTCTACTTACTTTCTGGTGCTGATGGAGGAGGTGGTCTGAGACCCATCATGGATCTGCGGCTTCTGATCTTGTACTTGCGCAAGAACAAGTCCAAGATGGTCACTCTAGCCCTACTCCTCCAGACCCTGGACGTGAACGATTGGCTAGTTTCCCTAGATCTCCAGGATGCTTACTTTCATTTGGCTATCCACAAGAAGCACATGTAGTATCTGAAGTTTAAAGTGGGGAACTCAGTCCTTCCTTTTGGTCTTTCTTTGGCACCCAGAGCTTTCACCATGCTGCTAGCAGTAATGGCAGCTCGCCTCTGGAGGAAAGGCATTAATGTCTTTCCCTACCTGGTGGAATGACTCATCCAGGCCCATTCACCAGTTCTAGCGTTAGCACATCTGTACCAGACGCGAAGCCTATTGCATAGCTTGGGCTTCTCTCTGAACTACTAGAAGTCACAGATTTCACCATCCCAGTCACTCGGATTCATCAGAGTGGTCTTGGACACTCGCCTGGGTCAGGGTTTCCCACCCAAGGACAGAGTGGCAAACATTTAAAAGACGGTCCAGATTTTCCAACCTCACAACGTTTCCAGCCTAGGCTTTTTGAGCTTGCTGGGTCTCATGGCATTACATGGCACTCACTCCTTTGCCACTTGCTCATTCCCGCTGCTCCTCAAGCATTCCCTTGTGCACCCTCTCCTTAAAAAGCCTTCTGCCGACCCCTCCTGTCCGGTTAACTACCGCCCTATCCCCACTACCCCCTTCCTGGGCAAACTCTTGGAGATGCTGGCCATCTCCCAGCTTATCCACCACACTGAATCTGTTGGTTGTCTCCACGATCATCAATCTGGCTTCAGAGCAGCCAGAGGCATGGAAACTGCACTTCTGAACCCCTGTGAAGACTTGCTCTCTAATCTTAATTTCAAATCTCCTTCCTTTTGCGTCCTTCTTGACCTTTCCTCTGGCTTTGATAGGTCAATCATGCCACCCTTATACATCTGCTCCTGGGATAGTGTAGAGAAGGAGCCAAGTACCCCCACCTCACGTCACCCATATTGCCTATATGTTGGGAGCCAGAGTGTGAGGCACGTGCGGTACCAGTAAGAATACTTATACCAAAGAGAATCCTGGAAGCAAGGTTCCTATTGAGAAAACCATACCTGCATACGAGAAAACATGACGGCCATTTGAATGAAATCCCGGAAGAAGCAGAGCAAATTGAATGATCAAGATGAATGGTGATGTCATGCAAAGTCGAGCTGACGTACATAGAAGAGATGCAGGGACGAGAATGCAGATATTCTATAAGGCATCAAGAAAGTATCAAGGATAAGTGACATCTTGGGACCAAGGTGAAGAAGCTTATGCCACAGAAACAATGAAAATGGCAAACTGTTTTACACGTGTACAGATGCAGAGTAATGCAAACAGACGAAGTATTCTTGAGGATAGCTTTATAGTGAATAGATTGCGATATATACATATATGCATAAAATGAGTAAAGGATGGATGTTGCCACTACATGTTATAGCAGAGCTGGACTAAAAAAAGGAAGGCCTCATTTTCAGTGTCGCAGTAAGAAAACAAATGAATTACCAAATGAATCTCGGAAAGGCGAGGCTGGATTGTCGCTATGTATTCCTTTGTATTGCCCTCCCCTCCCCGTGATGTCACTATATACCCCACAGTGCCCATCTCTCGCTGTGTACCCTACCTCACTGTTCCCCATTATGTCACTATCTATCCCTCTACCCCCGTCCTGTCCCTATAAGCCCAGCCATCTTGTCTCCCCGTGCCCCATGTGCCCGTGTGCCGCTGTGTAATCCCTGCCTCCCCGTTCCCCTGATGTCGCTATTTATCCCTCTACCGCCCGTACTGTCACTGTATGCCCAACCCGCTCTCTCTCTGTCCCCGTTTATGCCCATCCACAACGCATAAGAGCTTTGTGGATGAACTATCATATCACACCATATCATATCACTTTGCTTACTCTCTACACCATCACTCAATTAGATACAGCTATACCCCTCGATAAATTCAGCATAGCTGCTCATATATGAACACTACCCCATAAAGACCTCATCACTCTGATAATACACAGCTATATCCCATGACAAACCGACCTAGCTGCTCACATAAGCGTCCTACAGGTCTAATGCAGCCAGAACCCAGTCTGGGTGTCCACCCACCGGACTGCACACATTCAACTAACCTCTCCACCCCCACACCTAAGGATAGGATGCAGCTACCATAATGCTATTCCATCAGCTGCACACATAACTAGTGCACTAACATACCCTATGACTCTAACCCTCTCTACTCTCTCTACTGACCTGGACTGCCGTCCCCGAGGGCGTTCAACCTACCAGCGCTTTGAGGTCATACCAATGATATAAGAGCACTATATAAATGCAAAATAATATAACCTAATATGAAGCCAAGGTCTTATCGGGCTGGAGTGAGCTGACATTGGTTACAAAATCGTGTGAAAGAACAGCTCCTGTTTAGAAGGCATGAACAAAACAAGGAAGACGTCGGAGGTCTATTGGAAAATAGTATTTTAATACACTAGAGGCTCGATTTTGTGGCCTTCTTTCACGTAGATAGATGAAGTTGGACGAACAGGACCATTACACATACGCTTTTGAGGGTAGAGGTACCTTCACTCCCCTGAATTCTCCAGAGCTAAGAACACTCCCAAAGACAAGTTCAAAGTCGTAATTGCCAGCAGACCGTTGAGGTGATGATAGATGGATATGCTAATTGGTGGGCAGCTCAGTTTTAGACTAGCTCACCAGCACCTGGAGGTCCAGTCTACGTGCTGCTAGACGTAGGTGGAAAAGTACTGAAGGAGGTTAGAGTGCCAACCAATTATTGGGGAACACGTAATTAGGGCTCCTATAGTTTGTAGCACCAATAGGACGTTGTGTATTTAGTGAAGTTCATAGTGGCCATTTTGAAGCGAGGGCTTAGTTGCCCCACCTGATAAGAAACAAGTCACTTTCTTCCACTGCCTTTAGACTAGTATGTATCTCATACTTAGATGATCCCTTAGACCCAATCACTTTCTTCAATACGTTTTTGTAGTTTGCCACGTAGGATGACATTAGTAATCCGTAGGTTAACGTCATCAATGGCGATTTTATTTGCTATATGAGTGCTTTTTTCTAAGATGCATTGAGAGAATTTGCGCTGACGTCTGTCAATGTCCTTTTTACTCCCTGTTTTAGATATTTGATATTAAAACAGTTATCCTTTCTGCCAACTACCTTAGTCGTTTTGATTATTGATGTATGAATAAAATCTGCGTCCCCATCCATCTCCAGGGTATTGCTACTCATCTTAAAGGCCTGGAGATCACCCAGTTCACGTGGTAGCAGAGGATGGTTTAAAAAATCCATCAAGATAAATAAGCTTTGGGATCCCGGCAATATCGCACAACCTCTGCCATTCGGCTGAAAGGACGTGAATCTCCCTGTAGATAGCGGTAGTGGTATAAAACGTTATGCTTGCAAGCTAGGATGTGACGGGTCACCCGGTTTCCACAGAATCCTCTCCCGGCGTCTACAGGAAGCTGAACGAACAAAAAGTTGATGAGGCGATAATGAGGCGGCCATTCGAGAGAGTCAGAAGTTGAACACACGAATGGTAAGTAAAACTGAGTAAGGTTGCAAAATTGTGTATGGGCAGTTTAGTTTATTTGCTTATATAGCACGCCAAACCCAGAGGTATCTGGCTGCTTTACATGAATGTACAACAGTTGTTACTCAAAAGACTGATAAAACAAGGTTATCAGAACAGGTAAAGACAGAAAGGTAGTAGAATAAGTGCAATAGACTTGTGTTACAGATCAGGTCACAGAAATAACATAGACAAGTGACATAGCGGAGGGAAGCTTGTTCGAGATGGGAGATACACTAGCTAGGGAAGGATGCCAGGGCTGGTGTGGAAAGGACATAGAAGGTATCTGAGGTGTAGTCATACTGGTCTAAAGGTTTGAGCTGACCTCGGAGAGCACGTAATGGCATTAGCTAGATTGTGCAAAGAGCCATAGTTTTACCTTGTTCCGGAAGGCTAGGAATGAGGGTACTATCCTTAGATCGGGAGGCAAAGCATTCCAATTCTTAGCTGCCAGCACTGGGAAGCTAGATCCACCAGCTTTGGTGAGCTTGAATTTAGGGATGTTGAGGCAGTGGGCATAATTAGCTGTAGTGGGTCTGGAGGATTCCTTTCTAGAGAATTTGTCGACCAAGGACTTAGGTGCTGTGTTGTCCCTTGTAGGTGATCACCAAGGGGCTAAAGGTGATCCTATGTTGTATAGGGAGCCAGTTAGGCTGTGAGATGTGATCAGTCTTAGGAATGTTTAGAGCAGCTGTGAGGGCGTTGTTTTGCAATACTTGTAGTTTGTGTACATTTTTATGACTGGTGCCTAAGTATAGAGTATTGCAGTAATCCAATTTAGATAGTATTAGTATTAGAGCTCCAGCCAAGGAAATGCAGCTATTAGTGGCCAGGAAGGGTCTGCACGCATTTATTAGTTTGGAAGTGTAGGCAGTTGATGAGTTGATGATGCTGTTGCGCTTACTTGTCTGTGGAGCGAGAGGGAGGAGTCCAAGTAGAATCCTAGTTTTTTTGCTTCTTTATCAATTTTGATGTTGTTGCCATCAATGTTAAATGAGGAGTATTGAGGACCTAACTTATTGAGTCTCTGTTTAGAGCTGATGAGCAAAAGCTCGGTCTTGTCGCCGTTTAAGCAGAGACCATGTTTGGCCATCCAAGCTTGGATTTTGCAATAGATTTCATTGAAGAGTATAGAGTCGGAGGGGTAGGAGTCGGAGAGTGTGATAAGTATTTGCGTATCATCCGTATAATTAGTGTAGAATACGCCTAGGTCGTCTAAGTGGTCAAACAGAAGCTTGGTGAAGATGTTGTAGAGGGTAGGGGAAACACACAAGCCTTGTGGTACTCCACAAGTGATGGGAGAAGGTTCTGCAGATGCAATTGGGGAAAACGCCCTCCTAGATCTATCGGCCAGAAAGGAATTGACCCAAGCATCTGCTTTGGAGGAAAAGGCGGCTGCTTTGTTAAGGTGTGTGGTTAAAATGCTGTGATCAATTAAATCGAACGCTGCCGATAAGTTGAGTAGGAGGAGTAGGGTGGGCTTGCCAATGTCCCTAGCCTCGTCCATTTGGATTTTTAAATCAAACAAGGCTGTCTCCGTCCTATGTTTAGGTCTGATCAGGATTGCCGGAGGCCTAGCAGATTATTGGATTCAAAGTGGTTTTGTATCTGGATGTATGCGGCCTTGTGTATGATTTTCTGTAAAAAGGTCACCTTTGTGATTGGTCTGTGGTTGGTAGGGACGCTAGGGTCGAGATTGGGCTTTTTGAGAAGGGGCATGACCCAGGCTTATTTTAGGCTTTTGGGGACCATGCAAGAGGTATTAATAAAGGTGGCTATAAACGGGGCGTATTCTTTGGCACCTTCCTTTATGATTGTGGCAGGACAAATGTCGCCTTGGGATCTGGAAGGCTTAAGGCTCGCAATGATATTTTCTACCTCTTTGGGTGTGACTGGGGTGATTTCGAATCGACTGATTGGTTGGGCAGACAAATGAGTACTGTGAGTACTATGATTTATCGAATTTTCATCAAGGACATTAGCTTTGGTGGATGAGGCCAGTGAAGTACTTTTTGCCTCAATTTTCACTTGTAACGAAGCAATTTTGTCCAGAAGTGCCTTTTGGATGCTGGCACACCAGAGGGTGTCTTTAATGCACACGTCTGGTGGGGAGATGGGTCACTCCAGCTCTTTAAGGATGGTGAAGAGCTCCTTAGTACTAGATTTGGCATTAGAAATTCTGTTATTGAATGTCTCGCTTTTTGTTTTCAATATTGTAGCTTTATAGGTGTTGGCGGCAGAAGTAAAGATTTCCTTATTCTGGGGTGTAGGGTTCTTTTTCCACGTCGCTTCAGCAACTCTTTTGAGGTTACGTAGTGCCTTCAGCTCGGAAGTAAACCATTTGTTTAGATTTGCAAGTGGTTTTGCTTTCCTGTAACGCTCACCTGATTCCCACGGAGGCGCAGGTCTGGCTTCGAGTGCTGATGCTTCTTCAATGGTGAAGCGCAGGACTCTGGAGATGGACAGGAAGCCCTCTACTCTGGCTTCTCCGGCTCGCAGGAATATTCCCCTCTGCGTGAAAAGGGAGTATTACCTACTGACTGAGTTATGCTCAAGCCTCCCACTATCTTCCAACCCTCCACGATACCCTTCCACGATTCCCCGTGAAGTCTCACCTTAGGGTCTGAAAGGACGAGCTCTCCATCCTGCTTCTGACGCAGGGGCGCGTTGAACCCAGTTACTTCACTGGATTGAGGTTGGATGGGAGTTCAGGTAAGCTTGATTATACTGGTAAGGCACTGTAAAAGTTCTGTTGCAAGTTCAAAAGTTCAAGCTTTAAATAATAATGTTCATTGTCTTTTTTCAGGTGATGAATGAAGATTCCTTTGGAGACTTCTTGCAACAAAGCGCTGATGTTGATGTCTTTTCCCCATAGGGGCCGGGGTTCGGAATGCCGGAGATATGGCGCCGACCCGAAGTGAAACGTGCAGTTCCAGTAAAGATCTGGTAAGTCTTAGATGAGCGCTCAGGTAATGTTTTTGCATTCGCTCATCTAATGTCTTTGTCTTTTTTCCCCATAGGGGCCGGGGACCTGCTTGGAAGCAGCAAGACCCGAAATGAAATGGGAATGACCCAACAGGTAAGTCTTAGAAGGAAACTGAGCTTTTCTTATTCCCTTCCTTCTCTCACCTCTTATTCTTGTCCTTTTCTCTAGGCTCTGGGAAGTGGCTGTGTATCCGGATGAACGCTGCTGAAGATGGAGGAACCCAGGAAAGGTGAGTGAAATGCAGCGCTGCAGCGATCGTAACGAAATGCTTTTAAAAATGATGTCTTCCCTTTGAGGATCGTTGTTGATGTCTCTGTGGTGCAGATTAGCTGGTAGGTCTCTTGTCTCCCTTTGCAGGTGACCCAGGATGCTGTCAGGCGTGGCTAAAGTCCAGATGCAGGAGCTGACACGGTGAGCGTCCAGCTGCGAGGAGCAGAACAACGCGAAGCGTGAGTTGCTGATCGGGTGTGGTTTAAATAGCTTTGGAAGAAGTTCCAAGTGTGTATCCTTCCTCCGATCAGGTATGTATCCTTCCCCGACCACACCCGGGTGGAAAGTAGTCCCACGGGTAAAGTAGTTCCTATTCAGGCCTCAAGAGGGCCTGGATGTGGCAGCATGGTCTGCATCAGGTAAGTGCACATTAAAACACTTGAACACATGTCTAGCTTTATGAGCCTGGCGCCTAAGGCACCAGGACAGAGGTCCAACATGAGCCTTAGGCCTAAGGCGCCAGGACTACGTCCAAAGGGCCCCAGCTTGGGCCCGCTGGCACTCCCCTGGGGGAAATGATGCCTGCCTCTGGGGTTGCTGGGTCAGACCTGGCTCCTTGGAGGTAGGCATCATGACATTTCCTCAGTTTGAGTGGAGGTATTTTGTCGAGTGCATTAAGGATGTTCTGATTATACAGGTCTACAAGTTTGGAGGGGTTTGTCTCGACATTAGTTTGTTGGATGGTGATAGGGTGCATCAATGCGACTATATTCCCCAGGGTGATCAAGCGGTTATTTCTGGTCAGTGTAGGAGGAGCTTGATGGTCTTTGGGTGAGGGTGGACTGGAGTTTTGGAGATCAAAAGAAATTATATTGTGTCTGTCCAAGCGCATGGGGAGTTTGAGAGTATTTTGGTGTCACAGTTTAGTTCTGCGACCCAGTCTAGGGTTCTTCCTTACCAATGTGTTGGGTCTGAGATGAAAAGACTAGTTCTGTAATGACATTTTCTAGGGCTTTGGCCTTTTGGTCAAGTTTGTCATGCAGTCCAAGGTTCATATCGCCCAAGAGAAGGATTTGGGAGCTGGGTGTAGTGTTCTGGGATAGGAGGTGGGTGATGCTTTCCTCAAAATAGGAAATGGGACCAGGTGGTCTATACACAATGTGAATAAGAAGTGTACGTGCAGATGAGAAAGGGAGTTTAACTGAGAGGAGCTCACCAGATGGGATAGGGAGGCTAACACAGTTTCTGATGCCAAGAGTGTTTTTGGCGATAATAGCGACTCCACCCTCTCTGCTTGATGGTCTGTCGGCTCTGAGGATAGAGTAGTGGTCCGGGATTGCTAGCATGAGGGAGGGACCTGCTGCTGGATGTAGCCATGTTTCAGTTATTGCTAGGAAATCTAGGTTGTTGGCTAGGATAAGGTCGGCTGTATCTAATGTGTGTGCAAGAACCTAGCTTTGATGAGGGCCCCTTTGATAGGCGGAGCTTCGGCTGGCGGGTCAGATGAGGGGGTAATGGGCTGGGATACATGTAAATGCTCAGAAGTGTTTCTTGACAAGGCGATTGGAGTTAATTGAAGTGGAGTTGGTGAGCGAGAGCTTCTTGCAAGAGGGTCTGTTAGGAGTGGTGCAAGAGCTGAGTCTCGCATTCCTGTATGTGAGGGGGCATGGCAGAGTCAGAATATGATTTGAGATGGCGAAATCGGGCCATTGGCTCAAGGAGGGGTGGGGGGGGTTTCAATGTTTCTCACCATGTCAGTACTTTGTGATAATTGTACTTGAATAGGTAAGAGTGAGGGTAGCTGTGCTATCAGCGCTGTGAAGTTCAGGATAGATAACAGTTTCGTCAAAGTGAAAATGACAACCTGCAAGTTCGCCATAGGTAAAGGAATGAACTTGCTATGTGCACAGTACTTGGGGTAAGGCGTGCTGATATTCGATAAATAGCTCAAGGCCTAGTTAATTTGAGTGAGTTCAAATAGAGGAGCTGGATGTATCGGCACATGTTTGCGGGCAGTTTACAGACAGCAAGAGGCTGCGGGAGATGCAGTCTGTGCGTGTCTAGTCGGGCTGAAGTGCACTTTAAATGAAAGGCAAGGAATCAGCCAATTACGAAATGCGGCGCGATTAGGTAAAACAGAACTGCGTTCTAACTAGCAGGCATAGGATCAGCTGAATGTGGTTCAACTTGTTTAGATAAAGTAGAAATGCACTGTAAATAGCAGGCACGGGCTCAGCCAATTAGAAAATACAGCGTGTCTAGATAAGGCAGAAATGCACTCATACAGTGTGTTTAGATAAAACAGAAATGCGTTCTAACAGGCATGGAATCGGCAAGTCGCCATATACTGCGTGTTTTGATGAAACAGAAATGCGTTCTAACTAGCAAGCATGGAATCAGCCCGTTGCAAAGTACAGCTTGTTTAGATAAAACAGAAATGTGTTCTAACTAGCAGGCATGGAATCAGCCAGCTACGAAATACAGCGTGGCTAGATAAGGCAGGAATGCACGCAAACAGCAATGGAATCAGTCAGTTAATCAGTCAATTGTTCAATTTCGAGGTATAATGGTGCAGAAGTGCACGATTAGGCTGGCAGCAATGTCCATTTAAATATTGCGCGTAGGTTCGGAGATTGGAATATCTAACGCACGTACAGACGAGATTTTATGGGAACTATATATTGATAATCAGATGGTGTGACTTTGATTTTCCGTCGTGCCTCGGTATCTAGCAAGAGTTAGTAGTTACCAGTTATGCAAGGTATAAGTAGTGTTGACAAGAGTGCATGCGTCAGGCAAAGAATAGCAGATGGTAATTGCAAAAAAAGCTATTTTGCGGACATGATATTCTTACCGCCTTGAGCTGCAGTCAATGAAGAATGTGATAAGGGGAAAACAAGTAACGGAGGGAGGCTGGGGGTAAAGCAGCTTAAGAATAATGAGTCTTATATATTAAGTTAAATTCACTTGAGGACAGGCCAAGCAATTAAGAGGAGAGGCCACGATAAGAGTACGCCTAGATACCTGTGTTTTAAAGAACGTAAGAGAAGGAACAGCAGCTAAAATCCCACAGTGGATGACGTAGGAGACGAACCCGGTTAAAGACTGGTGTAAGGAGGGTTGTTCAAACTCCGTAAGAGTATTTTTAGAGACGGGAGTAGTCTTGAGGAAAAAGGCTAAGATACATGTGGCCGGCCGAGTATGTATGTTTGTCCGTCTGTTTTATGTGATTGTGTAATGATGACGAAATAAAACGAGATTGATAAACGTGAAGAGGAGAAACACGAGAGTTAACGAATTTAGCGTGTATTTTAATGGATTTGAATTGATTATATTTTTAGCAGATTAAAGTAAAAAACGTGATATAGAGGGTTTGGAGCCGGCAACAATTGGTGCACACTCATATTGTTTTATTTTCTTAAAAAGTATTATTGACATTTGCAAAGAGTAAACGGTGAGTATTGACGGTCAAAGAGTGACGTGTCAAAATGGAGGATATTACTCCGCTTATACACCTTTGCAAACAGCTGCCAAAACACACATCTAAAACACACATCTAAGCTTGGACCGTACAGTGCGGAATGGGTTAAAGGAGCCTCAGACAAAATGTTCATGCCATGGCCACAAGGGAGATCACTATCGAAGGTAGTTCTGCATCATATGACAACATATTTGCATGCTGCATATATGGGAAAAAAGCTAGACAAGCGACTAGCGAGCTTAGAGAGAAGACCCGCCACTAGCGAGCTTAGAGAGAAGACCCGCCTCCTGTAGATTGGAAACGTAATGTATGCACAGAGGGGTGTGGAGCCTTCTGCTCAAGCCAACACGCCTGAAGCAGATGGCGATAGTAAAAAAGATGACGGGCTGTACCCAATTAAGGCAGAAACAGGGTATAGTAACCCGGCATATGAGTCGCCTGCGCAAAGCAGCTACGAAAGCCATCAGAAAAATACTGAGGGAGATGTAATCTCCAAGGTCCCGAGGGACAAGGAGAGACGCGATAGAGAGAAGTGATCGACCAAGTACATCGTTAGATATAGGACGAGAAATAAAGAGATGGAAAGGCGAAAAGGATAAGGCTGATGAGTTAGTGCTTATACAGAACAAATGGATGGGTGGTCAGATTTTTCTCAAACTCAATGGTAAAGGCATCGAGGACGTAAGGCAAAGGGAAGATCGAGACAAACGGGATAAGAAGGACAACGAAAGGGAAGAAAGATTGAAAGACGATGGGGGCAAAAAGAAAGGATAGTCAAAGACGGAAACAATTGTATCAAGATGAGCAATTGAAGAAGCAGGAAAGAGCAAAGAAAATATGACAATAGAAAGTAATCGAAGAGCGGGAAAGATTTGAAAGGGGACAAGGAGGAACAGAAATTAAGGGATAAAAGAATGCAAAGACGTGATGAAGAAATACGAAGGGCAAATGAGAGAAGATGTGAAAAGAAAATAGGAAGACAGGGTACGACAGGAAGCGAGAAAGCGAAGAGAGTTTGACGATGAAATAGAAAGAAAGAGAAGACCGAGAGCTCACGATCTGGATCGTATGGAGAAGGAAGTAATGGATCCTGATCCAGTAGTATCATGAGAAGATTTAGAAGAGTTCTTCCCAGAACATGAGCCAATAGTATGTCCGTCTAGAGCAAATCTAGAGGATGAGTTCCACTCTAGAAGCATTGGGGATGCTATCAATAAAGTCTATCATGATAAGAAGACTAAGAAGGAATTGAAAGGGAAGGGCAAAAATGACCGACTTGAAGTACACAGTTGTACGACAAAGGGGGAGCCTCATGTAGTTTTGAGCCGTAAGAGCTGTCTCTAGATAGACTGACTCTGTATAGAGACGAAGAGGAGAGAGATCACAAGAGTTGGGCACAGGAGATATCAGACGAAGACAGAGAAGCCTTCCAATTTATTAAGGATTTCAATCAGGCGACACACACTTTAGTCTCGACCTAATATGGGGTCACAACCGAGATGCTTTTCTCCTGATGTCATGCAGATTCAATTTGAGATGGTACACAACTCGTATCACACCTCCTTTTCAAATACTCCGGGTCACAATGGACCACAAACCAGGCTGGTTGGTAAAATGCAAAATTCAAAAGAAATCATACAATTTTTAAGATGGGGCAGCAATTACCAATGGGGTGATAATTACAATGAGAATGTAAGTAATGCACTTGGCTTAACCTTCTAGTGGAACATATACAAAACACCAGGGAATAGGAGCACTTTTTGATTTAGGAAAGAAACAGCCAAGTTAGAATTTCCCCCTGCAATATTCCCTTAACCCACAAATAATCGATTCTGAATGGGTAGAAGACACAGCAGGTAATCGGGGAATAAAAGGCAGAAAACGGACTCGAAATCCGACCTTCCCTCACCAAGTAAGTGGAAAACAGATTTTATTTTTGAAACTTCTTTGTTTTTAATAATACAGAAAAAAACCAACAGGATACCCCCCCCCCCTCCCTTCACACCAACAAAGGAGCCCATAACTCCCCAACCCCCCCTCCACTTCCCTTCCCTTCCAGCAATTAAACCAACAGGTCCAGGAGTCTGTTTGTGAGGGCGCCATTGCTCCCGGAACTTGCCCTTCAAGAAGTCCAAAGTTTCTCCCCATTCCTCGGCAAATCGGCCCAAATTGTCAGCGGCCGCGAACGTAGCCCATTCCAATGATAAAATCTCCCACAGTTTCCTCAACCAGTCCTTCTCTGTTGGGATCAATGAGCTTTTCCACCTTTGGGCAAGGAGAGACATAGCCGTCAGGATGAAAACTCCCTTCGCCTTGCGGGACCACCCCTTTCCCCCCTCCCCGACTCCCTCTACCTTCCCGCCAGGACCTCCCGGGTGTCTTGACCCGTGCCTATTCCGAATGCCTGATCCAGTGCGCAAGAGATACTCTTCAAAAGAGGCTAATGGTGGGACAATCCCACCATATATGGGCTTCTGTACCCTCCTCCCCGCAGCCCCTCCAACATGCCCCAGAAGCTGTTGGGAAAATTGCCCAGAGGCGCGCCGGTGTATAATGCCAACCCATTAGGTACTTGTACCAGGCCTCCTGTAACTGGGCTGCCTTAGCCACCTTTGGGATCAAATTCCAGAGCTTCTCCCATTCCCCCCGTTCCATCTCCCTCCCCAGGAGCCCCTCCCATCTAGACATGTACGGCCACTTTATAGCGGGGCCAGGGCTTCCTAGAAGCTTATATATATATTTGATATCAGTCCCATGGATCCCTCGTTTGTCAACAGGAACCGTTCGAATTGAGTCAAACCCTGCGTTGCCGCCCTCCTGATCTCCCCAGACAACACCCAGTGCCTGATCTGGTAATATCGAAGCCGCTCCCCTTCGCCCACCCCGAATTCCCGCTTGCAGTCCTCAAACGATTTCACTTCCTGCCCCGAAATAGGTCTCTGATGACCCTACACCCCCCACTTTCCCATTTCCGAAAGGCCCCCTTCTCCAACCCAGGGGCAAAGTCGCCATTGTTAAAAATGGGGGTGAATGGTGATGTGAAAGTACTGATCCCCAACTTCTCCAACGCCCTGTCCCAGATATCAACCAGTCCCTTGGTTATGACACTTAAGTACAAGTGAGCCGGCCTCAACCTGCGGGGGAGCCAGAGTGCCTCTCCCAAGTAATGATGCACTACTGCTCTATCCATGTTGACCCAATGTTTGTTGTATTCCTCAGAGAACCACTCTCGGATCACCCTGAGCTGTGCTGCTTCGTAGTAGCGCCTAAAGTCCGGTAATGCTAAGCCCCCAGCCCCTTGTAGGCTCTCATGAGTCTTTTCGCCAAGCGCGGCGTCCTGCCCTCCCTAATGAATTTTTTTGCTGCCCTATCCAGTTCCTTGAAAAAGGATGCGAGAACGGGCAATGGGACCACTAGAAAGAGGTAGAGTAAGCGCGGGAGAGTCACCATCTTTAATGCCGCCCCCCTTCCCAACCACGATATCTTTATAGTACCCCACTTCCTAAGGTCCCTTTTAATGGAGGCGAGAGCAGGGATATTGTTCGCTCCGTACAATCCCGACAGCCGAGGAGTAACCTAGACCCCCAGATACCGAATCCCACCAGGGCTCCACTTGAACTGAGAAGAAGCCCTCAGGGCCCTTAACTCGTCACCCTGCAGCGACAAGTTCATTATTTAGGACTTATGCACGTTCACCCTCAGGCCAGAGACCTCCCCAAAGGCAGACAGCAAAGTTGTGCATGCCTCCAATGACACCGATGGGTTTGTCAGGGTAAGGAGCATGTCGTCGGCGAAAGCTGCCACCTTATGCTGCGTCCCTCCAAAGGGGATTCCCTGGCTATTATTCGCTTCCCGAATTGCCACAAGCAGGGGCTCAAGATACAAGGTGAACAAAAGCGGGGATAGGGGGCACTCCTGTTTCGTGCCGCGTCCAAGCCTAAAGGGCCGGGACATCGCGCCATTAATAAGCAGCCACGCGGAGGGGCTCTATAATTCGCAGGGATCATATCGATAAACTTAATGCCTAGACCCATTCACTCCATCACCAGGAACAGAAAGGACCACTCCACCCGGTCAAACGCCTTCTCGGCATCCAAGGCTAAAAGAATCGCCAGAGTGGGGGTCTTTACCTTTTCGACCAAATGGGCGACTCCCCTAATATTATCGGCTGTTGGTCGTCCCCGCATGAATCCAGACTGATCCTGTTGGATCAGCTCAGGTAGATGTGCCTCTAGATGCTTAGCCAACATTTTGGTGTAAATCTTTGCGTCAGAGTTTATAAGAGCGATAGGCCTATAAGAGGTACATTCCTCTGGATCCTTGCCCACCTTATGTATAAGAGTGATTTTATCCTCCTCCAATACCGCCCACGGGGTCGAAAGAGTTAAAAAGTTGTTAGGTGTGGGACCAATATGGCAGAATAAGACTTGTAAAAGGAAACCGGGAAGCCATCAGGACCCGGAGCTTTGTTGGCAAGGAGGGTAGCAATAATAGCCCATACCTCATCCTCCGTGATTGGCCTTCCCAGGTCTTCCCCCACTTCTCCGGACAGACGCGGCAAAGGCAGGCCATCCAAGAACTTCTCCTGCAACTGAGTGATAGGGCCCTGGGATGAGTACAGGGCTTCATAGAACCCGGTTAGCCGATCCCTGATTTCTTCCGAACCGGGGATCTTCTCCCCCCTTCCCCCTTCAGGGCAGCTATCTCGTTTCGTTCCCTGATGCCCCTCAGGCGCGCCAGCAACGAGTCCGCCTTGTTGGCCTTAGCATATATCTTCTGCCTGACCCTCAATAACGCACCCTTTGCTTTCTTGGTCCTAAGGAGTCTCAATTGCCCCTCAGCTAGCCTGTACTCCCTGTATGCTTTCCTTGAGGGGTCCCCTTTGAGCCTGACCCTCGCAGCCTCCACCTTGTCCTCCAACTGGGCCTTCAGCAGCCGTAGTTGTCAATTCCTCTCTGCCTTAAGGTCGATGAGGTCCCCCCTCAACGTGGCTTTGAATGCGTCCCATCTCATGCTGAGACTCGTGTCCGTCTCATTGTTTCTGACGAAGAAGGCTTTGATGTTAGCTATCTCTTCCCTAATCACCTTATCCCTCAGGAGGTCCCCAGGAAAGTGCCAACTCCAAACCCCCGGCTTACGCCTGCCCAACCCTATATAATCGCCTTATGGTCGGCGATTCCCTCGGGGCCGGTCTCTACTGTTAGGGAGAATTCTCTGTTAAGGCTAATTTCCCAAACCTAGTGAGTCCCCCAGCAGCTTTGCTGGATTTTTGGGGTTTATTTTTTTCTCCTGCTAAGAGTGAGACTCTTTTTCTCCCACTCCTAGACATGATTTGAGATATCCTTTGACTTTGTAATGTGTTTAATGGGCTATGGGGTCTTTTACTCCATATGGTTTCATGTATTTTTGGTAAGTGTGTTACACAGCACCCTCAGTGCAGTAACAAAGGGGTGCCATAGTGACCCCCAAACATAGACTCCATACCCTGGGACTGACTGTCTCCCAGGGCATGTAAAGCCACCATTGACTTTACTAGTCTTAAATTGTGAACAGAACCAGTACAAACCATCATATTGTGGAAGTACTGGTAGGGGTAATTAGATTGCCCCTGGGTCTGTTTTTCGAGGGGGCACAGTGCAGTCCCCACTCGTCAAGTTTCTGGCTGGTGGCAGTGGTTACCATGCAAAATATTCCACCGGAATATTTCCTATGGGATTTTCCCATTCATTTTAAACGCACCACTTTTTTGGTGCAATGTTAAAGATACCGCCGGGTTATTTATTTAATATTTATTCCCCGGTTGGGTCTTTTTGCCAGGACTCGGTTTTAAAATGGCATTTGTGTTTGCCTCTGTAACTCCAACCCAATTCGAGCCCTTTGTTCCACTTTTTGGCAGGCTTCTACACAGAAGCCTCCAAAAGTGGTGCCACTCTGTCTGGGTCTACAGGATGTGTGGGAGGGGGAGGTTTAGGCACCGTGGACTGAGTTGCCTCGGCAACTCAAGTCGCACTCTTGTGTGATTGGCCCAGTGGTGAGCATGTTTGAGTGACAGCTAGGACTGATGAATGGGGGTTTTCTGCATAAAAGCAGGGCTTTGGGGACTGGAACTTCAGAAGTCACCACAGGACCAAAGAATCCCAAGAGGGAGAAGCTGAGCTGACCTGCAACGACGACACCACCGGTGGAGCCCTGCTGAACCGTCTCACCACTTCCCAAAGACAGAGAAGATCTTCATCCCGGAGAGTCTTCTTCCTCTGAACTGGTGGGGATTACCAGTTCGCCGCCTTTTTCGCCTTCCTGGATCGTCTCGTGGTCGAATCGCCCGTGCCAAGCACCCCGGCGGCCGGATAGCCACGCTTCACCGCTACCGCAAATAAAAGGGTAGTACCTTTTAACCGGGAAACTCTGCGGCTGGTTTCTTCCCTGGCAGTGCAACGACCTCCAGCTTTCCTCCACCTCGAGATCTTCTCTTCCCCTGGACGAAGCACGGACTTGCAACCGGTGCCAGGAACAACTGCCCCCGCTGGAGCTTTCTCACCATTTCAGGTACTGTGTCCCGCCTGGTCTCCCTTGCACCAGACTGTTCAAGGTGTCCCGTAAATCCTTGACTTTCTATCCTGGGGTGACCTGGGACCTGCTAACTAACTTTTCCTGACTTGATCCAACCCTTTTTGAACTATCTGCAAAGACTCTTTAAAGTACTATTCAACTGTGTGATCTTGGACACATTCCGCCTTGCTCTCTCCAAGAGTGAGCCTGGCCTATGACTTTTATGCTCCTCAGTAGACTCTGCCTTTTCTGACTTGCTCTGGTTCTCTTAAAGTGTTGGTATTGTGTATTTTCCTAATTCTGCTTTTTTCCCTCCCTTTTTTACTAATGTATTGGAGTGCCATCTTAGGTTAAGCGCTCACCCCTGTCTGCAAATAAGTGGTGTTTTAACTAAGACTTGTTCAATAAGTAATCAGGGATGTATATATATATTAATAGTGGCTGTGTTTGAACTTGCTTGCCATATTAGTGTTAATGTATTTTACAAAGTGTGTTTTTAAATAAATAATTATATACTTTTATACCCAAGCTCAGGTCAGTGTTTGCTTGTGCTACTGTATTTTAGTACCTATCTTGTATACTCTATATACTGTCTAACTCTTCTTGAGAGAAGTCTGGCTGCGCAGCCACAGCTACCAGGTAAATCTGGGTGGTACAGACTGCTACCAATTGGGTTTACTGCAAATACCTGTAGTCACCTGTGGTCCCTAAGGGAACTGCACAGGTTTCTGCCTAACATCTACCCCCTCCACCTCTCCCAGTAAACTAGCCGGCACCCAAATATAATCAATCCGGGATTGAGTTTGATGTACATCCGAGAGATAAGTAAACCCCTCTTCCTCCCCTCTTAATACCCGCCACACATCCCTCAAACCTGCCTCCTTGAATCGCTCTTCCAGCTGCGGGGAAGCCACCCCCCCACCCGCATACTGCGTCCGATCTAACCTCTTGTCCCAGGCCAGGTTGTGATCCCCCATTAAAATGGCCTGCCCTCTTGCAAACTCTCCCAACGTAGTCCGTGTCTCCCTCATAAAGTTATCTTGCACCGCGTTTGGACCATACACCGAGGCAATCGTGTAGGTGGCGCCCATGCATTCCCCCTCACCATGACAAACCTCCTGTTTTTATCCCTCCGAGTATCCTGGATTGTAAAGTCCATGCCACTCCTGAATGCCACCGCCACCCCCCCTTTCTTTGAAGGACCTGACGCAAATAGGACTTGCGAGTAGCCCCTCAGGCGCAGACGGCGTTGATCTACGCACAACAAGTGAGTCTCCTGTAGCGCCAGGACATCCGGAGCATGCGTTCGGGTGAAGTGTTCTAGTTTCGCCCTTTTGAGAGGAGAATTTAATCCTCTCACATTAAGGGTCGGCCATTTGAAACCGAAATAAGGAGATACCCAGCCCCAGCGAGCCCTCCTCTCAGCGACCTTCCCGACCCCCCGCTGTTCCCCCAGAACCCCCGACCTACCCATATATACATATGGGCCCCGACCCGGTCCCCATCTCTAACCCCCCCCGCCCGGAATCCCCAACTTAGGGCTTAGACTGAAACTCCGCCCAACAGTTCCCTCCCAGCCCCTCGTCCCCCCAGCTTGTCCCATTGCAGCTTGATCCAACATGTTTAACTCCGTCCGCCTGGCTCCATACGCAGTCCTGTAGACCACCACCCCCTTGAAAAAAATAGAATGTCGGTGGCCCAACTAGGGTCATCCCCCACCCCGGAATTTTGTATCACTTCCCCGGGGAGCCCCGCACAGATGCCCCCTCCCACAGGGCCCCTCAGTGCCTTCCTTCTCCTGCCCCGCTCTCCCACAGAGGCCCACTCCCAAGGTCTGCTCCCCTCCCTCAGTTCCCCACGGGGTCCCGAGGCCCCTGCGCGTCCCCCCGCCTCCACCTGCGCTTCCAAGCCAACAATACTGGCAGCTTCCTGGACCGAGGTCGCCCTTTTCTGAACCCCTTCCCATTTAAAAACCAGGCCAAATGGAAAGGACAACCTGTATTTTATCCTCTTCTTAGACAGCTCTTTTAGAACAGGACCTCTAGCCCTTCTTTTCACAAGGGTGCTCGCGGCCAGATCTTAGAACAACAAAATCTCCCGTCCTTTATAAAGAACGCGCTCGCTTTGCCTGGCCGCCCCAACACCGCTTCCTTCTGACCGTAACTGGCAAAAGCAACCACCACTTCCCGGGGTCTGGCGTTGGGACCCGTCTGAGCTCGACCAACTCTGTGTGCCCTGTAAAATATTATTGAGCTCGAGTCCCCCTCCCCCAAAAGATCCTCAAAGATGTGCTGGCATTCCTCCTTCGAGCTCCTTTATCCGAATGTTACTCCTTCGAGACCTGTTTTCCAAGTCCTCTAGCATCGCCTCCATGTTCCTAGTCGCAATGTCTAGGCGGTCTATGGCCTCGCTATTGGCGTAGTGTCCTTCACTGTGTCCTGGAGGCCCCTTTGTAACAAATTAGTTCTTTCCCCGAGTTGTGCTACTTCATGCCGAATTTCACCCAGCACTGTATTAAGGTCAGATCGCATGAGCTGAAACTGATCCTGGAAGGTTTGCGCTAGGGACTCCCTCAGGGCTTGCAATTCCCCTCTGAGGTCCTGTCTAGTCATCCGCTCTCCGTCCTCCTCCATCGCCGCTCTCCTATTCTCCTTGGGTTGGCCTCCACTCAATTTATTAGAGTCCTTGCTCTCCATCGTGGGCCAAAGTAGTGACAGCGAACCCTGGAGCGCCTTGGAAGAGGACCCGGGCTTACCCGATTTCCGCTGGAAGACATCCGTGAGGGGCCCAGGAGCGGCCCCTAAAGTGTCCGGGAAGGTAGTCCAATGCACCAGTCGCAGCCAGGGAATGCCTGAGGGCTCCAACCCCACCCTGGAACGCTCCCACACACTGGACGATTCTCGTTGACTCAGAGACCGCACAGGGCCGGGCCCCCCTATGTTTTTAGATTTTTAAACAGAGCTGCACCGCGGAGGAAAAACCAGGGCTCCAACACCCCTGCAGGCGGACCCCAAGGCAGGTTCCAGCCCAAGGGTGACAATCTCAGGTGCCCGCTCCCCTGCAGCACCGGGAATAGACCCCGTCCAGCCCCCGCCCGGGGAAAGGATCCAAGCAGCAGTACCTCCGGACTTACCGCTCGGGGCGCCCCCCAAAGCCGGAACGCACCGGGGGGGAAGAGTCCTCTCGCCGGGCCGCATAGCAGTCCCCAAAGTTACCTGCTGAGGGCCCGAGGGGGAGCCCGCCGCCGCAGGTTCTCCTCACACGCTTTTCGCCCGGCCCCCTCTGCACTCCTGGGGCTGGGCTGATTACAGCCGCCTTCTCCTCCTTTAATCCGCAGTTCGTTCACGCTGGGGGGAGGCAAGATGTATTCCTGCCTCCCCCTAAAAAGCTGACCCAGGTAAGGGGTCCACTCCACCCCGGCACAATCCTGCTGGATTTACAGGTCTTCGGGGCGGCCGCCTCTACCAACCTTACAGCGCCGAAGCCTCGGGTGGCCCCGGCGCCTACTGAATACGCACCCGGAGGGCGGCCGCCAACGAGTCCTGGGCCACATCGGGGGGGGGCGACTCCCTCCACGGCCCCCCCCGGACCCCGCAGGCAGCGAGGTCCCGCCCAGACCCCCGCAGGCAGTGAAGACCCATGCCGGGGGCGGCCCAGCTCCTCCCGCGAGGCGGACTGGCCCGTCCTCGTTCTTGATGGTGTGTGCTGCCTTCACAGGGGGAGGACCGCCAAGGGCTCGCCGCCTCTCCCCCAGGTCTCTGCCAACAGCTCCAACACGATGCCGGAGCCCGTTTGCCGAGGGGGGTGGTGGGACCTCCTGCAAGTCAGGGCCCGGGGTCTCGGAGCAGCCGTCGGCACGTCAGTCGTTGCCGGCGGCCATCTTGGAATTCGGAAAACGGATTTTAAACCACTTGCAATGTTATGAAATGACACTCGGAAATGGATACATAAATAATGAATGTGTGTTTAAAACTTTAAGGTAAATACAATTTCGAGGGGATTGGGTCCTCCGACATATTCCATATCTATGACAGTAATCACCACAGCTGTGCTGCTTCGGAAAATCTTTTGGCGTCTGTGTCCTGCGTCGATGATGTCGATACGCCACCCTCGTGGACCTCCTCCGACGGCCGATGTTATAAGTAGGACGCACGACGCCCGTACCCTCAGTTCTGTTTTTTCGGGAATCTCGGCGCGTCTCGACTCTTTGGAGTTTGTTGCTTTCTCGGTTCTTCGAACCTGTTTGTGAAATATTTCTTTGTGAAGATGTCTACCTCGTCTTCCACACCATGTCAGGGCTAAGAAGTGCAGGGACTGTGGGTCCAAGATGTCGGTCACGGACTCGCACGACGCCTGCCTCTGGTGCCTCGGGGGAGGCCCATGACACGGATGACTGTGTCGATTGCCAGTCGCTCACGGCGAAAGCCTTGCAGGAGCGCAAGAAGAAGTTATCGGTAGGTAAGGTGTCCAAGCCCCGGAATTCGAGGTTTGCGGTGCTTCCGACGGGTGACTCGAGGGGCGACTCTCTGCGTCGTCGTCGGAAGTCCAGTGGGTCTCGGAGTCGGTCTCGCCACTCCTCTGCCTCTTCGAGGCACTCCCGGAAGCGCCATCATTGGTCGCCTTCCCCATCCTCATCCGAGGACTCCGCCCATCGGTGGATTGCTTACCCCACCAAGCATGCGACACCGGAGGAATGGGCTTCCTTCAGGAAGAAAATGTTGGCGATTCTCTAATCGCAGGGCACTGGTCCGTCCGCACCACCTGGTGGGGTCGGTTGTTATCAGCCGAGAGACGCCGCTCGCACGCCTTCGGGCTCGGGTGGTCATCACGATTTGCGGGAAAGGTCCCGCTCGGACAAGGGGAATCGTTCTCGGCATGCCCCGTCCAGGTCCCAGTCCTCAACGCGCTCGAGACCGCGTGTACCTGTGAAGTCTTCGAGGAAGACATTGACGCCTGTGGCGCCGATGTCGTCGACAGACTCTCTCGAGGCTCCGCCTCCGAGGAAGTCGTTGATGCCTTCGGCGCCCAGGATGTTGAGGGACACGCTCGGGGGACCCACCTAGAAAGGCTCTGGCCAAGGTCAAGCATGGCTTTGGTTCCAGTTTTGTGCCTTCTTACCACCATCTGGAGCTCATTTCAGAGGTGGATGAGGGCCCTGATGATGACATGGTGCCTGACGAGATTCTCTCGGGCCACAGCCAGTTTGAGGACCTGAGGCAGTCCCTGCATGATGCTAGTGGGCTGGACACCTCTCCGGAGGTGGAGTTTTGTAGGCCTGAGTCTGGCACTCATACCGATTCTTTGTACCGGCGCCTTATGTCACGGGTCACCGAGTACTTAGGATGGTCTGCTCCCCCAGGGGAGCTTGTTCAGGATGACCTTACGGATATCCTCGACATTGGTCCACCAACTGACCTGGTACTGCCATTTCATATGGCTCTACAGAGGAGGGTGGCGGCGGCTTGGACTGCTCCGGAGTGCCTCCCGGCAGTGAGCAAGTCTTTGCCGCGTAAATACCGCCCAGCCAGTAGTGACCCCTGCTACTTGTCCAAGCACCCTGCTCCGGAGAGTTTGGTGGCGCAGGCAGCTACGGCCCCAGCAAAGCAGGCGTCGTACCCTACCATCCCCCCTGATAGGGACGACAAGCATTTTGACGGCTGGTCGAAGAAAGTCTTTTCTGCAGGGGGTATGGAGCTTCAGGCAGCCAACTCCATATGTGCTTTGTCTCGTTTCACGCACACTCTGTGGAACTGTTTCCTTGGCGGCTGAACATATTCCCGAAGGGGATGAACGGGATGGTTTCCTTGACATGGTTCAGGATGGCAAGGATGCTATGTGTGAGGCCGTTCAGTCGGGTTTGGACACGGCAGATTGCATCAGCCGGCCCATGGCGGCGAGCACCGTGATACGCAGGTTTGCGTGGTTGCGCAAGTCGGGGTTTGCTCCTGATGTGCAGGCCCAGCTCCTCAACATACCCTTTGACGGGGAACATCTTTTTGGCAGCAAGGCTGACGAGAGCCTTGAGAGGTTGCAGACCTCAAAAGCTGCAGCGAAGTCGTTGGGTGCTGCAGTTCGGCAACCTCTGCCTTTTTGTTATAGGGGACAGCAATGGAGGGGAGGTTCCTTTCGTTATTACTCATCCTTTGGTAAAGCGAGAAGAGCTGCCAGTCAACGGGGCCACCGTAGGTGTGCCAGAGGTGGAAAACAAGGTACTCGAGGTGCCAAGGCCGCTTGGGCTGTTGCCTCTTTGCCCTCAGGCAACGCCGCAGCCGCTTCAGCTCAGTCATGAGGCCATGTCCCATGGTTCGCCAGTTGGGGGAAGGCTGGCGCAGCATCTTGCAGAGTGGCGCGCCATTACTTCAGATGTGTGGGTTCTGGAGATCATAACCCACGGCTACTGTCTTCCTTTCCGGCAGAGGCCTCAAGACAATCCACCGGAGTATCTCTTTTAAGAGTCCGGATCCGCTCCTTGCGCAGGAAATTCAATCCCTGCTGGAGAAAGGCGCCATAGAACCGGTGCCTGTAGCGGAGAGGAACAAGGGATGGTATTCCCCTTATTTTTTGATTTCCAAGAAAGGCGGGGTTTGAGACCCATCATGGATTTGCACAGTTTGAACAAACTCCTCAGGAAGGACAAGTTCAAGATGATTACTCTTTCTCAAGTCCTCCAGGCCCTTCAACTTCAGGAATGGTTGGTGTCTCTCAACCTTAAGGACGCTTATTTTCATGTGCCGATCCACCCGAAGCACAAGAAGTACCTGAGGTTTGCGGTTGGCGACTCGCACTTTCAGTTTCGGGTCCTGCCGTTCGGATTGACCTCCGTCCCGAGGGTTTTCACCAAGCTCATGGAAGTGGTGGCAGCACACCTCGGGAAAGGGGGGATTCACGTCTGCCCCTACCTGGACGATTGGTTGATCAGGGCGCGCTCTCCTGAGCAAGTCCTGGATCATCTGTCAGTCACCTGCCACTCCCTCCACAAGCTGGGCTTCTCCCTCAACTTGAAGTCCCTTTTGACACCTACTCAGAGGCTCCAGTACATCGGAGCGGTACTCGACACGTCCCTGGGGCAGTGTTTTCCTCCCCAGGTGAGGGCTCATCACATTCTGCAGATGGTGCACAAGTTTCAACTTGCCCAGACTCTCCCAGCGTTCGAGTTCTTGAGACTGCTCGGCCTCATGGCGTCCTGCATTCTTCTGGTACCAGAGGCCAGGTTGCGAAGGAGATCTTTGAAATGGGCACTCAAGCGCCAGTGGTCTCAGTCCTCCGGCAGGATGTCGGACCCTGTTCAGGTGCCGTCTTCGGTCGCCTGGGACCTTCTGTGGTGGGCTCCATTTTGGCTGCCCTGGCCGGAGGTGACGATCGTGACGGACGCAACCCTCACGGGATGGGGAGCTCATGCCAACGAGTTGACAGTCAGCGGTCGTTGGAGCTCCATATCAATCTGTTGGAGCTGAGGGCTGTCAGGCTAGCCCTTAAGGCTTTTCTGCCGACTGTGCGAGGAAAGAATGTCCTGATCCTGACGGACAACACAGTGGCCATGCACTACCTCAACAAAAAGGGGGGCAGGGTCACTTCCTCTGTGCAGGGAGGCGATGCAGCTCTGGTTCTGGGCAATCCAGCAGGAAGTTTCCATCTCAGCAGTTCATCTGGCAGGAGATGAAAACGAGACAGCGGACGCTCTGAGCAGGCAGAGCGCGATCTCTCACGAGTGGGAGTTGGCTCAGGAGATTCTCCTGGAGATCTTCACCCTTTGCGGGACCCCTCAAGTGGATCTCTTCGCCTCCAGTGTCAACCGGAAGTGCGAGAGGTTCTGCTCGTGGGAATTTCCTCTAAGAGGAGCCTTAGGAGACGCGTTCGTGGTGGAGTGGTCATTCCCACTGCTGTACGCGTTTCCTCCAGTCCCCGTTATCCCGCAAGTACTGCAGAGGTTACGGAGGTTCAGTTCCCGGATGATCCTCATTGCTCCGGCGTGGGCCCAGAGGACGTGGTACCCGGACCTTCTCGAATTGTCCATCTGTCCTCCACGTCGTCTTCCCTACCGAGACGATCTGCTCTCACGGGACGGGGGTCAGGTTCTCCATCCCGAGGTCAGATCCCTCAACCTTCATGCTTGGTTTCTGAAAGGTTGAGGTATAAGGATTGGGACCTCCCTGAAGACGTGATGGAGGTGTTGCTTTCGGCCAGAAGGCCTGCAACAAAGTCCTTGTACCGTTGCTGTTGGAGAAAGTTCTGTGACTGGTGCAGGGTTAAGAATGTGGTTCCTTTTGCATGTGAATTTCCCATGGTTCTGTCTTTTTTGCTTTATTTGGCCCAAAGGGGCCTTCAAGTGGGTACCATTAAAGGTTACCTGGTGGCGCTGTCCATATTTAAGCGCTCGTCTGAAGATTGTTCCCATTTTAAAATTCCTTTTAATTCCTCCGTTTCTGAAAGGGCTCACTAATGTGTTCCCTCCGTCACCTTTCCAGGTGCCCGGTTGGGATTTGAAACTTGTTCTCAAGTTTCTGATGGGTGCTCTGTTTGAGCCTTTGCATTCATGCCCTTTGAAACTGTTATTTCTGAAAACTGTATTTTTAGTTGCTGTCACTTCCGCTCGCTGAGTGAGTTACAGGCACTTTCAGTTAAGCCACCTTTCACTGTTTCATAAGGACAGGGTTGTCCTTGGAGTTCGTCCTTCTTTTCTTCCGAAGGTGGTGTCAGAATTTCATTTATGCCAGAAGGTTGTTCTTCCGGCATTTTATCCTCCTCCACATCCTGGTAAGGAAGAGGAGAGGCTCCATAGGCTTGATCCTAGGAGAGCGTTAAGCTTTTATATTTCACGCATGTCCCGGGTCAGAGTGGACGATCAGCTCTTTATTGGTTATGCTGGAAATAGTTTGGGACAGGCTGTGACGAAACAGACTTTGTCTCGCTAGATTATTTTGGCTATCTGAGTGTTACCGCTTGGCGGGTAAGGACCCACCAGTCGGCTTACGGGCCCATTCTACCAGGGGTATGGCTGCCTCTACTGCCCTGCAGAGGGCTGTTCCTATTCGCAACATCTGTGATGCAGCCACCTGGGCTTCGGTACATACTTTTGTACATCACTATTCCCTCGATTCCATCCGGGGGCAGGATCTGGCCTTTGGCAAGGTGGTCCTTTACTCCGCAATTTGATTGGGCATGCTAAATTTCTGTTTTCTAAATTCTTTTCCCACCTCCTTGCATTGGTACTGCTTTGGGAGTCTGTCATGGATATGGAATACGTCGGAGGACCCAATCCCCTCGAAGAACAAGTTACTCTCTTACCTGGTAATGTTCTTTTGATGGGATGGTCCGACAACGTATTCCATATCGCTCCCTCCCTACCTTCCCCGCTACAGAATTTCTTATGCGATTGCAGCTTACGTTTCCGCTAGGCTTTGTGTGTCAGACTGGCAGAAGACTGGTGGCACACGTTCTGGGGAAAAAACTACAACTGAGGCTACGGGCATCGTGCGTCCTACTTATAACATCCAGTGACGTCGGAGGAGGTCCTCGAGGGCGGCGTATCGACATCAACAACGCAGGACACAGACGCCAAAAGATTTTCCGAAGCAGCACAGCTGTGGTGATTACTGTCATAGATATGGAATACGTCGTCGGACCATCCCATCGAAAGAACGTCACCAGGTAAGAGAGTAACTTGTACTTCTCACTAAAGCAACAATGTCTATACACTAACAATCACAAGCAATAGATTACCAAGAGCATATAATTCAAAAATGAATGGAAAATTTAAAACATGTTGCAGCGAAATGACACGTGTAAAAGTTGCATTTTCTTAATTCACGCTTTAAATTACCCAAACGGTTTTTAATAAAAACAGGTGAAATACTTTTGCGTTATTTTGGCTGGGGGATAGATATATATGATAGGGACACTCTAGAGTTGCAATTAGGTCTCTAGCTGTGAAACTGGATGAGTTATGCAAGATATAAAAAGTTGTGCTTTGAGCAGAATGAAGCTGTGAAATAGGAAAGCAAATCAGTTGTGACAGAACAGTTTTACTCTAAACTAGAGTATTCAGACTAGACCACCAAAAATGGACACAGTAAGATCCAGGTTTGATTCGCGATTTCAACCCTGTCACCCCAGCGCCCAACCCTGGCGGAAACCAGTATGATCACTTGAAATAAGACTAGTACTTTAGGATTGCACAAGAGAAAATTGAAAAGAGATGGTGCTAGCACTTTAGAAAGTCACGGGCAGGGTGTACAGATAATTCTAACAGTTTGAACAAGTTATCAGGATAAGGATAGGATGGCTTATAGAGTGGGATAGGGACAAAAGCAAAACAAGATAAGCTATGGATTACTATGGGGTAGGGATTCTACTTACAGTCCACTTTTAGTTTGGGATTTTGGACCGTCAATGATTCTGGTCACTACACAGCACTAGTCATCGGATAGCGAGGACAGCTGGGCAAAAGACCGCTGGGCAGGTCGGGTCACCGGATTGTAATTCTGGTCACTGGATGGAACAGGTACCGCTGGATGGAGTTTGTGGGCAGCAAGCCAGGCTGGTTCAGGATGCTTCTCAAAAGAATACCACAGCTTTCCCCTTTGGTTATTTGGGAATTTTAGTGGGGTTTCAGAATTGAGGCCTTGCTGAGATAGGATCAGCACTGCTTGGGTTTTGCAGTGGGCCCTGGAGTAGGGTCAGCAATGATTTGGCTTGGTAGTTGGGATCTGGACTCGGCAGGATGAATGGAACAGGACTCCAGCACAGGTAAATTCGGAAGAGTGTGTGTCTAGAGTCAGGGACACTTTATATAGAGCACAGTGACGACATAGACTATATTGCTGGGCCGGCTTACCTAAGCACGCCTCTAAGCAGCTGGATTGGACAATGAATGTTGGCTGCCTCCCCTAAGATGTGACTCAGTTTAGTAGGTTGCATTTTATTGTGTAAAAAGACTTCCCACAGACCTTTTTGCCAAAAATCAGTCATAACAGAATGTACACGTGTACATTTGCAGCACCTTAATAAATGACATAATCAGGTTACATATTTTATGTAGAGAATAACAGTCCAATCCTGTAATCTGTGAGACATTGTTTGGTCTCTTTAATACTTTTTAGTAATTTTGAGTATGAAAGATTCGTCCTAAAATTCTGTAACTTTATACACGTGTGGATGATCATAAGGAATGTAAGTATAAAAATGTGCATTGGCACCATGGATGCTTTTCTTGTAATATGCAATACTTTGCCATTTCTATTCCCAAGGTGTCCATGAATTCTACCATGTCTTCAATGAAAGCCCATAAACTCAAATTTAAACTGTAACATTTTTGCATTTTTACAAAGTCTTGCTGCAGAGATAAGTCTTTAACGTTTATTTATGAAATGGTCTCTGGAAGCAAATGGCAATTCTTTGTTTGTCACTGGACCATTTTTTTTCCCTTCAGCTGCGACCAACTGTCATTTCCTTCAGAGCAAGGTGGGGGTTTTCCAGCTTGACTGAAGGGTTATTGCCCCTTTCCCACTTCACACTTTCCTGCACTAGGAGTTCTATTGTCAGGGGTTTCAGCCCAGAGTAGATTCTCTAAAAAATTGTAATTATCATTGGGATGTTTTTCTCTGCTGAGTTTTTATGATGGGTCCCTTCCTCTGGGGGAAGCCTTGGCTCTGCCAACTGGAATAACAAGTTTTTTTTTTTTTTTTAGAGCTTGCAAACTCCAGCCCAGGTGGTTTAAAACCTTATTTTTTATTTTGGTTCCTGAATTAAAACAAACCTGTGGAATAAAATAGCCCATGTGTATATTCTCACCAGCAACAAAACCCCTTCACATTGCTAAATAAGGCAGGCTTTCATTCAACAGTTTACTTTTAAACTGGCATTTTTCTCCTTTTTAGTTTGCAAAGCACATTTTTATACACATGTGGTGAGAAGCAGGCATCTCATTTTAAATTCGGTTTTTCAGCTCGATCAGATTCCCACACTGTCTTGCAGCTATAGTTATTTCCTTGTATGCAGGAGTTTTGTTTGAAGCAGAGATGCCTTGAAATAGACATGGCTCAGATAGCTGGAGGTTCTTTTGAACTACTGAGCTTTGATACATTGTGAAGAAAATGAACGTGTTATCCTGTGCGGGTAAAAGTGAAGCTCCTTGTTTATTTTTCTCAGAGTTGATTTGACAGGTCCTGTCATTCAGAAATCATGCCTGGTTTTGTTGATGCACAATGAGATGTACTGGGCATGGCAGGACCTTATTAATCAAAATGGCTTAAGGAAGAACAGATGGAAATTGTCAGCAGCGTTATTTTGAAGGTGAAAAAGTTTACTTTTTAATGGCGATTTTGGGCTTGTAGCAAAGCAACGCTGCTTTTTCACTTTATCCCGTTTGTATGTGTCAGAACACACTGGCACGCTCCCTCAGTGTGTCCCCTTGTTCCATCCTGCCCAATGTGTGCTCGGCGAGATGGTGCAGCCATTTTTTTTGTTCCTGCGAAATGCAGTTTTAAGGCCATGGTGCTCACAGGAGCCAGCGCAACCATTTTGCTGTTTCTGCGCAAATGCAGCTTGGTTTTGGTGAGATTCTGTTCAGTGGGTCAATGAAGCCCACGGTGGGGAGGAGGGAGGTAACACACATGGACATGAGGGATGTTTACAATGGATAAGGTAGTCCGATGGTGAGATTTAGACCGATCTATATCTCGGGCGTCAGAATCATTGACGCGGCTAGATCCACCACCTAAAAAGCGAACCCATGGTCAGCGGCAGGACTCGCCACCTTATGTGAGCAGGTTAAGGTCGCTGCCAGGAAGAAGGCGGTGCAGAACCATTGTCCCTGCTGTGGACAGACAAACAATGGGAGAGGAGAGCGAATATGGGGTCTCAGTTTCCTTTGTTAGAGAAGGGAGGGGCCAGACCACACTATATACCTTGGCCGCAGATGGACAAGGATAATTTAAGGTGTAAACTCCAGAGTTTAACTTCTGGTGCTGGGAAATGGATACATGAGCTAGAGAAAATGACAGGAGGAAACACGTTGGCTGTAGGGGACATTAAGGGTCTCCTAATTGCTATCCTTGGGGAAAGAGCTGATGCTGGTTGGTCAGGAGCAGGATATTTTGGTATTACCACGGTAAACACTGCTCGTGATGGAGCACCATTCAACAATTGCAGAGCAGTAGTTTGGAAAGCGATTTGAGTACTGTATCCGGACACGTCAGATGTGGGAGCTATAATGACAAATAAAATGCTAGAAGAAGACGATCCGCTTGTTTACATTCAGAATTTCCAAGAGCAGTGCGCTTTGGAGACACGTGAGGCTTGCGGGAAATCTATACCTGTGTTTTATCATTTTATTTTAGGGGCTCCCAGACCCAGTACAGAAGCTGCTCAAGAAGTTAGTGGGCATGCAGACAAAACCATGGTCAGAGATGCAGCTGACCATTGCGCATTTTTGCAGAAAAGAATCGCAAAAAAGACGATATTAGGAAGGGCAAGTTAGTGCAGAAAAACTCTCCCAAGTACGCCATTGAAGGGGCAATGTTGACTAGTGGAGACGGATCGAGCTTGCAGCAAACGTGCCACAGATGAATAACCAGAGGCAGTGTGACCAAGGTAATAATGAGTTTATTCCACTGGGAAGGGGAGTCTTTCAAGGAAGAGGTTTTCAGAATAATCGGGGGAATTTTCTGAATAATCAAGGTGCTTTTCAGAGCATGCAAAATGATAATCCAGGTATGCAGGGAGGACAGATGGGGAGACCTCCACCTATATGTTGGACATGTGGTATGACAGGTCATTTTGTTCGCACATGTAGAATTTTTATTTTGTATTTGTGCAGAATAATCTATTTTTGAGAGGGGGGACTTCAAACCCGCGTGCATATTCGCAGCAGAATGGAGATGGGTTTGCTCAGAATCAAACAGTGCAGCAGACCTAAGCGCCACGAGTGCAGCAAGATTTACAGACACAACAGGCAACAATGAATCTGCCACAAGGGCAGTCACAGCATTCGCCCCCATGCAGATACACCAAAGCACAAGCACAAAACATTTAATGACTCCAAGGATAGGGGGTGTCACTGTTGATGGAGGGAATCCGTTCACAGTTACAGGGATGAGGGTTGACGTTAACATAGGAGGCAGATCTTTTTCATTTTTAGTAGACACGGGTGCAACACGCTCATGTATTCGAGAGGGGAAATGTTCGATGCCTGGAAATGCCATGATTTACAGGAGCTACAAGCAGAGTTCCTTTTACTGATGCATTACCAGTCTTTATATGAGAGTGTGACATGTCGGTGCAATTGCTATATTCAAGGCAGACACCTGTTAATATATTGGGTCGAGATTTAATGACCAAGTTAAACATGACAATTTTGTTCATTGCTGAAGGCATAGTGTGTTCAACACCAGGAAAGCATTATTTAAATGTAAGTGAATTTATTATCACATTTGCAGGACAAGTGGCCATACAAGGAATGTCGTTGGAGCCAGAAGTGTTTCACTATGGTGTACGCATTTTTCTGACATGGCTGCCAGGCTTAGTGGGCAGAACTATGAGAATACCTCGAGTTTTTATTCAGGTCAAAGATACCTATGGATGAAGAGGAAGGGCACATCTTCCATTTAGAATTACAAGCAGCCATAGTGCGAGGAGAAATGGTTTTGCTTGATGGGAATGATCATGATGGCAGACGATGGTGCCCAGTGATTGCCATTGGGGAGGATTACAGATTGACTGTCACTGAGGAGGATATGTTTGGAGATCATCCATCAGATGACGAAGTAATATTTGAGAAGAGTATTGCTTATTGGGTGAGAGCAATTAAGCAAGAGGTTCCTCAGAAAATGATGTTAGTACAAAAATGTCCCGAGTATTTTGAGGAAGACATGGCGAAAGTTCCAGCTTCATTATGAACGACAGGCCCCTATGACGTAGGCCTATTGAAGGGGGTTTGAGAAGTGAAGATTAAATTGAAACCAGGAGGAATATTACCTCACGCATGACAGTATTCTGTGTTTCGAGAGGCAGATGAGGGTATTTTTAAGATAATATCAGCTATGATAGAACAAGGCATCCTTGTGATGTCAGAGTCATCGTGTAATACTGCAATCTATCCGATCAAAAAAGGGAAAGGGGGTTGTGTTTAATCCAAGACCGCCCAATTAACCAGATTGTAGAGGCTGAGTTCACTCTAGTTTCTAATCCTGCGACAATCGTATGTAATATACCTGTTGAAGCACGACATTTCATTGTGATTGACTTGAAAAATGCGTTACTCTCAATCCCATTGTACAAAGACTTGCAAGATCTGACGTCATTTACGTTCAGACAGACTGGTCTGAAAAGCACTCATTTGCCCCAGGGGTACTGTGAGTCCATCGATTTTCAATAGAGTCCTACAGATGGACTTGAGCAATATTAATTTAGAAAGTGTTGTGTTGCATTACATGAATTACCTATTAGTCTTTAGCACCTCAGAGGGAAAGTGCAGATGCAATTATGTTCAGCTAATGATTATTCTTGCTGACAATGGATATAAAGTTGACAGAGAGAAGTTGCAGTTGGAATATTATCAACAAGAAGTGTTATACATGGGCCAGTTAATCTCAAATGAAGGAAAGTAAGTTACTCCTGAGAGAGCTGAGGCTATCTTGAAAACAGTAAAGCCACAGACGATAAAGCACATGCAGAGATTTTGGGACTATGTAACTATGTGAGAGCATGGGTCTTTGATTACAGTTCATACATAAGGCCCTTATTGCAAGCTCTAAAGAAAGCACAGGCAAATCAAGAGAACATTGTTCGGACAGAAGAGATGGAAGAAGGGTTTGATGAATTAAAAAAGGCAATTTGCACAGCTCCAGTTTTAGGGATTCCCAATTATGCTGAGGAATTCTTTTTTGTTTTCGCACACGGATGGCACTGTTATGACCACAGTCCTCACGCAGAGAACCACGGTGGGGTATAAGCCCCTTGCATATTACAGTGGGATTCAAGACCCAGTAATGAGGGGTCACTTTCCTTGCAAACAATCTTTGGCAACCGCTGCGTTCACCATTGAAAAGGCTGCCGTATAGTCATGGGGTGTTCCATGATGTTATTTGTTGAACATGCATTATTTGCCATTTTGGAGAAACCTAAGGGCATGTTGACATCTCAAAGGGCTTCTACTTATGAAGGAACCAAATCGAATTCGGCGATTAAAATAGTCCGATGGGGAATAGTGAATTTTGCCATGTTTGTAGCAGAACCACTGGCAGAGGACGAGCATGCACATGATTGCTTGATCTAAGAAGAGTTATATGATGAAATACTGAGGGTAAAAGAGAATGTGTTGGCAGCTGGGAGATTCTTTTTATTGGCGGTTCTTCGAGAATCGATCAGAATGATGAACAAAGATATACAGGTGCTGCTGTGGTAAAGCACATGGCCAATAGGGAGTTTCAGGTACTGATAAGTGCACGACTGTCGTGTCATTTTTCAGCACAAGCTGCAGAATTAGTAGCGCTGATTGTTGCGCTCGATAATCACGCAGACCAGAAAGTACCAGTGTACAGTGACTCCGCCTATGTGACGTCGACGGTGCACGCAGGGCTAGCATGCTGGAAAAGGAGGGGGCTACCTCCGAGCGGAGACACTCCAGTTCAACACGCAGCTCTATTGGATAGGCTTATTAAAGCACTACAACTCCTAGTAGCCATTGCAGTTGCTAAATGCGCAGCTCACACTAAAAGGGCAGATTTATTTCACATGGAAATCAAAAAGCAGATGAGGAAGCTAAACGTATTGCATGTTCGGATGACATTGTTATTTGACGCACCGGATGTGAATGAAAGCATAGTGGTGATGATGAGTGTCTGAATGTTAGAACAACCTGTCTAGAACTCAATTGATAGAGATCCAGGGAGAAGCACCTCAAGATGAAAAGGATTTATGGACACAGAGGGTGTTCTTTAAACCCCTCTGAAGCGATGCAGCGACAAGACAGTACTGGTAAACCAGTGATGTCTGTAGCCTTAAGGGTGGCGTTGGACCAGCTACACTACCCTGTGCACACAACTAGAGAGAACACCGCTGCAACTATTGCAACTATTGCAGAGGATTGGTTTGTTCCAAATTTGGTACAAAACGTTGCATTTTATGTAGTACATTTTTACTGCTGGGCACACATTGCACACAATTATGGGAGTTCTTCCTAGACATAGTGGCTCCTTTCCGCATTTGCAGATCGACTGTTGACATGCTGCAAGTATGTAATGGATATAGATACATGATTGTAGTAGTCTGTTCCTTTTCACAATGGATTGAAGCTGGTCTGTGTACGCACCCAACCTGTGCAGCAAAATTTCTAGTATGAGAAGTGTTTCCCAGATGGGGAATATGTGCAATATTGAGATCAGATAATGGCCCTCATTTTGAGCAAATAAGCTTGTTGCTTGGCATAAAGCACAAGTTTTCATCGGCTTATCACCTGCAAGTGACCAGTGTCTGTGAGGGACTCAACGGCTTGCTTTAAGAAAGAATAGCAAAATTGAAGCTTTCCTTGAAAAAAAGGGTGGCTGCATTGCCCTCCACTGGTATTGTACGCGTTGTGAAATCTACCTGGTCCAGACCACCATCTTACCCCGCATGAAATAGTGACAGGAAGGCAAATGAGGACACCTCTCACACCTTCGGCTAGGATTAGAAGTGAGGCCCAGTCAACTGCAGAATTGGTAGGAAAGGAGCTACGTGATTACCTTATTTGTATGACTTCAAGTATCCCTAACATTTCAGATCAGCTCAAGCGAAAAAGGTGTGGGGCAGTGCAGAATACAGAAGGAGATGCTTCAACAAGTGGAATTGGAGAGTTGTCTTCCCAAGCTTTTCCCCGTAGATGCAGTCCTAATCCGGAATTTCACTAGAAAGGGGCACAACCCTCTTTTCAATGGCCCTACTAGTGTTCATGTTTTTCTGCAAGATCTTAAGAATGGTCCAGTTGTGAGGAGATTGCTCATAGCTATTGTTGAGCAGATTCTCCAGCTTCCTGAGTTCAGTGGGGAAAACGCAAATTCCCCTGTCACTGGATATTGCACACAGACTGGTCAGCTTAGCATTCTATTACCTGATTGAGGAGTGCCCGCATCTAGTTGGGAGGCAAACCGACGTTCGAACATTCCTAAGAGACCTGAGAAACAATACAGCGCTTAAAGAAATTTTGAGAGATATTATAATCCAAGTGAACGGGTACTCTGCGAGAACATTAAGAACTGAATGAGACTTTCTTTTGAGGGACAGATCTGAGGTCTACTGATTAACCCTTTAAGTGCCATGAATATTTCCCCCCAGTGCAAGGGCCTTTTTTGGTGATTTCGGTATGTGGCCATTCAATGCCTTGTAACTTTTTTGTTACATGAGATATCTCGACCACATTTGGCTCCTTTTATTCCCACATGTAGGCGGTCGTTACACACCCAGGAATCCTAGGTTGCTGTAGGGGGGTGAGAAAAAATAGGCAAGAAGGGCGAAAATGTTGGTGTTTTTCAAATGATGCCAATAAAATGATGTACAAAGAAGCCTGTGGTTTCTTCCTTGTAAGAGCTAGGAACAAATGGTTTGCTGTGCTGAATTCCCCAATTTCCTGGCTTTCAAGAACAGGTTGAATGGAAACGAAAAAACATTATTTCGAAGGGATTGTGTCCTCCGACGTATTCCTTATCTTTGGTAATACGTTTCCAGCTTGCTGACCTCGGAAATTTTTTCTGTAGAGGGCGCTGCGCGTCAACGTCTTCCGAGTCGATGTCCCTCGACGGCCACCGTATCGGCGGCGACGTCACCATGCCCATAAAAAGCCACGCGTGGCGTCCGTTGCTCAGTTCCGTTTTCCCGCGCTTTGTGGGGCCTCGGAACATCGTTGCTCAGTTCAGTCAGATAAACCTTCTACATCTACTCGAATATACCAACTCGTTCTCGATGGCATCTTCATCGGAACCTACAATGCCGCGATCCGGCTTAAAAAAATGTTGAGACTGTGGTAAAAATATTTTGATAACGGATCCACACAGGATCTGCTTGTGGTGCTTGGGAGCCGAGCACCATTGTTCGGAGTGTGAGGACTGCATGTCCATGACGGCGAAAGCCTTGAAGGAGCGCAAGGGGAAGCTCGAGAGAGGTAAGTCAGTCAAAACCTCCTCGAAAGTTTCTTCGGCTGAGTCGAGGCATTCGTCTCCTCGCCGTCGAAAACATTCCCATTCTAGATCTCGAAGTAGCTCCCACCATTCGTCGAGATCAAGACACTCAAAGAAGAGACGTCGAAGATCCCCTTCCTAGTCGTCTTCTGTTTCCCCAGAAAGGGTCTCCTGCCCCACAAAACACAGCTCTCAGGCTGAGTGGGAGGAATTCAGGAAGAAAATGTTAAGCGTCTTCGAGAAAGCGGCCTCGACCCCCTCGAAGACAGCTGAGGGTGATACCCCGGGTGAAAAACCCAAAAGATCAAAATGCCGCGAGTTGCAGCACCCAGCGAAACATTCCACCCGAGAGCGCCACGGGCCATCGACGATCCCTTCGACGCATGGATCGGCGCCATCGACACCGTTGTCGAAGGGTTCTTCGACGCATCGGTCGATCGACACAACTCCATCGCCGACGTCGATGAAAGAGAAGACCATGGCTACTCCACAGCCAATGGTGATTCCAAGAGCCTCCGGCACGACGCTGAGACCGTTGTCGACATCCTCGAGTAGGATCCCGATCCTCTCGAGTTCTTCGAGGCCTCTTCCAGTTTTCTCGACGCCGTTCTCGGCGCCTTCGAAGCCTGTCACATCGGCGTCGACGCCATCAACGTTTTCTCGCCCAATAATGACGAGTTTGGTTCCTTCTGCCTTAGAAATGGGTTTTATACCATTTCAGAGGTCAGAGTACCCTGGATTATCTTCAATTTATGAAGACGGGGAATATTCTGACCAGGAAACCTTCGGGTTGCAGAGGACCACACTACCTGTTTCAGAGGATTTCACCTCTGAGGAAAGAAGGTTGAAGACCTACAGGAGTCATTACATGAGGCAAGTGGGCTGGACACTTCCCCAGAAGTGGATTTTGTTAAGCCAGACCCAGGGGAACATGCCGAAACACCCTATAGAACCCTGATGGCAAGAATTATTGAATTTATGGTTTGGTCTGCACCTTTGCCTGTTTTTCAACAGGATGACCTGACAGACATATTAGACAAAGGTCCACAGGAGGATCATGTGGTCCCCTTCCAAGCAGCCTTACAAAGAAAGATTGCATCTAATTGGGAAACTCCTGAAGTTATCCCTGCTGTCAATAAAAGATTATCAGCCAAGTATAGAGTAGCTGCAGCTGACTCTGAATACTTATCGAAACACCCGACTCCAGAGAGCCTGGTGGTCCAAGCGGCAACTTCATCAAGCAGCAGGACCGCTTACCCTACTGTCCCACAGGATAGAGATGTCAAGAGGTACGATTCTATGGCAAAGAAAGTCTTCTCTGCTTGTAGTATGTCATTGAAATCCATCAATGCCACCTGTACGCTCGCCAGGTTCAGTCACACACTATGGGAGTGTGCTTCATCAGCGGCTGACTGCATACCCCGAAGGAGAGGAAAAGGAAGCCTTCCTTAACATTATTAAAGATGGCAAAGATGCCATGTGCGAGTCACTTCAAACTGGCATCGATTCCGCTGACAGTATCAGCAGGTCCATGGCGGCAAGTACAACAGTCCGCAGGTATGCGTGGTTGCGAAAGTCTGGCTTTGCTCCAGATGTACAGGCCAGACTTTTGAATATGCCCTTTGACGGCTCTTCATTATTCGTAAAAAAAGGCTGTTGACAGTCTGGAAAAGTTGAAGCCATCTAAAACAGCAGCAAAATCTTTAGGAGCTGCTATCCGCCAAACTCCTTTTCGCCCCTCAGGAACATCTGGGAGAGGAAAGTCCTTTCGCTATTATTCCGCAGTCGGGAAAGGCAGAGAACAGCCAGCTCAAAGAGGCCAAAGGAGATCCACCCGAGGTGGACGGGTCAAAAGTACTAAGGCCGCAGCAGCAGGTGCCTCTTTACCCTCGGCATCTGCATCAGCCGCCCCCAAACCACTCTGAGGTCTTTCCACACAAATCACCTTTAGGGGGCAGGTTAACTCACCATCTGACGGAATGGCAGGCTATTACGTCAGATGCTTGGGCATTGGAGACAGTTGCCCAGGTTTACTGCCTACCCTTTCTACACATCCCTCAAAGTCATCCACCGGGGAACAGCTCTCTAAAAGTTCCAGATCCGCTCCTCTTGCAGGAAATTATAGATCTGCTAGAGAAAGGTGCCATAGAACCGGTACCTGTAGCGGACAGGAACAAGGGCTGGTACTCCCCCCTACTTTCTCATACCAAAGAAGGACGGAGGACTGAGACCCATCCTGGATTTACGAGAATTGAACAAGTTCCTCAGGAAGGACAAGTTCAAGATGGTAACTCTCTCGGATCCTTCAGGCCCTCCAGCTCCAGGACTGGTTGGTATCTCTGGACCTTCAGGATGCTTATTTCCATGTGCCAATCCATCTCAAACACAGGAAATACCCGAGGTTCGCAATTGGCGACTCATCAATTTTGAGTTCTGCCATTTGGGCTGACCTCCGCCCCGAGGGTGTTCACCAAGCTAATGTCGGTAGTGGCTGCGAGTCTAAGGAGGGAAGGGATCCACGTCTACCCATACCTGGACGATTGGCTGATCAGGGCTGTATCTTCGAAACAAGCTCAGATCCAGCTAGATTATGTCTGCCACTTCCTTCACAAACTGGGGTTCTCCCTAAATTTAAAGAAGTCACAGATGATACCATCACAGAGACTCCAGTTCATTGGAGCGGTCCTGGACACTTCCCTGGGAAAAGCCTCGCCACAAGAGGTGAGGGCTCAAGATATTCTGCAGCTGGTCAACAAGTTTCAAAATGCCCAACGTCTCCCAGCCTTCGACTTTTTGAGGTTGCTAGGCCTCATGGCATCCTGCATCTTCCTTGTGCCAGAGGCTCGCCTGAGAATGAGATCTCTTCAGTGGGCACTGAGAACTCAGTGGTCGCAATTCTCAGGGAGAATGACCGATGTCCTCCGGATTCCGGACCAGGTAGCACGCGACCTTCAATGGTGGGCCTATCCAGAGAACAACTTGAAAGGAGAACTGTTTTGGCAACCATGGCCAGAGATAACAGCAGTCACAGATGCCTCACTCACGGGGTGGGGTGCCCATGCCAACGACTTGACCATCAGCGGTCGTTGGTCTCCATCGGAGTGCAGACTACACATCAACCTATTGGAGCTGAGAGCGATCAGACTAGCGCTGAAAGCTTTCCTGCCATCAGTACAGGGGAGAAATGTCCTGATAATGACAGACAACACGGTGGCCATGCACCACCTCAACAAAAGAGGAGGCGTAGGGTCACTGCCACTGTGCAGAGAGGCAATGCAGCTCTGGTTTTGGGCAATTCAGGAAGGAATCTCTCTATCGGCAGTCCAGGAGAGAAGAACTTGACGGCGGACGCTCTGAGCAGGCAGAGCACAGTCTCCCACGAGTGGGAGCTAGCTCAGGAAGTCCTTCAAGAGATCTTCGCCCTTTGGGGAACTCCTCAGGTGGATCTGTTCGCCACAAGCACCAACAGGAAGTGCGATCTGTTCTGTTCAAGGGAATCTACCCCGAGAGGAGCTCTAGGAGACGCGTTCGTAGTGGACTGGGAGTTTCCAATCCTTTATGCATTTCCACCAGTCCCTGTTATTCCTCAAATGATCAGGAGGTTGAGAAGATTCCGGAAAACCATGATCCTAATTGCCCCAGACTGGGCCAGGAGAACGTGGTACCCGGACCTCCTAGATATGTCCATCTGCCCTCCAATCCGTCTTCCACTCAAGAAGAATCTTCTCTCGCAGAAGGGAGGTCAGGTTCTCCATCCAGACATCAGAACCCTCAACCTTCACGCTTGGCTTCTGAAAGGGTGAGGTACAAGGATTGGGATCTCCCTTATGACGTCATGGAGGTGTTGCTTTCGGCCAGAAGGCCAGCAACAGTCTTTATACCGGTGCCGTTGGAACAAATTTTGCAGCTGGTGTAGAGAAGGGAATATCGACCCTTTTTCATTTGGTACACCAACGGTGTTATCGTTTCTACTCTACTTGGCAAACTCAGGCCTTCAAGTTGGCACTGTAAAAGGCTATCTCGCAGCGATTTCAATCTTCAAGCGCACTGCGGAGGAACCATTGTATTTCAAACGGTTTATAGTCATAATGTAGAAAAAAAAATGTCCACTTACAAAAATGTAGAAAAAAAATGTAGAAAACAATGTCGAAAACCTATACATATAATGAAAAGAGTCCATTTTTAGAAAAAAAAATGTCGAAAAAAAGTCAATTAGCACTATCAATAAATAAATAAACAAGAAGAGTATAATTTACTAGGGGGGGGGGCCAACCCTCCTCACCCAACACCCCCCGGCTACCCACCACCACCCTCTCACCCCTCATACTCAACACATTTTTATTATATATATATTTATTTATTTTTTTCGAAATATTCTAAAAAATGTAGAAAAAATTCGACATTTTGACTTTCTACATTATTGCATTCTACATTATGACTGACCACCATTTCAAACTACCTCTAGTGAAACAATTTCTCAATGGATTAACTAATGTTTATCCTCCAAAACCATTTCAAGTTCCCTTATGGGACTTAAATTTAGTCTTAGACTTCCTAATGCGCACTCCATTCGAACCACTTCACTCTTGTTCGCTGAGATTTCTCACGCTTAAAACTGTCCTATTGGTAGCACTAACATCTGCTAGGAGGGTGAACGTGCTACAAGCTCTCTCCTGTAAACCCCCACAAACAATTTTCCACAAGGACAAAGTTGTCCTACAGGTGAAGCCTAATTTCCTCCCAAAGGTGGTTTCTGAATTTCATATTACTCAGAAAATTACCTTACCTTCGTTCTACCCTCCTCCCCATCCGGGGAAAGAGGAAGAAAGGCTACATAGGCTGGACCCAAGGCGAGCTCTAAGCTTTTACATCAGCAGAATGGCTAGGATCAGGCAAGCAAACCAACTGTTTGTAGGATACTCGGGTCACAAGTTGGGATTACCCATAACAAAAACCATTTCCAGGTGGATTATTTTGGCCATTCTGGAATGTTACAACTGGCAGGGAAAGAGCCACCCCAAAATCTTAGGGCTCATTCAACCAAGGGTATCGCAGCCTCTTCAGCCCTCCAAAGAGGGGTACCGGTCAGAGACATATGTGCGGCTGCCACATGGTCATCCGCACACACATTCACAAAATTTTACAACCTGGATTCCTCCACTAGTCAAGAGACCAGATTTGGCAAAGCCGTATTACATTCGGTCCATCCCTAAAGAGATGCATGACATTCTTACTCCCACCTCCAATTACATGCCACTGCTATGGGAGTCTATCAAAGATAAGGAATACGTCGGAGGACACAATCCCTTCGAAGAACAAGTTACTTCTTAGCTTGTAACGTTCTTTCGATGGGATGTTCCTCCGACGTATTCCTTATCGCCCCTCCCATCCATCCCTGCAGTAATACTTCCCTTGTGGTTGCAGCTTACGCTCCTTCAAGGTCAATAACCAATTCAGGCATGAATTTTCTTATGCTACAAAATGAAACTGAGCAACGGACGCCGCGTGTGGCTATTTATGGGCATGGTGACGTCGGCACCGATACGCTGGCCGTCGAGGGACATCGACTCGGCGGACGTCGACGCGCAGCGCCCTCTGCAGAAAAAAGTTCCGAGGCCAGCAAGCTGGAAACGTATTATCAAAGATAAGGAATACGTCGGAGGAACATCCCATCGAAATAACATTACAAGGTAAGAAGTAACTTGTTCTTTGATGTGGTTATCAACCATTTTGTGAGAGGTAGGCGATTTTGGCCAATTGGACATGCATGGACCGGATGGAAGAAAAGGGTAGGAAAGCCGAATTGAAGGACAGAAAGGCCTCCAATTCTACTCTACTGAAAAGTAGACAAAATTCCAAGTTTAGGAAGGGGTGATTTGCATGTGTCAGGCAACATCTAGGTAGGGGAAAATGCCATAGATTGGGGGAAAAGCGGGAAAATGACAGAAAAAAAGGTATGTGTTGGACATAGTTGGCTTGGTACGGCAATGGCTTCTATGGATTTTGAGAAAAGCAATGCTCCGCTACATTCCCCCGACTCTTGCAGTTAGGATAGCACACATGTTTTGTAGTGTTTTACAAAACAAGCAATACCACAAGCCAAACACTGAGCCATGGTACACAGGAGTTTTATGCTCACAGCCTGAACAGACGCACTTAAGATGTGTAAATCGGGAAAACCAATCTGGTGAGGAACGGCAAGCATACATTTTTTGAAAGAGCACAGGCAGACCTTTTCAAGGGTAGGTAACTTGTGCAGGTTACAAAAGTGTATGGTGCCTAAAGCAGCGACACTAAATTTAGGTCACATTTGGGAAATGAAAGGGTTGTGTGACAAAGGGCACCAGCAAATGGGTCAAGACGTTATGAAAACCACACAAACGCAACAAATGTTATACCTTCCCGCGTTCCCACAGGTGTCCCGATGAAAATGGTACCTCACATGTGTGGGTGCACCTACCTGGGCGCCAAGGGGAAAGCCTAAAACACAAGTAACCCCAAGTCTGTTTTGACACCTGAATTTCAGACTCTCTGCTGACCGGCACACTATACAGATATGGGCCTTGGGTGTCCAAGCCACCAAGGAAAACGGGGAACCCCATGCATTTTCGAAAAGAGGACACCCCTGGGAATCCGCAGAGGTATGATTTTTGCAAATTGGCCCACAATTTATACCCAGACACCCCTGCAAAGTCCGAAATGTGGGGGGAAAAATGCATTTTCTGCACATTTCGCTTGGCTCACCCATTGAAACACGCCACCAACAACACATGGCCTACCGTCCCGCGTTCCCACAGGTGTCCCAATGAAAACAGTACCTCATATGTGTGGGTGCACCTACCGGGGCACAAAAGGAAAAGGGTAACCCACTGGTAACCCCAAGCCTTTCGCCACGGACCATTTTGTTCATGTGGGCAACCTACAGATTTGGGCCTAGGGTGTCGAAGCCAGCAAGGAGAACAGGGAACCCCATGCATTTCCCAAAAGAGGACATCCGTGGGAATCCAGAGGTCTTTTTCCTCCCACTCTTAGGCATGATTTGAGGTATGTCTTTGACTTATTGTGTGCTTATGGGCTATGGAGTCTTTTACTCCATAGGGTATCATCTGGTTTAGTCTATGTGTTACACAGCACTCTCAGTAGAGTAACACAGGGCTGTCATAGTGAACCCCAAACATAGACTCCATATTTCCTGTGGGATTTTCCCATTGATTTTAAACGCACCACTTTTTGGTGCAATGTTAAAGATACCACCGGTGTATTTATTTAATATAAAATCACTGGTTGGGTCTTTTCGCCAGAACTCTTTTCTAAAATGGTGTTTGTGTCCGTCTCTGTAACTCCAACCAAGGTCGGGCCCTTTGTTCCACTTTTTGGCGAGCTTCTCCACAGAAGCCCTCCAACTGGTGCCACTCTGTCTGGGCTCCACAGGGTGTGTGGGTGGGGAAATTGGCACTCTGGACTGCATTGCCTTAGCAACTCAAGTCACACTCTGTTCTGATTGGCCCAACTTAGCATGTATGAGTGACAGCTAGGCTGTTGAATGGGGGTTGGAACTTCAGAGGTCGCCACAGGACCCAAGAAATCCGAAGAGGGGAGAAGCAGAGTCATCTGCAACGATGACACCACCGGTGGAGCCCTGTTGCAATGACCTCACCACTTTCCCGACGACAAGAGAAGATCTTCTGCTGAAAGAGTCTTCTTCCTCTGAGCTGGTGGGATCAACCAGTTTGCCATTTCGCCTTCCAGGACGTCTCTTAGTCGAATCGCCCGTGCCAAGCACCCCGGCGGCCGGATAGCCAAGCTTCACCACTGTGACTGCGAATAACAGGAACGCACCTTTTAACCGACGAACTCCGCGGCTGGTCTCTTCCCTGGGCAGTGCAACGACTAAGTTTCCTCCTCGACGAGATCTTCTCTTCCCCTGGTCGAAACCACAAACTGCACCCGCTGCCAGGAACAACTGCCACCGCTGGAGCTTCCTCAACTTTAAAGGTACTGTGTTCCACCTGGCCTCCCTTTCTACGGTTTGCTAAAGGTGACCCTTAAATCCCTGGCTTTCCAACTGGGTTGGTCCCCAGACCTTCTAACTTTACCTTCCGAATCAACCCAACTTCTTTTGAACATTTTTACAAAGACTTGAATGCATTTCTAAACTGTGTGATCTTGGGCACATTTCACCTTGCTCCATTTAAAGTGTGCCTGGCCTATGAACGTTGGCTCTACAGTAGACTCTGCCTTCACTAACTTGTTTTGGTCTGAGAAAAGTGTTGGGAACTGTTTTATTTTCATGACCTGCCTTTTTCTCTCCCTTTAACTTAATTATTGGAGTGCCATCTAAGTTACGCGCTCGCATCTGTTTTTACAAATAGTGGTGTTTTGACTTAGACTTGTCTAATAATTCTTAAGGGAGGTGTGTATACTTTTCTGATTGTGTTTGAACTTGCTTTGATTTATAGTGCTAGTGTATTTCCTTAAGTGTGTGTTAAATAAATAATTATATACTTTTGATACCAAGCTCTGGTCAGTGTGTGCTTGCTCTACTGTGTTTTAGCCCTATTGTGTATTCTCTGTATACTGCCCTACTCTTCTTGAGAGAAGTCGTACTGCTCAGCCACAGCTACCAGGTAAATCTGGGTGGTGCGGACTGCTACCAATTGGGTTTACTGCTTACTCCTGTAGTCTTAATCTTCTTGCAGTGTTCCCCAAGGGAACTGCACAGGATTCTGCATAACAGCATCTTAGAAAAAAGCACTCTTATATAGCAAAAAATCATCATCGATGACGTTAACCTAAGTATTACTAACGTCATCCTTCGTGGCAAACTACAAAAATGTATTGAAGTCATTGGATCTAAGGGATCATCTAAGTATATGATGCATACCAGTCTAAGGCAGCGGAAGAAAGTGATTTGTTTCTTATCAGGTGGGGCAACTAAGCCCTCCCTTCAAAATGGCCACTATGAACGTCACTAAATAAATGACGTCCTATTGGTTCAACAAACTATAGGACCCCCTAATTACGTGGTACCCTATAATTGGTTGGCACTCTAACCTCCGTCAGTAGCTTTCCACCTATGTCTAGCAGCACAAAGACTGGACCTCCAGGTGCCGCTGTGCTCGTCTAAAACAGAGCTTCTCCCCAATTAGCATATCCATCTATCAGCACCTCAGTGGTCTGATGGCAATTAAGACTTTGAACTTGTCCTTGGGAGTGTTCTTAGCTGTGGAGAATTCAGGGAGTGAAGGCACGCTCTGCCCTCATAAGTAGGCGTAATAGTCCTGTTCATTCAACTTCATCTATCCATGTGACTGAAGATCCCAAAATTGAGCCTCTAGTTTTAAAAAAAAAATACTATTTTCCAATAGACCTCTAACTTCTTCCTTGTTTTATTCATGCCTTCTGAACAGTAGCTAATCTTTCACATGATTTTGTATCCAATGTCAGCTCACTCCAGCCTGATAAGACCTTGGCTTGGCTTCATGGCTCATCCAGCCTCGCCTTTCCGAGAATCACTTGGTAATTCATTTGTTTTCTTACTGCAACTAACTGAAAATGGGGCCTTCCTTTTTTAGTCCAGCTCTGCTATAACAAGTAGTGGAAACATCCATCCTTTACTCATTTTATGCATATGCATATGCATATGCATATACGTATATGTTGGCGCAAGCTGCAATCTATTCACTATAAAGCTAGCCTCAAGAATATTTTGTCTGCTTGCGTTTCTCTGCATCTATAGACGTGTAAAACAGCTTGACATTTTCATTGTTTCTGTGGTATAAGCTTCTTCACTTTGGTCCCAAGATGTCACGTACCCTTGATACTTTCTTGATGCCTTATAGAATATCTGCATTCTCTTGTCTCTGCAGCACTTCTATATACGTCAGCCCGACTTTGCATGAGGTCACCATTCGTCTTGATCATTAATTTGCTCCACTTCTTCCGGGATTTCATTCAAATGGCCATCATATTTTCTCGTGTGCAGGTATGGTTTTCTCAATGGGAACCTTGCTTCCAGGATTCTCTTTGGTATTGGTACTCTTACTGGTACCGCACGTGTCTGTCACCCTGGCTCCCAACATATAGGCAATATGGGTGACGTGGTTGAGGTGGGGGTACTTGGCTCCTTCTCTACACTCCCCCCCCCCCCCCCCCCGGGCGATTCATCGACCACTCTCCCATCATCCTTAACATCCTTGTCTGAAGAAATGCTTCTGAGGGATCCAAATTTTTATGACTCCCTTCAGGCATCCTGCCGATTTCACATGCTCATCCTTGTTCCATGTCATGAGCATGCACTGTCCACTTGGACTGCAATAGATCCATCATCCCATATACTTATGGTTCTTTGGATACAGGAATTTTGTTCCCTCAGCTGCATGGATACTGGCCTTTACAAAGTCTCTGATTTCTTCATCTGTCAAGTCGCTGGCCTTCCATCCTGATTCAACATTGATCATCATTTTCATCCCTATGGCTTTCTTTGCTCTTTTCTTGCATTGTGTAATTATTATCTTGATTACAGAGAACCCAGTTAGCACCAACACGATCAGGGCTCCAAGGAACTTGAACATGTCTGCCATCCATTGTGAAACCCATGAAAAGAGTGATCCAAACCAGCTGTCATCAGCAATGTCTTCTACTTCGTCCATCATCTGGACGTGTAGCTTTATAAGCATCTCTATGGCCTCTATCAAGGTTCAATTATCGTCATCATGAGCAGGTATAAATGTGCAACATGATTCTCCGATTTTTGCACAAACACCTCCATCCATAGCTGTGATCATGTCCAGGACTTATCTATTCTGAAGAGTCATCATTCCTATGGCTCTCTTCTCCTCTCTGATAGCATTAAATCCCTTTATGGTTGTGTTGATCGTTTGCAGCAATTCCCATCTGGTAATCTGCAGCCAATTGGTATTTGCTCCAACCTAGATTCTTGGCATGAAGATCAATGTGAAGACTGATGAAGTCTGACTGAACAGTCTGTGCTCATACGGGATAGAGTCAAAAGCTTCTATTGACTTGGCAGAGACATAATTTCCCCTCTTTATTCCATCGATCAGCTCCACAGATTCTTCTTCCTCAGGCGTGCATCTGCTTTCGGGAAACGGTCAAGATTCAGGTCACTTTTAGGAATTACCAATGCTGGAACATGAACATTCACCAGTGAACATCGTCCTCCCCAATCCTTGGGTAACCACATATATGCTCTGGATCCACAAGCCCAATAGTGATCCATGATCAGTGCTGTTCCAAGTTTCATTCCTGGTACATCAAAGATTCGGCCACAGTTCTGGTTCTTGACAACTTTTCTCGTGCCATTATTTCTGAAGCACAGCTTTGCACTTTCCAAAGGCACTATCTGCAAGGGTCCTCCTCTATCTTCGACCCAGGTAAGCAGCTTAGCAAGTCTTGGCCATAATGGCTTGCATCCATTTTGCACTATGTCAATGACTGGCTGATGACAACCAATGACCATCCTGGCTCTGCAGATAACCACTCCTCCTTCCCATCCAGCACTGATCCCCAGATCTGCATTTGGCCTGTTCTTCCATCTACACATTTTTTCTGCAGATTTTCCTGGACTCTCAAGTCTTCTGTTTACTTCCCATCTGATTCCAGCTCCTTTCACTTCAGGTTTTTCATATTTGATCACATGATTCTTAGTATGTGGCCTATTGTCTTTGTGTCTTGGACAAACATCTTCATCTGGATCTGTCCATTCAGTTGCCCATTTGAGATAAACATCTCGGCCCATGAACTGACCTCTGGTGTGGCAAAGTGCTATGTGTGATAGACAATGTGCTGTCTGGATGTCTATTTCAATAGCTATGAAGATTTTAGACTTCCCCATGCTATAAGGCAGGAGTGCAAATATAAAGCATTCCTCCTTCGAGGTCCTCCTTTCCACTTCTTTCATATGCTGATACCATATGTGCTGTACTGACCATGTAGTCATTTAACTAATTATCATCCTCCCTAGCACTTCTCTTAGGTCTGGTTCTTTTCTTATGAGCTTCTTTAACCATCTTATGTAGCATGTCAGCATAGTTCTTCTTTACTAGACCACTTATAGACACATTCGTCAGTGGACTGGGTGTGTTTACATGTGCTACCTGTGTAGGAGAAAGTTCTAGAAGTTTAATCCTATCAACATACATTTTAGGCAAAAAATATGTTGCATAATCTCCATATGTGACCTCCTTTATAAATGGTAACCCATGTTCATTCATCACAGGATCAGGTGCTCTCATGTGTACCTCTAAAGTAGGAATAATCAAATAAGGTCTCGGCTGCCTTGTAGTTGCCACATTGGTACACTTTTCTTGTACAGGAGGATACACAGGAGTCTTTGCTCCACTTACGTCTATGTAATAGGACGTGCACACTGTAAGTGAGAGCAATATCACTATGAACAAAATGCAAACATAAATCAGGCAAAGAAACGTCCACTTGCAGAAATGACTTAATACATCGCGGACGTCTCAGGATCTCGCATGACGATATTGCTACTAATGCTGCTCATTTCTCTTTTTTAAGGAACAAAAAACTGATTTTTATTACGGCAACATTGTGCACTACCTCTGGAAGCTGCTGAATCAACTCTAAATCTCTTCGATTAGCAGACTGCTTACTGGATAATGAATACGAATTCCCAATGGATGCCACAACTTGGCCTTTCACCAGACGACGACATGATTTTCCTTCAGCATGAAATAAAAGTTATGTAACCCCTTAAGTGCCAAGGACGAGGTATCTCGTCCTTTTTGGCACCTCGTTTTGTGTGATGCCCGCAAAGCAGGGATCACACAAAACAGTAATCCAACCCCAGGGCTATGTGAGGGGGAGGTCCCCCCTCACTGCCAGGGGGCTGGATTACCTTCAGTTTCACGTCAGCCTGCGTAAAGCATGTCGGCGTGAAACAAAGTAATTTTCACAGCAGCAGCCATTTTGGGCTTCTGCTGTGAAAATAGAAGTTGAGTGTTCACCTTTCTCCCCCTCGATCTCCGGCTGTATTTCAAGCTGGAGATCGGGGGAGAGGTGTGACAGCATTGCTGCCCACGGATCGGGTGCAGGGCTCTCGATGCGCGGGCAGCAATGCCCACTGGACCACCAGGGAAATGTTGGTGACATGGGGGGCAGGGGGGCTGCTTACAGTAAGCAGCCCCTCTTCCCCCCCGTCCCCCAAAGCATGGGGGCACATATATAAAGACCCCTGGGGGCAGACAGGTGACCATCTGCCCCCAGGGGTGGGGGCATAAAAAAAAGGACAACATAAAAATACATGATGGGAAGGGGGGGAGGGGGTTTGGGAGCCCTAGCCACCAGGGAGTTTTTGAGAATGGTGTCGTTGGAAAGAGATTCTCCCCTTTCCAACGACACCTTGTGTGACAGCATTGCAGGCCGCGGATCGGGCGTAGGGCGCTCGATGTGCGGGCAGCAATGCACACTAGACACCAGGGATGTCTTTGAATGCGGGGGGAGGTGGGGGTTGCTTACAGTAAGCAGCCCTCACCCCCCTGACCCCCAAAGCATGGGGGCACATATGTGTACAACCCTGGGGTCAGATGGCTGATCTGCCCCCAGGGAAGGGGGCAAAAAAAAAAAAGGAAAGCACCAGGGGTGGGGGTGGGAGGCCTGGGATTTGTTTGCCCCCCTGAAATGGTGGTGGCCCTACCCCTCCCACACCAAGTGGAAAGGGGGAACACCCCTTGTAGCCCTCCCTGGGGGCAGATTTATGCCCCCAGGCAGGAGTACATGAGGTGGCCCCCCCATCCAATTGGGGGGGCACCAGGAATTGGTGTGCAGGCCCCCCAAAGGGTGGGGCCTGCAGGTTAGGCAACCCCTGGGGGCACATGGCTAATCATCTGCCCACAGGGAAGGAGGCAAAATAAAAAAAAAAGCAAATGCAAACAAACACAAAAAGGGGAATTTTGGGTGGGAGTGGGGGGCCACTGGCCACCAGGGATATACTTTACAGAAAAGGGGGTGGCCCTCTCCCCCTCACACCAAGGGGAAATGGGGGCACCCCTTGTAGCCCTCCATGGAGGCAGATACCTGCTCCTAGGAAGGGGCATCTGACCCCAGGGAGGGGGTTGAATGAGATCCCCCCCTGCATTTGGTGTGGGGGTAGAGGGACACCCCCATTACATTAGAAAATTACCTGGCGATTTAGGGTGCCCCTCAGCCCGCCCTAAAGTGTAGTAGTGTACCCTTTTCCATTTTTTTCTTTGTTTGCGAAACTTGCCTTGGCGCAGAGGGTCACATTGGTGTGCCAATCTGGCCCCGGGGGGCCCAAACCTTACTGCCCCACCCACTGGGGGGCCTGTCCCACAATTTTTGGGGGTCCTCTCCCCTCCCACCCTAATTGGAGGGAGGGTGTACCTTGCATAGCCGTTTGTAGGAGGCCCAGGGAGGCCTGCATGAGGTGCCCCCGCCACCCATTTGGGGTGAGAGGGGAGAGGGCCCCACAAAATGGTGGGACAGGCCCCCCAGTGGGTGGGGCAGTAAGGTTTGGGCCCCCCGGGGCCAGATTGGCACATCAATGAGCCTCTCTGCACCAAGGGGAGTTGGGTTACCAAAGGAAAAAAGTGAAAATGATGGAACGCTTTTTAGAGGGGGGGGGGGGTGGGTGGAGGTGGGGCACCCCAAAGGGGTGTGGGAATTTTCTAATGGGATGGGGCGTTGAACACCTCCGTCCCCAACCGCAATGGAGTGGGTGCCATGTCATGCAGCCCTCCCTGGAACCAGATATATGCTCCTAGGAACGGACGCCTGAGCCCAGGGAGGAGTGCAGGACAGCCCCCCCTTATCTGCCCCTGGGGAGGGCTACATGAGATGGGCTGCCCCTCCAATTGGGGTGGGGGTGGAGAGGTGCACCCCCCTTCACGTTAGAAAATTCCACAGCGGTCTAGGTGGCCCCTCCGCAACCGCTAAAGGGCCGCCTGCCATTTTGAATTGTGTTCTTTGTTTACTATACCTGCCTTGGCGCAGAGGGGCACATTGGTGTGCCAATCTAGCACTGGGGTGGCCACACCTTACTGTCCCACCCACTGGGGGGCCTGTCCCACCATTTTTGGGGGCCCTCTCCCCCCACCCCAAATGGAGGGGGGGTGTACCTCACGCAGCCGTTTGTAGGAGGCCCAGGGAGGCCTGCATGAGGTGCCCCCGCCACCCATTTGGGGCGAGGGGGGGGGAGAGGGCTCCCAAGAATGGTGGGACAGGCCCCTCAGTGGGTGGGGCAGTAAGGTTTGGGAACCCCGGGGCCAGATTGACACATCAATGTGCCTCTCTGCACCAAGGGGAGTTGGGTTACTAAAGGAAAAAGTGAAAATAGTGGAACGCTTTTTAGGGGGGCTGTGGGGCACCCCAAAGGGTCAGGGAATTTTCTAATGGGATGGAGCGTTGACCCCCTCCCCCCACCCGTAATAGAGTGGGTGCCATGTCATGCAGCCCTTCCTAAAACCAGATATCTGCTCCTAGGAAGGGACGCCTGACCCCAGGGAGGAGTGCAGGACAGCCCCCCCTTATCTGCCCCCGGGGAGGGCTACATTTTGCTGGTGTGACCGTAGGAAACACATGTTTTTTTGTTTTGTTTACAGCTTTTTCTACCCGAGCAGCTGCAACGTTATGGGAGTACTGTTTTTTATTATTCTATGGTTATTCTGGTGGGAACCACTGCCACCAGCCAGAAACTCAACAAGGGGGGGGACTGGACAGTGCCCCCTTGGAAACAGACCCAGGGGCAGTCGAATTAACCCCTTTCAGTACTTCCACAATATGATGGTTTGTACTGGTTCTGTTCACAATTTTGGACTAGTAAAGTCAATGTTGACTTTGCATGCCCTGCGAGACAGTAGTCAGTACCAGGGTATGGAGAAAAACAAACCCCAAAAATCCAGCAAAGCTTCTGGGGGACACACTAGGCTTGGGAAATTAGCCGTATAAGAGAATTCTCCCTAACAGATGCAATAAGAGAATTTGCGTTGAGACGTCGGTTGTTGTCCGTTGTATTCCCTGTTTTAGATCATTCATATTAAAACAGTTATCCATTTTGATTATTGATGTATGAATAAAATATGCATCCCCATCCATCTCCAGGGTATTGCTACTCATCTTAAAGGGCTGGAGAACATCCAGTTCAATATCCTTGTCATCACAGACCTGGCTCTGGACTGGTTGACCTCCTTCCTCTCTGACTGACCTTCCCATGTCCTACATCACACTCTCCACCTGTTGTATCCCTCAGGGCTCAATCTTCTCGTCATGGCTCTTCGACATTTACCTTGCCCCTCTAGCCCATTTGTTTGGTGCCTTCTCTCCTAACTTCCAATGTTATGCTGACAACACACAGCTTTCCTTCAAGCTTCCCTCCACTGCCTCCTCTTCCTCTTTCATTCCTGACTGTCTGCTATTCAGGCATGGTCCGCTGCTAACAATTTCTGCCATAATGCCAGTAAGACCGAGATCCTTCTCATTGGGACCCCAGCACCTTCCTTCCCTCCTACTCTATGGCCACCCTCCATGGGCCCCCTCCTTACACCCTCATGTGAATCAAAAAAACCTTGGTGTCATCTTCGACTCCTCTCTCCTTCTCGCCTCACGTCATGCCCTCTTTCAGCTGCACCTCAGAGCTATTTATCCCTTTCCTCAACTTCCTCCAGAAACTCAATGTCTCCAGAACTCTGGTCCTCTCGAAGCTGGAACAGCTTTTCTGCCCAATTCCTCCCTTCGCCCCCTTCAACTAATCCAGAATACGACTGCAAGTCTTATCTGTTTCCTGAAGCCCAGGGGATCACATCTCTCCAGCCCTAAAATCTATCCACTGGTTCCCGAGTTGCTGAGTGGATCAAGTTCAAGGCCCTTTACACCATCCACAAGGCTTCCTGGGCCCTGGGACCCTGCTTCATTTGGTATCTTTTCAGTTGGTAAAGCTGTGTTATCAGCCCTGGGAGTCAGGGCAACGAAAAAAATAGATCTTACCAAGAAACAAACAAAGCCTGCAGGTAAAGGTCAGAAAACTAAGACCAACACTGCGAAGAAGTTCATCAGGAACTTAACTACGCCACCACCAGTAGCTATCTTTAAATGCTCAGAGAAGACGATTGGAAAAAATAAAAGGATTCCTTCACCTTTCAAAAATCCCTAACATCGCAGAAACTTCTTCTTTTCCTGCCAAACGGCCAAGACTTGAAGACGAGTACAACGTAAACGCTTCATTTACCTCTGAAGATTTGGCCAATCTATCTACTTACCCAATTGACGAAGAAGACCACACTCAAAACGGCTCAATTGATGGGGCCAGTGATGAGTCCAGTTTGCAACCAGAACCAATCATTGAAAGCTTCCCCGCCCGTGAAGAAATGGGCAAAGGAAATCGGTTAATCAAAGCCATAAAGCCAAAACTTGATGACGGAACTCCAGTTACAGTTCCCGTTGACTATCTAATAAAGCCAATTATCAAGCAGACCAGAATGAACCGTTCAAATCTGAACCCAGAATGTACTGTCTCACAGGCGACTAAAGCTGGCAACTCAAATGTGATGGTAAATAGTCTGGAAACTAAACACTCTCAAAACATGAAAAAACTACAATGTTTTTTACAAGACAACGAAGGAATCAACTTGAATCGGCGGAACATAATGAAATTACTAAACTGTGTCCCAAGTCTCAGGAACATTGAGTCTAATGACATTGAACATCATTGAATATCTTTCAGAACAATGCTATTGGGTGGCCCTACATGTGCACTCCCACTTAGTAGCTCAGACACTTAGAAATGTGAAAAATGAGCTATTAACATTTGGTTCAGAACTAATGGATTATAATGACTCTGACCCTAAGACATCAACGATCCCAGTACAAGAGAAATCAAACCGATTTAGCCCGCACAAAACAAATGACTTGAGGAGACGAGTCTTGCAGGTGCACTTCGGGCGATCTAACAGAGAGAAGGAGCCAACAAGACACCACTCAGATAACTATTCACGTCACTTGATTGAGCATAAAAAAAAAAACGGAATCAACACTAGCTGTACCCTGAAGAAAGAAAACAGGAGGGATCCATAATAACATGTAATACAGGGGGATTCCTTCACTTATTTCAAGAGGACGAATTGAGAAAAAACGAGCATATGATAATCTGCCTCCAAGAAACTAGGATGCGGGAGGTACCGCCATGTGAAGGGTTCTCTATAACGTTCACACCAGCCCTGAAAAACTCGAGTGGACTTCCTTTTTCTGGATTCATAACCCTGATTAAGGATATCCCAGGCTGGTTAATAGACTCATTACCCAAATACTTATGTACAGGGTACTACGATTCAAATAACAAATGCAACTTCAAAGCAACATGCACTTCTACTTGTAGTGAACGTTTATTGGAACCCGGCAAAAATATCCTCAAACCCCTTTATCTCCTCAGCGATATCATTAATTGACAAATTTTTGAGAACCTATTCAAATATTTCAATTATCATTTGCGGCGACCTAAATAATTTGTGGGTAGATTCCCGTGGATTTATTGATGAGCAGGAACTAACATCCAGTAGTTGCAGAAAATGGTCTAATGAAGTAGAAAGTAGGAACTGTACCATGCTGAATGGTCAAACACATGGCGATATTCCAGCCCGCCCTACCTGGCATTGAAATGGCTCCCACAAGTCCATGCACTATATTTGGGTATCACATGATCTGATTGCAAAAACTAACACTCGAAATTCTCAAAACAAACAATAGTGATCACAATGCAGTCAACATGCGACGGACTATAAAGATACCGCAAAGAATTCAATTATATGATACCCCACTTGAGATAAATCATGGCCTTAATCAGTTTAGAATTAGAGAGGCAGAGATTAAGAATCTTACTATGATAATGAGCATGGATTCCTGTAACAACGATGGAAATGTTGAGTACACCCCTTTACTGGTCCAATTCAAACAACTGACAAGTGGGTATTGTACCAGCAAGTATACACATAAACGTCTATACAGCAAAACAATAAACGACACAAAAGAAAATGCTCCAGAGTGACATCAGACTACTCAAAAAGTCTGGTCCAATGGTCAATTTTGTAGCTGAAAAAAAGAGGTTGCAACAGAAGTATTGGAACTGGCTGTTAATGTTCAAAAGTCATCATGAATAGGAGCAAGCAGAAACAATGCTTAGACTAATCTGCACCTGGAAAAGCCGTGACACATAGTCTATTCTAAATGCAGGATCAGGATGTCTGGCAGCCGACGCGATAGTTGGTGCTACTGCGAAAGCCTGGGTGGACCATTTTTCAACCGTCTTTAAAACAACTGCTACATAATCTGACAGAATATTTAGACGCCTCAGTCCCTGTGGAATTTCCACTATGACAGCTTAGAGATCGAGGAATTAATTACAAAATTGAAAAACTCCAGAGCTCCTGGCCCTGACAGTTTTATTTCTTAATATAAAAGAAATATAAGACCGAGTGGGTGCTGTTTGTTGAAATTCTGTTTTTAAAAATAGTAAGAACCAGAAGAATCCCTTCCTCTTGGCAGTCGGCGGTAGTTGTACCTATCTACAAAAAAGGTGATCGTGCAGACCCGGCTAACTACCGCCAGATTGCCTTGTTAGACGTAAGTGGGAAAATGTTTGCATCATTACAAAGAAAACTGTCAAAAACGGCGAGTGAAGCCCAGATACTCGACAACCAGCAAACAGGCTTTACGAAAGGTGTGGGAGTAGAGCTCAATCTGACAATCTTGAGCCTCATGAAATTGGAAGCACTAAAACGTAAAAGAACCTTGTTTTTGGCCTTTGTGGATCTCTGCCAGGCCTTTGACAGAGTTGACCAAGCACTTCTGTGGGACAAATTAATAAAATGGAACTGTCCCCCTGATCACCTGCAAATGCTAATCTAACTCCATACTAACACCTCAATAAAAGGTTGCTTGAATGCCGATGGCGATCTCTCCGAAAATATTACCACAGAAAGAGGCGTTAAACAGGACTGCCCACTGGCCGCACTTCTCTTTAAGCTCTATATTGCTGATCTACCTGAAGCCCTTGGAGAATGCAACAGTTTTCCTCCGAAAAACTAAACAGTCACCCTGTTGGGCGTTTGACATATGCAGATGATATAGTGCTCATAGATTCGACTCAAATTGGCCTCCGTTTATTATCCAGTCTGGACGTGTACGTAAAGAAAAACAGTATGGAAATCATTGTTGAGAAATCTAGGGTGGTCTGTTTTACTGACAAAGGGATCCAAGGGAAGTCCTTTAAATGGTTTGTGGCATCTAAACAAGTTCAAAGAACCGAAGTTATTCGATACTTGGGGATCTTATTCAATAAATCAATAAGAGAATGGGCCTGGATCAACAACTTAAAAGTGAAAGTAAACACCCTTGCTCTTCAAGGTGCAAAATGCACCGTGAATAGGGCAAATGTACACTTTTGCCAGTGATTCAGTTCTAGCGACAGAAGGTTGTACCAACGGTTACCTTTGGCTGTGAAGCAGGAATAAATATCGACCATAAGATATGGAATCAGCTCGAAGGGAAATTAGGAGGAAAGTGTTGCGCCTCCCATCGAATGTCTCCATATTGCAAGTAAGATACGAGCTGGGGCTTGAATCGCTTAGCGCTACGATATTTTGGGAATCTTTTGCCTTAGTTTGAAAAATGTCAGACCCAGACCAAGCTGTTCAATATTTAATTTTGAAGGAAACCTTGAAAACACCATACAACGGGCTTCTAAAAGATTGGGTGACAAAAATACGAAATAATCTGACCCATATAGGAGCTCCTGTTGAATTGCTACACTCAAATCCATGTGCAGTAAAATAAAAGGTGAGTCAGTGTGACTGGACCAAGACTATGGATGGCTGTTCTAAGCTAAAAACTGCTATTACATCAATAAGAGATTTGTCCTGTAAACCAAGCTCCAAAATACTTACGACAGTTTCCTTCGAGACAACATTGTGACAGTTCCTGCGCTTACGATTGAACTTGCTGCCAACAAAAGAGAGACTCCGGCAAATTCAAGACAAAAACTGCCAATAACCCTTGGCGCCACTGTGGAATCCATGTGGAAACATTAAAACATTTGGTAGCTGATTGCCTAAGCTCTAAGATCAGAGCAAACAGTTTACTTGGGCAAGTTTGCCCCAATCAATGACACGATGGATGATTGGTGGTTTGCACCATTACCTGGACAAAATAACATGTTGATATGTACTACTGTAAATTACCTAGATAAATTGCTAACAAGAAATGGTTGAATTAACTTTGACGAATCTTTAACAACTAAACCCATGGAGTCCCGACACATACTAATGATTTGTGTCTTGACGAGCCCTGATCTACTCAAGTGAAAGAATGGTTAAGTTCTTTTAGTCAATTTCATTTTATACTGTGTTTGGAAACACGAGGCGACTTGATGTCAACAAATTGTTAAAAAGTTTTGTAAAAAACTAAATACAAGAAAATAAAATAAAATAATCCATGGCAGTGTGTGCTTTCCCGTTACTTCATGTGAATTTACTGGGTTTGTCTCCTTTCACACTGCCATTCAACATTGTAAAAGAAAGTCCCTTTAGGTTTTGTATCCAGATATTACCGTATTGTTTCTTCCCCTGAGGAGCCTGAGACCCGTTTCTAACTGGCTGGATTGATATACAGCCAGCATTCAATCCTGATTGACGAGGGACGCCTTGTCCTATTGCTCAACCTTCTTGCCTCCCGCTGTCTTGTCTGCCTACTCTAGTGTCTCCCCCTCTCTCCTCCACCCATCCCCTCTCCCACCTACTCTATGGTGATCTCTGTCTCTCCTATCTTTTCTAACTGCTCCTCTATTGACTATCCTGCTCTCCTCACTAAATCTGGTAGGAAGAAGTTTAAAAAGGGCATCCTGTTCTCCAACCCAGGCCTCCCTATCACTGACTCCTACACCAGTGCCTCCTCAAGGAAGCTCTCACCGACATCCTCTTTGTCGTTCCTTCGCCAGACCTATGGACCCTTCATATGGTCTCTGTGCTCTCTCCCTTCTCCTCTTCTCCCATTAATGATGGCACGCGTTGGGGCGCTCTCTTGGCCTCCTTCCATTCCTCTAAGGTCATCATTAATGTCTACTCTAATGGGACTGTCCTTGTCCAAGGCCCTCAGGCCAACCTTCTCCTCTTCTCCAGTGCCTCATCAATTTCCTTTCTGCTCCTGCTGTTCCCCCTCCCCTTTCCGCGGTTACCTTGCCTTTTCCTTCCCTCTCTGCCCCCTCTCAGACCCCTTCTACACCTCTGAAGGGCGTACCTCTGATCTGTACCCCTCCCCGGAAGTCCTTCAAGGATGGCAACCTTCTCCATATCGCCACTCTAAACTCTCGCTCTGTTGTCAAACACTCCTCTGATATCTACCGCCTTCTGGAAGAACTTGACCTCGATGTCCTCGGTCTCACCTAGACATGGTTCATGGCCAGCTCTGTCACCAGCTTTGACACGCTCCTACCTGACGGCTACAAGATCCTCTCCGCATCCAGGTCCAGTGTAGCCCTGATCTTCCCCGAGTGTATTCCTGCCTCTGTTATTCCTACACAGGCCTATTCCTCTTTCGAATGCCTCACCTGCACGCTCTCTCTCTCTCCCCTAGCCATTCCCTTACTGTGGCTACTATCTATCTGCCACCTGGTCAGATCTTCTCTTTCCTCTGAGTGGGCGGACCTCTCCTCCTCACTCCTGGCTTCTACCACTGAACTCTTCCTTCTTGGAGACTTCAACATCCACCTGGATGCCTCCTGTCCCCCTCTGGACTCTTTTGTGACCTCTGACTTTCACTCACTATTCTCCCCTCTGGCCCAACTCACTCTGGATGTTCTGATCTCCTCAGACTTTCCCCTCTCTGTCCCTCTCTCCACTCCTCTCTCCTGGAGTGATCACTTTCTCCTTTCCTCCCACCTCACCCTCCCTACCCCTCAGGCCAAGCCGCTTTCATCAATGCCACCCAACTTCTCGGTCATCTGACCCATGAAGCGCGTATCAGTTGAGGCTTTCGCCACCACCTTTTCACCCCCTCCGGCTGACTCTCACCCTGACACAGCCCTCTCCACGCTCCACTCTGCTATATCTGATACTCTTGATATCCTTGCTCCTGTCATGAGAATCCGCCTGAAGCCCAAACGCAAGTGCAGTGTGGCCGAGAGGAAATGGCTTGCTTCATGCACATCCTCTGACAAACTGGCCTGTCGCCTGCTCCAAAGGCAATACCGGCTCTGTCTTAACCAAGAAGAGAGCTCATATCCAACCCCGCATCTCTCCAGCATTTAACTACTCGGCTGAACTCTTTAAAATCTGTAAGGAACTGGCCAATCCTGCTGCAGTCTCTACCTCTCCTGACCCTTCCCAGGCACTCTGCACGGCTCTGGCTTCCCACTTCATCTCTAAAACTCAGGACATCCTGTCCTCACTCTTCTCCTATCCCCTCCCTCCCTTTACCCCCTGCTCTTCCTCTGGCCCTTCTGCAGCCACCTCTCCTCCCTCCTCCTCTGCCTTTCCCCTGTTCTCTGCAGACAAGGTTTCTACACAAGTCCAATCTATGAAAGTCTCATCAAAACAGGTCCACCCCTGTTCCTCCAAAACTATCGAGGACCACATCGACTCCCTGGCTCCTGCCCTGGCTGATTTCTGCAATCACTCCTTTGCCACGGGAGTCTTCCCATCCCCCCCTGAAGCACTCCCTTGTGCACCCCTTCTTAAAAAACCCTCGGCCGACCCCTCCTGCCCGGCTAACTATCGCCCAATCTCCATCACTCCATTCCTGGGCAAGCTCCTGGAGAAACTGGCCATCTCCCAGCTTAATCTCCACACTGAATCTGTTGGTTGTCTGCATGACCATCAGTCTGGCTTCAGAGCTGCCGGAAGCATGGAAACTGCTCTCCTGAACATCCGTGAAGACCTGCTCTCCAACCTTGACTCTAACACCCCCTGCGCCTTCATCCTGCTTGATCTCTCTTCTGCCATTGACACCGTCAACCGTGCCATCCTGCTCAACCATCTCTGTGATAACCTAGGTATCACTGGTCAAGCTCAAGCTCTGACGTCGTTCCTCTCCGACCGACCCTCCCAGGTCCAACTTGGGTCCTTCCTCTCTATCTTTTTTTGGTGTCCCCCAGGGGTCTAACCTCTCTCCCTGGCTTTTCAACCAATACCTGGCACTTCCGCATCGCAGCTCTGCTCCAATTTTCAGTGTTATGCGGATGACACCCAGCACATCTTCAGGCTACCCTCGGCCTCCTCCTCTACTTCCCTCATCTCTGATTGTCTGTCTGCTGTGCCAGTAAGACTGAGATTCTGCTCATTGTCACACACGCTCCCTCCTTTCTTGTAGCTCTCTGGCCGGCCTTTCTTGGCTCTCTTCTTGCTCCCACCTGCAAGGCTAAAAACCTCGGGGTTATCTTCGACTCCACACTCTCCTTCTCTCCTCATATCTCTGACATCTCTAAGAAGTCACAATTCCAGCTGCACCTCCTCAGAGGTATTCTTCCTTTCCTCTCCTTCTCCCAGAAGCTCACTGTCTCCAGAGCTCTGGTTCTCTCTAGGCTGGACTATTGCAACAGCCTTTTACTAAATCTGCCTGCTTCCGCTGTCCGCCCTCTGCAACTCATCCGGAACAGGACTGTGAGACTTGTCCTTGGCCTCAAGCCTAGGGATCGCATCTCTCCAGGACTGAAATCTCTGCACTGGCTCCCAGTGGCTGTGAGGATGAAGTTCAAAACCCTCTGCTTCGTCCACAAGGCCTTCTGGGGCTTCAATACCTTCAACTCTTCCCAAATACCTACCTTCTCGAGCTCGTCACTCATCTGCCTCCAACTCCCTCAGGGTCAGTCGCTTCTCCAAGCAACAAATTGGTGGTAGAGCTTTCTTCGGCTGGGGCCTCCCTCTGGAACAGCCTCCCTGCCTCCCTTAAACTTGAGGAGAATCACCTTTGGTTCCGGAAGCACCTCAAAACCTTTCTCTTTGCTTCTGCTTTTTCTCCTCCTCTCTTCTGCTGACTCTGGAACTGCACAGGTTACCTGGCCACCCTCCGATCTCAGGCCCAGGGCCCCTCCCCCGCCAGTTGCACTCCTGCACTGCCTTCTTGGCAACCCTCGCACTTGGGGACTGTTTTTCTGTATCCCTACAATCCCACTACCATCACCTGACACCTGATGTCTGCACTTACTCTTGCACTTGCCACCTGCTGGCCGTATTAATGGTTATTTATTATTTTTCCCATGAACTTCACGGTCCTCTCCTCCTTGCCCCCCGCACTTCTCCTCCTTCCCCTTCCCCTTCCCATGCACTTGCGCGAGCTGCATGACACCTGGCCTATTAGGATTGTTGTCTGTCTTCCCTCTGTTTCCCCCTCCCTTGCCTCGTCGCGCCTTGAAACACTTGTGAATAGGCACGTTATAAATGCCATATCATATAATTTAAATCCCCCAATAAAATTAGTTGTCCATCCTTATTCTGTTCCAGCCATTCATTAACACAAGTCACTATCTTATCAATAACAGTCTCTAAGGCACCCAAACCATTGTACCTTTAGATGCTTAGTACCAGTATGTCCCAAATTACATCTAGTCTTAGCCAAATGTAAGTGGGCAGTATTCCGAACATTAGTGTGATTGAATTCGCAATAGATATAGGGCTTGTAATTTTTGCCATTGTTAACAGTCCCCAGTAAGGCCCCCCAACACACTTTTTTTTGCCAATTGGGAAGTAATTACATAACCATATAACCATCAGGGACTGGACGCTGTAGCAGCCATGTCTTTTGCAAAGCAATCCCTGAGTGATTTTTCAACCTTCTTCCAACTTCCAGATTAGATAACAAGACATTGTGTCCCCTAGTGTTCCATGAAAGCAGACACATCTGAAACCTTTTGGATCAATATAAGGGATACGAAAGGGAAAGGGAATTTGCATTTCTATTAGCTATTGACACCCCTGAGAACCGGGACAAGCCTCTTTGAGAATCTGCTGCTGACCCAGTGCTTTGAGGATATTGATTTTGTCTTAGATGTTCATTTTCCCTGCAAATGGAAGCCAGCATGTCCTTGAGGGACTTATCGCCAATACATTTTTCTTGGGGATGATCTCAGATCAGTGTAGCGCAAGAGATCAAATCCCATTGACCTTATTGCCTGTAATTCCCTAAAGAAGAGATCAAGCAAAATCTTGGATTTAATATATGAAATCACTCGGTCTGTTCTATACCGATCTGCAAAAAACACTCTATCAATATCTGCTGATGTAATAGAATTCAGGAGGGGAACAGAACGCAACAGCCCCAGAACATTGGATCGATTCAAAACGATGTCTTTCTTTTCTGGAAGGACACTTTCAAGCAACACTAGCAGTCCCTGAGAACGACCCTCCAGGTGTGCGCTCTGAGGATGAGAATCACTCCCCTGCCTTTTCTCACTCATCTGCAAGGAACATGAGAGGTTATGCATAAAAAGATCTATATGGAGCATGGAACATTGTGTGTTGTGATTTTGGTTCGCCAGGAGCTACTACTAATGGAGCGGGAAGAGGTTTAAAAATCAGTGAAGGCTCACTCTGTGTCACTCCTTGGTTGAGTGAGAACATGTTCCATGCTGAAAGATTATCACAAGCATGGTGGCTATTGGCCACCCCCTCGAAAAGGGAGCACAGTGCCCCTAAAAGCTCAACCGATTTCCTGGACACCCTGATTGTGCCCCTCGCCACTTCCCCCCTGATGCTGAATAACATTATCACAGAATGATTCATCTGTGGGCCGGGGGTTTGCCCGCAAGAATTGATCTGTGTTATGACGTACCACCCGTGCTGTAGTGCAGCGTGCCAGGAGCTTCCGGTGAAGAGAAGGGGAGACGTATTGTAGCCGACACATTCTTCCTACTTTTGTAACCCTCTGCTATAGATTAATAGCAGGCAGAAGGATCTAACTGTCGCAAGATGGAATACAACCAACGACACAGCTGCTGAGGAAGCAAAACAAATGTAATTGGTATTCGCTATCTAAATCTCAGAGTAAAAATCTCGAAGAACAGAGACTATGAGGGACCCACCTTGGGGTATGAGCACCAATCCCTGGATGATTACGTTGTGGAGGGGTCAGATATGTGCCCTTGTATTGTGTCCCAGCATGAGGAATGGTATTCCTGAAACAAACCCCCCACTGTTAAGTACTAGCAAACAGGAAGGCGCAATACCAGAGTCCCTTTCTAAAGTCCCCAAAAAGAATGTTACCGGTGGTAGGAACAGGTGTAGAATGGTCTTGGAAATCCAAAAAGGTCCTGGAAGGTTACCCGACGGCATGAGGACGCCAGAGGTAGTCCAGTATATTGTCCGTAGGACGCAAGCAGATCCAAAACGGAAACAAGGGAGTCCTTCAGCGTAAGCAGAGTCATCAATGGAGCAGGCAAGGGAATAGCAAGACGTGAGGCCAGACAGTCCGGATAGCAGGCTAGTTTGTTAATGGTGCATGCAACGTAGTTCCAAGGGCAAAGCAGAGAGGTCCGTTGAGCGAGCAAGGTAAGTCAGATTCTGGCGGTCAATCAAAGCAGAAGGGCGCAGGCAAGGGCAGTCCAGGTAACAAAGCCAGGGTCAGTAAAGCGAGAGAAAACGAGGTAGCAACACGGAACAAAACAACTTCAATCAGAAGTGCCCTCTGAAGGCGAAGGTGGTCTTTATTTCCCGAAGTCACGGGTCTACTTGTCACATGAACGGCATAGCAAGCTCCTTCTGCTGCCATGGCAACGGGCACCGAACGGCTTCACCCGTCGCCAGGGTAACCTCCAGCGAGACAAAATAGCGTATTTCTGCGCCGAAGCCGTTGTTTCGTTGGTCTTGATGTTTGAGAGTGTATTCTCTCTGGTGTCCCCCTGGTTCTGGATGGCGCACTCACGGGCACAGATGGCCTTTCCTGCCTCTTGTTGTGGTTAATCCTGACAATCTGTAGTTTGCACTAATGCAGGTCCTGCCCACGACAAACTCCCACCCAAACCCCTAGTAAGTATAGCCGGGGGATGAGAAAGGACCAACATGTTAGCTAAAGATCCCACACTTTTCCCCCTTGAGCAACTGAATTCCACTCGGTACCTCCAGCCGAGTAGTCACCCTAAAGCATTGAACCTCCAGAAGCAGTGACCTGTACCACATTGGTGGAATTAAAATTCAGATCCCTAGATCTTAATTTGGATTTAACCTCAGATTTTTTCAGCAATGTACGGAAGAGTTTTTTTCAATGCTTGTCTGTTATTTGGCATCACTACTTCCTTAATTGTTACCAGATTTTCTTATAACATGGGGCAAGGCATCCTTCCCACAACAGTGGTCGCCACTACGACCTTCCCTGGGTTTGTTCTCCCCAGGCTTTAATTATTGTTTTCACCCTAATCCCCTTCATTACCATGCTCCTCACAGTCAAATCAACAGTCACAGGAGCTAATGTCTGCGGTAAAGGATGACCAAGAGTTACTGCAGGTTCAGGACCAGAGTTATTGATTGCCCCTTTCAATAATCCAGATATTCGATTTCCCACTGAAGTACGTTGGCTGTTGTCCTCGTGAATATTCACCCTCCTTGAGAAACTCATGGAGGGTTCTTGTCGATCGATGACTGAATCTGTCTGAATCGTCACATTCTCCAACCCCTCGACTTGACCATGTCTCCGGAGTAAATAATTTGCTGTGGAATGCAGCTTCACGTTTTTTTCAAATTTGAATAGGAGCGACTCAAGTAAAACAGAATGGCTCTTGCTTTCTGATTTTAATGCCTCATGTAGCGAGACTAGCTCAGATAACACTTGATTTATTTCCCCCACGGTTTCAGGGACCAAGAAGTCATCTAGGCCATTGGAATGCTTAAAGCCTGCAGACATCTGCCTAGTGGGGGCAAATGTTGAAGTTGAAGAATGAGGAATCTGGATCGCACAGTGCTTCCATATGGACGTCTGGAAGCACGGTTACATTATTTGAGGGAGAGTTCAGTGTCTCAATCACCCAATGCTGATTCCCGGCATACATTGATGTCCACACGTGAACCCAAGATCAGCTCTTGCTGAACAAGGCCTTTAGGGATTGGGGGTGAAGAAGCTATTAATTTTCCCTCTTTTGCTGGGCTTATCCTCTGCCGTGCTAGATGGTACCTTTTAGGGAGAATTCTCATAAATGGCTGATTTCCCTTACCTAATGAGTCCCTCAGCAGCTTTGCTGGATTTCTAGGATTTATTTTTTTCACCTGGTAAAAGTGTGAGTCTTTTTCCCACTCTTACATGTATTTTTTTTTTATTTGGTTAGTTGTTAAAAACAGCTTTTCAAATATTTTTCATTTTATGACCAACAAAAGGAAAAAACAATACAACATCTATCTATAAAGACATTATAGAAATTACAACATTTTTACAATATAATTACAATTTTCTCTTTAAGAAAAAGAAAATTCACGACGGCCACAATGAACACAGGGATTTACATGACTAAACCTCTCGTCAAACATAAGCCTAATCATCAATGATTAAAAACAGAAAAACAGAACATAGCTAAAATAATCATTATTACAAAAGAGAACAAACAAAATTGTATAAATATCATCTAATATAACTTTGTGCTATTATTTTGGCTCTAAATCTGGGACTGTGGCTTCGAGGAAGTGCACAATCCCAACCTTTACGGCCAATCTGGGACTTGTAAACACTAATTTCCAGATTGTGCTCACATCCAAATCCGAGAATATCATAAAAACATTTTGGAATAATTTTGCTCGGAGTAAATTTAGACAGGGACATACCACAATCAAGTGTTGCACAGTTTCTTTTTGTTGTTTGTCTGCACAATATCGACAGTTTTGATTTGGGGTAATTTGGTTTCTCCTCTGCAATATTTCTCTGGTGTGCCATAACTTGAGTCGAAACCTCATATATTGCCGTCGTACATGGGGTGATGGGCATTTGATTAAGTATTTGGCCATCACACTATGGGCCTCATTACACGGTATGCGGTAACCATGGTGGTATTAGCGCCATGGTTGCCGCCGATATTTTACCGTGTCCGCCTTGGTGGATGGCGGAATTACCGCCCTACTCCAAGGTGAGCGCGGGAGGTAATTCCCCATTCACCAAGGCACTTCCCCATTCCCATTTTTGCCCCCATAGGGCTCAATGGGAATGGGGAAGGAGCTAATTACGGTACCGCAAATTGTAGTACCATAATTAGCACCAAGGTCCCTTTGCGGGCCCGTTCCTTAACGGCTGGTAAAACCAGCCGTTGAGGTCGGGTTCCGCAAAGGGACCTCATAGTAAGGCGGTAAGGGTTTACCGGTAAACCCTTACCGTATTCTGTGTAATGAGGCCCTACGTCTTTTTGACCCGAAAACTGAGATGTCAAAGTCCTTATACGTCTGACATGCCACTAGATTCCTAATCTAGTCACATTCAAAGATTTTTTTTTTTTTGTGCTAAATCTGGATTGGTCACCAATGTCTCAATACTCACCGCAGCATCAGCCATTTCGTTATATAATAATGTACACCAATCTCTGGAGAATCCAGTTGAGTTGGAAAGCAAGAAAGAACTATGCTACAATGCCTAGTACATTCGCAGTGTTAAGGCCTAACAGACACTTACGCAGAAAGGCACACATTTTCCACAACACCTGCACATAGAGTGATAGTGAGCCCAACTCAAAGCGTATCATAGGGAGAGGAGTGCAATTTGGTAGTTGTAGCACTTGTCTCCAAAATGTAGCCTCTATTTTATCCCAATGTAGCCGCTTTTCTCCAGCATGGGGTCTGGCATGGATTCACATGCTCATGAATATTCCCCGTCGTCAGGCTGGGAATCCTCGGTAAAGAAAAAATCAGTATCCGTTTCGTTTCTGATCTGTCTTTCGTAGTAGTAACCAATCACTGATCTCTGCATCATACTGACCACAGCCAATGACTGCCCTCTACCTAAGCCCCGCCTCTGGCAGCCATCTTCAGATTTTTACTGCACGTTCAAGTGTTGGGAGTCCTCGTGCTTAGCTCTCGAGCTTTTACTGCGTGTTTCGCGCTTTTTTAGGTGAATTTTCACATTTTTTTCGGTTAATCGAGCCTCAAGCTCCACCGTTTCTACTCCCGTTAACGGCTACCCGTTGCGGATTTTTCCTACGCCCCTCAAGGGTGAAGATTTCGTCGAATCAACTTCTTGGAGGATTCCAGAAGATTCACGGCCTACTTCGAGATGGCCCAGGATGCGAGTTCGTCGCCCGGACCCAAGCTGTTTCGCAGCTGCCCTGGATGCGGGCTACAGAATGTGTTTAAGGAAGACGAACATTTGCGATGCCTCTACTGTCTTCATGGGGACAAGACTCAGGTAGAGAAGGACTGCCAGTTCTGCAAGAACTTGTCGGAGCAGACCATGAGGGACCGTCGATCCCGTCTCGCAAGCTGTTTGGAGAAGGGCTCGACGGGTGAGAAGAAGAAAGGGTCCGAGTGGGCTTCTAAGTCCTGTGCGGGCGCCCCGGCGACGGGGGCCCAACACCAGGCCAAGCGCCACGAGTCCGCTGGCTCCGGGAGCGCCGAAAGGTCGGGCTCTTCGGTCGCCAGGCAGGGCGCACCTTCCCCGGCACCGTCAACCACGAGCCAATGCTCCGGTTCGGGGAAGAGAAAGTCCGAGACCCCGGGTAAGCTTCGGGAGAAGCCCCGTCCGATCTCGGAAGAGGGGGAGCGGGCCGTCGCCCCTCCCCCGAAGGAGAGGGCCCGGGACGCACCTAAGGTGATGAAGGCCCCTACCCAGCAGGCGAAGGCCTCTATCGAGGCTATCGCGGCGACTCTGGCCAAGCCGGCAGAGACACCGCCAGCGGAGACCGCCTCCGGGACTAGAGTTTCCCTGCCGCCAAGGAGGGAATCCTCCTTTCAGCCCATCGTCGTGGCCGCCATGATGGAAGAAGCGAGGGGGGGCACGGTGCCCTCCTCGAGCTCGGAGTCAGCCTCGGAGGAGGAACTGACCGAGGCCGTCGGGAACCTCGAAGTCCAATTCGAGAAGGTTCGATCCCGTCAGGAAGATCCTCGGGAGATAACCGAGGAAGACGACGATGGTGAGGAAGAGCGGCCTTCCCTTCCGGCGCAGCCGGATCCTAGGCCTCAGGATGGCTCGGCGGCCATTTTATCTGCCATCCAGTCCTTATGCTCTGAGATAAGGATGATATTCCCACGGCCCAGGCCGGAGGACCCGCAACCTGGCCTGTCGGGAAGTCCTCAGAACACACGACGGAGGACCCAACCCTCTCCTCCGCTCGCCCCCGTAAGGCCTACAGTTCCCTCCTCATCCTCCCACGAGTCGGGAGATGACGGTGCGTTGGGCTCGACGACGGGTTCTGAGGGCGACGACGACGGAACGGGTCTCCCGTCTCCCGTCGCACGGGCCTCGCCGCCTGACGAGATTGGCTCATTCCACGCCATGATCGCCAGGGCGTCCGAATTGTTCCAGCAGAAAAAGGAAGGTTTCCTCTATCAGCGCCGGGAGGCCAAGAGGAAGACGGTCATTGCGGTGCCCCTAATCAATGACATCTGGGAGGAGGGCCTGTTGGTTCTCAAGAACCCCTCCACGGCACCAGCCAAACGGGACCGGTACGAGAAGACGTACCGGGTCCCCGAAACTGCTCCCCTGTGCCTCAGGGCCCAGCCAACGCCAGACTCGGTCAGCGAGGGAAAGAGGTTGGATGCCATGGGGCGGCGGGTCATTTCGTCAGCGGCGACGACAATCAAAGCGGCCAACGCCCTGACGATCGTGGCCCGTTACGACAGGGAGCTCTGGTTTAAGCTGGCCCCCATATTGGACTTCCTGCCGTACGACAAGAGGTCCGAGGCCCTGGAAATACTGCAAGAGGGCGAGGTGGCGTCGGACCACGCCATAACGGTGGCAACCGATATTGCCGATACCGGGTTCCACCAGCTGGGCAACAGTGTTTGCCTATGACGACGGGGTTGGCTCCGGGCGACCGACTTCCGTCAGGACGTCCAGACCAGGGTGTTGGACATGCCGTTCGATGGCAGCAACTTGTTCGGGAAGGCGGTGGAGGAATCCTTCCAAGCCATAAAAACAGACACGGAGACGGCCCGTGCCCTAGGAGCCCTTCAGCAACGACGGCCCTTTCGGAGCTCCGGAGGCAGACAGGGTGCCTCCAAGGGATCCAGCGGTGGCTCGTCCTACCGCCAGGCAGCACGCTCCTCGTCTCAGAAGGCCTACAGGGGTCGCAGCAAGCAGGGAGCGTCTCCCCGCCGTCGGCAAGGTGGCCAGGACGGCAAGGCCACCACCTCCGAGCAGGACTGAACCGGCCGTGGTCTCGGGCCCCCACCGAAGCACCCCGGTGGGAGGCCGGCTGACAAACTTTGTCGGCGTGTGGAAGTCCAACTCCACTGACCGTTGGGTACTGGATACCCTGGCAAGAGGACACACTATCGAATTCCTGAAGAAGTGCCCTCACGTTCCACCTGTGGCCAGGAAGGAAAATCACGTCCCGCAACTGCTGTTGGAAGTACGGGCGATGCTCAGGAAAGGCGCCATCAAGCTTGTCCCGAAGAGGCTCTGGGGTATACTCAAGGTACTTCCTCGTCAGGAAGAAGACGGGCGGCTGGCGCCCCATCCTGGACCTTTGTCGTTTGAACAAATACATCAGATCACAGAAGTTCAGGATGGTCACCCTCCAGCACGTAATGGGACAGCTGGAGGAAGGCGACTTTCTATAGTCGTTGGACCTGGAGGATGCATATTTCCACGTTCCCATCCTCAAAAGTCACCGAAAGTTCCTCAGGTTCGTCGTCCAGGGACGCCACTACCAATTCAGAGCACTGCCGTTCGGATTGAAGTCGGCCCCCAGGGTCTTTACCAAGTGCCTAGCACCAGTGGCGGCGCGGCTGCGCCTGCAGGGGATTCACGTCTACCCCTACCTGGACGACTGGCTCATCCGCTCAAGGACGAGGGAACTCGCCGTCGAACACACTGCGAGGACCGTCCAGCTACTCACAGACCTGGGATTCGCCATAAACTACCCAAAGACCCACCTGGTGCCGTCGCAGGTGGCCCTGTTTCTGGGAGCGAAGCTCAATACAGTGAGGCGCCTGGCGGCCCCATCGGAGAACGGACGAACACCATTCTAGGCAAAGTCCAGCACCTGCTTGCCACGGACGTGGCCAGGGTGAGGTCCATCAAGTCCCTCCTGGGGATGATGTCCTCTTGCATCTACCTGGTGTGCCTCTGCAGACTATGGATGCGCCCTCTTCAAGAATTTCTCGACGCCCGTTGGATGCAGGCGACAGGCACCTTCGAAGACAGGGTCCCCCTCAACGAGGTGTTCCGGTGGGCGATTCAGTGGTGGGGCGTTCGAGCGCACCTCACGGCGGGCAAGGACTTTCAGACGCCGGCGTACCAGGAGACGGTGATGACGGACGCCTCCCTGGAAGGTTGGGGCGCCCACACCGGAGATCACCACGCAAGAGGCCTCTGGCTCCCAGAGGAGAGGCTCCTGCACATCAACGTCCTGGAACTCCGAGCCGTTTTCTGGGCTCTCAAATCGTTCCTCCCGTCGCTCAAGGGCAAGGTGGTGCGGATCTTCACGGACAACACAACAATGTTTTACATATGGAAGCAGGGAGGCACCAGATCCCCAGCCCTATCCAAGGAGGCACAGGATCTGTGGCACTGGGCGGTCGCCCAGGGGATGTTCCTGGTTCCCTTCCACCTGGCAGGAGAAAGAAACACCATTGCCGACTCGCTCAGCAGGGAGCTGCGCGCGTGTCACGAGTGGGAACTACGCCAGGATCAGGTGGATCAACTCTTCCGACGATGGGGCAAACCCCAAATCGACCTGTTCGCAACAGCGACAAACTCGAAGTGCAAGAGGTTCGCCAGCAGGTTTCCCCAGCCGAGAAGCATGGGCGATGCGTTCTCGTTCCCCTGGGACGGCCTATACCTGTATGCGTTCCCTCCGTTGCCGTTGCTGCTTCGACTCATCAGCCAGCTCAAGAGGTCCCGGTGCAGGATGATCCTCGTCGCACCGGCGTGGCCGAGGCAGATCTGGTTCCCGGACCTTCTGGACTTGTCAACGTCCCCTCCCATCAAGCTGTTGGCGGACGCGGACCTTCTCTCCAGAGAAGGAGGCGCCATCTTCCATCACGACCCGGCGTCACTGAACCTGCAGGCTTGGCTCCTGCAGCGCTAGAGTTTGGAGCCTACGATATACCGGCCAATTGCAGAGAGGTTTTTGCAAAGGCCAGGGTGTCCTCGACTCTCAAATGCTACGGTCATAAGTGGAAGAGGTTCTCTATCTGGTGCCGAGCACAGAAGATCAACCCCCTACGGATTACGGCCCCTCAAGTGCTGCCGTACCTGCTATCGCTGGCAAAGGCTGGGCTGGCCCATGCCTCCATTAAGATTCATCTGGCGGCTATCTCCAGATATAGCAGAACCACAGGACGGACGTCCCTGTGGTCCCATCAACTGGTAAAAGAGTTTATGAAAGGACTGTTCCGGTCGTTCCCGCCGGTGAAGGCCCCGGCCCCGGCATGGGAACTTAACGTGGTGCTGACCAGGCTCATGGTGTCCCCATTCGAGCCGAAGCACTCCACACCGATGAAGTTTGTGTCGTGGAAGACTGCGTTCCTGGTGGCCCTTGCCTCCGCACGACGAGTGGGAGAGATCCAGGCCCTATCCTGCAAAGCACCGTACTTGACTTTTCATGCCTCGAGGGTGGTGCTTAGGACGCACCCCTCCTTTATGCCCAAGGTGCCGTCGGACTTCCATCTTAACGAGCCCTTGGTGTTACCTGTTTTCGTCCCGTCTCCTTCGTCGCCGGCCGAGAGGACTTTGCACTCGCTGGATGTGGCTAGAGCGCTGAAGTTCTACGTGGACCGCACAAAGAGTTTCCGGAGGACATCACAGCTGCTCGTGAACTTTGGACCTGTGAATCAAGGGAAGGCTCTCTCGAAGTCTTCTATTTCCAGATGGCTCTCCGGCTGCATCATGCACTGTCATCGGTTGGCTAACCGACCGCTGCCAGGCCGTCTGAGAGCACATTCGACCAGAGCCATCGCTGCTACTACGGCGTTCTTATCTGGTGTGCCCCTGCTGAACATCTGCAGGGCTGCTACGTGGAGGTCGACGCACACCTTCATGAGATTCTACTGCGTCGATCGGGATTCCAGGGAGGAGTCCAGGGTCGGCCAAGCAGTGCTGCACAACCTGTTCGCTTAAGGTGAGCCTGGTGAGGAGGTAAGAGATGCTTAATGTTGAGTTTTTTGTATTGCTTAATGTTGAGCCTTTTGCCACCCCCCGTGGTTGTGCATGTGTGTACTGCTATTTATTCTTATATTCATGAGCATGTGAATCCATGCCAGACCCCATGCTGGAGAAGGAACAAGTTACTTACCTGTAACTGTTGTTCTCCAGCATGGGTCTGGCATGGATTCACATGCGAACCCTCCTGCCTACCCCTCTGCGGCTCTTCACTTGGTCATACTGCCACTTCACGTGCTACCAAATCTGAAGATGGCTGCCAGAGGCGGGGCTTAGGTAGAGGGCAGTCATTGGCTGTGGTCAGTATGACGCAGAGATCAGTGATTGGTTACTACTACGAAAGACAGATCAGAAACGAAACTGATACTGGTTTTTTCTTTACCGAGGATTCCCAGCCTGACGACGGGGAATATTCATGAGCATGTGAATCCATGCCAGACCCATGCTGGAGAACAACAGTTACAGGTAAGTAACTAGTTCCTTGTGTTTTTCCGGCTTCCACTCCATATAATAATATAGGGACTACCTTCATTTGGTAGAAGGAAAAGGCATGTTTAAGCGAGAATTTTCCAAATCTAGCAACAAGAATCTTAGTTTGCGAGGTCAAGGTCTGTAATTTAGAATGTAGTACCTAGTTCTCAATCTTTGTTTTGGCGGAATGGGTAAAACTGAAGCCTATATATTTATAATCTACCACTTCAAGTGCCTTATCTTGAATTGTCCAAGTATAGCTCTTTGACTTACCCTTGAGAGTATTATGACAGACTAGAATTTGGGATTTTGTTGGATTTATTTGTAAGTGATCAGCTAATGTGTACTGATTGAGTTTATTTAACATTAGTTGTAAACCAGATGGCGTTTCAGACAGCAATACCAAATCATCTGCGTAAAGAAGATAACTAACTTTATTATTACCCAATTTTGGGGGTCACAGCAGATGTTTGTAAAGCTGTCTCCCATATCAGATATGAAAAAGTTGAACAAACCTGAGGCCAACGGGCACCCCTGTTTGAGTCCTCTCATAGTCGGGATAGATGCAGAGAGTATACCTTCATAGGTTAATCATACTTGCATTGTTGTCCTTACGTGCTGTAGCATCAAAGGGATTAATAAGGATTTGGGCAGTTGTGCTTTTCTAGCTTTTTATAGAGCAGCACTCGATCTATAGAATCGAACGCTGACTTAAAATCAATAAACGCTCGGTAAAGAGGCCGTCCTCGCACAGCGTAATGGTTCTTAATCAGATTTAAGCACAATACGTTTGGTATTGTTCCCAAGCCAGCTACAAAACCTGATTGGTATCTGTCTCTTATTTGCGTTTGGATAGTCCAAGCATTAAATTTCATCAAAAGCAATCTGCCGAAGATTTTTCCTGAAACATCAAGAAGGGTGATCGGGCGATAGCTACTAGGAGCTTGGCGATCACCCTTCTTGAATATCGGTACAGTGATGGAGTGCATCCATGTTTTCGGTAGAACTTGGGCTGCATTAACTGCTGAGAAGATGGTATATAATATCGATGTCCACCTCTCAGGATGAAGCTTTAGGGCATAGTTTGAGAGACCATCTGGTCCAGCTGCTTTAGAATTAGATGCTGTTTTTATTAATAACAATATATCGTCATAATCAAACTCAATCTCAAAATGTTCGTCTAAAATGTTTGCATCAAAACATTTCGCACCTTGAGGCACTGAGTATAGCTCATGGAAATGCTGTTCCCAGGTTTGTTCAGTCACAGCATTTGCCTGAGCCGCAATTTGTGAAGCCCCCATGGCACAGTTCATTATAGACCACATTTTTGCAGTATTCTTTGTTGCCAGGGTGGACAGCATGGCAGCACCATCATTTTGATACATCTTTGCAACGGTGACATTTTGCCCATATGGCATACTTCATCTTGATTTTCTTTACAAGTAACCATCTGATGTCCGGAGGATACCTATAAACTTGTCTTAATTCAGCACGCTTTTCAGCTTTTCTTAGTTTTGTGACTAAGTCAAAGTTATGTCGATGTTTACTTTTTGGTTGCAAATTCGATCTTGGATTCTGAAAAGGTTACATTGTGTTACTATAGTGCAGTGCCATATTATCCACATCAGTAGGGTTTTTAAGGATCGAATTTACCATAAATTGATGTAAGGTATCCTCCGACCATCGGAGTCTATTGAGCCCCGAATTCACCTGTAGGGCACCACCTTGGCGACCAATGTGATCAACTTTTCTTAGATCTTTCTGCCTCCATTTCATTGTCAAGATTCTGTGATCACTCTGTTCAGCATCAGTGACCATAAAACTCTTAACAATTGGGAGCAGAGTATCACTCAAGAAGATGTAATCAATGGTCGATTCCATTTGGCCATTATGCCCTCGGGTGTGTCTTCTTTGAACATACCATTTAACATGTGTAAATGACAGGATTTGCTAAGCATATACCATCTATAAACTCTTCCCTCACTTGATAACATTTTCTTGGTATGGAGATTGATATTTAAGTCTCCCGCCACTATTAAGTGAGTGACTGCGTTGTCCTTGGCAACCAGATCAAGTAATGCTATTATGTCATCAAAGAAGGCGTTCTCATCTATGGCAGCCGCATTCAAATAAATATTAAGGACCGCATAGCTAATTCGTCAACTCTGACCTTCACTAAAAGCATATGTTTGTTTGGGCAAGCCCATAGTTCCGATGAAACTCGCTTACAAATGTTTATAGCTGTAAGTAGACCAGAAGATGGTCTACCAGAGGATGGTCTATAAGCAGCGTTGATATGAATATCAAAACCATTCCAAACTGGAGGATCTATGAGCCAGGTTTCTTGTAAAAGAATTAAGTCATGCATTCCAAGCTGGTTTGGATCATTGTTAAGGAGGTGAGTGAACCCTCTGGTGTTCCAACTCAGCAGGGAAAGCTGATCCTGCCAACAGACAGGATCTAGTTAGAGATGTTCAAGGGCACATTTACAATGGCACATACTGACCTTTGGAATTTCTCCATGTATTCCCCGCTCTAATGATCCCCCTGTTTGTTGTACTGAGTGTGATTGGGTATTGTCAGAGGGTGAGCTTGTCATGTTGTTTTCTGTTATCAGCTCAAAGCCCAAATTATATAAATGTGCTTTAGTTGACCAAATAAGGTTTTGCACCACCCGGGAGTTCAACCACAATCTCACAATATTGAGATTCTCATCTCTCACAAATTCCACATATTCAATATCAGCTGATTGAATATCCTCCAACTGCAGTATTTCAGAAAATATGACAATGACAGATTTTCTATTGAGGTTATATTGCTTGTGAGGTGCTGTTCTGAAAGCCAAGATTAGGGAATACAATGCCGGTCTTTTTTTCTCCACTGACTTCGGGTGATGAACTAACGGGATCGGATTATTTCTGTTGTTATGTCTCGGTAAATCATTTTTTGTTTTTGCCTGCATTTGTTGTAAGGCAGTCTCTACCAACTCCATCTTTTCCAATGCCTTATCAAGGCCCTGTGGAGAAGAATCTCTAGGTGTTATTTTTGTGTGCAGGTTTCCCCTGGGATTTAAATCATCTCCTGCTACTAACCCAGTTACAGTAGGTTGGTTTGAAGGCAAGTGTACTTTGAGTATTGCCTCCTCTAATTTGCAAAGGGTCCATATGTTTTGTAGTCTTTTGCTGTGGCTCAGACCTTGCATCTTGTTCATTCATTCTACTAGGTACCAATGATATTATTGTGGGCACATTATCTGACCTTGAGGGAATTGGTGCATAATGTCCAGACATATATGCATCAACTGCTGTTCTAATTTCAATTCTGTATGCCCGAATAGCTTCTTCATTTCCCATATCCGTCAGATTGATTTTAGGCACATTGGAAAGCACCAAAGCTGCCTCTCCACTTTCTTTCTGTGGGTTATCAGCATTGTGACGGTTCACTTCCTTCATCAATGCATCCAGAGGTGCATAGTCTATAGGCTGAGATAGCACATGAGCCTGGGTGGATTTAACTTGCATCTGATGTTTATATATTTTTTTTTTATTGCTTGCGATGTTACGATCATGCTTTTCTTCGGCAGTGTAAGAGCTTTAAAGAATTGCTTGCAGCGAGAATTCGCTACAATTTTAGTAGCACTCTGATTTTTGGATAGTTTACCATTGGTCACATTTTTGTTTGTTTTACCCTTGTTAGTGGTGAAGATGGTATAGACTTTTTTTTTAACTTAGTAGTTATAGGTGCCACCACATTAGCTTCATACTTGCTTGCGATTTCACTATCAAGCGAGTCTCTCACATTTACAGGAGTTTCCACAATAATCCCTTGAATATGCAGAATGACAGATTCTAATGTTTGTGTTATTGTGGATGTTTGCACAGCCACTGTGCACATCCCTGTCTTTTTTTGTGTGCGTAAGCCTGATGAATGTGTTGGTGCCAATCATGCCAATGTTATTTTGCCAAGCGTGCGTCCGTTCCATCAAAATAGCCTGTTTCTCTAATTTAATGTCAATTGTTTCATACAATTTCCCAGAGTTTGTATAGCAAAATTCATAGCCTGCAAAGTAGCTTCCACCAATCTCTCATATTGCAAGCCTGGTTGCTCTAAACTTCTTTTAGTTGTCGGAGATATAGGTCTCTTTGTGGTGGACTGCACAAAGGACACTGATATGGGAGAACTTGTATATTTAGGCTCAGGTGTTTCAAAAAGGACAGGTGATGCTGACAAATTATCAGGTAAAGTATGCCCAGAGAACCCAGATCCCTCATCCTCAAGGTCAATTACAGGCACATCCTGTATACTGTTCTCTTGTAGTTTCTCGGTAGTATTCAATTTTGCAGTGGGAGGGAGCGCTTTTAACATGACACTCACTTACAGATGGATGATTAGTTGACATTTGGGCATCATTCTACACATTAGACTCATTCATATCATTCACAGCGGATATGGAAGAAGAGGGCAACTTACACCTCTCCACCCGATGTATGCGATCACACTTTAGGTCCATGAGCGCCTTTTTTTCCACCGTTGCAGTCGCAGCCTTGGGTGATTTTCCCATAGACTTGGCAGGTTGCGTTGAAAACACTGGTTTGACAAGTGCAGGCGACCTCCCTGTAATGTCTTTATAAAATGCGCGAATGTCAGCGTCTTTTAGTATTTTGTCTGTTGTTTTCAGCATTTTCGAGTCTATGCGGGGTACCGGCGTGGAAGAGATGGGAGTGGCAACCCGCGTGCGCCCACATGCCTCCCGCTTGAACAGAATGAATGGCCCCACAAGGCTGTAACCGAGTGTGCTTATTTGAGCGCAATTGCATACCCCAGACACAACACGAAGCGCAAGCACCCGAAGGGCAAAGAGGTACTTCAGGTACTTTGCCTGGTGCGCGCGCGCTGCTGCGCGCAGCCTGCCAAATTTAACTGCTTCAATGTGTTTTGCTGTGTGTGTTTTTACTTTTTTTGTGCCTCTGGCAGCCATCCTCAGATTTTTACCGCACGTTCAAGTGTTGGGAGTTCTAGTGCTGTAGCTCTCGAGCTTTTGCTGCGTTTTCGCGCTTTTTCAGGAGATTTTTCTCATTTTTCGGGTAAATAGAGCCTGAAGCTCCACCGTTTCTACATCCGATCAACGGGGATCCGTTTCGGAGTTTTCTACGCCCCCCCCAAGGGTGAAGTTTTCGTCGAGTCACGCTTTTGGAGGATTCCAGAAGTTCCGAGGCCTACCCCGGACATGGCCCAGGAGAAAGGAAGCTCGACGCCCGGGAAACTGTTCAGGACCTGCCCTGGATGCCAGCTTCAGAATGTTTTCAAGGAGGACGAGCATTCGTTATGCCTCTACTGTCTCCATGAGGACAAGACGCACACGGAGAAGGACACTGCGTTTTGTGGGAACATGTCGGAGCGGACCATGAAGGATCGCCACCTCCATCTCACCAACTGGCTGGAAGGGAAGAGCCTGTCAGGCGAGAAGAAGAAAAGAAGTCCGAGCGGTCTTCTAAGTCCTGTGAGGGCGCCCCGGCGACGGGGGCCCAACAAAAGGCTAAGCACCGCGAGTCCGCGGGCACCAAGAGCGCCGAACGGTCGGGCTCCTTGGCTGCCAGGCAGGGCGCATCCTCCCCGGCGCCATCAACCACAAGCCAACGCTCTGGCTCGGGTAAGAGGAAGTCCGAGAACCCGGCAAAGCTTCTGGAGAGGCCCCGGTCGATCGCGAAGATTCCGGCAGAGGGGGAGCGAGGCTCGGAACCTCCCCCCAAGGTGAAGGCCCCAGGCGCCCAGAAGGTGACGATGGCCTTAATTCACCCTGCTAAGACCTCGATTGAGGATGTCGCCGCGGCCCTAGCTCAGCCTGTGGAGGCTACACCAGTGGAGGCGCCCTCAGGACCCAGGGTCTCCCTGCCACCGCGGAGGGAGTCGTCTTTAAGGCCCATTGAGAAGACCCCGACGAAGTCCTCGTTGGAAAAGGTGGGGGAGGGGCTGGTGGCCATTGTGGATACGGACACGACCTCTGAAGAAGAGCTCATCGAAGTCGTGGAAGAGGCCCAGCCCATCGGGAGGGATCCCGACGAGGGCGACGATGAGAGCGACGGTGTCGCCGACAAGGCCCCTCAAGAGCCCTCGCGCCTGTCGTTTCCGGCGCCGCAGGACACTTCGGCGCTCATTTCTTCAGCGATTCAGTCCTTATGCTCTGAGATAAGGACAAGGTTGCCCCTTCCCCCGACGGAGGTACCTGAGCCAGACCCGACGGGGGAACCGGAGCCAGGACCTTCGGAAAGTCCACCGCATAAGAGGAGGACTCATCCTACGCCACCTCTCCCACCTCTGCGGCCTGCTCTGCCTTCCCCCCGGTCTACTACCCACGGGGATGATACAGGCACGGACACGGCTACGACAGGTACAGATGATGACGGAGGCGACGACGGGATGTGTCCCCCGTCACCCCTTGCTCGGGCGTCCCCGCCCGACGAGATTGGATCCTTTCATGCCATGATTTCCAGGGCATCCGAGCTTTTCCAGCTCTGCCCAGAAGAGAAGAAGAAAGAAGGGTTCCTTTACCAACGGCGCGAGGCTAAAAGGAAGACGGTCCTCGCCGTACCGCTTCTTGATGACATCTGGGATGAAGGGCTCGCCCTCCTCAAGAACCCTGCCACAGCGCCGGCAAAGAGGGACCGGTACGAGAAGAAGTACCGGGTCCCCGACGCTGCCCCCTTGTGCCTTCGGGCACAACCTACCCTGGATTCGGTCGTCTCGGCGGCGGCAAAGAAGAAAGCTGGGGGGGCATCGGCCTCGACATCAACTTCCCCGCCGGACGGCGAGGGCAGGAAGTTGGACACGATGGGACAACGGATCAGCTCATCCGCAGCGACGACTATCAAGGCGGCCAACGCTCTGGCTATCGTAGCCCGCTACGACAGGGAGTTGTGGTTCAAAATCGCCCCTCTGTTAGACTTCCTTCCGGACGCCAAAAGGGCTAAGGCCCTTGAAATCTTACAGGAGGGTGAGATTGCTTCGGACCACGCCATCACAGTGGCAACGGACATCGCCGACACCGGGTTCCGTCAGTTGGACAACAGCGTTTGCTTGAGACGACGAGGATGGCTCAAGGCCACGGATTTCCCGCCAGGACGTACAAACCAAGGTTTTGGACATGCCCTTCGACGGGAACAACCTGTTTGGGAAGGCGGCTGATGAGTCCCTTCAGGCCATCAAGACAGACACAGAGACTGCCCGGGCACTGGGAGTGCTCCAACGACGACGTCCATCCTTTCCGAGCTCCGGAGGCAGACAAGGTGCCTCCAAGGGATCCGGCAGTGGCTCCTCCACGTACCGCCAAGCGGCAAGATCTTCAACCCAGGAAACCTACAGGGGACGCGGCAAGGTGGTGCCTGTCGTTGACAGGGAGGTCAAGGAGGCAAGGCGGCCCCCAAACAAGATTGAAACGACCGTGGGATCGGGCCCCCGCCGAAGCACCCCCGGTGGGAGGCTGGCTGGTGAGGTTCGTCAGCGTGTGGGAGTCCATCTCCACCGACCGTTGGGTGCTGGACGCCCTGGCCCAAGGGCACGCCCTCGAGTTTCAGAAGAAGTGCCCTCGCGTTCCACCCGTGGCCAGGAAGGAAAATCACGTCCCTCAACTACTGTTGGAAGTAAGGGCGATGCTCAAGAAGGGTGCCATCGAGCTCGTCCCAAAGAGGCTTCGGGGCTCCGGAGTTTACTCAAGTTACTTCCTCGTAAAAAAGAAGACGGGAGGATGGCGCCCCATCCTGGACCTACGACGACTGAACAAGTACATCAAGGCGCAGAAGTTCCGTATGGTCACCCTCCAGCACGGGCGATTTCCTGTCGTCGTTGGACTTGGAGGATGGGTACTTCCACATCCCCATTCTAAAAAGACACCGAAAGTTCCTTAGGTTCGTGGTCCAAGGGCGGCACTACCAGTTCAAGGCCCTCCCGTTCGGATTGAAGTCGGCACCCAGGGTGTTCACCAAGTGCCTCGCACCGGTGGCAGCGCGGCTGCGCCTACAGGGGATCCACGTCTACCCCTACCTGGACGACTGGCTCATCCGGGCAAGGACGAGGGAGCTCGCCGTGGAGCACACTGCGAAGACTGTCCAGCTGCTCACGGACCTGGGATTCTCCATCAACTTTCCAAAATCCCACCTGGTTCCGTCGCAAGTCGCCCTGTTTCTGGGAGCCAAGCTCAACACAGTGGTGCGGCTGGCCTCGCCGTCGGAGGAAAGGACCAGGACCTTTCTAGGCAAGGTGCAGCGTCTGCTGGCCACGGACATGGCCAGGGTAAGATCTATCAAGCCCCTCCTCGGGATGATGTCCTCCTGCATTTATCTGGTGCGCCTTTGCAGACTTCGGATGCGCCCCTTACAAGAGTTCCTCGACGCCCGCTGGGTCCAGTCGACGGGCAGCTTCGAGGACAGGATCCCTCTCAACGAGACGTTCCGTCAGGCGATCCGGTGGTGGGGTACCCGCTCCCATCTGTCGGCGGGTACGGACTTTCAGATCCCAGCTCACCAGGTGACGATGACGACGGACGCCTCCCTGGAAGGTTGGGGAGCGCACTCCGGAGATCTTCACGCAAGAGGCCTTAGGCTCCCGGAGGAGAAGTCACTCCACATCAACATTTTGGAGCACCGCGCAGTGTTCTGGGCCCTCAGGTCCTTTCTTCCGTCCCTCAAGGGCAAGGTGGTGAGGATCTTCACCGACAACACCACCACGATGTTCTACATCTGGAAGCAGGGCAGAACCAGATCCCCGGCCCTATCCAAGGAAGCCCAGGATCTGTGGCATTGGGCCGTCGCCCAACGGATGTTTCTGGTGCCTCTTCATCTGGCAGGAATAAAAAACACGATCGCCGACACACTCAGCAGGGAGCTGCGCTCGTGCCACGAGTGGGAACTACGCCAGGATCAAGTGGATCGACTCTTCCGACGATGGGGCGAACCCCAAAACGATCTCTTCGCGACGGCGACAAATTCCAAGTGCCGGAGGTTCGCCAGCAGGTTCCCCCAGCTGAGGAGCATGGGCAATGCTTTCTCGTTCCCCTGGGACGGCCTATTTCTTTATGCATTCCCTCCGCTGCCGTTGCTGCTTCGGCTCATCAACCAGCTCAAGAGGTCCCGGTGCAGGATGATCCTCGTCGCACCGGCGTGGCCGAGACAAATCTGGTTCCCGGACCTTCTGGACTTGTCAACGTCCACACCAGTCAAGCTGCCGACGGACGCAGACCTTCTCTCCAGAGAAGGAGGCGCCATTCTTCACCACAATCCGGAGTCGCTGAACTTGCAGGCCTGGCTCCTGCAGCACTAGAGTTTGGAGGGTACGACATCCCGGCCGACTGCAGAGAGGTTCTTGCAAAGGCCAGGGCGTACTCAACTCTCAAGTGCTACGGACATACATGGAAGAGGTTCTCGATCTGGTGCCGTGCATAGAAGATTAACCCTCTGCGGATTACGGCCTCTCAAGTACTGCCGTACCTACTGTCACTGGCCAAAGCTGGACTGGCTCACGCCTCCATCAAAATACATCTGGCTGCAATCTCCCGATATACCAGGACTACGGGACGGGCGTCCTTGTGGTCTCATCGCCTGGTGAAAGAATTCATGAAGGGACTATTCCGATCATTCCTGCCGGTGAAGGCTCCTGCCCCGGCGTGGGAGCTTAATGTGCTGACCAGGCTCATGGGGGGCCCCATTTGAGCCTATGCATTCGGCACCTGTGAAGTTCCTGTCATGGAAGACCGCTTTCCTCGTGGCCATCACCTCTGCACGACGAGTGGGAGAGATCCAGCCTCCATACTTGACTTTTCATGACACGAGGATGGTGCTGAGGACGCACCCCTCCTTTATGCCCGAGGTGCCGTCGGACTTCCACTTCAACGAGCCCTTGGTGTTGCCAGTTTTCTTCCCGTCGCCTTCGTCGCCGGCCGAGTGGACTTTGCACTCGCTGGATGTAGCTAGAGTGCTGAAGTTCTACGTGGACTGCACGAAGAGTTTTCAGAAGACGTCATAGCTGTTTGTGAACTTTGGGACTGTGAATCAAGGGAAGGCTCTCTCGAAGACTTCCATTTCCAGATGGCTCTCCGGCTGCATCATGCACTGTCACCGGTTGGCAAACCGACCACTGCCCGGCCGTCCGAGAGCCCATTCGACCAGAGCGATCGCTGCTACCACGGCGTTCCTGTCTGGTGTGCCCCTGCTAGACATCTGCAGGGCTGCGACGTGGAGGTCGACGCACACCTTCACAAGATTCTACTGCGTCGATCGGGAGTCCAGGGAGGAGTCCAGGGTCGGCCAAGCAGTGCTGCGCAACCTGTTCGCTTAAGGTGAGCCTGGTGAGGAGTTAAGAGATGCTTAATGTTGAGTTGTAGTATTGCTTAATGTTGAGCCTGTTGCCACCTCCCGTGGTTGTGCATGTGTGTACTGCTATGTATTCTCTTATTCATGAGCATGTGAATCCATGCCAGACCCCATGCTGGAGAAGGAACAAGTTACTTACCTCTAACTGTTCTCCAGCATGGGTCTGGCATGGATTCACATGCGAACCCTCCCGCCTACCCCTCTGCGGCTCTTCACTTGGTCATACTGCCACTTTACGTGCTACCAAATCTGAGGATGGCTGCCAGAGGCGGGGCTTAGGGAAAGGGCAGTCATTGGCTGGGGGCAGTATGACCCAGAGACCAGTGATTGTTAACTACTAAGAAAGACAGATCAGAAACGAAACTGATACTGATTTTTTTCTATACCGAGGATTCCCGGCCTGACGGGGAATATTCATGAGCATGTGAATCCATGCCAGACCCATGCTGGAGAACAACAGTTACAGGTAAGTAACTTGTTCCTTTTCTACCGCGGTTATCTTATATAACCATGGTATTGTTTTAGGCTATTATATTAGCCTCGAACATAAACTCGCTTGACCAAATTCATTTTATTTTGGCTCCGGCTGGGTTTATTCGCCATTTCTTTTTGTTAAAGCCTTTCTCGTGTTTTTCTCTGCGTGCCAAACCAGGGATGATTCCTTTGTTCGCCGTCTTTTCGCAGGCTTCTGCACAGAAGCCCTCCTTTAAGCGCCTGAAAGTCTGGGTAGGCAGGATGTGAGGGAGGGATCTTCGAACCCCTGCCATGGGTTCCCTTGGTAACCCAAGTCGCACTCCTGTTTGATTGGCTGACGGGACTGTCCTTGCCAGGACAGCCACCCTGCTGTGTAATTGACAGCCAGGCTCCATGAATGGGGGGAAACTGCATAAAAAGCAGGTCTCTGGGACTGGAAAGGCAGAGTCACCACTGGAACGAAAGAACCAACGAGGAGCTGATGGAAGAAGACCCCTACGACGACTGAACTGCAAGGTGAAGCCATGCTGCAGGTCCGAATCTTCAGAATCCGATGACAGAGAAGATCCTCCAGGAAGCTTCTTCCCTTGAGCTGGTGGGACCAACCAGTTCGCCCAAACTGCAAGCCAGGACCCCTCCTCTGGTCCAATTCGCTGTACAGTGCTACAGTGGGCCGGATAGCCTGGAAGGTCGGACCCTGCTTGGGTTTTAAGGAGCGCACCTTTTATTCATTGCTTTGCTCTCCTGCTGGTTTCTTCCCTGGGTAGTGCAGGACCCTCCAGTTTTCCTACTTCTTGTCAGTCTGACAGTCGCTTCAGGAACCATGAGCCTGCAGGAACTACCAGGAACAGCTACAGCTTCCTCTCCGTTTCAAGGTACTGTGCAAATCCAGTTGTGCGTTTCGTTCAACTGTGGTGAAAATGTTTTAAATCTTTCTCCAATCCGAGGGCTTGTCCTTCTCTTCTCTTTGAACTAACTTTTCCATCAACCAACCTCGTCTGGAATCCGTGCCACAAACTTTACCGCGAATTACCCTGAACTGTGTGATCTTGAGCAAAAGACTTTTGACCCATTGACTTTGGCTCTAAGCCTTTTCTACCCGATTCTATCACTGTAATTTGATTTAACTTCTATTAACTTTGTCTTTCCCTCCCTTTTTAAATTGCTGGAGTGCCATTTTGCTCACACTTCATTTTGTGAGCTTAACTTGTCTGGAATTTAAGGGAAGTGGTGTGGTGTGGTGTGTTAAGGGTGTGATTTTTAGACTGCTGATAATAGTGTAATGTTATACAACTGAAGAGTGAAATAAATGTATATTCTTTTACTTGAAAACCTTGAGTGGGTGTTTGCCTGAATCATAGTAATTGCTGTCCTTTGTGTAACTATCTGATACTGCTCATTTACTCTTGAGATAAGTGTGGCTGCTCAGCCATCGCTACCACTTTAACTGTGTAGTACAGGCTTGTACCATAGGTGAATTTGTACTGTCGCTTGTAGTCTTAATTGTGTGTGGTGTTCCCGAAGGGTACTGCATACAATTCTGCCTAACAATACCTCCACCTGAAGGGGAGCCTGCAATTCATTCAATCCAATCCCAATCAGCACGCTCTCCGACAGTGAAATTGTTGACTTTGGTAGGGAATCGTTACAGACCACAACATTTCTTGGTCAGAAATTGGTGATTGATTAATAACCAAGTCTAAAGGTAAAGTTGACCCACTCCTTAAATACATTATCTTATTTAAGAATCCAACCGCCTTATCGTATAAGTCTGTTTTTCTTCGGATTTCTAGTAATAGGAAATGGTCACTCAATTCTTTCCCAAAACGGCTTTAGTGAAATTCGCTCACCGGAAACCAATATCAAATCTGATGGAAGCAAGCAATGACACCACAAGCACTGGAACTGTACAAGATCAAAAAAGCAGAAGACAGGAGGGCTATTGATTCGACCCCACGGTTCTGGAACCACAGTCCCTCACTCCAGAGATCGAGCAATGTCCTGTCTTATCCACTTGTTCAATTAAACAGGTCTTAAACTTAAGGGCGTTGGCTGACCACCTTGAGCGGAAATAGCAGTCGTTGTCCAAGGTCACTTGTTGCCGTCCACTTAAAGCCCAGAGAGCCATGTGTCTGCACTGGAGGGAGTCACCTCCCATCTCCCAAGTTCTTGCAATGATTTTAAAGCAAAAGTTTTTAAAGGGACAGCATCCCAGGCTTTTCTTCCACAGCACGACAGGCAGCAAGAAACGAGGCTTCCACCAGCAGGGATTTCCCACAACTGAACCCTTGGAGAACACTTGGGGAAGCAGGTTATATTGCTTCGGAATCCAGCCAGAGTAGTTGGTCTGCTAGCAGCCTCGATTCAGGTGATTTTCCGGGCCCGCTGCACTACAGGGCATTGTAGAGACTGAAGATCAAGCATCTTCATGGGGGGGAGTTGAGATATCACCAGCACATTCCCCTAGACAAGAGGGCCAGAACAAAGCTGAGATGGTGGCTCCACAACATGGAAGCGTGGAATGGACATGCCATCTTCAGCAATGCCCCAGACCTGATAATAGAATCCACTGCCAGCAGATAAGGCTGGGGCGCAAGATGCAGTCAGAGATCAGTAACAGATGGTTGCAGGCAGAATTAGATTGACATAGCAATTGCCTGCAACTGCTGGCGGGCTCCTTTGTAGTCAAAGTACTTACAAAAGACAGAGTGAATTGTTGCACCCTCCTCAGGATAGACAACATATCAGCAGTCCGCTACATCAACCACCTGTGGTGTCACCAGATCCAGAATGTTGGTGGAACTAGCGAACAACATTTGGCAAATATTGTCTAGACAAACAGATCTCCATCACAGCAGAGTATTTGCCAGGGATACCGAACGTAGTAGCGGATTAGAACTTGCATTACCTACAAGACTCCAGCAACATGTTTCTGAGAGTTCAGGATCTGTGGGGTCCGTTACATACGGACCTGCACAGTTGCCTATGTACTTCAGCTGAAGGATGGACCCAGAAGTGCAGGACATGGACATGTTCCTCCAAGATTGGGTGGGTGCGATACACCACGCCTTTCCCCCCTTGGTATTACCCAATTTGCTCGAATTTTACTGATCGAATGGTACATCTGACCGAATTCGGCCAGATTAAAATTCGGTCAAATTTGGTAATAAATGCTGAACATGGTGTCACCCGCTCTCCATGTTCGGCATTTCTGGCCTTGGGGAGGGGGCGTAGGTGGGGGGGGGGGAGTTTGTGGCTGGTTGCAAGGGTGTCCCCTGCTTACTGACGATTGGAGGCGAGGGATTAACAAAAAAAAAGAAACGGGCACCCGGCGGCATCAGATCTGACCCGCATTGTAGGGACAGAACTGACCCTGCAGGGGAGGCAGCGGCCGAGGAAAGGGTAAGTGGGGGGGGTGCAGGGAGATGTATTAGTGACCTGGGGGGACAGATATGCAGCGTTTGGCCATGGTAAAATTGCGTTCACAGCAAAATTGACTATGGTCAATTCCGCTGCGAACAATTCTGCCAAATCACACAATTAACCCCCCCCCCCACACTCCCCTTTTATGATGATGGCCAGGACACTCACGATTTGCAGGGAGAAAGGTGGGGGGGTGGTAGTGATTATGCTAGACTTGAAGTCGCAAGCGTGGTTTCCAGTTCTGATGGAACTTTGCTCTGATTTCCTCAGGATGATTCCGTCCCAGGAGAACCTGCTTTCAGGTCCATCAGGGCAACCTCATCCTCTGTTTCAGAAACAGAGCCTCCGGCTGCTGGCTTGCAGAGTCTCGGCTGACGGTGCAACATGCAAGGGATTTCGGGAACATGCTGCTGTCAGTGTTTTGGGCCCCTCCGACCTTCAGGAGCTATGATGTCGCATGGCAGTACTGCAATAGACACATTGTTATTTAGTAGTGTCTTATTATTTTTTCAATTACAGGCATGGTCAGCCAATCCTGAAGAAAACTTGTCCACACATTGATGTGGGCAAATGTTGAAACTAGGAAGGAGGGAAAAAATAGGAGACCCTTCGAAAGAGCTCAGCTTCGAAAGAGCTCAGAATATATTTGGAGACAATTTTACTCTACCTTATTGTCTCGCCTAGTAGACTGTGGCATAATTGAACATATACGACTGCAGCATAATTGCTTGTTTGTATGTTTTTAGCAATTTGTATGTATTAGACTGTGAATCAATTTGGATATTGTTTCTTCCTTATTGATTAGGTGGTGATTGCACATTAGGTTCCTAGAACACTGTTTGGGAAATTTCTATTGCACCTTTGCACATTGCACTTTATAAATAGACTAGCAAAAGTACCTGTTGTATGAACGTGTTCTGTAGACCGACATCCTGTAGGTCAGTGTTCCGCCTTACCCTGGCTTTGCGGTGCACAAATCGTGCATCCAAGGAACCTCAAGTTTTGTTTCTTGTGTCGGGACCATTTTTCTTTTTCCCTTTCCCGTGAACATGGTTTACAGCTTCTTTGGCAGGCACTGTCTCGCAAAAATCCTCTGTAAAAGTAATTTCACCTGATGCAGAAAATATATTTTGTTTCCCTTCCCGGTGAACATGGTTTACGGCTTTGTCCGCAGGCACCATCTCGCAGAAATCCTATGGAAAACTAATTTCACCTGATGTGGCCAAAATGTGAAAACATCTTGAATGCTACCTGCCTTAACCTTCTCCTCTCAAGTCCATTCATCTCTCATACATTTGTTTGTTTCCCTTCCCGGTGAACATGGTTTATGGCTTCGTCGGCAGACCGCAAACCCACAAACAAATTTTAACTTCTATGAAAATGTTGCTGCAGATTGGTGAACCTGTGTGGAATTTTATAAGTAACAATGTTTCGCTAAGCCACAAACACATTTTGACTTTTGATGAAATCCAGGGAAATGGGTGGGGTGTCCAAATGTCATGTAGCCAGTAATATCCGCTGGATCCTAACCGGTAACTATGCAAAATGGCGACTACAAGATGAAATCTGTTTAAATGAATTGAATAATTCTTTGTGATTAACACCTTCATTCCTCCTTTGTTCTTTGACTTCAGATATATTAGCCCTTGGAATGATGTTTTATGGGCTTCCCTACCTTCATTGTTCTTGATAGAATTAATATTACCCAGGCTTACAGCTCAGGGGCGAGCATTATGCCGCCGAGTGGACTACGCAAGGCAGCGGGGGATCATGGTATTGGCAATGGGGGGGGGTTAACAGATGTGCGATTGTGGCTGGTGTATTGCTCTCTCTAACTATGTGTTCTCTATCGCAGGAGATGACCAGAAGATGCTGTCAGACCACGTTCAGTGAGGATAGAGCTCATCAACGTTTTCTGCAATGGCACAGCAGGGTCGTCTGGGAGCATTAGGACGCCAGTTTCGGTTGGCCCAACTCGGGCGTTTGTTTTCGTGCTAGTGGATCTGTTGATGGTTGCACATTCTGTTCTGTTACCAAAAAGAAGAGGAAAGGACCTAGTCAGGACATGACCTGGAGGAAAAGAGAGACCCTGATTGGTTAAGTTTGCAAAGAAAAACTACTGGTTTAGGAAAGGACTCCTGGGAGATGGAGTTTGTCAGTGGACAGTTGTCCAACATGTTTTTGTGTATTTTTTTTTTTTTAAGTTTTACATATGAAGTTAAGATTTGGAGGGCTGCTGGAGTGACATTAAAGAAGTTTAGGCATAATGCTTGTTTCTGTGTATTTAATAGAATCAAGACTGCCTGTGCTTTTAGCCTGGGTAATCTTCATTACTCCCCTCTCAGTAGTGTTCTTTCTGATGGACGTTCCTCTCACAGATTCCTCGTCGCCCTCCCTACCTGCCCCTCTTAAGGTAGCTAATACACCTTAGTTTTGCCATCCCTCAGCGTGCTAGTGAATAAGGGTGGACCTCACAGGGCGGTGAGTTAGCACTGCACAGCATCTATTTATATATTGGCTTATATATTGGCCCTGACGTCATGTCTGGCACGGAGTGCATAGAGGCGTTGGGCGGAGCTGCGCTGTGCCCCCTGGAGGCAGAAAAGTGTCTGAAGAGCAGATGGAGCTGGGAGATAGATGTCATCGATGAGGAAACCGTAGGAGGAAAGTTCATCAGAAAGAACACTACAGAGAGGTAAGTAATTTGTTCTTCTCCTCCCAAACGACTGTTCATCTCTTGAAAAAAGGCAGTGATTTTATTCTTATGATCATCAAGGACACACCATAGTCCTCCCTTCTCTTTCAAGTCACTCCGCTACCTCACAGAGAAACTCTGCATCTCCGGTGGACAGCGCGCCACCAGAAGCCAGTACACGGGCAGACTTGAAATCCGCCATTGCAAAAAGGAAAGGACCAGAAAACATGCCTTCTCTGCTTACACCCCAGACTATGGAACCTCATCCCTGTCTTCATCAGACATGCCCCAACGCTCAATTTCATCCAGAATGTACAATTCCGAAAAGAACTGTAGACCCAACTCTTCAAGGAGTCCCTGCTCCTCAACAACTAGGCCATCACATCACCCCTTGCGTCACCTGACTCGCTAGACACTGCCCACCCCTCTCCTCCCCGCCACCCAGTACAGCTGTACTGCTCCTCTGTCCCCTTCTGTAATCTAACCCTCGCTGAATATCTGTTCTGTTACCACTGAAAAGCACTCAGTTATGTTTCTGTATTGGTGTATACCTCTGTAAAGTGCTCTGTTGCTTCTCAAAGCGAGGTCCGTGCTGAATAAATACAATAATAATAATAATACAAAATAAAAGCATAATTCTGTCCAACTTGCTTCTTCCCCTCTGACTATCCTTTTCATCTATTACCCTCTTGGCACCCTTAGCCTCTTCTTTATCTGATCTTGACCTTTTTGTAGAAGTGCTCGTGGTGGATGTCTCTGCTATCATAATTGGTGACCTGGACATATTCCATATGACCAAGGCAACTCACTAATCAACTTGCACAACCTTTCCACCCGTCTTTGGGTAACTGCTTGGATCTCCGGTTTATCACTTCCATATATCTGCCTCCTCTGATCCACATACTTCTCCCCTTCTGGTCACTCATGCATTGACTTCACTATCTCTATTCCCTTTTCACTCATGCTCTCCTCCTCCCACATTTGTCACCAAATGTAAATTCAAGCTCAATCCATGCAGAGCTATTAAGTTTCCCCTTACCATGCACGAGAGAGTCCTCAATACTGTGTTTTCCCCTTGAATTCAGGAAATATTTTTTTCTATCCCATTTTATAATTAGGAAAACAAGTCCCAGAGTTCCTAGAAAAAGCTGAATGGATAACTTTCCCACGCATGGCAAGGGGCAACTTGAGCGCTCTGCTAATGGTGCCACACCACACCCAAGTCAGTCTCTCTCAAAGTTTCCTCTCCTTTACTGCTTACTCACTTGAACACATCTTCATATAATTAAATTCTGCTCTGTCATCCTCATTCCATTGTCACTATCCTGTGGGCTACTTCACTGCCTACCTTTCACAACCATGGTTTTCCCCAGCCATCCAACTGCTGAGGACAACCATGCATGTTGTTGCTGGAGGAATAATAGGTCCCCCACTTCCATGTCAACCTATGACTCTCGCCTTACCCAGCTCTCAACTCTGCTAAATCCTTCTACTACACTAACTTGATTTCCTCTCTCCCCTCATGCACACACAAAATGTACATGACCCACCAGACCATGCTTTCTCCTCCAAACACTCTGCTCTTTAGCTTACTCTCTCCAGGCTTATGACGTTACGTCTCTAAAATCACCAAAATGGGATACCTTGCCAACCTTTTCTTTTGCTCTGCCCTTGTCTTTCTGCCCCATTCCCCATCCATCCCACTCTTTCTTCACTTTCCCACTTCTCCCCGCCTGCCTGTAGAGCTTCTACTCTTCCAACATTTCCCTCCCGGGCACCCACCAGCACTTGTCCATTCCTTTCTCCCACCCCTACTCATCCCTATCTCTTGCACTTCTCTTCACTGCACTTGCACGTCTGAATGCCACAATGCCAAGTAGGACCACAAATGTTTATTTGCTGTTTTGCCATTGTTATTAAGTCCCCTTGTTCCCTCCCCATTTAGCCTTGTAACCCCTTGAAACACAATTATGTTGTATAGGCGCCTAACAAATGCTCAATACAAAAATGAAATAAACATCCTTTGCTTAGCCAACCCATCATGTGCACAAGTTGATCTTTGTACACGCTACTATGGAACTTCCACCTCCATCCGCATTCTACAAAATAGATACAGTCCTACCACTACTAAACAAATCTACTGCAGTCCTGAGCAACCCTTCATTCTACAGACCGGTCTCTCTCCTCCCCCACCACTCCAGAATTCTCGAGAGGTTTGTGTTGAATTCCATAGCTTATTATTTTGAGGTATACTCACTCTGCAAACCCCTCTAATTTTGATTTCAGTCAAAACCATTCAGCAAGTCTGCTTTCACCCGTTTCTCTAATTTCTTAACCAGAGTCCACCACTGTAAAATCATTCTTCTGGACAGGTTTTGCTGCCCCTGGCAATGTTGACCATCCCTCCCTCCTAACACTTTTCTCCCTTGGTTTCACAAACACTGCACTTAATTGGGCGTCATCCTATTTCTCCAGTCACTCCTGCTCATCTTGATCTCTTAACATTGCCTCTCCCACACCACTCTGTGGTTGTTGCAGAATTATCGGTCCTATGCCCACTCCTCTTGACCCCCCTACATTTTCATCCTGGGTAAACTAATTTCTTCCTTTCGGTTTAACTTTCACCTCCTTGAAAATGATATCTCCCTGAAACGGCCATAATGGCAGCTTGGCCCTCAACCCTGGGGTTTCCTTTCGTATCAAAGTGAAAGTCAAAAAGTTAATAATGGCTTACTGCCACCACAGGCAGGCTCATCCTTCTGAACATTGGGAATATACATCAGCACCTCGCTCACTACTCGGCTAAAAGTCTCATTGCCGCCCTAGTGCTCACCAAACAAGAATACTGCATGAGCCTAATCAATGGCTTTCTGCTCTACTCTTTTGCTCCTCTCAAAACCTTCACTCCCCTCAACACCTTTGCCTCTCTTAATAAAATGTGCAACTTAGAAACATGCATACTTTTCAACCTACCCAGACCCTCTCATGGTTATACTTAATAACATGTTGGATTCCTCTCCATACCCATTCCCTCTCTTCCTGTTCAGCATATTGAAGTCCATAATCTCTCCCCCATTACATTACTGTCTTCATCTCCATCTAATCACCCTTCCAAAATCTTTGCTCTTTGTCCCTCTTGAACCGGTATGTCCATTGTTTGCCCTAAGCCACTTCCTTCTTTCGCCGCTTTTCTTTACTGGCCCTACTCAATGGAATGCTCTCCACCCTGACATTAAGTCTGTTCATCCATGGAACCCATATAAACAAAACACAAACTCCAACTACTTGTGTCTGAAGGAGTGAGAGGGTCACCCTCTTCACACCTGGATCAACCACCTAACCCACATCGTGAGCCCTTATCTTCCAAGACTTGTCTCCCAATGTATAAACTGTCACTATGTGAGCACTGGCCGTGGCGCTTCTACATTGAAATATGTAGGTTGTGTACTGCTGTCTATGTTCCTAGTATATGTTCTTACACCACCTCTTCATATCCCGGTCTAACTCACTTAGTCCACCAAAGCTTATTATAAAAGCACCCAAGATAATACCTCCATCCACTTGTCGAAATTGCACCCTTTTGCTTCAGTAAATACAAATACCTGCAGGCTGTGAGAGCAAGTCTTTGTGGTCTTGAGCAAATCCAGCAGAGGTAGCTTGACAGAAAGATGTGTTTCTCTGCCACAAAGACCTGCAGAACAATTTTCAGAGGCGTAGTAGTACCTGAGGAGGAAGAACTTGTCATCCAGATGTCTTGTAGCTGTTCTTTTTTCCCCACCACCGCTCCTCTTGCTTTCAGTGCCACTAGGACAGGACCTCTGCTCCCTGTTCTTCAGAGCTATCTGTACCCCGTTCAGAAGGGGAGCGAGAGACCTGCCTTTTTAATGACAAGTTCTACTCTGGAGGAGTGGAAGTTGATTTGGGATGCCCTGCTTTACATTTTTAGAAGGCCTTGCCCTCCTTGTCTTGTCCATTTCCATCCAGCTCCCCTTCACTGAACAGAGTAAGCAGAGGTCAGCCTTACTATGTTGTAATAACACACATGAAGATTTGGTCCGAGGTCCAGTCCGCCATTGGCACCCGGTCTACTTGTGCCATTTTCTAAGGTTCTATTATCTTTCATGTAACCCTCCTCATCTGTTTTCTTCACTCCCAGAACTGAGTGCACTTCATTGGGTGTCTGGGTCATTTCTGGCAAGGTTTGACTCCAATTTTACAGATGCAAATGAGGAAGTACTCTTTGGCCTTGAGAGCAAGCCTGATGTATGGGCTTTCAATATGCTTTCAGAGTTTTGCTTGATTTACCTAATTGGTGAGTGGTGCAAAACCTACATGAGGTGGGTGGTCATGGAAACTCACTGGATTCAGAGGTGTGGGTCTTACCTCCCTCTTGGGGTCCTGACTTTGTATCACTTTGTAATGTCATTCGACCTGTCAATACTTTGGGACACCTGGCCCCCACTAATCTGAAGAGGATTGTTGCCCTTACAGAAACTTGGCAGATTATGCTCTTTTTGACAATCTCCTGCGCAGTGATCATAGGAGCCAATCTGGCAATCAGCCGCTAGTGCTTCTTGCACCTTGGCAAAATACTATCACTTGCTTTGGGACATAGCACGAGTGAAGTAGGGAAATACTTTAAGCCTGACATGCATGAGAAGCTCATGGTGGATGAGAAGAAGACTGTAAAACCAGCTGCTTCAGAGTAGGCTGGACACGGCAGACACTGCCCGACAACACGTAGCACGCTTCGCTACGTCCATGCTTCTGCGCCTATAAGAACCGAGGTACGGATCCTCTGCGGCAAAGCCCTCGCAGGACAAGGCAGCTGTGTTGAGCGACGCAGGTGTTTGGCAGCAAAGGGGTTATGGCGTAGACAGTGAGTGCGGACAACTCGCCCTCCTGCCTGCGGCCGCCAGGTAAGAAGTTACGGTGAGAGTTTAGCCTGCTTTACTCCACGTAACCCCCCTGACCTGGTGCCCCTCCTCACTCTTGCATTTGCGTTGTTTCCTCCTTGACCTGTCGTCCTGCCCCTGCTCACCTTGCACCCTGCAATCCCTGATTGCGTTCACCCGCACGCACCCTAGGCCGTGCATGCTCCCTATCTCATGCCGCATACTTTCCATCTCAATCCTTGATTGCTTGCGCTCTCTCTTTTCCTAGGCCAAGTGCGTTCCCTTGTAGTCCTTGATTGCGTGCGCTCCCTGCGTCCTGGGCCGTATGCGTTTCTTCGCAACTCTAGTTCTTTTTCTCCACTCGGACGCATGCCCTCTGCATTCCCTGTGCTCCCTTGCGGCCTGGGCCGCGTGTGTTCCCTCGCAATCCTAGATTGTGTGCACTCCCTCGCAACTCTAGGCCTTCTTCTCCACTCAGCCACACTCTCGGCACCCCCTGCGGGCCCCCTCCCTCCACCTGACCTATTGTGTACATCTGTGATTCTGTTCTCTGGTTTTCCTCTAGGTTCCTTTGGTTTTTGTTGTATGATATGGCATTTATAACGCACCTATACACAAGTGTTTCAAGCCGCGATGATGCAAGCGAGGGGATTAGAGGGAGGACAAAGGCAACGATCTTACTAGGCCTAGTGACATTGAGATTGCGCAAGTGCCGGGGAGGAGGGAGAGGAAAAGTGTCAGGGACAGGGGAGGAAGGGTGAGTGCCGTACAAGGGATCAATAACAACAAGTAGTGCGGCCAGCAGGTGGCAAGTGCAAGGGCTACGTGCAGACAGCAGGTGTCCAATAAGTGCAGGACTGTAGGGTTGCAAATACAGACCCAAGTGCAGGGGTTGCCAGGAGGCAGTGCAGGTGTGCAACAGGGACCTGGACCCGGACCCGAATGCAGAGGGTAACCAGGTGACCAGTGCAGTATCAGACAGATCAGCAGGGGAGAGGAAGAGAGAAGGCAGAAACAAAGAGGAAGGTCTTGAGGTGCTCCTGGAACCAGAGATGGTTCTGCTGAAGTTTCAGAGAGGCAGCAAGGCTGTTCAAGGGGGAGGTACCGGCCGAAGAAAGAGATCTACCCCCAACTCATTGCTTGGAGAAGCGACTGACCCTGAGGGATTTGGAGGTGGAGGAGCGAAGAGCTTGAGTAGGAAGATATTTTCGAAGAGAGAATTGGAGGTATTGTGGTCCCAGGCCCAAGAAGGCCTTGTGGACTATGGAGAGGGTCTCGAACTTGATCCTTGCAGCCATTGGAGCCAATGGAGAGATTTCAGGGCTGGAGAGATACGATCCCTGGGCTTGAGGCCAAGGACAAGTCTTGCAGTCCTGTTCTGGAGGAGTTGTAGAGGGAGGAGGGTAGAAGCAGGCAGATTTAAAGAGTCTGTTGCAGTAGTCCAGCCTAGAGAGAACCAGAGCTCTGGAGCCAGTGAGCTTCTGGAGGAAGTGAGGAAAGGATGAATACCTGTGAGGAGGGGCAGTTGATAGTTTGACTTCTTAGAGACATCTGAGATGTGAGGAGAGAAGGAGAGTGTGGAGTCGAAGATGACCCTGAGGTTCTTAGCCTCAGAGGTGGGAGCAGGAAGAGGGCCAAGGAAGGCTGGCCAGAGAGTGACAGGAAAGGAAGGCACAGGTGTGCCGATGAGGAGGATCTCCGTCTTACTGGCATTAAGGCAGAGATCATTGGCAGCACACCACTCCTAGATTGCAAACAGACAGTTTGAGATGAGAAAAGGAGAAGAGGCAGCAGAGGGGAGCCTGAAAATGAGCTGAGTGTCATCTGCATAGCATTGAAAGTTGGAGCAGAGAGCAGCAATGCGGTGGCCGAGAGGTGGCAGGTATTGGTTGAAAAGCCTGGGAGAAAGGTTAGACTCGAGAGGAACACCACAGGTAGAGGGTGAGATAGAGGAAAGGAAGGACCCAAGTTGGACCTGGTAGTGTTGGTGTGAGAGGAAAGAAGTCAGCCAGGCCAGGGCCAGATCGGTGATGCCCAGGGTAACAGACGGTTGAGCAGGATGGCATGGTTGCCTGTGTCAAAAGCAGAAGAAAGATCGAGTACGATCAGGACAAAAGGGCAATTAGCATCAAGGTTAGAGAGCAGGTCTTCACGGATGTTCAGGAGAACAGTTTCTGTGCTTCTGGCTGCTCTGAAGCCAGACTGATGATCATGGCGACAACCAACAGATTCAGTGTGAATATTAAGATGGGACATGGCCAGCTTTTCTATGAGTTTGCCCAGGAAAAGAGTGATGGAGATCGGGCAATAGTCGGGCAGGAGGGGTCGGCTGAGGGTTTCTTGCGAAGAGGGTGCACAAGAGGGTGCTTCAGTGGGGAAGGGAACGATCCAGTTACGAAGGAGCGATTGCAGAAGTCGGCCAAGGCTTGAGCAAGGCTGTCAATGTGGTCCTTGATGGTTTTGGAAACCGGGAAGAACCTGTTTTGACGGGACTTTCATAGATCAGACTTGTCTAGAAATCTTGTCAGGGGTGAACAGAGGAAAGGCAGAGAAGGGGGATGAGAAGTAGCCGCAGATGGGCCGGAGTTAGAGGAGAGAGTAGAGGGAGAAGGAGGAGAGGACAAAAGGGTGGACAGGATGTCCTGGGTTTTAGAGATTGAATGAGAAGCCAGGGCGGTGCAGAGGTCCAGGGAGGGGACAGAAGTAGAGACTGCAGCAGGATTGGCCAGCTCCTTGCAGATTTTAAAGAGTTCCGCCAAGTTGTTGGATGTGAGCTCACTTCTTAGTGCGGACAGAGAGCCGGTATTGTCTTTGTAGCAGACAGCAGGTCAGTTTGTCAGAGGATGCACAAGATGCCAGTCTTTTCCTCTCAGCCACCATACACTTGTGTTTAAAGGCGACGAGGTGAGAATCGTACGAGGAGTTGCACTTGGCTTTGGGCTTCAAGCGGATCCTCATGACAAGGGCAAGTACATCAAGAGTATCAGAGATTGAAGAGTGGAGCATGGAAAGGGCTGTCAGGATGAGTCAGCCAGAGGTGGAGGAAGGGGGAGAGAAAGTGATGGCGAAAGCCTCACCTGGCACCCGCTTCATGGGTTTGATGACCGAGAAGGTGGGTGGCAGTGTGTGGGTTGGCTCGGCCGGAGGGGCGAGGGGAGAGGGGAGAGGGAGGAGAGGGTAGAGGGGAGATTAGAACATCCAGGATGTGCCTTGCAGAGCGAAGAATAGAAAGAGTCGTAGAGGTCGCAAAAGAGTCCAACAGAGGGACAGGAAGCATCCAGGTGGCTGTTGAAGTCTCCAAGGAGGAGTTGAGTGGTCAAGGCAGGGAAGGAGGTGGAGAGGTCTGCCTACTCAGAGGAAGGAGGTGGTCTGGCCAGGTGGCCGATATAGTTGCAACAGTGAAAGAGTGGCCAGGAGAGGGAGAGAGCCTGCAAACAAGGTATTCGAAAGAGTAGTATGCCTCGATAGGAATGATGGTGACAGGAATCCACACCGGGAAGATCAAGGCTACACCCCCACCGGAACAGTTGGGTCTGGCGCGGAGAGGATCTTGTAGCCATCAGGGAGGAGTGTGTCAAAGCTCGTGACAGAGCTGGCCGTGAACCATGTCTCGGTGAGACCCAGGACATCAAGTTAGAGTTCTTCCAGGCAGCGACAGATGTCAGAGGAGTGTTTGACGGCTAAGCGAGAGTTCAGAGTGGCAATATGGAGAAGGTTGCCACCCTTGAAAGACTTCCGGTTAGGGCTAAAAATCAGAGGTACTCCCTGCGGAGGTGTAGAAGGACCCAGAGGAAGGGCAGAAAAGGAAGGAGGAGAGAGGGCAAGGTAGCCAAGGAGGAGGATGATGGCACCATAGAGGAGGCAGAGGGGGGGCAGGCAAGGAAGCTGAAGAAGGGAGAGATGGGACAGCTGGCGAAGAAAGGAAATTGATAAGGCACAGGAAGCATCTATCAAAGAGGAGTAGGTTTGCCTAAGTGCCTTGGACCAAGACGGTGCCATTTAGGTAAACGTTAATGATGACCTTAGAGGAGTGGCAGGGGGCCAGGAGGGCCTCCCACCAGGTGCCACCATTAATGGGAGAGGAAGAAAAGGGAAAGAGCACAGAAACCATATGAGGATTCCATAGTTCTGGTGAAGGAACGACAAGGAAGATATTGGTGAGGGTGTGTGTAGAGGAAGCACTGTTATATGCATCAGCAATAGGGAGGCCTGGTTTGGAGACCAGGATATCCTTTTTGAACTTCTTCCTACCAGACTTAGAAGAGCAGGATAGTCAATAGAGAAGCAGTTAGAAAAGATAGGAGAAACAGAGCACCATAGAGGAGGTGGGGAAAAGAGGAGAGAGGAAGAGGGGTGGAGGTGAGGAGCGGGAAGGAACGGTAAGGGGGGGAGACACTAGGGGCAGACGGAAGGGGGAGAGAGGGGTTGCAAGCAGACGAGACGAAAGGGACAAGAACAAGTGGGAAAATTATCAAACTAAATGAGACAAAGAGCTCGGAAGGAGGAGCGCAGCAGAACACAAGGCAGTAAGGTGAACAACAATCAGGTTACCAGTGCATCAGGAAACGGAGCAGTCGCTAAAAGAAAACCTAGAAGAGGGAAGAGCACCGCAGAACACAGAGCAATACAACACAACCAGAGCAGTCAGTGAAGAAAAACATACAAGAAGGAAGAACAGAACAATACACCAAAGGGCAGGGAAGCTGCTGGAAGGAGTGATAGGGCAAGGGAATGCGAGGGTAAAGACCCGCAGGGGAGCACGTGGCTGCAGGTGAGCTGAAGAAGGGAGGGTGTGAGAAACACGTGATCGGGAGTTGCGGGGGACCGCGCGGGCAGTGACTTGCAGCTGTGAGCGAAATCAAGGATGGAGAGTACGAGGGACCCACACGATCAGGGAAGGCTAGGGACCACGTGGGCAGAGGACAGGTAGGCACGTGTGTGGCCAAAGATGGAAGGGTGCTGAAGCACACGCAATCACAGGATTACGAGGTGCCATGCAGGCCGAGGACGCGAAGCGCAGGTAGACACAGATTGAAAGGGGCACGAAGGCAGGCACACGCGATCGAAGATTGCAAGGGACTACTTAAGTCAGGGATGTGCAAGCAGAGCCAAGGATGGAAGTGGTGCGGAAGCACATGCGATCAGGGTTGCGGGGGACCACGCGGGCAAAGACACGTGGGTAACTGGCAGGAACAGGAGGGTGGGGATGTGCACACGATCAAGGAATGCGAGGGACCACACAGGAAGAGAACGCAAGGGAGGGACTAAGATGGAAAGGGTGAGAGGAGAACTCAGGGAGGGGTTGGAGGGGACAGCGCAGGTAGGAATTGAAGGGAAGGAGCACACCCAGCAATGGGCAGAGGCACAGGTTGCAGGGGAAGGTGGCAACACGGTCAGAAGCGAGGCGCAGTCGGAAGGGCTAAGAAGCACAGAGCAAGCAAACTCCCCAACTTCTTCTAATCGTTTGCACTGACTGTCTGCGCCACAGACCCCTGTGTCGCCAAACACCTGCGTCGTTCAACACCGCGGCCTGCGAGGGGTTTGCTGCAGAGGGCCCGAACCTCAGATTTTATAGGCTCGTTGTTGGGCAGAATCCTGTGCAGTGCCCTTAGGGACCACTACACACAATTAATACTACAGGTGGCAATACAAGTTTTACCTTTGGTACAAGCCTGTACAACTATGTTAAAGTGGTAGCAGTAGCAGAGCAGCCAGGATTATCTCAAGAGTATATGAGCAGTAGCAGAGATTACACAAAGGAACCACAATTACTGTGACTCAAGCAAACACTGACTCAAGGGTTTAGGTAAAAATAGATAAGTACATTTTTTATCAACACGACACTTCTATTAATAAGAAAACCACACATAAAATACACTACAGTTAACCACGTCACTTTGTACAATATTATTTGCGGTAAGTACCCTGTGTTTGAATGGACCGGTGTTACAAAACAGAACACGTTATACACGGTGATCACTTTTGACAGTTCGGTCTACTAGATAAACGCGTATCCGCGGCAAGAAATGTTACCGGGGCAAAAACACACTTAGCACCCGAGATACCCAGAGCGATTTAGGGGCAAAAATCATAGGCAATATGATAGTTAGGCAGACAGAATCGAAGAGCACACATAGACAGGAATTCAAGAGTCAAGGGCCCGGAGCCAAAGTCAAATGACACCGGGTGCCTTTTGTCTAGGATCACACAGTCGGACAGTTCAAGATGAAACGTGGCCAAGAGTACTTTGATGTTGTCAATGTTTGGAAGCAAAAGTTATAAGGAGGGAAAAGTAAGGACAATCCTTAAGGTAGAGAAATCGGGATTTCACCCAAGATTCCTCAAACGGGATACAGTACCTTTCTCAAAGAACAAAGCTTGTGCCACGGCAGTTGTTCCTGTTGGTTTCCCGCAGACCCAGGCTTTCCTGCAGCTTCAGCACGAAGGAGGATGATGAGGGGGTCCGCACCACACAGGGATGAGGCCAGCAGCAGCGACAATGAATAAAAGGTGTGCGCCTTAAAAACAGGATAGGGTCTTCAGGTGGCTATCCGGACCACTACAGCAGTGTGCAGCGATTTCGACCACAAAGGCGACCTCTGGCTGAAGAAGATGAGCTGGTTATCCCAACCAGGCTCGAGGGAAGAAAACTCCCGACTGGATCTCCTCTTAGTCGTTGAAGGGTAGCTAGCTCAGGACTGCAGCAGGGCTTCACCGGTACGGGGTAGTTACAGCAGTCGACCTCTCCTCCACTTCTCGTTGGTTCCTTGTAGTTCCAGTGGCGAGACTCTGACTTCCAGCCCAAGAGACCTGCCTTTTATGCAAAAAACCCCATTCACACAGCCTGGCTGTCAATCACCCAGCAGGGGGGTTGTCCAGCCCGGACAACCACCCTGGCCAATCATGACAAAGTGCGACTTGGGTTTCCTAGGATACCCTGTGCAGGGGGTGACCACCCCTCCCTCACATCCAGCCCACCTAGGCACCTAGGCGCCTTGAGGAGGGCTTCTAGGTAGAAGCCTGCCAAAAGACAGTGAACAAAGGAGGCAAACCTGGTTTACTGCACAAAGTAAAACACAAGAAGGAGTTTAACAAAAAGAAATGGCGAATAAACCGCACCGGAGCCAAACGAAAAAGGATTTGGTCAGACGGGTTTAAGTTTGAGGCTAACTTAATAGCCTACAATATTACCACGGTTATATAAAATAACCGCAGTAGAAATTTAGGGTAGATACCACTGCCACCAGCCATGTCTAAATTTTAAAAGAGCGAAACACTGCTCTAGGAGGTACAGATAAAGAGTTAACCCTCCAGTACTCCATGTAAGATGGTGTGTGCTGGATCTGTGGTTATAATTGACCATAACTTTATCCCTTTCTGGGGGACAGTAGTCACCTCAGAAATGGAGTTGGTGGGAAGTCTGAACGACAACCCTGTGTCACTGCACTGACGGTGCTGTGTGACACATACAAAGAAGGGGGCTACTGAAGTGGTGTACTCCAGAGCCCACAATCACGAAAGCAGGTAAAACACATAGCAAAATACAAGTAAGAGTGGGGGAAAAGCTCACACTCTTACCAAGTGGAAAGAAATAACTCCAGAGATCCAGCAAAGCTGCTGAGGGACTCACTAGGTAAGGGAAATTAGCCATGAAATGAGAATTCTCCCTAACGCTCGTTAGCGTGGATGTAACAAACGTGTTACGTGTCGTCGGGCAGCGTCTCCTGCGAACCTGCGTCGTTCAACACCACAGCCTTGTCCTGCGAGGGCTTTGCCGCAGAGGGTCCGAACTTTGGATTTAACCTAGAAGCTGTTCTGCCTTTGTGTTTACTTTCCATGGTTGCTTGCTTACATCATACTGCCTGCATCCCTGCTGTTCATTCTTTCTTCTAGGTTCCCTAGTCGATTGTTCTATTTTATTTGAATGTTTTTATTTCTCCTGTTTGTTTGCTTACATTGTATTTCCAGTATATCGGCTGTGTCCATTCTTTGCTTCTAGGTTCCGTTGGCAACTGACTGGTCTATATATTGCATCTGTGTTTCGGTCATTGTTCTGTCTGCTGTGTGCCCCCCTCCTTCTGTGTTCCCCCGTCCTAGTGTTTCACACCCTCCTGCCTGCCCCCCCGCTCACCTCCACACTCCCTCCCCTCGCCCCCACTCTGCCCTCCGCACCTTCTATGGTGCTCTGTTCCTCCTATCTTCTTGAACTGTTTTTCTATCGACTATCCTATCCTTTTAACTAAGTCTGGTAGTAAGAAGTTCAAAAGGGACATCCTGGCCTCCCTATCCAGGATACCTAAACCATTGCTTCCTTCAGACAGACCCTTAGCGTACATCCTTTGTCATTTCCCTTTCCACGCCTATGGACCCCCCCGCTCCCCTATATGCTCTCTATTTGTTCTCCTTTTTCCTCTCCACCCATTTATGGTGGCACCCGGTGGGAGGCCCTAATGGCCCCCTTCCACTCCTCCAAGACCATCATTAATGTTAACCTAAACGGCACCGTCCTGGTCCAAGGCCCTCAGGCCAACCACCTCCTTTTTGATAGACGCTTCCCACACCTTATCAACTTCCTGTTTTTTTTTTTGTTTTATTAAAAAAAAAATGTTATGTGTTTTTAATCATTACTGCGATTATTAGGCCAGTTTGCTCACACATCAGCACCCACTTCCACCAATCCAGGGGAGCCAGGGTTGACCCCATATCCTGGCGTCTTTAAAAAAAAAAAAAAAAAAATCCTCGAATGGATTAGCGCCCCGCAGGCCGTTATCAAATGCATAGGCGATTCGACCAAATTGCAAAGTCTACACTGCAGGTTTAATAACCCTGGACTCTTCTGCCTCCACTGCACCTCTCTTGTGTTTAGAATATTTTGACGACATCGAAGGAGCATATCTCTGATTTTTGGCGAGGGAAACTTTTGGAGGTACCTGGGAAGTACGTTGGGACCTTGTCCATCTTCAGTTTTTATGCGCCCCAGTTTGTCTTTGCCACATCTCTCATTAGTGTCAATCCAGTCCTACACCTGAAGCTTCTCCTTAACCTTAAATGGACTGCATATTAATTCCTCCACTTTAATATCCCTTCCCTACAGGATTTTCTCCACTTTCAATGTCCAACATTCAAACTGACTGTCCAATTTCCCCTGCCCAATTTTCAATATCTCAAAGGAGGCTCTTCCGTGCATTTCCGACACAAAGCCATCGTTTTCAATATCACCATGGATTCAAGGGACTGCAGTTTCAGCTCTTGCCTTATTACACAGGTTGGTAAACCATTAGGGAGAATGAGGATCTTACGCCAAAATAGGCCCTCCAACTTATCCCATACCGAAAAGTAGAAATGGAGAATAGCTTCAGTTCCATAGCTTAAAATTTGGGTCACTTTCTGTTTATAAAAGGAGATTTTTGCGATGAGCGTACAGTTCCCAAATTTCCTCTGAAAGTTCATTCCCGGATGTATCCGCATTGAGAGCCTAGATCTTAAGTACAAGTAGTGATCTATTTCACTTCTACTCTTGTTGATTCTTACTCCCAAATATATAATAGTCTCAACAATTTCTAGCAGGGCTCCCTCCAATCTTCAAGTGAATCTTTCCCCGTTCCTTTTTCCTGCTGCTTTCATGGCCATAGTTTTTGATTTACCGGCATTCATTTTCATGCCGTTAAGATTCAGGTATGACTCAAAGGCACTCATTCGAAGGGATTGTGTCCTCCGATGTATTCCACATCTATGACAGTTGTGTCCCACAGCTGTACACTTCGGAAATTTTTCAGCAGAGGGCGCTCTGCATCGATGGCATCGATCCCATGTCCCTCGAGGGCCTCTGTCAAGGGTCGACGTCACCGGATGTTATATATAGGACACATGTCGCCCGTTGCCTCTTTTCTGTTTTTTTCCGACAGCGAACGTGAAACTCTCTGCGCCTCCTGGATTCTTGAAATCTCTTATGTCTGTTTCTTCGACCCCTCCGACTCCAAGGTCCGGGTTTAAGACTTGCCGGGACTGCAAGTCCAAGATGTCGTTGACTGACCCGCACCGTATTTGCTTATGGTGCCTGGGTGAGTCGCACGACACAGACGACTGCTCCAAATGGCAGTCTCTTACAGCCAAGGCCTTGCGTGAAAGGGAGGGGAAGCTGCATGCAGGTAAGCCATCGAAAAAGTCTCGTAAAACCGGATCGAAGTCTAGGGTTTCCACCGACAACTCGAGGGGCGACTCTCCGCGTCGGGAGGAGGCTCGAGGTTCTCGGTCCCGGAGTGGTTCCCGCCATTCCTCATCTTCGCAGAACTTTCAGAAGCACCGCCACCGGTCGCCTTCCCCGTCCTCTTCGGAGAATGGTGCTGTGCGTACGATCACCTGTCCCACAAAGTCCTCGACAACGGAGGAGAGGGCGGCGTTTAAAGAACAAATGATGGCTATTTTTCAGTCGCAAGGCACGGTTCCTGTCGCGCCTTCTCACAAAGGCAGCAGAGAACGCTCTCGATCCGCGGCACGCACGCCTTCGGGCTCGCGTCGCGACTCTCACCGGGAGCCCTCGAGGTCCCGTGCGGACAAGAGCAGTCGCAAGAGCTGTGCATCCAGGTCTCGGTCCTCGTCCCTAGCGAGACCAGTGCAGCCTGTGGCGGTACCGACGCCGGCGTCGACTTGTTTGGCGCCGGTCCAGTCGGACTCGGACGATGCTGTTCCGTCCTATCAGCCGATGCCTGTAGCGGCATCAACGCCGAAGGTCTCGGCGTCGATTGCATCGGGACAGATTCCGGTTTCGAAGCCTTCGGCGGTCTCGACGTCTATGTTTACGAAGCCCTTGGCGTTGATGTTTTCAATGCCCTCGGCATCGAGGCTCTCTGCACTCTCTGCGTCCTCAGCGTCAAGGCTTTTGGTGCCCTCGGCGCCTTTGGCGTTTTTTGGCCGTACTAATCTGAGGAGTTTCCTGGGGCTTCCTCTACATCTGGGAGGCCGGTATTGGGCACCAGGCCCTCTTCTGTCACTGGGCCTGGGTTTGTCCGAGCCTTTGCCTGACATTTTTGAAGAGGAGGAAAGATCAGACATTGAAGATCCTGTTGCTCAGGATGATGCTGTGGGATTGTTGGGTGACAGTCCATTGGAGGAGTTGCACAGTCTCTATATTACGCCAGTGGCCTGGATACTTCTCCGGAAGTTGAGTTAGGAAGGCCTGAGCCGGGTGCTCATGCGGACTCTTCCTATAGGCGGCTCATGTCTAGGGTTTGCGAATCCCTGGGGTGGTCCAGTCCTCCTGAGGATTTTATTCAGGAGGACCTTACTGACATCTTGGACCAAGGTCCGCCCTCTGACCCAGTATTGCCTTTCCATCTTACGTTGCAAAAAAAGGTGTCATCGGCTTGGCAAACCTGGGAATCGCTTCCGGCGGTCAATAACAATTTGGCGACAAAGTACCGACCATCTGTTAGCGACCCCAGCTATTTGTCTACTCACCCCACTCCTGAGAGTTTGGTTTTTCAGGCGGCTATAGGGATGACAAGCGCTTCGACGGATGGGCTCGGAAGGTCTTTTCGTCAGGGAGCATGGCACTGAAGGCGGTCAACTCCACATGTGCCCTGTCAAGATTTACACACCCTCTGTGGACTTGTGTTTCCTACACAGCTGAGCATATTCCCGAGGGGGAGGAAAGGGATGCTTCCTAGCCATCATGCGTGACGGCAAGGATGCTAGGAGAGCGTGGCGAGCAAGGATGCAACGTGTGAAGCCCTTCAGTCAGGGTTGGACACGGCAGACTGTGTCAGCCGGTCCCTGGCCGCGAGCACCGTACTTCGCAGGTTTGCATGGTTGCGGAAGTCCGGGTTTGCTCCTGATGTGCAATCCCGTCTTCTGAACATGCCCTTTGATGGCGTTCATTTATTTGGCAGCAAGGCTGACGAGAGCCTTGAGAGGTTTCAGACCTCCAAAGCTACAGCAAAGTCTTTGAGCGCTGCAGTACGCCTTGGGACCTCCCGGAGGACGTGATGGAGGGGTTTCTTTCGGCCAGGCGGCCTGCAACAAAATCCCTCTACCGTTGCCGTTGGCAGAAGTGGATCCTTTCCAATGTTCCATTCCTATGGTCTTGTCTTTTTTGCTTTGGTTAGCCCACAAGGGCCTTCAAGTGGGTACCATTAAGGGTTACCTGACGGTGCTGTCTATATTTAAGCGCTCGTCTGAAGTGTTCTTACTTTCAAATTCCTTTGATTTCACAGTTTCTGAAAGGACTGTCCAATGTGTTTCCACCCTCCCCTTTCCACGTGCCGGGTTGGGATTTAAATTTGGTTTTAAAGTTCCTGATGGGAGCTCCGTTTGAGCCCTTGAACTCTTGTCTGTTGAGACTGTTTTCTTTTAAAACTGTGTTTTTAGTTGCTGTGACTTCCGCATGCAGAGTGAGTGAATTGCAGGCACTTTCTGCCAAGCCACCCTTTACTGTTTTCCATAAGAACAGGTTTGGCCTGCGGGTGCAACCTTCTTTTCTTCCGAAGGTTGTGTCTGAATTTCATGTGCGCCAGAAGGTGGTTCTTCCGGCTTTTTATCCTCTGCCGCATCCGGGTAAGGAAGAGAAGAGGCTCCATAGGTTGGATCCTAGGAGAGCTTTGAGCTTTTATCTTTCACGGATGTCCCGGGTCAGAGTGGACGATCAGCTCTTTGTAGGTTATGCTGGACACCGCTTGGGTCAGGCTGTTTCCAAACAGACCTTGTCCAGATGGATTGTTTTGACTATCTCAGAATGCTACCGTTTGGCGGGGAAGGACCCTCAGGTAGGTTTACGGGCTCACTCTACTAGGCGTGTGGCTACCTCCAATGCTCTACAGAGGGGTCTTCCTATTCACAATATTTGTGAAGCAGCCACATGGGCCTCTGTCCATACTTTTGTTAAACACTATTCCCTGGACTCCACCATGGGCAGGATTTGGCCTTTGGTAAGGCAGTCCTCTATTCAGCTATTTGATTGGTCACTCTAAATTTCACATTCTAAATTCTTTCCCTCTTCCATAAGTGTGGTACTGCTTTGGGAGTCTGTCATAGATGTGGAATACGTCGGAGGACACAATCCCTTCGAAGAACTTCGTCTTTTTAGATCGGACGCTGATTGGTCTGCAAAGGAGATGAACAAGTTACTTACCAAACTGGTAACGTTCTTTCGATGGGCTGTTCCTCCGGCGTATTCCACATCGCCCTCCTAGCCTGCCCCTCTGGAGAATTTCCTCTGTGATTGCAGCTTTCATTTCGCAAGGCTGTGGGTGGTTATGGTGGCAGGAGATTAGTGTTAAGACGTATTTCTGAACTCTGACCTGGAGGGACAGAGGTTCAGAAGGCCAGCCTAGGCTTGTATTAAAAATATAGACACATTTATTACAAGGCCTTTGTAACATAGACCATAGCAAAGAATCACAGTAACACTAAAGTAAATCAATACATCTAAAGAGTTAAAAGCACGGAATATGTAGACCACCTAGATGGGGAGGAAAACAGGCAGTGCAGGTAATCTTTAGTCCCAGTTCATCATCAGAAATACACCTAAGAGGCAGTCCAGGCCCTACGAAGAGAGGAGCCTTATGCTCAATAGTACCTGCACACGCTGGTGCCAATGGACAAGATGGGGTCTCTTCAAGGGTCACTAGTAGCTCAGGAAGGTGGATGCGGTCGATGAAGAACAAGTCCCCACTACTCGAGCAGGACCTGCATTTGCGGGCAGAGGCAGGTTGAGAGTGCGGGATGGAGTTGCTATTTCGCAACAGCGGTAGAAAAGAAATGGGCTCCTGCGCTTGGGGCCACTGGTTGGGGTATGGACTACTCACCGGTCCCCGATGCAGGCAGACCCAGACTTCGCCAGTTCCGTTCACTTTACTGGCAGGTTCGAATGCGACAATCGGGACGTCTCGACACCGTGTAGTTTCCACGGTAGCAGGATTCAGGGTCAAGGGGGTCACAAAGGCAGCGAACGTGCACAGGTCGTTGCCACAGCAGGGCAACACGGCAACCGCGTTTACTCTGGTCCGGGCACACTCTTCTCACTCATTGCCATAGCAGGGCAACACAGCAACCGCGTTTACTCTGGTCCTGGTGCACTCGTCTCACTTCAGACCTGGGAATGCCAAGTTTACGAAATTTGGTTTGAGGGTGCCGTGGATACAGAGCTAGCAGTATGCCAAGTTTTGAGGGCTTCCCCGAAACGGATGCGGTGACGGAGCAAACGTCCCGTGTAAGCTGGTCAGCCCACTGGTTGGCCCAGGGACACTTCCGAAGAGGCTTACTTGCCGGGTTTGATGAAGGTGCCGAGAATAGTTGGTCCTACTATTCCAATGGATCGAAGCGTCTTCACAGACCTTTTAGGACAATCAGATGCAGAGGGGTCCCACGGGACGACAGCAGGCTCAGGGTGCCAAACCTTCCAGCGGATCACCAGCGGTTCCTTGACTCGGCTACTTGGCTCCTTATCCTTTGTTCGGTGTGAACTCAGGAGATCGACATGGTAGGTGGTGTTTTCAGCCTCCTCTTATCCAAAGTTCCCTTTGCACCAAAACGGAGAGGACCCAATGGGAGATCTGCTCACAAACACTCACTCCATAGGTGGACCAATCACGGACCACAGTGGTCCCAGGCATTCAGGACACTCTAGACTCCCTGGCACCCAGGATGTGTATTGGGAACAGACATCCCAGCCCACATCCTGGAGGCACACACACAAGGCATGCAGAAGCCTGCGAAAGCATTGGGTTTCGCAGGAAAGTGCATGACCAAATAAGGACTGGCCCGAGTCGACTCGACCTGGGGAAGATGAAGGGGCAAGATGGCCAAAGGACAGGACAAAGAACCTCGTGGCATGGCCATTTTGCAGCCAGGCCACCTATTTGTGCCAAATGCGGTTAACATGGCAAAAAAGGGTTTGAAACATAATATAAACGATAGCTTCCACCAGTCCTGTCCGTGACACACCTGCACAGTTCATAAATAAGTCCAGCGAGAGTTTCGAGGGCCTTTGGAATGACTAGAGACCCAAGTGTACTGTAAGGTAAATTACATTGTACACCTTTTACATGTTGCACAAAAGCTGCATCATGAGGAAAGGACTAAGGGAAACAGTCTCCCAGTACTGACTTTCTTAAGGGCATGTCAGTTTCCCCATAAGAATTGAGCGAAAGCCCGGAGGAGTGCGGCTGAGGGCTTGGGGGTTGACACTTGGAGAGGAAAATCACATTCAAATATGAAATCTTTCCTAACAGCTGGTGTCACACGCTCTGACGGAAAAAACTAAACTGAGGCAACGGACGCCATGCGTCCTATATATAACATCCAGTGACGTCGACCCTCGACGGAGGCCCTCGAGGGGCATGGGATCGACGCAGGACACCCTCTGCTGAATAGTTTTCAAAGTGCACAGCTGTGGGGACACAACTGTCATAGATGTGGAATACGTCGGAGGAACATCCCATCGAAAGAATGTTACCAGTTTGGTAAGTAACTTGTTCATCTCCTTTGCAAACCAATCGGCGTCCGATCTAAAAAGACGAGATCGTCCGCAAAGAGGATCCACAATAGCTGCCTACCATTCATCTTCGGAGGGAAAGCCCTTACTGCAACCTGTGACTCTGCCAGATCCGCAATGTATAAACAAAACCGGAGTAGCGCCAGGACACACCCCTATTTAACAGAAGGTGTTTATTTTTTCTGAAAGTAGCCCCTTATTAGATAATCTGATACGGACAGAAGTGTCAGTGTACAGAGCTTCCATGGCTTCCACCAGATCTAAAGGGCATCACCATTTCCTCAATTTGGCCCATAGCCTCCCCCTGATGACCCCATCGAAGGCCTGTTGAAGGTCCATGAAGGCGAGATGGAGAGTATTTCCCGAGTTCAGCGCCCTCTCTTTCAGCAGGTTTATCATAGAGATTCAGGGATGTACCCACTCCCTTCACGAAGCCCGTTTGTCGGGGGTCCAAGATACCACTTTTTGAAGCCCAAATTTTTAGATCCCTTAATAAAAAAGTCGCAAAAAGCTTCCCTATAGAGTCGAGCAGAGCAATAGGACGATCATTTTTAGGCTTTGCACGACTACCTTTTTTAAAGATGGGTATGATGTTGGCCTCCCTCCATGAAGCTGGTATCTCTTTGTTCGCCATGATCTGCGAAAAACGTGATGACAAGCAGCCTGGCCCACTGTTCTTTATTCTTTTTCAATTCTGGATTAGACAACCCATCGGGCCCTGCCGCCCGCAACAAGCTAAGGTTGTCTATCATGTTCGCGTCATGTTCATCGAACTTTCACCTATGGGGCAAATGACTAGTCATTACCTCATCCTTCCCATCAGGATCTGCAAAGAGGGAGGAGTAGTGTTGGACCCAATCACGTTCAGACACCATATTCAAGGAATGTGCTTCTCTAAACACCCCCCCCCCCCCGTTGTTAATTAATTCCCAGATGTCTTTGGATTTTTTTGCACAAACTGCTTTCAGAACATGCTCAGCATTGTTTTGTGATCTAATGGCCCTAGAGCTTTTGCCCACATTTTAGAATTTTTGCCTAGTCCTAATTCGCTCTGGTTTGGCCGGATAGTTATCTTTCCTAATGGCTCTTCCCGGAGTGGATCCCTGCTTATATCCTTCCTGTGCAGGACTACTCGTCCTTTGAATGCCTGGTCTGCAGGCTCTCTCTCCTGGCCTTTCTCTCACTGTGGCCTCTATCTACCGGCTGCCCGGCCAGGTAGCTTCCTTCCTCTCTGAGTGGGTGGATATCTCCTTCTCCCTCCTCGCCTCTACCTCTCAACTTCTCTTCAGAGACCTTAACATCCACTTGGATGCTTCATGTCCTTCTGCAGGACTCTCTTGCAACCTCTGCAACTCCCTCTGTCTCTCTATTCTTCCCTCAGACCCGACTCACTCTGCAGGGCATACCCTGGATGTTCTGATCTCCCTCTCCAACCCTCTCACCACTCCTCTCCACCCCTCGGGCCAAGCCGACTCCAGCACTTCCACCTACCTTCTCGGTCATATGAACCATGAAGCGTTTGTCAGTGGAGGGTTTTGCCGCTACTTTCTCTCCTCCTTCTTGCATGGCTTCTGGCCGTTCTGAAGCCAGACTGACGGTCATGGAGACAACCAACAGATTCAGTATGAAGGTTAAGCTGGGAGATGATCAACTTTTCCAAGAGTTTGCCCAGGAAAGGAGTGATAGAGATCGGGTGATAGTTGGCCAGAGAGGAAGGATCGCCAAAGTGATTCTTATGGAGGGGGTGCACAAGGGAGTGCTTCAGGGGGGAGGGGAAGGTTCCAGCGGCAAAAGAATGATTGCAGAAATCGGCCAGGGCTGTCGATGTGGTCCTTGATGGTTCTGGAAGAACAGGGAAGAACATGTTTTGACGAGACTTTCATAGATCAGACTTGTCTAGAAAAGTCATTGGGGGTGAACATGGGAAAGGAGGAGCAGGGAGGTGGAGAGGTGGAGAGGAGGCCATGGGTCTGCACTACCTCCAACTTGTTCTTCGTAGGTAGCTCCCATCTCGAGCTCTCCGCTCATCCACCTCCAACCCTCTGAGGGTGAACCTCTTTCTAAGCAGATAGTTGGGGGAAGATCTGTCTTTGGCTGGGGCCTCCCTCTGGAACAGTCTCCCTCAAACTTGAACAGAACCATCTCTGGTTCAGGAAGCAACTGAAGACCTTCCTCTTCGCTTCCGATTTCTCTCTTCCTCTCCCCTGCTGATGACCTGTCTGTTCCACGCACTACACACTGGTCACCTGGCCACCCTCTGAACTTTGGCCCAGGTCCCTGCCTGTCCAGCCACAACTCGCACTGCCTCTTGGCTACCCCAGCACTTGTGGTCTGTATCTGTAACCCTACAATCCCCTCTCTCTGCACTTATGAGCCACGCATTGGCTGCACTTTCCGATTACCTGCACTGAGCCACCCGCTGACTGCACTTTTGATTACCTGCACTTCTCCACGCCCGATGCACTTCTCCCCTGCGCGATCTGTTGGACACAAGGCCTAGTAAGATTGGTGTGTTGTCCTCCCTCTATTTCCCCCTCCTTGTCTTGTCGTGCCTTGAAAACACTTGTGTATAGGCGCGTTATAAATGCATATATCATAATATATATTTTATTTGTATAGCGCCTATACACCGTGTTTCAAAGTGCTTCAAGGTGGAGGAAAGGAGCAAAGCTAAAATACAATAACATTCTTACAAGGCCTTGAGGCATTAAGATTGGGCAAATAAACCATTGTACTTGGCCTGACTACATTTCTGATAGTGCAAGAGCATTGACAATAAAAGAGAAGAGGGAAGGATTGGGGGGGAACAAACAAACGATCGTACTAGGCCTGATGACATTTCTGATAGTGTAAGAGTAGTTATTATGGAGGTGGCGAAGAAGAGAAGATTCAGGCAAGGACAATAAAGGAGGTTGGTACTACTCGGCGCAACTAAAACACTATTAAAGCAGATGGTACACAGTAAGCCACTGGGCGCATCTAAAACAATATTAGAGCAGATGGTACACCGTAAGCCACTGGGCACAACTAAAACAATATTAGAGCAGATGGTAACACAGTATGGAGATGGTAGCACAGTAAGCCAGTGGGCAGGGTTTGGGGTAAAGGAATGGAAGTCCAGGTGAAACAGAGTGAGAACGGGAGAGTCAAGATGGGCAAAGTGATGGTCAATAAGATGACTAACCCCAGGAGGTGAAATGTCTTGACATCAAGCAATGATCCGAGGGAGAGCCAGGTCGCAGCAGTCAAGTGTGCTTGTGTGGCGGTGTAAGTGCAGGCCCCTTGGGCCTGGCCAGACAGCAGACAGGAGCCTCAGGAGTGGGCCTTGAGTGGGGGCGGCGTTCACCTGCGGGCTCCCGTGATTGGTGGAGGAGGGGGGGGGGACCAGTGGCCATTCCCAGCAGAGATGGTATTAGGGGCAGGCACTCCAGTGCCAGGAAAAACGCTGCAGCCATGATGGAAGGTCCCAGCAAATATCTGGGAAAGTAGGGCCCAGCTTCAATGCAAATGTGCTTTCAGTGCAGGCACCACGGGAAACGTCCACAACACAAAAAGAGATGAAATTAGCCGTAGAGCACTGTGATCGCCCCTCGTGCACAGCAAACGCAGCAACTAATTTTGATGGAATAAGCCGGCAGGGCTTACCTTGTGCCTCGTGCTTGCTCCGCAGCCCGTGCCGCGTGGCAGAGGCAGCTGCAGGTGTACCACAGAGGTTGGCAAGGATGGATATCCTATCTATGGCATGCTCCATGGGTACAGGGATGTGATGCTATTCTTGGATATGGATGTCATAGTTCACCTATGACACCAATCGAATGTGCAGGACATGCCATTCAACAGCATAAGCTGGTTTGTGAGCAGAACGCATGACTCCCTTGAAAGGTTAAAGGCTTGCATGTCAATGGCTGGATCTCATCGGCCACCAATACATTCTTTACTGCATCTGCAAGGGGACGCTAAAGGGATTATCCCTTCCAAAGGGGCCATGGCCATCAGCAGTCCCAATGTCGGTAGCCAAGATTGTTTTCCTCCCTTTGAGGGAAAGAGCGCCGATTGGTGAAATCAGTCACACCTTTGTGTGCTCCGGCACTACCCCATCAAACCCGTTGTGCGTTATTCTTCTTATCCCACCACTCGCCACCTTTTCTAACAGGAATGGGAGAAGATAATAGACCATTGGGTTCTCTAAATCACCTTCCCAGAGTTAGTCTCATGTTCCTTAAGAACCCCATCTCTGAACCCTCTTCTTCTATGCCATTTCCTGACCTTATTTTGGTAATTGTGATTTCGCACCATCTCAAAGCCATCAAACTTGTAACTCATAGTTGGGAAATGGCTGGTATTCCTGGCATTTCCTGGTCCCAAGAAAGATGGTGGATCCTTGGTCCATCTTGAACATGAGACTTCTCAACTAGTGCCTCTGTAAAGACCAGCTCAAAGTGGTGGCCCTGGAGCAGATCCTTCACACTCCTTGAGCGTCAGTATTGTTGGGTGTCATTCATTCTTTAGGATGTTTGCTTTCATGTCCCAATCCACAATAAATATTGGTTCTGCTTGGGGTTTGTTGTAAGTCAACTTCCAGTTTACTACACCCATTTCAGGTTGACCCCAGATCTCTGGATGGCAGTGGTGGTGCGCCTTCACACAGGATTCCAGTCTTTCCATATCTCAATGACTGCAACCTTCATGCAAAGTCAGAGTGCAGCGCGCTGGCAAACTTGAGGGATACACTTCCATTCTCTGGGCTTCCACCTGAATCTGAAGGAATCTTCGTTAATGGTGTCTAGACAGATTCCCCTCATTAGTGCTATTTTGGACAGATAAGTGGTAGAAGCTTTTCTGCCATGGGCAAGGGGTCAAGGCATCCAGACACATTCCAACAGCTCTCTTAGCATGAGTCATTTCTGGGATCTTTCTGAGGCATCTGTGCCTCATGGTCTCTTAAATCTTTTTTGCTCCTCAGGCGAGACTGAAGTTGAGATCGATCTTCAATTGTCATGGAGAACTCAGTGATCACAATGTTGGGTTGGTGGACCACATTTGGGTGGATCCTTCAGTTTGCAACTATCTGCAAAGGTGGTCCCTCCCAACCTTCTATAGCCTCAGCTCATCCTGGAAACAGACTGGTTACTACAGAGAATGGGTGCTTGCATTCTGGACCTTTCTCTGAACAGTCTGTAAGAAGGCCAGGTGAGTAGTTATCCCATTATTTCCTCGATTTTAGGATGATCACACTGACATTGAAGGATTTGTTGTCCCTGGTCAGGTTTGCCCTGGTCATGACGGACAGTTTTACTGCCATACACAATCTGAACAGGAAGTGAGAAGTGGGATCATATCAACTTTGCAGGGAACCTATGCCTCCTGGTTTTGGGCCATCAAGCGTATAGTCCACATCACGCTGGCTTACATGGCTGCATACAGAACATTTGAACAGATGCAATCATTTGGCTGACTGCTTAACTCCCACTGGTGGGAGAAACCCATGGGATTTCACAGCAGATAATCATCTCTGTGTGAGTTTCCACAGGTGGACCGATTCACATACAGTATCAATGAAAATGTTAGGCTATTTTGATGGGTTTTTTTACACTGCATCATTCATCACTACAGTGGTTTAACAGACCTGAGGCCTGTATGGAAAGTGGCATCTTGTACATCCGTCAGTGGTATCCAAACTTTAGTCAGTGGTGGACTGATCATTAGAGGAGAGGAAGGAAGAAGAGGGAGCAGAGTTGTAGGAGGAGGATGGAGGATTAGAGTTTGACCAATATGAAATATTTGGACACGGAAGAGGGGAAGGATCGAGATTGTGATAGCTTGCATGTTTGTCAGTGATGCATGGTCAAAGCACACCACTGATCAGGAAAGGAGCCAATCCATAAATATGTGCTCCTTTCCGCTCATGGGATTTTTCCTAATTGGACTTCTATAGGAGACTTGGTGGTCCTGTGAGAATTCAACTTTGTAAGCTTTTCTCCTATTTCTGCTTATTTTGCTGTCTCTCTGGAAACTGAACTTTGCTGGTTAACAATGAAATTGGTTACCTACGATTGGGTCAGAACCACCTGGGTCATGGTGCTGCTGGAAGTAGTAGCATGTTCTCTTGTGAGCCAATTGAACATCTATGCCAAGGCTATTGAGGATGGTGTACCTAAATTGGGAATTTTTAGTTTGTTATTGATGTTCTTTTGTCAGCAAGATGCCAAGCTGAGAAATCTGTTAGAGATTTTCAGAACCAGCACTGAGTGAGTGTTCTGAAAGCCCAACCTAGGTGATGAGCCAGGCCTTTTAACACTTGGTCTTTTCAAACTATCTCACAGTAGCATCGGCTAAGCAGTAAAGCATACTTGGAAGATAATTATATGATATGACATTTCTAATGCGCCTGTAAACAAGTGTTTCTAGGCGCCACAAGACAAGGAAGGGACAACCGAGGGAAGATGAGACAAACTATCCTACTAGGCCTTGTGTCATTTGAATCGTGCAAGTGTGGTGACGAGAAGTGCAGGGGTAAGGGAGAGGGAGAAAGGAGAGGGTAGGGCGGAAAGTGTGATCAGTGCTGCAAGTGCATACACAGCGCTGCTCTGGGTAAGTGCAAGGAGGCAGGGGGCTGGAGGGGTTACAGTTATAGCCCCTACGTGTGCAATAGGCCAGGAGGCAGTTTCAGGAAGACTGGTCATGTAAGAGCCTGGTACCCAGAGAGTCTCTGAGGGTATCAAGCAACTAGTCGGCGCAGAAGGCAGGTAAGTTAGCAAGGAAGCGAGAGCGAGAAGGCAGAGGAGAAAAGGAGGGTCTTGAGTTACTTCTGGAACTTTAGGTGGTCCGGCTCAAGTCTTGGAGGGGGCAGGGAGGCCGTTCCAGAGGGAGGCACCTGAGGAAGAGAGACCTACCCCCGCTTTCTGCCTGGAGAAGCGTCTGACCCTCGGAGTTGAAGGTAGGTGAGCGAAGGGCTCTAGAAGGAAGCTATTTCGGAATAGAGGGTTGGATGTATTGCGAGCCCCGGCCCCAGAAAGCCTTATGGATGAAGCAGAGGTTCTTTAACTTGATCCTTTGCAGCCACCGGGAACCAGTGGAGAGATTTCAGGGCTGGAGAGATACTGTCTGTGGGCTTGAGGCCAAGGATAAGTCTTGCAGTCCTGTTCTGGATTAGTTGCAGGGAGCAGGGCTACCGATGACTGGCATTAAGGCAAAGATCGTTGGAGCCGCACCAATCCTGAATCACGGATAGACAGTCAGGGATGAGCGAGGGGAGGAGATTAGGCAGAGGGAAGCTTGAAGGATAGATGAGCGTCATCTGCATAACACAAAGTTAAGAGAAATTGGAGATCAAGTGGGCCAACGGGCCCAGATACACATTGAAGAGCCAGGGAGAGAGGATAGAGCGCTGGGGGACGCCACATGTGTAGAGAGAGGTGGTAGAGAGAAAGGACCCAAGTTGGACCTGAGAGGGTTGGTCCAGGAAGGTCGTCAGCCACACCAGGGCCTGATCTGTAATGCTCAGGTTCACACGGAGTCGGTTGATCAGGGTGGCGTGATTGACTGTGTAAAAAGCAGAGGAAGGTCAAGGATGATGACAGAGGGAGAGCTGGAGTCAAGGCTAGAGGGTAGATCTTCACGGGTGTTCAGGAGAGCAGTGTCAGTCCCTCTGGCTGCTCTGGAGCCAGACAGATGGTCATGGAGACACCCAACTGATTCAGTTCTGGAGAGTAAGCTGGGAGATGGCCAGCTTTTCCAGGAGTTTCCCCAGGAAAGGAGCAATAGAAATCGGGCGATAGTTTGCCGGACAGGTAGGATCGCCAGAAGGCTTATTTAGGAGGTAATGTACAAGAGAGTGCTTGAGAGAGGGGAAAGATCCAGTGGCGTAAAGGAGATTGCATAAATTGGCCAACGCTGGAGCAAGGGTGCCAATGTGGTCTATGATGGTTTTGGAAGAGCCTGGGATCACCTGTTTGGACGACACTTTCATAGATCGGACTTGTTTAGAAACATTGGGCCTCATTACGATTTTGGCGGTAGCCATGCCGCTACTGGCGGCATGGCTGCCACTGAAATCGGGTCCGGGTCCCCAGAATGGGGAATTACCGGGCCATTCCGAGTTTGGAGGGCCCAGGCCCGGACCTTTCCCATTCTCATTTCAGCCCCCATAACGCTGAATGGGGGAGGGAGCAAACAATGGGCCGATTACGAGCGGCCTGTTGTTTGCTCCCTCTTCCCCTCGCGGGACCCGGTAAGCACGCCTGGTTTGACCAGGCGTTACTTACCGGGTCCTGCGAGGGGAGCTTGGAATGAGGCAGAACGGGTTTAATGGGACTGCCTCCTTTAGCGGGTCCCGTTAACGCGTTCCGCCTCACTCGTTATGAGGCCCATTGTCTGGGATTGTCAGAGAGGAGGAGGAAAAAGGGAGAGGAGAGGGAGAGTCAGCCAGAGGGGGCCTGAGAGAGGGAGAGGAAGAAGAGAGTGAGGACAGGATGTTCTGAGTTTCAGTGGTGAAATGCAAGGCCAGAGCCGTTCAGAGGGCCTGGGAGGGAACATGAGAGGTGGAGACTGCAGTAGGATTGGCCAGCTCCTTGCAGATTTTAAAGCGTTTGACGGTGTTAGAGCCTGCAGAGAAGCAGGCTTGGATATGGACCATCTTCTTGGAGAGGACAGAGTCTGTATTGCCTTTGGAGCAGGCAGCAGGCCAGTTTGGCAGAGGATGCTCCTGAAAACCGCCACCTCCTCAAAACCACCCTGCACTTGCGTATCAGGGTGGCGAGATCAGAGTCCAACTAGGAGTTGCACTTGGAGGTAGGCTTCATTTGTGTTCTCATGACAGGGCCAAGGTCCAGAGAGTTACAGATAGAAAGGTGCAGGTTAGAGAGGGCTTTGTCAGAGTGCGAGTCAGCCGCAGTAGTGGGAGAAGCAGAGAAAGTACAGGCAAATGCGTCCACTGAAACTCGCCTAGTGGACCGAATGACTGAGGAGGAGGGTGGCAATGCTGGTGTAGGTTTTTCTTGAGGGACAAGAAGTTTCAGGTGAGAGGAGGGCAGAAAGTGGTCAGTCTGAGAGAGGAGTGGCAAGAGGGTTAGAGAGGGGGATGTCTGAGTAGATGAGAACATCCAAGGTGTGTCGGGCACAGTGTGTCGGACCCGAGGGTAGAATGTAAAGGGAGAGAGATTCGCAAAGGTTGCGGAAGAGCCCAGAGGTAGGATCTGAGGCCTCCAGGTGAATGTTGAGGTCTCGGAGGAGGAGAATTTGAGAGATTGAGGCAAGGAGAGAAGATGTTGCCCCATTCTGTGAGGAAGAGGGTGACCTGGCCAGGTGGCCTGTAGTTGGTGGCCACAGTCAGAGAGAGGCCAGGAGAGATGGAGAGCCTGCAGACCAGGCATTCAGAGGAGGAGTAGGCCTGCGTAGGAATGATAGAAGCAGGGACCCAATCAGGAAATATCAGAGTCACTCCACCTCGCTTGGTTCTGGGCTCAGAGAGGATCTTGTAGCCCTCAGGGAGGAGGGTGTCAAAACTCGTGACAGAGCTGCCCATCAACCATGTCTCAGTGAGGGCAAGGTCATCCATGTCAAGGTCTTCAAGGAGGTGGAAGATGTCAGGAGTGTTTGGCGGCAGAGCGAGAGTTGAGAGTAGCAACATGGAGCCGGTTGACGCATTTGAAAGACTTCCGGGATGTGGTATAGGAGTGAGGTGCACCCATTGGAGGCGGTAGAAGGGGCCAAGAGTGGGCAGAGGCAGTAGACGGAGGTGGGATAGGGGCCAGAGCAGAAGAGGAGGAGCCCGAGAGGTGTTAGAAGGGGAAGCAGGAGAAGGGAGGAAGTTGATAAGACGCGGGAGATGCCTATCAAGAAGAAGGAGATTGGGCCAAGAGCCTTGGACCATGACCGTACCATTTGGATAGACATTGATGATGGTCTTGGGGGAATGGAAGGAGGCCAAGAGGACCTCCCACCAGGGGCCACCGTTAATTGGAGAGGAGGAGAAAGGAGAGAGAACGGACCGTATGAGCGGTCAATGGGTCTAGAGAGGATGTCGGTGAGAGTCTGTGTGGAGGAGGCGCTGATGTGGGTATTGGCGATAGGGACGCCTGGGTTGGAGACCAGGATATCCTTTTTCAACTTTTTCCTTTCTGCCTTAGTTAGAGGTATAGGATAGGAGATGGAGTAGCAGTTTGAGAAGATGGAAGAAATTGAGAGCACCATAGAGGCGTGTGAGGAGGAGAAAGGGGGGGGGGGAGAGAGGAAAAGGAAGCCTAGATCCGCGCACCACAGGAAGCACCGGAGGGGGAGGGTTCACACAGGAAGAACAAGCAGGTAACGCACGACAAGGGGAACACAGGAAATGGCGTGGACGGAGGACTGGGGCGGGGAAGGGGCAACAGAGATTAACATCCAAAGGGGGGGGGCAGTGCCAGTGCAGAGACAGAGCGAGTTAAAAGGTTTTCAAGATGACGTACACGCACTGTGAAAAACACCCAGATTCAACTTTCCCAGAAGGGAGGGATAGGCACAGTTTTTAACACGACAGCAATGCAAAATCACACACTTCTGACTTTTTAATAAAGAGGGAAAAGGGCCTATTTTTCAACACAGCAGCAATGCAAACCCACCTAGATTCGACTTTTATAAAGAGGGGGGAAAAGGCCTCATTTTTAACACTATTGCAATGTAAACCCACAGAGATTCAACTTTTCTAAAAAGAGGGAAAAGGCCTAGTTTTTAAAACGGCAACACTGCAAAAATGTGGCTTTCCTAGAGAGATGAGATGTAGCTGACCAATACAGTTCACCAAGATGCTGAAGAGTATGAGATATGGGAAGTAGGGTGGGTCAGTTAGTGCGGTGCCGTGATTGCTGCATCCCCTCTCTACACCACACTTTGTCAGTCGAAATAAGTGTAGTAAGTATGGGTTTGGTGTGTCAGTACAGTTTAGAACACTTGGAGGCAATCAAGGAATAGAGTTCTACCATGAAGTATACACATATACTATTTATAAGACCCAAACACACATGCAAGTAAAACATAAGGATGCTATACACTACAACACACTTATATTAAACAGAGGCTGCACCACACTTTACAGGTAATGCATTAATAAGCAATTCCACAATGTCAAAGCAACACTGTGACTAGTAAAATGGGAGAGAATATTGATTCAAACGGATAATCTACAACCTATTTATAATTTTAAGGCAGGCGCCTTACTTTAGCAGTTCTTCTGTAACCAAGTAAGTAGATCTGAGGTGCTAAAGATTTCAGTCACAGGTAAGTACTTGGCAAGGGAGTAGGAGTGCTTTCCACTGCGGAAGTGTTGGCCTCAGTTAGCAGGGGTAAGTAAAATGTATTTGAAAAACAGACTTTTAGGGGAAAGGGTTTAGAGGCAAAGTAGGCGTAAACTTCCAAATCTCAAACACTCGAGGGATTACCCAGAGGGTAATGTAAGGGTAGCATTAGGGAATTAATGTATGTCCATGCAATCCATATTGGGCAAGGGAGGCACAAAGTGGTACTTACATTTACACCCGTAAAGGAGCTCAATCAGAATGAACCCTGCAACATTGTCCACTGCAACTCCCATACTGAGGGTGGACCCTCTGGATACAGCAAGCAAAGTGAAGTGGTGAAGAAACCCCCATCAGGGGTCGGAAGGCTCAGCTGGAGGCAGTGCCAGTAATTAAACTCCAGGCAGGGCCCTCTTCAGGATGGAGAGCAGCTGATGCCAGTCATTTTGTTCCTGGGCCACCAGTTAAAGATCAGCCAAGTCCCAAGTTCCAACTCTGGAAGGCATTAATTGTAGCAGGGAGGCCTGTTTGGTTAATGGTGGGCACATAGCATGGGCCAGGGTCACTTTCAAAGTCCACCAATGGTTGGACAGCCATGTTGGACGCTGGATTGGTTGATCTCACCAGTACATGGGAGGAAGTTCTTCCATGGTTGCAGGAGACAAGTCAGAGGATCCCCAGTGATTGGCTTTGGCGATGATGGATTCTTCAGTGCTGGCCTTCTCGTGTTCAGATTCTTGGCTCCTTTAGGTGACGTCCAGAATGGCTATAAATAACCTCATCTGAAATCCAAACTTGCGTGTGACCCCAGTCATCCTATAGGAAGGATCTGCACCATTCAAACTGGCAGTGAGTGCCCAATTTTGGACAAACCACCTACCAACTGTCTGCCTGGTATTATACACACACTGGAAGAAATGTGGGTTTGGACCAGTATGTCTCAAATCCGGTTTCAACCAGTTGCAGTCACAAAAAGCAGAACCCGGGAGTACTGAACAGGCCCTGTAAAGGTGATTGCCCTTATTTGGGGTTTTCTGGCCTCTGTGTGCTGGAAGATAGCTAAAAGCGATATGGCCAAAGGACAGGTAGGGTAGCCATTTTAAATACATGGTACTCAAAATGGCATTCTTGCAATATAAAAGATGTAAAACATGGTTCACTGCCACCAGCCTTTCCTAGGCACATTACAAAGGCATACAGATGTTGCAAGAAAAAAGGGGCTCAAAGTGCCCCATAACAATTAACTTAAGGTTGTGTCTGTTACAAAATGAAAACACAGGAAAAGATGAGTGAAAATTCCCCTGCATTGTCATCCTTAGGGACTGAGCAGTGCCCCCAACATAAATGAGTTTAGCAGGTGTGTGACGCTCAAAAGGTTTCACTCACCCCAAGACTCAGCGTGGTTTCCAGACCGTAGATAAATATGCTAGGAGTCCAAGTGAAATCAATGGTGGAAAAAGCTGCAAAAAGAAACAAAATAGCTGATGAAGTCCATTTATGCCATTGGATGGTGGTGGTTGTTCTTGATGCTACTCTGTATTGGCACCGTTATGGGCTACGTAGTGGCCTTGTTTGTTTTCAAGAGCAAGGATCTTATTTCGTTATAACTCTAGTTATCCTGTGTATGGTGCCCTCCTTTCCATCAAGGTCCTTCCACCCAATAACCTTCATTGTGGCGCAGTGGGAACTGTTTTGTTCTCATCTTTCTGATGATACTCCCTTTAAGCCTTAGTATTTTTTCCACTGCCTCTTTAAACACCGAAAGTTGCTTTTCTGGTTACACTAATATCGAAGATGGTGTTGGAGCTTCAGGCTCTCCCCATTCACCTCCCACCCTTCTCTTTTTTGAGGAGAATTTTACTTTGAAGCTACACCCCTAATCCTTGCCAATGGTGCTGTTGGGTATCCTTTGTAAAATAATAATCCTAATCCTCCTCTTAAATGGGAGATGTTCCACATGCATGACCCATTGCAGGCTTTAGGCTGCTGCGTGTATGAAACTAAATATGTTCATCAAGGTGAGCAGGTGTTTCTAACATTTGCTGTGCCCCTTAAGGGCAGGGCGGTTTTAACCAGATCTAAAAATGGATTGAAAAACTTTTTTACAAGCTTGCTACGAAAGAAGTGCCTGTTTGACTTCAAGGTCATTCCACAAGAGGTCAGGCTGCCATCTCGGCCCTGCACAGCCAAGATAGTTTGATGGAAACCTGTTGCGTTGCTACATGTCACAGAAAAGACCACAACATTGAAGAGTAGAGATCCCGCCAGACCATGCTACCCAAGGCCTAAGACCACCCAGAGCAATGCTCCAGTGAAACACAGAGGAAGACTTCAGCCCCAAGCTCTCCTTCAGATAGTCATTCAGGTCAGAAGAAAGAGGGAATAGAACAAAAAGAAATGCCATCACCACTCTGGGAGGGAGGATTCAGCGTTCGACCATGCAGTACTTTGGGATTAAAATCGCATAGATGGCCTATAGATTTAGCTCCACCTAAATTGCGTTGAAATCGCCCATGCAATATGAAGGAAATGGGACGAGACACAGGAGTAAGTAAACGTTACTCACTGTAGTGACTATACTGTACTCCAGTCCAGAGTCCCCTTTTCCCCATATGCCCCATTCACCATCAACCTCAAATAGGTGTAGTCAGCGCTGTCATCGTCGGCGCTCAGAAGAACTGAGGTGTGGTGCTGAGAGATGTGGTTAGCATGTGCGATCATGCTTACGCGCCCCCAAATACAATTTTAAAGCGTAAATCCATATTTTTCAGAGCAAAAGGCTCCCGTTGCAGCCCTGTACAGGGACGCCCATATAGTATGGAGGAAAGGGTACTATGGACTAGGAGTGCAGTAGTCACTATAGTAAGTAACTTATCCATACCCAACTATGATGTCATCCTGGCATGAGATGACGCTGACAAGAAGACATGTCAGAGATCAGCGCCAATGGCGCCACCTGCTGGATAAGAAAACCTCAGGAGCTGACTAAGGAGCTGACTAAGTTGAAAGGTATGTTTCACAAGATGTGGAATCTGTGCTAGGAATTGACATGTCCACCCGAAAGAACATTACCAGCCCACACCTTTCTGCCAGAAGAGTATTTTTCTTTCATACGGAAGGATTTGCTCGATTTTTGGGATGGTCCACATTCCAACTTGTATCCACGTGGTATGAACTGTATGCTTATAAGTAAAGAGAACCCAGGGGCAACCGGTAAAACAGTGGAATTAACCCAATTGTCTACAGTCCATTTTACAATCACTTGAAGTGCTTAATTATCTGAAATGGTGCACAGTGGACATTTCTAGATATGTATTTCCTTGATTATGGACTATATACGCTCAAGATTATCTTTCTAGTCTCAAAAGCATTCATTTCATAACTATGGGGCATGTATTCTGATTTTAATAGTTAACACAAATGTGTTATTCTTCTTGAACAAGGATCCACACATTTCTTCATTTCTTCCAGCTATGTGCCTTGGCAGTAAATCTGTGGAATTTGGTTATAAGCCAGGAGATGTACTCCTCCTCAACATGTCTGCCAAGTGTAGGCCATTACAGAGCTAATGGAGGGAGCAAGCAACACTTCCCCACACGAGTGAGAGCTCAACAATCAAGTAGTTCTTAAATCCTCTTGGAAAATGTTTGTGAGTCAGCTATAGTCCAAGTCTAGTGTTTATGCTTTGTGGCTGGTAAAGGGTCTGCCCCGTGGAAAGATTATTTTCTGCGGTATTGCTGGGGCTGTTCACTGAAGCCTGTTTACCGTGCCACATCATCCACAAAGTCATACTGAAATTAAATGCAAGCACAGCCTGTTGATTGCTGTTAGTAGCACCCAAATGGCCAGTCTCTGTATGTGTACCTACCTCTGCCGTCTGTAATGCAACAATTTCCCTTCCATGTAGATTGTACTTTCTGTCAACAACAATGCTGGGTTCTTCTTTGAGGTACAAGGTTAGCATAGTGGCCAGGTTCTGCTCCCATGATGTGTGAGAAGCTAAGTTGGAAACGTCTTTGATTCTTGGATGACCACCTGAAGAAAGCAGTCCGAGTGCTAGATGAAATGCTACAGATGTTGACCTTGTTTGCTGTTTTGTAAATGTAAGCCAAATCGTGCTTCTTGCACATAAATCTGACAATACCCAATTGGTGAAAAAGTAGCCTACTGCTAGAAGCATCTAAAGTAAATCCTACCTGGCTATAACCGGCCTCCAGAGGAATTACAAAAAGGACTTCTTTTTTACAAAGGTTGTCCAAAATCGTTTTGTTTGATTACAGACACTGGAATCATTTGAAAATGCTTCCCCATTCATGGGTTTGGAACATTGCTCCAATGTTTTTAAGCTTCACACTTGGAAAACATTTCGGCAAGGAGAATATACAAGATCTCGGCCCTCTCAACTTGGAAATACTACACTCTTTTTCATAAAGATAAGGTGGCTCAGTGGACCGATTCTTCTTTTCTGCCTAATATTGTCAGTTACCCTATCAGACCAGAAATATCTATTTTCTGCAAACCTGCCATCTTGATTTTAGAATGCCTATGAATGCTACATAGAGGTAACTAAGAATGTCAGAACCCCATGAAAACAAACATACCTTCTGGCAGATCCTCTCCAATAGAACAGGCTTCATGGGTTTGCTGGATAGTTTCTTATATTTTGGAAGTATACAACATTCAAAACACCTCTATTCCAGCAAGTATTCATGGAACTTAATATGACAAATGCAGTGCCAATGCTTCCCAACGATGCTTGCCTCTAGATTTAATCTGCACATTTGTGGAGCTCAAACCTAGGTAAGACATCTGTAAGGGCTACTCCCTGCACACCAGCTCAATGTCTGATGCTCTTTTTTGCCAGGAATGTTTGGTTAAATCTTTGCTGTCCTCCCTATAGTAACTCAAGTACTGGTAGTTGTGAGAAACATGAGGGAATTTTCCCAGATGGACCTTGAGAAACCCTTATTCAGGTGGCCAGGGACGAGCTGGCGTGCTCAGATCCCAACCCTGGGGGTGGACGAGCGAGAGAGGATCACCTGGGTAGGGGAGCGCCGTGGTTATGCTTGGGGGAATATCCAAGGTGGAACACAGTATTACACTGGGGAAGAAAGATAGGACGAGATCCCTGGGGCCTTTGTAGGCTGTACTACATCTGCCTCCCTTCCTCCAATTGAATCTCTCTGGACCAGATCTCATAACATGTCCGTACATAACAAATGCTCTAGAATCCCAAACCCTGTTGCACCCAGCAACTCTCTCTCCTACACTCCCTATTTTCCTGTTCCCTTCCCGAATACTCTACTTCCCTAAGATTATTCTTTCCCGAACACACCATCTACCTTGACAAAACACTACCATTCCCACCATCCCCTCTGTTCAGTTCACCATCCGGCTATCCCCATTTGTTTAATAAACCCTACCAATCCCGTCCCTCTGTCATTTTCCAAACTCCCAGTTGAATGTGACCTACAATTACAGTTCCCACAAACCCTCTTACTCATTTCACCAACCCTACAAAAACCACCCCTCTGAGATCACTACAAACCCCTCTAGTAATGCCATACAACACCTCTTCCTTTCTATATCCCATAAGATACTCTAACAGTCTACCCCCCTCTTCTGACACACTTTTCTACACCACGGAAACCAACAGACTAATTCCAGAGCTGGTCACCTGACGTGTCCCAACGCAAGGGCCAGGCAGAGTCAGGCAATTGACCAGAATCACACACGCATGACAGTCCTTTCCCCACAGGGATAAAAGGTGGAGCAAAGAACGAGCAAGACAGACCGCACGACGTGAAAGCTAACTCAGCACGGCAGTTCAAGAGGAGGAGAAAGACGGCGCATACCGAGAGGGAGACGAGGAGAGAAGTGACCTTGCTCTTTTAGACCAAGGCCTGTGAAACATCTGCAGAAGGAATCAATAAACCTCAAACAATAGCCAGCATGTGTTGCAACAGATGGCAACGGTGCACTAGACCCTCCTCTGCTGATACCAAGCCGGGGAGAGAGGCTTGTCTCTGTGGTACCAACCTTGACTCCAAGAAGAGCGACAGCTAAGCAGTTCATCACAGCTGGTGAGTCGAGGGGAGAGTCGCTAAGAAACCGAGCTGTGTTCAACAAAAAGTAGCAAATGGCTAATTTGAACTGTGAAGGGCTTAAAGAGCTATTGATATAAAAGGAGGAAAACCAGCAGCCGAGGAGTCCAGCACCACATGGGTGCTCATGTAGGAAACTCTGGGCGATTACCCGATGGTAGAAACTACCGTAACCAGAAGGCCTTGGGAAAAGATGAAAGTTGTCAAAGTGGTCATACAGGGATCTTGTAACATTCTCTGTACACTCGAAAGTCTTTGACCAACAGATGACTGTAAAGATAAGGGAAAGGAATCCCGCTTGGTGAAATTAGTGCATGAACAGTGTGTTGCAAAGCTTAGCAAGAGTGAACCCAGTGGAGGGATGCTAACAAGACGGGACAAAGCCTGAAGTCCCATGAACCATGTGTTGACTGGATCCGAGCCCGAACAAGGGAGATCCAGGGTGAAAAGTAATCACCCAGAGTTTATTCAAAAGTTGGCAAGAGTGAACCCGGCAGAGGGAAGCTGACAAAAAGGGGTAAAAGCCAGAGGCGCTGTTTAAAAAGACAGTGACTCATGAATGCAAGAAGTATTGTAAGACCAGGGGAAGTGGATTGTCTCCCTTGGCATTTGAATCCGAGCCCGACCGAGGGAGATTCAGAGATGAAACAATATCCCCCAAAGTCCATTGAAAAGGAACTTTCTGTTTGTTTTGTTGAACGTGTGCAAGAAGGATTGCAAGATGAGGGAAGTGGATTGTTCCCCTTGGCATTAGGATCCGAGCCCAGCAGAGGGAGATCCAGGGGGAGGAAAGTCATCATCCCAACGTTCATTTGGAAAGGGACTTCTTGTTTGCTTTGTTGAATACATCAGGCCCTCCGAAGTCAAGAGACTTCAAGAAAAGAGATTTAACCATTGAATAACCTGATAGCTAGTACGGAACAATCGGTTTGTGCTAGGAAAGCTCAAGCGTATACTGTGCTCAGGAAATCCCCCTTATCCCGTGCTCAAAATGTGGGGAAGGGAGACCCCTGACAATCACATTCTGACTTATTCTTTGTGAACAATTCTTTCTTTATTGAAAACCCTATGCCACACTCTTTCTGTAATTAATGTAAGGATTTGGCAATATTTATTTTTAGTATAGGCCTTTTTTACTTTGACAAGATGCCACAAGGACGCTTTATTTTTAATTTGATGGTCAAAGCTTGCTCCCATCTTAGATTTAGGTTTCGGTTAGGCGCTTTTCCACCCTGCATTTCCAGTTTAATAAACACCCTTGAACTGTGATCACTTTTGAGCAATTTCTTTACTGTTGCCACCATGAGTTCCTTACATAGTCCATACCCCTTTTTCCGGATTTTTCTGCAAAGAGGCGCTCAGCTGGTCTGTGTCAGGACTTCCATCAATCTTACTCCTCTCTTTTAATTATAACTGACATGCAAAGGCTGAAGACCCCATTGAGGTACTCTAAGTCAGTCATCCACTGAGGTTTGTGTCTTTTTTTTATTAGATAACTTTCAATGCATATCTTCCATGTCTCTTCCCTGCCCTCACAATGTGGCTATCCCCACCACTTCACATCTGCATCGCTAAACCTTCACATCCGTGTTGATTTTTCCCCAATGTGACTCTATTTGTTTTGGCATCTTCACAATGTACCTATATATGCAACTTTCAATTTCAACAGTCTCTTGCTCGAACCCCCTTGCACACAATCCACATTCCCTCACACCTGTATTCTAGATGACCATCTGGCTTCTCCCGTCTGCCCTGTGGATTTTCCCGCCTGCCCTCTGGCACCTCCTACTCTTGCTTCCCTCCCACTCTTGCGCCCATCCTGCCCTCTCTGTGACCTTCCTGCCCTTTCTCTCTGAACGTCCTGACTGCCCATACTCTGATCCTTCCAGCCTACTATCTGACCTGCCTGCCCACTAAGACCCACCCATTCTCAGACCCGCCCACCCTCTCTGACACTCCCCAGCCTTTCTCTGACATGTCCACACTCTTACTTGTCCCCACCCCTTGCCCACCTACCCACCCAATCTTATGCCTGCACACATTCTGACCCACCCACTGTTTCCGAAACTGTCACCCACCGGCCCATTCGCTCTATGACCCACCTACCTCTTTTCTCTCTGGTCCGCCCATTCACTCTGTTTATGCCAACCCATACTTCCTCTGTGCCCACCCATTTGCGCGCTCTGCCTGCCTACCCACCTGTTCACTCTGCCAACCCAACCATTCACTCTGCCCACCAACCCCTTCACTCTCTCTGCGCTCAGTGTCTGCTCACTCACCTGTTCACTCTCTGCCCACCTGCTCTCTGCCCGCCCACCCGCTCTCTGCCTGCCCGCCCTCTCTGCCCGCCCACATGCTCTCTGTCTGCCCACCCATGCTCTCTGGCCATCTGCCTGCTCCCCTGCCCCCCCTGACTTGTTTACTCTCTCTGCCTGTCAGTTTGCACTCTGCCCGCCTCCCAGCACTCTGCCCACTCATGCTCTGCCTGCCCATGCTCTATGCCCACCCATTCTCTCTAGCTACCCGTCCACGCTCTGCCTGCCCCTTTGCCCGGTCTCTCCTCCTGCCCATGCACTCTGCCCACTCGCTCTATGCCCACCTGTCTGCACTCTCTGGCTTCCCGCCTGTCCCCCATGCCCGCAATCTGCCCACCCGTTTGCGCTCTCTACCTGCCCGTTTGCACTCTGACCGCCTGCTTGCTCACTGCCCGCCTGCTCTGCCGCCTGCTCATTTTGCTCTTTGCCTGCCCAGCCTCCCGTTTGCGGTCTGTCCCCCCAACCTCCTGTTTGCGCTCTGTCCCCCCAACCTCCTGTTTGCATTCTGTCCGCCCAACCCCCATTTGCGCTCTGTCCCCACACACCCCTGCTAGCTTTTGTGGTGCGTGCGACCGTGGGGGAATAACTTGCAACCAGGGTAGGGGGGAGTACGTTGAAAGGGCATTCGTCAGTCTTGTGGCACTGCCAACCTACCCACATACTGTTCGCAACATTGGCTCTACTCCAACCAATCTGCAAGCACCACCCTCTACCGGATGCAGAGTCAGACATGCATTGCTACGGTGGGTGTGCTGAAGCCCAAGGCTCTTTAGTGCATGGCCTATGGCCTTAGGCCATGCACCCAATAGTCTAATCCTTCAACAGACCCACCGCAACTTCATGCACCCACCCATGCCACCATGTGCCCAACTACCGCTATCCATCCGCATAGCACAGGCACCCATGCTCCCCCTCAACCTATGTAATATGCAATTCACGCCCCTTTTGAAATTCACCTGCCACCACTCACCACGGAAAGAGGTCACTGCAAACAGGTCATGGCAGAAGCTATCGGGCCGTTGGCTGCCTCCAATCACCACACAAAGTAGTCACCTGTCTATGTACCCGCAAATTGGCGCAATATGCACGAATACTGCAGGCACTCCTCCATCTTCTTCCACCCATTTACATATATCACATGAACCAATTATCACTCTCCCCCCCCCGCACCCACCCTTTCCCTGCCTTTGTGCTGCCAACACATGGTGTACAGTATATTTTCCAGACCCATCCGTCGCCGCACTGTCCTCCGATACAACATGGCAAAGTTTGGCAAAAATTGTTGACGCAGAGCACGATTCCCTCCAGCCAACCACCGGCCTCGTCCAAAGTTCTCTTTCAGCATGCCGTACCGCAAGCCAATGACACTTCTGTCCGTGGAGCGAATAGGAAAATGGGTCTGTGGAGCGGAACCAGATATCACACATTTATAGACACGTGCATTTCTGTTCTTTGCAACAAAGGTATTGATCAGATTCCCACCTAACACACAAAAGCACACTTTCTGAACCAAGCCTCCGCTCCTGCTGCAAATTTGGTGCAAATCCGTTCGGCCTGTAGCCGTGCGCAAAGATTTTGCCCATTCAGTCTATGGAAAAAGAAAATGTTGGAGCCCCCCTATAACTCCCCGCTGCCCCCCGCCCCTCCCTGCACGAAACCGCACCAAAGTTGGCGAAACAATTCAGAGCGGGCAATATACTTTTTTTGCAATGTTTGCTGAAGATTCGTCCAGGGGGAGCGAAGTTATAAGCCACCCAAAAAGTGGTCTTCCTATGAGTTTAGCAACTAACCATAACTACACGACCGCTACTGCGGGCCGTGTAATATTAGTTTTAGTGTCATATTTGTTTACAGCATGCATGTAAGGTATTTGCAATATGTGTTGTATGTACTGTGATCAAGTGCTATGTTTGAGGTTAGAAGATGGGATGGGGTTGGGGTCCACTCACTCTGTGATTCAGGTTGCCCAGTCCATCCTGAGCCTCACGTCCAGCCACTCTGTTCCAGATAGAAAAGTAGACCAGGATTATACAAATTGTGGAACTTCAACTACAGGCCTTTGCGAGTCATCCAAAAGGGAGGCCTGGTTTCTTAAGTGACAAGAGCATGCATGCGCCGCTCACCAAGCGGCATACAAACCATGAGCATGCCTGCCTCGAGCAGTGTGAATCATCATTGTTGAGAGAAAAAGGCCTTGAGCCCGAGACTCTCAACTGGCCTCTTCTGTTGGAAATCCACATTGAATTTGGCAGCTGGATGCTTTAATAAGTGTGCTAGCAGAACCAACTGCTAACAAAGTGTTTCCACCTATTGGTTTCGTACTTCAAACCCAACCTAGCCAATCTTGTAACACCGCGCACCACAGCTGCATGCATGCATCTGATGGTCCTGAGAAATGCAGACCCAGCACCATGCAGGATAAAAGAAGGCTGGGGCAAGCAGTTGCTGTGGCAGCCGGGAGTACAGAGAGAGGCGGTGTTAGGAGCGTGGTGGTGCAGTGAGTAGAGAAAGAGTGAGGTGAAGGAAGACATATAGGGGTGCCCTTGTAACTGCCCATGCCTCCATAAGCTAACACTTCATTGTAAACAGGGGATACAGAAAGACACCATCTTTGAAGGTAAAACGGGGCGCATTTTATTCACAGAAATGATTTATCAAAATTGACAGGGAGCCACAGCTCTATACGTCAAACCATCGTCGGTTAGCATGACCTCCTTGACCCTACCAGCCCTGCCGACCCGCTAGCTACCCGATTGGCCTACTAGCTGTCCGGGTTGTCTCAGAGGTACTTGTATAAAATTATGTCATGTCCAGCCAGACAGTCCAAAACGCACAAGCCTAGGCTAAAAACCACCCAATGGGCCACCCGATGCGCCGTGCCCACCGTCCTAGCCTGGCTGGCCTATTGGACGCAAGAGGACCCCTCGACCCACCACTCTGGTAGCAAAATCATAGATATTGTTAGTTCAACATTCCCCAGCTGCAGCTGCCACGGCTTGCTGTCAGGGATGCTATACTGGGTCAAATTATCTCATTCTGAGATGGTAGTTGGTTGGTGATAGGTTTAGACAAGCTTACTTGTGAATTTCAATTTATAATGCAGGTTGTAAAATATATATGATACGGTTTCGTATTAAATAATATTACTTTTAATTACGTATACACGTTTGGAGGAGCCCCCGGGTGGGCCCTTTCAACACAGCCACATCTTCGTGTATGATTCCGTCAACATTCTGGAATCATACACGAAGATGTAACCCTAGCAACATCCAACATTCTCACATCTCCCCACCTTAACAATAAAATACAATTTGTATATTCAAACAACAAACAAAAAAATCTTTTCTTTTTTTTTTAAATTTAACTAATAACACTTAATCTATGAAATGACATAACGCTGTATTTTACAACCAATAAAGGATACATCTTTCTCCATGTGTCTTGCAATCTACAGCCAGTCTTGGAACGTATAACTGTGTTGAACTCTTCAATAATACACATAGTCTTGCTTGTGATTCCATACTCTTTTCCTACATTTAGATCCTGACTGAATACTGTCATTTCTTCCTTCCATTGAATTTTCCTGTACATTCCTTCCTTGTGATCTCTCGTTGACTAAATCTCTGAGTTCATCACATCCATTCATGGAATTTTCAACTTCCTTCAATCCATTTCCTCCATATTTCATCACTTCTTTCTCCTTTGCTAACACAACATCATCACATGACCATTTTTTTCCGTCTTCAAGTACCACAGACTTCCTTGAACATTCTTTTACTCTCTGAGGAGAACGAAACTTAGATTCACCTTTCATCACACGTTTTGGTTCTTTTACTCTCACCATATCACCTACTTTTATTTTACTCTCTTGAACATTCTTCTGCTGGTCATAATAACTTTTATACTTCTCTTGTTTCCTTTTTACTCTGACCACAATGTCATCCATGTTGATTTTTTTTTCTCATTACTCATTAACCAAGCAGGTCTCAATCTATTGTTACACAGTCTTCCTCTCATCAACGTAAATGGTACTTCTTCAGTTATGGAATGTGGCGTCACTTTATAAGTAGTGAGAGCTTCTTTAAGTGTCTCCTTCCATGGTAACCCATTAACACAAGCCAACTGTATAATCCCTTTAATGAAACGATTCATTCTTTCTACAAGCCCGTTACCCATTGGATGGTACAACGCAGTGGTGCTGTGCTTAATAGAGCTATCCTTTAAAAATCCTTGAACCTCTGATGACATGAACTGGGCTCCATTATCTGACACAATTTCTTGCGGGTCTCCCTCTCTACTGAATATTTCATCCAGGAACTTCACAACCTTGATGGCCGAAACTGATTCTTCTACTATACCACATTCCACCCATTTTGAGGTATAATCAACCAAAACCATCAGATAAATCTTCTGAGACTCCAAAGATTTGTATGGGCCAGCTATATCAATAGCCAATTTAGTCCAAACAGTACCAGGAATGTCCACAGGTTGTAATGGAGTCATTCGTATGGATTTGCTCTTATCACTTATTGCACATGCTGTACAATCCCTTACTAAAGTCTCCATATCACTCCACATGTTGGGCCACCAGTAACTTTCTCTTACTCTTCTTTTAGTTAACATTCTACCCACATGGCCTTCATGTGCACTATCCATAATCCTCTTTCTTAAAACTGTTGGTGGTATTATCCGATCTCCTCTGTAAACACATATTTCATCACTGGACATTTCATCCTTAAATCTTTCCCAGTGTCTTAACTTGTCATCGGTATCTCTCCAACCAGTTTCAATAGCCTTTCTCAACATTTCTTGTTCGATGTCACTGTCCTTCGCATCTTCCATTCTTTTTGTGAGAAACTGGGATACACTTGAGCTATAATACAATCCATGTGCTGTTCCTCTCTGAACATATGTTCATCACCACAGTCGTTTGCAACTTCTTCACAGGGCAATCTGGAGAAACAATCCGCAACCACATTGTTTCTTCCCGGAGTGTACTTTATGGTAACATTAAATTGCATAATAATCAGAATCCATCTACTGATGCGTGGAGACATCATGTGCGAATTTTTCGCATTCAAAACATGAACAAGAGGCTTATGGTCCGTCCTTACATCTACAGGAATACCCCAAATGAGACTCTTGAAATGTTCTAAAATCCACTTCACTCCCAGAGCTTCTTTTTCTATGGTCGAATAACTTCGCTCAGCTCCTCTCAATGTCCTTGATGCAAACGCTATGGTAACAACTTCACCATTTTGCACTTGTTCTAACACACCCCCTAAGCCCACATTGCTAGCATCAACTGCAATCCTTGTTTTGGACCTTGAATCAAACATTTTCAAAGCTGGTGCTCTGTTAATCATAGTCTTTATCTGCTCAAATTCCTTTTTGCATTCTTTTGACCAATCATATCTCATTCCTTTACACATCAAATTCCTCATATTTTCGGTATTATCCGAGTAATGATCTATAAATTTGGAATAGTATTCTGTTAGACCTAAAAAACTTCTCAACTGGTCTTTGTTATTTGGTTCTGGAATTTTAAGAATGGTGTCTACCAAAGACTCTTTAGGCATGATGCCTTTGTCATTTATTCAATGTCCTAAATATGTGACTTCATTTTTCTTTATCTTACATTTTTCCATTTTGAGTGTCATTCCTTTCTGCTGTAACACTTGTAGGATAGCTAGCAATTTTGCATCATGCTCCTCTTGAGACATTCCTGACACCAGAATATCGTCTTGGAAGTAATACACACCTTGTAGACCGTCAAATAGATGATGCATTAATCTCTGGAACACTGCTGCAGCCGAAGCTAATCCAAACGGCATTCTCTTGTACCTAAAAGCTCCCAACGGCGTCACAAATGATGTCAAATGTCTCGATCCTTCCTCAAGAATCACTTGATGGTAGGCTGATGACAAATCTAAAGTCGTGAAATATTTCGCCGGGCACATGGTGGACAACATTTCTCCAATGTTCGGTAACGGATGTCGATCTATCCATATGTTGGCATTTAAATCTCTTAAATCAACACACATCCTAATAGATCCATCAGTTTTTTTAACCAATACAATAGGCGATAACCACTCCGAACTCTCAATCGGTTCAATCACATCTTGCTTGCAAAGTTTTTTTTAACTCCGCTTCCAATGCATCCTTGGTGCCAATGGGTATATTTCTCACTTTATGTACAACTGGTGTTACGCCTCTTTTGAGAATGATGCGATGTTCGAATCCTTTAAGCAAACCAATCTTGTCATTGAAAACATTTGGAAAAGCTTTTGCTAAACTCTCTGCATTGTCACACACATTTTCAGCAATGCAAAGAATGGGTACACACTCTCCAGGATGAATCTTGATCTTCAATGCAGCTTGTTCCCACCATCCTACTATTGAAAAACCATTCTCCGCCACATACAATCTGCAGTAAGTCTTGCGTCCTTCAAATTTAAGTATCACCCAGACACACCCTATGATATTAATGGGTGTTTTTCCATATCCTGTTGCTCTGGTGTTGGTCACCTGTAAATCTTCCATCTTCTTCTTTAAAACATTGACATATGTCTGTACATCAACCATAGTATATGGGGAACCTGTATCCACCATCACTTGTAAGGTTACACCATCAATATCCATGGGAACCCAAGATCCTACTCCATCATTTCTTGGTGTGACAGTAAGTATCTGAACTCTATCTTCTTCCATATCTGTTATCGCCACCAAATTACTTGGACCAGCAATTTCCTCCACAGCTCTCACACCCATAGTATTGGCACCTCTGGTTCTATAAAATCGTCCAGCATTCCTACCAAACCTGCCATTATACCTTCCTCTTCCTCTGTAGCTGCGACACATCTTACCAAAATGTCCTATATGTCCACACCTAAAACACTCGGCCGAGAATGCTGGACACTCTTTTTCCATGCTTTCATGTTTATTCCATCCACAACATGTGCATCTATTACTCTGCTTGAATGCATCTCCTCCATCTTGTCTGTAAACACCAGACGCATCTGACTTGACCATTCTCTTGACCAAGGCAATTATTTTCTCCTCTTGGTCGTTTTGCTGATTGCCACTTATCTCTTGAACTGACTTAATTCCAGAATACTCCGGTTTGCTTTGAATCTCTCTCATACATTTTTCACCCAATTCAATTGACCTGGCTATCTCCACAGTTTTTTCCAACGTAGGGTTCTTTGCCTGCCATAATCGTTGCTGAATACGCGGGTCAGCCACATGCAATACTATCTGATCACGCAGATATTCATCTGAAACTCCTGTAAAGGCACATGTGGCCATTAATCCTCTCAAAGCAGCCAAATAAGAATCGATACTTTCCTCTTTGTCCTGTTTCCTTGTGAAAAACCTATATCTTTCCAATACCACGTTGGATTTATTACCAAAATGTTTATTCAATTTAGCTACCGCTATATCATACTTCCTTGACCCACTTGAAGCTTCTCCCCAAGTTTCTTCATCCTGCTCCAATTCAGGCAATGACCTGAAAATCCTCAATGCTTCTGTACCAATACAGTGCAATAGAGTTGCTTCTTTCTGATCATCATTAAATTTTGCCCCTCCAATTGCTCTCAAATACACTTGAAAATTGTCTTGCCACTGCTCCCAAGGACATGTCGGATTCCCAGGAGCCGGCAAAAATTTTATTGGGGCAGTCGTGTTCTGCATGACTAAAGATTGATGATGATTTGTATGTAATGCTCTGCTCATATGGGTATGTTCCAGTGGGATTACTGTACGCTTCTTGTATAGTAATTATTTGCACTTTTCAAAAAAAAAAATTTTTTTTTTTTTTTTTTATCTTCTTCCAATGTCTCTTAACTTTATGAATCCAGTAAAATCACTCAAAAAAAATACACCATCAGTTCCTCCACGTAGCTCTTGTGTTTCTTTGTTAATTTTTTTTTTTATATACTTCGTTGCCGTGAAACAAAAACAGCTGATCGTCGTACTAACTAAGCTTGTAACTCTTCCCAAAGATGGCGGCACGTTTCTCACGTACAAAAGTCCTTTCCTCTAACACAAACCGACGGTTGAAGCACAATCACTCCACGCGCACATCCCACTGCAGCTGTTGTCGGGTATTAAATATATTTCTTCCTTTCCTTATTATTTCCTTGTGCACCAATGCTCATAATGTCATGCCGCTCACCGTACTCTCCCGTGAGCCAGCAACTCTTCCTCGACATATCCAACCTTGCACGACACTACCATCCTCATTAGTCGCATCCGGGGGCTCCCTCCACCTATCCGCGTCCTCGTCGCCAATTGTTGTAAAATATATATGATACGGTTTCGTATTAAATAATATTACTTTTAATTACGTATACACGTTTGGAGGAGCCCCCGGGTGGGCCCTTTCAACACAGCCACATCTTCGTGTATGATTCCGTCAACATTCTGGAATCATACACGAAGATGTAACCCTAGCAACATCCAACATTCTCACAGTTGGGCCTTAATTTTATCATTTAGAGTGTTGACAGGATCCCAAGCCAAGATGGTGAAATGCATCAGTGACCTGATTGGTTGAGAATTCCTTGTGTCCTGTTGAAAGGAATTCTCAACTGCCTTTCATCATTAATCTTTAGCTGAGCTGGTCAAGTGTTTTGGAGTTCCAGCAGTTGGGGCCCATTTCCCTGGGCCTAAACTGGATTAAGTGCGTCAGGAAGAAGATTTTGAAGATTTCAGGTGAAGCTGTTTAAACTGTATGCTGTGGAAGTTTCCGTTGCTGAGATAATTGCCTTTCTGACTTATTTCAATTCGATTGCTGCCCTGCCACAGCAGTGAACCGTAAAATGTATCTGTTAGCTCTGAAATTGACAAGATTAATATAAAATTCATTTCACGAGTTCTGAGCGTTGTGAAAATAAACTATTCAATTCATCCATGTGTTAGTTTAAGTCCTAAGGCAAGCGCGAGCTCTGAGAAAAGCTTTCCTTTGAGTAATCATAGTTGTTACGGAGTGGACCTCCGGTATGTGTTTCCCCTTTAAGGCGGCGTTGTACCTTTTTATACTGTGTTTCCCTTTTAACATGGACCATGATTACGTCATGGCCCAAGATAATAAAAGGAAGCCTGCAGGCACGTGCGGGCAGTACGGCTGCGGACACCATGACCAATTAATCAGTGTGTGTCCTTTCTTGTGGCCTGCAGGCCCGCCCTGAATACAAGGGGCCTGCAGGCCACGGCGTCATGGGGCCTCCTGAGGCACTGAAGCCTCCCAAGTGCTGGTGTCCCATAGCACTACATGGCCAGCTCCACCCTTCAACAATAGTGAGTTCTAACGTTATATTATTTAGTCAGTTTTCCCTGTGAAACAGTGTTTTTAAATTTAGGGAATTTGTTTGTGTTCTATTCCCAGCGGCTGCTGAAGGAGGAAGCAGTCGGGCACATCGGCTAACAGCTGTTAGTTTACGAGCGCGGAGCTTCCGAATCTACAGGCTTTCAGTTTGTTTATTTTTTCGGTTGCGGTTGTCAGCCGCACAACAGTTACTTTGCATAGGCGAAGTTTTGTAAGCAGTGGGCTCAAATTTAATTAATAGGTTGCGATCACGCCCGCACTTCTAAACTTTTCTTTCATATCTCCTGTGTGCATGAAAAGAGCTGTAACAAAGTGGAAATTAATAGTTTAAAAGGAAGTTAGTTAACCTGGTGTGGCCAAATGATAAGTAAATAGTTTTAAAGAGGAAACGTTATCTAGGTCAAGTAAAGATAAATATAAGCTTTATATAAAAGATAAACAGTGGCAAGGAAACGTACTTTGGCCAGAAAGACTTCAGGAGAGTGTTTCCTGACTTTTGGGTGTGTGCAGAGACTAATCCTTTATCAGTGGAGACAGGAGCGCGGGAGCCTTCAGTGACAGCGCAGTGACTGGTCAGTGTTGGAATCAGATAGTCTTTTCTAAGCAACTCCAAGAGTAATTTTCTTGCGGAACAAAAGAAAAGGAATTTCCTGTTTAAACCGTGTACAATTGAGGAATCACTTATCTGAGCTTGGTCCAGTTGGTGTAAGAGTTACATTTTTAGTTTCCGGAGCAGTTTCCGGAGCAGAGGCAAACTGGTGTATTTGTGAACTCAGCAGAAATCAACAACTTTGTGTCAAAGCAAATAACTTACTGTGACTCTTCAATTCACTGCAACATACAAAAATCACATCCTCTGGGCTAGGAGCAGAGGGGTTTATAGTGATAATATTGAATACAAAAATGTCGAAAGTCATAATTTCGAAAAAATGTCTTAAAAAAATCGAATTTCTTTTTCACTACGTTTTTTTTCGAAAAGGGGGGTTCCTCCCAACCCCCCCTTTTTTTTTTTACTCGCGAAACCCCAAAAAAATATGAATAAAAAAATGAAGAATTCGATTTTTTTTTCGACATTATATTTTCGAAATTGTCTTTCGACATTTATTTTTCGATATTATGACTGAACACTGAGCAGAGGATTAACAGGTACCAAGTTAACTGTTCAGCAATTTCTTTAGGAAACATGTGAATGAAATGTTTGTTGACTGCTATAACCTTTGCTTCCTGCCATTGCTGCAGATCATCCTTAGGGTCCAGAGGTCCGGAGGGAGTCTGTTACTTTATTTTCTCCAATTTCCTCTTTCCCCTGGGGGTGTGGAGTATTTAGCTGTGGCTAACTGTGGTTGAGTGTTTTACACCTTTGAGGGTCTGTTGGGGGTCAGCAGCTTCCGCAGATCATTGGACAAGACTCAGCCTGACAGAATGAAAGGGCAAATTTTTTGAGTCTGCCCGAGCTGCCATGAATCCTGACGAGACCTCAATGGATGTTTTGGGAGATATGATTAGAGAATTGAGGGATGAGTTAAAAATATCACACAGGGAAAATGAGAAATTAAGTAAGAAGATGGAGGAGTTGAATGAGAAGGTAACTAGTTTGCAGGAGGCTGAGGCTAGGAGGACGGGAGTTTCCAGATCGCAGGATGGAGGGGATCCGCCTGTGTTGTATGGGGTGGATGAGAATCGGTCCCAGGCAGGGACTGGTGGGGTGATCGATCCTTACTCCTGCCAGTTCCATTGGCAGCTCCCGAACGGTATGGAGGAGAGGCCAAAAGATTTCAGACTTTCAACACTTAACGTGAGCTTCATTTTTAAGTAAGCCAGAGATATTTTCTTCTGAAACGGCTAAAGTCACATTTGTTATGTATTATTTAACAGGCAGGGCAGCAGCATGGGCAAGGTTATTGGGAAACCAGAAACATTTAGCCTTGGGAAATGTTTGATCGGCGCCAGGTGTCCCTGGAAATGGATGGAGAACTTTTGGAACTTCGGCATGGAGGACGAGATTTAGTGTCTTACATAACTCGACTTAAATCACTAGTACTGGAGAGTAAGTGGCCGGAAGAAAAAAGGTCTTCCCTTTTGTATAGAGGGTTAGGACAGTAATTGAAGGATACTCTATCCAACATTGTGAATAGGCCAACTTCTTGTGAAGAACTTATGGATTTGGTCATTCAGTTAGACTTTCGTCTCAATGAGAGGAGGATTGAGCGAAGACAAGTTTTTGGAGATGGTAGGAGTTTGACCAGAAGTGAGCGATCCCCTAGAGTGGAATTTGTAATTAAGGAAGTAAGAGGACGGGGGGCTGAGGTTAAGGGTTCTGATCAAGGTGCTAGGATTAGAGTGCCTTTAACTAAGGAGGAAAAGGAGAGATGGCGTGCTAATAAGTTATGTCTGTATTGTGGTAGAAGTGGCCACTTTTTTAGGAAATTGCCTTTATACTCCTAAGAGACCGATCATCTCAGCGATTAAGGATCAGCAGGTGGCGAATACCATACAAGCGGCTGTTCCACATATTAAAGTGAATGTTTCCTTGTTTGACAAAGCCACACTAAAGGGGTCTGGTCCTGTAGTATTTGATTCAGGAGCCACAGGTAATTTTATGGACTGTGGAGTGGCAAGGCTTTGGGAATTCAGTCTATTCAGAAGGAGGTGGTGGAACAGGTGCGGGCAGTGGATGGAACCTTGCTTTCATCAGGCCCTATCACTCATGAAATGGAGTTGTTGATTATGGTTCTTGCTGGGGGTCATAGAGAGGAGATAACTTTTGAATTGATTAATACACCCCAGTTAAAGATTATTCTAGGAATGCCGTGGCTCACTTCTCATAATCCTCGGATTGACTAGGGTCGTAGGATGGTAGAGATGCAATCTGAATTTTGTTTGGAACAGTGCTTTTTGGGTGAGGAGTCGTGTAAGGTTGTGGCTCAGGAGGAAGAACTATCTGTGTCAAAAGCTCTGGCAGAGGAAGGAGCTTCAGTAGTTTACCTTGCAATTGGGGCTGTGGTTGGGGAATTACCACGTTGTTACCAAGAGTTTTGGGATGTGTTTGATGAAAGGATTGCAGGGGAATTACCTCCACATAGACCTTTCGATTGCAGGATAGATTTGGAGCCGGGTGCGGTTTTACCCAGTAGTAGAGTATATTCTCTCACTGAGAAGGAGAATTAATATTTGATGGAGTACTTGGCGGAGAATTTAGAAAAGGGATTTATTCGGCATTCACAATCTCCTGTGGCTTCCCCCTTGTTTTTTGTTCCAAAGCCAGACTGTTCTTTAAGAACTTGTATTGACTACCGGCTGTGAATAAGGTGACCATAAAAAACAGGTATCCTCTTCCTTTAATATCATAGATGCTAAATTGATCCAGGGAGACACTGTATTCTCGAAACTTGATCTGCGGGGAGCATACCATCTGGTCAGAGTCCAGGAGGGGGGTGAGTGGAAGACCGCCTTTAAAACCAGGTTTGGGCTTTTTGAATACCTTGCTATGCCTTTTTTGTTCTGTGTAATGCTCCAGCGGCTTTTCAGTTTTTTATCGACAAGGTCCTTCAAGAGTTTCTGGATGTATTTGTGGTGGTATACATCGATGATATTTTGATTTTTTCTTCAAACATAGACCAACATCAGATTCATGTGAAAATGGTGCTCCAAAAGCTAAGAGAAAATCATCTGTTCGCTAAACTCGAGAACAGTCAATTCCACACAGTCCATAAAGTTTTTGGGATTTATAATTTCCCCTAAAGGTTTGGAGATGAACCCTCGGAAGGTCCAGGCGATACTAGGTTTGCCTTCAAACAGCAGTGGAGGGATGGTTCCTTTCGCTATTACTCGTCCTTCGGTAAAGCGAGAGGAGCTGGCAGTCAAAGAGGCCAACGCAGGGGTACCAGAGGTGGACGACAGGGTACCCGTGGTGCCAAGGCCGCTCGGGCAGTTGCCTCTTTGCCCTCAGGTAACACCGCAGCCGCTCCCACTGAGTCATGAGGCCATGTCCCATGGTTCGCCGGTTGGGGGAAGGCTGGCGCAGCATCTTGTAGAGTGGCAAGCCATTACTTCAGATGTGTGGGTTCTGGAGATCATAACCCACGGCTACTGTCTTCCCTTTCGGCACAGGCCTCGCGACAATCCACCGGGGAACCTCTCTTTGCAGAGTCCGGATCCGCTCCTTGCGCAGGAAATTCAAGCCCTGCTGGAGAAAGGCGCCATAGAATTGGTGCCTGTAGCGGAGAGGAACAAGGGATGGTATTCCCCTTATTTTTTTATTTCGAAGAAAGACGGGGGATTGAGACCCATCATGGACTTGCGCGGTTTGAACAAACTCCTCAGGAAGGACAAGTTCAAGATGGTTACTCTCTCTCAAGTCCTCCAGGCCCTTCAGCTTCAGGACTGGTTGGTGTCACTCGACCTCAAGGATGCTTACTTCCATGTGCCGATCCATCCCAAGCACAAGAAGTACCAGAGGTTCGCGGTTGGCGACTCGCACTTTCAGTTTCGGGTCCTGCCGTTCGGATTGACCTCCGCCCCGAGGGTTTTCACCAAGCTCATGGTGGTGGTGGCAGCGCATCTCAGGCAAGGGGGGATTTGCGTCTACCCCTACCTGGACGATTGGTTGATCAGGGGGAGCTCTCCCGAGCAAGTCCTGGATCATTTGTCCGTCACCTGCCACTCCCTTCACAGGCTGGGCTTCTCCTTCAATTTAAAGAAGTCCCATTTGACGCCAACACAGCGGCTCCAGTACATCGGAGGAGTGCTCGACACTTCCCTGGGGCAGTGTTTTACTCCCCAGGTGAAGGCTCTTCACATTCAGCAGATGGTGCACAAGTTTCAGCATGGCCAGACGCTCCCAGCGTTCGAGTTCTTGAGGTTGCTCGGCCTCATGTCATCCTGCATTCTTCTGGTGCCAGAGGCTCGCCTGCGGATGAGATCTTTGCAGTGGGCACTCAAGACGCAATGGTCGCAGTCCTCCGGCAGGATGTCGGACCCGGTTCAGGTGCCGCCCTCGGTCGCCCGGGACCTTCTGTGGTGGGCCGTCGAAGGCAACTTGATGAAAGGGGCTCCATTTTGGCTTCCCTGGACGGAGGTGACTATCGTGACGGATGCATCCCTCACGGGATGGGGAGCTCATGCCAACGGGCTGACAGTCAGCGGTCGTTGGTCTCCGTCGGAGTCCAGACTCCATATCAATCTGTTGGAGCTGAGAGCCGTCAGGATAGCCCTGAAGGCTTTTCTGCCGACTGTGCGAGGAAAGAGTGTCCTGATCCTGACGGACAACACAGTGGCCATGCACTACCTCAACAAAAAGGGGGGGCAGGGTCACTTCCTCTGTGCAGGGAGGCGATGCAGCTCGAGTTCTGGGCCATCCAGCAGGAAGTTTCGATCTCGGCAGTTCATCTGGCCGGAGACGAAAACGTGACGGCGGACGCTCTGAGCAGGCAGAGCGCGATCTCTCACGAGTGGGAGTTGGCTCAGGAGATTCTCCTGGAGATCTTCACCCTTTGGGGGACCCCTCAAGTGGATCTCTTCGCCTCCAGTGTCAACCAGAAGTGCGAAAGGTTTTGCTTGCGGGAATTTCCTCCAAAAGGAGCCTTAGGAGACGCGTTTGTGGTGGAGTGGTCATTCCCGCTGCTGTACGCGTTTCCTCCAGTCCCCGTCCTCCCACAAGTGCTGCGGAGGTTACGGAAGTTCGGTTCCCGGATGATCCTCATTGCTCCGGCGTGGGCTCGGAGGACGTGGTACCCGGACCTTCTCGATTTGTCCATCTGCCCTCCACGTCGTCTTCCCTACCGAGACGATCTGCTCTCACGGGAGGGGGGGTCAGGTTCTCCATCCAGAGGTCAGATCCCTCAACCTTCACGCTTGGCTTCTGAAAGGTTGAGGTATAAGAATTGGGACCTCCCTGAAGACGTGATGGAGGTGTTGCTTTCGGCCCGAAGGCCAGCAACAAAGTCTCTGTACCGTTGGCGTAAGTTCTACGACTGGTGCAGAGTTCAGAATGTGGATCCTTTTGCATGTGACATCCCCATGGTTCTGTCCTTTTTACTTTCTTTGGCCCACACGGGCTTGCAAGTGGGTACCATTAAAGGTTACCTGGCGGCGCTGTCCATCTTTAAGCGCTCGTCTGAAGAGTGTTCTTACTTTAAAATCCCTTTAATTTTACAGTTTCTGAAAGGGCTCACTAATGTGTTCCCTCTGTCACCTTTCCTGGTGCCCGGTTGGGATTTAAACCTTGTTCTTAAGTTTCTTATGGGTGCTCCGTTTGAGCCTTTACATTCTTGCCCTTTGAGGCTGTTAACTCTGAAAACTGTGTTTTTAGTTGCGGTTACTTCCGCTCGCAGAGTGAGTGAGTTACAGGCACTTTCAGTTAAGCCACCCTTCACTGTATTTCACAAGGACAGGGTTGTCCTTAGAGTTCGCCCTTCTTTTCTTCCGAAGGTAGTGACGGAATTTCATTTGGCCCAGAAGGTTGTTCTTCCGGCATTCTATCCTCCTGCGCATCCTGGTAAGGAAGAGGAGAGGCTCCATAGGCTTGATCCTAGGAGAGCTTTAAGCTTTTATGTTTCACGCATGTCCCGGGTCAGAGTGGACGATCAACTCTTTATTGGTTACGCTGGAAAGCGTTTGGGGCAAGCTGTGACGAAACAGACTGTCTCGCTGGATTATTTTGGCCATCTCGGAGTGCTACCGCTTGGCGGGTAAGGACCCACCGGCTGGCTTGCGGGCCCATTCTACCAGGGGTATGGCTGCATCTACTGCCCTGCAGAGGGGTGTTCCTATTCGCAACATCTGTGATGCAGCCACCTGGGCTTCAGTACATACATTTGTACGTCACTATTCCCTCGATTCCATCCGAGCACAGGATCTGGCCTTTGGCAAGGCGGTCCTTTGCTCTGCTATTTGATTGGCTATTCTAAATTTTGATTCTAAATTCTTTCCCTCCTCTTTGCTCTGGTACTGCTTTGGGAGTCTGTCATAGATATGGAATACGTCGGAGGACCCAATCCCCTCGAAGAACAAGTTACTTTCTTACCTGGTAACGTTCTTTCGATGGGATGGTCCGACGACGTATTCCATATCGCTCCCGCCCTGCCTTCCCCGCTGTAGAATTTCTTTTGCGATTGCAGCCTACGTTCCGCAAGGCTTTGTCTCTGACTGGCAGTTGACTAATGTCACACGTTCTGGGGGAAAAAACTACAACTGAGGCTATGGGCGTCGTGCGTCCTACTTATCACATCGGATGACGTCGGACGTCGGAGGAGGTCCTCGACGACGGCGCATCGACGTCATCGACGCAGACGCCAAAAAAAGTTTCCGAAGCAGCACAGCTGTGGTGATTACATGTCATAGATATGGAATACGTCGTCGGACCATCCCATCGAAAGAATGTTACCAGGTAAGAAAGTAACTTGTTCTTTGCTCTTGTTGTTTGTGATGTCACTCAAACCCCATGGTGGAATATGAGACTGAAGAGGATAGCTACTAATCTATAATCCCACAAGTGATTATAAAAAACCTTTTTCTCACAACAATTAGCATTAGAACTTGTCAGGGTGAGGCTTGCCGAAATCCGCAGGAGCTGATGCTGGTCCCACAGACCCTCACCAGGATTTCCCTTCCCAACCTACATTCTTCAGCTGAGTCGAGAACCCCAGGGAAGGGAAAGGGGTAAATGAGAAAATAATAAACGAGATACTGCTGGCTTGCAACCTTCTGGTCGTCACAGGTATCTGTAGTAAAAACAAGTGTCCTAGGTTATATATGCATTATATAGAAATCACTACTCTAAATTATTCACAAAAATGTAAACTCCTGTACCTGCTTAACCTCTGCAATGGCTTAGAGGTTCTGAAAATCGCATTGAAAACTTCCAAAAGACTGTGCTTGCACACCTCATAGAACTTATCATAGTCCTTAGGAGTTTTCTTTTGTAGCTTCAGGTAAAGTTTCGAGTTTATTTAGAGTAATGTGCTTCTTATAGCCCTATATAGGCAACTAGCATTCTTATAGTAACTGACACCTGCTAGAAGCCTTTACAGTCCTTAGTGCTTTTAACTTGCCGTCAGGAAACAATACTTCATTGAAGTCTGCAAATGCTGTGTAACAGATGAAGAAACTGTAAATGACTATCCATTTTATTCATGAATGGGCAAGGATTCCTTTCACTTTGTTTTGCCCATTGTATGGTAGTCCACTTTTTACCTTCATGACCAGACCTTGAATGCTCCTTTGCTAGATAGTCAGTGTAACGTTAGTAATTGCTTAACTCTTCTAAAAACTTTCGGCTGGAATCACCATTAACTTGAGAAGTACAGAGTTTATTTAACTTGCTGTAGAAACACGAATCCCTCACGTGCTTGTGTTGGTAACTTGCGCTACAATTAACTCACGCTCTCTTTGTTTATTGAGTTACGTTCTTGCTCTAACACACGTGCATAATAATCCATTAAGCACTCTGCCCTTTTTCGCGCAATGCAGACGATTACTGTTAAGATGGATTTCTAAACTCTGACCTGGTGGGCAGAAGTTCAGAAAGCCAGCCTAGTTTCTTGGAACAGGGTAACCTCTGGACAAGCCAGTAGATTTGGCAGGCGGTCAAGACTAAGTCTCAGGAGGGGTGAGGGTGACAAAGACTTCAATGAGCACACAGAGCAAGGGCACTTACAAATTACTCCCAGACAGGTGTTATATCAAAAATATAAACACATTTATTACAAGGCCTTTGCAACTCAGACCATAGCAAAAGAATCGCAGCATTACTAAGCAAACCAACACAGTCACAATCAATACAATATATATATACAAGACCATTGGGGTCTAAAGGATTAAATGCACAAAATATGTTGACAACCTAGATGGGAAGGAAACAGGTAGTCTTTAGGCCCCTTTGACATCAGCAACACACCTAAGTAAGAGGCAGTCCAAGCCCTAAGAAGAGAGGAGCCTTGTGCTCAAAAGTACATGCAATGCAAGTGCACGCGTTTGTTCCAATGGGCAAAACGGGGTCTCTTCAGGGGTCTCTAGCAGCTCAGGAAGGTGGATGAGGCAATGAAGAACAATTTCCCACTATTCAGGGAGGACCTCCCTTGCGGGCAGAGGCAGTTCCAGAGAGCGGGATGGAGTCGCTAGTTCACACTAGCAGTGGGAAAGGTGAGGGACCTTCAGGTGCCACTCATGCGTAAAAAGGGGCCCTGGTGTTAGGGGTCACCGGTTAGTGTTAGAATTACTCACCTCTCCTAGGTGCTCTCGGACCCAAACTTCGCCATTTCAGTGCACTTCGCTTGCAGGTTCGAACACGACAAAAAGGACATCTCTGTTCTGTGGCTTTCAGTTCCTGAGATACAGTGAGGGTTCCCCAACGGGTCAGTGGCGATTTCTCCGCTCGGGGTGGATGAATCAACTTGGTTTCACTGCATCAGGCTTCAGGGGAAAGGGTCACAAATGCAGCGCACTTGCAAGGGTTGTTGCTGCGGCAGGGCAACACGATATCCGCGTATGCTCCGGTCCTGACGCACTCGTCTCACTTCAGACCTGGGAATGCCAAGTGTACGAAATTTGGTGTGAGGGTGCCGTGGACACAGAGCTAGCAGGAAACCAAGTTTCGAGGCCCTCCTCGAAACAGCGGCAGTGACAGAGCAAAGCAACTGGGTAAGCTGGTCAGTCCACTCGTTGGCCCAGGGACACTTCTGAGAAAGCTTACTTGCAGGGTTTGAAGAAGGTGCCGAGAGTAGTTGGTCCCACTATTCCAATGGGTCGAAGCGTCTTTGCAGACCTTCTAGGATGACCAGATGCAGAGGGGTCCCACAGCAGGCTCAGGGTGACAAACCTTCCAGCGGGTCACCAGCGGTTCCTCGACTCAGCTTCGTAGTTTCAGGATACTTGGATCCTATCCTTCGTTCAGTGAGAACTCCAGAGATCAACATGGTATGGGTGTTTTTGGCCTCCTCTTATCCAAAGTTCCCTTTAACCAAAAACGAAGAGGACCCAATGGGAGGTCTGCTCACAAACACACACTCCATATGTGGAACAATCACGGACCACAGTGGTCCCAGTCATTCAGGGCACTCCAGACTCTCTGGCACCCAAGATGTGTATTGGACTCAAGTAAAAAATATAGGGCGCCTGGCGAAGTCCTGATTTACCCAGGTGGGTACATGTATAAGAAAAAAATAATCAGGATGAAAAGATCCTACAAGCCATAAAGTTGTTCTGTGTGTGTATGTTTATTTTACAATGACACAGAGCATTTTGTGTTGATTATACAATTTATTTTACAGTACTTTCGATAAGCACGAACGTTTTGAGAAAACAAACGGACAAGAGTGATTGTGAACAATGGTAACACGGGTAAGTGTCAACCTCAGAAGTATTGAGGTCAAAACTCCACAGGCAGGCACATTCCAAAGACAGATGAGGTAGAAACCTACTATGCAAGGGAAGTGCGCCTGAGACTTAAGATGGTGCCAGGATTGGTTCACACAAGGTGTACACAACAGTCTTTACAAAACATACACGAGAGGGGGATGGTACAGTTGTGTCACGGGGATCGACACAGGTGTGTTTCGGCCAAAATAGGGCTTGATTGAAGCCAGTCTATATGCTGGCCTTCGTCAGGAGGGACACCAATTGTGGTGCTTGTGCGTAGAATCTGTAGGTTTAAAAGAAGCTGTCAGGATCTCGGAGAATAATTGACTGGTTCATAATAGTATTCAATACTGGCCGAGTGGTGCCATGGTGATACATCACGTGGTGTATCAAAAAACAGCTTCCCTGCTGCTGCAATAGCAGTAGGATGCTGTGGACAATCCTCATATAATTGCTGGATTGCTAGTGCAAAGTTGCACTTTCAGAGTTGGCCGAACTGTCCTGGAGGCTGACGTCTCTCAGGGTCCCGCAGACTGGAATGGGCCAGGGTCGGTCCCAAATCTGAGAGGAAAACCAAGGGAGGATCATGACCAAATGATCCTCAAAGAGGTCTACTAGTGGTGTATTCGGTGGTGGTGAGGGAATCCTCCCAGGGGTCTGTACCCCCTGTTTGCCGTGGTAATAGTCCATGCGTGTCATGATGCCTACCCCCGGAGCATCAGGCCAGGCCCAGCACCCCCGGAAGCAGTCATCATGCCCTCAGGTAAAAGCCCAGCGGCTCCTTATAGGGACTCTTTGGACTCAGTCCTGGCGCCTTTGGCGCCAGGCTCATGTTGGACATCAGTCCTGGCGCCATAGGCTCCAGGCTCATAAAGGGAGGTGTTTTGTGCACTTACCTGATGCAGACCATGCTGCATGCTTCAGGCCTCCCTGAGACCTGAAAGGGACTATTTTTTCATAGGGACTATTTTTTCACTCTGGCGTGGCCAGGGAAGGATACATACCTGGGACTTCTTTGGAGGCTATTTAAGCCACGCCCAGACAGCAGCTCATGCTTCGCGTTGTTCTGCTTCCTGCAGCTTAACGCTCACCGTGTCTGCTCCTGCTCCTGGACTACAGCCACGCCCGTCTTGAACCTGGAAGACCTGCAAGGAAGGAAGAGAAGAGAAAGGGGAAAACCGAGGATTATTTCAAGCTTCTTACCTGCATCCGGAATCTTCTCGCCAGCATCCCTGAAGGAAGACTTCAATTTAAAAGCATTGCGTTGCTCGCTGCAGCGCCACGCTTCACTCACTTGTCCTGTCCTCGAGACATCTCCCGGCTCCATCGCGGCTGTCAGCATCGGACGCCACATCTCTGCACCTAGGGGAGAGAGGAAGAAACAAAAGGTGTGCAGAAGGACACACAGAAGGAAAGCCTGATTAACAGCCATAATACTTACCGGCTTTTCTTCCACATTTCGGGTCGATGCCGCCCCGTTGGCAGGTACCGTACCCCGGCCCCTATGGGGAAAGGACTAGAGACATTTCAGAGGAATGATAAGGACATCTAGAGGGATCGCCCTCATTACTACTCACCTCGGCAGGTTAACCCCTCGACGCATCGCCTTCATTCTGCACCTGAAATAAAGGACAGATCACAGGTGAGAAAGACAGCATAAAGGGGGCCTCACTTGAACTTTGAACTTTCATACTTACGGCGCATCGCTCAGGAAAGTCAAGTGGATTTTGCCAGCGCCATTCTGAAAACCAGTGAAGTAACTGGACGAACGCGCGCCCCTGCACCAGAAGCAGGATGGAGAGTTCAACCTTCCAAACCATAAGGTGAGCTTAAACCGGGTTTGGAGGAATAGAGAGGAACGGAGAGGGGAAGGGGGGAGCTAGCACACCATTCTGCAGACTGTTAATCCCCTTTCTCATCTGCAGAAGGATATTCCTACGGGCCAAGGAAGCACGATTTGGAGGTCCTGTCCAATCGGTGTTCCGGGCCCTGCGCATCACGCTAGAAGAGGCCGCAGTAACCCAGACTAGATCAGCGCCCCCGTGGGAACCAGGTGGGCGTTACAATACGTGCCCATAGAGTGAAGAAGTATTCTACACGAATTGGCTTCTAGGATGAATCTACCTCTCTGCAAAAAGACCACTTCGGATGTCATCACCACAGTCGATGGAACAGAAATTGCCTCTGGGCCTGTAACTCATTCCACCACAGAGATGACACTGTTGGGTCAAGAAGGGCATCGAGAGACTATTGTTTGATTTAATCAAAGCCCCGCAGTTCCAAATAATACTGGGGGTACCTTGGTTGGAAACGCATAATCCTTGTATTGATTGGCGAGAGAAGAGAATAACCATCCCGGATTGTGCACACACCTGTTACCTGGAAAAAACCTTGAACAAAGGCCTGGCCACAGTCGCTAATCCAGTCATGCAGTTACCTCAGGAATATCAAGAATTCCAGGATGTTTTCCAAAAAGAACAAGCAAACACCTTACCACCTCACAGATCATGCGATTGTCAAATCGACCTCATACCCGGTGCACAACCTCCATGCAGTAGGATCTTCGCCCTTAGGGAACCCGAAAACCTTCACCTGCGACAATACTTGGACCAATACCTTGCTAATGGCTTCATTCGTCCATCCAAGTCCCCTGCATCCTCAGCTTTGTTCTTCGTGCCCAAAAAGGAAGGTGACCTCAGAACGTGCATAGACTACCGCGCATTAAATCAGATTACGGTGAAGAACCGATACCTATTGCCTCTGATCCCCGAATTACTAGACCAAGTAAAGGATGCTTGCATCTACACTAAATTAGATCTCCGAGGGGCATATCATCTGGTACGTGTAAAGAAAGGCAACGAATGGAAGACTGCCTTTCGCACCAAGTACAGATTATTCGAATATCAGGTGATAGCCTTCGGGTTGTGCAATGCACCAGCAGCCTTCCAGTATTTTATGAACGATGTCCTTCGTTAACTCATTGACGTCTGTGTTGTCGTATACATAGACGATATTCTAGTGTACTCCTCCTCAGAATCAGACCATGTTAAGCACATTTGTGCAGTCCTCGAGAAACTACGCCAGCACAAGTTATATGCAAAATTGGAAAAATGTGTTTTTCATGCTACAGAAGTTGAATTCCTTGGATTTATCCTGACTCCAAAAGGAGTCCGAATGGACTCTCGAAAGGCGGACGGAATTCTCAAGTGGCCATCACCCAGTTCAGTTAAAGGGGTACAAAGCATGCTTGGATTTGCTAATTTCTACAGCAGATTTATTCCTGACTTCTCACATGTTGTACACCCCATCACAGCACTTTTGCGAAAAAACAAACCCTTCTTGTGGACCGAAGAGGCTGAAAAAGCCTTCCAAGAGCTGAAATTGAAATTCACGTCAGCATCTGTCTTAAGGCATCCACGGCCCGAGCTCCCATACATAGTTGAAACCGATGCATCCAGTTTAGCCATGGGGGCTGTCCTGTGCCAGAAGGATCCTGAAACCGGTCAACTTCATCCAGTAGCATTTTGGTCCAGAAAGTTCTCGGCCCCCGAGTTAAACTATGCGGTTACCGATAAAGAGTTGTTAGCCATCAAATCCGCCTTCAAGGCTTGGCAGCATTATCTTCTCGGTGCCAGGCACACCATTACTGTAATCACCGATCACAGGAACTTGCAGTATTTAAAAACAGCCAAGGCTCGATCATCGCGTCAACTTTGATGGGCATTATTCCTTACCGAATTCGATTTCGTGATCACTTATCGACCAGGTTGTAAGAATGGTAAGGCAGATGCCTTATCCCGAATAGGGATGGGAGAAGCATATTCGAACCCAGAACCGGTGCCTATAATTCCAGAACAAAGAATTCTTGGCATAACTACTCTACAGACTTTAGAAGATATTCATTTAAAAATCCAACAACTTTTCGATTCAGCAGCCCTGCAGGACTGGGTAAAAAAGGGCCAAGATTATTCAGTCATCAATGATTTACCTTACTATCAAGGGCGTCTATTTCTACCACACAAGGAACTACAAAAACTAGTCATCTCCAATTACCATGATGCTCTGATGGAAGGGCAACCAGGTATTGCAAAGACTGAAGCTAAAATTAAAAGACAATTCTGGTGGCCCACCTGGCGAAAAGACGTAAAGTCATTTGTACTGTCTTGTGGCATCAGCGCCCAAAAAAAAAGTCAGAAGAAAAAAACAGCTGGTCTTTTACAACCTTTAGATATTCCACCCACACCATGGCACACTTTGTCTTTAGACTTTATTACAGATCTACCGCCATGTAATGGATTCAACACCATTCTAGTTATTGTGGATCTTTTTTCCAAGATGGTCCACTTTATTCCTTTAAAAGGATTACCTTCCGCTTCAATTTTGGCCAAGGAATTTCTCGAAAACATAGTTCGAATACATGGATTTCCTTCCGTATTGATCTCTGACCGAGGTAGTCAGTTCATTTCGTAATTTTGGAAGAAATGTTGTTAATTGGCGCAAATCGACGTAAGGTTATCAACCAGTCACCATCCCCAAACCGATGGTCAGACGGAGAGGACCAACCAGACTCTTGAACAATACCTACGTTGTATGCTTCACCAAACCGGAAGTAATTTGAAGGATATTTTATGGATTTCTGAATCCGCATACAAAACTCACTGTCAGGTTTCGTGGGATTTGGTTGAATGTGGTGGAATGAGGATATGATTAACATAAAGTATGGTTTGGGCCTTAACTTTCTGTGCAGAGTGTGGAGAGCTTCCAAAGCCAAAATGGAGACTTCCAAAAGGATCAGTGATTGGTCAGAAGTAAAAGAAAGGCATTGTTGGAACATTCTAAACCGCCTTTCATTGTCAGAAGCCCAGCTGGAAGGTCTTATGTTTGAAGCTCTTAAGATTTAGAAAACTTTAGTTAGGCCCTTGTGCCTAAAATTGTTTATTTGGATCAGGAAAGTGTTGGAGAATTAAGAAGAAACTTAGAAAACGTTCCAGTGAAAGAAAGAAGCAAGCTAAGTGAATTCTTTATATTTTACGGAACTTTGTGATATTCAAGCAGGAGTTAAATATCAATACCATTAATTAACTTGTTCCTGTTTTCTTAGTTTTTGTTTAATTAGTAGTTCATTTCGTTCTTTCAAGAATTTATTTTAGAACTTCTAGAACTGTATTTAAATTTATTGAACTGCGTCACATTTTTTGCACCTGGCAAGTTGGAGTGTGGAGGTCTGTTTATCATTTTAGCGTCGTGTGTTTTTTCGGCCGTATAAAAGATTGAGTATTGTTCCATTTTACGGTAACAGTGCTTTTCTTAACGTCGGATTAGCGTTAGAAATCTTACACTGTCTGCGCAAGTGACAGTGTGGTAGCCACGCGACTCCGAGGCGTTATGTTTTATTTACTAACATTCTAACCTGGCGCGTGATCATCACTGGGCTGCCTCTTCAAGGATTAGTGTCCGGAACTGAGGAATTTCTTCTTTACAGTTTGAACAATTCACATTAAGAAGAGTGAATACTATTCCATTACGCATGCGCCCATGCCAGTTTCATTTTTGAACTCTATTCCTTGTTCATGAGCGCATCCATTTTAGAAGGAGAAAACAATATCTTTACGCATGCGCATACTCTGGTTAAAAGAACGCTTCTTTTATGAGCGATCTTCTTTGCAAGCAGAAGATCCAATTAATGAACACTTTATATATTCAGGAAACAAACAATTTTAAATTGAATAGCCAGAGTGTCATTTTTGGAATTTGTGTTGAAGCTAGAAATTAATACGAACTACAGGTATAATATTTCCAGCGGGTTGTTTGGGTAAACGACATCTGAACTGCTAGAAGATTAACTCATTAAACTGAGAGAGATTAGCAGTTTTTCAATTCCGAATTGAAGAAATTAGTAAGAGCATCTGAGACTCTATTTTTCTGTTTTCTTCAGTAGAATTCACACACGTCCTCTACGTTATTCACAGAGGATAATCAGGTATGGTGGCGTGTTTATTTACTTAAATTGATAAAGAGAAGTCAGAGCCAAGGAATTCAAAGGTTAGTGACTAAAGTGAATTTGTTGTTATTTTTACCAACAGGTTGACAGATAAAGAAGCTGAGCAAAACCTGAAGTTTATTATTTTGTCCCATTTTCCCCCTTTCCCTTGGGGGTGCTCTCAACTGAACTGTTTGATACCAGTTAAGAGGTTAGCATCCAAAGGGGACTGCGGGGGTTCAGCAGCTTCCGGGGACAACATCAGATTTGATAATGCCTGACAGTTATCAACCAGTCACCATCCCCAAACCGATGGTCAGACGGAGAGGACCAACCAGACTCTTGAACAATACCTACGTTGTATGCTTCACCAAACCGGAAGTAATTTGAAGGATATTTTATGGATTTCTGAATCCGCATACAAAACTCTGTACATTCAGGAACCGGACAAAGTCCCTTTTATACCATATATGGACATCATCCTCGAACATCAGAACTCAATTCGCCCCAGCACTTAGAAATGCCGGCAGTGACTCACTTTACTATTATACAAGCCTTTAAGGAGGCAACAGAACATTTGAAACAAGCAAAAGAGAAATTAAAGAAAAATGCTGATCAACATATAAGTGAGACTCCACCATATCGGATTGGAGATCAAGTTTGGCTGGCTACAAGACACATACCTCTGAAAGGAACTCGGAATTTTAACCCTAGATATTTGGGACCTTACACCATTAAGGCCATTATCAACCCGGTGGCCGTCAAATTAGAATTACCCTAAAATATGCAAATTCATCCTGTCTTTCATGCTTCACTTCTAAAACCAGTTCAACCCGGGACAGGATTAACCAAACCACCTGACCCCATCCTAATAGATGGAGAACCTGAATTCGAGGTAAAAAACATCCTGGACTCTAAGATGGTTAAATCAAGACTTTTTTTTTTTTAAATCGACTGGAAGGGTTACGGACCACAAGAAAGAACATGGGAACCTAGTGACCACGTTCATGCTCCTCGGTTGGTGAAAAAATTCCATCGGAACTTCCCAGACAAGCCAGGGCCAAGGGGAAGAACAACTTTACGAGGGGCCTTGGGGGGGGGGGGGGGGGGGGGAGTGCTGTCATGATGCCTACCCCGGGCATCCGGATCGGGTCCTTCGTAATCAAGAAAATTGATGGCTTGGTTGTCCCAGTCGATGGTGAACTTGATGTAGGTATTCTGTGTGTTGAGCCATTGGTGAAATGCCAGTAGTGATTCTTTACTCCTTCCCAGATCAAAAGCACGTCGTCGATGTATCGACGCCAGATCTTGATGTGCAATCTGTGGGGGTTGTTGTTGTGGTAGATGTTATCTTCTTCGTACTGGGCCATGTAGAGGTTGGCAACGTTTGCTGCAAAAGTTGCCCCCATGCTGACACCTTTTATCTGCTGGTACATTTGTTGTCCGAACAGGAAAAAGATTTCTCCCATGGCAATGCGGCTGCATTCCAGGAGGAAGTTGGTGGGTATGGTGGTTGTGTCAGTGCTTCTTTTGAGGCAGGTGGCCAGTGCTTGTAATCCTTCTAGCTGTGGGATGGAGGTGTATAAAGCCTCTACATCCATAGTGACGAGGATGGAGTCGTGGTTAGATGTACTGTGTCCAAGATCTTGATGGTTTCTGTGCTGTCTTTAATGTAGGAAGCCATTTTCCCAACAAAAGGTTTCATAAAAAATGTGTATAATGAGAGGGGTTCGAATAAGGAGACCCCGCCTCCAGCACCAAAATTGTGCACATGCACCGTGCATTGTGTTCCTTAGACCAGAATGCACAGTTTTCACGTTGCACCAAGCATAGGACCGGACGCCCTCAGAACCAGATATTTGAACATGGACCACACTGTTTCACTCATGCGTCACCCTTACACACCTGGTGGTCTACCAGGCCTTCTGCACAGGCCTGCATCACTGTTGCACATCTCAAGTTACGATCAACGCACCAGAGAGGATACACTACACCTGGAGCCATACCCACTTGTGGAACCACGTCACTCCACTTACCTCCATGGATACTTCACGGCCTACCGGAACTATTCGCCGAGGTCCTGTTACGCTCACCTGGTTCCCACAGGGGCGTCGATCGGACCCGGACAGCTGCGGTCTCCACCAACGTGATGCGTAGTGCAGAGATGACAGTCTGAACTGGCCCGCCTAATCTCGTCTGCTTGACCCGTAGAAGTATTCTCCTGCAAATGGAGAAAGGGATTTAGCCACCTGTGGATTTTAGTGATGCCCCCCCCACTGTTCTCGTTCTCCCCACTAGTCCCCTCCGATATCCCCTTTTAGTATCCTCACCTTATGTTTTTAAATGATGAGCTCTCCATCCTGCGTGGCATGCAGGGGTACGTAGATACCAGTAACTTCACTGGTTTGAAGGTACTGGAGGAGTTCGGAGGAATATTGACTCCGGGGTTTATGAAGTTCAAAGAGTTCAATATGTCCGATGTTCACTCTTGTTCCATTCCCTTGTTGAATTGCAACTGGGTCCAAAAGAAAATTGCCTAGAGGCAGCTGATGGCGTTCAGGTAAGAGTCTGTATTACTCAACACTGTCCGGTAGAAGTTGCATGAGTTTAACTTGTTGTTTTCTCTCCCTTTATAGGTGCGGCATAGGAAGATGTGGCGTATTGAAGGTTAATGCCTCCGGTGGTAAATCAGGCAAGTCTATGGTGGTAAAAGAGATGGTATTTGTCGGCTCTGTCGGCTCACCTTGTTATTTCTTTTGTTTTCCCCCAGGTGCTGGAGTTCGACGAAGAAAATGATGGAGGCCGTGCCAAGTCGAAAGATGCTGTGGACTGGTGAGTATGACGCGGCGCTGCTGCTGGCGATGCGACGCATGCTGAAATAATGTCCTTTCCAGGCTCGGAGATGTGCTGGATCCGGAATCAGGTAAGGAATTAAAAATAATGTCTGTGATCTAACCTTTTCTCCTTCTTTTCCCTATTTCTAGGAGTTCTGGATTCGAGGCGGGCGTGGCAGAAGACTGGATGCTGACTTGCAGGCATGGTTAGCGTTACGCTGCAGAATGCAGAATAACGCAAAGCGTGTGCTGCTGTTCGGGCGTGGTTTAAATAGCCTCCAAAGTAGTTCCAGGTAAGAAGTTCCCCAGAACCACACCCGAGTAAAAAAATAGTCCTGTAATAAAATAGTCCCATCCAGGCCTCACGTTGGCTTGGATTCACTTGCAGCATGGTCTGCATGAGGTAAGTAATGTCTATGAGCCTGGCGCCTAAGGCACCAGGACTGAACCCAAACAGCCCTGAGCCGGGGCTGCTGGGGTTTTAATAAGTATCTGGATGCCTGCTCCCGGGGCTGATGGACTCGATCCGGATGCCTGGGGGTAGGCATCATGACAGGTCCACATAGAATACTTCTTCACTCTATGGGCACGTATGGACCACTACCACGGCAAACAGGGGGTACAGACCCCTGGCAGGATTCCCTCACCACCACCGAATACACCACAAGTAGACCTCTTTGAGGATCATTTGGTCATGATCCTCCCTTGGTTTTCCTCTCAGATTTGGGACCTACCCTGGCCCATTCAAGTCTGTGGGACCCTGAGAGACGTCAACTCTGAAAGTGCAACTTCGCACTAGCAATCCAGCAATTATATGAGGATTGTCCACAGCATCCTACTGCTATTGCAGCAGCAGGTAAGCTGTTTTTTGATACACCACGTGATGTATCACCACAGCACCACTCGGCCAACATTGAATACTATTATGAACCAGTCAATTATTCTCTGAGATCCTGGCAGCTTCTTTTAAACCTACAGATTCTACGGACAAACACCACAATTGGTGTCCCTCCTGACAAAGGCCAGCATATAGACAGGCTTCAATCAAGCCCTATTTTGGCCGAAACACACCTGTGTCGATCCCCGTGACACAACTGTACCACCCCCCCTCTCGTGTATGTTTTGTAAAGACTGTTGTGTACACCTTGTGTGAACCATCCTGGGACCATCTTAAGTCTCAGGCGCACTTCCCTTGCATAGTAGGTTTCTACCTCATCTGTCTTTGGAATGTGCCTCCCTGTGGAGTTTTGACCTCAATACCTCTGAGATTGACACTTACCTGTGTTACCATCATTCACAATCACTCTTGTCCGTTTGTTTTCTCAAAACATTCATGCTTATCGAAAGTACTGAAAAGTAAATTGTATAATCAACACAAAATGCTCTGTGTCGTTGTAAAATAAACATACACACACGGAACAACTCTATGGCTTGTAGGATCTTTTCATTCTGTGTATTGTACTCGCAGTCCAGCCCACATCCCAGAGGTACACACACAAGGCATGCAGAAGAAAGTATTGCGTTTTGCGGGAAAGTGCATAACCAAATAAGGACGGACCCGGGTCGACTCGACCTGGGGAAGGTGAAGGGGCAAGATGGCCAAAGGACAGGACAAAGAACTTCGTGGCATGGCCATTTTGGAGCCAGGCCACCTATTCATGCCAAACACGGTTAACAAGGTTAACATGGCAGGAAAGGGTTAAAAATAATGCGAAAAGATAGTTGCCACCAGTCCTGTCCATGACACATCTGCACATCTCACAAAAAGTCGATCAGGAGTTTCTAGGGCCTTTGGAAAATGACTACAGACTCAAGTACACTGTTCTGGAAGGTACATTGTGTACTTGTTACATATTGATCAAAAGTTGCAACATGGGAAAAGGACTAGGGGAAACAAAGTCTCCCAGTACTGACTGTGTTAAGGGCATGCCAGTTTCCCCATTAAAAGTGAGCGAAAGCCCAGAGGAGTGCAGCTGAAGGCTCTGCTTCTCTGGGAAAGTCAGTCTATGGTGTCTAAATAGCAGCAAAAACTTTGGGGATGTACACATGGAGGGAAAATGACATACAATTTTGAAATCTTTCTTAAAAATGACCTTGAACCCTTTTTTCGCACTTGCACCAACGCGCTCCCTCTTTCACAAGACGCCCGCTTCGTAGCGTACTGTAACCATGCCTCCTGTACCGACAGTGCAAGAGAATCTTGGCTCGCGCTGGCACAACTCGCGACTACACCGCGCGCCATGTTACTCAACCGATTCACTTTTAAAACTATAACCCAGTGGTTGCATTACACGTGCTTCATGCTTTCCTTTACTTGCGGTTGCTTTACAATGAGTTTAAATGAATCCTCACGCTGCACAGCCATGTACGGTGTCAATACCATTCTCTTGGCTACTAGTCTTTTGGTCCTACGCTTATGAGAAATCCTCAGTTAGACTATTTACAAGAAAACATATCTAGAGTCTCAAGATACGTTTGCTAACTGTCATTCAGCAAATACTTTCCTCTCAACTTACTCTTCATGCGATTTTCTTTCTAGTCCTACTGTTATCTTAGTTTTGAAATCTTCTTTAAATCTTTGAACTTCAAAATAAACACTCATACCTGTAGTCTTCAAAACTCCCTCAGTCAGTCTTCTTACTTCTTAACTTGATTCTCGGAACATTGGAAAGGCCTTAATTAAGGAGCTTAACAAATATACAACTGGTCTCTATAAATTACTATGGATGGAAGGCAGTTTAGAATATTGCTCACCTACCAAGTACACAGACCATTATCCTCCCCACCAATCAGATAAGGGAAACATACAATTGTTCCTCCAAACAATCAGATAAGATTTACTTCCCTCCATCTTTGTTTATACTTAAGGAAGCAACTTCCTATCCTGGGAATCACTACAGGCCTTTTCCTGCTGCCAGCCCACCTACTCCGACCAACCCTGACAGACCTCTCCCATAAATGAAAATAGTATCATGGCATTTGTGTTCCTGGTACTCAATCGCCCTCAGTACTTATCTGTGTTGGGATGCAGGACATGCCGGTTTCGAAGCTCTGCACCCAGCGTAGGGTTCCTCATCTCTGGCTCTTCTCCTGATGGGAGTGGGAAAGCCTCCCATTGCTCTGACCTTCTCCGCATTCAAGATCTCACGGTTGGTGACCTCCAGATTTGTCCTAAGACAGAGCAGTGTTGTTAACTGACCGGCATAGTACGACTCTGCGGGCGTGTGCTGTTCCGCCCACCAGGGCAGAATTTCATGGAAGCACCGTTAACGGTGCCGGTGCTTCCGTGATCCCCATTCCTAATGGCAATGGGTATTAACAATTTACTGACGCCTGACATCCTGGAATGCCGGGGTCGTAATCCCCCCCGGTGTTTCCGGCAAGCCAGGCGCCGGTAAATATTGCAAGTCTGGCGGCAACCACCCTGGTAGCAGTGGCAAGGTTACCGCCAGACTTGTAATGAGGCCCATAGAGTACCCTGCTCACGGCTCAAAGACTTTGGATTTGTTTTCCTTACGTTTGTCCACATTTAGGGATGCCATTGTTGGGAGGTGGTTACCATCCTTCCGATCTCTGAATCTATATACCTTCCTTTTCCGGGATGGTATGATGAGCCAATGTTGGTGGGAATTTGGGGAATCATGTTAAGTAAAACAACTTAGTCTGTGCACAGACCTCAGCGTGCACTTGCATCAGTGGACTTATTGTTTAGCATGTCTTGTCATAGATTCGGCGTTTGAGGTACGTCCTCCCGGCGTGTTCTGAGTTGCACTTCTAAAGAGAATAGCGAATGTTGTTCATGCAGGGATGACCTCTTTCCTACGTTAATGTCACTACAGTCAGGATAGATGCATGTGTAAGCCTGCAGTAATACCAAGAGGCAGCGCTGTCACTATGACAGCTACACAGGCACCACTATAAATGCTTGTGAAAATATAAACAAACATAGTTAAAAAATGACCACACTATTTGTTTTCAAGGATCCCTGGTGACTCTAACTACAAGTGTGCAGATTAATTTAAGTGTATTTGCCAACATCTCTGACGCAACCACCAACTAAAATATGGCCAGTTAGCACGACATGGCATCACTTCAGCAAACCCCCTTTTCTTCGTGGCCACATGTGCATTGCCATTACAGTTAGTGCATTTGGACAAAGAACAGACGAGGGACGTTAGAAGGTATGTGGTCGACAAGAGACGTTATTTCGGGGTGCAGCACTGTCTGAACTCCTTATTCCTTCAGGTAACAGCCTTGGTATCAATCGGTCTGACCACAACTTTGAACTTAACTTTTGCACAGGTTTATTTGTCAGTTTCTTGTGAGATTTGTCGCCTAAAGTGGTTCGAGTGAGCTGTGCGAAAGTGAGCATTTTACTGTACGTTCTTACAATGTGACTCTCCTCTCTTTGTGGCCTTTAGTACTGTTCCCAATGCCGGGGGTCACGACCCCTCGCACCGAGAGAAGTTCTTCAACGTCAATGACTGGAAGGCAGCTCCCTCTCCAGCGAGTAGACCATGAAGATGACATCTTCCCAAGCTGGTACAGATGGGTGGCCTGGCCGTACCACCTCAAAGCCCAGGTAGCTGAATGCCCGCAGCAGCTCACCTGTGAACACACAAACAAGAACCTCATCAGTCTAGTGCAACCCTGTCAAAGGCAAGGATCTGGAGCACTCGCATGTGTTGGATAACGCCTGAACAAACTAATAACGGCGCTTTCCATTGAGAGAGTGCATGGTGTACTCACAGGTGTACTAAGATTGATGACATGAGTCTAGGTGGCATCAAAAATGCATATGGGAACCGAGAACTGTCATGTGGACCAGATCTCTCTGCAATTCAAAGAAGGTGCAAATGCCCGCCTCCCATCCAGCACAACACCTTCTGGCTCTCATGCCTGTCAGAAGGGCATCAAACTGGGAAGCCAGAACCGCTCGTGATTTCATGCTTGTACATACTCAGGTGCGGGCCACATCATTTATGAGGAATGCCTAATTGATTCTTGGCTCTGTATCTATGTTGTGATATCACATGTTGCTGAATTTTACAGGGCTGCTTGCACTCAGCCACTCGATGGATTTACAAATGGTGACATTTTCATAACGATCCCTTTTAATCCCACTGGAGATCAACAGTAAAATGGACAAACTATTAGGAGATCAACAGTAAAATGGACAAACTATTACTATCCCTAGAACGGGCACCCGCTAATAAGATGCAAGTGAGTTACTAGTTGTTTTAACGACACATAGAAGGTTTGAGTATTTCAGTATGGGTGAATTCACTACACTCGACTAAGAAGCTTGCTAGAGGCGAAATGTCAATTGGTTACAAGTGTGCTGGTCCGGTAACAACGGTGCTGGTAAGCCTACCGGCACTGTTGTTACCGGATCGGCACACTACGAGTCTGCGAGTGGCTGCTGTCCTGCCCGCCAGGTCTGACCTGATGGGCAGGATGGCAGCCGCTCGCAGACCTTCCAGGAAACACCAGCACTATTACTAACGGTGCCAGTGCTTCCCTCATCCCCATTCCCATTGAGTCCTACGGGAATCAATGGGGATTTACATTTTTCCGGCGCCTGACTTCCAGGAACACTAGGGTCGTAATTCCCCAGTGTTCCTGTGGAGCCGGAAACATGCACGAGTCTGGCGACAGTGTGCCGATTTTACCAGCAAGGCTACCGCCAGACTCGTAATGAGGCCCAATATCTTTTTTACACACTAAGGTGCTGCTACAAGTGGAAAAACGGAATATGCGTACCGGGGAGCAAACATTAGAGTTGCAAGCTACTTGCCAGCCATAAAAAGTCACTCACCACCACATTTCTATGCATACACACAGCACCCCATTTCTTACTCGCCAAGAGTCAAATATCACTAGCCAATGGCTTGTTGAGTGCATATTTTTCACCCATGTATTATAGTAAGCATTCCCTTCCCCTCACCGTTGGCACTATACCAAGCTTAGCATATCCTTCCTTCTTGAGGCTGAAAGGTACTGTCATATATCAACAAACATTTAATACTAGAACTGGGAAATGAAGGATGGCTTTTGCAATCGATATTAATGATCTTCTTTACACCATATGAATGAGAATATCTGATGTCGAGAGTAACCCCCAAACCGTGGTTGGTGTGTGTCTTCAGTGCTGCCTTTCAAAAGTAAGAACATCGTGATAGAATGATGAGAAGGCAACACGTGTTCGAAAATCTCCACTGTTCAAATAACCGTGGCTGTGATATTGCAGATTGATTTAGTGAAGGCAAATGTGCTTGATATTGGTGACAATAACCAACGCCCCCCATCCCTACATATCCCATGCCCATTGTAATAATGCTCAGAATGTACTGAAAGCTCATTCATGGACCTGCTTCTGGGCTGAAAGGTGTATCACACATCAAGCACACTCTGGCTAGAACACCTTTTGAGGGAGGTCTGTGTATACCTTTCAGTTTGATGGATTACCTATTAAAATGCCAGTGATTTTATTTATGTTGGGGGAGGGTCAACTGATTTAGCTTTTCAAGTGCCAATTGGGGTGCCAAAAAAGTGCACATAGGGGCACCCATTTAAAATCGCCAGATATGATGTGGAGAAAGGTGGAGACTCTGGCTAATTCAGTTACTAGCAGTAGAGCAGGTCACCCCACACCCTCTGGGGGATGAGAAGGGACTGCTACTCTGAGATAAACTGGTTAAACAAGTTTGTGTCTGGGACATTGAAGCCTCAGTGCTTCGACAAAGCTTTAACCACATATCCAGGAACAAAAGGGGGAATAGGTTAAGGAAGCCACACAGTAAAATGTCGTCCCTGCCTCAGCCCAGGTAATGGTATGTATAAGTCTGGATGGCTGCAAGGCGAAGCGAAGGGTGGAGTTTAGGCACCATTTCAAAACGACAGTCTACAAAAACATTCTCATCTGATGTATTTTGAATAGAAAAACCAGTGTTACCAAAGTTGCCCGACAGTGTAAGAATGAAATGTTACCTGTTTTACACATAACTAATATATTCATGGATGGCCTATCATCTAATGCTTACAATAAAGAAGCATTTAACAGGAGACGTATACAATCAAACCAAAACGTTTTTGGCTTGAAACGCTAAAAGGACTACCTCCCTCTGGTGATATTTTTTCTGACCTATTCTCCTCTCACTGATATCTTGGATATTTCCCAGTGCCAGTCGATCTTCGGAAATCTGTTTCAGCCCCATGGGGCGCAGTATGGTTATGCGCTGGGTCTCGTTGCCACTCTCGACTGTACGCCACCAGCAAATGGGCCCATGCTCCATACAAATAGAGATTGCCGCATTCCCTGACCTGTTCCAGCTCTTTTTCCTCAACAGGGAAGGAAGGAACAGATGTGCCTGAGTTGTCTTTCTCTTAGAGACAGTTGGGAGGCTGATGAGGATTCTTGGAGAATCCATTGGAAAGAACTGAAAGGCTGTTTGTCAAGGTTTCTAGTGATTGCATCGGAAAAAAAGGGTCGACACACCAAAGCATCGAAAACAAAGCATCTAATGCCAAAACATCGACAGTCTATTTTTAACATGGAAAAGTGCCTTTCCATCTAAACCAGTTCATCGAAAATATAAATGGACTGGTTTCAATGGAAATGCACTTTTACATGTAAAAGATAGCATTTCAATGCACTTTTTTGTAGTGAAAATGTTACATGGAGCTTTCCAGTGCTGAAATTTCGGCACTGGCCAGCTCCTTGTAACGTTTAAAAATGTTTTTGCATATTGGGGGGGGGGGGGTAACCCTAATGTAACCCTTAATCTAACCCTAGCCCCAACCCTAACCCTAATGTAACCTTTAATCTAACCCTAGCCCCAACGCTAAACCATAACCCTAATGTAACCCTAATCCTAATGTAACCCTTAAACTAACCCTAATGTAACCCTTAATCTAACCCTAACGCTAATGTAACCCTTCAGATAACCCTAACCCCAACCCTAATGTAACCCTTAATCTAACCCTAGCCCCAACCCTAACCCTAATCTAACCCCTAATCATAACATTACATTTCGATGGATCCATCAAATTTTATTCAACGAAATGGCCATTCTATAGAATAGCATTTCGATGTAAAAAAAATTTGATGGTTTGGTGTTAGATGATTTGGTTGTCGATGCAACGACCGGATACCGTTTGGCAACTGAGTTACCCATTTTGGCCCCACCAAGAGAGAGGAATGTTGTTTTTCCTTTTTGAATTGCCCAGTTCTGGATGCATAGAAGCTCAGGATACTCTTGGGATCTAGCCCAGGGGTCTGCAACCAGTGGTTCTCCAGATGTTTGTACTATGACTCTCATGATCCCTCACCATCATCTATATTGCCTAGAGCTGACGGGATAATTAAAATAACTGGAGAACGAAAGGTTGCAGACACCTGATCCAGCTAATTACATCTTTCCTCCACTTTGGGAGGTTGTGGAGGAGGGTAAACACTGTTAAATGGATCTTATGTAAGGGGTACAATTACAATGCCAAAACTACTTTGGGGAGTGTTATGGATTTCAATCAGGCCATACACCCAGGTCTCAGCCTAGCATGCAATGCACAATGAAATACTTATTTATTGTGTCTATAGGTTCAATATTCTGAGTGATATACCACTCATATCGCACCCATCTCAAAATACCCCTCGGGTCACAGTGGACCAGGAATCAGGCTGGTTGGTAAAGGTAAATATATATTTATTATTTAAAATTGAAATCACACAAGTTTAAATATATATATGGGGCAGCAATCACCAATGTGGTGACAAAACAAATCAGAAATAAGTAAGGCAAATTAATTCACTTTTGAGCAGCACAGAAGATAAAACACAGGGAAAAGACAGTTTTGGTTTGTGAAAAGATAGCGCTTAGGTTAAGATTTCCCCTGGCAAAGTTCTTAATTCACAAATGAGAAATTCTACACAGATGTAAGTAAGCAGCAGGTATTTAGGAATGAAGAACAGATAGAGGGCGCTAGAGAGCCATCCAAGATGGCTGCCTCCTAGAGAGCTCTGTGTGGCTCTCCATTAATCCTGCGACATCCTTCCCTCTGCGGTGTCCGTTTCTCCCACAACTACAGCCAGGTGCATTCAGGAGGCGCCGACGAACATTTTAAGCCCAAAATCGTCTTTGGCGGCAGAGCAGCGGCCGAGTCCCGGCCTGGCCAGCAAGGCCTGCCGTTCACGCCGGCAGTGAGCCTCGGACGGAGGAGGGGATCGAGAGAGAGGTGCAAGAGCTCCCCATCAAAGCTCGAGCGGCGGCGTTGGTGTAACACCCGACACCCAGAGCCAGCGGAGACCCGTGGAAGTGTAGAGCTGGGCCGCGTCAAGCAGCGGGTAAACGTGCGCGCCGGAGGCGCCAAGAGACACACAGTCTCTGTCCCTGCAACAGCCCGGCCGAAGCTCAAGAAGAAGTGCGACGAGCAGCGGTGCTCTCGCTGAGCACCCAGGTAGGAGCTCCCCCCAGCGTGCGCAAGCTGCCTCCCCGATCCGTCTGTCTGCAGAAACCCTGCGCTTCCGTCAAAATCCTCGGTGAACGAGGGAGGCACAGCAGGATACGCCTCGCCAGCAACCGTCCCCAACGCCCAACCGGCTGCCTCCCCTCCGTACGAGGGCCGCACCCAACCTACTCCGGGCTTCCACGAACTGCGAGAACACCAAGGCCCCCCCACCCCCTAAGGCGGAGCGGAGAGGAACACGCAGCGACAGGGGGATATCACCATCATTCCCCACAGCCACAGCGAAAGCCACAGCGATCAGCCCATTTGGCCGAGGCCAACACTGTCAAACCCCACGGCCGCCGAGAAACAGTGCCCAGATCAGAGACCCTCAGCACCCCATAGCATACAGCAGAACGGCAGGCATAGGAGACCCGGACTAACAGTATCACCTTTAGGGGTTTGGCTACGACACATGGCCATACGGGCCCCGCCGATCGGCGACACAACTCCTCACACCGAGGCCCGGAAAAAGCCCGGCAGCTCACAACCAGAATATCTGCAGCCTGAGGAGCACAGCGTCCCCGTCTGAGAACCTCAGAGGACGCCTCTGCAACCCGGCGTTACAAACCCTCTAGCAGAGGCAGACGCTCCTCACAAGAACAGTACTAACCCGCGTAACACAAGTGGTCCTAACCCCCGAGCTAACCCCATACTCAAGTGTCTCTGCAGTAAAGGGAGTAGACTGCTAGAGCTTGCTCTGCAAATCAAGGGGGAAAAAAAAAAAAGCCGCCTCACCAGGAATTCACTCCAAACCTCCCCCAAATAGCAACCCGACGCCGACCCAGCTACTACCCTAACGCAGCCACCATAACGAAAGCAATAGGCGTCACTCGATCACCAGTGTTTGACCACCAGTTATCCGCCTGTTCCATTTTCGAGTGCTTGGAAGCAGAAGATAGTTTAAAATGGGGAAATTAGACAAATCCCAAAAGAAACTGAACTTTGAGTCTGGCTCCACCAGCAAACCGCATTCCGAAGCGAGCGGAGCGGCGTCACCAACACCCACTATGTCCCTGCCAGAAGAGCAATTACCAAGTTTCGATATCAGGGAAATTCTGATGGACCTCAAAGCTGGAATTGGCGACTTAGGCAGTAAACTCGACAACCTATCATCTAAAGTAGACCTGCTCCAACATCGCCTCGACAAGCACGCCGATAGGTTAGATACAGTGGAGCAACGAGTATCCGACCTGGATGATGGCGCAACAGGCCTTACCACAAGAGTCACCGCCCTCGAGTCCCAGATGAAAGCAGTCTGCGCCAAGAATGAAGACTTAGAGGGACGCTCACGAAGGAATAACATCAGAATCATCGGAATCAGAGAACAACAACTCCAAACGAAAATGGAGGACTATGTCGAACATATCTGCATAGACCTCTTCGGGAAAGAGCTTCTCTCCAAAATGTTTGTAGTTGAACGAGCCCACAGAATTCCGAACACCAGACCAATCCCAGGCGCAAATCCACGGCCGATTATTGCAAAACTATTAAACTATAAAGATAGAGATGCGATACTCAAGGCAGCCAGAGAAAAAGGGAAACTGCAATATGACGGAGACCCAATCCAGTTCTTCCCAGATTTCTCCCCTACCGTTCAAACACTGAGGCGCTCCTTCACGACAGTTAAGAGAAGACTGCAAGACAACCAGATACTTTACTCAATGCTCTACCCAGCAAAGCTTCGCATTCAACATGAAGGGAAAGCCCTCTTCTTCCACACACCTGAGGAAGCCAGCGACTACCTTGATCACGCCGGCTGCAGATCCGCCGCTAATAACCCCAGACCGCAGCGTGAACACCAAAGACGCAGAGAACCGCCATAACGTTCGACCCAGGCACCCAAGGGAACAGGATTCATACCCCCGACACCAATGCATAAACCTAATACTGCAGAGACTCACTCCCAGTGCGTTGGAGAGCCACCCTCCCCTCTCGGGAGGCGCAAGTGCCCCAAGCACAGCAACCCTTATAGTTTAGTTATGAAGAGGGAACCTCGCGGGTCAGTTGGGGGTTACCCGCACGCGGGAGGGAAGTCACAGTTGCCACACCACCTCCAGTTGAGGTGCGCATCCTCACCTTCGTTTAGCCGTGAGGAGCGGCCAAGTTGTGCGACACCAGTTCCACGCCGTCCTCCGATCCTGCATCCCCTTCGCTCGCCACCACCTCTATCTCACCGTCCATCCACCGAACCTCCTGGCAAGACCATAGGGAACAAAAAACTAATCAATGTAGACCCTGACCCGTTCCATTCAGAATCATAACCTGGAACATAAGAGGAGGCAACATCCCATCTAAAACTAGGAAAATCCTCCAGTACCTTAGAAGACACGAAGACGACGTTGCCATGCTTCAAGAAACTCACTTACTCCCAGGGAAGGATCATCAGTGGGCCAAGAGCTGGGGATGCCATAGATACTTCTCCTCGTACTCATCTTACTCCAGAGGAGTCGCGATCTTAATACACAAGATGATCAGCTTCCGGCTTGTCCACACCACAAAAGACAACGAAGGGAGAACTCTCCTTGTGAGCAGCATTATAGCAGGCCAGAAAATCACCTTTGTTAACTCGTACGCACCAAACATAGACGGCCCCGACAACTTCAGCTTGGTACTATCCCGTCTATCATCCCAAGAACCTGTGACCATAATCTGGGGCGGAGACATGAATACAGTGCTGGACCCGGTGAGAGACATATCAAGAGCAACCCCACAACCTCCATCCAAAGCCAGCCTTCAAATAAAAGAAATCTGCAAGGCATTCAATCTGAAGGATGCCTGGAGAACGTCTAAAGGGGAGCTGCGTGAATACACTTTCCACTCCGCCGTACACAACTCGAGTTCCAGGATCGACTATCTGTTCACCTCTGTGAACGGCCCATGGACCAGCGGCCCATGCGATATCCATCCAAGAACTCTCTCAGACCATTCCCCGGTAACTCTCGTTCTAAACCCAGCACACCCCAAACCCCCCCTACAACGGTGGCGTTTCAAAACCGGCTCAATGCGGGATGAGGTATTCGCTGCCGAACTAAGAGAAGAGATTGCGTTGTTCCTCGAAGTCAACACAGGATCTGTGGCCTCACCCAGCACACTGTGGGAAACTCTAAAGTGTTTCGTCAGAGGGGTCTGCCACGCCAAAGAAAATGGCATATTGAAACTCATACGGCGGGAGCTGACAACTTGTGAAGAGAAACTAAAACAACTTGAACTCCAGTGCTACAACACAACCAACCCGAACATACCAGTCGCCCTGAGGGAAGAGCTACAAAAATTCAGTAACGCAGCGGATCGAGAAGTGAAATTTCTAAATCGCAACAGTCTAGTCAGACAATACGGCGAAGGTCAAAGACCGGGCGCCCTCCTGGCAAACCTGGTCAAGGCACACAACAAACAATCGCCAATAGAAAGGATTCGGACCAGGCAGGGACACTTCGTCCACACTGACGAAGATATAGCGGAGGAATTCAGGCTCTTCTATCAGGACCTATACAGCAACAGTCACAAAAGCGACCCACAAGTCGCGTTGGAGTACCTCGAAGATGCAGAGTTGTACTGGGTTGAGCACTCCCTGCGGGAACCACTGAACGACCTAATCACACAAGAGGAGATCACAGAAGCTATCAAAACCCTCCCTAGCTCAAAAGCTCCTGGCCCAGATGGCCTAACAGGGGAATTCTACAAAGCCTTCGCCACCACCCTCGCCCCCCTTCTGGCGGCAGTATATGCCGAGGCACTAGAAAAAGCGACTCCCGTGAAGCCAACGTCATCCTCCGGCATAAGCCAGGCAAGCCACCAGAGGACTGTGCATCGTACAGGCCCATTTCCCTCCTCAATCTCGACAACAAAATACTTGCAAAGGTGCTTACCAACAGGCTACTACCATTGATGCCCACCCTCGTCCTGGCAGATCAGGCAGGCTTCATCCCAGGCCGCAACACGACCTTCGGCATCAGGAGGCTGTTCAGCGTCATTGAAGCACTAGACCCCTCAACTCAAGCAATAGCAGTCCTCCTCGACGCCGAAAAGGCATTCGACTCGGTGAAATGGCCGTTTATGTTCGCTGTACTCACCAGAATGGGTCTGGGAGCCCGCTTTATCAAGCTAGTATCGTTATTGTACAACAAGCCGCGCTCCAACATCATCATAGGTACGGCAAAATCGGCTCCAGTGATACTCCAGCGGTGCACCAGACAAGGCTGTCCACTCTCAGCATTGATCTTCGCCCTGGTGATGGAACCGCTGGCCTCCATCCTAAGAGAACATCGACAACGAAGAGGACTCGTTATTGGACCACACAAGCTCATCATATCCCTCTACGCGGACGACGTGGTCCTGTTCGTTCGCGATCCCGAAGAGAACCTGAACCCAGTCATGAGGGAAGTAATCAAATTTGGGACAGCCTCCGGCCTGAAAATCAATCAATCAAAGTCCATCATATTCCCGCTGACCCCAGCCACCAAACCCTTCGAAGATGACTTCCAATTCACATGGAAAACGTCCAATGTCCGATACCTGGGAATCCAAATGTCCCTGAGCTACCACGAGGTGTTCCGCGACAATTACGAAGAGGTGACCAAGTCCCTCCAGGAAAAAGTGACAAGATGGAAGACCCTACCACTAACGCTCTGGGGAAGAGCTTCCCTGGTCAAGATGGTGATCCTACCAAAATTACTCTACCCGTTTACCAATATTCCAATATTCCTTCCTCAAACTTATCTGAAAAGACTAAAAAGCATGGTCCTCGAACTACTATGGGCAGACAAACCGGCCAGAGTGGCATATGCAACACTAACACTTCCAGTGGCGAGCGGTGGCCTCGCCCTCCCAGACATGGAAAAGTACTTTTGGGCAGCGCAAGCGCAATTTCTCAGTCACTGGTATGCCTCCCACACAATCAGACCTCACGTTCAGGTGGAACGGGCGCTAGCAACACCGAACCTGTTAACCGCAGTCATCTTCAGTCAAATTCCTGTTCCCAACTCCACCATGAACGTAATGCTTTCAACATATAGAGTTTGGCTGAGATTGGCCCAAAGGTACGGGGTAAAAACAAGATACTCTCCCCTGTTGCCCATTAAATTCATTCCAGGAGTTCCGCTTACGTCTGTAAAAGTATTTCATCAGTGGGCCGATAAACTGAAAATTGAGACTCTGGAGGGATTTCTTCACAGAAGACGGCTTTATAACTCCGCAACAAGCAAAATCGAAAGGCGGCAACACCGCACTCGATGTATTCCTCTATTTTAGGACCCGATACACGTTTCAAGCGCTCCTGCCGGACTTCCCACGTCAGCCACAGACCTGGCAATTACTACACAACGCCATTCAAGCACAAGGTGAAGGCAAGCTGGTGTCACAAATCTACAAAGCTATTATTACTGATACATCACCTAAACTCTACCAAGCAAAGATCAGATGGGAAAGGTCCCTGCACAGTACAATATCAGAGGAGGACTGGACCTGCATCCTGAAGCAGACTCAAAAAATTGCCCTCAACTCACGCTTTAAACGAATCCATTTTAACTTTCTACACCAGACCTATTACACACCTGCGAAAGCAAACCAGCATCGCCCTGAAACAGCTGCAAAATGTGAAAGATGTGGAGAACATTCAGCAGACTTCGTCCATTTGGCATGGGACTGCCCTGAAATAACACCGTTCTGGAATCATGTCTTGGAGACAACAGCAGCAATAGTGGGAGAGGCGATACAACCAAGCCGGACAGCGGCCTTGCTGGGTATGACAAGGCTGCTCTCTGCCCCGACAAGGAAACTGACAGGACTTCTGCTGACACTGGCCCGGAGGAGAGTGGCCATGTCCTGGGGCCGGGCCCCCCCCATCGTTCATCGCCTGGCGCAAAGACATCCTTTATTGCCAGGATGTAGAAACAGACTTTGTCAAACAACTTCCCCTACATGCCCGTCCTCCAGACATCTGGGGTCCGCTGATAACATTCTTGCTAAAAGAATCAGTGGAGGACTCTACCAGCCAACCAGATGCCTCAGACACAGGAGAAAGGTCACAGTGAAGATACAGAACTAGCAGCACCATTTCCATGCTACATCGACCTGGAATCAGGACGGCACAAACAGTTGAACTATGGGCCGAGCCGGGGGTTGGGGGGGAGGGGGATGGGGAGGATGGGTGGTGGGACACGGCGCAGAGTTAAGTCCACCCTAATGTGGGTGTGTATTTGTTCTTATGTCTTTATAGAATAATACAAAAACCAAAAATAAAGGTTTTAAAAAAAAAAGGAATGAAGAACAGAATGTAGAGTTTGAATGCAATCTTCCCTCCCCAAACAAGAGAGAAAAGCGTTTTTGGGAAATTTGCATTTTTTAAAATGACAGTTGAAAATGGCTTTGTGAAACAACGAAAAGTGCAAAAATGCTTACATTGATTAAAAAATTCCTATGGGAGCAACACTAACCAGATTCTAACCAACATGAGCTACAAGATGAGCAACAGAACACACTTTAAATTAGAATGGGAGTGTGGAAATACTTTGAATGGGAAAAGACACGTGTAAAATCTTTGCAAAAATGCAAATTAGTTGCGGGTGTAGCTAAAGGTCTTAGGTTTAACTGAGAGTTGAAATTATGTCTCTAGCTATAAAATTGAAGAAGTTATGTAAGTTTTAATAAGAGGCGTTTTTGAAAAAATAGAACAGAGAAAAGCAGAAATTCGGTTTTAAAAATGACAGATTGGTTTTATTTAAACTATATTAATAACTAAGAAAAAGAAGAATGCCGCCCGGGAATCGCCACAATTACGCATGGCCTCTTGTAACTCTTCACGTGGCGGATACTATGTTTTCTTTATGGGAATTATTTTATTTAATCCAAATCACTAATGGGTTATGGTTTTGTAAAACAAATAAAAGAAAATCAGCGCTAACACTATGAATTACAAACAGGGTTGCAAAAATGGTTCTGACAATATTAGAGGTTCTTAAGTTAACGAGAGGATGGGTTGAGATTGGGATAGGACAGGGCAAATATTTATGGGTCACTAGGATTCTTATCGATACTTACAGTCCACTGTAATTTAATATTGCACCGTCAGGGTTCTGGTCATCGCGGGTCAGGTCTACCGGCATCCGGGCACCTCTGGCAGGATGGTCAGCTGGGCGGTTTGGGTCAATTGGACTGGCACCTCTGACTGGATTTGGATTGGATTGGCCCTTCGGGTCACTGGATACTGTAGTTTGGCGGGATGGCAAGTTCAGTAGGTAAGCCTTAATGGTAGCAAGCCAGACTGGATCAGAATTATTTTCCCTTAAGTTTGGGATGGTTCAAGATTTGGGCCTAGCTGAGAAAGAGTTCAGAAAATGCTTGGCCTTAGTTTTGCAAAGTATTCTGGATCAGGACAAGATGAAGAAGTCTGGAACAAAACGCAGCGCGGAAATCAGGATGTAGTCAGGAATCAGTGTGTCTGTGTGTTGTGAGGTTCCCATATTTATCATGCCAAGTGACATCACACAGTTTATGGTAGGGGCAGAATTACAGTCCATACCCACTCGGCTGTGATAGGTCCAAGGCACTTGCCTTTTTCTGGTTGGAAGTCAGAAAGAGCTGTCATCTTTTATGATGTGATTTAGGAACTTCCACATTGATTTGTACGAAAACGTAACTTTTCCACAAATGCACATTTCTATAATTATGCCCTCTACTAAAATCGGAAAAATGCATTACATATTTGAAGGGTTATCTTTACATTCAATTCCCATCTCAATGCAAGCTGTCTTTGCCGGTCTGTGGAATTTTGTCAATTTTAATCATAATGGTTTGGCCTAACAATTCCTAATTCAGTACAAATCTGTGCAATCACCACTAGAACACGGGTATACAATATTACACTTGCAGCATTAATAACACTTGGCGCAATCAGTGTTTTGCTGCATCTTTGGTTCCTTATGCAGCACAGGGTTCACTCACGTCTTCACAGAAAGAGCAGAACATTAGATTTACAACTACACATTTTTAGATTTGCCCTCCATCATGTTGCAAAGTTAGAGTTTCAAAACTTAATCACAAATAGGCATTTAAACACCAAAAGTTCTTGTCAGTTTTTCCAAAAGTTCTTGTCAGTTTTTTTTTTCTTTTTAACTTCCCTTTCAACAGGCAACAGCTGTCAAATTCCTTTGATCAGGGTGGGGTGTACTCTTCCTTGAGAGGGAAGCTCCCGGCCCCTCCCCTGTAGGGATCAGTAGGCAGCCTGCCATTGTCCTTGGCTGGGCCAGAGACGAAAGTTTGATGAGGTCTTTGTTCTAAATATGTGAGAGCCTCCAGCATCAATTAAGCCTTCCTGTAGCAGCAAGGTGTTACCCATTCCCAGGCTGAAGCTGTCAGCTCAGAATTAAATATTTGATTAACTCAAGACTGGGTTTGAACTTTAAAGAATTACCTACAGCTTTCATTACAACATATAACTTGAACACAGTTCATAGGTAGATTTTGACATTTAAAGAATTAGGCCTTTCCACTAAAACATACTTTTAAAGCAGGCGATTTTGCACTTTCTTCAGGGAAAAACACCTTTAAACTGAGTCTTTTACATCCAATTTTCTTATGCACATTTAACTCGGCATTATTTTGTCTTTGAGGGCTGAGATGTGTCTGCAATCTGGATGTACGTATCCAGCCTTTGCTTGGAGTTCTCTCTGCACAGCTGAATTTGTTACATGTTGCCATTTTTAGCCACATTTTTCCTGTGGAACTGAAAAAAATGTTGCTGGTATGCCTTTTTCATGAGATACATTTCTTGGCTGCTGTCAGTCAATGAGGCCCAGCTTCTCTGGCCACACTGGATGATCTGTACCCTTTTTAATTTTAATGGTTCACTGGATAATGAATGGATCTAGCGCCAAAACAGCACTGTGAAGGTTGCAAAAGCTGCATTTTAAAACGCATTTTCATTGTTTTGCCCAATTCTGTGGCCTTGCTTCATGTTAACTGTAACAGCACCCACTGGCATTCTCCTGCAGTGAGAATTCTGATGTCGCCCCCACTTTGAATGTGTGGCAGGGTTGTGCAGCTTTTGGTGAGTGTGACCCATGCACCGCTTTGCAGATTTCTGCGCGCACAGGGGTCAATTTTTGGCTGTCTCTTTCCCCATTTGTAAAGTGAGGCAGTGGGGCACATTTGGATGGGTTAAAATATCCAACAGCAGGACGGCCAACCTCACTCTTAAAATAACCTTCTCCTTAGAAAAAGCTAAGTAAGGAGGATTTCTAAATATGGCCTGAAGCTCACTCACTCTATCAACTAAACTGATAACTATCAAGAAAACCACCTTCAATGTTATCATTCTCAAAGAACATGAATGTAAAGACCCACACAGAGCTGCCAGAAGGGAGTCTAATACAAAATTCAAGTCCCAACTAATGTGGAGGGCCTTCAATACATTACAGCCTTGTTGCTGGCCCGATTTCTCTGTTTTCTTTCAGAACCTCTGAAAGGGGCCCCTGGGGGTACCTCACGTCTATGGAAACAAGGCAAGCCACCACACACGATAGATACGCCAGACACAAGGTTGTATTCCCAAAGCTAGGGTTTATTGCAAAGCAAATACTCAGTGGGCCAACTCGGTCTCACGCCCCGCAACGTGTATCTCTAGACCTCGAGGGACGCAAGAGAGTGAATTACGTATATCAGTTACATATATACAAAATGCATATCATACAATCAGCTGTGACATGTTTAACACCCCCCTTTATTGGGTTTCTTTGAACTCGGTTTGATGATGGACACTCTTGACGAATATGACACCTTCAAACGTCTATTCTAGCAACAATATGCAACTTTGCAAGTGCAGAGACATCTTTTCTTTGTTGAACAGAACACAGTGCTTCTTTTCTTGGAAGCAAGCTACATACGGGGGAAGAGTCACATTCCAGACCTTGCTATCTATGAGGTGCTATTCGTGTCCTGGGAGCCGACACGCTCTACAGGGCTCGGAAAAGGGGGCCGTAAGAAGAGCATAATTCAAGCCTTTAGCTGCTTTATTCTAACATATTCTACCATATAACGAGACAGGCTGGCAGCTGTGAAATGATTAAATGCCCTGTGGCTTTGCTTCAAGGCTACATTCGGGAGGGAGGCATTCCTTCCCGCCGCTGCCTAAGTTGTGTTTCAACAAACTCTTATTAGCCTCACGGCCCTGCGGCCTTGTCCTTTCACGTTCAGACAACAATGTTAACAGTCGAGCAGTGTAAGCAGAAAATGTGCTGCGAAGCAATATGAACAGAAAGCAATAGGCAATTGTTAGAAAACAAAATGGTGATCCTTGTTACATAAAAATGGCTGTTCATTGGTAAACTCGGAAACCTGTATTTCTATCGTTTCGTGCATGAGACGGTTGGCCTTCGGCCACCAAAATACGTTTGTCGTTAATCATGAGAGGTATCCATTTTTCTAGACTGACACCTCAATGTCCACAGTGAAAGGTGGCAGTGAAGAAACAATGGAGACTGCCAAAATAAATCGACATATAAATTCCCCACCGGAGCCCAAGGAAGGCAACTTACCAAGCGCAGCAGGAATAGATTGCTGGAATGAACACCTAGTTGAACAAGCCATGAAAACCACACGCACAAAAACGGAGTGCGCTAAGAGCATTGTTAAAAGCTGTGCCATCCGATAACCGAAACCCAGGGGAAAGGATAGATTTAAATTAGCCCACAGAGTAGGGTGAGACTAGGGAAATAATTGAAACGGGATGCCAAGGGTATAAAAGACATGTAGGAATGAGATGGAGTGAAAGGTGTTCGTGTGAGGTCAGGTGGTGTGGAGGTGGATTTTAAGACCAGGTGGACGATGGAAGGTGGAGGGGAGCATTAAGAAGTCTGTGGCAGTGGTGGATGTGCCCCCTCGTTGTCTGCAAAAGAAGAGGACAAACGGCAGTACAGAAGAGGAAGAGAGTAGCTGCCGAAGCTACAAACATGGAGACTGTAGAGCGGCGCAGACAGAGAGACCTCCTCCTGGGAGGAGCCAAGGAGGGAGACCAGCACAAGTCTGCATTGGGGCCAGAGAGAGGCAAGTCAGCAGAACGTCTGGTTCCCCGTCTGAGACACAGACCAAAGAATCCTGGTCCCAGAGGGTCTCCAGCAACGAGGAATGCCCGAACCGAATGGCACACCTGTGACCTGATGCTCCAGCAGTAAGCAGGAGGGGAGGGGAGAGTATGGTCAGACACACAGCTGCTAGAGGAAAGCCGACGCAGAGAAGGTGTGTGGCCTGATCTGAACGCTGGCCCAGAGAAGCACTGCAACAAAAGAAGAGGTATGTGGTTGTTCCCTGGACGCAAGCGGAGGGCGGAGAAACGAAAGCAGGGGTGAGAACCACGAATTACCAAGTAGGGGTGATAACCAAATGACCCCAAACAGGAGTGAGAACCAGGAAGCCACAAGCATGGGTGAGACACAAACTACCCCTAAAGGGGGTTTTGAGCAATGAAGCCCCAAGCGAGTGCAAGAACAAAATTACCCCAATTGTGGATGAGAGCTACAAAGCCCCAAGCACGGGTGCGAATAGCAAAGCCCCAATCAAAGGTGAGAGCAAAACACCCTCAAGTGGGGGTGAGAACAAGCAGACCACAACCTGTGGTTAAAGGAAAGGGACCAAAAGCTGGGCTATGAGGCACAAGGCCCCAAGCAGGTGTGAGAGCCAACCAACCTCAAGGTGGGGTATAAGAGCACCAACCCCAAGGTAGGTTGATAGGAACCATATCAGGCGGAGGAGAGTGAAACCCAAAACCCAAGCGAGGGGAAAAATACAAGAAAATGTGAGGTGTGGAAAACACCACAAAGTTCTCTGGACCCGAGAAGAGAGACTGATCTGGGTTTAGGAGCTAAGTAGTGTCTAAAGAGAGAGAAGACCCGAGACTAGTCCAAGGTCTCTGACCTTGCAGAGAGACTAACCAAGGACTGAACAGTAACCCCAGGAAGGGAAGCTGTGAGAGACATTTTCTGATGCCTTGAAGTGGAACTGTACCTCAGGCAAGAAGCCCTTTTTTCTCTGATTCAGAGACTTTACGTGGGGTCAGAAATCAACCACTGTTCCATCATCTGAGTAGAAGACCTTTCTGATACTTTTGGTTAAGTTGGGTTCTCTTTAGATGGAAAGTGGCAAGGACGGAAATCAGGTTTTTCCTGGGCAGCGTACTTGGATTATTCCTTTGTAAAACAGAAAGTTCTGGAATAATATAGGTTTTTGCCTTCATATAAAAGAGTTATGTCAACCAGAGCCACCTTGTCCATCTCCTGATTCTGGCTTACCACAGTGCCTAGACGCCTACCCTGATGTCTTCTCCACAAAACCAGGAAGAGTGCAAGGGATTTTTCGTAAAATCAACCCTCTATCATGGAGCGTAATCCGACTAAAACCCTCTAGACTGCCAGTGGCCCGGCAAATAAATCACTCAGGAGGAGCTACAGAAAATGCTAGACCCGAATGTTATTGAAAGGTCTTACAGAAATTGGTCCTCCTCTCCTATAGTGCTTGTACCCAAGGCTGATGAAACCTGGTTCTTTCTATCGACTTTAGATTAAATGAAGTGATCAGGTATGATGCCTACCCAATGCTTCCGAGCTTGCAGAGAAGCTGGAAAAAGCCAAGTTGATATCCACCTTACAGACCTTACTACGGCGTATTGGCAAGTGCGGCTGGATCCGAGAAAAAACTGCATTCACAGCTCCAGACAGACACTTCCAGTTCATTTGCAAGGTATTGCAATCAAGTGGTCAGGAAAAAACATGATTTTTAGGCAAGTCTTGGAGACGACTTTTATGAGCATATGCCTTTTAATGGGAGGTATTGAGGCAGTTATTATAGGACTTTCTTCTTTATGAACCACTCTCAGAAGCTAGAAATGCAACATCACAACAGAGAGAATGAAGTTAGACTAATACCGGCAGTGGCACCCATCTGCCTCTTTATCTGCTGTTTCAAAGCCTGACAAGTTGCCTTCAGGGTTCATTGACTTTCAGTACTTCAGTACTTCTTGCTATTTGCTTTTTTTCCACGTTGCTTATATATGCTTGAGTATACTGATGTATGCTTGTAACTATATTTTATATTATTTATTTGTGCTTGTATTCTTATTTAGTTTATATGTGTTCTTATACTAATATGGCCTTGTTAGGGAGTGCTTGCATGTTTGTCTACTTTCTCCTCTTGGTTTGGATCGGTCTTTTCCACCCACGATAGAAAAGCTTCTGCTTCACAGAGGAGGAAATGAGAGCCTGGTGCTGGTCTCATAGAGCTCCATGCCACCGTAAGTGGTGTGTGCCAGGGCTGCCTCTGAGGCAGGAAGACTGCACAGAACTGTAATTACCCACCCATTGACTGCCCATGGCCATGCTAATCCCTTCATTCAAGTCCTGTTAAAAACAAGCATTGGCACAGTTTTTGTATACGTATTAGGCATTTACCAGGCACAGGCATTATATACCCAGGTACTCACACCATTTTGCAGCTGCTACCATTGATAGCCACTACGGCAGTGTGTAGTAAGTGCATTACCCATGCCTACACATCGTCAATGATGCTCTTACTGGCCTCTGGTCGCCTAGTGTGCCTTCCTGTTAATGTCCACCAATGCTAATGTGTGCTCTGGGCCAGTCACCACGCCGTTTCCGGTTTTCTACTCTCCTTACCCCGTCATACAGTCCACATGTGTGAATAGTTGAGATCAGAGTTTTCCTAATTTCAGCCATTTCCGAGGTAACATTAGCTTCTTTCTGTGTCATTTCAGGGTCACTGCAACTATTGCAGAAGCATTTTGAATAGTTGAAACCTTTTCAGGGCGGAGTTTTAAGGTGCACGGATGATGACGAAGCTGATGGAATCACTAGCGCTGCACGGGGTGTACATTTATCACTTTACTCCTTCCTCTCTTTGAATCCATTTTCCTTTTCATTAGCTTTTGGGCCTTCCTTTCCGCATGATAGTTTTCCGGGTTTTTATTTTATCCCCCTTCTTTGCCACACTGCCTTTCATCTGCGTTTGCTTCAGTGTTATGTTTTGTCTTCGGGCCTTCTGTCTTCCTGGCAGCAATAAGAGCAGCGGATATGACACTGGCTCCCCATCACACACGGCTTTCCCCCGCAGCTGTAGCTTAACAAACACTCACCCTTTATTAGAGAGGTGGTCTTACAAGGATGTGCTTGAAAGGATTTACCTCAAACTTGGGCATTTGACTGTTTTGCAGAAGCCTGTAGATACTGGGGTACATGGTTTGTAAAACTATGATTGCCCACCCCTGCCCCCACATCTGGGACGTCTGTTCTTGGAGATCACTCCTCCAGGGTTTTGGCATATAGAAGGAAGAGTGGGAAAGACGAAATCCTTGTCCATGGAAAAACATGTCCAAGCTGCCTCTAGGCTCTGTTGCCAGTGCTGTGCATGGCATAAGGCTGCACATTTAGCCTCTACCCGAGGGGAAGCACAAATATAGACTTTTGAGTGCTGGTGAGGCAATCCACTGATGGCAACCATGGCTACAATGAGGACTGGCAGCAGTGGGCCTCACCACGGCCTTCTAACTGTACTGGGTGGCTTTGGGCCAAGGGCCCCATAAGTGCCACTATGTTTTGCCTAGAGGAATTCCAGCATTCCAGGTTGAACGATTGATGGCCTCTGCAGCCTGCGTCCGACTATTCTAGAGCGTGCCTGCGGTGGCTGCTAGGGCAGGAGTGCAGAAACCTCAGGCTGGCAAAGTGATCACAAGCAGCGACCAAGAGCTGCATGACACCAGAGGTGAACCAGAACATGGTTCCCTTTACTGCTGAGTTTGAGTTTTCTAAGTGCTTGGCGACGAGTTGGTCTACATAGAAGAACCTGTGCACGAAAAGAAGGAGCTGAAGTTGAAGGAGCCTGCTGCGGGGGGTGCAGTAGACAGGAGGACACAGCGGAGTTCAGCACTGCCCCCCACATTACAAGTAAGAGACCCATCACCCAGGGCTGAGAAAGTGACCGTGCCTTGTTAGGCGCAAGGACAGGCACCCAGGGCTAAGGAAGTGTTGGTGCACTGAGCAGGTCTCAGAAGGACTGGATGTCCCGGTAGGCACCTCGGGCAGAGTAAAGCAGGCGGCCCTATTATGCACCCAGCAGTAAATGGTTTGTCCTAATGCTCTGGGAAAAAGGTCTGGGCTGCAGAGGCAGTTTCTAGTAGGTAAACATAAGAGAGAGTGCTAAACTCCATCTGCCCACGGCGCCAGTGAGTGGTTGTGCCCACCAGCCAGAGACAGTTGGCAAGCAGAAGAGGTAAACAGAAGAGAGGGAGCGACTTCCCTACTACCCATGGTGTCATAGACCGTTTGCAGCCAAATACAAGTAACATTGAATAATAGTGACTGTCAGCAGATCTTATGGTTGATGAGGAGTTCTGAGAGAGAGTAGATCACCCCGTGTTTGGGACCGCGCATATAGCTGTTGCTCAGTGGGAGCGGGTTGGTGAGCGTAGCTCATTCCAGCTCTGTGCTTCAGTCAGACTGATGACGTCACCATGGCTGGCGTGGGAGCTAGCAATTATTTGGAATGTTCTCACCGTGCGGCTCTTCGGCATCCGCTGTCATCTGGCCTCAGCATGGAATGTTGAGTGCTTCTCCGTTTATGGCTTCGGAGACTGTTTGAGCTGCCGTACTTCGGCAATGAGTATTCGAATAAAGCACCCATGTGCGTCCCTACGTGACCAGGAAGCTAGCTGTGGACCAATCATAGCTACTGGTGGGAAGCGATCGTGTTGTCGTCCATTTGTTTGCACTTTGTTGTCCCAGGAAGGAGTGTTCACCGGATGTCATTGTGATCTTCGTGGGACGAGAGACGTCGGCTATTTCAAAAAGGACATGTACAGTGACCATCCCAGAGCGGGTAGGGTAATGTTTGTTGCAGTCCAGCAGTAGTTTCAGTTGTAAGAAGAATGCCGTCCATAAAAAAAAAGAAAATGTTGACCCGTGTCCAAACATGGTAATGGGATGGCAGCACTATGGATGTAGTGTGCGTGACAGGTTACATTTTCACATAGCGCCGTGGAAGGTAATGGCAACGAAAAAGGAAGGTATTGCAGCGATGGGTCAGAAAAATAAATGCAATGTTAGTGCACAGGTTGCCGTTTAGTCTACACTATGGTGCGCTTGAATTAAAGTGCTGTCTTCATTTTGCATGATGCTTTTAGGCTTCATAGTACGGCTTCCCATGACATACTTTTGAAAGGCCATGTTATTTTGTTATGACATGAAGCGTTTTTCCATTTTTGGAATCTAAATGAATGGAAAGGTCATTTCTATGCAAATTGTGGATGAGTGGTAATGAATTTATTGTGGTCCTCCATGGATGGTATTGTATGTTTAGAGTTTGGCAGTTGTGCTACTGAGTTTAAACTAATTGAGGAATTGCAGGAAGGTTGCATTCCAAACATGCAACAGAGACTTTTAGCAGGCGACAAGAAATGTTTATACATGTTGCTTTTATTGATTATCATGAATGAGTGGTGTTTATTGCATGAGTGAGATTCTTATGTTGTGTGGGACATATGTTGCTATGTTTTCTGTCATGTTAGTTTCTTAACAAACTTGAGGATTTGCAGGCGTTAGTGTTGCATCCTGGAAATGGCAACATGGACTTTTCGGAGCATAGTATTTATCTTAGGGTCAAGAGATGACCATGGACTTCTAGGATAAAAAATGTTGGTTCACTTAATTACACCACACTAATAACATTGCATGGTGAAATGTAAAATGTCTTAGCCGGATTCAGTTAAAGTTGGAAGTGAAATAGATGCACAATAATGGGCATGAAGATAGTATGGATTAGGCAGTAACTGAAGAAGTAGCGCTTCTGATGTGGATGGCATTTTGTAAGGAATGAGAGGTAGCGACTCTGATGTGTATGTGTCTCCATCATTATTAGTAAGGGGTAGCGCCTCTGAGGTGAATGACACTGTGGTAGTACTTAGAGGTAGCACCTCTGATGAGTGTGGCTCAATGGGTATTTTAGGGAGGTAGCGTCTCCAGTTAGAGTGACAATAAGTTTTCTTTGAGAGGTAGCGCCTCTGAGGTGAGTGTCACTAGAGTTTGTTAGGGAGGTAGCGCCTCCGGGTTTATGCGAAGTATACTATTAGAGAGAGGTAGCGCCTCTGATGTGCATGGACGTAAGTGCATCGAGGGAGGTAGCGCCTCCGATAGGTGTCTCTATTAGTGTTAGCAAGAAAAGCGCCTCTGACGTGAATGGGCACAAGTGTATATGAGGGAGATAGCGCCTCAGGTTTGTGGAACTTAGTGATGTGCGTGAGGTGGTGCCTCAGCCTGTGTAGAGTAGGACAGGTACCTCAGTGGATGAGTACCATGTCATATTGTTTCCACAATTGTTTAAAGGAGGTAGCCCCTGTGTAGTGGTATTTCCTTATGTGTAGTTGTGTCAAAGCCTGTGTTTCATCCAAATTTGTGGGGTGTGGCATGTCAGTTTCTATCAATTCTGCATTGGGTTGACTGTGGTCATTCACCGGGTACGCAGATGGGTTTGGGATGTCTGGCCAGTGTCTAAGCTTTTTCTGCAGTATTTGAATGTATTGGCTAAGTAGGTCACTCCCAACAGGCTGAGTATATTTTATGTTTGAATGGGTGAGTGGTGTTGTGTCGCCGTGAGTGTGTCTGTTTTCTGTTTGATATTAGATGTGTGTTTGAGACGGGTTTAGAGAAATATCTTGTTGTGACTGATTTGTACATGTGTGGGTCTGGTAAAGGAATGAGATGTGTTACGTTGTGACTTCCTGTGTGTGTGTGGCTTTGGAAAAGGAGGGAGATGTGTTATATAGTGACTGTCTGTGTTGATCTGCCATGTGTGAGTGTGTGATGTCATATGGAATGTTGATGGGTGAATGATGGAATGCCGATCTGAGGGTTCGATACTGAGGCAGGCAGTTAGAGCTCCCCTGCCTGGGTGATGGGGCCAGTGCTGATAATACTCCATACTCCTGTATTTACTTTCATGTAACCGTAACTGAAGTGTCTTGAATAAACCTTAGATATAACCTAAATTAAGCCTGTAAGTCACTTCGCAACAGTTTTGCCTAGAGGAATTCCAGCATTCCAGGTTGAACGATTGATGGCCTCTGCAGCCTGCGTCCGACTATACTAGAGCGTGCCTGCGGTGGCTGCTAGGGCAGGAGTGCAGAAACCTCAGGCTGGCAAAGTGATCACAAGCAGCGACCAAGAGCTGCATGACACCAGAGGTGAACCAGAACATGGTTCCCTTTACTGCTGAGTTTGAGTTTTCTAAGTGCTTGGCCTGCACACGGAGGCCATGTGAGGATCGGTTTCTCAATGCCAAGTGGGTCACTGTTGATTTGGGACTGAAACGTGGATGGGCACAGCCAGCCTTCTATTTCCTCGGGAATACCATCAGAGCCTTGTTGGCAGAGCAGAGAGGCAGCATCTGCTACAAGAAAAGTCCCAAGCTGATGATTGTGATGGTGTGTGAGGCTTGAAACGACCGTGTGGCTTCCTCTTCATGAAAGGTTTTATCAAGATGTTTAATAGTCTCGGGAGGATAGCTTAGGGGCAACTTGCTCACCTTGGAAGCAAGACGACGCAGGGCAACACAGGTTTGATCTCCGGGTCCGTGCTTTGAAACCTCTGGCTATTAAAGCGCATTATAAATACGCTATCATATCAATATATATATGACCAGGTACACGTTGCTGAAGGTGTTGCTCCATTGGGTGTTTACCCCTGGTCTTTGGGGGGTCTTCTGTTGCAATGGCTCTGGCAGTTGTGAAACGTTCCTTGGCTTCCAGAGGGCGTCTGGCTTTTTCCCGCAGCATGGCAGAGAAGGGAGTTTCGGGAAGCCCGGAGGCTGTGCCCAGCCAGCCTCCTGATCAAACACCAAGATTTCCATACCAGGCCACCCACAGAATGATACACGAGTATCCTTTGTTGTACCAGAAACTGGCCTTGAACCAGATGGTCTTGCAGACTGTCTTCTGCTTTAAGATACAGTTTTCAGTGATCCCTCACAAGCTCTGGCCCCTGCCAAGAATTTCCTTCTAGTGCAAGGAGAAATAACTGATCTTCAATGGAGACGTGGGTATGGCTGCCAAAAATATGGTTCCCCAAAGGCCCATCTCTTCCCCAGGTTTGCTGAGAAATATTTTCTTGGTTCGGGAGCAAATAGATCAAGCCAGCCTTAAACATACCCGGCATGAGGCTGCACTCTTGCCTGACCTTTGGCCCCCTCATCAACCCCATGGTGTTGCGCCAAAATGTTAAGACCTTCTGATGCCTTTTTACGATTATTTTCCTGGATGACATCATGATGTCTCAGGAAGAGATACCAGCTCCTGCAGCAGTCGGGCACGACAGTGGGCCTACTTCACAGGTTAGGTTTCATTGTGAACATGGAGAAATGGGCGATTGTGCCAGCTCAAATGATGGACTTTGTGCAGTATTGAATAGACACCTCCAAGTCGCAACTTCTCCCTGTTTGATCCAGACAGTGCGGAGGACCCTGCTTCTGGTGGACTCCATCTTTCGCAGATCTCTTGTACTAATAATCGACCACCTTTGTCCTTTGTCTGATATATAAGGATATCCTCTCCAAACCTCTTCACTACAGAACACTTCAGAGGCTCAAGGTCAAGTTGTTTTAAAGGGGCAGTTGGCATGGGAACACTGTCTCTGGAGCCCGACTCCAGCAATGGATGCTAGCCAAGCAGGCTAGGGTGCCTGGGACAGTCCCACCTTTATGGAGATGGTGGGGTTGGCTGGTGTACTTTGTTGATGTCATTTCCAGAGAGCTCCTGGTGGACTACATTGTCATTTAAATCCCAGTTAGGGGCAACATCAACCAGCTGGGTGGCAACCAGTCTGAGAGGTTGGCCAGCCTTGTTGTGGATTTATGGCAATTCTGTCTGGACAAAAGTATTTCACTCTGGGTGGCCTCCAGTGCGGTTGCAGAAAGGCACTACAGGAATGCTTGGGGGCCTTTTGATGTCAACCATTTTTGTGTCACACTTGAAGGTCCAGGTGCACAATGGTTTCAGTTGGCACCTGTAGCGTGAGGTGGCAGCCACAGGTGATTTTCAGCAGGAGTGGGGCATGCCATTCTGTTCCTTTCTGAAAAATAGTAATTTCTGGGAAACACACAGAGGCGGCTAATATTGGCCTCTGCAAAGTCCATCACCACCTGGTTGGAAGTGTGCTAAAGTGATTTCAGGTGAAAGATAGTGAATGTAAATGCATGTGACTAGTCGGCTGCCTTATGAATGTCTTCCATTCTCATACCCAGTAGGTATGCTTTAATCCATCTGCTGTTTTGAGGGCGCCCCAAAAAGAGAAAGGTCCAATTAGGCCTCCTTCATCATGTCCTTCACCCACGTGAACAGTGTGAGAGATGAAACGGACTTTGATAACCCCTGAGTAAGTTCAGGCAGTGTCATTCAAGCTTCATGCGTGTCCAGACACTTCACCAAGCACCACTTTTGGCATTCATCCTGCGAGCAAATAGAAACGGAGCCCCGCCAGGTACTACAGACCTTATCCCCAAGTCCCACACCTGCAGATCCCTCTAAAAGGAAATAAGGCCTAAGAGGTTTGCCAGTTTCACGTAAAGTCTCCCCCGAGTCAGGACGTCAATGGGTGGTGTCACGAAGTAGGGTAGGATCAATACCCGGCAGACACACAAATTAAACACAGGTTTACTAAGAGTGTTTACAACATTGGGACAAGAAAAAACACATTAAAACCACTACCTGGATCCTAGAGAACCTCCCCTTGAATAACTAACTCTGGGAATCAAAACGTCTTAACACTAAGCAGGTTGACCTTCCCTTAAGTTTGAGCAATGAGTATCTGGGTCTCATAACCCACAGTCCAGGTTTGCCTTCCTGGGATGTTCCAAGTTTCTGCAACAAGTCTCTGTGTTTCACAACCATCTAGCCAGCAATCCCTTCCCGGGATGTCTCAAGGTTGAGCAACTCTCAATCCTGGGGTACCTTCCCACGATGTTTCAATTTTCCACCACTCAGTTTTGGGGGTTAAGTGTCCCCGTACATCTTTCTGGTCCCTTCTTTAGATTCAGGTCCTCTCCTTCTTGCTGTCAACTTCTGGGAGACCCCTCGCCTGGGTTTCACGGCCCCACATGCTCTGGCATGTTAAGCCTGGGAGATATGTATGATAAGTCATTTATAGGGCGCCTGTGCACAGGTGTTTCCACCAAAGTCTGGTCACCTCTGTTCCGCTACAATTTCGGTTGTGGTGCCTCCTCCACCTCCCTGTCTTAGGGCCCTGCCTGCCTCTTGTCTCCAACATCCTGTTCTCGTCTACAACCTTGACAAGAAGCAATGGCCTTATGCCTAAATGGACCTTTTCTGTATTCCCTGCTCACCTCCTCTGTCTTGCTTCTGCCTCCTCAGCACTTCGCCACATGTTTGTACCGCCAAGCCTTAACCAGTCACACCCTTCTAAGGGTGCAGTAGTGGGCGGTAGTTTATGGAAACTACTACCTCTTCATACATCCTCATGTATCCCTGCTAGCAGTCTTTCATCATCGCAAATCGAGCTCCCCTCCAGTAGTAGAAGCCCCCCGCCACTCGTATGGGTGCTCCCAGTGCCCTCTGGTGGTGTCATTCCTGGCACTGTTATCCCTTGGTTGATGGGTCTGTGAGGGTTAGGAATCCTAGCTGAGATGGGGGTGGTGTCTCAGCATAGAACCTTTTTTATCATTAATTTTCCTTAACTTGCATTCACCAGGTGCCGGCACCAAAAAAGGTTAGGAAGAGCCTTGAGTCCTGGCACAGTCTTTGATGGAGTATGAGGCAGTGTGCCTGGGAGATGGGTGTGTTGAGCTTACATTGGCTCATGCACCCAATCCTTACCAACTTTTAATGCCTACTGCCGGATCTGAGGGTCACAGTTCCTGGCGCCTCCTGCTGAGGCTCTTTACCGATTGCTCTGTCCTTACAAACTTGCACAAAACACTCCACCAAAGAGTAGGTCCAGAATGGAGACACCACTCTACAATTGTTTCTAGTAGAAAGCACTACTCTTCAAGCGAGCCCACTGCTCCAGTCGATATGTTTGGGGGGTGGCTCCACTAGGGTGCCGACTCAGAATCGAATCTCTGATTCTGTATTGTACTAAGGTTTTTTCCTTGGTGCTTTTGGGAGTAGGGTTTCGCCCATTTAGTAGTGTGTTATGAGAAGTGTCTGTACAGTTCTCAAATTAAACGTCTGGAGATAATGCGTCTCTGAAGTCCTTACATGTTGCAGTTTTTATAGTTATTTAGATTTGCAAACGTAATCAGCTTACACAGATCTTCAACTTAGGAAGTGAAACATTCTTTTGGCAATAGGTCCAAGTACTGAGCTAATGGTTTCAGATAATAGTTCGCAAATTCTAGGGAAATACTAGGTAGGTTTATGTTTTGGACAGGGAGTCAGGTCAAAATTGGAAGCATTCGTCAGTCTGCTTAAAAATAATTACACAGCTTCATTTTAATTGCTTGTGATATGTTAGCAGAAGGGAGGTTTTGGGTCTGTGGCATTTATAATGCATCCAATACAGGGGCCTGTGTCTGACCGCGTGGTCACAGGTTCGGGCAGGTCCCCTCAGCACTTCATCCTTCCGTAGTCGATAAGTTGAGTACCATTACTTAAGTTGGGTAACTATAGACACCTGTCAATAGCGCCACGATGCCCCTTTTGATGGTGAACGTGCACTGTACAAACACACCTGCTATGTTTGACTTCATGGAATCATACAAGGACATTCTGAAATAGAAGAGCCATTTCTATCACATCATACCCTGGTTGTTTGGCAGAGGTGATGAGGTAAACATTGTTGCAGCGGAATTGGGAAATAATGGAAACCTAGGCGATTGCCAGAGAAATACAAATGTTTTCCCCTTATGTCTTTTAGCCCCAGAAGCAGAGATCAGTTGGGGCTTAGTTTTTATTTTGTCACAATCCCCTTTTCACCCAGGGCTGTGGCGGTTAATCATGTTTGCTGGGGAGTGGGGAGTAGGGTTTCAGGGAATCTGTGAGGCCAGCAGCTCCTGTGGAACCCGCAAGACATTTGAACTGGAAAACCCCTCAGTCTTAGGGTGCGTCTGCTTTTCTCTCGCCTCCTTCTGAACCTCTCCTAACCTCCTTTCTGATGGTCCTTTCTTCCTCCTGAGCTCTTCTTCTGACCTCAACATGCTTCACCACCTCCCCTCCAATGGCTCCTCCAAACTGCTTCTAAAGATACCCCTCTGCCTCTCGCTTGAAGTCTCGTCCAACCACCTCCTGAATACACTCCTCCACCTCTCCCCTATTGCCTCTAACCACAGCCTGTAACCATTGCTCTTTGTCCCATTGATGTCTCCTTCCACCTCCTCTTGAATCTTTACCTCCGCCTTTCCATAATGTCTCTTCCACCTCCTTCCTCTTCTCCTTCAGAACAGGCTCCAGCTGCTCTACTCCTCCTCATGTCTCTTTTCACTCATGTCTCCTTACTGCTCTAGACCTCTCTTCCCAGCCTCATTCCTTCTACTACGCCACATTCTCTATCTCCCATCATTCACACTATTGCTAAAAAGTCAGCAGCTAAAATGCTGAGTTGGCCGCCCCCTGGGCCCCTCCCTTGCTAAACCGCACTGAGGTTTTCATCTTTATCAGATTGATTAATAGGTCATTGTGTGCGGCTTCCATTCTGCTTCTGTTGCTCTGCCCCATCTGCACAAACCTCGCTCCAGGCTGGTCCAATCTTGGAATTTCACTTGCCTAACTTTGGGAGAGGGGCTGCTACATCTTGCGTTCCTATGAGGTATTGCTCCAATGTGTATGCGAGGCAGTCACATGAAGAATTATTGCAGCATGGGTGTGTGCTCACTCTGTTTGAATGGGGGAGCAGTATTGTTATAGTGGGACAAGGGTTTCCCAGGTCCTAGTACAGTTAAATCTTTGTGAGCAATACTTCCCAAAACACTTTTCCCCCGGTTGTCCCTATTTTACCAGGCCAGTCTTTGTCAACAGCATGACCGAACAGCTTGCAGAAGGTGGGGGTCTGGAGATTACTGTATGTAATGTTTTGGAAATGACTACATACTTTTGGGAATGGTTGTACCACAAAGGTGCTTGTCTTTTGAATGTACTACCCATTGTTGGAACTTCTTTTAAAGTGACAAGGCCATCTGCCTTTTCAATGTGATGAGCCCCTACCAGAAAACTGGGAAAGGGTTGGCTAGGGCAGGGGATCATCCCTACACCTCCCCCAGGCCCAACACATGGATGCAGCACCCAAACTAAAGTATAAACAGATCACTTTCTCAATTAATTACAAGGTAATTATGAGGTCTAGAATCTATTCTTCTCTCCCTCAACGCCTTTTCCACAGTTATACCTCTGACCCCTCAGCTGATGCCAAGAGAGACTTCATGATGTTTCCGTTAAAAAAAGTCACTTGTGTAGAGAAATAAACTCACTCAGGATTGTGTTGTAGCAAGCACATTAACTACTGTAACTATTTACAAATTAATTGTTTTAACTGTACACATCCTTTGTTCATGCTTCTAGACTCCTTCCGAATCCCACGCAGTGCGCACGCTCATAACATTGCACGCCGCATAGAAGTCGGGTGTGTTTGAGCGGACATGCTCCAAGCGAAGAATAGCTGCTTTAAGCAGCTTATTTACGGAATGGCTCTTACTAAGGCCACTCCCACGCTAAGATGCACAATGGCTAAAGGTATCAAAGCTTCCTTGCTCCAAAAGTCTCAATAGTGGAACAAGAGGGTGGTCACAATAAATCAATGAATCACTTAACATCAGTCATCAGAGTTCCTGTAGTCTTTGCCTTAATATACAAACTAGCAAACAGCGCTCCCACTGGTTGTCAAATGACTGCTGTCCTGAATTTCTTCTCTCTTCTCTGGATTATTCTTTCTTCTTCTCCTTCCTATTGGGTTTCATGTGAAGAGCCCTTCATGTCCTGCTCATACAACAAACTTAATGGAAGACAGTTTAGAATGGCCAAGCATTCCAATTCCCCTCTACACGGTTCTAACTCTGACAGCTTAATTCTGTTCTCCATCTTGGTTTGGGAAACCTGGTGTCTTGATAGTGTTAATTAAGGAAAACCGAAGCAACATCATTCCTTCCTTATTCCCAACTCCCAATACTACGCACCACTCGCTTACTGACCCTGACACCAACCCCCCCATGGCCATTTCACCATTTGCCCCAAGATCGAGACAGGGACTTTGTAACAAAGGTAAACAATGAGGTAAGAACGCTCCAGCAAGTAAGAGTTAACCTCAATGGTTCAGGCTGGCCATTCTCTTCCTAGTGACTGGAACCCAGGACATTGTTTGCCAGGAATCTGAGAAATCACTGAGGCAATCGGGCGCAATGTTCATGCCAGCAGGAGTTAATGATGGTGATCATCCAGGACCTGTAGGATGTTTGGGTACACCAACAAAATGCAAAGAAAATAAATCTGCTGTCAATTCCTGTAGACTCAGAAATGAGGATTGTGCTGGTGAGAATGGGGTCAGGACGATTATGCCAGAAGAACCCCTTCTGATCTGAATGACAGTCCTTGGAATTGCAGCAAAGTGGGAAAAGGAGGGTCTCGCCACACAACTGAAGAAAATAGGCAGCTAGGCCATCAAGCAGTACACAAAGAGGTGGATGTCAAACCGGGCTCAAAGGGCTTGCAGGTATGATAATACTGAGGGTTCTAGAAATCAGTTACCAGGGTCTACCGTATTCCTGCAGAGCCAGTTCACCACTGCACAGGAGGCACCCACAATGTTGTCCACCTGTGAAAAATACCATTGCTCAGTGTGATGAAGGCATGGTATCAACAGTAAGACACAAGTGACCACAGCTCAAGAGTGTTTATTGAACTTCAAATGTAAAGGTTTGAAAAATGCCTATCTAATCCTAAATCTAAAGATGGGAGCAAGCTACGACTATCAAATAATATGAACGCAGTCAAAATAAAAGGGCCTATACTAATAAACCGATTGCCAATCCTTATCCCTAAGCAAAAATAATGTGGGAAACAATGCTATGCAAAAGAAAAGTGTTCAAGAAATCATATGTCAGGATGTTCAGGCCGTTGGCCTCACTTCCCCATGTTTGCAGCACAGGACAAGTCGGTACACTCAAGCTAAGCACAGTCTCTGGTTTCTCTGGCACGAGGGTGTAGTTCAAACTTTAGCAAGAGGGCCTTCTGTGCCCAAGTCTCTTTGCTTTGCCTTTTAAAGTTTCTTCTTTCAGAGGGCCTGATGCAACAAATAAACAATACGTTATTTTCTTCTCAGAATTTCACACGTACTCAACTTCTCATGTGATTCACTTTTCACCTCGGATCCCCCTCAGCCGGGCTCGGATCCAGTTTAACACAATGTTCAATCAGTCTCCCTCTGCCAGGCTGCCGGGCTCGGACCTATTTAATTCTCTTTAACACAAACTTTTTTTTATCCCAAAAGCTTTCAGTTGATCTCCCTCGTTCGGCTCCGACCAACTTAATTCACCTTTGTCATCAATTTATTTGGTAGTGTCAACATCGAAGACTTTAGAATGTGCACAACATTTTGCTTGACCCGTCGCAGGACCACTTCGATGCACAGTTCTTTGCCACTCTTTCACCTTTCTCCACTCTTAGTTGGATACCTTCGAATGGAAACGCACATGCTGCCGGACCACTCTGTCAAAGGTATCATATCTTAGTTTCAACGTTCAATCACACACCTGTTGTTCACCTTTACTCGCGTTGGTTATCCCATGCATTTTAACACACTGTTCGTGTTCGCTTCAGCGCTCGCCATACAATGTTGCTGCTTGCAACCTTGGCTTCAGCACAGACCAGTCTGATATCAGTCTCCCCAACACACTGGCTGTGTCGATTTCACTGGTACTGCTTTGTTGTAGGAGCCAAGGACAGTACCACAGCGGCAGGCGATTCTCCCCTCCTCGATTATCGATGTGGGAGAGCCTTACGTACCTCTGACACACAATACAGGATTCTTCAGCCTCATTACCTGGTCTTACGCTTTTTATTCTCGAGAGTTTGTGAAAGTAACAGTTCCTCGTGGAAAAGGTAAAGGGCACTTGCCTCCTTGCGATCCCCTTCTGTTTTGCCGTCTGTCTTCTCGTGTTAACCTGCCATCCTGGAACTGCAGCTTCCTCGTGTGTTTTGCCTTGCTCAGAGTGTGCTCTTGTGCTCCTCCTTTTATCTGTGTGGGGAAGTTAATGGAAGTCAGGTGTGTGTGATGGTCAGTAATTGCCTGGTCCTGCCTGACCATTTTATTGGGACATGTCAGGTACATGGCTCGGGTGTTAGTCCATTTTCTCTCATAGTGGGCTGTCCGTGAGAAAGTGTTTGTGTTGTAAAGGGGGGTTGGGTGGCTGCTCAGTTCCTAAATATCCTACTTAGTAGGATGGGGTAAAGGTGTTACAGGGAAGGGGATACCGCATCTCGCCATCCAGTGTCCCACTCCTACTCCCTGAAGGCGCCTCACCCAGGTGATCCACCTGCACTGGTCCACCCCCAGGAACTGGATCCAAAAGCAATGGCTGTGTCCTGGCCACCTGGATGACAGATCCCCGGGGGCTAGCGGGTGAGGCATCTTCAGGCTTCTCAAATACCCTTCCCCTGTGCAATGTAGCCGCATCTGTTTCAGAAGGAAACCGAAATAGGAAATCTACATTTCCTTTGTCTTTGCCTTTTCAATGTTTGACAGTGATACAGTAGGGTTGCAGGTCTAAGAACCATTGCATGACTCAAGGGTTACAATCGTTCCGCTGGCTAATCCAAACTAATAGAGAATGATCCATCACAAATGTGAACTACCTTCCTAGGAGGTAGTATCTAAGGTGGGTGATGGGCCACTTTATGACAAGGGCCTCTAATTCCAGCACAGAGTAATTTCTTTCATGTGGGAAGAGTTTGTGACTAGTGAATAAGATAGGGTATTCCAATCCGTTGCAAATCTGTGACGAGACTGCTCCTAGCCCTGTTAGGGAGGCTTCTGTTTGCAACACAAACTCCTTCGAGAAATCTGCTACCTTTAAGATCTGGTTCTGGCACAGGGTTTGTTTTACGTTGTTGAAACATATATCGTCCTTGTCAGTCCAATGAATTTTCCTGGAATGGGCGGTCTTTAATTTGTCTGTCAGCCTATCTGGCCTGTCCGAGAAGTTAAGGATAAACCTGGTAATAACCAATTAACCCTAAGAATGCTCTGAGGTATCTTAGTTTTAGGTCTGGGGGTATCTAGGACGCCTTTCACTTTTTCGTGTTGAGGTTGGACACTACCATACCCTACAAAGAATCTGAGGTATTTCACGGCTGATTGAGCCAGCTTGCATTTGGATGGATTGGCAGATAGGCTGGCTTCTCTGAGGACTCTCATAAAAGTAAAGAGATGAAAAAGATGGTCTTCCCAAGTTTTACTATAAATGACCATGGACCTCATTACAATCGACCCAGTATGGAAACAACGGTGGCGGTAAACCCACTGCCACCGTTGTTTCCATGCCCGGTGATCACAACTCCTGCAGGCGGAGGCGTCAAACCCGCCAGGTCTGACCTGTCGGGTTTAACACCGCCCGCCTGCAGGCGGACGAGGAAACACCGGCACCACCACGAGATGGTGTTCGTGTTCGCTTTAGCGCTCGCCATACAATGTTGCTGCTTGCAACCTTGGCTTCAGCACAGACCAGTCTGATATCAGTCTCCCCAACACACTGGCTGTGTCGATTTCACTGGTACTGCTTTGTTGTAGGAGCCAAGGACAGTACCACAGCGGCAGGCGATTCTCCCCGCCTCGATTATCGATGTGGGAGAGCCTTACGTACCTCTGACACACAATACAGGATTCTTCAGCCTCATTACCTGGTCTTACGCTTTTTATTCTCGAGAGTTTGTGAAAGTAACAGTTCCTCGTGGAAAAGGTAAAGGGCACTTGCCTCCCCTTGAATGGGGATTAACACCATTCCGCCTCCGGAATTCCCGGGTCACCGGGGTTGTATGCCCCGGTAATTCTGGGAATCACAGAGGCGGAATGTTAATAAGAGTCCGGCGGTAACCAGGTGGTTTTACCGCCTCGGTTACCACCAGACTCGTAATGAGGCCCTATATCATCAATATAAGCCCCGCAGAAATCGGAGTAGAGCTGTAAAATGTTGTCCATAAGTTGTTAGAAAGTTTCAGAGGCCCTGTGTAAGCCATAAGGGAGGACTTTGAACTGGAATAGTCACAGGGGTGTCGAGAAAGCTGTCTTTTCCTTATCAGGTCCATGTAATGGGACCTGCCAGGAACTCTTGGTTAAGTCTAGGGTTGATGCAAAGGTGGCATTTCAGAGTTTATCAATCAATTTATTGATGCGTGGCATGGGATAGGCATTGAAGTCGGAGATGGCATTGACTTGGCGGAAGTCTATGCAAAACCTCCAGGAATGGTCAGGTTTTGTGACCAATACTATGGGGGAGGACCATGGGCTTGAAGGGGGTTCAATGATATTCGCCCTTAGCATTTAATTCACTTCCCCAACCACTATCTGTCTACAGGCTTCCAGGAGTCTATATGGTTTCAGATGGACCACTTTTCCCTTCGGGGTTCTGATATAGTGATAAGTGCCTTGCACTCTTCCTGGTTTCTCAGAGACTACATCAGGGAATGTTGTAACTAAACCTTTTAAATCTTCTTGTTGTTGACTAGATAGCGCTTGGGGAATTAATTCAAAGTTATCTATTTCCTCTGGTACCAAGCAAGATAGTATTGTGGCATTGGCGGCAGAAGGATTTTCCTTCCACTCTTTTAAGAGTTTTACGTGGTAGAGATGAGTCTTTTGTTTCCTGTCAGGTTGGGCTAACTTATAGGTACAGGTTCCTGTTTGTTCTAATATTTCATACGGCCCATGCCACTTTGAGACAAGTTTGCTTTCCGAGGTAGGGAAGAAGACTAATAGCTTTTGTCCTATTGCAAATTATCTTAAGTTTACCTTTTTGTTTTAGGTGGACCTTTGTTGTGCTTGGGCTTTTTCCTTATGAGTATAGACTAGATTTCGAACAAGCTTCATACGCTCTCGCAATCTGCTAGCTGTTTGCGAAACTGGAATGGGTGCCTCTTTTCTTTCTTTCCAGGTCTCCCGGAGCATATCTAGGACATCTATAGGTTCTCTACCATAAAGTAGTTCCAAAAGAGAGCATCAAGTGGATGCCTGAGGGGTTTTTCTTACTTCACATCCTTATCTACCAAATTTTTAGCATCATTTTGAGTGTTTTATTGAATCTTTCTACCAATCCGCCTGTTTGGGGATGGTAAATTGAGGTTCTTAAGGTGGCAATATATGATATGATGTGGCATTTATAACGTGCCTGTACACAAGTGTTCCTAAGCGCGATATGGAGCAATTCCTTGACTTCACCTGTGAGTTTGCTCATAAAACTGGATCCTTGATGTCAGGGTCCGGCTTGACTGAATTCCACAGGAGCTGATGCTGGCCCCACAGACCCTCACCAGGAGTTCACCTCTCAACCCTTAAATATAAGCTGAGCTGAAAACCCCAAGAAAAGGAAAGGGGAATTTGGAGAAAATAACAACGGAGACACTGCAGCCCTGAAACCGTCTGGTAGGCTCTGGTATCTGTGGTAAACAAATACACCTGGTTACTTATATGATAAGATAAACTTCTTTTCTAAAATTATTCTAAATAAACTCTGAACTCTTTACCTCTTAAACCTCAGTAAAAGACGTAGAGGCTAGTAAACTGTGTGGAATATCTTGTAAATAATTTCTTGTGTAGTGCATATAGTTCAAGCCACTCAAGTCTCTTTAGAATCCTAAAGTGATGGCCCTTGCAAACACCTTTCAGAACTAGATATTCTTCTTGCTTCAAAGTTCTTTTAACTCTATGTAGTTTTCAATGCTTTTATAAATGCAGTCTTTCTCTGAAGTATTGAATTCCATTTGCATAAATTACATTAAATAAATATTCTTTAACTTTCTGGAATGCTGTTTTCCTTCTGCGTGTGACTTGTTTCCTTATTTACACAAAGAACGTATAGTTTCTTCCTTGATAAGCGTGTGAGTTAAACACGTGAAATCAGAAGACGTGAAGAATTGTCCTCGCGTTTAAAATACACACGCAATTCTTTACCAAACCCACGTGTGTGAAAAAATACGTAAACGCGATAAAAATAACACGCGCTAGTTAAAATGGACTCGCGCTCTATCGCTACCGCACTCACGCGGAGAAACGAAACGTAATTCACGTAAAATAGTTCACGCGTTAAAAACAACTCGCGCTTAATCAAAATGGACTCGCGCTCTATCGCAAACCAACACGCGCTTTCTCATGAGACGTCTTTCACATTTAAAATGTACACGCGCTAAAATTCACTAGCGCATTTCATTTGGGCATGCGCTCTATCGCAAACCAACAGGCGCTTTCTCATGAAACGTCTTTCACGTTAAAAATGTACACGCGCTAAAATTCACTCGCGCATTTCATTTGGGCACGCGCTCTATCGCAAAACAACACACGCTTTCTCATGAAACGTCTTTCACGTTAAAAATGTACACGCGCACTCGCGCAATTCATTTGGGCACGCGCTCTATCGCAAACCAACACGCGCTTTAAAAAAAACACGTAAATGACGACTTGCGAGCTCGCGCACACATTAAACAGTCTTGAAGAACATTACACGCAGTTAATTAACTTTAAACTTCTACGCACAATCTTCAAGCTTGTTTTCCTTTTAATGGCCCTCATTCCGAGTTAGGACTACACCATAGAGTAAATAGCTCCATGGTTGGCAACCATGGAGCTATTTACTCCATGGAATACCGGCATGGTGAATGGAGTAATTTCCTGGTCCATTCCAAGGTTGGATGGACCGGTAATTCCCCATTCACCATAGCCCTTCCCCATCCCCATTTCTGCCCCCATAGGGCTCAATGGGAATGTGGAAGGAGGTAATTACGGCACTGTAAATTACGGTGCTGTAATTTACTCCAAGGTCACTTTGCGGGTCCCGTAATTTACTCCTGCTAAAAGCAGGGGGTAAAGAGGGACCCGCAAAGGGAACTCGGAATACGGAGGTAAGGGATTACCGCCATTGGTGCCCTTACAGGCGCCGGTAATCCCTTACCTCCAACCTCGGAATGACCCCCAATGACTTTAACTGTAAATGTCTTTTTTCTCAAATAATTTTGAAACTTGTTAACTCTTTAAGTTTTTTTATAAAGGAAAATGAAAGTTCACTGTGACAATCTTAAAATCTTTAAAAGAACGATCCCACCTGTTGTCTTCTTGTTCAAACTGGATCAGCTAACGATATTCTTACTTCTTTGGTAGATTTTCTGAGCTCTGAAAAGGCCTTACTTAAGGAGCTTAACTAATGTACAACCAGCCACTGAATTTCTATGGATGAAAGGCAGTTTAGAATCTTGCTCACCTCCCAAGAATCAACCCCATTGTCCTTTCCACCAATCAGGCAAACCAAACATATCATTGTTCCTTTAACCAATCAGATTAAGTTTCTTTCGCTCCATCTTGACTTGGGCAAGCACAATGTTAATTCTATGTACAAACTCTTCCTGTTACTAACCCAGCCAGCTCTGAAAGCACAATGTTAATCCTGTTACTCTTCCTATTGCTAACCCAGCCAGTCCTGACACTTGATCTGTTAGAATTTCCTTAGGAAAACCAACACCTGAAAAATGTTGTAATAGGTGTTTTCAAATCTGATGGGTGGTGGTGTTCCGCATATGGAATGCTTTGGGGTATCTGGTAGCATAATCGATGATTACGAGGACATCATTTTTACCCAATCTAGAGGTTTCTAACTGCCCAATGATATCCATCCCAACCCTTGAGAAATGGACTCTCCTCAGCGGAAGAAAGCTAAAAGACGTTCCCGATCCAGGAGTGTATTTCGCCACTCTTCTTCGCATTCACCACAAATGAAGTAAAGGCATCACAGGTCGCCGTCCTCTTAATCGAGTTCCTCCCCTGAACAGGTAACATGCCTGAGGAAATCAGCTGAATGGGAGAGATTCCGACAAAAAATGCTCCAAGTCTTTTGAGAATGCGGCCCGACCCCCTCGAAGCAGAAGAGTAGGAGCCATGCTCCAGTCGAGGGAAAACCCAACAAAGAAAAATCAAACGACAACCCCTGTGCGCCCTTGAGCCCGGGTGTCCATGAGAAAACTCCTTGAGAACCTTTGAAGGTCCTTTTGAGTCACAAACCTACTCCTTCGAAGTCAAAATCTTCGACACCTTCTACAACGATGGGTTCGACGCCCCTACCAGCTAAATCTTTGATGCCATTGTCGTCAAAGCCCTAGACATCCCAGAGAACTTTGCCGTCATCGATAAAAATGCCAAAATTCGCAAAGGACGTAGAGAAAATGAAAGAATCCTTCACTCCACTTCCAGGACAGGACTTTTTCAAGTCTCTTTCTGCAATATATGATTAGCATGAGCCATCAGAAAATGAAACTTGGCCTTTTGGCTTGGAGTATGGGACACTAGATGTTCCAGAGGCTCTAATATCAGGAGAGTCAAGAATGAAGGATCTATATGAGGCACTACAGACAGCAAGTGGGATAGAAACTTCTCCCGAGATTGAATTTGGCAGACCCCTCAGACCACGCAAATGGGCCATATCGGCAATTAATGACTAGAATCATTGAACTTTTAGGGTGGGGGCAGTGTTAAGCACAATCCTATGCAGTACCCTTTGGGAACACTACACAAAATTAAGACTACAAGGGGCAGCACAAATTCACCTTTGGTACAAGCCTGTGCCACAAAGAAAAAGTGGTAGCAGTGGCAGAGCAGCCAGACTTATCTCAAGAGTAAGTGAGCAGTATCAAATAGTTACACAAAGGACAGCAATTACTATGATTCAGGCAAACACTGACTCAAGGTTTTCAAGCAAAAGAATATACATTTATTTTACTCTTCAGTTGTATAACATTACACTATTATTAGCAGTTTAAAGTCACACTCTTAATACACCACACCGCTCCCAATAGTTTTCAGACCAGTTATGCTCGAAAATGAAGTGGGAGCAAAATGGCACTCTGATAATGAAAAGACAAAGTTAGGTAGAAATTGAACCACACCAACAGGTAAGTACTCAGGGCGATTGAACAAGAGAAACTACAGTGATAAGATCAGGTAAAAAAAGGCTTAGGACCAAAGTCAATGGGACAAAAGTTTTTTGCTCAAGAGCACACAGTTCAGGGATAGTTCACGGTAAAGTTTGCGCCACGAGTTCCGGACGAAGTTGGTTAGCAGAAAAGTTAGTGTTATAAGAAGTGAAGGACAAGCCCTCGATTTGGCGAAAGATTTCACACACTTTCACCGCAGCTGAACGAAACGAACAACCGGATTTGCACAGTAACTTAAAACGGAGAAGAAGCTGTAGCTGGGGCAGACGTTCCTGGTAGTTCCTGCAGGCTCATGGTTCCTGAAGCGACTGTTGGACTGACACGAAGTAGGAAGCTGGAGGGTTCTGCACTACCCAGGGAAGAAACAAGCAGCAGAGCTAAACAACAAATAAAAGGTGCACTCCTTAAAACCCAAGCAGGGTCCGACCATCCTGGCTATCCGGCCCACTGTAGCTCTTTACAGGGAATTCAACCAGAGGAGAGGTCCTGGCTTGAAGTTTGGGCGAACTGGTTGGTCCCACCAGCTCAAGGGAAGAAGATTCCTGGAGGATCCTCTCGTGCATTTGGAGTTGAAGATTCGGACCTGCAGCAGGGCTTCACCGGGTGGTTCAGTCGTGGTAGGGGTCCTCTTCCATCAGCTCCTCATTGGTTATTTCGTTCCAGAGACCTTCTTTTTATGCAATTTTCCCCCATTCACACAGCCTGGCTGGCAGTCGCCCAGCCAATCAAACAGGAGTGCGACTTGGGTTACCAAGGGAACCCATGGCAGGGGACTGAAGACCCCTCCCTCAGATCCTGCCTACCCAGACTTTCAGGTGCCTAAAGGAGGGCTTCTGTGCAGAAGCCTGTGAAAAGACGGTGAACAAAGGAACGAAACCTGGTTTGGTGCATAGAGACGAATACGAGAAAGACTTTACTAAAAGAAATGGCGACTAAACCCAGCCGCAACAATATTAAAATCAATATGGTCAAGCGGGTTTAAGTTCGAGGCTAATATAATAGCCTAAAAAAATACCATGGTTATATAAGATAACCACGGTAGAAAAAATAGGGTAGTTACCCTTAATGGAAAGGGAGCGAAACAGTGCTGCAAGAGGAACCGACAAAAAGGGATAATAATTAACCCTTTCCAATACTCCATGTAAGATGGGTGAAAAAAAATAAACCCTAGAAAGCCAGCAAAGCTGCTGAGGGACTCATTAGGTAAGGGAAATCAGCCATTTATGAGAATTCTCCCTAACAGGTAGGCCAGCACCACCTTTTGAGCAGGATGACTTGACAGACATTTTAGACATCTTCCCTTTTATATAGCCTTACAAAGGCGGATCAGTGCAAACTGGTATACGCCAGAGCTAATTCCGGTGGTGAATACAAATTGACAAATTACATACAGGACCTCCAGTAGCAATCCTTATTATTACTCAAAACATCCCACTCCAGAAAACCTGGTGGTGTAGGCCACCACATCTACTTCAAAACAGACTGCCTACCCAACGATTCCCCCAGACAGGGATGACGAACCGAATGATGCCTTGCAAGAAAGGTTTTCTCGGCTGGCAGTATGGCCCTTAAGTCAGCAAACGCTACATGCACACTTGCCAAGTTCACATTTAGCCTGTGGGACTGTATAGCAATGGTGGCTGATCATATTACTGAAAGTGGAAGAAAGAAGCGGATTCATGAAAATTATTAAAGATGGGAAGGAGGCTATGTGCAAGTCCCTTCAAACTGGACTCGACTCAGCAGAGCAATGGCGGCTAGCACTGCGATAGGCAGGTTTGCGTGGTTAAAGTCAGGGTTTGCTTCTGACGTGCAATCAAGGCTTCTTAACATGCCCTTTGATGGCACACGCTAATTTGCAAGTAAGGCTGACGAAAGCTTGGAGAACCTGCAGACCTCCAAAGCGGCAGCCAAATCCCTTGGTGCTGCGATCAGACAGCACCAGTGGAACGGCTTGGAGGGACAGTGCATTGTTATTTTATTCCTCAGATGGAAGAGCGAGAGGACTGGCGAGTCAGAGAGGTCAAAGGAGATTCCCCTGTGGTGGACGGGGGAGAGGTGCTAAAACCGCGCATGCAATGGCTGTTTTACCCTCATTCGCTGCATCAGCCATCTCAAAACCTCTCTGAGGCCTTAGTCCATAAAACCCTGGTGGGAGGCAGACTCTGAAAGCCAGAATGGCAGGCTATTACTTCAGATGCATGGGCATTGGAAACAGTAGATCACTGTTACTGCCTTCCCTTTCGAAAAAGGCCTCAGGATCATCCACTGGGGGTCAACTCTCATAATTCCTGATCCGCTCCTTGAGCAGGAAATGTTGACCCAGCTAGAGAAAGGTGCTATAGAATCAGTACCTGTAGCGGAGAGGAACAAGGGTTGGTACTCCCCTTACTTTCTAATGCCCAAGAAGGACGGAGGATTGAGACCCATCTTGGACTTAAGAAGCTTGAACAAGTTCCTCGGGAATGACAAGTTTGAGATGGTCACACACTCTCAGATCCTTTAGGCACTTCAGCTCCAGGACTGGATGATGTCATTGACCTTCAGGGTACTTAATTTCATGTGCCAATCCATCACAAGCACAGAAAGTACCTGAGGTTCGCCCTTGGCGGTTCTCATTATCAATTTCGAGTTCTGCCTTTTGGGCTGACCTCTGCCCAAGGGTTTTCACCAAGTTAATGGTGATGTTGGCAGCGAGTCTCAGGAGAGGAGGGATTCACATCTATCCCTACCTGGGCGATTGGCTGATCAGGCCCCGTTCTCCTGAACAAGCCCTGGAACATCTCAGCATAACCTGCCACTCTCTTCACAGACTGGGTTTCTCCCACAATTCCAAAAGTCCCACATGATACCATCTCAAAGACTCCAGTTCATTGGAGAAGTACTGGATGCATCCTTGGGAAAAGCCTCCCAACCCGAGGTGAAGGCTCAATACATTCTGCAGATGGTCACCAAATTCCAGAGTGCCCAACGTCTTCCGGCCTTCAACTTTCTAAGGTTGCTCGGCCTCATGGAATCCTGAATTGTCCTGGTGCCAGAGGCTCACCTGAGAATGAGATCCCTCCAATGGGCTCTCAGGACTGAGTGTCTCAATTCTCAGGAAAGGTGTCAGACCTTCTTCAGGTTCCAAGCAGAGTCACGTAGGATCTCCTGTGCTGGGCCTGCGAGGGCACATTCTGGAGAGAGAACCCTTTTGGCAACCATGGCCGGAGATAACAGTAGTAACGGACACCTCACACACGAGGTGGGCAGCCCACGCCAACTATGTAACAATCAGCGGTCGTTGGTCTCCATCAGAGTAAAAACTACACATCAACCTTTTAGAGCTTAGGGCAATCAGACTAGCACTGAAGGCCTTTCTGCCCTCTGTATGAGGAAAGAATGTCCTGATAATGAAGGACAAAATGGTGGCCATGTACTACCTCAACAAGAGAGGAGGTGTAGGATCACTACCACTGTGCAGAGAGGCAATGCAGCTCTGGTTCTGGGGAATTCAAGAGGGAATATCCGTATTGCCGGTTCACCTAGCCGGAGAGTAGAACATGGTGTTGAACGCTCCGAGCAGGCAGAGCATAGTCTCAGACGAGTGGGAACTAGCTCAGGAAGTCCTTGAAGAGATCTTCACCGTTTGGGGAACCCCTCAAGTAGATCTGTTTGTAACCAGTGCCCACCAGAAGTGCGAGCTGTACTGCTCCACAGCATTTCCCCCAAGAGGAGCTCTAGGGGACTGGGAGTTTCCACTCCTGTATGCATTTCCTCCAGTCCCAGTCATTCCTCATGTGATCAAGCGGTTGAGAAAGTTTGGGAAATTCATGACCCTAATTGCTCCAGATTGGGCCAGGAGGTTGTGGTACCCAGACCTTCTAGACATGGTCATCTGCCCTCCAATTTGTCTTTTGCAAGGAGAGGATCTTTTCACATGGGAGGAAGGTTGGATTCTCCTTCCAGAGGTCAAGACACTCAACCTTCACACCTGGTGTCTGAGAGGTTGAGATGTAAGGATTGAGTTCTTCCAAATAATGTTATGGAAATGTTGCTTTTGGCCAAAAGGCCAGCAACAAAATCCTTGTACCGCTGCTGCTGGAACAAGTCCTGCAGCTGGTGCAGGGATAAGAATGTGGACCCTTTTCTGTGCAGTACACCTATGATGTTATTGCTCTTGTTACATCTAGCTAATCTGTGGCTCCAGGTTGGCACAATGAAAGGATATCCGGCTGCGTTGTCAATTTTTAAGCGCTTGTCTGAGGAGATATCTTTCTTCAAAATGCCACTAGTGATGCCACTAGTGATAACATTTCTGAAGGGACTGATGAATGTGTTCCCTCTGATCCCTTTTCAGGTTCCAGTTTAGGACCTTAATCTAAAATTGTGCATGTCTACTCCCTTCGAAACCAATTCATTCTTGTCCTTTAAGGTTGTCAACCTTCAAACCACTCTTTTAGTTGCTCTCACATCAGCCCGTAGGGTGTGTGAACTTCAAGCCATGTTTTGCAAGTCTCCTTATACAATTTTCTTGGTCCTTAAAGTTAAATCCACATTGTTGCCCGAAATTGTGTCTAATTTTCATTTAACACAGAAAGTTGTACTACCTTCTTTGTATCCACCTCTTCATCCGAAAGGAGAAGGAGAGATTGTGAATCATCCATATTTCCTCTTTATACATCTCTTCTGAGCTCCAAGTTGTTCTACTTTCTTGAAAAGTTCAGACTCAAAATCACTTTTTGTGGTGTAGACACCAAATAAAAGCTGAAGTATTTGATTTCTTGGACTATCTCCAACTTCTCACTGCTTATTTCCTCTCAAATCCATAAATACCTCTAGATCTAGACAATCAGATTTTTTTATTTTGTATTGTTTTATTAACATTAATTATCAATTTATTTTCACTGGTATAGTGATACAACTGGTGCATCAAACGTTGCAACCAAATGTGGGTGTCATTCATAAGGATCACATCAGCTGCATATGTAATCCATCAGATTTTGCACTTTCCCAGTCTAGGTGATAGAAAATCCACCTTTTCCAAATAATGGCCCATATCAGAAAGGTAGAGATTGAAAAGGCATGGAATTACAACGCACCCCTGGTGCAAGCCTAAAAACCCTTATTTTGGTATTTGTGTGTAGATGTATGAGAATGTTTAATAAGCTAGCCAGGAGTTGCCAAGATTGTGATTTATCCCACAAATGCCCACAGTCTCCCATGTCGAAGGCTAGTGAGAGATCAATCGATGCAACAAACAGAGGGGCGATATTCGTTATCGCTGACTGTTGTCCAAAAATCTCCAATATGAGACCATTCAGAGAAGTGCAAATTCCTCTTCTGAAACAAGTATGAAATGTTGTAAGTCTACCCACGAAACTAGCTCATGTCTCAATCTCTTAACAATAAGGACACAAAGGTTTGACTTTCTGCGTCCAACAGAGCAATGCAATGATAATTAAGTGTTACTTCATTCTCCTTTTTATGTATAGTAACTACATAAAAAAATGTCTACAAGATTGGAGTGGTCGTTAATATATTTTTTTAATAAGAGCAAGAGAATCAAAGACCACAAATATGGTGCACCTTCAAATACTCTATATCTGAGCCCATATGTGCCTGGTGGTCTTGATTTAGATGACTTCTGAATCAATTCCAAAATGGCATCATAATTAAGATTTAGGCCCCAAGGTCCAGCTTGCTCTATTTGTTGAGATTCCTTGGAGTGTGTGTTATGTAATTTATCGAAGTGGTCTACCCACCTTTCTTAATTTATATGATTGTATTGTATCTCTGTATTTAAATTTGGGATTCTGAATCAGTGACCAAAATCAGCTGTGTTCCTCTTTAATCGTTAACATTTGTTCACCATCGCTGCAAGATTAAATGACGATGGCTCCTTAGCCAATTTGTGTAGGCTTCTTTTAGTTTACGTTCCTTGTCCTCACTTTTTGTAATACATAGCTGCATTCTTTTCAAAGCTAGAATGTCTCTTCGCATCTATTTTCTTATAGTTTGTAGCAAATTGTCATACATGTGTAAATGTTTGATCTCTCGGATGGGGTGCCAAACTTATTCTTTAAGGACGATGCCCCTTTATGGGCAGATATCCTGTTTCAATTATTGTCCCAGGATGTGGCTTCTTTGGCATGCCCTAGTTTGCGGAGTTGCGCTCTTCCCATATGCTCGCCTCGGGTCGCAAGATCCTCCTCCTCATTTTCGCGACAACAGCAATCCTCACAGGGTTGTTGCGGATTCCCCACTTATACCCGTGGCAAGAGGTCTTCTTTCTGCCTCCTGGCACGGGGTTCCTTGCATTCTTGGAGGTTGCCATGGCACATCCACGACATCAGAGCACGGGGACGTCACACCGCTCGCATCACGTGATCCAATAAGGAAGGGCAGTATAAAAGTCCTGCCATAATTGTAATTGGTTATTTATAACATGCTTAATACCCAGAGGTTTCTAAGCGCGGACCCAGGGATCGAATCTGCGGTGCTCCACGTTGTCTTGCTTCGAAGGCGAGTGCGTTGCCCCTGAAATATCCTCCCTTAAAGCAGGATGTTGCTTCTCAACGTTTCCTGTGAGTGGCTTGCTACGCTGTTACTCTATTTATCTGCTCTTGTAATTTTGACCCTTTGGCTGTGTGCTATCGGATTTCCTTTGGATTACCCTTTTGCTGTGGAGACTTTGTGCTTTTGACTTTATGCTTTACTGGCTTTTTGACCTCCGCTCTGCTTTTTGGGATTTTCCCCTGCATCACTCTTCAGCTTTGGTGTATTGGAATTTCTCCTGGACCCTTTGGACAATTTGAACTTCATTTTTGTGTTTTTGGCTATTTTTGTTTTCCTGGATTTTGCCCTTGGATCTGTCCCCCTTCTTAGAACATTAACTCTGGACTTTTTCGGAAGCCCCTCTCCTGGAGCTGCATCCATCAAGGAACTGTGAACCTCAACACTCTCCTCCTTCCCAAGGAGGGAATGCCATTGTCTTGTCTATAGGTGGAGTTCCCACTAGGTAGGTCCCTTTGCTTATGCTCTCTGTCATATGAGACCCAGTGCCAAGAGTGGGGTTAACCTTATCCTTTTGTTCTTGCTGGGAATCCGCTGCTGAAGTTCAAGTTTCCCACCTGTGGCATCAATAACTTGTTAGGGAGTTTGTATTCTCTCTCTGACTGGTGCATGGGGATGGAGTATAGGCCTCCCGGGAGTCATCCTGCTGAATCTTGACACATCGTCCCTATATTCAAATCAGGAACAATATTAGACCTTGCTAATTATAGACCGATAGCTTTGATTGATTCCTCGGCCAAAGATTTTGCTAAATTAGTTTTGAAAGATCTAAACAAATGGGTGGATAGTAAGAACTTGCTGAGCCTGCAGCAAACAGGGTTCAAGAAAGGGGTAGGGACCTTAATTAGTGCCCTGGCTCTGTCCACTTGAACTTATAGGCGGTGCATTTGGCAAAACACTATATGTAGCAGTTTTAGATCTTACGGCAGCCTTCGACAACATCGACCTTGCTTTACTTTGGGGGAAGTTGACAAGGTGGGGTTATCTGTCCAGGACTTCTGAGAATTATCCAGCTATTATACAGTAACAACACTAAGTGTTAGACTAAACACCCTTGGCGACTTATCAAAACCAATCATGGTCACCAGAGGGGTCTGCCAGGGTTGTATTCTTGAACCCATCCTCTTTAATCTCTTTCTGGCAGATTCGTGTACGGAGTCCCTCTCATGGGGCGGGGGCTTGCTCCCAAATGGGGTGAGCTAAGAGTAAACATAATTGCCTATGTGGATGACTTATTGTTCATGACTACACCCCTGTGGGGCTCCAAAGACTTCTGGATGGGATAAATGGGTATATGGAGCGAAATCACTTGAGTATTAATCCTCGGAAATAATTTATCCTAGCTTACTCCACAAAGCGGAGGCTGAGGTCTTACGTCTGGACCTTAAATCAGGCAAAAATCGACCATGTTCCAGCAATAATCTATTTTAGATTCCTAATCTCCCCAAAAAAACAATTTCAGTTCCAAAGGGAAAGAATGATCACCAAACATAGGCCCAGCATCTTCCTCATGAAGGCCCTTCGGAGGAAGCTTTGTGCCTTCTCCTTTTTGCCATTGATCGAACTTCATAAACTTAAAGACATTGCTATTATTCTGCATGGTTGTGAATTAATGCCTTGTCGGGACAGATCCTTTTTTTCGATTGACTGGAAGGTAAGGTTTGGAAGACTGTCTTAGGCCTACCTAAATCCACACCCATCCGTGCTATTAGATCAGAACTCTGCCTCACTTCTTGGTGGGCCCAATATATAAAAAGGTGTCTGTCCCTGCATTCCAAATTTATGGGGACAGAAGGTATTTCCCTTTACTCCTACATGAAGACCCTTCTGGAGGGTAACTTGCCTCACAACTCAGCATTAGCTAGGTTCCACAGAAAATGCATTCACTTTTCTGAAATGATTTTGCTGGATGCCTCAGACACTGAGCATGTGAAAAAAAGGAAAATCATCACATGGGATAGAATTAAAGTTCATGGAGACCTAAATAGATTGGCACTGTATAAAAATAATCCCCATTTATTCATCCATTTGCCTAAAGTATGACCCTATTCAGCAAAGTGCCCATCTAAAAAACATTGGGAGCTGTATTTTAAATTCCGACTAAATGTTCTACCCACCCTAGAAATCATGGGGCCCACATTGGGCCTTCCAAGAGGCTTGAGGAAATGCCGGATGTGTGGTTTAGATTTAATCGAATAATTATTTCACTTAGTGCTGGTGTGCCCTTCGTTCCAACAGCTGAGAATTAACCAACTAGGGCCCTTTGTACACTCAAGTGCTCGTATTTTGTCCAACGATTTGCGAGAAAGGCTCATGACCGCTTCAAATCAGACTTTAATTATTGCTCTAACTTCACTCCTAGAAAAAATCCTTTTGGGTTTAAAGAACAAAAGGGTGAAGCAGCATGGACTGAGCTCGGTTTTAGTTTTTAATGCTATCTACTAAACTTGCGGCTAAATTAAAAACGACTATTCACTTGATTTGATTTTTGCTATGAGAGAAGATTTTTGCCAGTGACTATCTTGGCTATTCTTTGTGTTTTGGTTTCTTGCAAGCCTTTCAAACAATTTTGAACAACTTTGTATTATTTTGTTTAAAATTGAGTGTAAAAGTTTACAAGAAACTGTAACACAATTTTATAATTAAAAATAAACGTTTGCTCTCACTGCCCTTTCCCCTTGATAGCCCATCACTTCTTTCTTGGATAATAGGAGGTAAATTCTCTGTATTGAATTTCATTGGTTGTTTTATTATAAAATAATTTAATTTGATTGTTAAAATTAATTATTTTTGTCAATCTCCATGAGATTGTAGTTCTTTTCATGTTTGTTGGCAATCCTACCGCAGCTATATGTTCGCCCTTATACAGCTCCCAATTTAGTGTGGCGATCAGTATATTCTGATCACTCAGCTTGGTGGTGGTAACGCAGAGATTTTCACACCTTTTAAACAATGCGTCAGTATCAAAAATATAGTAAATTCTAGAGGAATGAGGGCCTCTGTGCCATGTATGTTTACTTGGTACATCTCCCGTTACATTCCCATTCAACATTACGTGGCCCCACTTCTTCATACAAGCATTCCATCTTAGACCATTTGATGTTTTTTGCTTTGTATACAAGATCGTCTCTGGGGAAAATCTCTCTTTCTATAGGTAATTCCAAACACAAGGAATTAAAAATCGCAAGCTATTATCTATCTCTTGGTTTGGCAAATTATGAATATAAACTTCCAACAAAGACTAACTCTTCAATGACTACTTCAAAAGTGGAATGTGAGGGGTTCCAGCATATGTGTACACAGACCCACCAACTATGGTTATAATTACTACCAAGATTACTCTAAATGTATTTATAGTGCCATCAATTTTAAAGGCAAACTTATTTTTGAAGGCCATGCTCGCGTCACCCGAAGGCCGGACCCCATTATCGCATACAGCCATTTGTTGAATCAAACAACAGTCATTTCAGATAACCACTGTGGTGGAACATTGCTCCTTGAAAAGTATGATGGGAAAAGTGCTTAATTCATGACATAAATCATTATTTATTATTAATTTAGGAAAACCCCTCAGATTTCAAGACAAAAAACGAAATTAATTTACTGCAATAAAGACAATGCCTGTCTATGATTAGTAAGTCATGTTCCTTTGATATGATTCCAGGCAACCATGACCAATCGCATGCTCCCTGTGTTCTACTTTGCACCATCTCAGCTACCAAAACTCTATGGTTAGACTTGCCTTTCCCAGTGCAAGAGATCTTTAATCCCAAATCATATTTTATTTACATGTATTTACTTTTAATGTATTCACTCCGACTCAATTTCCTATTTGAACACCGTTCTGGTGTTTGCAGTGATTGGTTAATCTGCGGACTGCTTAGCATGCATCCTAACTGTTTGAACACCACCCCATCCGTGCCCCCTTGTGGCTGTCTTTTTTTAATATAATGGTTTTGTAGCTTGGTGCACAGCGGGGATAGCCCGCAGATTAAATAAAGCACGGAGAATAATTGAATCGCATACCTCCGCTGCCCATGACAGCCCAGAAAAGAAGTTGCTGCACCCTTCCTAATCTGCCTACGTCCCATTAGGCACCTGAATTAGTTAAACCACTATGCTGCCATGCGAGCGTGCCTGACGTGGCCATGCCCTCTCACGGAAGCTAAGTGAATGAAAGTTGAATGTTTAAGCTCCGGCAACAATTTGTTCTGCATTGGTGTGTGAGCAGGCATAACGTAGCTCAGCCCCCTCACGAAAGCTAACAAAATAAACTCGGCAACACTTTATCTGCTGCATTGCCCTGCAAGCATATTTAATGTGCCCCCGCGCCCTGAAAAAAACGACGTAAAGAAACCTTTTTTTCAGCTCCATAAGAGTGCAATACAAACGCTGCAAAGAAGGAACCAGAAAAATCTACAAACTAATGTAAATTATCATTATGTAGTGCCCACCTACTGAATGTTAACTATACACTCGTTCTTGTTGTTGAAATAATTCAATATTATATTTACATTTAAAACAACTAACTTTGCCCCTGCATTGCTCTGCGTGATAATTTTTTTTTTTTAAAACTACTCACACCTGCAGTTGATTTCTATAATTAAACCCTCGATGCCCCTGGTGCTAATTACCTCCCACAACCCTACAAAAAGTAATGTCTGATTTCCTATTTAACTAAATACTGAGGGTGTTCTAATCACTTTATAAACCTGCAGCTTGGAACGTAACAGGGCGTTATGGTCCCTCATACCTCGTTAACATACCTCGGTCTTCAGGGCCCATAACGCCCCGTATGACCCTCGCTACAGGTTTATAAAGCTATATTAATTCTCTGGGTTTGCTACAAGGCACTTAATCCTACCTCATCTGTCTACATGATTCTGCTCTTAACTTAGCAAACCCAACTCTTACTGGCACTTTTCTTTCTAAAATATCAGTTTGCACCGGGTCAAAAAAATCTGCTAGTGCAATATGTTTAGCTGTTATTAACTAGACACAGTATCTCACTTAGTAGAGCAAGAAAATTGGAACGATTTCGAGCAATGTGTTCTCCATTCCCAAGTGTAAATTCCAAGATCAGATAGATGTGATGATTATGTGCCTTGCTCATACTCGAGGTGCTTCACACATTTGGCTTATGTTGCCTCTCAAGGCCAAAAGAGGCTTCTCCGCAAGTATTTATCCTTGGAGTTATTCAAATATTGATTAGATGTATACTGAAACTGGGAAGTTTGGGTCGTGATAGGTCAGCTGACGTCTTTCAAGCAGGATTCATGTTCTCTCAGAGTGTTACAGTCCACTACTCCTAACCCACGACTGTCATCCCAGTGTGTGCTAGTAGATTCATCAGCTTTCCCATTTCCTACAAATTTGGTTAATGGCACCAATGTCACTTGCAGGGTTTGCGGGTTCTCTTCTGTCGATTAATTGGACCAATTTGCGAGGATTGTGGGATTGGTGTTTTAACCCACCAGGACAGGCTGAATCTAATTCTCTGGGCCCAATTCGCTCAACACTCAGTGGAATTATTGTCACAATCTCTTCCACTACTCCTTTATTCATTACAATGGGCTTGGTTTTCACAGTTCTGTCATCTATATCAAAGTTCGCTAGCATGCGTGGACAAACCTCTTGTGATTTAATGAACTTAAACAGAGGTTGCTCCAAGTTTTCCTTCGTTATTTTAATGACACTTAGGGCCTCATTACACGGATGGCGGTAAGGATTTACCGGTACCGGTAAATCCTTACCGCCTTACTACGAGGTCCCTTTGCGGGTTGGGGGATTTAACGCCTGCTTTTTGCAGGCGTTAAAAACCAACCCGCAAAGGGACCCAGGGAGCTAATTACGGTACCGCAATTTGCGGTACCGTAATTAGCGCCTTCCCCATTCCCATTATGCCCTATGGGGCAAAAATGGGAATGGGGAAGGGCAATGGTGGAAGGGGGAATTACCGCCCCGCCAATCTTGGAATGGGGCGGTAATTCCCCTTTCCGCCAAGGCGGTGCTGGTATTTTACCGGCATGAACCATGGCGCTAATAGTGCCATGGTTCTCCGCCATCCGTGTAATGAGGCCCTTAGTATTAACAAGTGAGATTTCACGTGATCCGTGATGTTGTTATAACGGTTGATGAAGGAACTAAGGACTAGGTTCAGAGCGGACGGAGATGGTCGGTGCTGTAAATTTAGTTTTTTTCATCAGCGTCTCTTAGGGTATGGCGCAGGTGAGGCGTATCTGAGATAACACTTGAAAAAAACAGAACGAATTGAGTCGTTAAAAACAGAGTGTACCTGATCACGATCTGAGTCTAAGGCGCTTGAGTCAGTAAAACTACATCATCATCATTCATGTCTTCTATTTTGAGCATACTGAAATTATTTACACATGGACATTCATCTCTGGGATTTAGTTTGTGGCTTGTTTAATTTCAGCACTAGAACCTTTTATTGGAAGGAATTTAGTAATTTTGTTCCCTGAGATCGTCTTTAGTGGATACAAAACCCTCCGATTATTTAGAGGGTGCGCTGTGTTAGTTAAAGTAGTGGCAATGAGCTCCTGCTTAAGGTCTCGGGCAATTTGCCTTCATACCAATCATTAGATCAGCAGATTTCTGAATCCTATCACCTTCGTTCAACTCGGTAATCAGCAAAGCCACAAACGACTCCTCGTTCAGATTGTGTCGATTGTTAATGCTAGAACGAGGAATAGTGTTCAAACTGCACGCTACCTCAGAATCCGACTTACTGCGCAGGTTATAGGCTCTGAAAATGATTCTACTGTGAAATGTATGAGAAAATTAATACCAATTGCATTTAGAAAAAAACAAACGAACATGTACATCTACATTGCACCTAAGTGTTCGGTTATATATAATAATGATAGAGAGGGGTTCTGCTTATGGTCCCAAGATAAAAACGGTAAAATGTCCAATTTCGGGAGATTGGTGCACGTTCAGTGGAAACAGACACTGTCGGGTAGCCCCAGATCTGGACGGAGACACAGAGATCCTCAGGGTAGCCCCAGATCTGGACGGAGACACAGAGATCCTCACGCACCCCACCTGAAGAGAATACGGAAGTTTAGCGCCTTGCTTCCAGACAGCGTGGCCAATTAACCAACCCACTAACAATTTTGCCCCTCTAAATACACCTCTCAAACTCTACACAACCATAAGCCTACAACACAACAATCTGCACAAACTTCATAACACTGCAACAACAATACAAACCACACATAGACCTGCACAACAGCACAAGACGGCTACCGACGGTAAAACACCCCAAGCCCAGCCTCATGGACCTCCGGCTGAGGCCGCCAAAAGCACATCACTGCTCTCTTGCACTTTTCCAGCTTATTCCCATTAACTCACCTCCCACCCCTCCCTTTTTTTCAGAGCCGCCAGAGCGTCAGGGGACCACTCCAGTGATGATAGAGCGCGGTACAAATATCCTGTAACATTAACATTAACACTTCTAAAAACAAAATTATGTCCATTTTGAAAACGCTGGTTTTGCATTTTATTTGCTCCTCTAAGAGCTGTGATAACAGCCGCCTGTTTTACTTGATGCAATTGGTTGTTGATTTTGGAATGTATTTCATTTTGTGTCGGTTCCTTTGAAGAAAAGATAACCTTCAACTACAGCCCAACTACCTTGTTTTTTAGCAAAACGGCCAATATAAAATGGACTGTGTGCTACAACGTTTGACGTGAAGCAGAATACAAGCAAAGAAAAGAAAAGCAGAGTTCCCTCATGTTGGTGTTTTGTCAAGACCATGCCTGCAGTCCGTAAAACAGTGGTCTTCAAACTAGGGGGCTGGCCCCCTAGAGGTGCCCAAAGGATGTCTGGGAGGGGCCCAGAATATTTGGAGAAAGATGAAGATTGCTTTTTTTTAATATAAAAAAAGGATTAAGGTGAATACTTTTAATATAAAATATAAGCAGTAGAAAATCTGCCTATATTTTAAAGAGCCTGACCCCCCCCAACCCCCACCCCGACATTCCTTGGACCCCCTAGGGAGAGGAAAGCCTAGGTGGGGGAGCCAGAAACAATATTTTTACTCCAAGGTGGGGGGCGCGGCATGAAAAAGTGTGAATACCACTACCTTAATACCGGTGCAATATTATGCCATCCAATGGCACCAACTAAAACTAGAGTGTCACTTACCACGGTCATTTCTGGCTTTGCTGAAGTTCACAAAGACGAAATTGGCGTTTGTCTTCACTTCCACAAACTCCAAGGCTGCCGTTAGGCTACAGAGAAAAATATTGATATTTAGAGAATGCACTAAAAGGCTCCGATGCTATCAGTTGCAGAAACCTATGCCCTTTACAGTGACTCTAAAATCAAGAAGATTCCGGCCAGACACCTAAATGATATACATTGGGCTGGGTGAGTCAAAAGAACTTGACAAGTGTAAAGAGCACCGGGGATTTACTACCACCATGCGAACTATTTCTCCAAGCAATTTAGCACCACCGGAGAAAACACAGAAATGCAAATCAAAAAAAGTATCCTTAATTCGCACCACCCAGCAAAGATACGTAATCTGGACCCAGGCTGTTCAGGTGCATCGGTGCAGCACTGTGTGGGGGGTCAGAGTAGCATATTAGTGCTTGAATTTAATAATGGATTACTGGCGCTGCAGTATTTTGCTGTCACCCCCCAGCTCATTTCTTTTCATAGTGGCGCATACCCAAGGGTTAAGTTAACTAGCTTTATCTCTTAGTTTCAGAGGTGATGGTTTAACCACACCCGCTGGGGATAAATGCAGGGCTTCTACACTCATTTCAGAACCATATGCTCCTGGAGAAGTCTGTGCTCCTTTTAAGCCCAGTACTGCCAGACATTAAACTTGGTGGCCTCAGCAACTAAAAACGCCACTGATTGTTTTCAGTCATCACTGTCTCAGGAGCTGCTGGCTGTGGGACCAGGTCTGAAATGTCAGAATGTCTTCTGGGCTCAAGCAAATAGCCACTGTACAGGTTAAACCAATCCACATCCCCCATGTTTGCTCCCTCTTTGGAGGGACCACTTCGATCCCTATCAATTTTCGGTTCCATGTCATTTCATTGCTTGTAATTTCATCTCCTGTCAATTTAACGTGCACATTCCATAGAAAATGCTCATTGTTTTTTTTGGGGGGGGGGAGGGTTGGCCCTCCCACACTTATTTTTGCTATTGTCTACCCGCTCAAACCCTTATCTGCCCTTTCCCACCCCCCTAAAAAATTCTATGAGCACATGCAAGGGAATGTGCACGTTAAAATGGCTGGGGATGAACATGCAGGCGATGAAACGACGTCGTACCCAATTATTTTCACCCTGTCCTCACTACCAATCGAGAAAACCATAATCCCGAATTTATTTTGTAACTCTTTATACCCACCTTCTTCTCAAATATGTAACCCATTCATCAACTCTGTGACAGCTTTTATCCACCCCTTCTTGTGGAACGCCTTGCCTCTTCCTCAAGCAACGGATGTGATCAGTAAATACCCCCAATAAAATATATGTATGGGAAATTACTATCTCCCTGTGCCGCAGCATTTTTTGTGATCACACTGGATGAAATGTCAGGGGAGTGAGATTTTAAACAGATGAAAGTAAAGGTTGCTATGAACTTGCAATTCTGCCAAACCCACCCCAACCTTGTATGGTTCTTCGTGATTTCATCGCCGCACTTTTCATCGCAGGGTTTTTTGCCGCGATTTTTTTTAGAAAAAAACATCAAATTTTTTTTTTGGGGGGGAACCCCCACAAACCCCTTTCTTTTTTTTTATTTATTTTTACATCCCAAACACCCAAACCCATTTTTTTTTAAATGTACCCCCCCAAAAAATTCGATGTTTTTTTTTACAAAAAAAAAATCGCGGCAAAAAACCCTGCGATGAAAAGTGCGGCGATGAAATGACGGTATACCCCTTGTATGGACTATCTTTGCACTGCCCCATTTACTTACCTTTCTCTGTTGCCTTGGTCAAGTACCCTACTTGGAGTTTCTAAGAAGAGTTTCTTGTTGCTAAGTGTCCCATGCCAGTAAGCAGATCCTCGGCTACCTAATTTGAAATGGAAATCTAGCTGCACAGGATCACTGGACAATAAGGCGTCCCCAAGCACGATCAGATTACCAGCCTGCCGTGAGACAAGAAACAGAGGGAGGCAATACATTAATACTCTTAACATAAATGTTGACACTTATATAGTACATTTCACAAAGTGAGGTGCCTTCTGGAATCTAAATAATATCTTCTACTGTATCTACTCCAAGGTTTTCCATGTTATCAACATCAGACGGATTTAACTGTGTGGACCCTTGCTTGGATTTGAGCCTGTGATATGGTAGATACAGGTGCATTAATTCAACCCCCTGAATTTGCCTTCCCCCACCCTTTCTGCCGTACTGGATTTTGAACCTGTGACCTGCAAATTACACAGAGATCTGTGGATAAATGAATGCATGAAAGAAACATATGTGTGTGTACATATATGTATATATATGTATACATGTATACATATGCACATACACGCAAATAAATTAGGCAAGTAGGTACAGCATATATATGACATACATTACTTACCTTAATTGCATTTCTGATGCTTGTATCTGCTTAGATTCACATGCTTTGCATACGCCAACATCTAGTGGTAGGTGCGCAGTATTGCATTTTGTTTTCAAACTTCAAAAAGGGACGTCGAGTGGGTGTATTTATAATGTTATCCCTGTCTCATGTGTATTGTACCTATGATCCTTCACGCTTCGAGGCCCCCCGGATTGTTTTGTTTCTGACAGAAGAGAGCATGAAGTCAATGCATGAGTACAGAAAGTAAAGAAAAGGTGAATGACATCTGTGTACCTTCAAACGGGGAGGAAGGGCGGGCGCATTTGAATCTAAGCAGATACAACCAAGCATCAGAAATTTGATTACAGTAAGTAATGCATGCCTTCTGAAGCTTGTGGCTCTGCTTAGAATCACATGGTGTGCGTAAGCTAGAAAGCAGTACCTGAAGATGGTGGTGGGTTGTTTGAAGGTACAGCAGCAAAAATACATCTTAGCACCACTGACACCCCCTGTGAGTCAGCCTTAGAATGTGTATCTAAGCAGAAATGTTGTGTAAAAGTGTGGATGGAACTCCAAGTAGCTGCCTTGCAACAAATGGCATCTAAAGGTACATTTGCAATCAAAGCTAAGTTAGCTCCGGTGCCTCAAATAGAGTGAACTATGGGCGAAAAAAGGTAAGATTCTATTTGAAAGAGAATAACACATTTGTATGCATTTCACAATCCATTTTGAAATGGGCGACATTGAGACAGGATTCCCTTCTCTTCAAGTGGCAATGGAAACAAAGAATTTACATAATGGTTTTGTTTTATTGAGGTAATACATTACCACTCTCCTTACATCCAGTGTTTGGAGGCTTCTCTCCGCTGAATTTGTGGGATTTTGGAAACAGGCTGGAAGTTCTATAGACTGGTTGACATGGAACTTTCAGATGAATTTAGAAGAGAAACGTGGATGTGTGCGCAAAACCACTTTGTCCTTGTGGGTGGTGAAAAATGGGTCTTGAACTCAGAGAGCCTGCAGTTCACTTACCCTCCTTATAGATGTATGACCACGAGAAAAGCAATCTTATAAGTGGGACACTTTAGATTGGCTTTATGCATTGGCTCAAAAGGACGGCCCATAAGTTTAGTAAGGACCATATTCAAGTCCCACCCAGTGTTGGATTAGAAATTGGAGGGTGCAATTATTTGACCCCTTCAATAAAGACTGTAATGACAGGGACTTTCCACCAGGTAACTTTACTTTGAGAGGTGGTTTAAGCAGAAAGAGCAGCTAGATGCACTCTCTGCGAATTAAAGACCAGTCCTGAATTTAAGAGGTAAAGAAGGTATAGCACAATGTGACAAGGTATGCAGGCAATAGGATTGATGCTACTTGATTTACACCAAATGACAAATTGTTTCCATTTGTTGAAATAGAAGTGTCTGGTATTAGGTTTCCGTGTCTCCTTAAGAATGTACATGCACCTTTGAGGCAGATTTAAATTTCCAAACTCTGAATTCAGGAGCCAAGCTGCTAAATTCAGTGTCTGAGGACTTTGATATATTGTTGATCCCTGATTCTGGGACAGCATGTTACAAAGGCATGATAATTTGATAGGGGGACAAAGAGGATTTCTTATTGGGCGTGAAAACCATGTTTGACGGGCCCACATTGGCGTTATTAGGATACTCTCTCCCAGACTCACTAGACCCAACTACCCCAGTGAATTCACCAAAGTTGTATCAAAAGCCATCGATACCATAGCCCCCCCTAAAAATGAGAAGCAATAAACCAAGACCACACCTTAACGCCTGGTTTACACCACACCTCAAGTCATTAAGAAAGGAAAAATGAAATAGCGAATCCATATGTAGGTCCTCTCCTTCTGAGATGAACAAAATTAACCTCATCAGGGGGCGTGGCCAGCACGCATGCCGTGAGGACAGGCATCCACAGAGCTCCGTCCGTGATCCTAATTTAAATGAATAACTATCGCTAATTCCAAGCCTGCAACGCGAGGCAAAGACAGAATATTGCAGGGGAACCAACTGCCGGCACTCGACAGCAATCCTGGGCGGAATCAGAGAACAGATGCCAGAAAACGAGAAGCCCGAAGCCGAGCCCCGAGGACTCCAAGATGGCGGCGCCCACCGCAGAGCGGAACTAAATCAACCTCGGCCCCCCCGGGCCATCCTACGGATTACCGCAGCTGGGGGCGCTGCTGCGGATGAGCCAGCTGCCTGCTCCACCGACCGCATCCCGGCCCAAGCGGGCGGACGCTTGAGAGTGGAGAACCGCAGCCGGGGACCGCTGCGGCCGCGGCCCGAGGAGAGACTCGGGCGCGGCCTGGAACGAGATCCGCCCGCCAAGGATGGAGGAATAGGAAACGAGGAGCTGCGCCCGCAGCACTGACCCGACTGCAAGCAGGTGAGACCGGGTAGACGAACGGCTGAGCGGAATCACGTGGGGTGCAACAGAAGGTGGTGAGCCCCCATATATAACGCGGAACCGGGATCCCTCCACATCCCTCCTTCACGGGACCACTCGAACTCGCCTCACACGACCTCCCAGCACCTGGGAGTGGGAGGAAGCCCTGCTTTATCTTGGCCCCTGGACAGTGGGAAGGCGCCGGGGCCTGCACCTAAGAAAGCAGCCCACACGCACAATAATAAACGCACCACCGCAATAGCTGAAGGCACAGGAGCGGCCTGGGGACCCCCCTGAGGGACTGCACTGAAAGCGGCTGAAGACCGTCAGCCCACCTGAAGCCCGGTGCCCCCCCAAACACACATTGCTAACTGCGGGCAGGCAAATGCCCCCTCCAAGAGGACGGCAGCAACAGGACAATCAAGGGGCATCTGTTAATGCATGACACACGGTCATAGGGATACCCTTCACTGGAACAAGGCTCAAGTAAACACAAGGCACCAGTAGTTGGGACACTGAGAGAGACAAGGCCCGCCCAACACCAACTCGAAGACCAGCTTGAAACACACCCTATCAGCACAAACCAACGGGCAAGAAAGTGAGGCAGAGAAGCCCGCATTACAACCTAAGAAGCTGGTCACTGGTCAGATAGGGAACCCGGCGGGGATCCCACCGAGCAACACCAGATCTACAGCACTAACTAACGGCAGTAAATAAGGGCTACGAAACCTGTGGATCAAGACCTGGAACAGGCCACCGAGGATCCCTGGGGAGGGAGATGTCACCCCTCAAGGGCAAACTGAAACTGGTCACGATGGACTCTTTCACGACGGCCAAACTCCAGAGACAACCACAACAGGCCCAGGAAACCTCAGGGGAACCCCCACAACAGGAAGAGGATCTTAAACACGCGCAGGTCCTACAGGCAATATTGGCCCTCCGCACATCGGTGGAAGGGAAGATAGAGGAGGTGAAATCGGACATACAACTCATGCGTCAGGATGCTCGCAACCTCACTGAAAGGGTCACGACGGCAGAAAATATACTACAGGACACTGTGGAGGGTACCCAGGAATTGAAAACGAAAGTACAAGAACTTGAGCAAAAGGTGGCGAGGCTGGAGGCGCGCTCAGAAGATGCCGAGGGCCGAGCTCGCTGAAATAATATTCGCATATTAGGAGTTCCCGAGGACTTGGAGGGCCCAGACCTGACCGAGTTCATTGAGACACTGCTACTACAAGAGATAGGCCCAGGGAATCTTTCCCAGGTGTTCTCTGTGGAGAGAGCCCACAGATCCCTTCAGAAACGCCCACCGCCAGGCTCACACCCACAACCAATTATAGCCAAAATTCTGAATTTCCGGGATCGTGAAACCATACTACGATATTCGAGTGAAGGAGGAGAAATCAAACGGAAGGATTCGACAATAGTCATATACCTGGACTATACACCCACCGTGCAACGAGCAAGGAACTCCTTTATTCCAATAAAAGCACAATTACGGAAACTCAACCTAAAATACATGCTGCTATACCCGTCACGCCTCAGGGTCCTACACAAAGGCAGAGCGATATTCCTGGAGAGTCCCGCCGCAGCAAATTTGTGGCTGGAACATAACAACCTGGCTGATGGCAAAGATGACACACCGAGAACAGAAATGGGATGACAACCTACCCGCCGTAACAAGAAAAATAGGGAGACCTCCTCAAGCGAGGCCACCAAAGCGGACAATGAAACTACAGCGGAATTCTACTGAGACGAAAGCTGGATCGGACGAGAGCTCGAAGGATCACACGAGCACGAAAAAGCAACCCACCCCTACGGAAACAGTGTGGGCAATCTACCTACACGCATCCTGATCCAGAAGGCTAGAAGTGGCCTGGAAGGCTCGGGAACCCCTGAGCGTTGCAAGTTGGAAGCAACTGCTGGGGGCATGTTTGGACGTTACTACTGTTGGTAAGTCTCCAAAAGAAGAAAGAGGGAGAGGAGGGGATGAGCTGAGGGAAGGGGAAACCCTCACCCTGACCCATACAGGGAAGGAATCATCAACACCAGTACCAGGCTCATGGACACAAAGAAGGGGGGAACAGAACGACCACCATACCCGCTTTAAACCACCATGACCTCAACGGCAATTAAAATACTGACATGGAATGTGCGAGGTCTGGGGACATATATCCGCAGAAACAGAATCAAGACTTACCTGCATAGAAAAGGGGTGATGATAGCGCTATTACAGGAGACCCATTGCACGGCGGACTCACTGGCCAAACTCCAAACACACTGGGGAGGGCAGGGATTTGGCACAACATACTCCAAATATGCCAGAGGAGTGTACACCTGGATACACCCACAGCTCCCCTTTCGTCTGACTAAATCAGAAGTAGACCCGGAGGGAAGGTTTGTAATGATAAGGGGGCACATAGAGCAGACAGAAATATGCATAATGAACTCCTATTTCCCTAACAACAATATACCGGCCCACCTGGACTCACTATATCCCAAAATTGTGCAACATAGAGATAACCTGCTCATATGGGGGGGCGATCTTAACTGTGTATGTGATCCGACACTAGACAGATCCATTCCCCACCCGAAGGGCCCATCAGCAGCGACAATGGCACTGACCGCAATGATAGACAGGTTGGACCTGGCAGACGCATGGCGGGAAGCACACCCAACACTAAGAGGATACTCATACTACTCGTCCCCACATACGCTATACACGAGATTGGATCACATCCTCATAGGCAGGGAACATTTGCCCCAATTGGAAGGAGCGCAATATTTGGGAAGAACCATATCTGATCACTCCCCACTCTTGGTAACATGGAACCACAATGGCCCTAGACCCCCGATTCCCATGTGGAAAATGCCGGCGGAAGTTCTCAAAGAGCCAGATTTTAGGGAGGAATTACAAGACTCCATAGACAGCTAGATAGAAATTAATGTGGGAAGCGTAGAGCATAGCAGCACAGTGTGGGATGCCCTCAAAACAGTGATAAGGGGGGAAATCATTGCGAAGGCAGGGGGAATCAAAAGACAGCTCAGGAGGGACCTAGATCAGCTGGAGAAGAAGATAGAAAAATTGGAAGCAGCACCCACAGGGGCTCGTAATAGGGAAACGGAACTTCTGAAACTCAGGGAGGAAAATGATATGACGTGGAGTAGACTAGAAAAGCTCGACTACACGGCCAAAACAAATAGAACACACACTGAGGCGGACAGACCGGGCAGGCTGCTGGCCTGGCTATGCCGAAGGGAACACCCCAGGCACCCTACCACCTCACTGCGAGATGAGGATGCGAACATACATCACATGCAGCAGAACATAAACAACACCTTTAAACGCTTCTATGCACAACTCTATTCACATGAGGAACAAGTCCCTCCAGGACAGATCACTGACAATCTGGATGAGATAGGGCTCCATAAGATGTCCCCCGAACAAGCTCTGATACTAGACGCTGCAATCATGCTCGAAGACATAACAGAGGCCATCAGGTCCCTGGCCATAAGCAAGGCGCCTGGAACGGACGGTCTGCCCTCAGAGTTTTACAAAGTATATGAGCCATCCCTTACACCTCTGCTACATAAAGTATACCAAGAGGCATACGAGAGGGGAGTACTGCCCGAAAGCATGAGGGAAACACTAGTGGTCCTGATCCTCAAGCCAAACAAGCCGGCAGATCTATGTGATTCCTACCGCCCATTGGCAATGTTAAACTATGATGCGAAAATCTTAACTACAATACTAGCCAAGCGACTGTCCAGAATAATAGGGGACATAATACACACCGACCAGAGCGGCTTCATACCAGGCCAAAACACATCAATGAATCTGCGCAGGCTACAACACATCATAGCGCAAACTAATGAAGACGGGAGCTCATATGCACTAATGTCCTTAGATGCCATAAAGGTGTTTGACTCCATCTATTGGGAGTGGCTCGAGGCCGTGCTCAAGGGATTCGGCTTCAGACCCGGGTTTATTAGATGGGTTCAGATACTATACACCAGACCAAGAGCTAGAGTGAAGTCCGGGAAATATGTATCAGAAGCCTGGGACATACAAAGAGGGACCAGACAAGGCTGCCCGCTTTCCCCAATGCTGTACATATTGGGGCTGGAACCTATAGCGATCTATTTTAGGAAGCAGTTCTTTGACGCTGGTATAAGGCTAGGAGGGGTAGACCACATCATCTCGCTTTATGCAGATGACGTCCTCATATATGTTAGAGATCCACAACTAAATGTGCCCACCATGCTAGAAGTTTTGGATAACTACTCCAAAGTATCCGGTATCCAATTCAGCAAGTCAAAATCCTGTATGTTCCCCCTGGCGGCCCTGAAACGCGCAGACATAGGGGCACTTCCGATGGTAGGGATTAAATGGCAAACCACCACATTCAGATACCTAGGCATCCAGATAATACACACCCCCACACTAATGCATGAACACAACACAAAGGCAGCATTCCCGGCCCTGCGCAGGTCCATGAGCTTCTGGTTACGACTCCCCCTGTCAATGATGGGGAGGGCCTCAATAGTCAAAATGATTGTATTACCGCGATTCCTATATGGGTTCCAAAACGTACACTATTACATCAAAAAACCCTTTTTCCGACTGCTTGAGTCAATAATAAAGGAGTTCATATGGGGAGAAAACAGGCACAAAATAGCGCTGTCGACACTTCTATACGCACAGGGCGGCATTCAGCTTCCTAATTTAGAAAAATATTACTTAGCAGTCCAACTTAGCTTTGTATCTAAATGGTTTTCTGACGAACCTACCGATGAAAATCCCCTGCTACAGACCATGAGTCTCCCGCTCCACCTGAAAGAACTGGCCTCCAAGCTGCCGGGAAGAGCACCCCACATAGTCACCCTGGGGAGGGACATATGGCGCAGAGCGAGAACACTCACTCACATGCAGAAGGCTTACGCACCAGAAATCCCACTGCCTGCAGATCTATACACAACGGCCACCGACCTGAACCAAATCAGATCATGGGAAAGGGAGGGGGTGTACACCTGGGGAGACCTATACGACGAAGGCACCTTCAGAGAATTTGCCACGCTACAGGACAAAGAAGGCATTCACCCGGGACAGTTCCTCTGGTACCAGAAGGTCCGTGCCACGGCACAAAGCAAATGGGAAACATGGCCGGAAGAACCAGACACTGAATCACTATTAACCTTGCTATACAACATGGGAGAGGGATGCAGACCAATATCCCAAATATACAGACACCTGAGTGATATACCTAACCCCCGAAGCATGGAAATGAAAAGCAAATGGCAAATAGATATAGGCAGTGAATTGACAGAGGGGGAGTGGAACAGAGCGCTCATATTTCCCAAAGAGGTGTCAAGAAACCACCGATTTTGGCAAATACAGATGAATGTACTGCATCGAACTTACTTTACTCCGAAACGGATAGCCAAATTTAGCAGACAAACGCAGTCAAACTGTACCTGGTGCACGAGGGAAGAAGCAGATCTAATCCATATGATGTGGGAATGCCCCAAAACGAAGACACTGTGGGAAAAAGTGAAACAGACATGCGCGAAAACGGGCATGACCAAATACAAATGGTCGCCCGAGGAGTGTTTGTTGGGAACCTATCCCAGTTTAGCCAAGTTAAAGCACACAGTCAGACTTATAGACATAGCGTGCATACTGGCCAAACGAACTATAGCCATGTCCTGGAAAAAACAGCTGGACCACAATTTAAAGCATGGCAAGGAGAGACAGAACGATGGTTGCTGGCCGAAACTAAGGCCTGGGAAGAAAGTGTGGCCAGATCTACAGACGAGTCCAGCAGAGCCCTCGAGGCATGGAAAGAACTCACTAGGAACATGCTTCTCCCCACCGACGACAAGCCACCCTGAGCCAATGCCCCGAAACGAACATACCTACAAGTCAGGCAAGGAAACTCAATGGGACCCAAGAGAGACACTATGAGCCCCGGGAAAGCACCCCCCCCACACCTCATGAGCAACCTGATTGACCTTTTCCATTCTCCCCTCCCCGCTGGTACGAGGGAAGCTGAAACATGCGAATATATCAATGAGACAGTTGTTGTTGTTTGTTAAAGTTAAAAGTAAAATGTATTGCATTTGAGCATGACTAAGGCACAATGTGGAAGATATGTAACCGCTATTATTGAAAATGCCAATAAACAAATTTTAACATAAAATGAACCTCATCAATATCTCCACAAAATATAAAAAGGAAATACGACAAGCCAAAAAAGACAGTTTCGATAACAGGATTCTACAAGACAAATCAGCTACTAAGGAACTTTTACTATCCTAAAGGAATTAGAAAATCCTATCCCTTCTCCTGATAACTGTGTTAAAGACAAATCATGGTGCGCTGAAATACAGAAAGCACTCACTAACAAAATTGCCACGCTCCAACAAAAAATTGCCAAAAAAAAACTAAATGTACCAACACCCACCACCCAACTCACTAACACTCAAAACCCACCTAAACCTGAACTTCGCTTTAACTTTAATAAAACTACTATACTGTAGGTCAAAAAAATCATACTCTCCCTCAATCCCACCAACTGCCGAGGAGACATATGCCCTGCACAAATTATAAAAGATGCTGCAAGAGATCTCTCACCCTTTATAGCCAAGCTCATTAATGTGTCATTTATCCCAGGCACCATTCCAAGCAACCTCAAGGAATCAAGGGTCCTTCCCCTTCTGAAAAAACACACCCTTGACCCTGCCATACCCACAAACTACAGACCAATCACAACGGTGCCATTCCTCCTTAAAATACTAGACAAGGTGGCATACATACAGATCCAGCGATTCTTGAAGCAGTATAAACTCCTGGCTGTCCGGCAATCGGGGTTCAGACCTCAGCACTGTACTGAAACGGCACTCATCGACCTTAAAGCCCAGATTGACGAGCTGAGAGATCAAGGCAAATGTGCCTTACTACTCCTGCTTGATCTCTCAGCAGCGTTTGACCTAGTGGATCACGCTGTCCTTTGTAACCATTTAGAATCAGCTGCACACTTCTCTCAACATGCCATAACATGGATCCAATCTTTCTTGAGTGAAAGAACTATGGGTGTCTTCTCTACCTCAGAAGCAGCCGATCCTATCCCCATCACTTGTGGCGTACCCCAGGGTTCCTGTGTCTCCCCAACCCTGTATAACATATTCACCAGGCTCCTTTTTGATGATCTGGATTGTCTTGGTGTCACCTACACTAACTACACAGATGACACCCAGATGCTCTACCCACATACAGGGGATTACAATCAAGACTTGGCCTTGGTGAATATGAAATACCTCATTATCCAGGCCTGGATGGCACTCCACAGCTTATGCCTGAACGATGAATAAACTGAGCTCATCATCATGGGAACCCCACCCAATATTAACAAACTTGGCCACAAATACACCTCCTTTGACATAGAGGTAATACAATTAAGGTGATGGAGGTAAAAACCACAGGTTTTTACCTTGATTCTGGCCTCACCCTGACAAAACAAGTAAACGCTATGGCATCTGCCACAGCTTACATGTGTAAACTGATTAGATCAGCTAAACCATTCCTCTCCTCAAGCAGCTGCATCACTCTGGCAAGAGCACTTGTACTATCAAAGTAGGACTACTGTAATGTTCTTTACATTGGCGCCAACAAGTACATCACAAAGAAAATACAACTACTCCAAAACAATGCCCTAAGAGCGGTGCTAGGAATGTCCAAAATAGACCACATCTCTTCAGTAAGGAGAAGCAACAACTGGCTATCTACTCTCGATAAAATCAAACTCAAAACGGCATCTCCAACCTTCAAAGCCCTCAACAATGCAGCACCCCCTTACCTAACCAAGATGGTTAATAAAAGAACCTCCACTCGACCCACAAGATCAAGTTACACAAACTGCTTAACAGTTCCACCATTCAAACGAGCTACCATTGGGGGAAATAGCTTCCCTGTCGAAGCTGCCCAACTATGGAATGCTCTGCCCCCACATTTGAGGGAAAACCAATCATACCAACACTTTAGATACAACACCATCACCTGGCTCAAATCAAACTATCTCTAATCAGGCAAGGGACCCCCCCAATAGCCCTCATGATTGTCACCTCACTATTACATACTCCAGCCAAATCTGATTGGCCATATTCGCATAACTCAAACTCTGCTGTATTATACCATGAATCTTTGTTAGCCACACACCTTAACATGCAAGATGAAAACTTTTCTAAAATGTAAATATTGTAAGATGTCAACCTGTATATTCTACTGTATCACATTATGTAACCTTGTCAGCCGAAAATATCCTTTGTCTCTGCGCCCTGATACCTCTGGGTCTGGCGTGCGCTACAAATAAAATAAAAAAACAAACAAACACACGTTTGACTAGTTCCTGGTGCATCTTGTGGACTATTTTGTTGAGGAAACGAGTAGGGGGAAAAGCTTAGGCAAATGTCTCTGACCAATTCATCCACAGGCCGTTCCCCTTGGATCTTGTCTGGGGATACCAGGAGGCGAAGTCTGGGCATTGTGAATTCTCCAGTATTGCAAATAGATCTATTTGTGGATGACCCATTTGAGAAGACGCTGTGTAAAATGTCTGCATGCAACTTCCATTCGTGGTCTACAGGAAGTTGTATGTTTCTGCTGAGCACATTTACTAGAAGATTGTTTTCCCCTGGAACATGTTGGGACAAGATGAGCATGAAACACTTGTATATAGGCGTGTTATACATGCCATATCATATCCTATCATCTTGTGTTTCTGTGCCCAATTTCCTAGTTCTGGGTAATTTGTTGACCAATAAGTGTAAATACACAGTAACGCAAGGTAGATGAGACTTTACTTTAATATATTTATAGAGCACACGTGGGTACCCGGAGGCATAAGGATGCTACATACAAGCAGGAGACAAACAGTTGCAGAGAGCCATGACACCATTCATAGAGGAGCGTCAAGTCATTCGTCTGAATAACAGGCCCCACAGACTCTCCTCAGAGTTCAGTCAACTACTGGCAGAAAACAGCAGAAGTCTCAACACCTCAGGGGGAAAGGGGAAGTGGATAAAATAAAAAAAAAGAACACAGGCTCCAACTTTGTTGAGAGCCTGCAGAGGATGAGAAAATAAAATTAATTATTTCTACTCACTGAAACAGTCCCACCTAGCTGCCCATGTGACTTCTAATACCTGGTTGACCTCCTTGAACAACTGGAAGGTGTGTTGAAATGTTCAATATAGATGATTACTTTAATTTCTCTGCTTCCTTTGGCTGAAGAGAATGTTTCCTGAATTCTTTGAACACATTGCTTTGTAGCAAGCTCATATCTAAGGATCTAATGTGTCATTTGCACTGCTTAAAGTTGGCTATATAAGAATAAAATACATTTTATTTTTCTTTTCAAATGAAGTCTTGAGGTTTAAAGTCTTTCAACACATAAATTGTTCCACAAGAATGTCTGCTTAACTTGCCCCTTTTTTCTCCTGCATCTTGAGCGTGCGCACTGTGTTACTTAGAACTGTGCTAAGGGAAACTCTACACTTGCACATGGGCAGTAAGCAAATGTCTGAAAGGGGACACTTACTCCCTCCAGGCTGCCTGCTACTCTTCGTTAACTACACATTGCAAGATAGAGACACTAGTCTCAATGCGCATGCACGCGGCTGTGTTATTTCTCACTGAAACGCTTGCCGCGGGTAAACAATGTTGAAAAGAACTCCAACTGGTTTAGCAAATGAGAGAAATCCGACTCTGCTTAAGTCTCCCACACGCCGTTCAATCCTCTGAACCCTGGCTCCTTATCACGAAGCGAGCGCGCAGCATCAAGTCATTTGTACATGAAGCAATGAAGCTATGCTACGTGTCTGTAATGGCTACTTTTCAGCTCCCAAAATCAACAGACACAAGTAACGGAGTGCTGAGAACTTTTAAGCCTAACTAAATACCTAAACTAATTTTGAATTAAACAAAAATGATTTCTTTCAAAAACTTTTCCTGTCAGTCTGTTGCTTTTTTAGAAATTGTCCAGAAACTAAACTAGAGCGCAGCACTCCCACCAGTCTAACAGCCTGTCTTGTCCCACGTCGCTCTCCTAGAGAAACCTGAATCTTCACCAACCTGGCCAGGATATCTGTAATACTTAAATAAGCCTTAACATTAACGGTAAACTGTAACAGGACCTTCCTGTTTGGGGAAGGACAATGAAAGGCAGTTTGGAATGTGTTTTCAGTTCCCTAGCAGTCACAACCTTCAACCGGCTTCCAGCTTCTTCTTCTCCAATCAACTGCCAGCTTCCACTGCACCATGTTGGCTTGGGGAACTCCCCTTCTTAAACAATAGTGGTTATGGGCCAAACCAACTAAAAGTAAGCATTGAATGTAACTAATAATTACAGTGTTCAGAAATCAATCAGAATGGGAAGCTGACAAGCTGCCATATAAAAAGCACATTTGGAGGTCTGAGACAGGGTGCATTTATGGATCTTAAGTTGGTTGGTCTTGTTAGATCGAAGGTTCTTCATGTTTGATTTGTTGACCAGGGCATCCTTCAAGTATAAAGGACTTGGGCCCACCATGCATTTGTGTGATCACCCGAAGGCGGAATTGCATCCTAGCCTCGATATGGAGCCAATGTAAATCGCGTCTGGCATTAAGAGACATGGGGCCTCATTCCGAGTATGGCGGTAAGGGATAGCGGCCACCGGTAACGAGACCGGTGGCGGTGATCCCTTACCGCCATACTCTGAGTTCCTTTTGCGCCCTCGCCCTTAACGCCTGCTTTGAGCAGGTGTTAAAGTCGAGGGCGCAAAGGGGCCTCCAAGCCAATAACGGTGACCGTTATGAACGGTCACCGTTATTTGCATCTTCCCCATTCCCATTGAGCCCTATGGGGGCTCATTTGGGAATGGGGAAGAGCCTTGGTGAATGGGGAATTACCGCCCCGCCAACCTTGGAATGGGGCGGTAATTCCGCCATCCACCAAGGCGCTGCCGGTCCGGGTACGGCGTCAACCAAGGCGTTAATAGCGCCATTGGTTAGCGCCGTACTCGGAATGAGGCCCATGGTCTCTCCTACCAATTCCAGTAGTGACCCTAATGGCGCTGTTCTGTATAATTTGTAGTCTAGAGCAGTCTGATGTATTGAGTGTTACTAAGAGGCTACTACAATAATCAATTTTAGAACAGATAATTGCTCTACCCACAGTCTTGCAGTTGGCTTGTGAGTCATAAGGGAGAAGTTGGGCTAGAAGCTTAATGCAGTAGGCTATGGATGAGACTAGGCTACTCACTTGGGCATGCATATTCAGATTTGGTCTACAAAGATCCCAAGTGTCTTAACTTTATTCTTAGTTTTAATTTCAGAACCTGCTACCAAAAAGGACTTGTAATCAGGTCCCAATTTAACCACTCTTTTCCGTGCACTAGGCCATTCTCTACCATCCACATTTGAATCAAATTATATATTTTGTTTATGCTCTGTTTTTACCATTTGACTCAAAAATGCAAGAAAGTGGGATGATACACTGCATTTCATCCACATAATTGATAAATCCAACACCTTGCTCCTCCAGCAAATCAAAGAGGGGAATCGGAAAGGTGGTATAGAGGGCGGCCGCCAAGCATTCCCCCTGTGGGACTCCATGGGTCAACGGTGCTGGCAGAGCCTCTGCCACCTCACTACAGACTCTATAGTGCCTGTTACTGAGGAATGATTCAATCCAGCCTGCAGCCTGGTCTGACATATAGAAGTTTGCTATAGTGGAACATATATCGTGGCTAAGAGCGCCATGATAGGAAAATGGACGCTGGTTTGTGTTAAGATTCAATCCATCTACCTCAGAAACAGACTAGGGATGCAGAGTCAGGAGACGTTGGAGAAATAGCTTTGTGTGCAAAATAAAGAGGAAGAGTCTATGTTGGACTCAGATCAAGGGTTTCATTTTAAGGAACAATTGCAAGACACAAATGGGGGCAGATGGATAAGCCATGTGCGCAAGACATATTTCTCTTAGATTAAAGAAGAAGAAAACATTTGCAAGAGCCAAGTATTGGACAATTAACAGTGAACAATCAAAAAATAGTCATAAGTGCCCCCCTGCGAGAACAAACACGGCTAAATGACCTGTTCTTTTGGAAGGTACTCACTCGAGAGTCTGCAGCCACACTTTAGCTCACTGTGTCTTTCACAGAAGGGAAATAGTCATTTGCATATCAGTTTTTGTGGGCAGTCCAGTACCAAAATGCTATGGCAATTCTCTTCTGAAGAAGAGTACCAACAGCAACCCCAGACACGTGTTTTAGCCTTGCTGGGCCTCATCAGTGAGGTGGAGCTGTGCCTCGCTGAGCACAGTTAGCAAGGTGTCCACGTCTGGATTACCCTAAGAAACTTAGGGTGACTAAACCAACGTCCCTTAAACAATCAAAAAATAGTCATAGGTGCCCCTCTGCGAGAACAAACACGGCTAAATGACCTGTTCTTTGGGAAGGTACCCACTCGAGAGTCTGCAGCCAAACTTTAGCTCGCTGTACATTTCACAGATGGGAAATATCAATTTGCATATCAGTCTTTGTCCCACCCACATGGGTACCTTCCCAAAGAACAGGTCAATTAGCCATGTCCGTTCCCTTAGAGGGGCACCTATGACTATTTTTTTTTTTACCAACTTTATTTAAATTTTGGAGCACATCGACATGCATACATTAATAAACCGATCAATAGCATATATGTAATACTTCTTACATGTCGCTTCCTCGTAACCCCTACCTGGGGTTTCAACATGTTCCAATGCCAGTGCTCATTTATGATAACAATACAGAGGAAAGGAATAAAAGAATAATATAAATGTTGAACTCCCCTCCCCGTCCCCCCAAAGTTATCTCCCCAACTTAAGGTGAAGAAGTGATTTGATCTGTCTTATTATTTCAGTCAGATGGATCCTTTCAAGTTCAGTATTCGATTCCATCAGATAACAGGTATTGCACGGAGCAATCTGGGCTTGAAGTACATCTGCTCTCTGTCATCCGTGAATTCATGCAATGGTAGCCAAATGTTCAGATATTTGGAATAAGAGCCGTGGGCCAAAGCAGTCACCTTTCTCCATGGCCATCACTCCCCATAGCCGCATCCACCACATGGCCACCACTGGCCCATCTATAGATTTCCATGCCTGCGCTCTTGTAATTCTGGCTGCACTTAACATATGCGTAATTAAGGTGGCCGTCGGCCCTGAGTTTGCATAGCAAGCCTCCACTGCTTCTCCCAAGAGCACCACTAGCGGGTCAAGAGAGGGCTCTACGCCAGTTATGTCTTGAATGTGACTAAGGATCTCTTTCCAGTAGGTTTCCGTTAATGGGCAGGACCACCACATATGTATAAGGTCCCCAGGTTGTTCACAACTCCTCCAACATTCAGGCGGGTATTCTGGATTAATGGCATGCATGCGTGTGGGCGTCATGTACCACCGAAGACAAAGTTTATATGCTGCTTCCTTAATCAAGGTGCATTTAGAACTCTTCGCGGCTCTATGCCAAATTAGGCCCCATGTGTCCCAGTCAATTGATCTTCCCAGATCAGCTTCCCATTTCCGCATATAAGTGAGATTCTCTTCTCTAGTTATTCCCCTATCTGGGTGGCCTTCCTGTATGGTTAACTGTATGGTTAACTCCACTCCTGTAGGGTTCCTAGCTGCCCCTTCCTTCACCCTCGCATTTGAGACCCAATGTCTGAGTTGAACATAGTGGAATCGTTCCTGTTCCGGGATATTGAATCTGGTTTTGTATTCTTCAAATGTCAGGGGTATCCCATTTGCATAGAGATCTCTTAGGACCATGCTGCCTTCCCTGCCACCCCAGTTAGCCCAGAAGTTAGCATGTGTTCCAGGGGTAAATTCTGGGTTGTAAGCTACTGGCGTAAGAGGCCCTCCCCCTCCTTTAATCTTCTTGTTTCTCAGGACCCTGTCCCAGTACCACAGGGTAGTTCTGGTTGATTCCAACAGTTGTCCCCCTTTTTCCCTATGTCGTGTGGCGAGGAAGCCGATACCTCCCAGGGCTATTTTAGTTGCCAAACTTTCAAGTATAACCCACTGGTTCGAGGCCTCCACCGCAGACCATTGCAGCATATGAGCTATCTGTGCTGCCCACAAGTACCTACGGAGGTCCGGAACCCCCAATCCCCCCAGGACCTGCGGCCTAAATAATACTTTCTTGGGAACTCTCGGTTCCCCACCCCCCCCAGATGAAATTCATCACCTCTTTCTGTAGTGTTTGTATTGCTGGGTTTGGGATTCGTATTGGAAGAGCGCCGACTACATATAAGAATTTAGGAAGTAGAGTCATCTTAACTGCTGTAATGCGTGCCAACCAGGACAGTCCCTGTAATTGCCAACATTTTAATTCTTTAGCCAATGTTTTCAGGAGGTCTGTGATATTAGCTCCGTATAACCTATCATATTTGGGGGTCAGTGGAATTCCAAGATATTTAACTGCTTTGTGTTCCCACTTCAGGGGGTATAGGTTTTCCCAAATTGGGATTTGCTCTGGCCTCTCTGTAATGTTAAGAGCTTTAGATTTGGGATAGTTAATGTGGAACCCAGAGACATTGGCAAATTTCTTCAGTAGGTGTGTGGCTGCTGGTAGAGAATTTGCGGTATCTTTTAAGAATAAGAGAATGTCATCCGCGTAAAGTGCCACCTTCTGCGGACCTATATTGCCCACTTCAACCCCTTGGATATCTGGATGGCTACGAACTTGGCATGCAAACGGTTCCATAGCCATAGCAAAGACCAGGGCGATAATGGGCATCTCTGTCTCGTGCCTCTCTGGATGGGAATGCTCCCTGTGAGTTTTCCATTAACCAATAGCCTAGTGGATGGGTCAGTGAAATTGGCCATTACCATGTGGATAAAGAGTGGGCCACACCTGAACTTTTCAAGGGTCAGGCGTAGGAAGCCCCAGTGTAGACTATCAAAAGCTCTGGAGGCGACCAGAGCTGCCACTGAAAATCTCTGGCCTGTCCTCCGTCCCCAGTCGATTACATCTATAGCCCTGCGGATATTATCGTATGTATGCCGCCCCCTCACAAACCCAGCTTGATCTGAGTGAATTATTTCGGGTAATATGATTGCCAGTCTCCGGGCCAATATCATGGAATATATCTTTGCGTCTCCATTTAGTAAAGAGATCGGACGGTAGCTAGCACAGTCCAATGGGTCCCTGTCTGGTTTCAACAATAATACTGTGGTTGCTGGTCTCATATCTCCAAATGTACTCCCCTTATCTCTAATAAAATTAAATAGGCAGGTAAGGGGGCCTATCAGCGTGGTTCTAATGGTTTTATAATATGCATTGCTAAGGCCATCTGGGCCTGGTGTTTTATGCCCTTTCAGTGCCCTTATAGCGTCCCCCACCTCTTCCTCCGTTATGGGGCCTTCCAATTGCTGCCTATCCATCTCACCAATCTGTGGTAAGTCTATCTGGCCTAGGAATGCAATCTGCTCCTCCTTTAAGTTTTCCTTCTTTAAGTTATTGGTGTAATATGAGATCAGGACTTCCTCTATTTCTCCTTCTCCCCTCACTACCTCCCCGTGGCCATTATGAAGTTGAGTTATTTGATTCCTAAGGGTCTGGTGTCTCGATTTATCAGCAAGAAACCAATAAAACTGTTTAGTTTGGACCAAAAGGCGTGCTGTGTCATCTGCTGGGTGAGTTTCTAAGGTCGCTCTGGATTTTTTCAAATCCCGCCAAGCCTTCTGTGAACCTTTGTCCCTGTAGACCACCTCTGCCTCATGTATCTTGGCTTCCATGTTGTGCCTTACCCTCTCCCGACTTTTAATGTAATTTGAGGTTTGCGCAATGAATTCCCCCCTTACTACCGCCTTGCTGGCATCCCAAATGGTTGACCAATCCATCCCTGTGGTCTTATTTTCCCGGAAATAGTCCTGCAGGGTTTGTTAAATATTTGTCCGGACCAGTTGGTCCTTCAATATTACCTCATTCAGTCGCCAGGGTTTGCGAGACCGTTGTTGTGAGCAAGCCAATTCTACATTCAGGAGTACCGGGGCATGGTCCGAGAGGCAATGCACCCCAATTTCTAAGCCCGTGACTTGTGGGACAACTGTTTCGGAGATGAGTATCATATCGATGCAGGAGTAACCCCTGTGTACCGCTGAGTAGTGGGTAAATGCCCTCTTCTGTGGGTTAAAGAAACGCCAGGATTCTAAAAGGTGCAGTTCTCTCAGAAATTTCACCAGGGCTTGTCTAAATGTGTGATCATTAGGGGTAGCCGGTAGAGTCTTATCCATTGTTGCATCGATCACCCCATTAAAATCACCTCCGATCAACATTTTTCCTATTCCCCATTGTGCTATTTTAGGCAACAAGTCAAGTATAAAGTGGTCTTGATTTATATTGGGGGCATAGATCGAGATCAAAGTCACCAGCTGGCCCATCAGTTTCCCCTCCAACATCAGGAAACGCCCATCTGGGTCTTTTTTAACAGATCTTTTCTCAAATTTTACATTTTTTGCAATTAAAATGCCCACTCCCCGCTTTTTAGTTCCACTAGAGGCTAGATATTGTATAGGGAAGGCTCTGTGTCTCAGCCTCAGCTCATCTTCAGGAAGCAGATGTCTCCTGCAGCCATACCACCGAGGCGTGCATATCAACCAACCTGGTCAGCATGGACTTCCGCTTAATTGGGGAGTTGAGCCCCTGAACATTCAGCGACACAAGTGTTAATTCAACCATTATCGTGTATTAGCCCTTAGACCCTTTCTTTATGATCCAACTGAACACTGTTGTAGATATAGCATGTATGTCATTCACTTCTTCACCAAAGAATAGAAAGTATGAATACCCATTCTGCCCCCCAACTTTTAAACTAAAATTTTCAAATAACTGTCTCAACATAGTATGTTCACACTAAATCACCGGGTTCTACTCACCCAGGAAATTTGGGTTCCGGTTCCCTCCCCACCTTCCCCCCTTTTCTTCTCTACCTCATTGTATTAATTCCTTTTTGCGTAAAGTGAGCTTACTTCGGGCAATAAAGTCAATGCATAGGCACTTTCAATTGCAGAACCCATCCTTCTCTTTAGGGACTCCCGTATCTCAGATTTTAAGTGGATGGTCCCACATCGCGAATGTTCAGCCGTTGTTCAGGTAGGCTCAGAAGGTTTCTGTTCTTTGTTACGTCGCCGCGGATTGGAGTGTCTCAGATTCCTTTGGCCTATCCCATGTCTGCCTTCTGATTCTCCGCTCTGGGATGGGGACTCCTTGTTGTCGGTGAAATTGCCTCCTTTGTCCTCTTGCATGAGGTCTGCCATCTCTTCCTCTTTAGAAATAGAATGCCGCTTGCCCTTCAATTCAAACCGGAGGCAAGTTGGGTGCCCCCATCGGTATCGCACGCCCTTAGTTCTCAACCAGTCAGTGACTCCATCAGTTTCTTTCTCTTGGCAAGCGTCGCTTGGGCCAGATCCTGAAACAGCTGAATCGGGACTGAGCGGAACCTGATGGGTTCTATTTTCCGGGCTGCCCACATAATGTCCTCCTTCAGTGTGTACAGATGTATCCGGGTTAGAACATCAGGAGTCAGGTTCCTATTAAGTTGAAATGTGGAGTAAACTCTGTGCGTCCGATCGAGCAGTATTTCTTTATTTTCTTCTGTGTCCAAGATGTGATGGAACAGGTCAATCACGTATTGCTGTAGGTCAGAGTCCGGTATTGATTTCAAAATTCCATGAATTCGTATGTTGTTTCGCCTGGATCTATTTTTCGGCGTCTTCTTGCTTGCTCTGCACTTGCTCCATCTGCTGTTCTAATTCCATGACTCTGCTTGCCAAAACATCGTGATCATGACCCTGTTCAGTTATCACCTTTCTATTTCGTCAACTCTCTTTTCCACGGCCAGGACTCCTTTATTGAGGTCTGCGATGGACTTAGCTAGGCTGGTTGCGCTTTCTTTTATATCTGTTTTGAGTTCCAATAGCACCTCTAGTAGGTCCGATTTCCGAATAGGTGGATCTTCAGAGTCTTTTGCCCCCTCCGGAGGGGGATTGTGCACTTGGGCCATTGCTTGCAGTTGATTGCGTTTCTGGGTGTCCGCTGTCTGCAGCATGGCTTTGCTATCACCAGAGCCTTGACTTTTACCTTTTGTCATTTGTTTGGTCATCCTGGGCTACGCGCGGTATTTTGTTGCCACTTAAGCTGTGGCCCGGGAAGTCGCGAATGATAAGCCTTCAGGGGGCAATCAACTTCTTGCTTCCTTGAGAGTTATGAAGGCCCCGGTGTACTTCTATGTCCCATACAGCATTCACGATGTGGGTGTAGATTTAACCAGATCCACTCAGGTATGGCAATTATTGCTGTTTGTATAAATCTGCATACAGTCCAGACCCCAGCTAGCTCAAGAATTTGAATTGCAGACTAATGTCCACTTTTGCCCACTTTTATTGTGATGCAGCTGTTCATATATTCGGACTGTGTTGTACGTCCTGTGGTTCCCCACACCGTTCGCAGCATTAGATTCTGCTTATTACGGTCCTCGACTCCCCTACAGCCAGCCATTTTGCCCACTCCCATGCCGTGTCATTTTGCCAGCTCCTATGCCGTATTTGGTGCTGTTCGTGTCTCCTCATGTGTTCCCCCTCCCCCCCGGGGTCAGACCAAGCTTTCGTATCAGGGTATGGTGGTGTGACATGGGGACCACAAAAGTATTATTCAAATTGGTTATTCAGAGCTCTCCAGTGGCCTCTTACGGGAATCACCACACGCCTGCCCTCTTGCATAGCCCGGGATGTTGTCAGGGACCACCGGGTACGGGGGGGTCGCCACGGCTTTCAGCGTGGGCGCCCCACACTGTAGCCAATTCCACCCTGAGTTGGTCTGCTCACCTCCAGTCTCCATAGCTCAACGTGGAGCTGCTGCTTCGATCTAGCCCTGCCAGGCTCAAGGTGTGCGGGCTCTCGTCGCTGCGGCGGGCCGGGGGGGGAGGGAGGAAAGGAGTCCACAAGTCGTCCAACTTGCCTTCGCGGACGCCGAGTTGTTGGGTCGTCCGCGGTTCCAAGAGGCGAACACCGGCACTCTGGATTCCACTGTGCAGCTGTGCGGTGCTGTACTCCTGGAATCCTGCGGTCCTCCTTACCAGGCGAGGACCTCGGGAGCCGCCATCTTGGGCAATCACTGCTGCAAGCGAATCGGGTCTCCATATAGCGCTCAGCTGCTTTGGTCGTTAGCTTTCTTGCCAGCACGCGTTCGCCTCTCTCTGCTTCACAGTCTCAGGAGAGCCGGCCTCTCAATGCGTCCAGAGTACTGCATCCTCTCCCCGACTGGGAGATCTTCTCTGGGTCCGGCTGCACGAAACTGCTCCGCAGGAGCATAGAGGCGGGGTGGCGAGCGCACCGCCGCGCCAGCAGTCCTCGGTCCAGTATCAAAGTTGCATGCCCCCGATCCGAGCGACTTAAAGGCGAGTGTTCTGACGCCTCTGGGGACCTGCCCGGCTGAATTCGTTCCGCACCAATGTTCTCATTCACAGCCTGCAGCTGGGTCACAGGCATCGCAGGGAAGACACTCAGTCCCGTATGCCATCTTGTTTTCGGGCTTCCAAATTTAAAACTTCATTTTGTTCCGTTGTACGGGCTTCAATGTTCGCCCAAATCGCAGCTTCTGCTCACCAAGGCTTCCGACGCTCGCTAGGGTGTTTTAAAGGGTCGGGTACATATTTTAAGGGGGTTTAGAGGTCTCGAGAAGGGAAGGAAACACGGAGCTCACCGAGGAGGCATCCGATGGCACCCTCGGCTGGCCACACCCCCCCGACTATTTTTTTAACAGTGAATAAGGTCTATACCAGACGGAGTGAGCAAGTCTCTAGAGGCCAAGAGGAGCAAGAACACCCAGTATAAGTAAATGATATAGCAGTAAATAAGAGGTCGAAATGGACCTCTTATTTCTCTGAACGCATAATTCATAAGTTAAAATCAAGGGCTATTCATTAAGCTTCGAATGAAGATAGAGATGCAGTTACACTCCCTCAAATGTCTTAGAACAGAGAGCAGGCTACAAGGTCAACTGCAGATCGGAAACTTTGGCTTATGGTTGGACTGATGAGAGGTGATAGTCTAATTGGGAAAGTGGGTAGTAATCTGATGTGACTCTAGCACCTGGGTTTCGTTATGCTATCAGGTGCTAAAGAGCTGAAAGTCCAAGGTTGGATGAGCATGCCAACCAATCAAAGGGTCTATGGGGAAACGTGCTATGCAATGTTGCATACACCAAGCTGCTGTCATTTTTTCTGCTATAATCAGTATTATACATATTTAGAGGTAGATCGAGGCGTGCCCTACAGATAAGGGGCATCCAATGATGTACTAACCCCTATATAGACCATACGTACATGTTTCCCTAACCAATCCTTCCCTTAAATTGGTTTTATACTTTGCCACATAGGATGACATCATAGATGACGCATATTGGGGTTTATAACCTCTGTATAGTCAAGTTTGTGTGTGTTAGTGTGCGAGCATCAGTCTGTTGATCATCCTGCTTTATTGAACTGAGAATAAAGTAGTATTTTGCAATATTTTCTGAGTCTGTCTGAGATCTTTATTGGTAATTCCATTTAGCACAAGAGACGCTTCAAGATGCTAGAGCACAGCGCTGAGGCTATGCCAAAGGGAAGTACTTTGAATTGACAGTGGGTGTCTCCCACTTTGAGCCTTAGAAATTTCCTGTGTGCTGGCAACATTGAAATATGAAAGTATGCATCTTTCATATCTAATGTTGCCATGTAATCCCCCTACTTTGTCATCCTGAATTTTTGTGGCTTGACATACTTGTTTGCAGGGCGTAGGTCTAACACAGGGTGCATGGTTAAGTCCTTCTTGGATACAATGAAGTACACTGAATAGATACCCTCATTTGCCTCTAGAACAGCGACAAGTTCTATTGCTCCTTTTTGAAGTAATGGCTCGATCACCGCTTGTAGGATAAGCTGGTATTCCTGGGAAATCCTTCTGGTCTTTGGCAGATGGTAGCAAGGTATTTGCAGAAACACTATTGAGGAAATGATTGCTACGGCAGTTAACACCCACTTATCTGAGGTTATTTACTCTCACGCGTGGGTGAATTATGTAATTTGACCTCCTACTGGACATGCGTAGTAGGGAACTCTGATGGGTGTAATTTATTGGTGGGGGGTAGGAGAGCCTCTGGAGGCTGCACTCCTAAATCTACCTTTGCCTCCTCTGAACCCTTGGTGTTGTGAGGTTTGGGAATTAGACTGAGCACCCTGTGAGGAATACCAGGGGGAAGAACTTGAGATGAAACCTGATTGAGTGAGTCTGGAGAAGGCATGAGATCAAAAGGAATGGCAGGTGTTGAACAAAAGAAATCATCTTGCTTTTAGACAGCTGCTGAAGACTAGGCTGTTTATGTGAAGAAACCTGAGAATATTGGAATTACTGTTCTGTAGCCCTGTCCCTCTGGTCAGCACCTGCATGCCTTAGGGCTTTGGCACTTTATAAACAAAATAACATAACAAAACATTGAACATTGTTGTAGCTTGCCAAACGAGTGGTGTTATTGGCAATACTGGTTGAGTAGGTGGCTGAGGCAGTGACTGTCTTCCCTAAATCATAAAGCTTTTTGCACTCCTTATCTGGAGGTGCCTCTGCATTAGATACTGGTACCCCAGCACGTTTTCTAGTGGTAGTAACTACTAGCGCGTTGGCTGTCACATGGCCTTCAATATACAGAGGGTCAGTTGGTGCAAGTTTAAACATCTTCTCTACTCTAGGGTTAACTGCCCGTGTGAGGGAGATATGAGTAGGGAAAGTGCAATTTTCCTTTTTAATTGAATTTAATAAGGGAATTGCCTGGTGTGAAGGCATCATGAAGCAAGACACAAACAACAGATTAAAAGTTTAAAAAAAGATCATTTATTAAATCAAAATGTCAAAATGGTTGACGGCCTAACTTGCTCTATGCTAAGGTAGGATTTCCCTACCCGAATGAAACTAAGTAAAGTCTGAGTCAAAGAGCTCAACTTAAGTCTCTCTGCATCCAAAACCTATTCTTGCACCTTCACAACTAAAGCTAAACAACGTGTAGGGTGCGTCAACGCTGAGAGCTCTTCTGCGCTATTTTGATCCAGAAGCCCAAACAGAAAACTTTAGAAAAATAGTCCAAAGATAATGTTCAAAAACGAGTGCTTCACCACAGACAGAACATGACAGTTTTAAAGGCAGTATATTAGATGACGTACACTTAGTTTATCTTGATGCCAAAAACAGCTGCCTGCTTCACTCCTCTGCTCCTAATCCAAAGCCAACTTCATTACCCCTGATGATGGCCCCAATGCTATAGGCCAAGATAAATGCAGCTCTTGAAATATAGGTCTTCTCTGCTGGGCTGATGACAATGAAATGTAGTTTAGAATGCCCAGCCACTGCCCTTTATGTCTCCCTAGCCAATCCAGGTGCCAGGTGAGAACAACTATCTTGGCCTGGGAGACTGTCCACACTCTGCAGATATAAGTTAAGGCTAAACAAACCTAACCCAATCACATAGAAAACAACAAGTACTACACAACCATACAGAACCCCAGGGAACCCTGACAGTTACACACCTCTTTCCCAGGCTTTGGCCTTTTAGCACTGTACTCATTCATAAGGTTCACTTTGTAGTGGTGGTCTGGTTCATGCTCCACCTTTCTGTGACACTCTTTCACACTTGCATTCTTTTATGTAGGTTGCTTTCAATTGGGCACTTTCCGTTTTGTCTTTCTTTCATTATTAGTTTTGGCCTTATTCAATATGCATAACTATGTTTTGTTTCAAGCTTTCATTCTGTTCGGTTTTCAATATATATATATATACAGTTCAGCGTTGCATTCAGTTAGGTGTTCAATATGCATATTTTATCTTTGTTTAGAGTTTTCATTCTGTTCGGCATTCAATTAACATTATATGGCAGTTCGTTATGTGTGTGCAGCCTTCCAGAGGCGCCCCAGCTTTGAGTGACCACCCCAACACTCACTGGTTCTCGGTGTCCTCTGCGGTGGCTCCTACTGCCTTCGATCTGTGAGCCCCGCTCATATTTCGGGTGTTTGCCAGCACACGCTGGTGGCTCTGCTTCCCCGGCACAGATACGGACTGCGTCCCTTCTTTCCTGCTTGCCAGCAGGATCAGTAACACCCTTCCTAATACTGAGGCTCCCACACCTGTGGTAGCCCAATGGCTTAACTGGCCTTTGGAATCACAGCTCCTCTGTGCGTCGACCACCGTCCTGGCTCCCTCACAGGCCCCACCACTGCTGCCTTATCACGTCATGGGTCTCCTGCTGGTCTCTCCCACACAAGTCTCCCTGTTGCTCTCTCTGCTGTTCTCTGGTTCTCCATTTATACACCTGCAACCACTTGAGAGTTTGTAGGTGTGGATTCATAATTAGATTTGTCTGACCATAGTTAAAGGGACATGCCTGATTATCACACCCCTCTGCAGGCATCTTCCTCTTCCTAGTACCAAAATGGTGCAATGGAGTTTGAGTGTTCATTGCTCTTAGTCGCCTCTTCCTCGTCCTAGTACTATCAGAGCCCAAATGTGGGGAACTAAGGGAAGCTGTTTTACAATAGCCTGTACCATGTCTCACCTGTGGCCCCCCCAGTCCCAATCCCCAATGGCCCTCCACCCAGGTTATCCTTCCTCACTTCTCCACCCCAGAGTCAGGATCCAAAAGCGATGGCTTTTCTCTGGATACCTGAGAAGAGGATCCAGGGGCAGTAGGAGTGAGAATACCCTCCCGTTTCTCACACTGGCTAACAATCTTTTCTTTCAGAATGCCTTCCCCAAAATTAGATCTGAAACTGTTTCCTGAGTTTGAATCTGGAAGTGTTCTGCTGCTTTTTGAAGCATAGTATTAACCCCTTAACTGCTGAGCTGTTTTTCTCCCAGTGTTAAGGTCTTTTTTTGATATTTCAGTATGTTGGCATTCAATCCTTTGTAACGTCTTTCTTAAAAGTGATATCCTGGCCAAATTGGCACCCTTTTCCTTTCACATGTAGGCCAAAGGAAAAGGGCTAAACCACCAGCATGGAAATATTCAGCGAAAAGCATATTTGGGCTTGCGGCAAGCCCAAGCATTGAGGCCTTTGGAATCACAACGCACAAAGCAAAAATGGGAACCCCATGCAGTTTTGAAATGGAGAAACCCAGCCGAATCCAAATACATCTTGCTTTTGTTGATCGCAGAAGAATTATTTACCCAGAATGCACGGCAAATAGGAAAAGTTGGAAAAATAGAATATTTGTCATTTGCAAACCACAGAAATGGATGGCAACAAAAAAAGTTTTACCTGCCCACATTCCCATACGCGTCCCTTTGAAAACGGTACCTCACATGTGTGGGTGCACTGGCCGAGTCCGAAAGGGAAAGGGCTAAACCAGATCAACACTGTATTTAGCCTTGCAGGCAAGCCAGATATTTCAGACTGGGGTGTTACAGCCACCAAGGAAAACAGGGAACACCGTACATTTCTTCAAAGAAGACACCCGTGGGAATCCAAAGAGGTCTCACTTGGCGTGAGTCGCGCTAGAATTTCTTACCTGGAATGCGCAGAAAAGCCCAAAATGTAGGGGGAAAAACAATTTTGAGATATTCGTGAGCAGGAAAACACCAAAACACGTGGGCAACAACACATATCCTACCTTCCCATGTTCCCACAGGTGTCCCGATGAAAAAAGTACCTCAAGTGTGGGTGCACTGGCCTGAGCGCAACAGGGAATTTCCCACTAAGAAATGACTGAAACGCTCGGAAAACACTGCATGTCCTTTAGCCTTGTGGGCAACCCACAGATTAGCACAAGGGAACCAGGGAACCCTCTGCATTTCTGAAATGAAGACGCCTGTAGGAATTCAAAGAGGTCTAACTTGCGTGAATCACACTAGAATTACGTAGCCAGAATGCACCACAAAGTTGTAAATGTGACAGAAAATACACTATTTTCACACATTTTCCACTAGGAAATGACAGAGACGTTCTCAAAATTCTGCATGTCCTACCTTCCCACGTTCACACAGATGTCCCTATGAAACGCAGACCTCACACATGGGAGCGCTCACCTGGGCGTACAAGAAAGTGTAAACCATTGGTATGTCAACTGTTCTGAAAACGCAAGATTCATCCTGCCTTTGGTCTTGTGGGCACCCCACAGATTTGGCTCTAGGGTGTCAAAGCCATCAAGAAAACCAGGGAACCCTCTGCATTTCTGAAAAGAAGACACCTGTGGAAATCCAAAGAGGTCTAACCTGCATTAATTGTGCCAGAATTACTTACCCAGAATGCACTGCAAATTTGCAAATGTGACCAAAAATACACTAATTTCACACATTTACCACTGGGAAACCACTGAAACATGTGGGCAACAATGTATGTCCTACCTTGCCATGTTGCCACAGGTGTCCCAGTGAAAAAGGTACATCCTAAGTGTGGGTGCACTGGCCTAAGCACAATGTGGAATCATTGGTATACCAAACGTTCTGGGAATGCCAAATCCGTACTCTATTTGGACCTGTGGACAGCCCAAAGATGATAAGAGGGAACCCCCTGCATTTATGAAAAAGGGCAACCATGGGAATCCAAAGAGGCATCACTTGCGTGAATCGCGCTATAATTATTTACCCAGAATGCACCACAAGGTTGGAAATGTGACAGAAAATAAACTATTTTCACAAATTTCCCACTGGGAAATGACAGAAACGCTTGCAAAACACTGCATGTCCTACCTTCCCACATTCACACACATGTCCCGACGAAACATAGACCTACCTTTCACGCATGGGTGCTCTCACCTGGGTGCAAAAGAAAAAGGGTAAACCATTGGTACGTCAATTGTTCTGAAGACGCAAGATTCATCCTGCCTTTGGCCTTTTGGGCACCCCACAGATTTGGCCCTGGGGTGTCGTAGCCACCAAGGAAACCAGGGAACCACCTGCATTTCTAAAAAGAAGACACCTGTGGGAATCCAAAGAGTCATCACATGTGTGTATTGTGCTAGAATTTCTTACCCCGAATGCACTGCAAAGTTGTAAATGTGACAAAAATACACTGTGTCCCACTGGGAAATGACCAATATGCTTGCAAAACACTGCATGTCCTACCTTCCCATGCTCACACAGATGTTCCAACGAAAATCCAGAACTCAGGTGCATGGGGGCGCTCACCTGGGTGGAAAAGGGTAAATCAGTATGCCAACTGCTCTGGGAAGACGAGAATTGATGTGAATTGCAGGACTCATCATCGACACTACAAACGCACCTTGTGGCTACAGGTTCCTTCCGGGAATACGCCTGTCTGGGGGTCGCTTGAACATCAATCGCCTCAGGGGAACCTCCCCGAGGTGTGCTGAGGCCTTTGCAGGGACACTGTTCCCTTCATCCCCCTAAGGTCAGACCTTGATCAGCACCATTGCAGGATCCCTGGACCTGGCATGGAGGCTTATTGCCAGCGCGACCTGGTTTCTCAGTTTTCCCACCTCGTGGGTTCGGGAGGACCAGGTGTCTGGTGTGCCCTGGTGGTGGTGTAAAAACCTGACGCATCTTCCCTCTACTAAAGGGCAGCTGGCCATGCCACGTGTGCCTGTCTATTGTGTCCCACGGCTGCCTGCCTTGCGACCGCGTCCGGTGGACATCCTCGCCCCAGGTGGGCTTTGGTGCGTATTGGGACAGAGCATATGTGGGTGTCCAGGGGTGCTGCTCCGGCCATTGGGTGCTTGCCTCGTACATAGGTTAACCATTCCGAAGCCCAGCGGTGGTCCCGGAGAGCCCCGGCAGGGTCCCCATCCCTCCCCGGAGGGAAAAGCTGTAACACGGGTCGGCCAGAGCTTCAGGACGACCGGGGGTGCTGCCCCCGGCTTTGGGCACCTGTCTCCCATGTGGGTCGACCGCCCTGAAGCCCATTGGAATGCCTTGTACTACCAGATGGCTGCTCTCCGAGCCCAGCCATCTGGTATTTCCCCATTGGAACAAATGGCAGGACCAGATGGCTGGGGGCTCTGGAAGTCTGGATAGGCATCAATTTGAAAATTCTCTCCAGTTGGGTCTATAAGGAGCCTGGATGCTTTTGCCCAGACTCCCCCCGCCCCCCACACCTCTGTCACCCAGGATACACAGATTACAAAAAAGCTTAGTCACCTCTCCCCGGATTACTGTATTATGGGTCCTGCCTGCGCTCCACTTGGTTCTCGCTACCCGAGCCGAACTCCGTGGTGTAACCACTGCACCTCCTCACCCCAGCCAAGAGCCGTACCCCATGCAATGCCCCAACAGAGCTTGGCCTGCTGAGGGTGCTCTTCTGAGGGACAACTTTATTTTCTCCCCAGGGAAGCACAGTGCCTGGCCGACAACAGAACCTCAGCTGAATTGCATGCAGAGGACTGGGCGGCCTGTCCATCTGCCTCTCCGCATTCCACGGGATCGATTTGGTGCACTTGGTCCATCTAGGGTGTGAGGGTGGGGGGAACACGGGTGAGAGTTCACCCCTGTTCCCCCAGTACATTTTGTGCATTTCCAGCCCTGCCCATGCACCAAGAAAATAAAACACACATAAAATGTTACCCTCCCAAGTGGCAAATCGACAGCAACCTGTTGATCTGCCCCAGGGAGGGCAGAAATTGCATGCCCCATCCCTTTTGGGTTCAGAGGGGAGGGAGGGCTGATTATATGCTAAGTAGTTCCCTCCACTAAAAGAAATCCTTATAGGTCTAGTGGCCATTGTGGCTCCTCGGGGTGGCAAAATGGTGGTAAATACTCCCAAACTGCAATGTTTTGCCAGCATGGGTGACATTTCATGGACTGACTATGCAATTATGGGCAAGCCCACTGAAATACCCCCTCCCATTCACAGAGGAGGCATTGGGCCTGAACAAGACGGAGCTGCTCTCTGGCAAAAACTGTTTTTGCCAGAGAGCTCCGTTCCGTGTAGACACGAGGCCCAAAGCTCTCTAAGTTGAGGAAGCTCCCAACCGCTGACTGTCGTGAGTGTCGCCATGTGCTGTATTGAGCTTCCTCAACTGTTGGGGGTGGAAGATATGGCACTCTGTTGCATTTCACTGCTCAGCTGCACGCATAGAGACACAGTCCCAGTGTGTCTATGCGTACCGTTGAGCTGCGATATGCAAGGACTTCACAGACTGCATCTGAAAGGTGTGCTTTGCTCAACAGCCCAAACTCAAACAATGAAAACGTCCACATCTGTATATAAGTCTCAGCCATTGCACACATTGTACTGTCAGGGTGACTATTCTGGCAGAGGAAATGAGCACCATACCAAGTGTGCATTGCATGCTCAGAAGGAAACGTTCAAATTACTAGTACAGGCATGTTTGATACATTGGTGGTCATTCTTATGTTTTCAAAATGCTATTTGGTTTTATGTAAACAAGCCAGCATCCATATTCAGGGCATGCACATCATTCAACACTTAGCTCTGCCCCCCGCCCACACCACTGACAATCCGTCCCAAGCCCCGCCCACCTCACTGACAATCCGCCCCTTGTGTGAAAGGAGGTTCGGGGGGTGAGAGCTCCCCAGTAAATGTTGTCCATTTCTGGCACTGCTCATGCACCAACAAAAAAAACACATCAAATGTTACCCTCCCTAGGGGCAGATTGGCAGGTTATGCTGCCCATCTACCCCCAGGGATGGCAAACCTTGCATGCCCCATCCCTTTTGGATCCAGGGGGTGTGAGGGACCTGAAGGCATCCTCCATTCTTTCGCCAATATGTCCTCCTCCCAGGTGGCCAGGGAAAGGCTGTTGCTATCGGATCCTGACCCTGGGGGTGGATATATGAGTGGGATCACCTGGGTGGAGGAGACTTGGGGAGTGGGGATGAGGCACCCTTTGGTGAGACACGGTATCCCCCATTTCACTTTTCTCATGAATACAATATCCCCCTTGACTTTGTAGGTTATTACCAGTCCCTTCCCCATCTTTTCCATAAATCATCTCCCAGTGCACATCAGTCAGGTACTCGGACGAGGAAGAGACACACCAGGACCAAAAAGCCCCTCTTTATTGATTCCTACACACACAAACACCACTTAGGTACTAAGATGAGGAGGCCTCCATTAACACAGATGATAGACTGGAAGAAGAGACACGAGCGGTCTAGTTGTTGAACTCATTCTCACGGAGCCGAGAACTTTAAAACTGGCTCAGCTGAGAGGCTTAAGGAGAGGCACGGAAAGAAGCACAGAGAAGGCTGTGAAGGAGAGTACAAGGGCAGACGTTGTGGCAGTGAGAAGGCACCTTCTGAAGACGCTGGGAGGCATAGAGAGAGTGATCCAGTGCAGCGAGCAAGAGGGGCTCGTTGGCAGTCTGAGGCGGAGCCGAGAAAGCAGTGCGGCACAGAGCAAAAGTACCGGGAGCATTGGACATACTCCTGAATGTTCACAGGTGCAGGACCACTGACTGCGGTTTACCGTAGCTCCGGCGTAAGTAGCAGGGAATCGAGGAAGCCATGGAAGATGCTGTTAGCCAGAGGGAACCAGTGCAAGCAGACCGTGAGCAAAGACAATTCTCTGAAAAGCCGCAGAAAGTGGAAAGCAGACCGTGAGCAGGCCGGTGAGCCCGTCTGGGTGAAAAGGGGGCCCCGGACATGGTGGATTGGGGTCTTAGTGCAAAAGACATTTAATTTTGAATATTTGAATTGAATATAAGGAAACAGCGTGAAAAAGTGATGAACAGGATGAGAAGCCGTGAACGCAAGCATTGCCAAGAGCCAAGAATAATTGTGTTAAATAAGCAAACATTTTCAAGAGTCAAATAAGAAAGCATTGCCCCAAGTTAAATAAGCACGCATTGCCAAAAGTTAAATAAGCAAACATTGCCAAGAGTCAAATAAGCAATCATTGCCAAGAGTTAAATAGGCAAGCATTGTCAATAGTCAAGAATAATTGGGCAAAAGAAATCTAATAGTAACAAAGCCTGTATGTAATAGAAACCTGGCAAAAGGATGCCAGATACTTTGATCCAGAAACCTGAAAGAGAGAATATGTTTCCTAGCAGGAGAGTGTACTAGGAAACATTTGATGGATTGTGCAAAAGAATTATAACAGTAACTGAGTTTCCTAGCAGGAAAAGTACTGGGAAGCCTATGATGGTTTGACAAGTGAAAGCTACTAAACAAGTGAATGATGACAAAACAAGTGATAATAAGTATTCAACTGCACTTGAAAGGATATTAAGTCAAGCCTCACTGTGAAGCTAAACTTGTGGCAAGATACCTATGAAACAGATATAAGTAAGGTGTGTTGGTTGCATGACCTGTAATGGGTGGACCGTGTGGTCCGACAACTGCGTCTAGATCGAACACACCCACCTAAGGAAAATCCACTTTGTGATTGTTATGATTAAATAAAGGGAGAAACTCTGTGTGAACTGAAATTGAGGAACTGAACTTTCTAAATTGGAACATTGAATATCCCAAGCAATTGTGTTATTCTGAAACATTGAAAGACTTGAAAGCGTGGGGAAGAGAACCCCTCTTTTGGTAACGTGAACAGTTTGAACCTTGAGGAGGGGTACCGCTTCTTCACCTAAGACCTGGAAGAAGCTCTGATCATTTATTTTGAACACTTCTCATTTGATGCTAACATCCATACTCATTGTATACAATTAGATGTGAGGGCAAGTATAGGGTTTGGACACAGACTATCATTAGTTTCAGTTAGGTAGGGAAATCCCATTTTACCAAAAAGCAGGTTAGGCCTCCTTCCAAACTTCTTTTTATTTTAATAAAAGTGTGTTGCCCAAACATCATTCAGTGGTCTGTGCCTACTTCATGATGCCCTCACAAGGTGGAGAGGGCCACCTATCTGCTAAGCGGCCCCCTCCCCTAAAAGGAATCCCTGGCGGTTTATTAGCAATTGCTGCTCTTCTGGGGTGGCAAAATGGTTGAAAATACCTCTCATTCTGCACCCTCAAGGAAGCAGCACCTCCTTTAGGGGCGATTTTTGGATGGGCTGACCCACAGGCACAGGGCCAGGCATTTGATGCCAGACTGTTGCCATTCTAACATGGAGTGGAATGTTGTTTTGCCTTCCTTGGGGGGAAAACGGTGCATACCAGCACTGCTCTGAAGGCAAGACAACACTGTACCACCTTTGTGGGAGGGGTTGGGGATTCTGCTTGGCCCGTGGTGGCTGCCGACCCCCAATGTGGCCTAGTGTTTCTTTCTGCCTCCCAGGGGTGGCAAATCATTGCCAAGAGTTAAATAGGCAAGCATTGTCAATAGTCAAGAATAATTGGGCAAAAGAAATCTAATAGTAACAAAGCCTGTATGTAATAGAAACCTGGCAAAAGGATGCCAGATACTTTGATCCAGAAACCTGAAAGAGAGAATATGTTTCCTAGCAGGAGAGTGTACTAGGAAACATTTGATGGATTGTGCAAAAGGCCCTCTTTGTTGCTCTCCCAGGTAAGCAGCAAGGATCTGCCCATCCTTGGGGGAGGGGGGAGATTCCTGAGAGGGATGGCCCACAGACACGGTGCTAGCCCTTTAATGCCCGCCAAGTGTGCCACTCTATATAGAGTGCTAGAAGCTTTTCGCTCCAGCATGTACATATCACTCCCTGATTAGATGAAGTTAGCGCATGTCATCACGTCTGGCCCGACCTCTAGGCACGGTAGGGGAAGTGTTCACCCTTCATAGCCTGGGGGCTATCCACCCCCAAAGGTAGGTAGTTAAATGGACAAGATTGCTCATCCTCCGCACTTAAGCGGCTAAAGAGAAGCTGATCATCTGTGAGAGATGAGTCGCTGGGCTGATCTACAAGATCTAAAGTATTGTGAGTGGGAGCTGCTGGCCAAGCACTCTGATCAGTGTCAGCTTGCCATGTACTTTGATCTTTATCCCCTTGGTCTTGGTGAATATAGATTACCCTGGTTGTCCTGAAATATATTTTCAATGTGTCTTCAGTAACATCAATAAAATGATGTACAGGAGATTGGTGAAATCTGGGAGAATTGGGAGGTGGTTCACCCTCTTCTAAAAAGTGTTTTTTGTTTAATTGGGTTTTTCTCCATAAAGGTGACAAACTCGGACACCTTGTCCATTGTAAGTTCAAATCCCTCCTAAGACTATGGGCCTCATTATGAGTTCGGCGGGGTTGCCGCCAAACTCTTAAACGTTCCGCCACCTGATATCCCGGTGGCATTGGAACATTACAAGTCCCGGCGGGCCAGGATGTCAGGCAGCAGAATGTGTAAGTCCCCATTCTCATGGAGGACTGCAGGGGAATGGGGACACAGAAGCACTGGCAAAGTTGCTAACGGTGCCGATGCTTCCAGAAAGACATGGCCTGCAGGGGCCGGTGCCCCGGTAGGTCACACCTGCCGGGAGCAACAGCCCCTGCAGGCATACGTGTAGTCCGGTGGTCCAGGAAGGGTGCCGGTCTGCTGCTAACAGCACCCTTATTTTGTGACTGCCAGACTTATAATGAGGCCCTTTGTACCTGTACTTGGGGTTTTCAGGAAGGGGAAATACAATGCCCTCTCGGTCTACAGTTTTCCTATGATGTAGTGATTTGGACAATGTTTCAGTAGCTTTGATATAATAAGAGGTTACTGGTGCAGCTGCTGTATTGGTGTTTGGTGTTTCCCCCCATATTTCAACTTAGAATGATGTTTTGACGGATCGGAAACAGCAGTTGACAGGGGTTTGTGTAGCAACGTGAATTTCATTTGTCTTAGAGCCGTGCGCTAAGTGCGATGGCAAAAGCATAGAGGGCTTCGAACGCAGAAGTTCAACAGCTGGAGAGGTCATGGAATGTGAGGCAGACAACTTTCAGATGATTTATCATGATTTATCAAAGTGTCATTTTATTAAATCCAAAATGTCATCCAAACGCCTCACATGCCTTACTCTAACAGTGCTTTCCCTGCCTAAATAAACTAAGAAAAGTACTCTAACATAACATTTCTGGACCTCACAATAATACATAAACATACATAAACATAAACAAGAAAATATATGGCAATTCACAATGTCATTATTTATATTCACAGTACTTACAAAGTGTCTGATTGTAAACTGAGCAAATTCCCCTTCCTCGGGTTATAAGTAAAAGGGCTTCATCACCGGTTGGGCAGTAGCCCTTAAATGCGGTGGTAATGCTATTACCACCGCATTTAAGGGTCCCCCAATACCGAGTATGGCCACATTTACCTCCAGCTAATAGCTGTGAGGATTCTAGCTAGTATTTTGGCCTCTCCTTTTATTAGAGAAATGGGCCTGTAAGAGGCGCATTGCTCTGGGGGTTTCCCTGCTTTGGGGATCACCACTATTGTCGTTTTCTGGAGGTCCGGGGGGGGGGGGGGGTGCTCTGTTCCCTGCTGCGGAGGAACATGCTGTGCGTATATTTCGTTGTCGTTCCGCTCAGTTTTTTCCACAGTTCCACCGGGAACCCATTGGGGCCAGGGGTCTTTCCCGTCTGTAGTTGTGAAAGGGCTTTCCCTACCTCGTCTTCGGTGATGATTGTGTCTAGCTGTTCTATCTGTGGTACAGAAAGTCAGGGGATCGTGATCGAGTCTAGGAAGTTTGGGGTGTTTGTTGGGGGTTCTTGTATCGGTGGAGAATATAGTTTGCTGTAGTATTTTGCAAAGACCCCCGCTATCTCAGCGTCCCCCGTTAGCATATCCCCTTCCTGGGTTCGAATGGCCCGTACTTGTCATTTGCTCTGCTCCCTTCGCTCTAGCCAGGCCAGTGTTTTGGTGGCTTTGTCCCCCCTCTCATATATCTGGCTCCGGACCAGCCACTGGGCGGTTCGGGCATTATCCAAGGACCTGTCTTTCAAGATTACTTGGACTGTTACTAAGGCATCATGCGCCTCCTGGGTTCCCTCCTCGAGTAATTGTTCCTCCCGCCTGGTTACTTGGGCCTCTGCTTCGGAGATTGCCTCATTGTGCAGTTTGCTGTGAGCTGCCACCAAGGATATTGCTTCCCCCCTTATAACTGTCTTGTATGCCTCCCACCTTATTATTGGGCAATCCACTCCTTCCTCATTTAGGTCAAAGTATTCTGACGGTTTGTTCGAGAGCCCCTCCAGTATTTCGGGTATCCCTAAATAATAGGCGTTCAGGTGCCAAGTGGGTTCCTGTTTTGGTGTTAGATCCTTGAGTTTAACCAACAGGGGGGAGTGATCAGAGATCCCTCTCGCCAGGAATTCTGCGGATAATAGTCGGTGGGCCATGTTTTTAGGGGTGAGGATATAATCAAGTCTGGATAGGGACCAGTGTGCGGTGGAATAGAACGAGTAGCCCCAGTCCGTTGGGTGGGTTGCCCTCCACGTATCGGATAGCCCCATTGCTTCGGCAAAAGTGCGGAGCTTGGTCGGGGCATCCATCGCCCTGTTGCCCACGTGTGTTCTGTCCGTGGCTATCTCCATGACTTCATTAAAGTCCCTCTCTATTGCCCATGAGTCCGCTTGTTCTTCCAGCATTATAACTTGGAGCTCGGCAAGGAGTTCCGCTGTGAGCGTGGAAGGTGCATACACTGCAATGAGGACCCAGGTCTCTCCCCGCAATTCCCCCAATACCATCACGAACCTGCACGTGAGAATCCGCTTTGACCTTTTTTGCATTAAATGGAATTCTTTTGTGTAAGAGGATCATGACTCCTCTAGAGCCTCTGGAAAACTCTGCAAGGTATGTGTGTGTGTTATTAGATTTCCTGAAGAGCCCGCTGTTGGTACCGATCAGGTGGGTTTCTGTTATGAATGCAATGTCTGGGGAGTGGCGGTTGAGGTATTGGAGTACCAGACTGTCATGATGCCTGCCTCCAAGGAGCCAAACCAGGCCCGGCACCCTCAGAGACAGACACCATGCATTCAAGGGAAGTCCCAGCAGCCCCAGATGGGGGCCCTTTGGACTCAGTCCTGGCGCCGTTGGCGTCAGGCTCATAGGGGACATCAGTCCTGGCGCCATCGGCGCCAGGCTCATACAGAAGTAGGTTGGGAGTAGTGCTTGGTGTAAACTTACCTGTGCAGACCATGCTGCAACTTACAAGACTGGAAGGAACTATTTTTCTGGGGACTACTTGATCTCTAGGGTGTGACCGGTGGAGGAATACATATTTCTTGGGGAAGAATACATACCTGGAACTACTTGAAAGGCTATTTAAGCCACACCCAAGCAGCAGACCACGCTTCGCGTTGTTCTGCACTTAGCAGCTGGACGCTCACTGTGCCTGCTCCTGCCTTGGTCCTCCATCACGCCTGCCAGCATCCTGGAAACACCTAAAGAAGAAAAGGGAAGAGAACAGGTGAAAACAAGAACCTTACCTGATACATCTGCACTCCGGATTCTGCACGCCGACGATCCTGCAAAGAAGGCAAACATTTTAAACGCGCATTGCGTCGCGCGCAGCACGCTGCATTTCACTCACCTGCACGTGACGTTTTCGAGTCCTGCGACGTCCATCCGGAGCTTCCACCGCCATCCAGCACATATTGGAAGGAAGGAGAAAGAGAGGTGAGAAGGGAAACACGAATCTAAGTAGAACTTACCTGTGGTTCAATTCCCTCTCCGCCTTCGGGTTTGTGCCATATCTTCGGCATCTCAGCACCCCGGCCCCTAAGGGGAAAAGAAACAGACATTGTATTAGTGAGAGCATGTGAGAACATTAGCAATACGCTCACTCAAGACTGACCCATTTCGAAGAGAGACACAGCAGCTCTTTTCGGGTCGGCGCCTTAACTCCGGCATTGCCGTACCCCAGCCCCTATGGGGAAAAAGACATTGGACATTAAAGGAGATACTTAAAAATGCAAAGGAATCTCTCATCGGAATTCTTACCAGAATTTGGCTTCATCCAAATCGCCTGCAGCCCGGAATCTTCTCCAGCACCTGCGAAAGAAAAGAACAGATGAGTGAATATAAACCCAAACTTGCCATAAACATTTGCGGTACGACGGGAATGGACAAACTAGTTTAAACTCATCAATCCAGTGAAGTAACTGGAATCACAACGCGCCCCTGCATCAGAAGCAGGATGGAGAGCTCGTCATTTTGGTCCCTAAGGTGAGTCTTCGCAGGGAATCCCAAAAGGGTTTCACGGTGGGAGAGAAGGGAAGTGGGAGGTCGGAACATCACCCGCAGACTATTAACCCTTCCTTTTCACACACAGTGGGATATTCCTCCGAGCCAGAAAAGCCAGGTTGGGGAATCCAGTCCAGTCCATCTTCCGGGTCTTGCGCATCTCTGCAGAAGAGGTCATAGCAGTCCCAGCCACGGCCGCGCCTCCGTGGGAGCCAGGTGAGCGTTACACAGACCCAAAGCTGTTCACGTTCCTGGTCAACAGGGATATTTGTCTCCTTTGTGTTACATTCGCGTGACTCTTGATTTGGGGTTCTGTGAGAGGATGTGATGTGATTCCCATGTTCCCATCTTGTCGGCCGTCTTGAGGAGCGGCGGACGCCAGAGCCCGTCTGCTGCTCTCACTGTGTGATCAGTGATGTGTACTCGTTGTGCAAACTCTAGAACCCCAACCCGTAAACCGTAGGCTGTGTCTGTATGGATGTGTACTTGCGGGCCAGTGGGGGGGATGTTTCGGTCCCTCCCATATCTTGTGCAAGACTGTCTCTGGTTGTTTGTTTCACTGACCTTTATTGCTGATACTTGTGACATTAGACCTTTCCACTGCCCCCCTGAAATCCCAGAACTCCCCCCACACTGCACTTCCCCCCAACCAGAAGTACCTGTTCCCCTAACCATTCAAACTATTAGAGGGGCAAAGTCCAACTCGGGAAGGGTCAGGAGGACCCAACTCGTGTGGCTAGAAATTACCACAAAATGTAAATAATGGAACTAAGGGTGAAAGCTCCCCCACGGGGGAGCGGGGGTGGTGGTTGTTCACTTTCTCCACATCCCCTACGGGGCCGCCGGACGCATTTCCTCCAGTCCCCATCATTCCTCAAGTGATCAGGAGGTTGAGGAGATTCCGGAAACCCATGATCCTAATTGCCCCGTATTGGGCGAGGAGAACATGGTTCCCAGATCTTCTAGACATGTCCATCTATCCTCCGATTCATCTTCCACAAAGAGAGGATCTTCTCTCGCAAGAGGGAGGTCAGGTTCTCCATCCGGATATCAGGACTCTCAACCTTCACGCTTGGTTTCTGAAAGGTTGAGATACAAAGATTGGGACCTCGCGGATGGCATAATGGAGGTGTTGCTTTCACCCAGGAGGCCAGCAACTAAATATTTATACCGCTGCCGTTGGAACAAATTCTGAAGCTGGTGTAGAATATTGACTCTTTTTCATATAATACACCAATGGTGTTATCTTTCTAACTATATTTGGCAAATTCAGGCCTTCAAGTTGGCACAGTCAAGGGTTACCTCGCCACCCTGTCAATCTTTAAGCGCACGGCTGAGGAACCTTCATATTTCAAGTTACCCAAAGTCATTCAATTCCTGAAAGGATTGACTAATGTCTTTCCCCCAACTGCTTTTCAAGTTCCCCTTTGGGATTTAAATCTAGTCTTAAAATTTCGAATGGGTACTGCATTTGAACCTCTTCATTCCTGTCCATTAATGTTCCTCACTCTAAAAACAGTCTTCCTAGTTACTTTAACTTCTGCTAGAAGAGTGAGCGAATTACAAGCTTTATCTTGCAAACCTCCTCATACAGTCTTTCACAAAGATAAGGTAGTTCTTCAAGTGAAGCCAAATTTCCTCCCAAAGGTGGTTTCAGAATTCCATATCACACAAAAAAATAACCTTACCTTTATTTTACCCTCCCCCTCATCCAGGGAAAGCGGAAGAGAGATTGCACAGGCTGGATCCAAGGCGTGCCCTGAGTTTTTACATTAACAGACTTGCAAGGATTAGACAAGCAGATCAGTTGTTTGTTGGGTATGCAGGACATAAACTAGCTTTACCTATCACAAAACAAACCATCTCAAGATGGATAATTCTAACTGTCATAGAGTGCTATAAATTGGCAGGAAAAGAGCCTCCTCAACACCTCTGGGCTCATTCAACCAGGGGTATCGCAGCCTCGTCAGCTCTCCAAAGAGGAGTTCCAATTAAAGACATGTGTGCGGCTGCCACGTGGTCGTCTGCACATACGTTCACCAAATTCTACAGTCAAGATTCCTCCACTAGCCAGGAGACTAAATCTGGGAAAGCTGTGTTGCACTTTTAAAATAATTACGTTTTACTTCCGCCTTCTATACACATTACTGCTTTGGGAGTCTATCAAAGATAAGGAATCCGTGGGAGGATGCAATCCATTTGAAGAACAAGTTACTTACCAACTGTAACGTTCTTTCAAATGGATGTTACTCCCACGTATTCCTTATCGCCTGTCCCATCGTTCCCTGCAGTAAAACTTCCCTTGTAGTTGCAGCCTACCCTCCTTCAAGGGCATTAACCATCTCATACAAGGCAAATACTGCACCTCAAAATGAAACTGAGCAACGGACGCTGCGCGAGAAGATTTATACCTATGGTGACGTCGGCGCCGATACAGAGGCCTTCGAGAGATAACGACTCGAGAGACATCGACGCACAGCGCCCTCTTCTGCGAATTTTTTTTCCCAGGCCAGCAAGCTGGAAGTGGATTTATCAAAGATAAGGAATACGTGGGAGGAACATCCAATCGAAAGAACGTTACAGTTGGTAACTTGTCATTATTTGATCAAACGGAAGGTTAATATCCCATGCTCAAATTACTTCCTTCGGCAAACTATGGGTAGGTATACTCCCCTAAGCAACAACATTCAGATACATTTAATGTGCAAATTCAATTGATTAGCGCTCCCAGAATCTTTGCAGAGTGGGGATTGATGGAGGTTGATGCATTTTCACTGTTTAATCCCTATAAAACGCCCTCTTTTGGTTCTACCATAACTTTACTTTGTTGCAAACTCATTTATACAAAAGAAAATCTATCCCTAACAACTCCACTACCCAAATCTCCTGAAGATGAATAACATTATATTTTAAAGCCTTCTCTTAACACCCTTATTTTTAGTCAGCAACTTGTTCTTGTTAAGTTCTTACTTTTTATACAATGATGTCCGGTGTCCATGTCATTTACACCCTCAGTTGGTTTTTATCATTCATCATGTCCTCTACTAGTTCTTGAAAGCAAGCGTCCCCAAACAGCACGATCCTCCCCGCAATGAGAGACAATGAAGGACTCTCCCAGGATGGGAATAAGGCCAAGACAGAGTGCGGGTGAGCGTAAATGGGAGTTTATCAATCAGAATAGGGCATGCAAAGAACTCTGCAACCTCCGAGAGCGCTCTGTCTGACAATAGCAAAGACAGGCGTATATATTTACAAAAAACGTCATCAAAACCTACATACTATAGGGGGCACAAGTTCATTGGGATTGGGTGGCGACGACTAACTATAGGTGCTGCTGCGGCGTGGTTGGTCTTGGCTGAAGGACGTCACTGGTCACCCTCGTGGGTTGGGCTGGGCCTGGCAGGTCGGCTTGATTTCATCCGGGCGGTGTTGGTGTGCCAATGCGGTCTGGGGCAGAGATGAATGCCTTTCCTGACTTGCTTGCCCTCGGCCATGCACACCGCAGTCATTCAGTCATTTACAGTGTTATTCTCTTTAGTAAATCTTCCAATAGGTTATTTTATAGGTTAATGCAACACAGGAGGAATGCACCTTGTGAGGGGTCTGGAGGTAATATATTGAGGCCTGGTTACCCGTGTCCTGTTGACCGGGGCCATAGGTCGAGGGGCTAAGCTTCGGGGCCTGGGACGGGCGGTACAGGTCTTTCTGTCTTGTTAGAAGTTGTTATGGATGTTCCGCTGCGTGTTGTCAAAGTGTTGGGTGTCCTGATTGCACAGGGCCATAAGTCTAAGATGGTCCGGTGGGTTGTGGGGTTTACGAGGGGGCGCTTGAGTTTAGACAAAGGTTTACTGCTGTGCTGTAAATAATGCAGGTGGCTGGCCGTGGCCTTGGGTGCTGCAGTGGGGGCTACAAATCTTTGAAGTGGCTCCAGTCTAGTCGGGGGAGGTGGGGTAGCGCAGAGCGGGCCTCTGTTCTCATGTCTTGGCAGCCTTCGCAGGGTGGGAGGGGGAATGGCCTTGTACGCATTCACAAAGGTATCTCCCTCGTGTGTTGCCGAATGTAGGTAAAGACATCACAAACATTTGAACAATTTCTATAATACTTATTCAAAATCACTTTAAAACATGCATTTAACTTTGCTGGATGTGTCTCGATTATACCCAGTCCGAGCACCATATTTGTATATTATGTTCTAGCAGTTACAGTATTTTAGTTACATGCATATACATTCGCAGTAAATGAGGTAGTAGTTGGGTCGGTGGAGTACATAGAAAACGACCCGCCACTGTACGTGACGGTGGTGGCACATAAGGGGCTTAGACATACACACATGATAAGTGCATTCTCGCGCATCCTTTACATGAGTTCATAGTATAGTTGCATTCGCTTTCTCGTGTACTCTAGCAGCATTAGCTTAGTTATGGCGCAAAACCATGGGAGGTAGGTTGCCCAGTGATCCACGCAACAAACAGATCCCTGGAGCGTTCCTTTATTATTAGCATCCACCTGCAATGGTGTGGGCTCGTCTTTGCTTATATCATGGGAGCATGCTCTCTCATTTTAATACATTCTACAGGCGTTTGTACTATACGAGATTTTGTGGAAGAAAGCATACTTTGCAAGTGGTCTTTACATTAATATATACATATGTATAAAGACTGTCTGCCATCAAGTGACCATTTTACCGTTCTTCTCATTGTTCAGGCCTGCTGGCCGGGTCATGCTGATAGTGATAATGCACTGCGGGAGGTGAACTGTTACAATGTCAGCGTATTTCGCTAGATCATGTCCGTCTTGTTCGTGGGAACGTGCTCGCAGCGGATCTGCCAGGGTGCTGCGGCAACAGGGATGTGACTCTCCAAGGGTGGGGGCCGCGCTACAGTGCGCTGAGCTCACACCATCTTTACCGGGCAAAAAATGGTTTCTGGGCCTAGCTAAATTTGTGTGGCAATCAATACGTGTGGGCACTCGATACGTGTGGGCAATGTCTCCAGCGGGTGAGCCCTCCACCACCTGGGCCCGGGTGGCACGAGGGAACGCCCAATGAGCCATAGCCCTCACCTGGGGAGGAAACGCAGGCGAGAGGGGTCTCCTGGACCAGTCCTCCCCTACATTTCCCCCCTTTCGTTACTTAAGTAACGAATTCTTTAAATCCTCTATCCTCCTACATTCTGCTTCGTCCATCACTGCCTCATCCCATGCAGGAGTTCCTTTGATAGGCATCAATGCTCTGCACACCCCCCTTAAGCTCTCACCTCTCCTGGCGTATTCATCTGGAGTACACGTGAGATATATACACCCACCATCTCCCTCCAAATCTACCCAAACTTCCTCGTACCATTCTAGTATGCGGGGCTCTTTGATGGTGGTGTGCCACAGCTTATCTACAATATCCTTGTCGTGGTACATGGGCACCAGTTGGTACCTGGGTGTGTTGTCTACCCCTGTTTGTACTTGTGCTTCTTGCATCGTTTTTATTGTACCGTGTGAGTTGCCCATTGTCACCATCATCATTGCACCATTTGGTACTGCGTTAGCACAGACTCGAAGACCCACCTGGCACAGGCAGAAAATCAAAAGGAGGAACACCACAGCTGGTATCAAAAATTTCACAGTTGTTCCAAGCCATGAGGGGACCCAGGAAAAGATGTTATCGAACCATGTACTACCTTCTGCTCCGCCTTCCATCTTCATTTTTTCTCCTAGGTTGTGGACTGCTTCGATCACATGGGACAGGGAGCCGTTCTCTGCGTCTTCAGAAGGTACGAAAGTGCAGCAGGCACTTCCTATTTTTCGGCAAACACCGCCATCCATCGCCGTCAACAGGTCCAGGACATACCTGTTTTGCATGGTCATCAGTCGCAAGGCTCTTAGTTCGACCTTTATTATGTTAAAACCTTCTTCAGTGTCGTTTGCCAGCTGAATTAGTTCCCAACGGGTTATCTGGAGCCATTTTGCGTTAGCCCTTGCTTGGACACTTGATACGAGCGAGGCAAAAAATGTTTCTGCTGAGCTGAATAATCGATATTTGTCTGGGATCTGAGCCAATAATTCTGATGATGCCTTTGATATATAATTTGATGCTCGTCTGTTACGGGTCAGCACCTCTCCCTTGCTTCCGGAAGACAGGACATACATTTGTGACTCTGAAGTTGGTTGAGCCACACTTTGCTGCATGCGTTCCTGTGTCCTTTTGCTCCCATCGATGTGGCTTTCGGGTATCACCATTAGGGCTCAGTGCAGAGTGGCCATTGAGCAGCTGCCACTCCATGACGGGGGGAGGTGTAGGTATGCCTGGTTGCCGCATACCCAGTACGTGTCCATAAGGGCCGCAGTCCCTTTTCTTAGATCTGGGATGGTGAGGGTCTTGTTACAGCTCTTGTTTGTTCCCATGGGGGTTCTCCCTTCTCCTTTAAAACACAATTCATAGTCTTTTTCACTCTGCAGCTTGAAAGGCTTTTCGATGGGCGTAACCCAAGTTAACTTTGAAATGTGTTCCCTCCATACGGGTGTGCACGTTTCTTCTATCCATTGCAATTTCTCCGGTGCCACACCTCTCAGTGCTTCAGCTTTACACATTACTTCTTCGTTCTTCCACTTGTTATCAGAAAAAAGTGTCCCTTCGATTGCAAAAAATGGTTCTTTCAGACATACAACCCCTGACGGTTTTGGGTAGCACGTTTTCTCGTTCTGCAGAATTTGAAAAGTCACTTCATGTGCCTGGAAGGTTTTCTTAATTCTGCATAACGTGAGATGAAGGAGATATTGGGCATCTATAATTGGCAACTCTTTGGGTAACAGTACTTTGGGTGTACCTGATGCGTGAGGGATGAGGGAGCAAACATAACAGCTCTCGTTTGTTGTTTGTTTAGCTGTGGCACTCATATCTGCATACCACTTATTTGTTTGGTGGGGGTGTCGTGGGTCTTCCATCTTATCTAGACCTAGCCCATAGTACTCATCATACTTCCTCCTCCCTGCTTCCCTCTTCCGTCTGTTGTTCTTATTCCTCATATACTTCCCAACTCCCTGGGCAAGGGACAAACTAGACCCCCCTTTCTCATTCCCGCCCCCCTTGGCCCATGCATCATATAATATTTCGTGTATGGCTAGCAGCTTTTCCTCTTCCTTCCTGACGTTATCTGGCAGGTAGTTGTTTAGTATGGGGGCAGGCTGGCTGGTGGGGGTGTTATACAACCACGATATGGCAGACGGGTTTCGGTCATTTAAACTGTGGGCATTGTAATTAGATACCCCTGGTGGAGACACTGTGTTGTTCTGCATTCCACCTTGTGGTTTTTTTTTTGTATGATGACAGCACTGGATGGTGTGGTATGATACCCCCATACAAGTTTAGTTCCGTCCCATCTCAAAAAATCACCTTCCCTTGTATTGGCCCTTGTAGTTGTATTGGGCCCAGTAGTGCTGTTAATCCCTCCCCCCTCGTTCATCTCGATAGAGATGAACGCTACAAACCAATATGTAACCAGACCAAACATTAGCATAAAAAACAATGTGATGCATACAGATAATCCACACTCATACGAATATCTGCATCTCTCATGTACTAATTCTCTCATTCTATTAATTCTATCCGTTGCAGGCTGCCCGTTAGATGCCATGGAAGCTCCTGTTTTGAGATATAAAAGTGCATTAAGTGCATGCATGTAAACATTTTGCTAGCACCATCAGTGCCAATATATATTTGACGGGGAATGGAAGCGGGTGGGGATACGGGGATGGGTATCCACAGACAAGGGTTTATACAGGCCATAATTTGGTCATTTCATTAAGTATATACAAATCAACAAGATAAAAAGAGAAAACACATTTTTTTTTCTTCTTAAGTATCCTTATCAGTTATTCTCTTATTCAAGTCCAGTACCAACACACACACACACAAATTCATATTCAGACATTCTGCTCAGTTGCATCATTTGCTGTTGTCTGTGCCATCTACCTCCTCTTGTACGTTGCTATATGCCTTCCGTACGTCGGTCAAGTGCACCCAGTACCTCAAGCCTTTGACCTTTACTGCCGTGGGCGTGCAAAATATTACTTCGTATGGGCCATGGAATCGTGGTGCATTCCACCGACGCACAAAGCTTCTGACATAAATCCAGTCGCCTGGCATTAGCTGTAGCTGTTGCCCTGGCTCCGTGACAGCGCCTGTTACATTTCCCTCTTCTCTAGTGAAGGGTGGGGAGAGTTGCTTTGATAAAAAGCGCGCTGCCCTTGTCAATTTCCTTAAATAATCTGTGAACTCATCTCCCAATATCGCGGCGCTTCTGTGAGCGTCTGAGTGTTCGCGCAGTGGCGAGTGTGCTGTGTTCATCCGTCTCCCAGTCACGATCTCGTGCGGGGACAAATGGTGGTCTTTGCTTGGCTGATTTCTTAATTCAAATAGCGCAAGGGGAAGGCAGTAAATCCAATTCTTCTTTAATGAGAAGCATAGTTTTGATAACCTGCCCTTCAACAGTCCGTTCATCTTTTCCACTACGCCATTACTTTGAGGATGATAAATTGAACATAATTTATGTTTTATTCCCAATAATGTAGTGACTTCCTTAAAAAGCTCATTCACAAAATGAGTGCCGTTGTCTGAGCGAATCACGTCACAAATTCCCCAGCGCGGGAACACTTCCCTTACTAGGAACTTGGCGGCGCTCTTGGCATCAGGTCGTGCGCAAGGTCCTGCTTCCACCCACCTTCAAAATGGGCACACAACCACGACCATGTACCGTGCGCCATTACACCTTTCCCCCATGTCTGCGTAATCTATATGCAGTTCCTTGAATGGGCCAATGGGTTTAGGAATTGTTCCCCGGAGAGTGCGTAATGTGATTCCTGAATTGTATATTTGGCATGTTGTACATTCCATTGCCAATCGAGGCACATGCTCCTGGAGACAGGGCACGAACCATTCTTCCTGTATTTCTGCTGCGATGTGCTGTTTGGTGTTATGTGCAGGGAAGTGTAGCTGTTGAAATGCAATCTCTAATAGCTGTATTGGCATTACCACTTTCCCCGAGTTATTTTGCCGCCACAGCAGGTCTGTTCCTGACTTGCTGCACCCTCGCTTTGTCCACATTAATTTTTCCTCTGCACTGGCTCCTTCCTGCAATTCTATTATTTGTGGTATGGGCATCATATTATATCCCTCTGGGGGCTCTTCGTTCGTCTTGTGCTTAAGCATGTATTCACCTGTGTCATTTTTCTGAAAATAGGAAGCCTCCTTGGCGGCAGCGTCCGCTGCCGCGTTCCCTAAAGACACAACATCTGTGTTGGATGTATGTGCTTGGCACTTTACTATTGCTACTGCTGTAGGGTTTTGCAGGGCCTCAATTAACTCTTTCAACAATTCTGCATGCTGTACTGGTGTTCCGTCTGCCCGCCTAAATCCCCTACGCCCCCATCTTGCTAGGCCTCCATGTACTGTAGTTGTCATGTAAGCTGAGTCTGTGTATATTGTCACTGCACAACCCTTTGCTGCATGTAGTGCTTCTATGAGCGCAATCAGTTCTGCTGCCTGTGCGGAGTAATGTGATGGGAGGCGATATTGTACCAGTGTTTCATACTCACCGTCTTCTAACCTCACTACTGCCATGCCAACGTGTTTTTCTCCCGTGTCCACGTCAATTGATGCGGACCCATCCACAAAATACACTTCCCCCTCGCTTAGAGCGTTCTCACACACCACTGTGTCCTTCCCTCTCTCTCCTGTGTAGGTTGCGCAATCGTGGTTCTGCATGTCTTCCAGTGTGCACGCTTCTGTAATGAATGTGGCGGGGTTCACTGTCTTGCATCTCACTATATGGATGTTGGCACTGGACAATATAATCTCGTAGGCGGTCGCCCGCTGTGTGGTCAGTGTGCTTTTTGATCTCTCCAGTATTGCAAATAATGAATGTTCCACAAACAATGTCACAGGGCAACCCATTACTAGTGTGGCACTTTTTTCAATCGCGAACGCGGCTGCAGCGAGTGATTGCTCGCACGCGAAATGGCCCTGCATCACGGCATCTAAAGTACCACTATAGTAAGCCAGTGGCTTGTGTCCTAAGGACGTTTTTTGAGTCAGCACTGCTGTCATGAGAGTTTCTTTGCAGTGTGAGAATAGGTAAAATTCGCGTCCATAATCAGGGTTTGCGAGTACTGGGGCGCTTGAAATCAAATCTTTTAATGTTTGGAAAGAGGAGCTCATCTCTTCCGTCCATTCCATCTTCCTGTTCTCCTGTTGGGCCACCTTTAATGCTTGTAATAGGGGCCTGGTGTATGCCGCATAATCTAATATCCATGCTCGGCAGTAATTGCACATTCCCAGGAATTTTTGCATGTCCTTTACTGTTGTGGGTTCTCCTACTGATCTTATGGCTTCTACTCTGTCTGGTATTATTCTTTTCCCATCTCTTGAAATCAGCTGTCCTAGGTACAGGACCTCTGTCAGACAGTACTGTAGCTTTCCCTTGTCCACTTTGTACCCCTTGTTGGCCAGCAAAGTCAGTAATGTTATGGAATCTGTTCTGCATTTCTCTTCGTTTTGTGCGCATACTAGTAGATCGTCTACGTACTGAATAATGGTGCTCTCAACTGATAGGTTTCCTAGGTCTTCATGTAATACGCGGTTGAAGATGCTCGGGCTCTCGCAGTATCCCTGTGGTAATCTGCAATGTTCGTATCTTTTACCCCCCAGTGTGAAGGCGGTAAGGTATCTACTCTCTTCAGCCAGGGGTATAGAGAAAAATGCGTTCTTCAAGTCTACTACTGTAAAATGTGATGCCTCTTCCGGGATGCTGCATAGAATTGATGCAGGGTTCGGGACTAGAGGGAACTCCTTCTGAATTACATCATTGAGGGGGCGTAAGTCCTGTATCATCCTCCAAAACCCCCCTTTTGCTTTTTTGATTGGATAAATACAGGTGTTACATGGGGAGCTTGAAGGCACTATTATCCCTTGTGCTAGTAGGGCATTTATTGTTTCTTTTATCCCTTCTTCAGCTTCACGAGACAAAGGATACTGTTTAACTCGCAGTAAAATTGCTCCTTGCTTTAGTTTTATTACCACAGGTTGTACTCCCTGCAACAGTCCCACATCATGGGGGCCTGTTGTCCATAAGTTGTTTGGTACGAGCCTCATGTCGTCATCAAAAAATGACGGTGGTGCTCCTACCACTGTCATCAATTGGACGGGGGTCTCCCTTGCTTGTATTAAAATATCACAGGGCATCGCTATTTCCATTACTATCTCACCATCCCCTTCCGTGTCTGAAAAGAGATCCTCATCTGTTACCTCTCGTAGGGCGATGTTGGCGTTTGTACACAGCACTGTGCGCCACTCACACCCTTCCTCGTCCACTCCAATCACAGCGATCCTTTTTGCTGACACTTGTACAGCGTGCAAGTCTAATGATACCACTGATCCCGGTGCTGTGTTGGGACACACTATGGGGCGGAAGAGGAACTCCGCCGGAATCCTCCAGTCCATGCCTCCTAGCTCGGGAATTATGAGGGCCAGAGTCTTTAGCCCTTTGATAAACATTTCCTCGTTTTGTGGCAGCCCTCGTATTTCCTGTGTGGTTGTGTAGGCTTGCACTACCAACATCGCACGCAAGGGGCATATCCCAGGTGTAGAACACACTATTCCACTCTCGGTAAATGATATGGTCATGTTGAGTTTGCTCAGAAGATCCCTCCCTAGCAAGTTTATTGGGGAATGTTCGTAATACAATAAGGGTGCCTTCACAGTCTTACCCCCTACCGTTACATCCAAAGCTTCTGTGTAAGGAACTTCAATTACAGCCCCAGAGAACCCCTGCGTCTCTAACTTCCTGTTAGATAACGGGAATCGGCCCTCTCTGACACATGATTTCTCCGCTCCCGAATCAACCATGAATATAAACTGCTTGTCTCCTATCTGCGCCCCTACCAATGGTTCCTCTGCTGCATTGTAGGTGGTGGATAGAACTGGACACGCAAGTGTTCTCTGTGGGCTGTCCTATGCGGGGTATCTCATCGCCCCTCCCTCATTAAAAACACTCCCTGAAACCACTGACATGCCACTGTAAGGTGCTGGTGCGGGGGCCCCGTTTGCTGTTGTCGCGAAAGGGTTACCTGGTGTGTATTGCATACTGTCATTGTTTTGTGGGTGGTTCTGTGTCCTATACTGGGGTCCCTGTTGCTGGCCCGTGGTACCCTGGCCGGGGTTTCTTAGTTGCTGCTGTCCCATTGGAAGACCATATGGGCTCCCTGGGTGTGGATGACCATAATTCTCCTCCTCTTGGAACCCATTGTTTTGTCTACTTCTACACTCCCTGGAGTAATGCCCCCATCGTCCACAGTTCCAGCAACTCCCCTGGGGGCCCCTGGGACCCTGCCATCCATTTCCTCCCATTCCCCCGTACCCTTGTCCACCTCCTCTCCGGCCCCTGTACCCACCTCGTCCCCCTCGAGGGGTCCACTCTTGCCACTGCGGACCTCCACCTTGCTCCTGCTCAGTCCACTGCCGCTGTGCTGTTCCCGCCCAATTAGTTGCCACCCTTCCTTGGAGTGCTATCAGCCCCTCCTCCTCATCATCTCCCTCCCTACTGTGTGGGAGCGCGGCTACTGCTGCTGCAACCTTCACTAACTTTGTCTGTACTAACTTCGCCTCGTCTGCCAATCTTTTCTGCGCCACCTCCTTCTCCCTCTCCTTAATTCGTTTACAATGGTGTACTATTATGCTCTGAATTTCTGGCCATCCCTTTGCTTCAATACCTGCTATCTTGTCAAGCGCCTTCTGCACTTCCTTTGGGAGCCCTCTCTTTATAATAAAATAAAATAAAGATGTCGATTGATACCAGGGCGTGCCCGTTTCTGCTCTCCACATCTCTTGGACCCGAAAAATGTAATCCATAGCTTCCTCCCCGTCATTCATTGTACACTGCATCACTGACTGTAAGTCCGGTGTGTCTGGGAATGTTTCGCGTAAGGCATCCCACACCCTGGCACGCACTGTGTTAAAGGATGCCCCATCATGGCGGTCACAGTCTAACGTTACTCCCGGGAAACCGGCTTTTACCCATACTCTTTCAGCCTGATCGCCCACTGCTGACACGAGCAGACTTTTCACATCTCCTATAGCTAGGGGTACCCCAGCAGTATGTTTCTCAAAGGCATATATCCACTTACTTGCCCCTCCTGATAACGGGGGCAATAGCTTTAATAAATTGGCTTTATCCATCTGCGCCCATGGGATATAGTTAGGCCTCCCTCCTCCCCTGTGTATCAACGGGAGCTGTAGCTTCCCTTTCGTCGTCCCATCCGGGCCCGTTTTGGCTGCTGATGTTCCCAGTGGTGCCATTTTCCCCACTCTGTTCCTTAATCGCCCCGTCCATTCATCGTCCAGTGTTCTCATTGAACACGTACCTTCCTCCCCCTCGCTTCCCCCTCCCATCGCCATACTCAACCTGTCGCTTTCTTCTAACTCATCCCTTGTATCACACAGCAATTCCTCTCTAATTCCCCCAAGCCTTTCTTCATTTACAACATCTCCCTCTCGGGACCCTACTTCTATTATTCGCGTTGGTTCTTCCTCAATTCTGAACAGGATCTCGCCCTTTTTCCACCCCTCTTCGGGCTTTCTATGTTCACCTGGTGTTCTGGACGTACGCCCTGATCTAGTTGCATCTAGTGCTGTTCGTTCGCATATGTCTTTTATCCTTGAGAGCTCATCTTTTGCTATCGACAGTCTTGACTCTAAATCATCTGTGAGCTTCTCTATATCTACCCTTTGTGTGCCTGCCTGGGCTCGCTCCCTCGTGCTTTCATATGGCGGAGGTGCCGTGGGCTGGTGGGGTGTAGTATCTTTTGGGGGAGGTATGTAAGTGGGGTCACTGTACCCCTCTGCGGGCACAGGCTTCTTTAATATCGGGTACAGACTTATTACCTCTACTGGTGGCGCTACACTTGACACTTCTTTGACATCTCTCTGTATTAGTAGTGGATTGTCTGTGGTGGACGGGAGATCAGGATTTAATGCTGGTGTTTTAGGCGGTGGTACTTCTTCAAATAACCTCCAAAGATCTAATATTTCCCTCCTATTCTGCAGCTGCTTTCCTTTGTATTTTAGAAAAATGCATGTGGCCACCGTATCCAGAACACTTTTATCAAATGACCCTCCCTCGGGCCAAATCTGAGGTAACCCCTCCCCCTTTAGCTCGGTCACCCATTGGTCGTGATATTTTTTAATCCGCTCCACGTATCCCGGGAGATTCTTACAAATATGTGATAAGGGTGTTTCAGCCCCCATCTCTGTGCCCTCCTAGTGCTGGTGTGTCTCTGTGTGTTTGCAACTACAATGTAAATGCAGTATCAATGTTATTCTTTATATTTTACTTCACATTCAATGTTGGCTCCCTTTGGGCTCTCCTCCTCCCTGACTGCACAATACAAAACTGGCCGTACACAATGTCTATTCTGTTCTCTTTGGGGGGCACACACAAGAGCAACCCATCCTTTATTTTGACAATGTCGGCCTGGAAATCAAAAAGGTACTCACTCACTTCACTATGGTGACGTTGTCTTAGAAGGGAAAAAAAACCTTTTATCCGACCACACTTACCATGACCAATTAATTATTACACATTTATAACCACTTCACACATTCACAACATCAAAATGTCTTCTAGCACATACGAGGTGCACACACCTCTTGGCACCACTCAATTCACCATTCAAGCTGCCCTCCCTTTCCTCCCTAGCCGGCTGTCCCTGTTCGTCTTATTTGAATATCTGGATGCGCATATATATAGATATTAACCTGCTTTCCCCCCTTTCTAGTAGGACTCTTCTTCTCTTACTGTCTCCCTAAGTTTGTGCTAATCACAGTTCTTTATTCTCCCCCTACCCTTAAGGAAAAAAAAGGAAAAAAGTAATAGCGGTCACTAATGTACTCTCAGTGTCCCCTTTTGCTGAACACTTTTATTTCATATTCCACTTCTTCATATATTCCCAGTACTAGTCAAGATAGCACTATGCGGCGCCGCCTTCCACCCCCTTTCGGAGCTAGGTTCCCGTCACTCTTATCTCTTATTCACCTCGTAATCCTAATGGCCATATGCAAAGAAAAAGCAAGAAAAGTTCAAGATGATCCTTAGTAGATCTGCGTACCCCCCTCTTCGTTACCTGTCCTACACTTCTCTCCCCGCTCCCCTTACAATCGCTCGCACTCAGTACTCACGTGCCCGTCTTGAACCGATAGTCTCCGAAACTGGGTCCGTCCAGGCAGTGTCGCCGTCAGCTCAACAGTCAGCCCCGGCTCCGGCGAGCGGTACTTAAAGGGGATTTTTCAACCGGGATCCCGTACCCTCTCTCTATTGAGTGCGCACTTCTTAGTGTACCGGTTGCCGTTGGCGGGCAGCCTCCCGGAGCCGGCTCACTGTGCGTATCCCTTTTCGACCGGAGATTCTCGTGCCAAAAGGGGACGGTTATAAGGAGTTGGGAAGAAATAAAAATCACGCTATCGGGGTCACCACTGAAAGCAAGCGTCCCCAAACAGCACGATCCTCCCCGCAATGAGAGACAATGAAGGACTCTCCCAGGATGGGAATAAGGCCAAGACAGAGTGCGGGTGAGCGTAAATGGGAGTTTATCAATCAGAATAGGGCATGCAAAGAACTCTGCAACCTCCGAGAGCGCTCTGTCTGACAATAGCAAAGACAGGCGTATATATTTACAAAAAACGTCATCAAAACCTACATACTATAGGGGGCACAAGTTCATTGGGATTGGGTGGCGACGACTAACCAAAGGTGCTGCTGCGGCGTGGTTGGTCTTGGCTGAAGGACGTCACTGGTCACCCTCGTGGGTTGGGCTGGGCCTGGCAGGTCGGCTTGAGTTCATCCGGGCGGTGTTGGTGTGCCAATGCGGTCTGGGGCAGAGATGAATGCCTTTCCTGACTTGCTTGCCCTTGGCCATGCACACCGCAGTCATTTAGTCATTTACAGTGTTATTCTCTTTAGTAAATCTTCCAATAGGTTATTTTATAGGTTAATGCAACACAGGAGGAATGCACCTTGTGAGGGGTCTGGAGGTAATATATCGAGGCCTGGTTACCCGTGTCCTGTTGACCGGGGCCATAGGTCGAGGGGCTAAGCTTCGGGGCCTGGGACGGGCGGTACAGGTCTTTCTGTCTTGTTAGAAGTTGTTATGGATGTTCCGCTGCGTGTTGTCAAAGTGTTGGGTGTCCTGATTGCACAGGGCCATAAGTCTAAGATGGTCCGGTGGGTTGTGGGGTTTACGAGGGGGCGCTTGAGTTTAGACAAAGGTTTACTGCTGTGCTGTAAATAATGCAGGTGGCTGGCTGCGGCCTTGGGTGCTGCAGTGGGGGCTACAAATCTTTGAAGTGGCTCCAGTCTAGTCGGGGGAGGTGGGGTAGCGCAGAGCGGGCCTCTGTTCTCATGTCTTGGCAGCCTTCGCAGGGTGGGAGGGGGAATGGCCTTGTACGCATTCACAAAGGTATCTCCCTCGTGTGTTGCCGAATGTAGGTAAAGACATCACAAACATTTGAACACTTTCTATAATACTTATTCAAAATCACTTTAAAACATGCATTTAACTTTGCTGGATGTGTCTCGATTATACCCAGTCCGAGCACCATATTTGTATATTATGTTCTAGCAGTTACAGTATTTTAGTTACATGCATATACATTCGCAGTAAATGAGGTAGTAGTTGGGTCGGTGGAGTACATAGAAAACGACCTGCCACTGTACGTGACGGTGGTGGCACATAAGGGGCTTAGACATACACACATGATAAGTGCATTCTCGCGCATCCTTTACATGAGTTCATAGTATAGTTGCATTCGCTTTCTCGTGTACACTAGCAGCATTAGCTTAGTTATGGCGCAAAACCATGGGAGGTAGGTTGCCCAGTGATCCACGCAACAAACAGATCCCTGGAGCGTTCCTTTATTATTAGCATCCACCTGCAATGGTGTGGGCTCGTCATTGCTTATATCATGGGAGCATGCTCTCTCATTTTAATACATTCTACAGGCGTTTGTACTATACGAGATTTTGTGGAAGAAAGCATACTTTGCAAGTGGTCTTTACATTAATATATACATATGTATAAAGACTGTCTGCCATCAAGTGACCATTTTACCGTTCTTCTCATTGTTCAGGCCTGCTGGCCGGGTCATGCTGATAGTGATAATGCACTGCGGGAGGTGAACTGTTACAATGTCAGCGTATTTCGCTAGCTCATGTCCGTCTTGTTCGTGGGAACGTGCTTGCAGCGGATCTGCCAGGGTGCTGCGGCAATAGGGATGTGACTCTCCAAGGGTGGGGGCCGCGCTACAGTGCGCTGAGCTCACACCATCTTTACCGGGCAAAAAATGGTTTCTGGGCCTAGCTAAATTTGTGTGGCAATCAATACGTGTGGGCACTCGATACGTGTGGGCAATGTCTCCAGCGGGTGAGCCCTCCACCACCTGGGCCCGGGTGGCACGAGGGAACGCCCAATGAGCCATAGCCCTCACCTGGGGAGGAAACGCAGGCGAGAGGGGTCTCCTGGACCAGTCCTCCCCTACATTCTCTGCACTTCCTCTCCTTGTTTTTACTTTGTTTTATTGTCCATATTATTCCCAATTAACTTCCTTTGTGGGTATTGTCACTGCTCCCATGTGAAGAGCTCCTTCACACGAGGCCGGAGAGGTGAGGCCGCTACCAGATAGTCTCCCTGGGGGTGGTACTTAGTGGGAGGATCTCATGGGGAGGGAAACCCTCTATGGGATCAGTGACAACTATCATGGGAGAACGCGGTATGTAGACACTCCACTTCTGTCCCCTTTATCCTCCTACCATACTCAATCCTCTGTAGTCCCCCACACTCTGATATATGTGTGTAGAGTAGAAGACCCCTTCCACATAGGATATACTGAGACGAGTGAGACTGAGGCCTACCCAGATGGAGCACATGGTAATACTGGGACGAAGAAGAACTGAACAGGAGGAAAGAGCCTACCGCAGAAGCAACATGCACGGTCCAGTCAATAAGAACACTCTTTGAATATAAAACGGGAAGAAGGACTACACATTTTGTCTAACCTGCCCTGGAGTAGCCGCGAGAGCGAATCAGGCGAGCGAGTATGGGACACCGAGACAGGAGGTGGCTGGTATAGAGCAGGATTAGAAGCAGGAGACTGCTCGCCGAACACCAACCGCCACATTTCTGGTGTCTCTACTCTTTGGTCAGTGTGGAACACCAAGACCACACCGAAACTCAAACGGATTCCACTGCAGAGCCGCCGCAGCACGGATTCTGGAACGGAGGCACCTCCCATAACTGTGAGAACTTGAAATGTAACTGAAAAGATTTTCTTTTCTACATTTTAGGGAGATTATCCATCTTGGAGAACTTACTCAGAACTTTTTATTTAGCACAAGGAGAAGAACTCATGTTGTTTCCTAATAGAGAAGTGAACATTAAGCTATCGCCCAGAATGAGGGTGTCATCCTTTAGGACCAAGAAGATCCCAGTTTTCCTTAGTTTAGTTGAGTGTAAGAGACGGAAATAGGTTTGGACACAGGATGGTGGACTTTTTACTTTATTAGACATGCTGACAGAATCCTTAGTATTTTTGTTGAGGTGTAGCAACCCCTCTTAGAAATAGGGCAAGATAGTTTTTATTTTCTTTACTTTTATTCCTCAGTAAAAGTCTTTGCCAACAACTACGCCATCACTGTGTCAGACTCGTACCTCTGCACACTTGCACGAGAAAGCCAAGCAATTGGATGCACTCCATGTTTAATGATCTACAGGGGATGTATTCCTATTTATCTTTAACTTGGTGCATAACGTGGAGTCAACACATGTATCAGATTTAATGAATTGCATGATGAAGCATGGGGAGATGGTTGAGCTGATTGTTGTTGCCCATTCTGCCCACTGGAATGCAAGTCAACTATTAATTCTGCTCTATTTTATAGGGCATACAGAGGCCTAAGAAATAGAGAGATTCCCTGTCTATGTAGGAATATGAGCTTTACTTAGTGCAGGCCAGACCTTCTGAGGTCTATTTGGAGTAAGCTTCTAGAGAGAGAGGTAGAGAGAGAGAGATGCATACAAATGAGGGCTCTGTTGTCAGCCAGCTGCTTGGTCATCCTGCTCAAAGCTCTGGTACAACCGTGGCCATTTTGTAAGGTCCAATTGTGCTGTTTAGCACAGTACAATACATGACAAAACATAGTAAAAAGAATTCTTAGTACGTTCATGATCGGAAGTCGTTTCTAGTATTATTGTTATGTTTGCAAAGACTGGCGTGCACACATTTTGGTCAGTGTAAAGGTAATTGTCAAGCATATATATATGGTATTATGCTGACTTGACGGAGTGTTGTGAGATAGTGAACTGCCCATAGTTACTTGCCAGATCATTTGTGCACACATACCAGAATACTAAAATTTGTAGTAAAAAGACATCCGTCCACTGTGGTAGTTTGAAGATTTTTGTATTATTTCTATTTCCATGACAATGACCATGCTGACTGGGGTGGGCGCTTCTGCGCATCCCCGTGATTGGGGGCTGCCTGAAGCACTTGTTTGAGGCTGACAGCACTGATTTCTTATCAGACGTCTGTGGAGGGAGCTTTGGTGGAGCTTGAATCGTGCCAGAGCCACACAGGTTGTGTATGTCTGTGTGTCTATGGAGGCATGTGTGTTGGGGTGATGCCATTCATTGAGGACCACTGAGAGACAGGTTTGTGGTTAACTTGTCTTTATTAAGGTGCGGTTGGACAAACGGCTACAAGAACTAGGGCAATGATCTATAAATATTAAGGCATGTACATGCAGCACAATGTCCCTCCACCTCCAGAGACACCCTATCCTACTAAAGTCCAAAAGGCATGGCTATCATTACATTGTCTTGGTAAGTATTTTAGCTTGTGGCCAACCAAGGTCTTCACAAACCTAAGCTTTCAATGACCATAAACAAATAAACACAGGATGCTTCTTTGGCCAACTTCCTACAGGGCTCTTCTTTGTCCCAGCACCTTTCTTTCTCGGGCTTCTCCTCAGCTTCCTATTCATAGCACCTATTAGGTCTTTCCACTGCCTCTTTGCAATAGACACCATTTGTTTAGGCCTCTCTGCAGCCTCTGTTTCCCAACACACATTTCTTTCACTTCACGTAGGCAGCTCCACGGTTCTTGTTTTTGTTCACACCCATTTCCCTTAGGCCTCTACCATCCCCTTGACTCTCAGTGCAATTCTCCTGGGCAACTCCACAGCCTGTTGGTTCTCAGTATTCAACTGTCTTAGAAGGACTACACATTTGGTTTGGTTTTTAATGCAGTTCTCTTGGGCCTCTCTATGGCCTCTTGATTCTCAATGAATTTCTCATTGGCAACTTTCCGGCATCTGAGTTTTCAATACAATTCTCTTCAGCCTCTCCACTGCCTCTTGTTCAGAGCACTGCATTCTCACAAGCTTTTCCACCACTGCTTTTTCTATTTACTGTAATTAGTATTTCTTCCCCCTCAGTCAGGGTCTGTTTCAGGCATACAATATTCAATTCTTCCTACGAGGAGTTCTTCTCCTTAAGTTTCTTGTGGAAGTATCCTGCCTAAGGACTCCCTTCTTTCGTCTGTCCTCTATTGTAGAACCTTGCTCTGTGTTCCAAAAAGCTGGAGGTAACAGTACACAGGCCACAGCAATGAGGGCCCAGGTGTAAGCAATGCAATCCAGAGGCCTACAAAGGACCCACCCATGCACAACACCCCCTCCCCAACCCCATTACACCAGCAGGAGCAGGGAGGAGACAGCAATGAGGGCCCAGGTGTAAGCAATGCAATCTAGAGACCTGCAAAGGACCCACCCATGCACAACACCCCCTCCCCAACCCCATTACACCAGCAGGAGCAGGGAGAAGACAGCAATGAGGGCCCCTGTGTAAGCAATGCAATCTAGAGGCCTATAAAGGACCCACCCATGCACAACACCCCTCCCCAACACCATGCTGCCATTTGGAGCCGGGAGCCTTGATGTCGACTTCTACCTGCTGCGCCTGGAGCTACAGAGGCCAGTCAACCAGGCCAGGGCCCTGGGAGTGCAGGGGGCAGTGGGGATGAGGAGAAGGAGGAGGAGAGCAGCAGCAGCAAGGCGCCCAGCCATCCCCAGGGCCAGGCCAACACCCTGGGCCCTAACTGATGCTCAGTTGGTGACAGAATATCGGCTGGACAGGGCAACCATCACCCAGTTGCTGGACACAATCCAGGGTGACATATGCAGCCGCATAGCCACCAGCACGGCAATACCTCCCCTAGTGAAGCTTGTGTCTGTGCTTCTCTTACTTGGGACTGGCAGCTACCAACATACCATTGCCATGATGCATGGAATGGCCCAGTCCACATTCAGTGCCATGCTGGCACAGGTGCTTGATGCACTGTTGAATCATGTGAACGAAAACATTGCATTGCCAGCCACACAGGCACAGGTGCACCAGCTAAAGGGTCAATCCTATGCCATTGGCCAAGTCCCGAATGTAATAGCAGCCCTGGACTGCACACATGTGGCACTTGTACCACCCCAGGCACATGAGGGTGCCTACAGAAACCGGAAACAGTACCATTCCCTCAATGTGCAGATGACATGTGGCCCTGACCTCACCTTCAACCACTGCTGTGCCGGCTACCCAGTTATCCACCCACAACTCCATGGTCCTGCGCAACAGTACCCTGCCAGCGTACATGGAAAGGCACCGAGGCCAAAACACATGGCTACTGGGTGAGTACAAATGTATACCACAAAGCATGTCAATCCACAACTGATGGTGCCTGTCACAGAATCCATCATTCCCAATGGTCAGCAGCATCACAGCAGCATACACGTCCAAGCAGCTTGCACGATGAACCTTGGACATGTCCAACACAGCAGAACACACCCATGCAGGATGTAAGACATGTGGTGGCACAGTGACATATGTAAGCCCCACCACAACAAGGCCTCCTGTGTGAGTAGCACCATGGCTCCCAACACTGACACAGTACAGATATCCCAGCCTGGCCATCCGACAGCAATGAAATACCAAACCATCAGCTAGCACATCCACGAATGCTCCACACATAAGTAGGCCGAGTGATGACAATGCACATCCCACAAACACTGTCCCCAAAATGGCCATGGGAATGCATGGAGAACAGTACAGAATAGTGAAGAGCAGCAAATGCAACTGTAGGCCAATGGATTAGCAATGACACATGAGGCAGCCACTTCTGTCAAGCAGAAGTAGATGGAAGGGCCCCCTCATCCTGCGACATGTGAATGAGTACTGTTACATATTGAAACATAGCCGTACCAAGTGGAGAGTACCCCATTGATTCAATGGTGCCCATAGGACAGCACACTCCACAATGTCATAGTCCAAATGACAAATATTGCAAAATCACACTGATGACAGGGCTCTGTATACCCACTGGATTTACCTTGTCCCCATACCGGCTTTCTCTCCCCTACAGATGAATCTGGATATCCCCAGTACACGTGGCTCATTACCCCTGTGCGTCACCCACACACGGCTGCGGAGTGGGGATACAACCTTGGCCATGCCCGTACAAAGATATGCTTGGCAAGGGCATTTGGACTTTTGAAGGCACGCTCCCGGTGCCTCGACCGCACGGGAGGTGCTATGATGCATGCACCAGAAGAAGTTGTGAAATCTTACTGACATGTGCCTGGCTGCACAACATCTGTTGTCGCAGAAATGTGCCACTGCCCCCTGATGCTCATGTGCAGCCACCTGAGGATGGTAGTGAGGGCGATGAAGTGCAAGAAGGTGTAGCACATGCACAAAGGGTGGGCCTGAGGGAAGGGAGGTTGGCCAGACAGGGATTGATTGATGGATTCTTTTCGAAATGGGTAATAGGTAAATGGTGACTTCTACATCAAATTGCATTTGTAACAATCACTACTGTCCATGCATTGTGATTTTTGTAACGTGATTTATTTTCCCTCAAACAATCCCCCCTCCCGCCAGTGAACACCCAACAATCACCCCTCCCCCCAGTGAGCATCCAACAATACCCCCTCCCCCCAGTGAGCACCCAACAATCCGCCTTCCCCCCAGGGTACAACCCCCAACTGTGCTGTTGCCTGATCAGGCCCACACCAATGATGCCATGCACTGCTATGATGGGCGCGGGCGCTTCCCTCTCCCAGGACCTACCGGTGTGTGTGCCCTCAGGTGGCGCAAGGACCGGCGCCTTGGAGATGGATCCAGTGTGTGGTAGAAGTTTAGGGCACGGAAGCGCTGGCCATCATGTGCTGGCGCATGAGGGCATTTGCCTTGCGTTGTTGTTTTGCTAGTGCAGACACAGCCTCCGTGAATTCACGTACCCTTTGGCCAAAGCCTGTCAGGGCATCAGTGCATTGTTGCACGACATGGTGTGTGCGTGCATTGTCCCGGGAAATGTACTTGCAACCATGCCTAATTGAATTGCTCACGGCCTTAATGTGCCGGCTCTGGACTTTAGCCATTGCTTCCACCCGGGCCTGTTTAGCTTCTATTATGTCCAGCCGGCCCATGAATTCTGCCCCAGTGACAAGGCCCTCTCCTGGCGCGTCAGGTGGTGGACCGCAAATTGGGCGCTGTCGGGCGGGGGGGCTGCATGGTGGCATGCCACCAGACTGGACTGGGCTTCCTGGCTCTGAACGATGGCCCTCTGGGATCCCATACGACGGGGTGTCCACATCGGGCTGGGGTGTGCTGCAGCGACGCACAGCCACATACCGACTCCCTGCCTGCTGTCTGCCTGTGCTTGGTCTTCCATGGGGTGTTGACGCCCCTTCCCCATCACTGCTGCTGTGGGTGTGTACTGCGGTGGCATGATGCCCACGCGGAGGTGTTACTCCCACATCAGGCTGCGATTTCCGGCCTCTCTCCCTCGGCGTCGGGGCTCTGGATGTTGGCTTCCGGTGAGTTGCCGGTAGCCTCCCTGCGGCCATGTGGCTGCTGCTGTCTGGCAGGGCTGAGTCGGGTGAGGTGGGTGTTCCCCGGTGTTCTCTCCCGTGGGTGCGGCCTCTTGGGGGGGAGGGGGAGGATGCTGGTGGAGGCACCGTGTCGTGGGCACATTGCCGGTGTGGCCTCATCGTCATCATCAACAGCCTCTTGGGATCGACGTGTGCCTGTGGGGTTTGAGTACAATGCTACATACATTTGTGTGATGCAGGTCATGCCAACAAGTGTGAATGAAGACAGTGACAATGATGCATTCAACTTGCATTCTGTTCAGTCAACATGTGGTGCTTGTTGTGGATGTGCATGGAGGGACCCTGCATGGGAAAGCGTGGTTGGGGTGGACTGCGCTCAGGCTTTTGTGGTTGTGTTGATGCACAGTACCACTCTACGTAGCTGTCCTATGGCTATAGGAGTCTATCCCCTGCCCCTGTCATTCATGCACTGCACGTACAGGGTCGTCTAGGCAGCACTGACGTTCTAGGGATGTGGCCCTCACTTACGGGTGTATGCAGTGCCTCAGACACATGTCTTCACTCTCATTCAGATGCATGTATTCGGGGAAGGGACTCACCTGCCGGTGGATCAATGCCAGTCCCTGCCGTCAGTTTCTCCTCCCATGGTGTGAGGTCAGGGGGGGGGGGTGGTCTGCCTCCTCCTGTGGCCCTGCTTGCACTCCTGTGCTGGGACAGGATGCCTCTCACTCGAACCCGCAGGTCATTCAGCCGCTTGCGGCAGTCTTCCCCATCCCGGGGCACGCGGCCAACTGCACTGATCCTTTGTGCAACACTTTTCCAGATTTGGCCTCTGCGCAGTGCGCTTGTTTTACGCTGCTGCAGCTCGTGATGGTGAGTCAGTGCCTCATCCACAAGGACCTCAAGTTCTTGGTCCCTAAACTTGGGTTTTCTGACCCTGTCCATGGCAGACTTGCCCCTGGTGCGCTTCTGACTCATTTTCTGCCTTCGAATCAAGTGGATGGCTTCCAGTGCCTGAGATATCCGACGGATTGTGATTTCCAAAATGGCCGCCGCTTTATTTCCCGTTCCGGTGGTGACGCGTTTCCCGCGCGCTATAAGCGCGCGCTATTAGCGCGACGTGGCGGTAGCGCACGGTGCGCCGGATTTAAGAGTTCGCTCTAATCTCTCTAACTCCTTGGGCCGGGGCGCGTGCACGAATAGTCGTGATCTGGCGGATTATCCGCCGGGTGCCTTGGCGTTAGCGCTATTTAGGTCCGGCGGATAATCCGCCACATTTACCGCCCAAGTCCTGATGAGGCCCACAGTCTGCTGCTCGTAAACAGACGAGAAGTGCTTTACAATACGCTAACACTAATGAATGGATAGATTAGATCCGGACATCTAGAATAATCATCCATAATTCGGATACACAGGTTTTTTACGATTATAACGATCAGACGTCCACTAGCAGGTTAATACAACGCAAGGTCGACAGATGGCTTTGAATACATGCTCCATACACTCCTATGTGGACATGACGGTAAGCATTCCCCGATGGGAGATGTCACAGCATGAATATACGTCACAGCTACTAGCACACCTATAGATGCCACATTATTATTTTCTCATTGATACAGACGTTCTATCAACATGCTGGAAGTAAACTGCTTTCCCAGTTGAGACCACCAAAACTCTTTACTGACTGGGTGAACTCATCGTTAGATCGGTGAGTAATGTGTTGAAAATCACTACATAAAAAATGACCGTGTAGTGGGAATCAGGCCATATTGTGTCAAGCTTTTTGCAATGTTGGGTCAACATTAAAGAACACAGGTCAGTTGTTCATTGATTCATTATATGGAATTCACTATGGAATGTTTACATTAGAATACTCAATGAGATATTAAAACACAAATTATTTGTTTATTTCAGAAATCACAATTCATTCTGTACCTGATGAAGGGCTAAGCCTGAAAATCGTCGTACAATAATAGTGTACTCTATTGTCATAAATGATGTTGATATAGAATTATATATATGTTTGTTGGTTGAAATTGTTGAAAAACAAGAATTTGTGTTACTCAATACTCTAGCACTACTATACAATGTTTGCATGTGTTTTCATTTGAATATGATGCATCTATGGTAAAGGTACTCCAAAATGTACCTTTGATTTACTTATTATTGACTTCAAAAGTTTCTGATTTAATACTCTGATTAAATTACACATCGAATTGTGCTTTGCACTTATTGATTATTGTGTATTAGATTTATTTACTGAGTGTGGTCAGCCTATAGTGTGCCCTGTTGTTGTCCCCTATTAGCGGACCTTTCACTCTGTATTTTCACATTAGTCTTGTAGCCGAGACTGACACATGAGAACCTGAATTAATCACTAAGGTGTATGACAATTACCGATGAATATACTTACCACCCCTAAGCCACACTGACAAATACCCAGTGTTTGCACCTCTACGACCATTGTTTTTGCCGTGGAAGAAACAAGACCTTTCATATAAGTGTCACCTTACAATTAATACAGGTTACATAAATTACATTCCAATTCATTTCACAAATCTCTTAAAAAGAAAATGATAGCCGTAACACAATTGCAGTCCAGTCCGTTTGCATAATTCATATGAATTCTATTGTTCATAAGTCACACAATTTAAGAACTTGCTTCTCAATCCCTTGCCACAATTGGGTGTTATGGTATCTCATGCAGTGATCTGCAGTCTTACATCACATGCTCGGTGCGTTTCACAGACTCACTTCTGCATAAGCGACAGGTCCTTCTGGATATTTCAGTTTTATGCCAGGCTCCTATTGTTTCTCGGGTGTTGACCATATTTAATGTTACTCTCAGATAATCCTTTCTTAGTTTGGGATCAGGAAACCCACATACATAGGGAGGTAGATGGCCAAGTACAGGGATAACGTTGTAGTATTCACTAGCTAAATGTTTCGTTTGTAAATCTACTTTATTTTGCTTGTAGATCTTAATATTTCTTTTAACCGTGTTTTTTCATTTACTGCCATTCATATTTATGTTTGTTAGAAGGTTCCAAATACGGCTTCCAACGGGGTGCCTCTCTAATTATGGATCTCAAGGTGCATGGCAGGTTATGGCATCCCGTATGATTGATGTATGCTAGGGAATCCCTCTCAGCCATTTCGTATTTCCTAATCATGAAGTATCTAGGTTGTAAAGTTCATGTGTTGTCAGCAGCAGTTCATCCCTTAAGTACTCCACTGCTAGACTTTTGACAAGACCGAGGTTATCTCTCAAGCAATAGCCTTCCATTCTAGACAGCTCTGTCTGACAAATGACCACATGACAGGGCCCAATAGTATAGTCTGACAGATTTTAAGCAAGTAGATTTCTGTCACAGTGGCCATAGTATAGTGTCTAGAATGGGTGATGGTAGCTGCAGTTAGATGTCTGAGGGCATCCCATCTTTGCGCAATCTGTGCAGACCATGTTAGATGGCAGTTGATCATTACCCCCTAATTATTTGTATTGTTCAACCACCTCTACATGATTCTTAGTAAGAGTCAATTTATATTTGATACTTTTCTTATTAATGGCCCTAAAGCCCATTAACTTAATTTTAGGCAAGTTGATAATTAGTTGATTTTCGTTGGAATAGGTGGCCAAGGAGTCAGCTGCCTTTGTAGGCCTCCAGGGAAGTTTCTAATAGTTCTAAATCATCAACGTACCCCACCCATCTGATCCTCTCCCTTCCCAGTCTGGGTGAATACGTCCCCAGGCAATTTAGCACAAATGGCAAACATGCTAAATATAGGTTATTGAGGGTAGGTGCAAGGATACACTACTGTTTCAGTCCAGTGAAGATTGGTATCTCATTGCTTATTAGGCCATCCTGTGTGTATCTTACCCTCACACTTCTGTGTTATTGTGTAGGGTGATCACCATCTTCATTAGATCAGGCAGGATACACCATTTATTGAGCATAAGCCACAACCTTTGACGATTGTCCATGTATGCAGTATATATGGACTGTTTGTATCCAGCTTCTACTATGACTTAGACAGAGATACCACTGCCTATTAGGCCTCAGAGTTTTTCTGAAATAATTACTCAAAATAAGTCTACCAGGGGGATGGAACTGCTGCCAGTTGCCACTCCTTTTTTTGGAGGGTTACGACAAGCCAATCATTAAGATTTGTCGCTGCACTCTACACAAGAGGGGCCCCTTATTGATTACTCTCTTATAAGCGGGTTGTCACATACCAGTGCTGCTCTCGCCTTTGATTTTGTTGATACTGCTGGGTCTGCCTCTTCCATTCTGCATCTTTTGCTTGCTGATATATCTGATTCTAGGATTCTGATGCTAATCTGAGCCCTTCTGACAATACGACCTATGCTGTAGGTTGTTTGGCCTCTGACTGCGCCTTCTCTGCTCCTTCACCAGCCATGAGTGTAATGTCTTCAAAAATGTCAGAAATGTCTTCCCGTGAGATGATATTTGAGGGTGATTTAAGCCTAGAACCATTATATGGACCAAATAGCCACCTCTCTATTCCTGACCTTCCTAGGGTTGCAGGGCCTAACTCTTAGTTGATCCCTGCCACTCCCTGTGTTGACCAGATATGAGGCAATGCCTTAAATCCCTCAACCGTGCCACCAGTTAGATATTGATTGACTACCCATAAGACTGGTTAAAGCTCTATAAAAAGTTCTTCTGAGGAGTACCCAGCAATACCAAGTCCAGGCTCCCATTTTGCTGCACCCATTCTAAAAGTTTCACTTAACACATGGTCCCTTGTGCAGCATGCAATGGAATTAGCTGACTATATAAGTATAGAGGGGGTTGATGTATTGGCTGTCACTGAAACTTGGCTGTATGAAACTGCCTCGCTATACCAGAGGGATATCAAATCTTCAGGGTGGACCGTAGTGCCGCCTAGAGGGGGTGGAGTTGCACTTCTTTATAGGAACACACTGAACATGCATGTTGTTACCACCTCTTTACTAGATAATTGTGAGCATAATACTTCTGTTTGCTTTCTTATTTTGTACAGGCCACTGCAAAAGCCTCAATTTGGGGAACCATTTTTAGCATTACTCACTGATATACTTAAACCTACATCTTATATGCTTATCCTTGGCGACTTAAATTTATGGGTCGCCAATAACCTCGACCTAGAAGCCATCTCGTTGAGGCTCTCTCTCAGGGGAATTGGGTTTCACACAAAATGTGAACTCATCCACACATAAAGAGGACAATATCATGGACTGGGTCATTGCACATAACACCATAATCACCTCAGTTCTGGTTACTCCATGTCCCTGGTCAGATCATTATGTTGTGTCCATTGAAATACAACTTCCTGTCAAGCCTAATCACATGGATGTTAATCCCAGAATTCGTAAAATGATGTGGAACCTAAAGAATTCTACACCAGATTCCTTCGCGGCTACTGTTAAACCCATCATAGATAACCTCACTCCAACTTCTGATGTAAAAGAACTGGTGGATGAATTCCAGCATATCACAACCGTGGCTATTAATACTCTGGCACATGAGAAGGTTAAGCTAACAAAAACGGAGGTAAAAAAAGAGTACCTGGTTCTCTGATGAGATCATTAAGTATAGGAAAGCCAAGAGGGCATGTGAATGGACTTGGTGCAGCAAACACAGTCCCAAAAATATAATCTACTTACAAAGCTGCAGCCGCCCAATATAAAGAAGCCATGATGCTAGCCAAACATTCAGACTATAGCTCCAGTATTGAACATGTGAAATCCAGCTTGAGAGAACTCTTTTCTCGATTCACAAAGAACTATAGAGAAAAAAGGCGGCAAGTCAGTTTGTTAATGACTCTTAGTGTCAAACCATGCAAAATGCGCTGATGGGTAAAATTGTAAGCCATCAACAGTCCATTAAAAAAAGACAACAACTTATCGTTTCCACAGTCTCTTCTGTTACAATTAGTCAGACCTGTTCTAGTAATAATTCTCTGAATTTTTCTTCAGGCAAGTTTCTGAAGCAGAAGTATTTTAATATTGTTAAAAACATGACGCCAACTTCATGCAAGTTGCGATGTCTACCCTGAAAATATCAAGGAATCCTTAGACATGCTTATTTTGTTGATCACAAAAAGCTCCTCCTATGCCTACGGCCTGGAAAGAGGCCTGGGTTACACCACTGTTAAAAAAGGTTTTCTTGGATCCTGCTGTTGCAAGTAATTATTACTTACAAATGTTCCATTTCTGTTAAAAATCTTGGATTTAATAGCCTATGTTGAACTTCAGGAATTTATTGAAGTAACAATTTACTCGTCAGTGTCAATTCGACTTCCATGCCAAGCATGGCACAGAGACAGCACTTTTAGTTCTGCACACGGAGCCCGAAATCGACTCGAACATCCCTGCAGCGCCAACACTGGCCATCCTTCCCTCTTTAACCACGAACTACCCAAGCTTTAACAGCTACTGCCACCTTACAGCAGACAGCCTGTGATGTGGTACAGCTTGTAAAGTGGTGGCCGCCAGCTACATCACTTGCAATATGACGGCCACAATCCTCTTTTGCTCATCCCAGCGGGTTCCACTGCCGGAATAACAGCAGCCACAGCTGGAATCAACACACACTTGTGCCACCACCCAGGTACACGAACCACACTCTGCAATCAAACCGAACTGTGTATGGGGTGAATGACACCCTGCCATTTGCAGCACACTTACGCCCCGCTCTACGCAGACGCTAGCATCCATCAATGATGCCACCAGTTTAAAACACTCCCTCTTCTTTCCAGTGGACCCATGCTTGCAATCTTTTCAGGGGTCCAACACTTCCAAGGTCCAGATGAAGGCGTATCAAATGATTTACTGCCGAAACCTCCAAGACAAAGAGAGCCACTCTCTGTCCTCACTTTAGACTAATTATAAGTGACGTGGACCAAGGCTGGTTCAGAGGACCATCACACCAACTGTGCGAGACAAAGATCTGGACACTGTGACCTATTAGCCACTTTCACCTCTGATTAAACCAGGAGGATAGGTCCACACAAATTCCCAGTCTAGACAATACGAACTACATCATATATGAATACAGATTTGTGATGTTTCTTATGGATGTATTTATGCTCCTTCAGTTTATATTAGGTGTTCAAATGTACATATCCTGCTTTGTTTGGCAGGGGAACTTGCCTCCCTGTGATCCCTTTCGGTTTCGCCATCTTCCTCCATGTGTTAAACTGCCATCTTGGAACTGCTGTTTCCTTGTCTGCTTTGCCTCGCTCAGAGTGTGCTCTCGTGCTCCACCTTTTATCCGTGTGGGGAAGTGTAATGGAAGTCAGGCATGCGTGATGGTCAGTAATTGCCTGACCCTGCCTGAGTCTGACTTGTCTGCTAGGCCTATGTACAAGTAAAAACTGAAAGCTTCACCTATGTGTGCACTCACTATATCTGTTGAGTTTATGTCTTTTGTTATTTTAAGAAAAAAATGAGGACACAAATGGTGCCTCTCGACGGCGATCAATGAAAAATAAATGACAAATAATTAAAGTAAAGACAATTTACTCCTGCACATTGTGTTTGATAAAAGCTTAAATTAATATACATTTTTTCTTGCTGAGATGAAGAATTAAGAGCCACTGATCGGCCTCTTTGAATAGATGGACACCTAGTGCAGAAGGAGTTAATCTATTAGGACACCTTCTTCGCTACATATTATTTGGGTAAAATTGTAAGCCATCAATAGTCCATTAAAAAAAGACAACTTCCTGTTTCCACAGTCTCTTCTGTTACATTTAGTCGGACCTGCTCTAGTAATAACACTCTGAAGTTTTTTCAGGCAAGTTTCTCAAGCAGAGGTCTTTTAATATTGTTAAAAACATGAGGCCAACTTCATTCAAGGGCGATGCCTACCCTGAAAATATCAAGGAATCCTTAGACATGCTAATTTCGTTGATCACAAAAAGTGTGGACGACTCCTTCATAGCTCCTTCTATGCTTACGGCCTTGAAAGAGGCTTGGATTGCACCACTGTTAAAGGATTCCTTGGAGCATGCTGTTGCAAGTAATTATCGCCTTACGAATGTTCAATTTCTGTTAAAAATCTTGGATTTAATTGCCTATATTCAACTTCAGGAATTTCTTGAAGCTAACAACTTACTCAGTTGGAGTCAATTCGACTTTCATGCCAAACATGACACAGAGACAGCGCTTTTAGATCTCAAAGCCAATATTTCCAGAATTATTGAGAGTAGACATACTGCCCTTCTCATGTTATTGGAAATCTTGGTGGCCTTTGACCTGGTGGATAATTCCATTCTTGTCAGTAGGCTTGCAGAGGTGACCAATTTGTCTAATAAGGCAACAACCTGGATTGAGTCTTTCCTCAATAATCGTACTGCCAGGGTTTTCGTGGAAGACTTCAAGGCCACTGCAGTACGCAGCCCTGTGGCGTGCCTCAGGGCTCCTGCCTTTCCCGACATTATATAATATCTAGACCTGTCCCTTGTTTGATCTCCTGAATGACCTGGGTGTCAGTTATACCATCTATGTTGACGACAACTAGGTTGTACTAGAACTTACGGGTGATTATGCAGGGGACTCTGAGGCTATCAACCAGATCTATGCGACTATGCAGGCTTGGATGGCTGCTAATTTGCTAGAGCACTTCATTCTGAGGTTAGGTACCCAGCTGAAAAAACTCGAGCCCTGTTACAACCAGTTTGTAATTGCTGGCTGTGCCATTCCAGTGGCATCCTTTGTTAAGATGTTGGGCGTGTATTTGGACTCACAATTAACCATGCAGAAGCACATCCTCCACTTGAGGTCTACCTGCGCGTAGGTACTCAAACTGCTGTGACAAATTAGACCTTACTGGTCAGATAAAAACAGATCTTTACTTGCCTGTGCCCTAGTACACTCCAAATTAGACTATTGCAATAGTCCGCTTGCAGGCACTTCTGCCGCCAACTTGCAAAAGCTCCAGACCATCCAGAATGGGGCAGTAAGGGACATTCAGGGCATCGATAGTAGAGATTATGTCACTCCTGCTAGAATGGCACTTCACTGCATACCAGTTAAACAGCAAATCGTTCATAAGATTCTCACCCTGACCCACAATTGTAGAGTTGGGAATGCACCTCAGTACCTCTGTGCCCAACTGAAGGCTGTCCCAGCAGAAGACTACTTCATTCCAATGGAGATAATAAACTCCTTAAGCCACGCATCAAACTTAAGAAGTACAGGGGCACGCTTTTTGAAACATGGGGTCTTTGTTCCCAGGAATGGGCTGCTGGCTTCTCTAAGGGCTATTCCTCGCCTGCCTGACATTAAATGAGCCTCAAAAACACATTTGTTTAAGAAGAGGGATTCATTGTTGATTTCTATTCGGACCTCTGTTTTTTGGCTTTGATTCCCTCGGTCTCCAGTGTTCTTTAATTTATTAGAATCTTTCTTTTTTATGTAAGTATGTATGCTGTGTTATGTGTGTGCTCTCAGGCCTACAGGCGAGTGGTGCATTAAAATAATTAAATAATAATGATAATAATTGCTCTCTCCTGTTCCATTATAGTAACTCATTACAGAAGATTGGTCAGAGTGGATTGGCCGCTTCTAAATGCATTTGATTCTTTTTTTTGTGTCTATTGGCCCATTCTGTTATTTTTTCAAGTAGGACCTGCCCAAAGATTTTAGCTCGTACGTCCAACATTGCCAATGACCTGTAGCTAGCTGAGAGTGTATATGAGTCAGGCTTATATAACTGGAAAGATCCCTGATTCTTGGAAAAGTAGTATCATCATCGCATCTGGCTGAGGTTTTTAAACAGTGTGTGTAATATTTTTCCCCCATATTTCCTTGCTATCGTTCAATAGTTTATTACATACCCCATCAGGTCCCGGAGCACAAACAGTGCCGATGATGATAATGATGTCTTGTGTGGTTCCATTATATATCCAGATAGCCTTGCTCATGTCTGTTATCTCAATGGGAGCCAGCACAGTGCCGATAGTTTCTTTTATACAGGATACCCAACTCTCACAAGACACCCCACCAGTAACTTAGGGCCATGGCTACCTCTGTTAACCAGTGTCCAGAATCATCTGGGTTAATTCTGTCTCAAGGCTTCAATTAGCGTATGCCAGCCATCTGTTCTGCGCAGAGGCCGATGGGCTTTCAACCACTTTTTATAGGCGGTCTTTCTTATATTAAGCCCTTAGGTGCCAAGGACGAGTATGCTCGTTCTTTTTTAATAGACTTGCATAATAACCTGGCACTAAGTAACCATATCTCAAAGTGTTGAACTTCTGGTATTGGGTGGCATTGGAATTGCTGGTATTAGGTTTAATTGTTGTCCCTGAGGCATTATATATGTGCTCTCTGTGCTCTGCGGACTGTCTCAAGAAACCAGCTAAAACTGACTGTGTAGTTAACAAACATTCCGAAATGTACCTCAGCTTCGGAGATGCAGGTATTGTATTGTTGTATTGTATTGTAGTTGACATTTATAGAGCGCCCTTTACCATTAGTATAGTCTCAATGCGCTAAATCATGCAGTAGGTTTAGAATAAGTGTGTGCATTTGACCATGATAAGGCTTAAGAGGGCTGGCCAGGCTCTGGTAAAAGCGAACCCACAAGGTCATGCTTGTGAGTAGGTGCTGAGAGAGGTCAAGAGAAAGCATGAATGAAAGAGACTCGTTATGTGTCCAGCAGGCACAAATGTGTTGTTCTTAGCTGCATACTGATAGCAGAGATGTTGAGGCATAGTCTAGTGTGAGTAGGCAGAAAAGTTATGTGACCAGCGAAACTGAAGGCCATTTTAAAAATCTACACACCCCTATATAGTGGGACCTGCAGACTATGTCACTCACACAAGGAATATTGGCCCTCATTCCGAGTTTGACAGTATTTCGTTGGTAAAACTGCTGAAATACCACCAAAATCGGTTAACATTACCACCACTTGGTTGAGTGAGTTTTGCATGGGATTACAAGTGGTGGTAGGGCAGTGTTAGTCGGTTAGTCCGGCTTGACTCTGGAGGTAAATCCTTTCCTAAAAAACCGGTGGAATTACCACTAGGTAATTGTATAGAGTCAAAGGCTACCCATGCAGCAGGCACAAACACTCGTAGCCCTTCACTTCCTTCACCCCAGCCCGTGATGGCAGCCATCATTTCCAGGCACCACATGCACAACTGCTTCATTTCTAAAATTCGGTTCAGTTCCAAAGCACTTAGGCAAGACCATCACCTCCAATGGGGCTTTCTCAGCATACATGCAGGTCGCACTTATAACGGCTTTTTTGTATGTGTGTGTGTGGTTTTTTCCACTCCATTTCTTCACCATATTTCTCTGGTCATTCAAACACGACCTTAGTTCCAATGAGTCAAACAATCAGTATCCCGATCACCTTCTTCACCCACCGTGCCGATTTTCTCTGCACCTGCATGCCAATGTACTTACCTCTGGAGCCAGCCTTTGATGCTTCTAATAACTCGTAATACCTACCCCTCTCCGACAGTTTACCACGACTTCACTCCGTGATAAGATAGAGATTTCCTCTCATCTACCTCTACCCGGATCCCATTTCGGCTACACCAGGTAAACCTCCATCCAATTCTTCCTAATTTTTTAGATGCATTTTCTGCACTCAAATTACATTGGGATTTTCTAAATTGTTCCAGAGACCACCAGCACAATCCACGGACTTCATTCTCACGCCAGTGATACATTCTACAACTGGCCACCTAACAACGTTTATCCATGACGCTCCTACTACCTTAGGTAGGTGTTACGCTCACCTGGCTCCCACAGAGGCGTTGATCGGAACTGGACAGCTGCGGTCTCCACCAATGTGACGCGTAGGGCCGAGATGACGGACTGGACTGGCCCACTTAGCTTCGCTTGCTTGGCCCGTAGGAATATTCTTCTGATGATTTTAAAAGATGAGCTCTCCATCCTGCATTGAGCGCAGGGGTGCGTTGATAACCAGTTGCTTCACTGGCTCGAATGAATTGGTGAGTTCCAGAACAATATTGACTCTGAGATTCCCGGCAAGACGCCGTAAGTATAAAGTTCGTAAGAGTTCAAATGCCTGACTTTCACTATTGTCCGATTCCTTGCAGGTTGCAGCTTGACCCTAATGAAGAGTTCCTCGTGGTAAGCAGTAGTATTCTGGTAAGGATTTGTATTTTCCAACACAGTTTGATAAAATAATGTCAATATGTAACCTGTTGCTTTCTCCCTTATTCAGGCGCTGAGAGAAAGTATGAAGTCTCTGGGAATAATACCTCCGGCGGTAAAATTAGGTAAGTCTATTGTGGTGAGGAGGGTTCCCCTTGTTAGTCCCTTTGTTTCACCTTGCTGTCCTTTTGTTTCCCCTTAGGGGCCGGGGTTCGGCGAAGATGCAGTGGAAGCTGCGCCGACCCGTGAAGAGGAATAGTACTCCCGGTGATAAAATCAGGTAAGTCTATGGGGGGGTAACTAATATTCCTCTGTGTATTCCCTTGGCTCACCTTGCTGTTCTTGTCTTCTCCTTAGGTGCCGGAGTGCGGCAGGAACATGCAGGAGGATGCAGTGGAATGTGAAGATGCTGCGAAGGCCGGTGAATTCAGAAAGGCGCTGCAGCAGGCGAGGCGACGCGCATGAATAGCTTCTTTCTTCCAGCTCGAAGGCGCGATGGATCGGGAATTCAGGTAAGGATCAAAGGTATTGCTCTTGTTCTAACCTTTTCTCCTTCTTTCTCCCTTTTTCTAAGAGCTCCAAACTCGAGGCGGGCGTGGCAGAAGACTGGATGCTGACTTGCAGGCACGGTGAGCGTTACGCTGCTGGATGCAGAATAACGCGAAGCATGTGCTGCTCTTCGGGCTTGGTTTAAATAGCCTCCAAAGTAGTCCCAGGTAAGTATTCTTCCCCAGCCCCGCCCGAGTAAAAAATAGTCCCTAAGTAAAGTAGTCCCTTCCAAGCCTCTTTTGGCTTGGAGCTCTTGCAGCATGGTCTGCATCAGGTAAGTTTGCAGCATGGTCTGCATCAGGTAAGTTTTAATCTATGAACCAGGACTGACTCTCCATATGAGCCTGGTGCCATAGGCGCCAGGACTGGACCCAAATAGACCCTAACAGGGGTTGTTGGGCTTGCTTGGGATAACTTGATGCCTGCTTCCGGGGTTGATGGACTTGGTCTGGGTCCCCGGGGGTAGGCATCATGACAGTAGGTTTTCCTTTTGCAGTGTCCCCCTGTGCAAACACTCTTTTTGCATTTTCTAATTTTAACTTCTCCCATTCACAATACTCCATCCCTTGTCTCACTATTTATAGGTGCCTGGCACTCTTCAAGCACCACAGTGCTCCAAGATTTCTTAGTCCTGAAGACAGTTTGGTGCAACACCCAGCAGGTTTCCATTCCTTCAACCGCTGGCCGCTCCATCCACCCACCGTACTAGAAACACCTGATTTGTGTGTGTCGACAATGTTTTCGTATTGCCTCAATATTAGCAATACATGAAACTACAGTCACCTCAGTTGTACTAACCCACCTATATGCATAATCATTTGTGATTTGTATGCAATGTTCTTTGCTGTGCCTAGGATGGCATATGTTGTTGTTTTAAATATTTTTGGTGAAACTAATAAATTGCATTTTTTATGTCTATAAATAATCTACTCCCTTGTGTTCCTTGTACGAGCTAACTGATACATGCTATCTTAGCTCCACTGCTTCCTAAAGAAAACTACCAGAGCGTTAATGCCAAGGGTAGCCTTTGACTCTATCTCTTTTCTACAATTTTGCCCTAACCATCTGGAGTCAGGCCCCCTTCAAAAAAAGAGGGTTCCTGCCCTTATCTCATAAACAACCACTAGGTCATTGCGCCAAAATGTGTAATTTGCCAGTGTGGGATAAATAGAGGTACCGTCAAAAAAAGTGGCAGCAATGGAATTACTTCCACCTTTTTCCCACATCACCAAACTGAGACTGAGGCTCATTAAATGTTAATAACCCAAATGCATCATATATTGGGTAAGGAGATGCATTGCATTCTAGCATAATAATACTGTTGTATTCTTGTTTCAAAGTGATTATTTAACCTATCCTTTAAAGAAGAATTTGGCAGTAAGGGAAAAAAAATCTGTAACTGGTGGTAATTGAATTTCTGCCACTTAGTGTCACTTTATCGCCAGTTTCCCACACCACTTACTTCCGAATTTGGGGGCAAAGTGTGGGATTTATCCTCCACTTTACCTCCAAATATTGTTTGATTTAGGTGGGCAACGTTACTGCTCTACAAAAATACAGAATAGCACTGCCATTTCCTTATTCTTAATCCCATGGTAAATCTGTGGTGTTGAGTGGCAGAAACAGTAAACGAGTTTGGCACCATTTCCAACGGAATTACTGTTAAACTCATAATGAGGCCCATGTGTTTTTCTTTCTTCCTCTACAGCCAGTTCAAGCTAGAAGTAGGTCTGATTATTGTAGCCATGTTTGCAAACTGGATGCATATGCGAAGCTGGAGTGTGATTTGAGCTCAGAGACCAATGTTTTGACGCATGAGGCCTACGGAGAGGCCAATCCAGTTCTCGAGTTGTATACAGCATAAGGAATTGATGGACATCTTGCCAGCCATCGCGGATTGGAATGATAACTGTTCCTTGCTCTCTCAAGTTCAACCTGTTGTTTACTTCTATTTCCTGATGGCAAGAAGAGAGGAAGTAGGCAGTTCACACTGCTCTTGACATTATCCATCTCTTCTTTGGTAGACTTGCAACTCTTCAAAAGACATGGTTTCGCAGGCCAGAAAAGAACGGTTTCTCGCCATAGTTACTAACTGTATTCTTAGTCTAATGTCCCCTTTCTTCTATGCTTTTGGGAGTTCCCGCAGAGTGGGGACGTGATCAGAACCTTCAGCACGCTTTGCCTTTAATTTTAAGATTGAGCGCTGGACAGAGCACATGTGCATAGCATGATGACACCCACAGCCCCGCCTCTCGCACTCCTTCCTCTTAGCCCCTTGATCCATCGAGAGGACCGGTAGGACCTAGCACAATTTCTTTGGAGGGGAGGGCGTATGGAGGAAAGGGGACATTTGTATTTGTAGTGAGCGTATCCACAAAGCACCGAGCAGACACTGCATCTGGGCGCAGATATATCGGTGATGGAGGATGAGAGAAAAAGGCAAACAGATCATTGAAACAAATAAGACTTCAACTTCTTCCGGAATAAGGGCAAAGATTCAATCATCCGTAGGTCAGAGGGCAAAGAATTCCAGATGCAAATGCCACTTATACAGAAGCATCTGTCTCCATGGTGAACAAACCGGGAGGGTTCAATACTCGGAAGGTTTTATCCCAAAGATCTAAGCAGATGTAGTGGGCGATGAGAGATTTTGGATGCAAGATAGCTAGGAGTGATGTTGTGTATACATTTGAATATCAGGTAGAGGGTCTTAAAAAGGATGCTCTGCTGCCCAAGCAGCCAGTGTAGAGTCCTATGATATGGCGAGACTGATGGAGACCTAATGAGACTAAAAAGGAGTCTCACTGAAGCATTCTGAGCAACCTGAAGGTGATGAATCTGGCCAGCTGGAATGCCCTGAAGAAGGGCATTGCAATAGTCCAGATGGGAATTAACCAATGACCCTAAGACTGCAGAACAATCTGAATCAGCGATAAGATGCATGATTGGGTTTAACAATTTCATTTGGTATGGATAGATTTGACAACTTCACTAACACAGGAGTTGCAACATAAAGATGCCTGCCAGATGCAACCAAGGTTTTTAACGTTGGTAGAGAAAATAGTTGGGAACATCAAAAAGTGCTGGACATGGCGTTTCGTTGTGAAAACCTCTTTGTTGTTTTTTTGGACCAAATACAATCACCATCGTTTTTGAGGGATTGAGTTGGAGCCTGTTATCAAGCATCCGGGTCTTCATTTTTTGCACACAGGCTAGCACCCTAATTTAAACATTAAATACTATAGGGGAAAGGGAGGATTTCTGTGGGACACCACAGAGAACAGGTAAGGGATCTGAGTAATGAGTTCCCAATTTAACTAATTGAGCCTGGTTGGAGAGGAAGGACGAGAACCACCTCTGTGATTCCTTGGATACCCGGGGCTACTTGAGCCAGTCTAGAGATAATTCTCCAAAAATCGACTGTGTCGAATGCCCCTGATAGGTCGTGCATGAGCAGCACGCTCAAATCACCCTTGTCAGTGGCCCTGGGGATGTCGCCCCACATTGCTACTAATGCAGTTTCGGTGCCACGACCGGACCTAAAGCCGAATCGGAAAGTGTCAAAGATATAATTTTTTTCCAGGAAATTCTGCAATTGTACCGTTGCTACTTTTTCAAGCACCTTAGATGGACACTTCAGGCCAGCAATGAGTCGATAGACATAAAACATTGTGGTCCAAAGTGGATTTTGTAAGGAGACGAGTCTGATATGATTTTTGAAAATCTATAGGCACACAGCCATGGGTCAGTGAAGCATTTACAAAATTAGTGATAAAATACTTCATAGATTAAGTGTTTTGTTTGGCAAGACATGCTGGAATTTAAGTCATCATGGTATGCGGGTTTGAGATTATGAATCAAAATCTCTATTTCATCACTACTGACCATGGAAAATGTGAATTTAGAAGGCTTTAAAGGAGAGAGGGGCACGCAATTAATATTGGAGGGGGGACATTTTGTAAGTTCTTGAGTTGTGTGCCAATATTCTGTCGAATGAGGTTAACCTTTTGCCATGAAAAGTAATTGGATTTGTTCACCAATTTGGGCGAAGGGGTCAAGCTCAGTAAGGTGCAAGGAAGGAAGGTTAGGTTTTTTACTGTAGCAAAGAGTTACTTTGGTCTATTTTTTGAAAGCTCAATCTGGTTTTGGATAAATCAGGACTTCGCTGATGAAATACCTCATTTGTTAGTGGTTAAAGCTAACTTATCGACCTGAAGGTCTTTAGAATCCCTAGATTTACCCCAGATCTTCTCTTTTTTGGATTATTTTTCTTTAGACTTTTTCGAACAACCGAGTACCAGGCATTATTTGTACTCTTAGGTTTTTTTATGGCTTTAAGTGGTGCATTCTGATCACACATGTTCTGTAACATTAACATGTTAGTGAGATAATACTCACTACAGTCAAGATCATGGGAAAAAGGGGAAAGTCCAGAGCTTAGTTGCATTTAGGTCTTTCTTGCTGCGTAATACTATAGTTATTGAAGGTTGGACTTTATGAAGCCCTGCATGTTCGATTGAGCTAAGGAAAATAACAACAAAATGATCAGACCATGTAACTGGTATATTCGCCTGTAGGGATAAAATATTCCCTCTATAAATGACTAAATCCAGGTAGTGGCCAAGATTGTGGGTAGCAAACGTTGTAAGTAGCTAAAGAGAATGTAAGCTCAGGATATCAGCACTAGTAGTACAGTAGTCACTATGGTGAGTAACTTAAATTACTGCTAAATCCTGTCCCCTTTCCTACATACTTATGGGATAATACCAAGCACTATAGCCATATGATGAGGACACTAAAGACTGAATACTTGGGCAGACCAAGATGGAAACACTTGGACGATTCATCAATAGCATCCTGTACCACACCCAAGCTCCAAATGTCTAATTTAACATAGATAGAACGGGAATAGGGGCCACCCAAACCCCAGCTCCAATACCTAAAGAGGAGAATAGACACACCCAATCACATTAGAATACAGCAGGGATTGTGCAGCACTAACTTCCACAACAGTCAGTCAAGAAAGGAAAGTAGCACCTAATCCCACCCATAGCAATACAAATTAAATCGAACAAGGTGTCCCACAACCAGGATTCTCACCCCACTAACCTGACCTTCAAATCTCTGCATACCTAACTCACCAGAAAATTCACACAACCAACTCTCGCCCAGCAAACCGCACGCACTTTACCACATCGCATCAACAACAAACCAACAACACATAAACAGCATCAACAGCACACAAGGTCTCGCCCCGGTCCAATACTTACACCAAAGCTGAGCGCACAGTGTATACCTAACTGAAGCCGCCAACAGCACACCACCTCTCTCACTCTCCTATTCCCTCTTCTCCTGAATAACCCATCCCTGCCCGCCTTCTTGTTTTACAGATCTGCCAGAGTGCCTGGGGACAACTCCGTTGGTGGCGGTGCCCGATATAAATACCTTTAACATTTACAATTTATCCCGGGAGGATGGCTCTAAGCTGAAGCAAAAAGGTTTCTTAGAAGTGTCTGCCTAAATTGCGCATCTGCTCTAGAGCTGGAATCCAGCACTTAGTGCTGGCAGAAGGCTGACGGTGAAGCCCAAGTGACTGGCTTGCATATAGCTTCCCAGGGCACATGGAGCTGAAAAGCTACTGTGGTGCTCTTTGACCTGGTTAAGTGTGCATGTAATCTTTGAGGTCGCGGCCTGCCCTGTACTGCATGTGCGTGCATAGTGCAAGAGACCATCCACCTAGCTATTGTGGATTAGCTGGTCGTCTGCCAGGGTGTACACCCCCGAAGGTGATAACAGTCTGTCAGTGGACATATGAGGTCTAGCCCTCACGAGATACAACCTCAAGGTCCTACGAACATCGAGGTTGTACACCATGCAATCTGCTTCAGACTGTGGTTTGGAAAAAACACTTGCAATGTGATCTCCCGATTAATGCAAAAATTGGGCACAACTTTAGGTAGGAAGGATGGGTGTGGACTAAGGACCATTATCCCAATGAAAGACAGATACAGCTCCTCAGCCAAAAGAGCATGTAATTCACTAATGCGGCGTGCTGAAGTAATTGCCACATGGAATGCCATCTACCAGAACAACAAGCACAGCTCATCGGAGGCCACTGGCTCCAAGGGCCAGCGTGCAAGCACAGGTACAACAACATTGAGATCCCATGAAGCAATAGGGAGTGTGATGGACCGAAATAGGTGGGTCAGACCCCAAAAGTGTTGTTTGATTAATGGGTTGGTGAATGATACGACCCTGTATTTGTTTGACAAGTAGGCCTCAATAGCCAGTAGGTGTGTTCAGTAAGATGATCCCTGTCTCCCTGCTTGGATTATGTTAGACAGGAAAGAGAGGATATCATCAATGTAAGCTTATAGTGGATCTGTGGTATAGTGCCCACGCCCAGAGCTGCACTGCCAGCGCCCACAGCTTTGTTGACCTTGTTAGCCCCTGCTTGTTTATATGGAACACTGTGACAATGTTGTCCGTAAGTATAAATACTCTTTAGCCTGCTATCATTGGCAGGAAAGCTGAACGGGCTAGGAAAGCTGCCTTCAGCTCCATGAAGTTAATATGCTCTTGGCCATCTTGATTGTTCCACTTGTCGTTGATCTGTAAGCCCTATAAGGGTGCCCCCCATCCCAGCAGAAAGGAGTGCATTGTGATGGTGTACTGATTCAGGGATCTTGAAAAAGCATTCCCACCCACATATTTGTGTTTGACCACCAGAGCAGGCCTGGGTGTAGCCAAGCTGGAAAGGATACTGCGGTCTTCATTGGTTCTGCTAATTGTGACCATGAAGCCACCAAATGTAGGTGCGTGCGGCACATCCAGAATGTGACTGTTGGTCCTGACAGGTGACAAGCCGACATCAGACCCAGAAGGTGCAGAGACCACCATGCCCTTATCTGGGCATGCGAGAGGAATAGCAACGTTTTTTCCAACACATCACGTATCATTCTGTGGGACACACTTTGCCCCGTCCTGAGTTCCAGAAAAAGACAATACATTCTAGTTTCCGGGTGGATATAAGCTTTGATTTGTTTATGCTGACCGACAATCCCAGGGCATACATCAGATGTATAAGATACTCAAGATGCCGGGATGCCTCTTGTGCCAGTCTCTGGAGCCAGCCGTCCAGGTACGGATACAGATGCATGTCTTTTAAGCACAAAAGCACTGGCACTGGCCCAGTTATTTCCAGAACTTTAAATTCCCTACTACCATAACTGCCTCTGCATTAGCCTGTTGCAAGCTGATGACAGAGTTCTGATCAACTTTCTTGCCTGTGTTGTCATGAAGGCGGTCCTTTCAGCCAAAATATTCTGTGAGTAAGAAGACGACACTTGGCTCCTACTGAAGAGTGTAGCCGCCGCCACAATCGTGGTGTGTGCCGGGGATGGCCCATGACACACAGTTCCTCCGCTTGCAGGGACCTATTCCTCATATCCACTTTTATAGACAACTGTTTGACTGATGCCTTTTGCCAAATTTTCCAGGCCTCTTCCGCTACATATGGTTGCAGATGAATCCTGGATCTGTCCATGGCCTTCAGGGAAAGGCCAGATGACAAAACCCCCTCATCTACCTGTGGAATGTCTGCAACCAGGATGGACATGTACTCCATGAGGCCTTGTACCCTTTCATGGAAGAACTTGAAGAACTACCTCTCTGTCCTCTGTAGTATCATCCTGAGTGTCTGCCACATCATCATCTGGCAGACCTGGCAGTAGTAGGGGCAACAGGGATGGAGGATCTTTTGGAAGAGGAAAAGCCACACCAATGGAGCCGGATGACCTGTAGCTCCCGAAGGCTCCTGTGGGTGCTGTTGGAGGAAGAGGATTCACTGTTGGAGGCACAGGGTTTAGAACCTCTTTCATGAGGAATTTAAATGCATATGATCCTGAAACTTATTAAGAAATCTATCCTCCAACAACGGGGCCTGGAGCACATGGACCCGGAGAGTCATGCCAAGTAACCCTTGATGCTGGGTGACAATTCAACTCTTGGCGAAAAAGGTGGGAGTCCAACGGGGCCCAGTAGCAGAAATCTATCTGCGTCACCCGGCGTGTGCTCTGATGAACTCAGAGATAGTTTGATTGGATATTTGCCCAAGTCCGATCCTGCAACTGTGACACAAGGTGCGCATTGAGCCAGGGCCTAACGAATCTGAAGGGTGACCTGGGTCACGTTACAGCACCAGCCTCACAGGCCCCTGAAAAGTTTTGCAGAGCGGGCCTGTCTAGAACTGCGGGCCCTCTGGGCCCCACGGGTTAATGCTTGGTAAGCAGAGAAGTTTAGGCCTCGGAATGAGCTTCGGAACAAGACACAAAGCCCTCATAGACAGCGCCCCGGTACAAGCCACCCCTGAGGAGGCCTTGGAGCAAAGTCTTAGAGGATAACCGGCTCTTAGGCCTGCGGCAATCTGGATTCCGCCCACCACACGGCACCGAAACGGCCCTTCTAGACCTTAAGAATCAAATGGACGATCTTAGAGATGCAGGCAAACTTGATCTCCTACTGCTCCTTGATCTATCCGCAGCCTTTGATCTCGTGGACCACAACACCTTGTGCCACCATCTAGCCACCCAAGCCAACTTCTCCCCGAAAGCCTGTCAATGGACCACCTCCTTCCTCCAAGAAAGGGCCATGAAAGTCTTCTCGGAGTCTGCATCCGCCACCCCGAGCCTCCTCACCTGCGGTGTTCCCCAGGGGTCCTGTATAGCACCTACCCTTTACAACCTTTTCACAAGGCCCCTGTTCAGCATCTTGGATTCCCTTGGCAAATCCTACACCAATTATGCGGATTAACCACATGTACTCATCCCACTCTCGGGCGACTACCTAGCAGACACTAACACCCTCACCACTATCTACTCCACCATCCAATCCTGGATGGCAGAGAACTGGCTTTGCCTCAATAGTGAAAAAACTGAACTCCTCCTCATAGGATCACCTTTCACATTGGGCAACCTTGGAGACCAGTACTCCTCCTTCACCATCGATAACATTCCTATCAAGGTCTCAAACCATGTTAAGACCCTCGGAGTCTACCTTGACTCCGACCTTTCCATCGACAGACAGGTCAATGCTATCGCCACCTCTTCAGCCTATTACTCTAAAATCCTCAACGCTGCTAGGCCCTTCCTGGCCTGCCACAATTGCCTCACCATTGCCAGGGCAATTATCGGGTCAAGGCTAGACTATTGCAATGCCCTCCTCGCTGGGACCTCCAGCAAAAACGTGGCCAAATTGCAGCTAGCTCAAAACAATGCGCTCAGGGAAGCCACACGTACCGCCAGAAGAGACCACATCTCTGAAATCAGAAGGCAAGCCCACTGGCTCCCTGTCAAAGAGAGAATTGTCTTTAAAATGCTTGCCCTCACCCACAAATGCCTCCACGAGCTCGCCCCGCCCTACCTGACCGACAGAATCATCAGGCACACGGCCACCAGACCCCTAAGATCACGCTATGCCAACACGATTGTCACACCTACCTCACGAAAGGGGCGCGCTGGAGGTTCCAGCTTCCCCACCCAAGCAGCCACGCACTGCCACCTCACCTAAGACTGATTGAATCACACCTAGCCTTCCGCAAGGCTATCAAAACTAGACTCTTTGTCTAAACAGAATATCTATCACAAATTGGTTTCAGCAATTCCCTGCATATTTGTTCGTTACTGTGTAACCATGAGCCCATTGGTCACCCACTTGTAACTCAAGTCTGCTTATCATCTGTAACAGCGCCTCGATGCCTCATGGGCTGCAAGCACGCTTGATAAATGCAAATAAATAAAATAAAATAAAGTCTGGTAGAGGGCAAAGAGTGCTCGGAGATCGGCTTTACAGAAACCACCCAGGCCTGGTAGCAAGTCCTGGTGGGACCTCTGTGGTGGCGCAGGTAAGAGTCTCCTTACTTACTTCAAAGTGAGCTCCGGTGACACGCTTGGTGTCTAGCTCTACCTGGTCTCAAATGAGGGTTGTGTCAGAACAAGGGTTTGGGTTAGGTCTTCTAAAGAGTCCGTATCATCTCGCACAACAAAGGGCCAGTGTATCATGGGAAGTGTTCTTCCTCTCACCTTGAGGTCTCAGCCACGCAATCAAAGATGGCAAGAATGGCATCTTGGCTCTCTCCTTTGCAGTACTTTAGGACCACTGGTGGAGGTTGTGGAGCCCAGTGGGGCTTGGAAACTGGCTCGTTCACATCCCCAATCACCTTCAACTGGCCATCCACCAATTCAGTGGGCCCTTAAGCCACATATTGGAATCTGGACACGACTTGCTCTCTAGACCTTTCTGGTCTAAACTGAGGGTTGTATCTAAACAAGGGATCGGGGTAGGTGTTCTAAATAGTACAGTCTTGCAAGAGTAAGCCATTATTAGTGATCAGTCATTTAGGCAAGGGGAGGAGACTTCTTAAAATGGCAGGCTTCCCAACAGTGTGTGGCTCCAGAGTCGTCCTTCTCATGGTTTCCTTTGATCTTTCGGGGATTAATTACTTGTCATCTTCAATAGTTGGGGAAATAAATCCTCATTTGAAGAGGAAGAGATGGGAAGTTTGACTAAGGGTGAAGGAGGGTGAATACACTGGTCCAGCTTGGTAGACATCTGGGGTGGAACTTCCCTGTCAACTCTGAGCAGGGATTTACCAATGAGGGGTTCCAGAATAGCCGCTGTGAGGGATTGCAGTGCACAGGAACAGGATCTAACCCATCTATACAAATATTTGTGAAGGTACAAATGAAGAAATGACAAGAGACAAAGACAAACAGTGAATGAGCCCTGATTTGAAAAAGGCGGCCACAGCCGAAACACGTGTCATCATAAAGGGCAAACAAATTATTTGCTTTTCTTCAAATTAAATACATATGTGAAAAGTTAACTGGCGCAGTCATATGTGAGAGTGGGTTGATTGTATATTATTTTTGTTAGTTCTTTGGCTTTTCAACCACCTTACTCAGCATGATGCAACAGCAAAATCTAAAGGAAAAAACGACTAACTGACCTTTATAAACCACCACAAGTGGAAGGATTCAATCAAAGCAGAAGTGGATAAGTGTCACCAAACAGACCAGCCCTACTAAAAGGCAAAGGTGTGATTTTTTACCAATGACGGGGCCTTTATCTACTTGGTCAGGGTTCTATGTAGGCTGGGTGTCAACCCACTCTGGTCAAGGAGTGCAATCCTACTTCTGACACAATATGTCACAGCCGAGGGAACAAAAGACAACTCAAGGTTAAGTACAAGTTCACGTTTCACTTTATTTTGAACCAACAAAACTGAAATTGGGTTATACTGAGCCCAAAGATGGGGTTAGGGCATTGCAAATCTATCTGGCCCCTATTAGGCGTCAACACAGTTACAGTCTTTGGGATTTATAGCTTCCCTCACACCTTTCTTGGCTTTCACTTAGTCTTCCTCAGTTGCTTGGTGAAGTCATAGATATCAGCTGTTGGTCGTCTCGACACTCCCACTAAGTAACCCCACCCTCTACCTTTCCTACAGGGTCCGGCATCAAGAACACATACATATGGTTACACCTCAGTGGTTCTGAGGCTCAGGACCAAACGTTTTGGGGGCTCTCTGTCGCCTTTCACCTTTTTCTCCTTCACTCTCTCTTTGACCTCTTTCACGTCTCTCCATCTCCTCTGCACTGTTTGCCTTGCTCAATTCTCCTCCTTCCTTTCTACTGTTCCCTTCCTCCTCGCTCTCTTGCCACCTTCTTCCAACTTCTCTTCATCTTCTCAGTCTTTCTCGGTTCAACCTTCTCTCCTCCTCTCTCGTTCTCCCCTTCTGCTTTTCTCCTTTGGTCTAAATCTGTTTAATCTCTCTCTGCTTCCCCCCTTCTCTGCTTGTACATTTCTCCTTTCTTCTTTATCCATTCCTTTCTCTCTTGTGACCTCCGTGCCAGCCCTCAAATCTGGGTCAAAAAGTAAAGGCAAGCTGTTGCTAATTTGGCCAAAATAGGCATGTTTGGAGCCTAATGTGGCAGCATTTTATTTAAATAAAAATCATATATCACCAGAAGTGCTTTTGCATCATTGTTTATTATTTATCAAATGCATGGTGTTGTGGTTTCAGATATCAAATCTACACTATTCTTTCAAAATTAGAAATAAACCTGCACAACCACTGCCATTCATTCGTACTGTGGTGAATAAAGGGAAGGACCCTACCAGCAGCAGGCGCTGGCAAAGCCAAAAGATCTTGCTTCTATATACAGAAAAGTGTGTCTTCTGAGCATGAAGATGTTTTTTGTACCCTTTTTTAAGTCTGTAAAAAAAAGGTATTACACTTGTATTACACTTGTACGGGCATGTTTCTGATGAGGAGAGGTTGTGCACCTAGTCTGTCCTGCAGTGTTCATTGTTGAACATTGTTTTTCAGCATTTGGCTTGTTTCTAAGCATTCCCATTGTCAATTTGATTTGCCCAGGATATTACAATTTGGTTAAGTAGGAAAGCTGGAAGACAGTGACTTGATCATGATCATCAAAATGTGTCAATTTCACAACAACGTTCCCACTAGATCACATTTGGGAGTGGGGTGAGCAGCGGACATGGGCTTCCCAACCAGAGGAAATTCCCATTGTCTTGGAGGTCCTGTTCAGTGTTTTGATGGCCCTTATTGACAACATATGGCCAGTGGATGAGGGCTCCTCCTTCAATTTTAAGAGCTAAGGGAACGACGAGTTGAATGTGTGTTGTTCTACAACCTTGTTGTCTTGTATTTCAAACAGAAGCTGTTTCTTGCATTCTGTGCCTGCTCTTTTAAACATGTTGCCTTTTGTGCCTGCATTAAGTCATCCTAGAGGACTGTGCTGATCTTTAAAAGAGCAGGCACAAAATGCAACAAACAACTTCTGTTTGAATAACAAGACATCAACGGTGTATACCAACACATCCATGCCAACACAATTACATTAAAAAAGAGCAAGTCCCTCTCTCCAAAGGTATGTATATATTCAGGCCAAGTTGGCGAGCAAGGGTCAGAAGATACCCTGTCCGCACCCGAAGTAATGCAGGTACCACATTCTGCCCGCCCTTGTTGATCATTCCGCAAGAGGAAGGTTCCAGACAGAAAGGAATTGAAACATATCCGGGATTTGTTTTCGTTTCTGAAAGATACATAAGCACATCCTCCTTAGGAATGTTGACACCTTTTTAAATTCAATATCATGATATGTAATGTTGTTGTGTTAAGTATGATTGTTTTATATAATTGTTTATTTTACAAATACACTGTTATTCTTAACAATTGGTTGTTTGTACAGGGGAAAACATTTAAAAGTGGTTAGCCATGTACACAAGATGAAAACTTGATACTATAAAAAAAAGATTCTCGGACATATAAAAAACTATTTTGGCAAACGTGCTTTCATAGTGTTTAAAAAATAATAGATGCTTATTATGAAAGGAAGATTCAGAGTATGGAATATGGTTCCATCTGCTGTAGACTACACTGCCCAATATAACCCATTCCTCAGTATAGGGCCCCTCCCAATGTCATGTAGACTAATGCACTTATAGACTAATGCACTTAATAACATGTTACTAATGCTCTTTACTGTTTCTACACAAAGCAAAACCCGCGAGGATAGCTCAGCGACAACGTGTGCTTCTTGGAAGCAAGACGACACGAAGCAACACAGGTTCGATCCCCGGGTCCGCGCTTAGAAACCTCTGGGTGTTTAAGCGCGTTATAAATACGTAACTAAGACAAAAAAAACAATTGCGCAGCTAAGAAAACAAATAATTCCTGTAACAGCGCCTCGATGCCCGCGGGCTGTGTGAGCTGTAAAATAAATAAAAACAACAACACTTGGCTCCTAGTATTTTTATACAAAAGAAAAAAACAAGTGAAAAAATGTCGGTATTTTAGTTCAGGGCTCTGTGCCGGGATACTCCATTGCTTAGAAATGGAATTGCTGAAGGCACACTTGGGGATGAAATTGTATTACACCAGAAACTGGTTCACAGCTGCAATTAACCCTTTCCATTTCAAACCGATGCAAACTGTTCTGCCCACAGGGGAACATTTGGGACACTGTGAGAAGAGGTAGTTGACAACTGCGTCATGTTTGATCATGTGAGAGAAAAAGTGGCTTGCAAAATAGGACATTGTTTTATAAGGCGGTAACCTTTTTCCTGGCCCTTTGCTTCCTAGCCCTTTGAGGAATTGCAGTATGCTGCAAAGTCCTGACAAAACACTCAGCCCAGAGCGCTGCATCAAAGAAACCTAAGAGGTATTTGTGCATCACAGGGACTGCTAGCCAGCATATTAAGGAAGGTGAAATACCCGGCTGTGGCTCTTAGATCTTAAGTAGCCCTTTCTCTGATCCAAAGGTGCTTGTCTCCCATAACCCTTAGCATGTAGCGTATGGTAATTAAGTGGCGTTTCCAGACGGTCCATTCCCCTCCCAGCTCGCAGATGCATGTTTTGTTGTGCATGGTAATGTGGGCAAGCGAAATGAAACATGCCTGCAAGAGCTCAGGGGTCGGAGTGCAGGCTTGCAGGATTGTGTTGCCTTTTAAGGCCTACTCCCAACTTTCCCTGATTATCAGACACCCCTTTAAGATCTCCTGCCACTACACACATGTCACAGGAATAGCCATAGCACATCAATGCCAACCTGAACCAAAACTTGGCTTTCCTCTTTAGCTCCATCACCCTTTCCCACATCAGCTGCCAGCTCAATGCACTGTAGACTATCAGAACGTGGGTCCTTCCCTGTGGCTAACATACTCCCAAGTTTCTCTGCTAAAGTCATAGAAAGTAGATTGGCACATAGTGTGGTAAGCAAGAATCAGGAGATGGACAAGGAGCCATGATTCTCATCTCTGTTTATTCATTCTTCAATTTGCAAAGGGCCTAATCTTTCCCTAATCCTATTACTAATCCCTACTCTAAAACAGAAACACATAAAAGGGTGCGTGTCAGCATGTCAGTATATCTAAACATAAATAAAGTCCTCCGTCTGGAATCCTATTGTGGCATAGGCTCTTTCCTTATCTCTTAAACAGGGAAAGGGGTGGCTGCTGGCTTCTGTCCTCCACCCCTTTATCTCTTTCTCATAGGCCCTTGCCTAAGTCCACAGACCCAGTTTATATGCTTGGTTACATCACTGGAGTCCCGTCCTTAGACTCCAGCCTGTCTCTCTGCTTCTCCTTGAAACATAGGTCTCCTACAGTCCTCGCTTTGGGGAGACTTTCGTATTTCACTTGGCTTCTCTCTATTTTTCTCCCACTCTGGGGCTTCCTGGCTCTTTTGCTACACCAGAGCTTCCCTCGGTTCCCCTCTTTCACCAGGGTTTCTCTCCCCACTCTGGGGCTTCTCTCGGTTTCTTTCCCCACACCGGGTCGCTGGTCTTGCCACCTGCGCCCTATGCCTTTGGAGCCACTACACTTGTGTGTGTGAAGAGCGGTACTGACTGCCCTCACCTTGCCACGATGTCGTGTATGCGACTCTTTAACTGGACCCCGCGGCAGCGGGTGTTTCCTCTTTCTTCACGCTTGCTCAGTGAGAGGTCTTGTGGGCGGCTCACGCTCTGGAGTCTGTCTCAGCCTGCTGAGGTACTCGGTTCTCATTTGGGCCGTCACACCACATGCTTCTAGTTACACCCCTGCTGGACCTCATTGCGCCCCCCAAGTGCGGACTTCCAGGAGTGATGCCACATCTGGCGTCTTCGCTCCCAGAGTGTCCCCAAGCCCAATGTGAGCTGCTGCACAATTGAACTCTGTAGCCTGCGTAGATACTCTTTCCTGATTGGCCCCTCTTTTGACTGCCTCCAAAAGGTTGGTCTTTCTGCTGTTCCCAATGAGGAGGATTGAATGAAGTTTGGGTCAGAAACCGAGCCTGCTGTTGCTAAAGGGTTCTTATAGAACTTAGCTGTACCCCATAAAGGTGTTATTGTCTGGGGAGGGAGGGTGACTTAAGTACCTCTCTGAAGTTTCCCTATCCCCTAAGGGGGAGTGCCCTCCAGAGGGATCCCATTTACCCTGTGCCATAGGGGGTGTTAAGCATAGGAGACTCGTCTCCCGAGTCCCAAAGTGGGTGGCTCCCCATTGGGGAGCAGTGAGGAACTCTTTGGGGAGCAGTGAGGAACACTTTGCATTCGTCACACCAGTAACCAGGTACTTCCCACCTGAACCAATCAACAGGTATCACATCTGCCACTCCTTCTGTCCTACTCTCTTCCTACATATCTGTCTTCCTTAATTTCTTTTTATATTCCTGCTTGTTCTCTTCGTTTTGAATCTTTTTCTTCTTTCCGTCCCTCGTGCTCCTTGTCCCTCTTCTCGGTTCCGTTCTTTTTTTGTTACAGAGAACAGCGCTGGGAGGCCAACAATAGTGGCAGATGGGTGCTATACAAAACAACTCAAATGACATTACCAAGAGAAAAGGCTGTTGTACCTTACCCTAAAGCCACAAGAAGTCAGATAAGATACCAAAGATAATGTGCTACTGGTCATGGCACCCACTTCCTCCACAAATGCCAGGAAAAAGTGCTAAACCCACGTCTACTCTCTGTACTGATTGTTTTTCCTCATACAAGTATTTATCGCCACCTCTATCTTTCAGCCACAACTAAAAATACACAAATACAACAATGCATGCAAATGTACTAATCAATTCTGCAAGTGAGGGAGTCGCCAGGCTATAGATCATTCCTTACAGAAATCGCCTTTATGGCAATTAAGTTAGCCTGTCCCTCCCTCGCTTGTTAAAACAAGAGTTGACAAAGCCAATGTTTCTGGCTTTTGTGAATGCATGCAATAGTACATTGCGAGATGGACCCATAATGGTACCACTTTGCCATGATATGACAACAGCTGAACATGGTGGGTGTACATGAGCATATGATATCAATGACTAGCAGTTTCCTATCAAAAACCTTTTTAGCATCCAAAACTATTGACTTTGCTAGTGTTTTTTTTAACAGGACTCCAGTGCAAGGAAAAGATTCAAGTGCATGCATTTTGCTTATAAATCAAGAGGTTGAAAACACACTTGGTAATGATATTTTACAAGTGCAATAATGCCAATAATGCCACTAACTCTCAGAAGATTGCTTTAAGATAAAACTGGCAGGCCCCATAGAGCACAACATGTCATGTTACTGTGTGCTATTTCTAGCCCAAAGAGATCCCAGTAAGAAGTGTTTTGGGCAGGGAGGGGAAGACAGTGGATCAGATTGGCCATAGGGATTAGCATGGCCATGTGCTGTCAATGTATGGCAAAAGACAGCTATTTATTCATAACTGGGCCATTTCAAGTTGGAGTTCAAGGACTGTCTATGAACGAATGCACATTGGTGATTGCCTGATTTTCTCTCTCTTTAGAGACCCAGAAATCTGGCCCCATCAAATGCTGTGCGATTCTTTCAGTTAAACATTCATTGCTTATTTTGAAGGACCATATCCCTGTCAATTTCTTAAGAAATTAAGCAAAAGGTAAAGCTGAAGAGAAAGAGGCTACTAGATTAATGTGGCGTTGCAACCCACAGAACACAAACTGGAAGGTGGGGCATACACCTCCTGCTCACTCACCGAATATAATTCTTTTAATTCCTTCTGCTGGTCCTCATCACGTCCCTCACCACTTGGGTGCCGACGCCGAGCCTCAGGAACGCCAGGAGCAGCGTCGAGGCCCGGGAGTCACAAATTCACGTCCACATGGGGACGGCTTTGGGCTGAAAGGCAGAAGAGAGGTGTGAAATACTAAATGCGGTGACAATGAGTAAAAACATAGATATCTATTTGTATTACTACTGTCTCCAAGGTTACAGATTTAGACTGCCAGACATAGTGGTGGGACTTCTGCTCAGTAAGTAATGAGTGGTAGATAAGCTTATATATGTATCATTGTTCACTGGCTAGTCCACAAAAGTATTAAAAAGTATGTATATAGTTGCACACACTTCCTTTGTATCGCCTTCACTTTCAACTATGTCTAATTCTTCTTTTCCTGTATTATCAACATCCCAACCTCTTAAGGACACCAAAATTCTTTAGCCCTAGCTAGAGCTAATCCTACCTCTTCTCCTGCTGATTTTCTTCCATCTTCTTTAATTCTCCTGGTTTATTCTTCACTTTTACCTCACCTTTCTGTTCTTTTTACCATATCCGTTTCTACTTCTAGTGTTCCAGCTTGGTTTAAGCATGCTTCAATACTTCCTATTCTGTAGAAAACTACTCCTGATCCCTCTCTGCCCTCTCATTTTTGCCCTATTTCTATCCTGTCTTTTCTTTTTAAGTTCCTTCAACGTATTGTTTATCGCCAAGTGTCTTCCTTTTTTTAATGCACATTCTTTGTTACCCTCCTTTCTGTCTGGTCGCCGGCCCAGTCACTCTACGGAAACTGCACTTCTATTTGTTACTAATTCTCCTTTGTCTGCTTGTCACTCTAAACTTTCATCTTCCTGTCCTCCTTGATCTTTCGGGCACTTATGATACGGTCGATCGCACTATTCTTCTCTCCTCTCTTTCTAATCTGGGTTTTCGGGGCTCAGTGTTAAATTGGTTTAATTCTTATCTCACAGGCCGTACTTACTCTATCTGTTGGGCTTGTCACTCTTCTCCTACTTTCTCGCTTCTTCACTGTGTCCCTCAAGGCTCGGTCCTTGGTCCTCTTCTCTTTTCTCTTTATACCTCTTTTCTTGGTTCTGTTATTTTGTCTTTCGGATTTTCCTACCATCTATACGCAGATGGTTCAAATTCTTCTATCTTTTCCTGATTCTATTCACTCCTTTCTTTCTGCCTGTTTGCTTGAAATACAATCTTGAATGTCGTCCCACTATTCACATTTTAATCCCACCAAGACTGAGGTTCTGGTTTTTTGCAGCTTCAACTATTCCTGCTCCTCTTTCTCCCCCTTCTCTTTCTTTTCCACCTTCTTTTCTTCCTATCTCTTCATCTGCTCGCAATCTTTGTTTAATTCTAGACTCTTCATGTTCTTTTTCTACTCATGTTTCCTCTATTTCTCGCTCCTGTCGCTATCAACTCTTTAATATTAAAAAAAGTGTTGCTTGCTTACTTTTTTGTCTGCTAAACTTTATTTCCTCTTTGTTTTTTCTCGCTTGTTTTATTCTTCTCTTCTTTTTGGCCCTCCTGCATCTCATTTTGATCCTCTTCATTCAATTTATCGGTCTTCAGTTCGGGTTTTTTGTTCTCTTGCTCCTCTGGATTCTATTTCTTTGGCTCTACTTTTCTTGCAATGACTCTCTTTTGAAAATATTCTACATTTTCATTTTCTTTGTTTTCAAATATCTGTATGGTCTTGCGCCTCCATATCTGTCTTCCTTAATTTCCTTTTATACTCCTGCTTGTCCTCTTCATTCTGAATCTTTCTTCTTGCCGTCCCTCGTGCTCCTTGTGCCTCTTCTTGGTTCTGTTTTTTGCCTTTTTGGCCTGAAAGAATTGGGATTCTCTCCCTCTTTCTTTGTGTTGCATATATTATTTTTCTCTTTTTAAGACTCGACTTAAAACCTATCTTATTGCTCTGTAATTTGTTGGTTCCCTTTTTGTTTTTATCTGCTTATGTGATTGTACTGTTGGTTCTTTTGTACAGCTCTTAGGTGTCAGGCACTATAGAAATGCAATAAAAATACAAATACACACTCTTAAACCTCAACACGTACAAACATACATATATATTTTTTTCTCTCAGTGAAGAAATACTTCAGTTTAAGTTATGTTCAGGTGATGATTCAACACAACTAAACCCTTGAAATGGTGTGTTACCCTCCAATACACCCAAAGTAGCAACTGGGCCTAGCACGTGCCAAGTTTACACCCATAGTGGGTCTATGTTAGGCCCTGAATATTCTTGAATCTGCAAGAGCTGCTGGACCCCAAAGACCCCCATTGAGGTTCAAAACAACAATGTATGCACAGTTGCACTCTCAACACCCTTAAGGAAAGGCGAATGGGATAAAATAACAAACACATGACCTTCCCCTCAACATATGTGGATACATGCAGGTGGTAAAAAGGACAATAAAAGAAACACAGTACTTCTGTGCTCTAGTGTATATTAACACTATCTCAGTTACTCTGTACATTTTCACCCCTTGACATTACCTGTGTGCACCTCTGCAACTCTGGAGGAGATAAATGAATTGCCCAACTATCTAAAAACTCCTGAACTATATGTGATCCAGATATACATAGCTACTGTGCCTTCCTTAAATCCTCCGTACTGGGAAACTATGTACACTTCTAATCACGGTCTTGTTTTCACTTCCACTTTGTTTTATAAAGTATCTTGGCTGTGAATTCATTAATACTAATTATTTTCCATTGAAAATAATCTACTGTGAATAATCCTATGGATCCCTCACTGTACCCCTGCCTACAGTCTCCTCCCAGGTGGCCAGGGAAAGGCAGAAGCTTCCTGATCCTGACCTAGGGGGTGGTGCACTGTGGGAGGATCACCTGGGAGGAGAAAGGGCCAGGGTGGTAAAGTGATCCCGTGGGATGAGGCACAGTATTCTCCTTTGAAAGGGAGTAACCTTTTTTGTATACCAAACATATAATGGCCTAACGCCATTGTAAGGTATCTGCATTCCATGTTAAGTTTAGAAATATGGGCAAAGTGGGTGCAACATCTTTAACCACTTTACTCAAGGAGGAACCCGCCATACCGTGTATGGATAAAGACCCGCCCCCCTTGCTCCCAAAGGTACAGAGAAAATAAACCTATAAATGGTGGTATAAATTAACTGCGTTAACCCTCTGTGATAAAACCTGATGAGGCATTTTTAAAAATGGATGAACAAACTAGTTCTAAAATTAAAAGTAGTAAATTAACAGTTAGAAATAATTTTGTTACTGGGGACTTCAAGTCCCATAGTCCAACGAGTACTGGGAAGAAGAGGGCTGAAGAGCAATACAGGCCTGAAGGTCAGGCAATTGGGCTTAACAGCTCCCTCAGGTGCAGGCCATTACTTGTGGTCGTGGTTCGAGGCGTAGTAGCAGTTGTAACAGCAGCAGAAGCAGTTGGGGTAGGAGAAAGATGCAGAAGAAAGCCAGTTGCTAGAAGAATCCACAGACGTGGAAGGAACGGAAGGACGCCAGGACTTTCCGTCCGCTTATTCCAATTACCAATCCTGAGTTCGTCCTGTTCCCCCAAAGTCTGGATTGCAGAGGTTGTGCAGCGGGAAGCGTAAGGTTCAAAAGCTTTTCCCCATGGCAGCCTGATTGCAGAGCATTCGTAGCGAGAAACGTGCAGCAGACCATGCCTGGAGGCTGGCGTGCTCCCGGGGGTTGTGGTGAGCCGAACTCTGTGCCTGTGTGGCAGGACCGAAGGCAGCTTGAAGTGAGAAGTATGCCCGGTCGAGAAATTATTCATTGTAGAAGCCCTGCAACATGTGACAGAGGCCGAGAAGCCGGTGAGTGTTTCTGCATGTTACCAAGCCTTCAGGCATCGCAGGCGGGCAACTGTAACCAACTGCTTTTAACTCGCGATAGAGTGAAATTGACTAAAGCTGACCAGAGTGTGTCAGACAATAGAGTGTAACAATTGTAGCACTCGCGTATAGAGAAATACGGTGTGGAAGAGGTTTTCGAACATTAGAAATTACAGAACCAGCTTTAACAATGTTAATGATAGTCACATGTACATAAAAGTGATTCTCGCATGAAGACCGAGCCTAATAAAGCCGCAATAACATTGTATCCTGTGAAAGCAGGTGTTAAACCTTAATACTGAGAGCCAAAGAGAGCAAACAAGCATTACCTTAAGCCTAGAATTGAACAAGCATTGCCCTCAGTCAAAAGAGGTTAAAGGAAAGTGTTCTGTGGAAAATAAATTTGCTACCAGAAGAAAAGGGGCTCATATAGTATCTCTGAAGGTGTAGCTTATAAATGAATGACTATGATGTAAAAAAAAAAGTCATGAAATCACATTGCTGAAGCCAATAGAGGTCTGGCCCTAGAAGACAGCTGGTGTTAACAGATATTGGGCCTTATTACGAATTCGGCAGTAACCCTGCCGGTGCTACCGGCGGGTTGCCGCCAGACTCGTGATATTTTACCGGCATCTAGCTTGCCGGTGCCACCGGGACATTACACGTCCTGTCGGACCAGCAAGCTAGGTGCTGGTAAATGTTGCTCCCCATTCCCATGGAGTCCCATAGGACTCTACGGGAATGGGGTAACGTAAGCACCGGCACCGTTGGTAACGGTGCCGGTGCTTCTGTGAACAGTCTGCCTACCGTGACCGATGCACTTGGCAGGGCAGACCTGTCGGGCGCAGCAGCCCTGGCAGGCAGACTCGGAAAGAGGCGGTCTGGAAACAGGCATGCCGGTAGGCTTACCAGGACCCTGGTTTTCGGACTGCCACTATTGTAATGAGGCCCATTGGTTGTCTGGCAGAGTTAAAAGGGCATTGGTATAAATCTTATCTTCACTATAGAGTTGTGATGGGTTGTTTAAAGCTGTTTAAAGTTGAAGAAGTGGTAACCTTTAGAAGTATCAGTGGAACTGAGACATCAGATGCAGTACAATTGATATGATATGGCATTTATAACGCGCCTATACACAAGTGTTTCATGGTGCTGTGAAGTTTTCGGTTTCACTGTGAAGCAGAGAAACAAAACTACTTGGTGTATCATTGTAGGAGTTAGGTCTGCAGGAGAGTGGAGCAGATGGAAGTGAAAGTAGAGGACTGTGTCTGGACCACTGCGGTAGAAGTTGAATATACTATGAAGATTATTTGTTTCATGGTGCTAAGAGGGAAGCACTGTGAAGAGAAGCCATTGGCGTTTATGGTGCTAAGAAAGAAACACTGTGGCATTCTTCAAACAGAAGTTGTTTTTCTTTCATGGTGCTGAGAGAGAGCACTATGAAGAGAAGCCAATTTCAACATTCCTGTATTTTGTGAAGCATTTAAATTGCAACAGAGATCATCCTGACCACACATTCCTTTGGTACTCTTTAAAGAACTTTGAACTATCTAGATTTCCTGAAGAGAGGCATTCTTTTGCTGAACTGTGGAGTAGTGGGAGTGACTTTGTCAAGAACTGTGTTGGAACTGTTTCAACCACGGATTTCCTTGCTGTTTTGTGTCATCCACAGAAGTGATTTTAACTTCCCTCAGGTTGCAATCAGAATGTTTGAAAGTGCTGTGAATATAAATATTGACATTGTGAATTGTCAAATATTTTCTTGTTTATGTGCAAGTCTGAGTGCCAGAAATGTTGTTACAATATTTCCCTTAGTTTATTTAGCCAGGGAAGTCCCCATTAGAAAAGGGCAAGTGAGGTGTTTGGTTGACATTTTGAGTTTATTAAAATGGCACTGGTTGATAAATCATCTGAAAGTTGTCCGCCTCACATTTCTCAGCCCTCCCACTACCAAGACAGTCTCTGTAAACAAGAATTGTAGATCTTCACTTCTCTTGAATGACCACCTAACATGGTGGTTCTGGAAAGTACCGTTCCAAAAAAGAAAGAACTGAAATGGAGTTCAAGTTCACTGAGTAGCAACTGAATGGGAGCTTCATTCTGAAAGTATCATCAGTTGATTGCGGTGGAAATCTGGGAGTGCGTGCTTACACATTCGACAGTGTGATACGTCAAACCATCCTCTGACTTCTGCACTCCAGGTAACAAGTGTGCAAGGCCTCAATACAAACCGAGCTAATTGTTTTCTCACATGCGCACATCTGTAACAAAACACAGAGAAGGCAACCACCCTATCCTCATGCCAATGCGATGATCAAACAAATTGGATTCAAAACATCAGCGCCTCAAATGAAAATAGCACAATCTAAGTAAAGCTTTCTCAAGCCACCTAGTCTTTTTACAGATGATTGGCAACACTGCCACCATAACCTCTGCTGTCAATGTCCCACGCAGAGTCTCAGCATCCTGAGAATGGAGGTTGACAAAAATCCTCTATAAGAACTAACTATTAACTTAAATATGTATAAACTGTGATCTAATACAGCAACTCTTCATCACAGGACCTACTTGTTTTCTGAACAAAGATGAAAGGCGGTTTAGAATGCATTCAACATTATTTCCTGTCCCACTCTGTCACTTTAGAATTCTGTGTTGTGTCTCAATCTTCAGTTGGGCTTAGCACCTGCTCCAGTACTCACTGTTAAGTAAATGTTTCCTTATTCAAGAATATTCAAGATTATTCAGGACCTAAAAGGCCTTTTAGAATGCCTGCAACACACCTTCCTGTCCCTCCTGTCACTTTAGAATTCTGGATTTTGTCTTCATTTTGAGAGTACTCACTGTTATGGAAAGGTTTCCCAATGCGTTACACACAAACATACTCTTAATTTACAGCTATGATTTCTACATCGCAGTAAGCGAGAACCTGAAAGTTTTTTGGGCCAATAGCCTTGGCCTGTGACCCACCAAGGCACCCAAAGGAGCCGCAGGGCCTGGACTATGGCAAGACCTAGTGGCAACTTTACCACCATAGCCGGTCTATGGGCCACTTATTAGCATGCACTTCTAGAATATGCTTGAGATATGTTTTGAAATATATGAGAACATTTTTATTCCGACGCATAGTTCCCCATGCTATCCAATTCGATGGCCTTGGTGGGCTGCAAACTGCGGGGGGGAGGGGCGAGTTACAGTTAAGGTGGCGTCCCTTCCAGCATTCTCAACCATCACCTTAACAACACTTCAACTAAGGTTTGATCATTTAATTGCAAGGCTCTGTTATGCTATTGCTGTCAGGCTTTCTCAAATCTGATGTTGTCCCTGGAAGCTGCTGAACCCCCGCAGTCCCCTTTGGATGCTAACCTCTTAACTGGTATCAAACAGTTCAGTTGAGAGCACCCCCAAGGGAAAGGGGGAAAATGGGACAAAATAATAAACTTCAGGTTTTGCTCAGCTTCTTTATCTGTCAACCTGTTGGTGAAAATAACAACAAATTCACTTTAGTCACTAACCTTTGAATTCCTTGGCTCTGACTTCTCTTTATAAATTTAAGTAAATAAACACGCCACCATACCTGATTATCCTCTGTGAATAACGTAGAGGACGTGTGTGAATTCTACTGAAGAAAACATAAAAATAGAGTCTCAGATGCTCTTACTAATTTCTTCAATTCGGTTTTGAAAAACAGCTAATCTCTCTCAGTTTAATGAGTTTGTCTTCAAGCAGTTCAACTGTCTTTTACCCAAACAACCCGCTGGAAATATTATACATGTAGTTTGTATTGGTGTCTAGCTTCAACACAAATTCCAAGAATGACACTCTAGCTATTCAATTTAAAATTGTTTGTTTCCTGAATGTATAAAAGTGTTCATTAATTGGATCTTTTGCTTGCAAAGAAGATCACTCATAAAAGAAGCGTTCCTTTAACCAGAATATGCGCATGCGTGAAGATATTGTTTACTCCTTCTAAAATGGAAGCGCACATGAACAAGGAATTGAGTTCAAAAATGAAACTGGCATGGGCGCATGCATAAAGGAATAGTATTCCACTCTTCCTAATATGAATTGTTCAAACATGAAAGAAGAAATTCCTCAGTTCCGGACACTAATCCTTGAAGAGGCAGCCCAGTGATGATCATGCGCCAGGTTAGAATGTTAGTAAATTAAACATAACGCCTCGGAGTCGCGTGGCTACCACACTGTCACTTGCGCAGACAGTGTAAGATTTCTAACGCTAGTCCGACGCTAAGAAAAGCACTGTTACCGTCAAAAGGTACAATACTCAATAATCTTTTATACGGCCGAAAAAACACACAACGCTAAAATGATAAACAGACCTCCACACTCCAACTTGCCAGGTGCAAAAAATGTGACACAGTTCAATAAATTTAAATACAGTTCTAGAAGTTCAAAAATAAATTCTTGAAAGAACGAAATGAACTACTATTTAAACAAAAACTAAGAAAAACAGGAACAAGTTAATTAATGGTTTTGATATTTAACTGCTGCTTGAAAATCATAAAATTCCATAAAAGATAATGAATTCACTTAGCTTGCTTCTTTCTTTCACCGGAACGTTTTCTAAGTTTCTTCTTAATTCTCCAACACTTTCCTGGTCCAAATAACTAATTTTAGGCACAAGGGCCTAACTAAAGTTTTCTAAATCTTAAGAGCTTCAAACATAAGACCTTCCAGCTGGGCTTCTGACAATGAAAGGCGGTTTAGAATGTTCCAACAATGCCTTTCTTTTACTTCTGACCAATCACTGATCCTTTTGGAATTCTCCATTTTGACTTGGGAAGCTCTCCACACTCTGCAAAGAAAGTTAAGGCCCAAACCATACTTTATGTTAATCATATCCTCATTCCACCACATTCATCCAAATCCCACGAAACCTGACAGTACCCTCCCCTTAATGCCCTGTCCCAGGGAAAACTTTGGAAGGATACTTTCTATGAAATTTTGCGACTAATTGTGGTGCATGCACATTCACCTCATCCTCCCATGTACGTTCCTCAGGTCCGAAACCTTCCCAATCTATTAAATATTGTAGTTTCCCTCTTAACCTCCTGGAATCTACAATTCTTTTCACTACAAACTCTTCAGATGAATTCTCTAACTGAACTGGTGAAGGTGGATGTACAACTCTAGTCCCCTGAATCACAGGTTTTAATAGACTAATGTGAAAGGTGGGATGTATTTTCAAGGAAGTAGGTAGTTTTAACCGTACTGACACTGGATTGATCACCTTTTCTACTTTAAATGGACCTACAAAACGTGGGGTAAATTTGTTTTTGCCCTTAATTCTCAAATGTCTAGTCGAAAGCCAAACCAAGTCACCAACCTCATATTTAGGACCCAACCTCCTTTTTTGATCTGCAAATCTTTTGTACTTCTGTTTACTATCGAAAAGTACCCTTTTTGCTCTTTCCAAATTCTTTCTCATAGTTTTTAATCGAACCTCAACTCCAGGATTCTCTGACTCTTCAGTAATTTCAAAACTTAAAAACCGTGGGTGAAAACCTCTTCCAAGGTAAAACTGAGACATGTTAGTTGAATCTTTAGCACAATTATTATAAGCAAATTCGGCAAGCCAAATCAAATCCACCCATTCTTCCCCTGCCTGTAGATAACACCTCAAATACTTCTCCAGTTCTTGATTTACCCTTTCTACTTGTCCATTGGTCTCGGGATGATAGCCTGATGATAAACTGACTTCCACACCCAAATCCTTACAAAAAACCCTCCAAAATCTAGAAATAAATTGAGGACCTCTATCTGAGATAATTTGATTAGGAAGACCATGCAGTGTAACTATTTCTCGCAAAAAGACTTTGGCCAAACTGTCTGCAGTAACCTCTCCCTCCATTGGAACAAAGTGAGCCTCTTTTGACAAGAGGTCCACCACAACTAGAATAGATGTACAACCCTTGTCACAAGGAAGATCTGTAATGAAGTCCAGGGAGATTGTATGCCAAGGACGAGGTGGAATAGGCAACGGCTCCAACAACCCGACTGGTTTTCCGGTTTGATTCTTCATTTGAGCGCAAATAGCACAGGTTTTTACAAAATTTAAGATGTCCTGACGCATTTTTTCCCACCAGAAGCTCCTCCTGACCAATTCTAGCGTCTTTCTAAAACCTGGGTGTCCGGACAGCATAGATTCATGACAGTCTCTTATTACTCTCTCTCTCAATTCCAAAATAGGTAAGTAAAGTTTATTTTCAAAAAACGGCAATCCTTTCTCAATTTTTCGAACCGGATCCTTTCGAACCCATTCCTCCATTTGTGCAATTGACATGGACTTTCGAACTTCTTCCTCAACATCCTCAATTTTCTGTATTCCGGCAGAAATAAAACAGCATGGATCGATAATGGATATCATCTCCTTTTCTGATTCCATCTCACTTCCAGGAAATTGACGTGATAAAGCATCAGCCTTTCCATTAAGCCTACCTGGCTTAAATGTCACTACAAAATCATAATCAGCAAAGAACAATGACCATCTTAACTGCCTTGGTGTGAGAGTCTTGGCTGATTTAAAAAAAAAAGCAGATTTCTATGGTCTGTTAACACAGTCACTGTATGTCTTGCTCCTTTTAAAAAATGCCTCCACTCTTCAAAAGCAAACTTGATTGCCAATAATTCTCGATCTGAGATCGTATAATTTTGTTCTGCCATAGAACATTTTTTAGAATAGTAAGCCACTGGATGAAGTTGTCCTGTCTCTCGATGTCTCTGAGAAAGAACAGCCCCCATGGCAAGATTCGATGCATCCGCTTCTACATAAAAAGGCTGAGATGGATCTGGATGAATTAAAATAGGGGCCGAACTGACCCTTTTCTTTAATTCTTGAAATGCCTCCTCTGCCTCTGTCGACCACACAAATTTGGCACCTTTCTTTAAGAGTTTTGTTATGGGAGTAATCAATCGAGAAAATCCTTCAATACCTCCTTGAGGCCTCTATAAAAAAGAGAAGACCTCTTCTCTGCTGGCCACTGGGATTCTAAAACCAAAGACCTAAACTGTGTGATATATGTGACCAAGTCTCTGTTTCCTTGACGCAAATCTAATAATTCCCCATCAACTTCTAAGGACATTTGTCTTTTATCAAACATTTTCTTAAATTCTTCCATAAAAAGAGAAACATTTTTTAAAGATAAACTCTTCTGCCTGACCAATAAACCTGCCCAACTAGAAGCCTCTCCAGATAAATAAGACATCATAAAAGTAACTCTGGAAGCATCAGAAGGAAATAGTTCGGGCCTACTAAGAAAGTGCAACTCACATTGGGTTACAAATGTCTGATATTTACTTGAATCTCCATAGTAACGCTCTGGAGCTACCAAAGGTACTGGCATAACTAATGCCCTAAAACCTCCCTCTGCCCCATCACCTCTACCCACACCTCTCTCCTCACCAGCCCTTACCAATTCCGGGGGAAATTCTTCTCTCCCAATTCCCTGCGTCTGTGCCACCTTTTCACATAACTCATCTACTCGTTGTCCTAATTTTTTATTCTCTTGATATGCCACCTTTAATTCCTCCTGTAATTCCCTCACTAAAACACTTAACGCTTCCATTGAGAACTCGGGGTTCATGACAGCTTAGGAGGACTATTTTTTCTGGCCTTTCATACTGTCAGGCTTTCTCAAATCTGATGTTGTCCCCGGAAGCTGCTGAACCCCCGCAGTCCCCTTTGGATGCTAACCTCTTAACTGGTATCAAACAGTTCAGTTGAGAGCACCCCCAAGGGAAAGGGGAAAAATGGGACAAAATAATAAACTTCAGGTTTTGCTCAGCTTCTTTATCTGTCAACCTGTTGGTGAAAATAATAACAAATTCACTTTAGTCACTAACCTTTGAATTCCTTGGCTCTGACTTCTCTTTATAAATTTAAGTAAATAAACACGCCACCATACCTGATTATCCTCTGTGAATAACGTAGAGGACGTGTGTGAATTCTACTGAAGAAAACATAAAAATAGAGTCTCAGATGCTCTTACTAATTTCTTCAATTCGGTTTTGAAAAACAGCTAATCTCTCTCAGTTTAATGAGTTTGTCTTCAAGCAGTTCAACTGTCTTTTACCCAAACAACCCGCTGGAAATATTATACATGTAGTTTGTATTGGTGTCTAGCTTCAACACAAATTCCAAGAATGACACTCTAGCTATTCAATTTAAAATTGTTTGTTTCCTGAATGTATAAAAGTGTTCATTAATTGGATCTTTTGCTTGCAAAGAAGATCACTCATAAAAGAAGCGTTCCTTTAACCAGAATATGCGCATGCGTGAAGATATTGTTTACTCCTTCTAAAATGGAAGCGCACATGAACAAGGAATTGAGTTCAAAAATGAAACTGGCATGGGCGCATGCGTAAAGGAATAGTATTCCACTCTTCTTAATATGAATTGTTCAAACATGAAAGAAGAAATTCCTCAGTTCCGGACACTAATCCTTGAAGAGGCAGCCCAGTGATGATCACGCGCCAGGTTAGAATGTTAGTAAATTAAACATAACGCCTCGGAGTCGCGTGGCTACCACACTGTCACTTGCGCAGACAGTGTAAGATTACCGTCAAAAGGTACAATACTCAATAATCTTTTATACGGCCGAAAAAACACACAACGCTAAAATGATAAACAGACCTCCACACTCCAACTTGCCAGGTGCAAAAAATGTGACACAGTTCAATAAATTTAAATACAGTTCTAGAAGTTCAAAAATAAATTCTTGAAAGAACGAAATGAACTACTATTTAAACAAAAACTAAGAAAAACAGGAACAAGTTAATTAATGGTTTTGATATTTAACTCCTGCTTGAAAATCATAAAATTCCATAAAAGATAATGAATTCACTTAGCTTGCTTCTTTCTTTCACCGGAACGTTTTCTAAGTTTCTTCTTAATTCTCCAACACTTCCCTGGTCCAAATAACTAATTTTAGGCACAAGGGCCTAACTAAAGTTTTCTAAATCTTAAGAGCTTCAAACATAAGACCTTCCAGCTGGGCTTCTGACAATGAAAGGCGGTTTAGAATGTTCCAACAATGCCTTTCTTTTACTTCTGACCAATCACTGATCCTTTTGAATTCTCCATTTTGACTTGGGAAGCTCTCCACACTCTGCACAGAAAGTTAAGGCCCAAACCATACTTTATGTTAATCATATCCTCATTCCACCACATTCATCCAAATCCCACGAAACCTGACAATTGCTCAGCCAACTGTAGAACTAAACGTTATTCTTTTTAAATGTCTCAAAGTTACCATCATAGGATGTTTCCCCATTACAAGACAATGGCCCACTGGCCATGGCCAGTCAACACTTTGCGATAATTAAGGACTGGGTAAAAATGTGTGCACTATTTGCTATGTTTTAGGGAGGTGGTCTAAGCCCAAGACAAAGCATACAAGTAGAGTCCAATGACCTTGGTTGCATTTTTGACGATTAGGTGACCCGAGTAACGTACCATCCTAAGCATCTAAGTAAACAACATTAGATGAAGTAATCCGTACTCCCAGAATTAACCCATGGTGGCATAAATGGCAGGCTAGCTTCAAATGCCTATTTTCATACCCTTTTCACTTCTGGAAACCTTCACATGTTTCTTTTCACGATCCCCCTTTGAAGGTGAAATATTTCTTAGGTAGAGCTACAGCCCTGCTTCAAGAGGAAGCTAATCCCGGTAGATTACTTCTGTTAGAACAATGGCAATCATGTTTATCCGTGTTTATACTCAACACAGTGAAATGATGCATGACTGCATTTTCTTCAACCTCATCACAATGAGGTCTTTGGAATCACACACTAGATTCATTAACCGACTAAAGATGACTTTGTTTATCAACCACCACAGTTCCACCCATTTCTCTGTCTTATAGGGGTGGAGTGTAAACATCTGTTTACTTTATTTTTGATAACAGAATCCTTGGCAAGGGTTTGCCTCCAATAGCACATGCATATGAGTGAATAGTTAATGTTGCAGGTCCTTGTAGGGGCTATAATTTGCAACATAAGGTAGCAGGAATAAAGACTCTCTGGGCAGGATATTGATACAGTGGGGGGGGGGGGGGAGAGAACACACCAGCCAGAGTCTGGCGCGCCATTGACAGGGGATTACATAATTTAACTGCCAATGAGAGGGAAATTAAAACACAGCGCAGGAACAATACAATTTGGGACTACAGGCCGTTAGGGAAAACAGATGATTAATTCAAACCTGTCTCACTATTACAGGGTTGAAATCATACTTGAAAACAGTCAAAGTTCTGTAAAAAGGGAAAATTATCGAGGACTAAAAACTGGAAAAAGTCAATCAAAGGAGCCTAGCCCTCCATATAGGGGTACAGCTGTGTACTTTATGTACATTATTGAACAGAGATCTGTAGGTACGTGGACACATGACATCAATTCTCAGACGATGGGACATTTGACTGGATTAAACTTTTACATTTGCGACGGACATTAGAGGACATGGGGGGACAGTAAGATCATCGCAGAGAGAAGTCTTTTTGAATTAGTTCATGGAAGGGTCAAAGAGAGTAGGGGAGTTGAGATGAATGTGTTTGGGAGAAACAAATGTAAAGCAAAAAATAAAATAGAGAAGTTATAGAAACAGATGAAAGGACAAGAGAGAAAAGCGAAGTCTAGTCTGCCTATTGCATATTGCCTGATTATAATTACGTAATTATGTTGCAAGTAGTAGAGAAGAAGGGCAAAGCTGGGCAGGAAGATTGAGAGGCAAAAGGGGTGGACATTATTGAGACATTAGGCACCTTAAGCCTAACGCACAATATGTATGCAGCACATTCGCCTGCCACGCAAGTCCAAACTCAATCCTACACTGCTAAACAAAGGTAGCCTCAGGGGGCTGCGAGCACAGGCATTCTGCATCAAACCCTAATGAAGCCCTGGCTGGGTAAGCAACTAGTGCCTCTGCCACTGTGAGGGCATCTCATACCTATGCAGGTGTGGTCTATGATGCAGCAAGGTCGCAGTTACAAGCCCTACTGAGAAAGCTACCAGCAGTGGGTGCTGATAGCCAAGTAACGGTACACAACTAGGCATTTGATGATTGTGTGTAAAGTTTCTGAATGTTAGGAAGAACCAGAACAATTTGCTGAGAGATTGAGGATGATAGTTCAGTGTTATACCTTTATTGGGTTGATATGAACCAACTCATGAGTGTGATAATAACTGCCGAGATATACGAATGTTTGACTGAAGAGATTAATTGCCCTACCGGGAACATGAGTACTGGTGTTGCATTAGCACAAATGAAGAATGCTTTGCTACAGAAAATCGATACAGTATGTCCAACAAAAACAGCCTTTGGAAAGATAAGCAACTGTAACCAGAGGAAAGATGAGACACCCAAAGGCTACCTTGACCATTTGAAGGTTGTAATGCATCATTCTGGTATAAATAAGCCTGCTAAAATAGCACAGGAAGCAGTAGCATGTGTTTTTGGTTGGGGTTTACTGTCTAAGGTTCAGGTACAATTGAAGAAGATTTGTTTGGGGTTGAGAAGAAAATCCCTCTTCAAACTTGTTTCTGTAGCCAATCGTGTTTCTTGTGAAGATCAGAGAAAGGAAGTAAATGAGTGCAAGCGTATGTTGCTTCAATTATAATCTTTGAAACAGGAGAAGGAGTTGCCTGTGCTTATTAATGTGAGCAACCTACGTCTGCAAGAGGAACGTGACAACCAAAGGGTAAGGGAAGGAGAAGAGCTCATGGAGGTTGTGCACTATTGCAAACAAAAGGGGCATAGGAAGTTTAAGTGCCAGAAATGATCTCAACGGGCCTCATTACAAGTTTGGCAATAATTTGGCAGTGATTCTGCTGAATTACTTCCAAACTCCATTGCCGTTACTGCCACTTGGTCCCACAGGGTTACCACGAAATTCGAAGTGTTGGTAATATCCCTTTTTTTGAGTCGATAGAACTCCATGTTGATTTTTGGTAGATTTACCATGGTCGAATTTCTGCTTGGTAAATCTGCAGATTTTTGAAGTAAAAGTGGAGGATTTATTGCCATCAAAAAGCTGGAGGTAAATCTGCTACTTTTCCTCCAAAAATTGACAGATTTATACAGTGCGATAATTCCACTACTGATAAATCCATCAAATATAATTTGGCCTGGGAAAATGGTCGTAATTCCCAAAAAGTGACGGTGATGGAATTGCTGCCTTTTTTTCCCCGCACTGCCAAACTTGTAATGAGGCCCTATGTCTTAATAGAGAGACACTTGGGTAAATCGTTCAGCAATCAAAAGTAAAGATTTTTTTCAGAGTTCCATTATCTTGTGAAACTGTGCAAGCTCGAGACTTTGCTAATAATCCAGTGGTCCATCCTATGACCGGGCACTTTAACAGTGTCAACTGGCCTGATCACAGATCAGCACTCTTTCATTGCAAGCCCTTTGCCACCAGCAAATTTTATTAGAAGGGATTTGTTGTGTAAAATGAGTCGCACTATTTGTACTCCAGATGAAATTGTCCTAGATATTCCATGCGATCATGAAAATGAAGTAATAGCATCACTGCAGACAGAACAACCAAAAGAGGGGATTGGGCAGAGTCGGTCACAGGCAGAACACAAAATCCAGAGGTAAATATTGTCACCCACAGGGGTACACTGGGAGCACAATCCTTTTCCCTCAAATTTTGAAAAACAGATATGGGGGATATTCGTTTACTGGGACGTTCTATGTTGTTGCATTACGTGGACGATCCACTGATCACTATGCTTTCTTATACATGTATTTAAGCAACTCACATTAGTATTGTTAATCACATTGACAGAGAAGATGCACTAAGGATCGAAACAAACATTCCAGCTATCCAAAGAAATGTTACATTATTTATGGCATGACATATCAGAAGGAATGGAAGCCATTTTGAAATTGGCCAAGCAAACTGCGATTAGTGAGAAGAGGCCATTTCTGGGGACATCAGGATACTAGGTTACACCATGATAGTGAGTCCATTACAAGAAATGATTCATTTACAAACATCAGAATCATTACAAAGGTCAGAAGAGGATGTCAGGTTTTCCCTAAATCCAATTCTAGTTAGCATTTATGAGATTCCTCACAAATATATTTGACAGCATAAAGGGGTTAAAAAGATATATTTATCTAGCATCTAACTCTGGCTGGAAAAAACAAACTCATCTGCCACATGAACTTTGATCCAAAAAAACTACATACACCGAACGAAGTTCTGAAGAGATTTCCAGACAAGTTGTTAAGATCCGTCTTCTTGCGTTCTTGTCTTAATTTACTGCCGACAAATGAAATAAGGGCTATTAGAGGCCAATCTCAAACAAACCTCTGTCGATTGTGTGGAACGACTCGTGAGCCAGAAACCATAAAACATCTTCTTCTGTATTGCCCCGAAACAATAAAGTGGAGAAGAGCTTACTTGAGACCACTAATAGACAGTGACTCCTTGTATGAAGAAAAAACCTGGTGGAATCGACTGATGAGTGGATCGAGGACAACTTGGGCTTTGGCAACTTCGAAAATATTAAAGAATGCCTTAGAGTCTTGTCTATGCAAATCAGAGGGGCCAGAAGGAGCAAATTCCAGTTTACCGAAAGGTGCAAGTCGAGCAAGAAATCCAATCAAACTTTTAAGTTCAAAAGGGTAACTGCAAAGCCCAAACTCTAACTTCAAGTCGAATTAAGCTTGCGAAGAAAGAACAGAAAAGAAATTTTGATAGACTTGTTTGTCCTGTTTTTGCAAAATCATTGAATTGATAGAAGCAAATAATAATATATTTATCTAGTTATTATTTTCAGTGTGTGCAATATGAGTTAGGCCTTAACTGGGATTTTCAGAGCCAAGATGGAGGATTTCACTCTGGCCCCTGATTGGTCGTGGAATGACAAAGGTGAGTTTCAGGACTCTTTCAACTGCCTTTCATTGCCAACGGCCCAGCTGAGTGGAGAAGGACGTCAGGAGCTCCTGTTATCTATCTATGTAGGCCTAGCAGGTTAAGCAGGTGACAGGAGAGCAGGATTGGAACTTCTGTAACAGCCATTTACAGGAATCAAAGAGTGGCAGGGAGGCTGTTCCAGAGGGAGGCCTCAGCCAAAGACAGAGATCTATCCCCAGCTTGTTTGAGAAATGATTAACCTTGAGGGAGTTGGAGGAGCGAAGAGCTTGAGAGGGAAGGTGTTTACGGAGGGAGAGTTGAAGGTATTTTGGACCCAAGCCCCAGAAAGCCTTGTGGACAATGCAAAGGATCTTGAATATAATCCTTGCAGCCACTGGGAGCCAATGAATAGATTTCAGGGCTGGGGAGATACAATCCCAGGGAGTGAGGCCAAGGACAAGTCTTGCATTCTTGTTCTGGATGAGTTGCAAAGGGTGGAGAGTAGAAGCAGGTGGATTTAGAAAGAAGCTGTTGCAGTAATCCAACCTAGAGAGAACCAGAGCTTGAGAGACAGTGAGCTTCTGAGGGAAGGAGAAGAAAGGCAGAATACCTCTGAGGAGGTGCAGTTGGAAGTTTGACTTTTTAGAGACATCAGAGATGTGGGCAGAAAAGGAAAGCATGGAGTCAAAGATGACCCTGATGTTCTTAGCCTTGCAGGTGGGGCTAGGGGGAGGGCCAAAGTAGGCCGACCAGAGGGTGACAGGAAAGGAGGGTGAGGGTGTGTCGATGAGGAGGATCTCAGTCTTGCTGGCATTCAGGCAGAGATCATTAGTGGCACACCACTCCTGAATAGCAGACAGGCAATCAGAGATGAGAGAAGGAGAAGAGGTTCCACGTAAGGCGCAGAGTCAAAAGTTTATTTAACTTCCCTGAACATTGTTGGGGTTTTTTGAGTTTGTTTTAAAACTGTTAAGTAACTCGTAAGGCGTTTGGTGTAATATACTGTTCCTTCCTTGAACAGTCATTTTTTAGCTCTCCTGAGAGAAACCCAGCGCGCATTGTCCCGTTGCTTGGGAACAGTGGAGCGTCCGGGTTTACTCTTACAGAAAGCTTTCTGTTTATTCTCTGTGACTGCGTAGCTTCACCGCTCGCAGCTCGCGTTGGGAAATTGAAGCGGAACAGAAAGCAGTTTGTTTATCTTTTCCCTTTGTTCTGTTGTGTGAAGACTTTCCCATAGTGCTGCATTTTGTTTTTCTTTGCACAGCAACTTTTTTCCTTCACATCAGAGGAGACAGGAAGAGCGCGGGAAGCGCAGTGACTGCTTCAAGATGCCTGAACTTTGTGACATTATCCCAGTAGCAATCTAAGTACTAAGGGGCAAATATGGTTTCAGCGCTTAGTCTCATCAAATGTTGTAATCCGCTGCAAAGAAAATAGTAAGAAGTGCAACTTCACAGGGTCTATTATAACACTAAAGTACACATTTAGAATTAAACCCTTAAGTTTCTTGTATTGAATTCTTCTGCAATAAGGCAACTTTAGAGAGACTAAAGAGAAAACAATAAATGAGCAAAGGTTTCTGGTTTTTGGAACGTTAACTCAGTTAAGCCAAAGGGAAAGAGCACTGCAATATTTTAAGAAGAGCATTCGGGTCCTCCACAAAGGCTCCTCTGGGTGAGTTGAAGAGGAGATTCAGGTACATTGTAAAGTATATTTAAAGGATATAAAAAGGAACATTATATTATAGGGAGTAAAAATTAATGAAATGTGTTTTTTTCCTTTCTTTCCCCATCCTGCAGATTTCCATGTGATTGCTGAAAGGAATCTGATTGTATTATTTGATCCACTGCCCCCACCCCCGGGGTGTTCCGTGTCCAGCTGTGTATTCAGGCCGGTTGGGGGCTTATTGCTCTAGGTGGTCTGCCTGGGGTCAGCAGCTTCCGCGGATCACAGGACAAGACTCAGCCCGACAGAAGAAAAGAAAGCCTTTGTAGAAATAAAACAAGGCTTGGCCAGTGTGCTTGCACCCGGGCTGCCCAATTACCAAAACCCATGTACGACGTATTGCCATGAAAATGAGGGATATGCACTATTGTGCAGCATTAGATCATGTGGTGGCAGGGTTTATACCCTGCCTATGATGAGTGGCCTCCATCGCGCTGGCAGTGCAAAGCTCAGAGAGCATTGTGCTAGGATGATCCCTTGCAGTAACGGCACTGTTGCTCAAAACAGCAACACAACACCTGCCAGCATTCAGACTCACTAAACATGAACTCATTCTGCTGGAATTCAGTCAGGGTGACCCTCTCACGTTGCTCAGTGTTAAACCAGTCTTGCTGTTACCATGCCCAACAGATGGGCAGCCCCATGATTGTCTTTTAACTGCAGCAGAACTCACTAAATCATGCCAAGATGTATCAGAGGTTCTGTTACCAAACTTTGGGAAGGAGAACAATTTGGAGGATTCTTGTTTGAGGAATGGGCAGGGAGAGCTAACATCAGGTTGTGTAGTATGCACAGCAAAAGCAGTGCTTGGGAGTGACAGCTCCCAGAAGTGTAATAAGCACAAATGGCAGAGCTCATTCCATTGACACACTCATGAACTGTAGCAAAGCATAGGAGGGTGACTATCTCCAGACCAGCAATATGCCTCTGGGCTAGAGCGTGATTGCAGGATGCTGTGGAAAGAAAGGGGAGATTCTCAATACTGCAGACATACTCATTAAAAATGCACATCGTGTGAGTGCCCATCAAGAATCATTAAAGTTTCCCAAGGAATTACTGATACCAAATGGACTTGCACACCAAGCCATGAGAGAAGACGTCAGAACAAGAAATGCCTCTGCAGATGAGATAACAAAGAGAAAAAAGTTAGTTCCACAAAGACAAGTTCAGTCTATTATTCCACCTTGCACCAGGATATAAGAGTTAGCCGAAATTCAGGAGGCAACTCCAGATACTGAGAAAAAACAGATAAGAATTGGAGATCATGCAAAGGCCATTTAGTTGTTCCAAAAGCACTTATTTCGTTTGTAGGTATGCTCCATGGCGTGGTGGATGTTGCAAAAGGGGGGATGGTAACCCAACCACAAAAGGAATGGTACGCCCCAGGTTTTTCACAAGTGGCAGATTGATTAAGTCACCAGTTATGTTATATTATGTTGATTTATACTGCACACTGGTACCACCTAGGGGCAGTCTGCAGGCGCTCACATGGCTCTGCAAGAAAGAGGAGGAGGTTGGTTAGTGAGGCAAGAGTGATAGGATAGGTCTATAACCAAAAGAAACTGGCATCTGTGCGTGTGGGCTTGCAGATGGAAGGTTGCGTGCACTGGCTTGTTGTGTCAGTTCCGGTAAGGTCCAATGCCTGGGTTGTTTTCTATGTGACCATTTGTTATGTTGTGGTGTGTCTGTTTGTTTTATGTGTAGATTTCTTGTATTTAAGGTTGTGTGCACTGGCTTGTTGTGTCCGTATGGGTAAGGTCCACTGTCTGGGTTTGTTTGTTGTAAGTGTGTGTTACTTGTTTTGGGTATCTAAAAGTGAAGAATGGCTAAACTTCACAATTCTTTCTAAACGAGACTTGGGAGGTAGGGAAAAAAAACGAAATTGGAGACACCACAATAAATGGAAAACACCTAGACTTGAGACACCTGGGAAGTTAGAAAATGTCCAAACTGGAAATAGCATTAAATGGAAGCACCATGGAAAAATGGCTAGTATCGGTGTGTTAGGATATGTAGGTAAATAAGGTGGTAGGGCTATTCTGGAATACAGTAATTGCTGTACTCCCCACTCAGACCACATTTACCTGATCAGCCGCTGCTGGTGGCAGGCTTCCCAGGTGAACACCAGTGTTTAATCTGCCAACAGGAGAATATATCCCATAGTACAAATGTGAAACAGGGAGCGCACCCAGCCCTATGGACCCCATTTGCACAAAACAATGCGCTTAAGGTTGCAGGTTACAGCTATGTTCTGGTTGTTATTGATATGTTTTCAAAATGGATAGAGGCGTATCCAACTAGTGAGGCCGCCGCATAGGTTGTTGTGAAGGCACTGATACACAACTTTATCCCCTGTGTGGTGCGCCAGTCAGTATTTGCACTGACTGAGGGTTGCGCAGCATAGAAACATGTATACAAGAGCCCTGTAACGAACTGAATATTCAGCAGAAGCTCCATTATCTGTATCATGCACAATCAGCAGGGTTGGTGGAAAGGCAAAACAGTTTCCTGACAATACAAATGTAAGAAAAATGTGCAGGAACTGGTTTGAAGTGGTCAGATGCTGCTCGCTCTGATAAGCATGCCAGATGCTGCTAACCAAGTTACAGAAATCAGACTCTATGAAATTCTCACTCATAGACCAATGCGTTTACCAGAGGCTCGACCAGTGTCTTTGTGCCAAGGCAATGTCCAGCTAATGAACAACACGAAACTGCAATACTGTCAAGTGCTAGTCAAAGCTGTGAAATGTGTTTATCAGCAGGCGTGCGTGGCGTTCCCAAAGGAACCAGCAGCACTGTATCATGGTTGTGAAGACCCACCATCAGAAGGACTGCTTATGGGCAAGTGGGCAATGCAGGCTGGCCATTTGTGGTATTGCTAGTAACAGCTGTGCAGAATTGAGACGTCCCTGCCTGGACCCATGCGAGCCACTGCAAGCAAGCATTGGCGCCAACTGATGCACTACCTGCAGATCCAGCTGTGCAGAATCCTTATTAGTGGCACAGTTGTTTCTTTGTTAATGTGCAACATAAGTCAGAGAGATTTTGTTAGGTATTTTATATATGAAAGACTGACGTTTCAACAAGGAAAAAGAAGCACAGAGGAAGTAACTACTGCAGAAATTAGAACATGTCTATGGTGGAAAATGAGAAGTAGAGGGGTGTGGCAGGGACTACATTGCTGAAGTGCTTCATAGGAGTGTGGTTTCACTTACTACTTGGCTTTTATCCCTGGTGAATATGTATGAGCAAGTACCATCTCTTTGCTGTGTCCTACCAGAGTGGATGCCAAATCATAGGGAGCGCAGGGTAATTGGGAAGGCAGCGGTTTATAGTGAAAAGGTCGAATTTAAAAAAGTCGAATGTCAAAATCTCGAAAAAAAAATCTAGAAAAAAAAGTCGCATTTTTTTTATGACGTTTTTTATTCGAAATGGGGGGGTTTCCCCCAACCCCCCTTTTTTTTTTTTTTTTTTTTAGTTTTACCCATTTTTTTTATTCCCGGACCCCAAAATAAATATATCATTAAAAAAAGAGGGAATTCGACTTTTTGTTTTCGAGATTTATTTTTCGAGATTATTGTCATTCGACTTTTTTTTTCGAGATTTTGACTGGATACCGAAGGCAGCACCTAACTCAGAGTGGGCTAAAATGTAAAGCATAGCAAAGCAACACAGGTAAAAGATGTGAAAAAAAACTGGTATGAAAGACCAAATAATTAAGATAGCCAAGACCAAAGCTAAGAATTGATGTAACAGCTTGCTGTTTAACTCATCTGTAGTTTTTAGAACATGCCAAGCAGCTTTGCCGAGCTATACAGTCGATGACCAACAGCAGCATGCGAGAGGTAAAGAACATGGTGATGTCGTATGAATAAGTTAAACGTGAGGTTATTACCAAATGACCTTTCCGAAAAAGCTCTAGATATGATTGCCCTGGGCCTCTGTATGACTATGGATAAGGGAGATTATCCAGAAAGCAAATGTTATAATTACGCCTTTGAAGTCTATAACAACCTGTCATCACCTTGCTATAGCATGAAGAATGAGTAAATACATTGCTTGGACAATTTACCTATAAGACTCTATGCACATTCATTTAGCAAATAGCCTATCACCCTCCAAAAGCAGTTCTTCCAAAGGAAGGTATTGTTTTTACCACCCTAAGTTCTGTGGTACTGAGATCTCAGTAATTGAACTGCTCCTACAAAATGGACTAGCCTGAAAACTACACTTTGTTCTGTGCACTTTTATCTGGCAGTACTGAACTTTAAAGTAGCATTTCATTTTCCAAACTGTTGGGCAGGAATGGCAATAAGACTGGTGCAACAAATGGACATCCTAATGGTGAACAGAAAAACAAGAAAACGTTTAGAAGGCCAAATGTGGGAGGGAATTCTTTCAATAGCCTTAGGATGAAACATTTATCAGGGAAACAATCAAAGGGAACGGCTGGGTGAATTGGAAAAAGTGACTGGGTTAATATGGGTTGGCAATCAAACAATATACATGAAAGCCAAGGGGACGTGCACATCAACAATGATATAGGCAATATCACACAAGCCAATTTCATGTATCATATATTTAACATCACTATTGCAGGTCGAAGGATTGAATGGGACATTGGCTGCACTGAAATGCAAGACTACCTAAACAACCAACTGTGATTGATCCGTGATGACTTCAGACACCAATGCTGGCCAGAATCGTTGACTGAAGATTTGGGAGTCCTATCAGCATTGTGACCCTGTAGGAGCTTGTGGAATCTTGCCAACTGCTATTGTGATATCCAACAGTGTGGTGTTCCTGCAATGCATATGGGCCTGTTCGAAGAACATTGGTCCCAAAATATTGGATAACGTCAACAACCTAGGCTCGCTGTAGATGGAATTGGGTGGTGCATCCTGACATCAAGAAATGCAAGCTCCACAAATAACTAATCATGATGTGGTGAGTGCTCCTGAGATAAAACAACACTTGTGGATTGGACCTGGCAATGATTGGGCTAAAAAAAAAAAGAAAAGACAGATTCAATGTATATAGTGTGATGAATCCTATGGAGTCATCTTTGAAACCCAGCCTAAAGTCTCCTCCCAAGTGGCCTGGGAAAGGCAGTCGCTACTTGATCCTGCCTTTGGTGGTGGTATTATGAGGGAGGATCACATGGGGGGAGATGGCTGTCGGGAAGATGTGGTGATTCCATTAGGAGGGACGCAGTATTCTCCCCTTCTCTGTAAAGAAGACCCTATAACTCCAATGTTCTTGATGGCATGTTGTCATTATTCAAATCCCTCCAGTTGTGAAACCCTTAAACCCCTTTTTGTTATGTTATGTTATTAAAACTTGTAGCGCGCACGTCCACCAAGAGGTATCTTGGCGCGAGGAATACACTGATAACACATAAGCAACTGAACTAGGAGTTAAAATATTTTGGCCCATCCACTCTCTCACAGCACCCAGGCAGTCTCTCAGACAGGACGACACCCCAGTCTGGTCATGATCTAAACAGACCAGAATCTGCGTGTCATTCGTGTAGGAGTAGCATCTGAACCTGTGGCAGCGGATAAGACCAACCAATGGCTGGCTATAGATATTAAATCAAACATCCTAAATAAAATGCCATTCACACTTCATATGTGCATAACACCAACATAATATCGTCTGTCTCTGATGTTTCTGATTTAAACACAAATGTAAAGCAATGCAACATTAAAAGGTGTTATACTCCTATGGACTCTGACTCCCCTAAAGCCTCAAGTACTGAGACGAGGAGAACGGAGTCAATGTGGAATGAAGGAGCATCAAACTCAACGTGCAGACTAGTTGTTATACTATCAGCTGTGCAGGGCATTTAAACCTTCTGAAGAACTTCAATGGAGGAGTAGAGTGCTGCAGAGCAGGCGAAGCACAAAGCGTAACCAACAGCAGAAGGAGAGACACGGACACAAGCTGTGCTGGGAGAGCAAAGCGCTCGCAGGCAACCACTTGGAGGCCTGCTTCACCAGAGGAATGGGAGACCGGTGAGGGAGCAGCGGGAGAACTGCTGCAAGGCTGAGCGCTTCCGCAAGGCTACAAGAGACTCAGTCTTATGGGGCTGCCTTGGTTCCATCAGCAAGGAGTTGAAAAGCAGACATGTGAACCAAAAGAGGGTCTGCATGACCGGGGAAGCCTTCCCATAGAAAGAACTTTACTGCAGCCACACATTACACCGGTGAGTCGGGAGTCCCGGGACGTGTCTTCAAACTACAGACAATTGAATAGTCAATTTGAATACCGACCAAATATATTGGAAAGTCAAAGATTGTACAAGTCTTCTTATATGAAATGTCAATTAGGGGAAACTTGGAACATAATGAAGAGGTTAACAGAAAGAACGTGAACAAACCTTCATAAACAAGATATTAATATGGGGGAAGTTGTAACAAGTAGCACCTGAAGTAAAAGAGATATAAGCAGAGAAGGAGTGTAACTGTCTTATGCTTAGAAAGAAAGTGAACATTATAGAAAGACCAGGTGAAAAAAGCACATCAGGCAGTGAATTCTTTTACCTGGCATGAGAGTGCACCAGGGGATCTACAAATTCCAGTAGGGAGGATTCCTGGAAGGGCAGTATACCAGATAATCCATAAAGCATATGAAAGAAAAACATATTGAAAGATACCTGGCCCTGGCAGGAGAGTATATCAGAAGATCTAATGAGTAAAAGGACAACTTCCTAACAGGGGAGTATACCAGGAAACCATCTTTGGAATAGTAGTGTAAAAGAGATGTGTTTCATCCTTTAAAGACTTCTTTTGCAATTCTCCAAACAGTGCTGTGGGAAAAGACACTTCTACTATTTTTGTTTGCAGAAAGACACTGTTTGCCATCTTTAAGAAAGTGCTTTATGAAGAGACTTTCCAGCTACTCTTAACGACTCAAACTTTAAAGAACACTGGTTATCCTACCTGAAATAGTCCAGGGGAAGGAAACCCCTCCTGAAATTTAGGATTATTTGTGGAATTGTCATACTTTATTTCCATATACTTTTTATTAAGTAAAATTCAGAACATTTACCTTGCACCTTTGATTGCTTGTTTAAGTGTGAGGATCAGATATAGTTTGAACACAAGGACTGTTTATATCATTTTGACAACAAGACACAGACTGATCTTTAGCTTTAGTTTCCTAGGTTGGGAAACTCTTAAGGATAGGGACAGAAAGGCCTTTATCCAACCCCTTTAAGTTAATAAAATGCCTGATGTTGAAAACATTACAACTTCGTGTCTGCCCCTCATTTCTGACCCTTCACAATAGAAAGTAAAACCAGGCCACATACTAACTTTTGGAAGGGGACTGCCAAAAGATTGATGCCAAATGGAACTCGAACATTTCTCATGAATAACTACGTGCATCCAAAGGATGGGTTAGGACTTGTTGTGAGCTTCATTCTGAGAACCGTGACAGAGAGACACAACATGTTTTGGCCTGCTAAGTGAAAATATACCTTTAATCTAAAGTAAGAGATTAAGCTTAACTGGTCTTCTATTATATCCTATGGCTTCCAGAATTTGTTGAGACTGTTGCTAGACACGCAGACACTGTCAGATTTTAAGAAGGGGGATATAGATTATTGAAGCAAGGTTTAATCATTAAAGAAATTACTTCGATGTAGCATGTCCAACAGAGGTCCTATGTATCATTATAAATGTAAAGTGCCATGCAGCAAAATTGTTTAATTAGTGGAATCATATCATAGGGTGTAACTCATTATTTCCAATCTGCGAGTGATGCTATTGTCGCACAAATCGAGAAGTCTTTGCATATATGAGAAGTTGCTTTCAATGTTACCTTATAGTATAGAGATTACTATTCCTGATACTAATGGTGATGTTGAAGATGAAAATTTAATTGATATTAATTGCAATGCAGAGAATAGTGAAGATTGATTATTCTTGATGAACATGTCCCTATTTGTTTAATGACATTGTTCCTATTCAACAAAAAACTGAACAGCACACATGCTCTTAAAGTTATGCCATAACACAATCTTACATTTTCAATGTACACAGTTAGATTAAGGGAATAAAGGTATGATGAGACCCGAGTGGAGTTAGCTGAATAGAGCAGAGTAATGATGAAATCAAATATTTAATATTTTGTACGTTGCGGAAAAGGGGGAAACGGCCGCAGCATTGTATTTCTGAATGGCGGATGTACATGAGCCACGGATAGAACAGAACTGAATCCATTACTGGTCAGTGACGAGGTGCCCGCAGCCATGATTACAGAGGTGGCGCGGTGAGAGATTTGATTGGTTGGCATGTGTGGGCCCACCTGGTCATGCAGGAATGATGTAAACATCTGTCCGATGAGCAGGCACGCCTAGGGAAATGTCCCACATCGTTACATGAAAGTGCACTTAGCCGTCTGAGATCCGGAATAAGTGCTACAAGGGCGCTGTATTATGCAACCAAGCCAAGTGGAAATGTACAGGCCTCGGAAGGTGCTGTATATCATGCACTCAAGGTCAGATGATGCTCTGTCATAAAATGAATTGTTAATGTAACCGACTAAAGGTATCTTATAGAGTCTTCTGTATAAGGCTCATTGTGTAAAGTGCAAGGTTTCTGTGCTCTGGGGCCAATGTCAATTTCTGCAGAGCTGTATGGAAATTAATTCTGTCTCTACCTTTGCTGCATGCAGTTGCTCATTGGATTTTATGGTGGTGAATAGAAATGGGCTCTAAAGGCTGTTACTCTCTCTCTCCAAACTAGGGATGGGCAGTCCTGTGCCAGCCCAGTCATCCCTCAACCCCAGACTAGTACTAGTCCTTCTACGCTCTCCAATTATCTCTCTATCACTCTCCCTGATCTCTTCCTACTCTCCTCCCTCATATTCCATCTATCCACTCCCTCTTCTGTTTTGTTGTCCCTTTTCTTTCTTTACTGCACCCTCTGATCTTAAACCACTACTCCTCTTACCACTCTACACCGCTAGTAATCTCCTGCCCACACCACTACTACTCTGCCCTCTCCACAGTACTACTCTCATATCTCTACAATAGTACTCTTTCCTCACCACACTACTACTACTACTCTCCTTATCTGCCCACACCTGCTTACTCAGTCACTCCCTCTTCCACTATTGCAGTCACCTTCTCACGCACTACTCTCCACTACCACTCCACTTTAACACACACCCATTCACTTCCAGTACCACTTTCTCTCACCAACCAATACCTCATCTTGCACACAGACGGAATAATCCTCCTTGACACTCCTCTACGCCATCCTTTCTTCTTCTGACCTATTGTCAAGCCTCTGCCTTCTCTGACCTCACCCGAACAACCCACAACTTCTTGTTTCCTCCCCCCGTTGGCTATCCTCCACATGTTCCCCAGGCCAAACATCCTGTGAGATGGTGCAATCAGTGAGAAAAAACATTAAAAGGGGTATAAGCCCCACCCCTTTCTCGTGTGCGAGTCCACTGTGATTTTACAGTGGTGAGTAATGCTATTTAAGTCCCATTTAATGTGAGGGCCTCGCAGGCCTGTTAATTTGGCTAGGGTGCCCACAGTTCTGTGACAGGTGAGTGCAATGTCTGGAGTGTTTCGCTTGCCTCTGCTCTAGCCTGTGGGTCTGCATTGTGTAGTGGATTCCTTCAGGGTATTTCCAATTTGAGTTCTTGGGTACTCAGATACTCATTAGAGCTCCAGTGTGGCTGGTCTCTGCGGCTAGGTATGCAGAGACTTGTAGTTTCCTAAAACAGATAGAGAAAAACTGGGCAACATCAGGCAAGACCGGTATGCAGTGATAGATGGTGCACTGTGCGCAAGCATCCTGATGCTATAGGAGGTGCACTGTGCGCAAGCATCCTGATACTATAGGAGGTGCATTGTGCGCAAGCATCCTGATACTATAGGAAGGGACAGATATTGGGGCCCTCCCAACTGCTGCCTACCTTGTCTGGGGTAGGACTGGCTCTGGCTTTTACCATGGTAGGCTCCCACCCCAGGGCACCCGAGTAGGCCTTCCATCCGAGGCTGAGTGGAGTTCCCATCCCCTCTTGACAGGTTCAGCTTATTACCCCTGCCACACTACTCCCCTTTCAAGAACCTTTTAGATAAACGAGATAAGCCACTTTCCCAAATGAAAGAGCCAGACGCTCGTACCAGCCAGACCTGAGACTCCTGCATGTAGACAACCTTATGGGAAATGCTTTCTGCCTGGATAATGAAGGCAGCACACACAGTGTTACTGTTTCCGCTTACCTGGCATATCAATGGCAGTGTACTCGGAGGTCAGTGAAAACCATGTCAAAGCCAGTGGTCCCATGGAGACCATGGATTCAGTTTGTGACGCTCTCAACATGAGAAGGCCAACATGGGAGAACATTCTATAGCAGTTAAAGAAATTAGTTAAAGGCACACTGAACAGGAACATGGATATTGTTTTTCAAAGGTTTACACTCAGTCGACCTTCTTCATATAAGTTTATAGCTCTGAAGCACACCTCGCACATCTGTGTTTAAAAGTTAATTTAGTGGGGGCGTGGCTTGGCGCCAAGATGGCTGGTCCAGCTCTCTGAGAGTTTCTGACCGCGTCCACACACCAGCATGAAAATGACCCGGTGAAGCTGACTTTGCGAACTTACCTGATGGTGCCCCCGGCTCCGGTGGGGTTACTGCCTGTGGTGGCCGACTCGCAGCTGGCGAGTACAACGGGATCTCAAGATAAGCTGCAGCTGCTAGCTGCTGAGTGCCTGGGGAGATCTCTGCGGCGCCGCTCCAAAATGGCGGCCGCTGCATAGCGTCTGATGCTCCTCAGCCGCCGCGAGATCCTTTTTGATCCCTGCTTTCCTGGAGCCCTCCTGGGTCGCTGCCCCATCCCCGACCTGCGACGACTTCTCCCTCCGCACGGCGCCTGGCCCCCTTCACAGGCCGAACCCGGAGCGCGGCGTGGGAGGTGCTGGCCGGCACAGGGGAGTGGGAGGCGGGGGGCAAGCCTCCTTCCCTAAATCAGTTTTCCCCGTTCCGGGCTGCTCTGGCTCCCGCGAGAGTGGGGTGCCTCGACGCGGAGGGAAGCGGCTCCTGGACCCTGTGAGGTGGGTCCGCGGTGTGCGGCTCGGGAGGAGCCTGCAAATGTCTCCCCCATCGTAGCCAGCCAGAGGGGAAGATTTTGGCGCTGGACTGGGGAGCGCCTCCCCTCTGCCCGGCTTGTTATCTGGTGAGGTGAGCCTGGAGGGTGCGTCGGCCCTGTCCGTGGAGGGGTGTGCTGGGGGGGGGCCTCATGCGAGCTCCCGCGGCTCTGGAGTTGCGCTGCTGTCCAAGTTGCCCACCCCTGAACGGGCATATCTGATCTAACTGCTCCAGGGTGTTCCGAGACCCGCTCCTGCTACCTGCATCCTGCCCCCCATCCTGGCAGGTGGGACTGAACTTGGCATCTGGCACCACAGCGTTTGGAGGGGGGCCCCTTGCACTCTTCTCCCCCCCCAGGTCTCTGATCCCTCCGAGCTCCTTCACCAGCACCTGGGGGGTCCTGCCCGAGAGGGCGCGGGACCAAGAAGATCTACTGATTCCCCCGGACACTGGGTACGGCAACCTACCCTGGCGTGGCCCCCTGCCACCCGGGGGGACATCCCCTGCTGACTTGCGGCCCTGGCTCCTGTGATGCTTTGAATATTACGGGTCACTCTTGGGCCTATATCACCTGCCACCTACAGCCCGCGGGCCCCCCCGGCCTCCTCCCGCCGGCCCCTAAGGACGCCGGATCAGTTGCCTTGACCCGACGGCGCTACACTCTGGGGCCCTCCTCCTCAGCGACACAGCACGTGACCCCGGGGCTCCCCCGGCATTACTAACATCATGGGACCCCCCGCAGGCCAACGGGCCTGACTCCACCTGGAAAACAAAAGAGTTGATGGCTGGAAGGTTTAGAATAAATCTTGACCTCTGGCGTTGCTCTGGGTAACCCTCCAGACCATCGTTCTGTGCCTGCCAAGCCATTACAAAAGGGGAAAAACCATATTCAAATCAGGCTTGGTACCACCCCCAAAGTGGTAGTCCAGCCCGAACTGCTAGGTCACATCCCTTTTGCACGAGACCACAAGCATCCCCAGACATGTTTCAGCCTTGTTGGGCGTCATCAGTGAGGAGTAGCTTGGGTCTCTAGGCCCAGCAGGGAAGGGACCCACGTCTGGGCATACCCTTTCCACTCGGGGTGACAATAGCAAAACAAAAGAGTTGATGGCTGGAAGGTTTAGAATAAATCTTGACCTCTGGCGTTGCTCTGGGAAACCCTCCAGACCATCGTTCTTTGCCTGCCAAGCCATTACAAAAGGGGAAAAACCATATGCAAATCAGGCTTGGTGCCACCCACCTGGTCCATCAACCCACAGACCCCCCGCCGCCTTTAGCAGCACGGGCGGAAACCTGGACATCAGCCCTCATCTACCGATCGTTCTGGTGGGGCTGATTCCAGAGGCCTAGCGGTGCACATCTCACTATGTCTAGGAACACCAGACCCGCGAAGCAAGCAGACATTTCTGCCATGTTCACGGCACCCACATTGGAGAAGCCAAAGCGGGGGGAGCGCCCAGAGGAACCCAACCCGGAGCCCCAGGGGGATAACAGCCCCGAGCAAACTGCGCAAGGGGTAACAAAAAGCGACCTTCAGGACCTCCTCATAGCGATCACCAGAGAATATCAAAAAGGCACGGAGGAACTGAAAGGCAAGACCTCTACCCTGGACAAAAGGTTAGGCGAAATTGAGACAAGAATGGAAGAAATTGAAACCACCCTATTCAAGCAAAACTTTGAAATGCCTGAGTCAGTGGACCGGATTGCAGCACTTGAGGCCAGGTGCGAGGCCCTGGAGTTGAAACAGGAGGACTCCGAGAACAGATCCAGACGCAACAACATCCGCCTGAGGAGGATACCCCCACAATCTCCGATGCAGAGCTGGGGCCCTACGTCAACGACCTCCTACGCTTCATCCTGACCCTTCCAGATGGGGCCCCCCTGGAGCTCGACAGAGTCCATAGGACCAGGGCCAGGCAAAGTAACGCCTCCCCCCCCAGATGTCCTAGTGAGGGTGCATTTCTTTAAAACCAAAGAAGAAATCGTGCGCGAGGCTAGAAAAACCCCCCAAATACTCTTCCGGGATGCAGTTATCTACCTATACTGGGACTTAGCGGCTGTCACCTTGACAAAGAAAAAAGCCCTAAAACCTCTGGCTGACTGGCTCCGTGAGAGGAAGATCAAATACCGCTGGGGGTTCCCCACCTCCCTCTCCTTCACGCGGGAGGGCAAAACCTGACACATCCTCACCTCCAGAGAAGCAGCGGACTTCATGAACCCAGAGTAGTCGCCTGGCACAGTGAATGATCCTCCCTGCTCCTCAGATGGGGGCCCGCGGGAGTCCCTAAAGTCCTGGACCCGAGTCGAGAGATGATGCAGACCGCGCGGGCCCCTGACCAAAAATAAGAAGAAGAACAACGGCTAAGTTCATGATCTGTCATTCCAGATCGGGCAGCCCACCGGCCTGCAACCCCCCTCACGTCCCGGGCCCTTGTTTCTGCTGGAGATCATATACAGGAGCCTAGCGGTCCGGAGCCCGGATTTCTCGGCACCCATGGGTGCTGGCCCATCTGGAACGGCCTAACTCCTCAGGCCTCGTAAATCTCTCTGACCATGGAGGCCCCTAAGCCCCCCAGGAGGCCCGTTGGCCAGCTGGAGGGGCACTCCTAGGAGTCACTCCGCGTAACACCCCTTATCAGTTTCACCGGTTACAAAGGAGGTTCCGTTGCCTCACACTGTACTATTCAAAAAGGGTCAGGGGAACTCGACGTGGCAGAAGGCGACAGAACTCTTCTCCACGGATGCCTCAGATGGGGACCCCAGAACAAATCATTAAAGTGACAACCTGGAACGTCTGGGGCCTTAATGCACCTAGGAAACGGAAACTTGTGGAGCAAAAATTAGCCCGCCTGGGGTCGGACATTGTTTTCCTTCAGGAAACACACCTCGTAGAGCCTGATGAGAAGCGCATCAACTTCCGAAGCTACCCTAGATGATTTTTCACCTCAGCGAAACAAAAAAAAAAGAGGAGTCGCTATCCTCATCAGTGGGAATCTGCCCTTAACTCAACTCTCAATTACAAAGGACCCGGAGGGCAAATTCCTGCTCCTCAGAGGCCTACTGGTCGAGCTTCCGATAACCCTGGTCGCCATCTACAGCCCCAACAAGGACCAAAGCCTGTTCCTTCGCAGGCTCCTGCCGAACATAGCAGCCTTTGCCAGAGGTCAATTGCTCATCGGGGGGGATTTCAACCTGCCACCAGACCCCAACCTGAACAAAACCCTCCCACCCTCGAGAGAGGACTTCATTAACGCCCTAGCCCTGGCCGAATTCCTAGGGGAGACAGAAACCCTTGAAATCTGGAGATTCCTCAACCAGGGTGCAAGGGACTACACATACCTGTCACACGTACACAGGGGCTACTCGAGGATTGACCTGATACTGGCCTCCAGCTCTTTGGCCCTCTGGATTGAGAGTATCGACATAAGACACATCACCATCTCGGACCACGTGCCAGTGACCTTGATCCTCCGCACTCAGGGGCTCCCGGAACCGCACCTCAGGCCCTGGAGATTCCAAGACCACATCCTCACGGACACAGCCATCAAGGCCGAAATAGAGGAATCGCTGGTGAACTACTTCCAGGAGAACGCCACCTCGGACGTCTCCCGAGCGACCACGTGGGACGCAATGAAGCCGGTGATCCGTGGGGTGACCATGAATGCCACAGCAAGGCTCCGCCGTTTGAACCAACTACACCAAACCAACCTGGAGAGGAAAGTAATAGAGCTGGAAGGCAGCTTCAAAAAGCATCCGGCCAAAGCCATTGGCCGTGCTGTCAAGCAAGCCAAGGCTGAACTCGAAATGCACCAAGCAGACCGGGCGACCAGAGCCCTGCAGTACCAAACAATTTTATTACCTTAACAGCAATAAGGCAAATCGCCTTTTAGCGCATAAATTGAAGAAAACTCAAACAAGGAACTTCATCCAGTGCCTAGCAGACCACACTGGTGCTCTGCACTAGCTGGAGGCAGAGAAGCTTGACCTTATGACACAGCACCACGAAGGCATTATGGCTGGTCCCCCCTCGGCCGCATCGGCCAGAGCCAGTTTCCTAGCAGCCACCCGGAAGCTCCCGTTGCACCCGGCGCTGGAGGCCTTAGAGCAGCCAATATCAATGGAGGAAGTTTACGATACGATCCGTGGTCTGAAGAACACGTCCCCTGGGCCAGATGGGCTAACAACAAGATTTTACAAGAAATGTGCCCACATGCTGGCCCCGCAGCTGGCTGTCCTGTTCGACTCCTTCCTAACGTCCGGAGCCATTATGCCTTCTATGGAGGAATCCTCCACTTTTCTCATCTTAAAACCGAATAAAGACTGCACACTCTACGCGTCTTACAGGCCTATCACGCTGCTGAACAATGACGCCAAAATTCTGGCCAACAGACTGGCCCCCATTCTCCCAGACATTATCCACCCGGACCAAGCCGGGTTTAGCCCGGGGCGCAACACGCAGGACAACATCAGAAGAATGATCGATACCATCGAGTCAGCGCACAGAACGGGCTCCCCCCTGATGGTTCTCTCACTGGATGCTCACAAAGCATTCGACTTGCTGGACTGGGGCTACATAGCCGAAACCCTCCGCCATTATGGGTTCAGCCCGAACTTCAGAAAATGTGCCCTCGACAACTACCAGCACCCGTCCACCTATCTGAGATTGAATGGAGCCTATTCCAGGAAAATAAACATCACGAGGGGGACCAGGCAGGGGTGTCCCTTCTCCCCGCTCATCTTCGCCCTCTCTATGGAACCCCTGGCCAGCAGGATCCGGAGCACCCCATTAATCCAAGGCTTGAATCTCAAGGGAGAATCCTACAAGATAGCCTTGTACACGGACGATATACTGCTTACCCTATCCAGTGCAGAAGGGTCTATGAAGGCCCTATGGAAGGAGCTGGGGGAATTTAAAGAAGCCTCGGGCTTCACAATAAACATCACCAAGTCCATCGCTATGGGAATTAACATGCCGGGCAGTCTCGTGGAGTGTTTGCAAGCCTCCTACACGATACAGTGGGCCAAAGTGCAGATAAGCTACCTGGGGGTCCAGATCCCCTCCAATCCGGAAAGCACATACAGAGCAAATTTCCCACAACTATTTAAAGACCTCAGAGCCGACCTGAGTCGCTGGCAGAAGCAGGAGGTTTCCTGGTTCGGCCGCATCTCGGCACTGAAAATGAACCTGCTCCCTACACTGCTCTACCTCTGTCTGGCACTCCCCACTACCGTCCCCTCGGAAGCTTTGCAAAAACTGCAAAGACCTATCCTGAAATACATCTGGGAGGGCAAGAAACCGTGCATCACTAGCCATATCATGCTCCGTGGTCCGGCCCTGGGGGTCCCAGATGTGGCCCGATACTGCCTCGCAGCCCAGCTTGCCCACGCCTTTGCTTGGAGAACCACCACCAACCAAGCCAGATGGCTGAAATTGGAAGTGGAATAGTGCCCTGTACCGTTGGAAGCCTTCCCCACCTGAAACTAGCCAACATCCCCGGGCACCAGGACCTACTTCCTGCAACGCAGAATACTGTGTTGAGCTGGAGGAAAGCGGCCCACCTCTGGAAATGCAGAAGCCGGACAGGCCCGCTCACCCCAGTCTGGGGCAAACCCGACTTCTCTCCGGGTCTCGCCCCTAGCACCTTTAGCAAATGGCAGGAGGGCGGTCTGCGAACCATGGGGGACTTCTACGCAAACGGGAATCCACTAAACTTTGAGGAATGCAAGGCCAAATTCTCGATCCCCGAGACTGAGAGATTCTGCTACGCTCAGCTCGGGCACTGGCTATCCAGCGCAGCGGCCAAGAAACTAGGCGGCAGAGAGCTAACAGCCCTGGAGCGGACACTCTCGTCGAATCCCCCTAAGGGGAAAATCTCATCCTTATACAAATTGCTTGACAGGTCGGATCCGTCCCAGAAAGAACCGTATATGCTCAAGCAGGAGAAGGACATAGGCAGAACCATCGAGCCGGAGGAATGGGTCCAGATCTGGGCTCGAGCCCACAAGAACTCCAGATGCACGACAAACAGAGAGGGCGCCTACAAGGTGTGTTACCGCTGGTACCGTACCCCGGAAGCCACAAACAAATTCAACCCGGCCATTCCTCCACAGTGCTGGAGGGGTTGTCCCGAATGGAGCACGTTGCTTCACTTGCTCTGGACCTGCCCGAAGTCCTTGTCGTTCTGGAGGGAGGTCCTGGACCATATCCGAGAGATAAGGGGCCTCACAATCCCCTGGGACCCAGGCATTGTGCTCTTAGGGCTACGTGCGAGGGCCATTTCCCGCTAACAGGCTGCATAGTGGACTTATGCATCCAACTCCTGACAGCAGCAAAGATTGCGCTGGCCAGACTTTGGAAGCACCCCGAGGGCCCAGCTATACAAATGTGGTGGTCCAAATGTTGGGAGACAGTGGCGGCGGAAAAGATCACAGCCATAAGATTTGATAACACTGCCAAATTCGAACACATCTGGTCCCCCTTCCTGGACTACACAAGAAAATTCCCGGGCCTAGCGAGACAACCCCCCAACCTTCGCTGAATGGGGGTACAGACTTAACAGACTTAACCGGGGGAAGGCGGAATGGAACACAACTTGGCCTTCAACAAGCAGTTCTTCGCCCGACCCCACCCCCCCCGGCTCCCCGAACTCGGGGAACCTGATGCCGCATCAGAGCCCAGCATCCTAACAAACGGAACGCCCCGCCAATGCTCCCATTAACCTAAGGCACTTCGCTCTCCCCACACATCCCCCTGCAGGCAGCTCCCTCCCTGCCCCCCGATCTCCACCCTGGATCCCCAGAGACTTACCCACCGTTGGGCTCAGTTTGTGTTACGTTTATGTTTTTGCTTTGTCGCTTTTGAACGTTCATCTTAATTGCTGGCCTTCTGCGTAAGGCATCTTTGTCGATGCAATATTAATCTGGCACCAATACCAATAAATACATATTTGAGACAAAGAAAAGTTAATCTAGCTGCTATGGCTGAAGAATCATACTGTTTGGATATTCTAAGTCACTTGTAACAACAGTTCCCATTAATATCAAACACAGCGATGACGGTTTCTACAGCTGCTGCCCTGACACATTTAGGGCAGAGACTGGAAGACGAATTCCAGCAAGAAGAACTTTTTTTCCTACAGACCATTACTTGGGTGAAAACTTTTCAGCATACATTTGAATATACCATAAAAATACATTTGTGGAATGGAAATGGAAAAGTTACTCAACGTAGTGACTATTGCTACTTTGCATATGGCCTCAAAGGACATGTGACTTTGGAGGGCTACTCCCATGCTTTGTTCTCATCAAATATGAATGGAGACTTTGAGGAGGGATTTTGCTCTGCACTTGGTAAGCGTGAGAAAGGCATGAGACGTTTGTTTGTTTGTTTGTTTGTTTGTTTTATTATTTATAATGCGCGAGCGTACCCGGGGGTATCAGGGCGCAGCCTTTACAAGAATTTTCGAAGCTTGGTTACAGTACACGAGGAATATACATAATACAGAAATATATACACAAATGTTATATACAATATATACAAATCAGCAGTAAGGCCAACAGGCTGTAATATAATATACAGGTAAGCAAGAGGCACACGTGGTTACAATGTGTGCGTGTAGCGCTGGACACTACCTAGTCTTAGTGGGTCTCCAGTTTCAGCCAGGAGACTAACTTGGAACGGAAGTTCTGATAAGGCAGGTCTACTCTAAGGTTTGGAGGCAGGGAGTTCCAAAGCTTGGCAGCTTTTACCGGGAAGCTGTTGCCTCCTATGGTGGCCCGTTTGTAGTGGGGAACAGATAAACAATCTTTGTATGCGGTTCTGACGGGTCTTGAGGAGGATTGTTTGTGGAGTCTGTTGATCAGGTGGTTGGGGCTGCGTTGTTAAGAGACTTGTGGGTGAGTGATGCCGTTTTTAAGAGAATTTTATCTCTGGTGGAGAGCCAATTGTTCTGTTGGCTGAATCCTGTGATGTGTTCTCTTCAGGAAATGCCCAGAGCTGCTCTGAGAGCGTTGTTCTGAAGGGTTTGCAGTTTATTGGTGGTGGCCTTGGTGGATCCTAGGTAGAGGGCATTACAATAGTCGAGGAGAGACAGTATGAGGGCTCTGGCGAGTGTCAGACAGCTAGTATCCGACAGGAAAGGTTTGGCTACACAGATTAATTTGCACGTGTAAGCCGTGGAGGATGCAAGGGAGCTCACTTGTCTTTTGAGGGAAAAATTGGAGTCTAGATAGAATCCCAATGTTTTGACCTCCTGTCCGACTTTGATGTTGTTCCCGTCAATCATGAAGGAGTTGTAAGCCGGGCCAAGTTTCTTTATACTGATTGTGGTGCCTAAGATGATGAGTTCTGTTTTATCATCATTCAGGCATAGTCCATGAGTAGCCATCCATGCCTGGATGATGATGTACACCCTATTTAGCAAGGCCAAATCCTTTCCATAATCTCCTGAAAGTGGAAGGAGGATCTGAGTATCATCTGCATAGTTAGTGTAGGTGATACCGAGATGATCCAAATCATCGAAAAGGGGCTTGGTAAATATGTTGTATAATGTGGGGAGACACAGGAGCCCTGAGGAACACCGCATGTGATGGGTATAGGGTCTGCTGCCGCCGTGGGAGAGAAGACCCTCATAGTCCTGCCGTTAAGGAAGGATGTGATCCAGGTGATGGCCTCACTGGAGAAGTGAGCTGAAGTGTGGAGGTGTGAGCAAAGGACAGAGTGATCGACCAGATCGAAGGCTGCAGATGTCTCTGAGCGAGTCGATCTGCACTTTCAAGTCAATAAGGGCGGTTTCGGTCCCGTGTTGGGGGCGGAATCCAGATTGTCTAGAGCCTAAGAGGTTGTGTGCTTCTGTATTTGTACATAGGCAACCTTGTCCAGAATTTTTAGTAGAAAGGGAACAGTAGTTATGGGTCGGTAGTTTGTGGGTATGACTGGGTCAAGTGTGGGTTTTTTCAGTAGAGGTAGTACCCAGGATTGTTTTAGGTTAGTAGGGATGGAGCCAGTGGCGAAGGAAGCATTGATCAGTTTTGTAATGAAAGGGGAGAGGTCGCGGGCAGCATCTTTAATGAGCTGTGCAGGGCATAGATCTCCCTGGCAATTAGACGGTTTCAGGGGCAGGATAATTTTTTCGACTTCCAGTATGTTGACTTTGGCGAATTGGAAGCTGGCTAGGTCGGTGGGCATGGGTTTGTCCGGAATTTTTGAGTTGGGGGTGTCATTCAGGGATGCTCTTTTGCTGGAGATTTTACTTTGAAGAGTCGCAATCTTGTTTGCTAGGGCACTTTGAATTTCTGAACACCAGTTTTTATCTTTGGTGCACGTGTCAAGGGGTGCTATGGGGGTTTCTATTTCTTTAAGGATGGAGAAGAGTTCTTTCATGTTAGATTTAGCTTGGGATATACGAGAGTCAAAGGAGGCTTGTTTGGCCAGGTAGATTTCTTTTTTGTAGAGTGCAGCTAGTTTGGAGAGTTTTAGTTTGTTAGAGACTGAGGGGGATTTTTTCCAGATGGCCTCGCAGTTTCTTTTTTGCTGTCTTAGTTTTTTGAGGAATGGGGTGTACCATTTGTTAAGGTGCGTTTTCGGTTTGGGGAGTAGGTTAGGGATAAGTCTTTCTACTGTCATGTTCTTCTTGTTTCTAGTGAGAGTAGGTGGGGCCTTAATGGTAGGCGGGGGTGGAGGTCTGTCGGTGGAGAGCATGAATGATACCAAGTGGTGGTCAGTCCAGGCTTGGGGTGAGATATTTGTGATGTTCGCTAGGCAGTTGTGGTCGGCCACCCAGTCAAGTGTTCTACCTTTCGTATGCGTGGGTGTCATACATCTTTGCACAAAGCCTAATTCAGTAAGAGTATTAGCTATGGTGCTAGCGGGATGGTCTTCTAGGTCATTGTAGCCCAAGTTAAAGTCTCCTAAGGTGAGAACTTGAGTGGAGCTTTTGAGGTTGCTGGATAGGATGGAGTTAAGGTCTTCATCGAAGGTGCCAATGGGGCCTGGCGGGCGGTAGATCAAGTAGATGTTAAGAGTTTGGGAGTTAGTGAGTGGTATTTTGACTGCTAGTGATTCGCAAGAGAGGGCATCGGTCGAAGTAGCTAGTCTCATGGTAAGACTGCACTTATGGATAAAGGCGACACCACCTCCTCTAGAATTAGGGCGGTCTTGTCTCAGGATAGAATAGTTATCTGGGACTGCCAACATGAGCATAGGGCCTGCTGCTGGGTGTAGCCAAGTCTCAGTGATGGCGAGGAAGTCAAGGTCTTCAGTGAGGATTAAGTCTGCAATTTCTGTAGCATGAGCTACTAGCGACCTGGCATTGATCAAGGCTCCCTTGATATTAGGGCTAACTATGTTTTTAGAAGTAGTGGCTATGTTTTTTGAAGTAGTAGTATGGCGCTTGTCTTGTGTAGGTTTAGGGGTACCCTGGTTGCGGGGGTTCTGAAGGGTTTGTAGTGGGTTACTGGTTTGTGTGGAGGTAATTGGTTGCGGTGGCAACGTTCTAGAGTTTTGTGTAGTGGGCAGTGAGCGGGCAGGGGGTTCATGGATTTTGGCTAGACTAGCTCTAAGTCGTAAGTTCCTTTCTGTAGTGGTGCAGGGTGACTGGAAGGTAGCAGTACCTGAAAGTCGTTTAAATCTAGTTGTGGCGAATCCAGGGAATTTGTTCCCTCTACCAAGGGGGAGCCACTCCCTTTCGGACTAGGAGGTAAGCACACTAAGCTTAACACCCCCTAAGGGACAGGGCAAGCATGATCCCACTGGTGGTGACCCGCCTTTGAGGATAGGAAATACCTAGGAAGGCATATAAATGTCTCTCCCTATTCCCAAGAGCTCAATATCTTTGTTGGCTACATGGGGGTCAAACTGTGTGATGACGTGAAAATGCCTGCAAGAATGACTGTCTTGCTTTCTGGCCCTCAGTAGGCACAGTATTCATTGGGAATTAAAGAATAGTGGGAAGCCCCATTCCATTGCAGAGGGAAGGATCAGGATTGAAGAGAGCGAGGGCTGACAACAACGGAGCTGGAGAGACATGGGATCCTCCTCCTGGGGAGGTGTGGTAGGAGATGCTAAACATGTACCAGGCTTGGTGGATCCGGCAGTGGAGAAGCCTGTGCAATGCCGAGAGTCCTGCTGTACTAGAAGCCGAGAAGGCATGGCCAAGAGGAACCACAAAAACTGAAATCCCTTAACGACCTTTGATGAATAGCTAGCACCCAAGTCACTCAGTTAGCCCGCCGGTCAGCGCTGCTCGACGTGGAACAGAAAGAACGTCTGACAGAAGTGGAAACGCAGAAGCTGAACTCTGCAGGAGCGCCGCCAAGAAAGCAGAGGTACACAACTGCGTACAACATACTTAGAAGGGGCTTATCAAAGAATAATACAACCTGAAAATAAAGAAACTGATCTCTCATACTCTGAAGGTTCAAATCCTTCCTGGGAAAATTGTGAATCTCTGCGGAGAACCGGGAGAGGGAAGGTGAGGCCAAATATGACCCCAAAAAGCGGTGAGCTAGACAAGACCACAAGGAGCGGTGAGCTAGACAAGTCCCCAATGAGGGTTGCGCAAGACAAGACCCCAAGATGGGGTGAGCTAGACAAAACCCCAAGACGGGGAAGAGACTCCAGACCCCAAGGTGGGGTAAAAGAAGGACAAACGCAAGGCAGGTGAGCGAGACAAGATCCCAAGGCCAGACGAGAGAAGGACAACCTCAAGGCGGGGTGAGCGATAAAAGACCCCAAGCAGAGTGAGAGAATCCAGACCCAAAAGGTGGAGTGAGAGAAGGACAACCACAAGGAGAGATGAGCGAGAGAAGAGCCCAAGGCATGGTGAGCAAGAACCGAAGGCAGGGTGAAAGAATCCAGACCTCAAGGCGGAGTGAGAGAAATACAACTCCATTGCAGGGTGAGTGGGACAAGACCACCTCAAGGCGCGGTGAGAGAAGGACAATCCCAAGGCGGGGTGAGTGAGACAAGAACGCAAGGCAGGGTGAGAGAATCCAGACCCCAAACCGGGTGGAGAGAAGTGAAACCCCAAGGTGGGGTGAGCAAGACCCCAAAGTAGGTTGACAGAACCCATACCCCAAGGCGTGTTGAGAGAAGACCTCAAAGCAGGTTGAGAGTGGTGACATCCCAGCTGGGGAGATAGTGACAGGACCCTAAGGCAAGAGAGAGATACCAGACCCCCACGCAAGGGTGCGAGAAACCAAAAACCTAAGGCGGGCTACAAGCAGCAAACTACTGATAGATGATACCCAGAAGACTCTCTGAAAAGGGGGGGGGCTGTTCAGCCACCAGGCACCATTCATGGGCAAGGGCTGAGGGCCTAAGTATATCTTTGTTTGACTTATGTGTTTTGTTGTAAGTGGAAGGGACAGAATCTAGGTTGACATAGGCTTTCGAACAGAGGACTTTTCTTGTTTTGTAACGATCTTCCTGACAAGCATCCTTTAACAGTTTATTTGATAGAATAGAGATAAGATCTTAGACCTAGGGAGAGCATAGGTATGCAGCTGATACAAAAAGGTCAGTCACCTTGTCTGTATCCTAATTCTGATCTACCACAGTATCCATCTCACTATAATGGTTTAAGCCACATGTCTACCTTGCTGTACCCCACCCAAAGGTGATAAACAGTCTGTCCGAGGGCCTGTGAAGCTTAGTCCCCTCAAGATAAAACTTCAAGGCCCTTCAAACAGTCAAACAACAGAGAATTGTACCAGCTCCTGTCTGAGGATTCGAGAAAAATACAGTTAAGGAAATTAGACCACTTTTGGTAAAACAACGGGAGCGTCCGTAAGACCACTTTGTCTCTGTGAAAGGAGAGGTAGGACAACTTGACAGATAAACACTGCAGTTTGCTGATACAACAGGCTGAGGTAATTGCCACCAGAAAAGCAATTTTTCCATGTTACCAGGCATCAGTAAACTGATGCCACTGGCTCGAAGGTCTTGTGTGCAAGAGTGGTCAAAACTATATTCAGATCCCAGTTTGCAAAAGGACGTTTTATGGAGGGAACCGATGGACAAGTTTCCCAAATTGTTGTTTGATATTTGGATTGACAAAGAAGACCATCTTGTCATTATTTGAGAAGTATGCCCTGATAGCTGCCAGATATGTTCTGTTTGATAAAAGTGGAGTTCCGGACGGCACACGACATGCCAAGAAGGAATGGATGCCATCTATGGATGCATGTAGGGGATCCCTTGACTTTCCCAGCATCCAATGGCAAATACAAAGCCATTTTTGTTTTGCACTGTGATCGAATAGAGGGATCTATGTGATTATTGCAACAGTCGAAAATGCAGACTTTTTTTTTAACCCTTTACACCACATAAATATGTGGGGGGAGACCCCCTGCAACACCCCCCATATTAATATTATACTCTAAACCCCCCCACATATACATGTGATGTAAGGGGGGGTTAAAAAAAAAGTAGTCATTTTCGGCCGTCGCTATTCCCAGGTCGACATTTTTGTACGATTCCGAATAGAGGGTTTCCAGGATGTCCCCATTATCTTGAGGTTATCATCTGATAATCCCAAGTGACCATAGTTCAATTGTTTAGGTGCCAGATTGCCAAAGTAAGTGATTGCTTGTAAGGGTGTATAAACTTCCCCTCGGCAGGTGAAGCAGGTCTCGAAAGGAATGGGAGAATCGGAGGTTCTCCACTGGCTATAAGGAGAAGGTCTGAGAACCAATGCCTCTGTGGCCAATGGGGGGATATTATGAGTAGTTTGCAATGATTGGAGGCTCTGAACCTCTGCAAGACCTTTGGAAACAGAGGAAGAGGTGGAAACGCATATGCAAATAGGTTGTTCCACGAGATCCACAATGTATCTCTCAGTGAATGTTTCCCTTGGCCCTTCCATGAGGCGTATTAATGATGACACTTCCTGTTCAATTCTGTCGCGATTGGCTCCCCTGGACAAATACCCCTGGAGGTAAAGATCTCCCGGAGGACCTGCTTGCGATACTCCCATTCGTGATTTGTGAAAGATTTCCTGATTAGCTTGTCTGCTTGAACATTGTCTGTTCCTGGTAGATGAGCCACTTATAGCAGCATGTTGTTGCTCAGTGCCCACTCCCATAAGTGCACAGCCATAGTACACAGTTTCACCTGCCAGGTGCCTCCCTGCTTGTTGATGTAGAACATTGTCCTAACGTTGTCCATAAATATAAGGACATTGACAGTATAAGGCCATTGAAGTTCTTCATCACTAGCAAGATCACCTGCAAGGCAGAAAGACTGCTTTCAATTAATGGAAGTTTGTGTTGCCAGGAATCCTCCTCGTTCCACAAGTCATTGACTTGGATTTCCCCAAGGTTGCTCCCCACCCAAATAGGGAAGGGTCTGTTGTGATGGTAAACAGGTGAGGAGGGTCCTGGAAGGTTGTGCCTATCTGGAGACTCCTGTGATCTGCCCACCATAGAAGATCCAGTTGGAGCCAAGGCAGAAAGTAAACCAACTTGGTTAGGGAGTGTGACGAATTGAGGGAATTTGACACTTCTCCCCAAAGGGGAGTCCCCCACCCGTTAGGCTTGGGAGGTGAGCCCGCTCTGCAACACCCTCCCTAGTGAAGAGGCAAACGGGACCTCACTGGGAGAGACTTCGCCTTTGGAGACAACGACTCCCGTCCTCATGAGGAACTCCCTGAAGACAGCCACCTCATCGCCTAGTGACATGTTCCACAACCACAGAAACTCCTAACCCAAGGGACGAAGAAACACTGAATAACTGCCAGAATTTTACAGGCAATGAACATGTTCCTTGAAATACTAATATCCCATACATTGGGACGAGCTGGTTAAATAATGGACACCTGGCAAACAGAAATGAGAGAGTCAGTACAAGCTGACTAGCCTACAAGTTTGACACCTGCGTGAGACAGGAACGCAGAGAAGAAACCCAAAAAGAGATGCTGGAGCGCCAGCAGAACACAAGAAACCCTGAGACAGAGCCTCGGCCTCAGCCAAGTGTGAGCAATCCATGGGATAGGGCCCACACTGAGGTTGTGGCGAGACAAGAGAAAACCTGTTGTGGACAGTCGGTCCCTTCAACATTGCTGATACGCTACGCATCAAAGGAGATGAAGTGTCCGACGCTGTTTCAACAGGCAAAAGTATCGCAGAGAGAAGGGAAAGCCAAAGGAGAAACATGAAGCCGAACCGTAGATGGCCACGCCAAGAGACCGGAGAAGAGGTCCCGTCAGGCTGAATGTTCATCGTAGGTCCGCGGAAGCTGCTGAACCCCAACAGACCGCCAAATGCGTGGAACACTCAACTACTATTACAGCACACCTCTGGGGGGACGGGGAAGTGGAGAAAATAACAAAGTAACAGGCTCCTTCTGGGCCCTCGGGAAGATCTGCAGCAAGGAAGGAAAGTAAAAGTTATGACATATGTCACACTCTCTAAGTTCTTTGTTGTAACTAAACATTACTTTATCTGCTCAGACACATGGAGTTTCTACAAAGTTAACTATGTTACTTGAGTGCAGTTTACTCCTCCTGTGAACAGATGTGCTCAACCAAAATTGATTTTCTAACTTTAGCTTTGTGGAGAATGTATTACCAAAAGAATTGAAAACTGGTTCTTGTCTCTTCAGATGTGCACAGCTTTTCTTAAAATGAACCTCCTGTCCAATACATCAGTGAAAGTATCTCTTTAATGTGATTGAAGTGAGGAAGTTCTTTGGTTCAAGTCAAGTAATATGTCTCTTTTATTCCGTTCCTGTCAAATTACTGCGCTCCTGTCTCCATCGTTTTTGTAAGACTTCCAAAGTGCGGTTTTGATCTGCTTCAAATAAATGTATAAAGAACAAATGCAGTGCTTTGATAACTAATGACTATTTACATTAGCTGCTCTAATTATACTCCTTCCATACTCCATATTAAATGGAAGGCAGCAAAAACAACGCGGGCGGCAATTGCATCCTGAAAATTAAATATGAAATGCTATTGCTTTATAATACACTGCACTGAAACTAAGCAACAGCTGACTGCAGTCAGAAGGAAACCTGACACTGTCTTGTCACAGCCACATTTGAGGAGACTGAATAAACATTAGATTTCACTTAGATAAAGCCCCACAGTAGTCTGTGGGCATTCGTAAAATGAAACACTTTTTCTAACCTTATGAAAGGATATTATTTCAGATGAAGTTTACGGTTCACAGTTCCAAGAACTTGCAGATGAGAATCAAAGAGTAGAAAACTTCACTTATCTTTTTAAATGTACAATTCACTGCTTCCAGACAGTCTTTTTCTTCAGCATTAGTAGAAAGTTTCTTTCTGACACCCTGAATCCTGGATAGGCCCCTGGACCTAGGCCTTGTACACGGGAACTCCCAAATCCTGACCTGCTCAGCTGAATGTTAAGAATGAAAGGCAGTTGAGAACTCCTGCCAGCAGAACAAAAGGAGTTTTCAACCAATCAGGTCACTAACCTGATTCTCAATCTTGGCTTGGGCACTTGTCAATACTCTAAACAACCAAGTTAAGGCCCAACCTGTATTAAAAGGTGAAATTCAGAGCAAACATTATCTTAACCTTTTTTCCAACCATCCACCTTCCCAGATGTAAAACGATGTGACCTAAATATAGCAACCGGGACAGTCCCAAAGGAACAAGGTTGCTGGAAGCGTTTCCCCGCATAATACAAGTTAACGGGGAGAATGAATATAACAGGCTGTCAAGAAGCAATCAGTATGCTAAACAAATAACTCCTCTCAGTAGAAGTCACAGGATAAAGATCCCCTTTTCGGAAAGGACTTTGAACTATGGCAATATAAGAGCAAACAATACTATAAGAGAAGAGAATAATATAAATGGAAACCAATTTGGGATAACAACACCCGGGGAAACGGAGAGTTTCAAACCAATTTATACAAGAAAAAGAGAATATCCAAAGTAGACATTATGGTAACTCTGAGTTTGGAGAAATCAGACAAGTGAAGTTAAACAAGAGGTCAACAGACCAGAGAAAACCAAACCACAATAGACCAAGAGAGAAAAGCTGTTTTGACATAAGGAACCCAAAAGGGAGTTTTGGAGGTAAGGGAAAACTACAAAGCATACTTGAAGTATAGCAGTGACTGATGCAAGACATAACGAGAGACTATTTAAGGATTTTCTTATTAGTGAAGAATCCTGCAGGCTCGTACTAGAAGTACCCTTAGGAGACGGGAGTCATTCTTACCTGTAGGTTAGTTTATATAGTGTTAGGGTAGATTTGGACAGCAAACTTTTTAAAAACCTTTTTTTCGTTTTTTCGTTTGGACATTCACGACTTACCGGTGAGCTCCTTAGTTTGAAAATTGGCAGGGACCACCCATAGAGACAGGGAATGTCAGACCTCATTTTACATTAATAAAATATTGTGAAGCATCAAATTCTATAAATTGACCCCAAAGCCACCGCTGAATCAATAGGCTTTGACCTGCAAAGCACTGAAGAGATTGAAATACTATTTGGGGAGAGATGACTGATTCTCACTGCCTTAACCTTAAACCCACCTAAAGGATCCAATATTAGGCTAACCTCTAAATCAGGTTTGCTTCAAGGTTTGGTTTAGAGGTCATGGCCGAAGTCACAGATCCTGATTTTCGAGGGGACGTTAAAGTCTGCATAACCACAGGAAGAACCTATATGCAGTGAAGGAGGGGAAAAAAGAAATGCTCAAGGCATATTAGAGAAGGCTGTATTTCCAGTTCCCAAAGAAGTTGCAGAACCAGAAGAAACAGAACGAGGGACTAAAGGTTTTGGAGAACGTGACCTCTGTTCTAGAGAAAACACAGAAAGAGCCAGAACAGATCTCCCTTTTACCCGATTTGGCTTTTGCTCAAAGGAATGACCCCCACCCTCACAGAATCCTTTAATAAGGTAATAGCCGAAGAAACTGGACCTCATCAGGCCAGTCGCTTCTTTTTCTTAAAAAGGGGTTATTGTATAGAAGAGATGTGCCACCTGAGGGGGTACACTGAACTCAATTGGTGGTACCACAAAGCCATAGGAGAACTGTATTAGAACTAGCCCACTCACATCTAATGTTAGCTCACTAAGGAATACCGAAAAAACCCAGAACCAAATAATACCTAGGTTCTATTGGACGGGTGTCTTTGCTGACATTAAGAATTTTCTAGCCACTTGTGAAATATATAAAAAAACTGCCAACACCTGCACCCTTACAGCCTTTACCTATAATTGAAGTTCGATTTTCCAGAATTGGGCTAGATACAGTGGGCCCCTTATAGACCTCAAAGTTAGGGAATCTATTCATCCTTGTCATCCTGGACTATGAAACTCGTTATCCAGAAGCCTTCCCTCTGCGTAACAATACAATGCACAAATGTTGAAACACCTGTTGCTATCTTTATGTTCAATCTGATGAAAGAGGTAAAAGAGATATTAAACATAAACACTCACCGGACATCAGTGTATCATCCCCAAACTGGCAATCTTGTAGAAGGCTTCAACCAAACCTTAGAAAGTATACTAAGGAAATTGGTTGAGGCCGACGGAAAGAATTGGAACGCAATGATACCCTGGGCTCTTTGTAGTCAAGAAGACTCCATAAGCCTCCTTGGGGTGTTCTCTCTTTGAACTTCTTTATGAAAGGGAACAGCGAGATGTCTTAGACATGCTGAAGGATACCTGGGAAGAAACAGAGGAAGCCCTATTACCCATTTCTCAGAAGGCTCAGAAATTAAAATCTCACATGAAAGCAGTACGAGAGATTGTGAAGAAACATCTAGGACAGGCCCAGCAACAACAGCAGACTGTCTATAATAGATGTGCATCACCCATATTTTTTCAGTTGGTCAGTCGGTGTTGGTCCTTTTACCAATGTCTGAAAATAAAAGGATTTCCTGATCGTATGGTCCATATAAAATCCTAGAACACAAAGGAACATTGAATTACCTTATATCACAACCATATAGACGCCAGAAGACACAGGTCTATCATTTAAATGTACTTACAATGTGCAAAATAGATCCAGGCTAAACCACCACGGTTGCCATGGCAGACCTCCTTACCGACTCTCCTAGTAAAAATCTCCTAGTACCTCTTGATCTTCAACCTCCCAGCAGGGCTGATATTAGAGATCTGTTAGAACAATTTCCCAAAGTGCTCTTAGAGCAACCAGGGAGAGTTACACTTTTTTTTTTCATTTTATCAGAACTCTGGACAGCAAAAAACATAATTAACAAGCCGTACAGACTCCTTGAGGCCTGCAAAAGATAGTTGAGCAAGAGATCGAAGACATGTTGAAAGTCGACCTAATAGAGCCTTCCAAGAGCCTTCTGTGTTTCCGGATAAGCTTTGTCGCCAAACAAGATCAGTCTTGGCGTTTTTGTATTGAATTCAGGAAACTTAATTCAACATCCCGACAACTACCCAATGCCATGAATAGATGAATTAATCGTAGAAATTATGTTGAGCTAGTTACGTATCCACTTTAGACCTAACATAGGGATATTGGCAAGCGCCCTTGAACCCAGAACACCGTGTAAAAACTGCCTTTTTTGAAAAGCGAAGGCTTTTCCCAATTCAAGATCTTGCCTTTTGGCCTTCATGGGGCCCCGAACACTTTTCAACAGTTAATGAAACGAATGCTAAAACCTTATTCAGCCTTCAGTAGAGCCTACCTGGATGATATTGTCATTTATAGTGCTAGTTGGGCTGAACATATGTATCATTTATATGAGATCACCCAAGTATTTTGGCGGAATTGATCTAATCCAACCGCAAACTGACAAGGTCAAGGCAATGTTAAAAACACCTATCTCCAAGACCAAGAGGTCTTAGGTCTGACAGGGTACTATAGGAGATTCATTTCTTACTATTAAAGGTTCATTGCCAATTTAACAGACACTTGAAAAAATGCTCAACCACAGAAGCTGATATGGAACAAAGAAGACCAGGAAAGTTTCAATGGCCTGAAAAAAACCTTTGTAGCAAGCCCATACTTAAGATGCCAGCCTTTAATAATAATTTCATAGTACAAACTGATGCTTCTAAAGCTGGGCTAGGAGCTGTACTGTGATGTGAGGGTAGTGTGAGGAAACGTCTCCCAACTCACCACTCATAGTAAAGTGAGGGGCGAAACTTGGAAAACAACTCACCACACCATGGAATTAACGTGATGAGAGGACAGCACCAGAGTGCTAGCCAGGGAAGCCGCGTGATCAGTGGTGCAGCAATAGATAGATCGTAGCAGCAAAAGATCTTGATAGAGGTGACAGCTGCAGATGGAACCCCAGAGATAAGGAGATGTTTGTTGGCAAAAGCATGCAATGGCAGGCAAAGGCAGGCATGGCACAAGAAAAAAGGGTGCAGGCCTAAAGTGAACAAATAGGCTGAGGACTAAGAAAAAGGCAAGCAGAAAGAAGGGACGGCCGGACCATAAGGTTGACAAGAATGCAAGAAGGAATAGTCAAGAAAAGCACAACGAAATACAGAGCGCGTTCAGACACGTCCGCAAGCTGTGAAGACTCTGGGCGGTGTTGCCATGATGCCGCCTGACACTGCCCCTAACACGCATGTGCGAAAGACCAGCGTCAGGTCCTCACGCATGCCTGCTAGAGGCAACATGCCTGTGCCCTGCATCACGATGGCAAGATGCCAGGCATCGGGTCGGACTCGGAGTCCCGGTGCCTGACCCACGGCACATCTCCCCATCCTCCTGTGGCCCAAGCGCCACTGCAAATAGCAGCGCCAGGTGAGTAACCGTGGGTCACAGCAGTGACAGGCTCGAGGTCTGACACCTTGTCCCCCTCTGGGAGCTCCAGGCTTCAAAGGATGAATATGAAAAAAAGACTGAACCAGACCAGGGACATGAACATTGCAAGCAGGCTCCCAGGGATGATCACAGGCCGAATACCACTTCCAGTCAATCAGGTAACGGAGTTGGCCCCTGATGTATGTCCTGGATCTCATATTCTGGCTGACCATCAAAAAGCACTGACGGAGGACTGGTCGGGGCATGTTGAAGGTATTCTTCAGATATGGCTTCAGCAAGGAGACGTGGAACACGGGATGCACATGCCAACCATCAGGTAACTGTAACCAATAAGCCACAGGTGAAATACAGGCAAGAATAAGAAATAGACCTAAGAAACAAGGGGCCAACTTGGCAGGCAGGTTCTGAACAAGCAGATCTTTTCTGGACAGCCAAACCATATTGCCGATTTTATAGACAGGTTCTGGGGACTGTTTGCGGTCTGCTGCCGATTTATGTTGAGCTTTGGCTGTTTGCAGGGCTCGTCACACCATCTTGTGGGTTTGAGGGAGATGTTGCACCAGTCTTCGACTGAAGGCACAGTACAGTGTCTTGGCAAGATGAAAGGCATAGTTTTGGGATGCTGACCGTAATTACAGAAAAACAGACTTGTCTGGATGGAAAAATGGCAAGCATAATTGTAAGCCACCTCAGCGGTATCCAAATGTTCACTCCAAGTAGACTGTAAGGCATCTGCATAGTAATGTAGATACTGCTCGAAGGTCTGATTGGTGCGTTTGGTTTGACCGTTATTTTAAGGATGGTATCCAGAACTTAAAGTGTGATGTATACACAAAAGACCACACAGAGCTTCCCAGAAACTGGAAGTGAACTGTGGTCCCCTGTCTGAAACAGCCTTCTCAGGAAGCCCATGTATCCAGTAGATGTCATGGAAAAAGGACCGGGCCATTTGGGCCACTGTAGGCACAATGGCAAGGGTTATGAAATGAGCCATCTTTTACAGGTGTACCCATCAGAGGCTGGTAGGTCCACAATAAAATCTGTGGTGATGCCAAGGATAGGGTGGTTTCTCCAAAGGCTGTAACAGACCGATGGGGCGTTCACGGCTGGTCTTGTTTTGTGCACAGACGTAACACTGGGAGACATAGGGCCTCATTACACGGAAGGTACTAAGGGATTACCGGCACCGGTGCCGGTAATCCCTTAGCGCCCTACTGCGAGGTCCCTCAGTGGGTCCCGTCCTTAACGCCTGGTCTGACCAGGTGTTAAGGACAGGACCCGCTAAGGGACTTCAGAGTTAATAACGGTACCGCAAATTGTTATCAGCTCCTTCCCCATTCCCATTGAGCCCTATGGGGGCTCGAATGGGAATGGGGAATGGTATTTGGCATGAAGACTTACCGGGTCCTCCAGGGTCGGAATGACCTGGTAAGTCCCCATGCCGCCTACCGGGACCCGGTATGCGGTAAGAGAGTAGCCATGCCGCTAATAGCGGCATGGTTACCTCCTACCGTGTAATGAGGCCCACAGTCCTGCACATGTTGACGTAAACCAGGCCACCAGAATGAACATGACAACAGGTTCACCATAGTTTCTATTCCATGATCACTGGAGACTCTAATATCGTGAAAACAGGACAATAACGCAGAATGAAGAGACCCAGAGGGTATGTACAGGTGACTCTCCTTAAAGAGGAGCCCGTTCCTGGGGCATGTTGATAGGTCTTGACAAAGAGCTGCAACCGTCGGGTCACATTCAGTCGCTTCCATCACCTGCTGTAAGTATGGTATGCATGATAGGCAATACTGGTTCATTGAAGGCCACATAAGGGAATGCATACACGTGCAGATAGGGAAGAGCATCAGCCTTCTTATTCTGAGATCCGGGTAGGACATGGAGAAGTCAAATTGTGAGAAAAAGTAGGCCCAACATGCTTGGTGGCTGTTGATACAATGGATAGTTTTGAGGTATTGTAAAGTCCAGTGATCAGTTCGCAGTTGTACCTTATGTACTCTCCCGAGAAGGGGATGTCTCCACTCTTGGAATGCTTCCTTGATTGCCAGGATTTCTTTCTCGATAATGGAGTAGTTCTTTTCACATGTAGTCAGCTTCCGGGAATGATATGCAATTGGGTGTTCAGCAGAGGTTTCAGGATTGAATTGTAGTAGGACTGCCTCAATGGCCAGATCGGAGGCGTTGGCTTTGACGATGAATGGGTGTGATTCGTCTGGATGTTGTAGAACAGGGGCCTTCGTGAAGGTGGTCTTAAGTGTCAAAAAGGTTGTAGTGGCAATTTCATCCCATGGGAAGACTTTCTTGGAACTCAAAAGACGTGTGATATCAGCCGACAGGGTGGAGTACCCGGCGATGAAGCGACGATAGAAGTTGGCAAATCCAAGAAAACGTTGGGTGGCCTTTACGTCTTGAGGTACTGACCAGTCCCTAATGGCTTTCACTTTTCTATGGTCCATATGGATACCAGAAGAGCTGATCACGTAACCCAGAAACTCCATATGATCCTGATGAAAAACGCATTTCTTGGCATTGGCATAGAGCTGATTGGCAGAGAGGCGGGTAAGAACTTCAGACACATGCTTGATATGTTCTGATACTGAAGATGAGTAGATGAGAATGTCATCCAAGTATACCCATACCGATATACTGATCAGGTCGGAGAACACTGTGTCCATGAATCGTTGGAAGACGGCAGGGGCATTGCAGTATCCAAAAGGCATAACCAGCTATTCAAAGTGCCCTAAGGTTGTTTTAAATGCCGTTTTCCGCTCGTCACCCTCCTTGATGCGTATCAAGTGGTAGGCTCCACGCATATCCAATTTGGTGAATATTGTAGAGGTACATAGGGATTCCAATATATCCAGTATCAAGGGCAAGGGATACCAGGCCTTTACTGTTTCCTCGTTCAGAAGGCGGTAGTTGATACATGGTAGTAGTGTGCCTTCCTTCTTTGGAAAGAAAAACAAGGGTGCTCCCGCCGGGGAAATGGACAGACGAATATACCCCTTTTGCAAGCTTTTCTGGAGATAACAGTGTAGTTCTTCTTTCTCTTGTACTATCAAGGAGTAGACCTTTCCATGTGGTATGGGTTTTCCGTGCTGTAGTTCTATTTCCAGGTCGTGTTCCCAATGAGGGTGTACGGGTATGGACTCGGGATCAGTGAAAACAAAAGAAAAGCAGTTATATTCTTCTGGTACATTCTGTACCGTACACCCTAGTACAGCTGAAGAGGATACAGTGGAATTACCTACTGTGGCCCCACTCAACGGTACAGGTAGATCAGAGGCAGTTGGAAAACGCACTGTTCTTGTTGTCAAATTAATCATCAGGTTATGTTGACATAACCAAGGTAACCCCAGCACTACTGAATACAATGTGTATGGGTGACATCAAATCAATAACAACAACAAATGGACCAGTAGATAAATGATAACAGGATACTGTATGTATAAGGTCACATCATTTTAACCAATACAAAATATTTATTTAATTTTTTAGTCATACACAATTCATATTGTGGATCACGAAAAACACTCATACAACTTTATCCACCACTCACAATTCATTCATGACTCCACCATACAATATTCATACCAACAAATGTACCTCACATAGGTGTCTATTGTCACCATAACAGAATACAAAATATATTTCAAAATCAGAAACTCATTGATTTTACAGATGTGTCCCTCTATGTCAATATAGGGGATATGAAAGTCTGTCTGTCGACACGTGTTTCGGTTGTAGTTCACTGTGGGTGCAGAGTTTCTTGCCCCAATTGTTTAGCCAACCTTCCTCAGGACCGAGGACAACTAGGAAATACATGTTGCGTCTATGATGAATGGGGTGAGCTTTGTGATCTACAAATACAATAAACAACTAATTACAATTGTTCCAGTATCCTTGTGCTCTCAGTTCATGTACATTAAATGTAGAAAAAAGTAACATATCAATTCAGTTTCTCTATCAGGCTCACCTCCACACATTTTTCTAGTGGTGATGCTGATGTAGTAGAGTCAATCCACATATAGATTCTCTCTCCCAGGAAATGGCACAATGTACCCTATCCTACAGAGGAACAAACAAACAAAACAATGGCCTGTTTTAAGCTATATTTTTAGCAAGTAAATGCAACCTATCTTTGGCTACATAAATGGTAATGAGAGAAGGTTACTCACTAACCCTGAACTCACAACAAAGAGAGTCTAACCTTCAAACTGATGATGGATAGAATTCCCAGAGGTTTAGTCTTCTTAGACGGATATATATGATTCACACAATTGGAAGGTGACAGTGTGTATAATTGGACTACATCAAAGTTCTATCTGATTGTCAATCTATCGGCCAATGGGCAATCTAATATTCAAGCGATATGAGGTGAGGAACTTTCTGGCCTCTCTCCACGACCAGAGTGAGGGGGTGCGATTCCCCTGGCAATCATGGCGAGTATGAGTTTAACTCGCGATTCTTGTGCATTCTTTTGCAATTATTTTGTTTAAAAAAAACTTTTTGAGAAAAATGTGTTGCAACCATTATACGTAGTAGATCGAATCATACATGAACTACATTTCCCAGAATTCTCCAATTTACTGGTTTTTCATACCCTGATGTTTGGGTGTGTAAATCGTCGAAATCGTCGATCTATATTAAATATGGATTGGTCCTGTTGCTGCGGCGAATCAATGTGCCTAATGTAACATTTGTAGATGAACATAGGATTTGAAGGGAGGAACTTGCTAGTCCTCTTACTATGACCTCAGTGGGATGTGACCACCCTTGTCAACACGGTGAGTAGGAGCAAGACTCACGGAATCATTTGGTGTTTCATATCGGGAGGCGTCACCGATGCGAGCAAAGTGGCACAACACAAAGTGGCACAACACTAAGAACAAAGAACTACAAGGTATGTTGAGTGCACAGGCGGGTTTTGAAAGAACGAGTGAGAATATCCGCAGGGCCATTATCTCATAACGCATGGTGAGCACACAGCACACACAGTTAGACAGAAGGGTTGTTATGGAGTAGCGATTAGGCATGGTCATAAGAAATTATCAGATATGGTGGTGTAGACCGTAGTGATAGCACATGAGGACTGAGAATTACATGATGACATTTTTATGAAAAACCCACCATTGGAAAACGTGGGGAATCATAACGTTTGGCATACCCCGCTTTCTGTTATTACAGAATCTCACGTGACGGGAATACCAACCGTACTGGAAGGGATTACAGCACCTTGGTGCTGAAAGAAGACAAAAACTCTGGGATCATCAGTTAACGATCATCAGTTTGAAGGTTAGATTCTCTTTGTTGTGAGCTCTGGGTTAGTTTAGTTTAGTTTATTTATTTGTATTTGTATTTAGTTTATTTATTTGTATTGCGCGTCTGGCCCGGGGGCATCTGGGCACATTTCTTACAAGGTTAAAGTTCCAGAACAAAGTATTTCTTACATATTACAGATGAGGCATTTGTTATAATAAAAGTGCAGGTACTCAGGATACAGTAGGCAGTGATACAGATCATAGACAAACAAGCATTATGAGCGGGATTCCACTGTGTCCAGGTCAGCAAGCCCTTTTTTAGTTTTGTGTTTGAAGGCAGGGATGGAAGGCTCCACTCTGGGTTGGGTGGGGAGGGTGTTCCAGAGTTTGGCAGTGAGGACGGGGAAGCTAGTTCCTCCTGCTGTTTGTAGCTTGAATCTAGGGATGGACAATGAGTGAGTCCGCGTGGATCTCAATGGGTGAAGGGCAGTGTGTATGGTAAAGCGGTTGGCCAGGTATTAGTGAGTAACCTTCTCTCATTACCATTTATGTGGCCAAAGATAGGTTGCATTTACTTGCTAAAAATAAAGCTTAAAACAGGCCATTGTTTTGTTTGTTTGTTCCTCTGTAGGATAGGGTACATTGTGCCATTTAACGGGAGAGAGAACCTATATGTGGATTGACTCTACTACATCAGCATCACCACTAGAAACATTTGTGGAGGTGAGCCTGATAGAGAAACTGAATTGATATGTTACTTTTTTCTACATTTAATGTACATGAACTGAGAGCACAAGGATACTGGAACAATTGTAATTAGTTGTTTATTGTACTTGTAGATCACAAAGCTCACCCCATTCATCATAGAGGCAACGTGTATTTCCTAGTTATCCTCGGTCCTGAGGAAGGTAGGCTAAACAATTGGGGCAAGAAAATCTGCACCCACGGTGAACTACAACCGAAACACGTGTCGACAGACAAACTTTCATATCCCTTATGTTGACATATAGGGACACATCTGTAAAATTAATGAGTTTCTGATTTTGAAATATATCTGGTATTCTGTTATGGTGACAATAGACACCTATGTGAGGTATAGTTGTTGGTATGAATATGGTATGTATGAGTCATGAATGAACTGCGAGTGGTGGATGAAGTTGTATGAGTGTTTTTCGTGATCCAAAATATGAATTGTGTATGATTAAAAAATGAAATAAATATTTTGTATTGGTTAAAATCATGTGACCTTATACATACAGTATCCTGTTACCATTTATCTACTGGTCCATTTGTTGTTATTGAAAATACTCACCTGGAGGACCATAGAATTACACCAGGTACCCTTTTGGTATTATATGGATGACATCAAAGACAAGATGTTCTTTGTGGTCTGCTAGTTGCAACATGAGCGGTTCCGTTTGTTGACGCACAGGTCCAGATGCAAACAGGGTGCCATCTATCACTTCAATCAAACAAGCAACTGGTTTGTCTATGAGAGGTGTCCCAATCCGATGTACGAAGGAGATGTCGATATAGTTTCCAGAAGTTCCACAGTCTAGCAGAGCAAGGGGCAGGAATCGACGACTGGCATTGGCCTCAAGTAAGTTGAATCAACAGAGAAAGGAGACAAACCAGAGGCATAGGTTCCGAAAATGTGGTTGAAGAGTTTTGCTTGATGATTCCTGGGCTTGTTGCTACCTCCAGTTCCCGCAAAAAGCCCTTCAGTTTCCTGCAGGTTTGGAAGGTTTAGGGGGCAGGAACACAAGTAATGGCCAATACCTGCACAGTATAAACAGAGACGATTGAGTCGTCGTCGTCTTCGTTCTGCATCGGAAAGTGGTCCCCACAAGGCACCGAGTTGCATTGGCTCCTCTGTAACCTCTCTGCTGACCTGGACAGGATTGGCAAGCGGGTGCATTGGTTGCGCTGTTACTTCAACCCTTTTCTTTAACTCCCCTCGACATTCTGCGCGGCAGTGGTCTATTGGGAGGAGGTGGTTGATTAATCCTTGTAATGATTCAGGTTCTGGGCATGGACTAGCTCATCCTTAAATGCCTCACATAAACCTCTTCGGAAAAGAGTAAGTTGTGTGACTTCTGGCCATTGAGAATCTGCTGCAAGCTGGCAGAAGCGACTCAAACAAGGGATGATATCCATGTGTCCTTGTTTGATGTCCAGGAGTTGGTTCTGGGCTGTTGCGGCCCGCTTGGATGACTGAAAGACTGCTAAGGCGGCCTGCTCGAATTCAGACATGTCTTCTAGCATAAGACTGTTGGTTTCAATATGTACGGCGGAGCCCAAGCCATAGCACTACCGTTGAGGTTGCTCAATATGAATCTGATCTTAGCCTTGTCCTGTTGAAAAGGCTGTGGTCAGAAGCGAAACGTTATCTTGCAATGTTTGCAAAACTCTAATTTGCTAGGGTCCCACGTCATATTTGAGAGCAGAGGTATGTGCCATTGCACTCTCAGCCAATACCGCTGCAGGGTCTCGATTCAAAGCCCCACGTAACACTATATTTTCTTGTTTCAATTAAGCTGTTTCTAGTCTCAGGGCTTGCAGTTCTTCTTGGAGCTCCTAGATGGCTTCCATATCCTCAGGGGATTGCTGACGTTTGAACCTGTCAAATAGCTGGTCTCGTTGCTGGCGAGATTGTGCAGTCTCCCCTTTGGTCCTGGTCTTTGTTGACTAGTCCAGGGTGTGCAGTGATGTGAGGGTAGTGTGGGGAAAAGTCTCCCAACTCACCACTTATAGTAAAGCGAGGGGAGAAGCTTGAAAAACAACTCAACACACCCTAGAATCGCTTCCCCGGAATTAACGTGGTCAGAGGACAGCGCCGGAGCGCTGGCAGGGGGAAGCCACGGGATCACTGGTACAGCAATAGATAGAAGGTAGCAGCACAAGATCTTGTTAGAGGTGACAGTTGCAGATGAAACCCCAGAGGTAAAGAGCAGTTTGCTGACAAAAAGCAGGGAATCGCAGGCAAAGGTAGGCAAGGAGCAAGAAACAAGGGGGAAGGTAAGAAGAGAACAAACAGGCTGAGCACCAAGGAGAAGGCAAGGGGAAAGGAGGGCTGGCCGGACCGTAAGGGTGACAAGAATCAAAGCAGGAATAGGCAAGAAAAGCACAACGAACTACAGAGCGCATTTAGATGCGTCCACAAGCTGTGAAGACAGCATTTAAATATTCAACGATGCAGGCGGCATTGCCATGGTGCCGCCTGATGCTGCCCCCATTGTGCTTGCGCGAGAGACAAGCACCGGGTACTCACGCATGCCTGCTAGAGGCAACATGGGCGCACCCTGTATCAGGATGCCGATAGAATGCTGGGCATCGGGTTGGACTTGGAGTCCCGGAGCTCGACCAACAGCACATTTCCCCATCCTCCTGTGGCCAAACCGCCACCACGAATAGCAGCGCCAGGTAAGTGACGATGGGTCGCGGTGGTACAGGCTCGAGGCCTGACAAATACTCTCACAAGAATATGAGGGAGTTGAAAATCCAATATTATATGCACGCCAGAACCTTTCCCCTAGGGAACAATATTATGCTACTGTGGAATTAGAAATGAAATTAGACATAAAATGGGCTGTAACACAGTTACGATATTACCCCACTGGCTGAAAATTTAGATGAATTACCGACCACTCTCCCCTGACCTGGATGAGCTTACGCAGAGAGGAGAGATGGATGACGCTAGAGCCAGGTACCAGCCGAGCATGAGAAACCCAGAGAGAAGAGATGAGCAGAGACGCTGAGACGCCAGAGCCTGGGAACCTGCCAAGCGTGAGACCTCTCTGGGGTTGGATTCTGCACAGTGGTGGTGGCGAGACCACAGGAGCCCCATGGTGGACAGTCGGTCCCTCCAACATCTGAACAAATATAACGGGTTGTCAAGAAGCAACCAGTATGCCAAACAAATAACTTGTCTCAGTAGAAGTCATAGGATAAAGTTTCCCTTTGAGGAAATGACTTTGAACTATGACAATACAAGAGCAAATAATAATATAAGAGAAGAAAATAATATAAAGAGAACCCAATTGGGGATAACAACATCCAGGGAAACAGGAGAGTTACAAAACAATGTATACAAATAGAGAATATGCGTAGTAGACATCATGGTGAATCTGAGTTTAGAGAAATCAGACAAGTGAAGCTAAAGACGAGGACAATAGACCGGAGACAACCAAACCATTATAGATCAAGAGAGAAAAGCTATTTTGACATAAGGAACCCAGAGAGAAAAGGGAGTTTTGAAGATAAGTGAAAGCTACAAATCGCACTTGAAGAATTGGAGACTGATGCAAGCCATAACAAGAGACTATTTAAGGATTTCCTATTAGTGAAGAATCCGACAGGCTGGTACTATAAGTAGCCTTAGGAGCAGGAAGTCATTATTTACCTATAGGTTAGTTTATCTAGTGGCAGGGTAGTTTTGGACAGCAGACTTTTTTTTTCCTTTGAACATTCACAAGTGACGGGTGAGCAGCTTAGTTAGACAATAGGCAGGGATTCCCCCATGGAGACAGGGAAGGTCAGGCCTTATCTTACGTTAATAAAATATTGTGAACCATGTCTATGAAGTGTTCATGTCCTTTTTCTGACTCGCCACAGGGGTCAGAGGCCTGAATCCAATTTGCAGCCAGATGTAGTGGTGCATCCACAACTGCCCACTGTCACGGGCAGAGCACAGGTGCAATCAGATGTAGGAACCACAACGGGGTTGTTTGAGAATGGCTGTCAGGGTTACTGTCTCTCAAACATCTTTTGTGTGTGATTCTGTAGGGAACACTTTGCCTTATGTTGAATCCCATAGAAGCCTGTGAACTTTAACCTTAGCACTGGAATGAGGGTGGATTTCTTTATATTGATCAGTGCTGTCCAGTGATGCATCAGGTCGAGGAGGAATTGCAGGAGGCAAGAGGTTTGAACTAGGAACTGCGCTCCAATTTGTCACTCATCCAAGTAAGGCTACAGGTGAATGCCTTTGAAGTGTAAAACACTGCCAGCACCACCATAAGCTTGGCGAAGACCCGTGGGAGCAGGTAGCAGTGGTGGGAAGACCAATTGTGAATGTGCAGATATGCATCTTGTAGGACCACCGCTACCAGCCAGTCGCCCGGCAGAAGAGATGATTGGATAAGAGTTCGCTTTAGGAAAAGATTGAAGGGGGAAGGTTTAGTGCCATCTGTTGGTCTGCCTTATTCTCTGGAAAGGTAAGGAACCTTGAAGAAAAATCCTGAATGGGACTTTCTCCATTGCCTCTATGAACAACAGATTGTGTGTCTCCTGCGATAGAGAGTTTGAGGCTCGGGTGTGTGGGTTGGGCTGGAGCGGGTGGGGGCGATGGTGGACTGGGGGTAAAAGGAATGCAATAGCCCTTGTGTTCCACCAACAGAGACCAGCTGCCACTGGTAATGTTCTTCCATTGAGAAGGATGATGACGCACTCGTCCTCCAACAGGTGAGCTGTTGATCTGTACCCACATGTCACTTAGACTGGTTGGTTTCTGGGGACTCGGGGGGTGGTGGCTGGAAAACAACTCTTTGCAGTCACAGATGTGCTTTCTTGTTGCTTGGATCGCTCAGAGATTTGTCTTGTCTAGTCTGGCGGTCATAGATTCCTCTAAAGGAATGTATCAGAGCTGAATAGGTCCACCCCATCAAATGGCAGATGCATGACCTGCTCCTGCATGGTTGGTTGGAGTTTGGTGGCTTTGAGCGGTGCTTGCTGCCTATAAAACACACACGGACATACCGCTAACAGCTGTGTCCAGATAGGAGGCCTCCATGAGGTCCTGTGCTACTTGATGAGCTTCTGTCAAGCCTGAGCAGAACCCATCTTGTAATTCAGAAGGAAGGTGGGAGTAATAGTTGCTGAGCTCTTTCTAGAACTTAAGGTTGAGATCTGCCATGACCACTTCCGCGTTGGTCTGCCTAAACCTCAGGGCAGACTTTTGGTAGACCTTTTTCTCCTGTGTTATCCAGGAGGATGTCCTCAGGTGCCAGAAGATTCTGAGAAGAGGTAGAGGAAGACAGTGCATGGCTTTTTCAGAAGAGACTAGCAGCCACCACTATGGTGGAGTGAGCTGGAGGGTGGTTCATCACATACAGGTTCTCTCACTAAAGGATCTGTATATCATGTCTGTCCTTTTATGCGACCAGTTGCACAGAAGCAGGTTTTTTGCCCGTTTTTAATGGCTTCACCCACCACATTAGGTTGAGGTCTATTCCTGCCCTGTCTGTTGTTTTCCTCGAGAGGACTCATGAAAGGACTCCTTGGTCCAACTGTGGACTTTCTGGTACCAGAATCCCCACATACTGTATAATCCCTTGCATCCTGTCATTGAATGGTTTAATGGACATGGGCACTTGCCCCTCAGTGTCTTCCAAAAGGCCATCTTGGTCATTCACTGGGTCGTCATCTGCAGGACCAGGAGTTAGAGGAGGGTTGGGTGGAGGATGATCTTTGGGAAGTGGAGGGAGAGGCACAATGGGTTGAGAGCCCCTGTGCTCCACTGGAGAAGGTGGTGGTACCTCTGTTGTCACTGTACGAGGTTTCATGGGTTGGTTGTGTGTCATCACTGGTTGAGGAGTGGGGAAAAGTACTTCTTTTACATGAGGGAATGAACATTTTGCCTCATGGTTCCTGAGTGCATCAGGCCCAATTGCTAGGGGAAAACCGAACGGGTGACCCTTCAACCCAAGGGGGAAAAAGGCAGAAACACAGAAGCACGAGGGTATCAGGTGATAATGTCCCCATACATAATGTCGCCGGGAAAAGCCATTGGCGACATTATGTATGGGGATGGGTTGCGGGGATGGCCCCTGCTCCCATTTAAAAAAAAAGAATTAAGAACAGGGGTTGCAGGGGTGTCCCCCGCATGTTCAATGTAATAATGTCTCTGCAAAAACCAGTGACTTTTTTGTCAGGGGACATTTTTGCGAGGACATTATTACATGGAACTAGCACGAGGGCGCAGCAGTGGAAGTAATCTGTCTGCATCAACCAGTGTGTTCCAACGTAACCGGAGACGCTTCTAGAGGTGACAGACCAGAATCTGAGCCAGAGACAGTGACAGTTGTGGAACAGTGAGCCTTGATGGGTGAGGTGGGGCCCCAGTCACGGGACAGGCCACAGTGCTCACTTAAGTGATCTCGGGAGCTGGGCTTACTGCTACTGTATGCCTTTTCGGGCCCTCAGGTGTCTGCCTGTAAACTGAGTGGGATCGGCCTTGGACCGTGGTCCGGTGTCAGGTGAAAAGCCATCAGAGGCAGGGTCTCCGGTAACAGCCTTGTCAGGAACTGAACTCCCCCCAGACTGAGGTCTGGTGTTAGACCATTAAGGGCCCTTGGCACGAGCGCCGGTTCAAGTCTCCTCAGAGACCTCGGAATGCTCCCCTGTATTGTGATCGCAACAGGCCCTGACAGAGACCTCCCATTTTGCTATCCCCCAGAAGGGTGATGCCTCAATAGGATGCCAAAGTAAAAAAAGCTGTAATTACCCTCTTGGATCTGATGTAATTTCTGAAGTGATCCGGTGCCAATGACCGAAAGATATACTCCCACTGCACCAGTGGACTTTTGAGGGACTTGTATGAAAGTGCATCACAGAGCGCACAGGCGGGCTAACAAATGTGTGAAGGTCCGCCACTGAGAACGACCTGTGACGCCTGGTGCACACAGAGAAACCTGATCTCCCTGGCATAAAGCAGGAGGAAGCATGGGGAGAAGCGTGGAGAAAAAAGCTAAGAAATAAAGTTATCATATGGAAGCAGTGAGTAAAAAGAAAAAGTGGGATGCGTCTGGCGTCTTACTCGCCTGACATAGAGAAAGGGACTAAAACGAAGGAGCACGAGAGACCGAGAATAGGGTGTGGTCACACTACGTGTACATGGCCCACCATCGCCCTCTAAATTCTTAAAAGGTAAGCAGGCATGGGAGGGCTTGCTATGGCTCCGTTTCAGTGCCCCGCTCGACGGGGACTCCCATAAGTATGGAGGAAAAAAGGTATTCCTCATTTTTCCCAAAACACACTTTTGCCAAATTTTTTGCCTGTATTTTATACCACTTTTTCCCCTGAAAAAATGCAGGTGGTAAGTTGGGGTCATGTATATAGACGGGGGGTAGAATCAGCTAAAAACATTCGGCAAAAGTGTATTTTGTCACCAAACAAAATGGGAATACCTCAGATCTGGAAAGAAGACGGGACATAGGAGTATGCACACTTTAAAGGGGAAAGCCTCTTCAGGCTGGAGGTCCCTTTCATTTGGGGCAAAGAAGTGGGCAAGTAGAGGCTCTACACCAAAGGGGAGGTTGTGAGGCATCAGAAATGCAAGGCGGACAACTTGTTAAAGGTTTTTGACAAGTAGCCATTTTATTAAATTATATGGATAAGATAAGCAACTCACTTGCCCTAGCCTAACAAGGGTTTTCCTGCATATAAAACTAAGACTGAAGGAAAACACTCTAACATCAAAAGGTATCTGTCCCTCACACTTACACATAAATCAAAACCATACAGGAATATATATATGGCTGTTCAAGCTTAAAAAAATAGCAATTCAATTCAAATGCAAACTTTGAATCTAAATATCCTTGTAACCAGGGTCGGATCCTCTTCCCAAAGTTTAAAGCAGGATTTTCTAAATAAAAGTTCAAATTAGCTAAAGTTCTTTTCAATGGTTAAATTTCACTTCAAGGATAACCCAAAAATCTTATCAACATCCAAGTTCTGTTCCCTTAAAACTTGGATTATCACTGGGTTAAACAAAGTTAATCATTCTGCAAAATAAGTTGCCACAAATTCCAGCTTTTCAAATAAAAAGTCCTTGTTTCATTTTTCCAATGAACAATAAAATACAGCCTCTCTTCTTTAGGAAAGATAACTGCATCATAATACTTCTTTATAAGCACAACACTGTTTTCATCAGGATGTTTTTTTACCAAAGTACATCAAACAACTTAAAGGGATAGTCCAGTAAAAAAAGTATTTAAAAAAAAGATAGGCAATATAAAAAAAATAATACTAGCACTATTTTTTTTTAAACTTCCTATGGAAAATTTTGAGCTATTCAAGCTCAAAATTCGCAAAAGCAAGCACATGGGCGCATCCATTTTGTGAAATGTATGCCCGCCTGTACTGGCTTTTGCTTTTGCGGCACTAATGAAGGAAAAGCCAGCCAGCTGTAGTAAACAAAAGCTACCGCTGGGTGGCTTTTCCTTCATTGGTGCCGGGACTCGGAGGACGCGGACCGGAGACCAGAGCAGGAAAGCTGCAGCTGAATCTCGGTAAGTGCTATTTATTTAAAATAATAAAGAAGCACTAGCTGGAGGAGCCCGAAAACTTAGAAATAAAACCGCAGCTTTAAAAACGTTGTATTTATGTTTGCGGTCGCTTTTGAGACCCAAAGTGATAGCCACAGCAGGCAGAAATACAACACGGTTGTGTTTGAAAACGCTGCGGTTTTTCTTTCCGAGTTTCTCAGGCTCCTCCGCAGCGTTTTCAAAAGCGACCGCAAACATAAATACAACGTTTTTAAAGCTGCGGTTTTATTTCTAAGTTTTCTCAGCTAGTGCTTATTTTTTTTTTTAAAATAAATAGCACTTACCGAGATTCAGCTGCAGCTTTCCTGCTCTGGTCTCCGGTCCGCGTCCTCCGAGTCCCGGCACCAATGAAGGAAAAGCCACCCAGCGGTAGCTTTTGTTTACTACAGCTGACTGGCTTTTCCTTCATTAGTGCCGCAAAAGCAAAAGCCAGCACAGGCGGGCATCCATTTCACAAAATGGATGCAGCCATGTGCTTGCTTTTGCAAATTTTGAGCTTGAATAGCTAAAAATTTTCCATAGGAAGTTTAAAAAAAAATAGTGCTAGCATTATTTTTTTTATATTGCCTATCTATTTTTTAAATACATTTTTTTACTGGACTATCCCTTTAAGTGGTCTTGCCACTTTCTTTCCACCTCTATAAACAAAACAATGGGCCTCATTCCGAGTCCGACGGTAAAAATCCAGTGTTACAGTGATGGCGTCCTACCGTGTCCGGCACCGCATGGTGCCGGAAACAAGGTAGGTTTACGGCTTGCCGGCCGCATGCATCCCTAATAATAAAGAGGCCGGCGGCCATTACAAAAATCACAAACCACTGCAATCTCCCTGTACCAGAAGGCATCCAGCATCAGTGAGTGACCCAACACACACAGGGACATGTTATCAAGGATACCCCAAACCGCCTGCGGAAGTCACGATTCAGTGAGGCAGAGCTCACCATGCTGGAGCCCACAGGTGCAAACGCACAGCAACAGGAGGCGGACACCCTCACCCCCTGAAGCTGCTCCCATGGGAGGACAAGTGCAGCAGTGTGCTGCATCTGGAGGGCATCGAGGGAGTCAGTGCAGCAGAGGCAGGAGCTGGGACACCTGTCGAGGCTGGTCAGTACAGAAAGTGCACAAATATAAAGCTCAATCAAGCAAATCCAGCCACCCCCTCCACTATCAATGCACATAAATGCCCATAGCACTGCCCACATCACCCCGACCACAACCAGTACTCCAATGCCCCCCCCACACTGAATACAGTGCAAAGGCATTCAGATGCCCTGCCCCCAAGTATGACCCATACACAACCACATGACAATGCACCACACATGAATGCGTGTGAACTGACACTATGGTTCATGTAAGTAGACAACCACACATGGCAGGTCCACCAAACACATGAGGATGTCCCATGACAGTAGCTGCTAGGGTTGCCGCGGCCAACATGCCCGTCTGTGGTGGGTGCTGTGCTCCTGCAATGCAGAGTTGTCATGGAATCACTGCCACCATCAACAACGTTGACACTGCACATGCTTACCCACCCAAATGGGACTGTATGGGACACAACACAAATGTGAATCAAGAACATCCTGCCACCTGACTTCCTGTTCCCTGTACTAGTTTCATCCGAGTTGAACTGTTGAATCAGCATATGTACATTGGTAATGGCTCCAGTAGCAAGGTGCCGGTAGCACTGGCATGGTCAATACGGGACCCATAATGAGGCACAGTGTCACCTGCACACTGCAGCACACACACCCGTGCTGGCAAACCGATATACAGCTGCATGTACAGCATGGCTATGGCGTAGGGCACACACCCAGGCCCCTCCCCCATAATCCGCACACACAACTCTCCAGCAGGCCCAAATACGAATACCACAAAACATAACCTACGAATGCAACAACGTACATCCTGGTCATGAGTATTGCATGTGTGTCTGCCATGCTGCCACTGCCAGCACATCACAATACTGGTACGCCTTCACCTGCATGGAGACATGGGCACACACTGATTGTGGAGTGCATGTTACTCATATGAAACTGGCTACCCTACCATGAAGATACCACACACATCCTGGCCAGGGAACCAGGTCGCACATCGACTCCAGGCAAGGGCCCCCCCTCAAACGTTGACACACATCCCAAATATCTGCACACGGGCAGACTGCCATGGCACTTCCCACTGCCCAGTGTGGGTGTACATGTGAGCATACCCAGCACAGCTGTGTCACATGTGCGTCTGCACAGTACCTGCAGCTCACTCAAGGCAACCCATGCATGAGATAGACATAACATGCGTCAATGCCTGCACCCACAATGAGATCTAGCTCGATTACCATGTTGCATGTAATTATACAATACTCATCCAGTCTGTCCCCTAACAGCATGCCTTTTCATTCACCCATAGGAACATCATCTGACAGAAATGGCGGACAAGCAGGAACATCAAGGGACAGCAGACGTGCACGGCACACAGCACACCATCCCGCAACCTCTGCTGCAGGCACCTCGGCCATCAGGGAAGTTACATCAGCTATGGTACACCATGCCAAGGCGGCTGACACCCTTGCTGTGCTTGTGACACATCCAGCGCCTCTGGCCATCACCCCTGCTGCCTGTGTGACACAGCCAGCCCCTCTGGCCATCGCCCCTGCTGCATGTGCATTCCCACAGGGACATGCAGCACCACACCCCACCAGGCCGAGTACCATGGCACAGACAGCACTGCTGAGGAAGTGGCTGTTGAGGCAGGCAGAAACAACAGCAAGGACAACGGGAACACCCCATATGTCCTGGGCACATTCAGCCCCATGAACTCCAGGAGTCCCATGCGCTCACCCACCCCATCACTCCAGGAAATGACTATGCGTCTCGAATGGATGGAGGAGTGCTAGGACATGCTGGCCACATTGGTGCAGCAGCACCTAAGGGAGTCAAAGCTACAGAGGGAAAGCAACCAGGCTATTGGGTGCCGTGTTGCACATGCCATTGGGCGTTCAGGCTCTGCCAATATCCTGATGTCACGGAGGGTCAGTGGTGAGGGCAATAGTGTCCAATCTAACATTACCAAAACAATGGCGCTGGCCCTACAGGCGATCATGACACATCTATCGCCTCATAACGCCCCAATGCCCTGCACCAACACAACGCCTACTAGGTCCCACGCAGGCAGCCCCAGGAGAAGGTTAATGGGCCTGTCTGAGTCATCTCAGAGGGACAACCACATGCCGCCAAGAAGTGGCAGGAAGTAGTGCTGATTAAGTGACACTTATTCAACATGTTGCTATTTTTGGGCTGGGAGGCAGGAGGGTACATTTGGGACGGGGTGGGTGGGTCCATAGTTGGGATAGGTAGTTGTGGCCTGGGAGGTGGGAGGGTACGTTTGGGGGGGTATTGTCGTTGCACCTGCTATCTTTTGTCTTTATCTTAATACACTGGGTTGTTTATCTGAATGACGAGTGGACAATCTTCTTATGTGTGTGAATCAATTATTTCATGTAAGTGTTACAAATTACGTGTGTGAAAATGTGCTCCTTGTGCTTGTGGGGATTGTTCAGAAAGAATTGTGAATAAGTGCTGCCGGTGCATGTTGACCATCCATTGCATCCTGCCATGGTCGCACTCCCATCCCATCATCGTCGTCGTCATCCCCATCCTCCTCATCTGCTGGGTCCATGTCCGGGGCACAGTGCAATGTTTCTGTCGAATACGCATATCGTGCAGCCTGGCACAAGCCAGGACTATTATGTCAACCTTTATGGGGCTATGCATTAAAGCACCGCCAGATCTGCTGAGGCAGGGAACCTGGCCTTGAGCAGTCCAGAAGTCTGTTCTATGATGCCCTTGTACGGATGTGTGCCCGGTTGTAGGCCTCCTCATGCCTGTACTATGGTCGTCTAACGGGTGTCATCAGCCATGGCATTAGGGGGTATCCTGCATCACCTGCATGGGAGTGACAGGGAGGTGATTGGAAGTTTATGGTGGAAATTCTGTGTCGGTGATGATAGCATGTACACATGCTCTGTATTTTGTTATCACACAACATAGTAGATGCCACAATGCATTTTGCACTGTTTGATTGTCACACCCTTTCTATATTTCAAACTTTGCTCACTCATTCCTACGGAGACTGTTTTAACTGGAGTCATGATATGGCCTTCAATGCTACTACATGTCTTAATCCTCTCAATGTACACAATGGTGTGTTTCTGCCTACTAGGAGCCTCATGTCTTGTATGGTGCTGACAATCTGCATCATGCACCCGCAGCGCACAACAGTGAAGACACTGCTGTGCGCAGCGGGAAAAATTGACATTGTGCACATGAGAGCAACTGTTACTTTCTCACCGGTGGCAATAGACCTATTTACATGTGACCATTGCATAGTGTGACACTCCATGGTTAGGGCATATTTCCATTTGCCAGTACATGGATTCCCATGTACCGCCTTACAGTTTGGTTTAAAGTTTGCCTTTTCTTGGCTTTGGCAATGTGGTATACTGTTTCACTTTAATGTTGCCCCCTCCAGACTTTCGCAATGATAGTTCTAAACCTCTTCCTCTTGATTCCTCTTTAAACATGAATAATAGCATAAATGCTTTCGTTCATCAGTTCAGCATTCAATTACACGCAGCCAGCAGTGTCACACAGAGTGCTCTGGGCTCACCTCTCATCGGATGGCTCCTGCTTGCAGGTCCGCTTTACCCGCTGCAACCTCTTTTGTCTTTGGGGTCGGAGCCTTTGACAGCTCAGGTTAAGCTCCAGAGTCCTGCGTCTCTCGCAGAAGGAGCCTGCTTCACTCTTGGTGTTGTCCGATGTTCGCCAGCCACCGTAGGTGAGAACAGGGAATGGAAAGCTTCTTTCTTCTACAGGGTTTCAAAAAAAGGTAGCAGGCGCTCCTCTCCAGAAAGAACATGGCATGATAACCTGTTCTGAGATGAGAGTTTGCAGCACACGCTTTTTGCTCACTGTACCTTTAACAGATGGGAAATATACATTTGCATATCAGTCTTTGTCCCGCCCACATGGGCAGTCCAGCACCGAAATGCTATGGCAATTCCTCTCTGAACAAGAGTACCAACAGCAACCCCATACACGTGTTTCAGCCTTGTTGGGCCTCATCAGTGAGGTGAAGCTGTGCCTCTCTGAGCACAGTGAGCAGGGAGTCCACGTCTGGTTGCCCCCAGGTAACCTAGAGTGACCAACCCCAAGTTCCTTGCAAATATTTCAAAAAAGGTAGCAGGCGCTCCTCTCCAGAAAGAACATGGCATGATAACCTGTTCTGAGATGAGAGTTTGCAGCACACGCTACAGTACAGGGTACCTGCCCTTCTTCCATTAAGGACAACATAGCCCAAAAAAAGGCTTAATGTCAGAACAACATAGGGAAGGGTCTATTCGTAAGATGCCCTTTGATTCCCCAATTTCACTTCAACCCCATATCTGTGCAGGATCTATCGCTTATTGTAGAACAACTTAAAACCACATGTTGCAAAGATGATCCATGCTCTGCTATAATTATTAAAACCTGCCCGATTCCTCTTCTGGACGCTATCTGCAATTTTGTTAAGGCCTCTTTCCTTGAAGGCCAAGTACCATGTAATATCAAACAAGCATAGGTCTCGCCAATTTTGACAAAACCTGGCCTTGCAATTGATGATCCTTTGAATTACAGGCCAATAACGAACATACCATTCTTGCTTAAAATTATAGATTGTGTGGCCTATAATCAAATTTCCAAACATCTTGATTTATATCCCATCCTTAATGCTCACCTATCAGGTTTCCGAAAGGGCTTCGGTACAGAAACCGCCCTATTGGAGTTGAAATCACGACTTCTGGAATTCATGGATAAGGGTTCCGCTTCCATGCTTATGCTCCTAGACCTGTCAGCCGCATTCGATCTGGTAGATCATGCGATCTTGGTCTGACAGGCGAGGGGAAGTCGATAATTTCTTGCTGGAGGAAGTTCAATGGACCATTTTGTTTCTAAATAATCAAATCAGCCGTGTCTTCATAGAGGAGGCAGCAGCTGATCCTGTATTGGTGTTGTTTGGAGTTCCTCAGGGGGCCTGCCTGTCTCCCTGTATTTATAATATCTTCACTACCCCATTCTTTGACACCTTAGAACGGGAGGGAGTGTTGTTTACCAACTATGCCGACGACACCCAGTGTGTCGTTCTCTTGGCAGGCTCCCATTCTTCTGACGAAAAGGAACTTAATCAAGTTTATTCTCTAGTACGAAAATTGATGATTGAAAACAACCTCACCCTTAATAGGGAAAAAGCTGAATAAATGATAGCAGGTACGCAATCCATGATCAAGAAGCTGGGACCACATTATTTGGAATTTCAGCTAGGCGATGTGATCATCAAACCACAGAAGAAAGTGAAGACCTTAGGTGTGGTGTTAGATCAGCACTTAGATATGAAAGCTCACGTTAGAAGCCTAGTTTCCTCGGCGATCTTCTTCATAAAATTACTTGCTCATCTGCGTCCCTTTATCTCCCAAGCAAACGCTGAGATGCAAGCTAGAGCTATTATGGGATAAAAGCTGGACTATTGTGGTAGCCTTCTTATTGGGACCAGCAAAGCTGCCATTAACAGACTTCAAGTGGTTCAAAATAGGGCTGTTAGAATAGTGATTGGATTAACCAGCCACAACCATGCATCACAAGCAAGGTCTTTGCATTCGCTCCCTGTAGCCTCGCAAATTCATTTTCAGTTATTAACAATAACCATGAAATGTAGACTAGGCTTAATGCCGAAGTACTTACAAGATCTGATTTCTAACAAGTCAAATAGCTGATGCCTTAGGTTTAGCCATCAGAACCTAATGACTATACCCAGAAGCAAGTCTAAGAAGATTGATAAAGGAGCCTTTTCTATGGCAGCTCCTATGGCCTGGAATGTCCTTCCCCAGATCTTCGGGATCAAGTATTGCTTAACAGCTTTAAGAAAAAACTGAAGACTTGGCTATTTTCGTAGACCCTTGCAGATCTTGGCTACCTGTTTCACTTCTTAATTAGGGTCCCTCTTTTTCTGTTTTATGTTGTTTGTTTTTCATCTGCACCCTAATGCCTAAAGGTTCATGGCTGCGCGGTATAAATGTCGTAAAGTAAAGGGCAGCCTGTCACTTCAACGCTTTCCGCTGCGTGACCTCTGCAGTTCGAGCCTCTCAATTCTATGACCCTCTCTTCACCATAACCCGCTTTACAAACAGCGGTGGTCTCAGTGTCTTCAATTCTCTGCTCTGGCTGCATGCACAGTTGCTCATCACTTCTCCAACTACTTCTGCCACAGCCACAGCTTCCACAATGATTTCTAATGGCCTGCACCTGAAGGTGCTTTAAATAATCAAATGTCCCGCTCAGGTGTGGGTCATTAGAAACACTCGACTGCATATTGCAGTTCTGTACCTCCAGAGCCCTCTTCTTCATCCCAGTACCTAGGGCATTATGGGACTTGAAGTCCCTAATGTTTTGACTTCTTTTTATTTTAAAGCTGTCCGTTTTACATTAGGTCATCAAAACTGTGGGGTCATCAGGAAGTTAGTTAGTGCTTTCTTTCACTTCTCTGTCCCAAGTCCTCTCCCAAGTGATCCTCCCACAGAACACCATCCCCAGGGTCAGGATCAGGAAGCATCTGCCTTTCCCTGGCCACATGAGAAGGGTCCCAGGCCAGGATCTTTGGGATAATCACATTGATTCATCACAGGGGGCAGCATTTTTAAGCCAAATACCTCCAGACCCTGCTCCATCCATCTTTGCTTCCGTCAAGCTCTAATCAACATAAGTTCCAAAAAAGCAGTAGTTTCTACCCGGGGGAGTCAGGCCTCAGGTGTTTAGAGAAAGCTGGATTGAGCTGTTTTCTGACAAATGTTTTCTTCGAATAATAACCAATGTTTATACAATTGACTTTTAGCCTTCATATCAGGTTTAGTGATAACCCAGCTTTCCAGGAACACTCAAAAGAAAGGCTCTATTGCAAAGTGTAAATAATGTCTTATTAAAACAAGCAATCACCATAGTATCTTTTGAAGAGGGCAGGGCTCAGGGCCCTATTCTGCTGCATTGTTTGTTTAGAAAACCTCAGGTGAGTGTTGGCTGTCATTGGTTCAAAACCTGTTTTTTTAAAAAAATGGATCCACACTGTTGGCTTTAAGGTAGAGACACTACAGCAAGTCATTCTTCTTGTCAGTCCAGAAAAATACATTCATGACCTATAAAATGGACAATATTTTAAATAAAAACATCTACGCTTTGGTCTCAAATGATCACCGAGGATATTCACCAACATTGTGGTTCCACAGTGGGGGAATTCTGCATGTAGCTGTACTCCTAGTTAGATGACTGGCTGATCATCCTTCCATGGCATGTATGGAAACCAAGAACACCAACTGGATGTTCCATCGCCATCAGCAGATGAATTCCTGATAAACCTGAGCTGTCATATGGAGACCTCATAGGAGTTGGAGTACATAGGGGAGCACACAAACACATCTGGAGCAGTTGACCTGCCTGCAAAAAGAATTGGTAAACTAGGGCTGGCATCTATGATCTTCTGTAATGTCAGGATGCTTCAGACAGGACACGGTTGGTTTACAAGAGACATTGGCCCTCATTACGACCCTGGCGGAGTGGGTTTACGCCAGCGTTATTCGCGGCGGACCCGTCCGCCCTACTACGAGTTCCCGTAGCGCCATGGAGCCTTTCTCCGCCTGGTTTTTCCGGGCGGAGAAATCCATGGCGCTACGGGACCTTGTTGTTAATTACGCCACCGTATTTTACGGTGGCGTAATTAACGCCTTCCCCACTCCCATTATACCCTATGGGGCAAAAATGGGAATGGGGAAGGGTAAAATGGGGGATGGGGATTTACCGCCCCGCCAAGGTCGGCATGGGGCGGAAAATCCGCCAACCCCCATGGCGCTATCGGCAGCTTTCCGCCGTGCTCCGCGGTGCATTTAGCACCGCGATTTCCGCCAGGGTCGTAATGAGGGCCATTGTATTGCATCCGTATGTCCAGTCCGATGGGCACTGTTCCAATTGTGAAACTCTTGTGTACAACCTGTTGCCATACTGGGATCCTGTGCTAACAGCCTATAAGAAGATGGGTCTATTACCAGAGTTCTGGAACAATGGGTGCTGCAGGCTAGAAACTGAAGGAGGATATTTTGAGTTAGAGGCAATTCACATTGACCCCTGGGGCATTCTTTGGCCACAACAGAGACAAATATGCTTCAAAACGACCAGACAATAATTAAGTTGCAAAAGCTTTGTATGGCAACTTACAGAGGAGAATAAGACAAGGTTTCCGACACAGTTTGCAGATCGAATATTATCCTGATCCAAAGCCAATCTGTGGGTCTTAACAGTGATCATCATAAGGGGGCTTGGACAATCAAGCTGCAGACCATCTCAGCATTGTTCCTTTATTCCCTCAAGCTTGGCCTATCTTAGGATGCTTTCCTTCAGCATTGTAGGATTTCAGGGTTTTGATTCGAGATGTATTTGCTTCCTAGGAGAATACACTGGTTTCAAAAACATCACCACAGAAGGCGGGGGGAATAGATGCTCTTTCTCTTCTATAGCCAAAAGACCTTCTGTTTCCCTATCCTCCCTTTCCATTGATCCCCAGAGTTTTGGCAAAAATCAACGGAGAAAGTTCAAATATTGATGGTTTTCTTTTGGGTCAGGTGGTCCTGGTTCTGTATTCCAAATGGTTGCTCAACAAGGCAAGGATAATATTGAATTTGGATCCGCTCAGGTTCATAGCTCATATTATCCCAGCTCAAGTTGCCAGCTTGATGATAGAAAGGCAAGATCTGCAAAGACTACGGATGTCAGTGAAATCAGAAAGGGCATTCCATCTTTGTGGAGCCTGGCGACTCCTACTCTCATGGCATACTTTCATTGCTGGGGTTCCTTTCAGCAATGGTCTATAATTTTAGACTTCCTAAAAAGAAGGATACCATAAGGGTCAAGCTGTGCCAATATTTAAAGTCTAATGGAAGTGATTGGGAATTTTAGGCAGATGTGAGAATTTGAAAGCTTGAGCACTTGGTTTCTAGGCACTTAAAAATGTTTTCCGTTGAATCCTCCATGTGTGTATTGCACCCAAGGATCTTCATCTAGCTTTGAAGGTTTTTCAAGGTGATCCTTTTGAACCTCTTAAAGAGGTGACTTTTGGTGGCAGTTTCTTCAGTTTGCAGACTCTGAGATCTGACTGTTTTTTTTTTATTTGTTTATGGTTCAATTACAAAATGTAGAACCTTTTAAAAAAAAACACATATCTTAAAACGGTAAAATGTTTACAATGACATTCATTATTTACAAATAAAAGAAAGTTATCAAAACACACCTTGAATATCTTCTAGTTATTAAAGCTAAAAAGCTCTTTTTCAATATGCTTACACAGGCTAACCAATTCAAAAATCAAGGGTTTATGCATACCTTGCATCATGCGGGCCCATATAAGTTCCAAACAGTCCTTAAAATCGATGTTTACAAATTTCATCAGACGATTAGTTTGCATTGCTTTAAAATGAGGGCATTCAAGAATAAGATTTTTCATTGTTTCCAAGGGCTCATTGCATGAAGGAAAACGACATTTAAATTGTTTAGGTTCATCTTTGTTACTCCAGTTGACAGTTCTTTCCCTAGTGTAATATAGGTTCATTCTATATGTAATCTTTTCTGGTATGATTACATGGAAATAGAACACATGGTCAAATCTGGGTATACGTTGTTTAATGAATGCTCCATATTCCCTATACAATTTATAAGAAGATATTCTTTCTATTGTCAACCTCCAGTCTTGTTCAAAGAGCTTCTTTTTGGCATAACCTGGACGCCGATGGACATCTTCGATTGAAATGCATAAAGTGTTCAGTAGATATTCCATTTTAGATTGATATTGAGAGGAGGCCAAATTAGTGGAATCCAGCATTTTTTGCAGATCTTCATATAATGAGTTTTTTGGAGGAAAATTGATTTTTTCATAGCGACATAATTGTCGCCATTTCCAGCGTCCAGATAATGCCACAAGCCCAAACTCATGACGAATCACTGCGTTTGGAACAGCCATTGGTAGATGCATAGCACTTTTTATCAATGATCCCTGAATACAAACTAAGGTTGCACTCATGTCACACAAACAGATGTCAAGAGAATATAAGATGACGCTTTCTATTTTTAGCGTCAAGAAATCAATCATTGGTGTTAATGAGAATTTACAGAATTTTGAGTAAATCATTTTTAGTTGGGACAGTAATGGGTGAGTCCTATTTTTAATTAAGTCTGTCCAAACTTTGATTGAGTTTTGTGATGTAAGATTGTAGCCCAAATAGATTGCACTAGTAGAACTTGGCATCTGCGTTTTCATGATCTCCCATCGATATCCCTTGCTATTCTGTTTGGTGCCAAATTTCAAAATAACAGTCTTTGAAGGATTAGGGATCAGATTATGAGAGGCTGCAAATTCCTCAAAATGTGAGAGCTTCATTTGCAGTCCCGCCGGAGTGGGGTCGACAATGATAATATCATCTGCAAACGCAATCCATTTCAGGCGCAAAGAACCAATTTTAACCGAGAACAGGTTACTATGTTCCCATTCTTTATCAAGATCTGAAAGATATGTTAAAAAATGTTGCCGCAAGGTTGCACCCTTGCTTGAGCCCAATGGATGTTCTAATTGGTTCAGTAGTTCTACCATCAGCTGAGATTTTAATTTTATAGGAGGTGTTAGTGTAGAGTTTGATAAACCAATAAAGTAGCACTGAAGGAATTCCCATGCTTCTTATTTAATTCTACAAGAGATTTCGCACTACGTTGTCGAATGCTGACGTCATGTCTATCATGGCTATGTAAACAGATTGAGAGTTCTTTCCTCTTGTGCCATCTATCATATAGGCCATAATGGCAGCATTCAACGAAGTGCTCATTCCCTTCCTGAATCCTATTTGATATTTCGAATACAGGTCATTTTCCTCTATAACTTTTTCAAGATCATGAAGGAGGAGAATGGCGAACAACTTCACATCCGTATCAATCAGAGAGATAGGTCTGTAGTTCTGCGGTCATCAGCTTAGCCCTGGGTCTTTTCCAGACCTAGCAATTCCCCCGAGGGTGGGATCACCCGTTTTGAAAATAGGAACGATATTCGTAGTAGTCCTTGTGGGCGGAATAAAGCCGGTATTGATAATGAAATCAAATTTGGTTTTCAGAATTCCTGCCCAAAACTCATGATCAGCTTTATAAAGACAAGGGGGAAGGCCATCGGGGCCAGCAGATTTGGAGTGAGATAATCTTGAGATGGCCCATTGAAGATCTTTCAAAGATCATTCCAATCGGGCAATCCTACTATAACATAACCGTACATCTGGAACAGCCTCAAATTTAGTTGGAATATGAAATTTAGCTGTTATATATTCCTTCCATACTTGGTCAGATATGCAGTTATGAGTAGCAAATGCAGAGCGTTTATCACAACTCTTAATTGTGCGCCAGATTACTCACGTGTCATGTGATGTGATAGCTTTTATAAGGTCACAATTCTCCCTGTTAAATTTAAGGATGCGAGCAGATATAAGATTCTGCTTATAGACCTTCAAAATTAGTAGCTGCTTGTTTCGGCATTCCTCCTAAGGAAGATGTTTTAAGTTGTCTCAGTGCCTTATTTTTTTCTCTTTTTAAGAGCTTACAAGTGGAATCAAAGGGATGGCGGTGGTTGACCGAAATATACCTTTTACTAAAAAAAAAATGAGTGCTTTATTAATCAGTTCTGTATAGGAATTAATCATAAGCATTTCATTATTAGATTTTGGATGGCTGAGTGCACGGATCTCATGCGAAACGTGCCTGATAAATTGCATACACAGGCCACAAGTCCATCTAATGGAGACTTGAGGGCGGTCGATCTCTACTAAAGCCAAGGTTGGCTCAAAGGCCAATAATTCACATTCCAAATTCAACGCACAGGAGATCTGAGCATGGTCGCTAGCCAATATTTGACTAGTCTGTAAAGATGGCATAAGCGAGGCAAGGATACTCGTAGTGTATATGAAATCTATTTTTGAGGCTTTATTTCCTTGTGATCAAGTTATTTGTGATTGCATATCCACATTTACAACCATATCCATGTCCCGATCGCCAAGTAATTCTCTGAATTTCGCACCCCTTATACGTGATAAATTAGATGATTTAGGGATTCCACTCTCACTCGGATCTCTACAATCACAGTTAAAATCACCACCAATGATAATTTCTAAAGACTGATGTTTGTTGTTTATGTTTTCTAAACAATCATCGAATTCATCAAACATTGCATCAATCGTAACAACGGCAGGATTCCAGTACAATGATATTATTAAGATTAGAGGGCATTTTGTCATGTTGGTTTCTACTAATACACCCAATATACTTGCTGATTCCCATATCCATTTAGACTGTAAGTTAACAGCATTGTTAGTTTCAATTGCAAGGCCCCACTCGGGCGGCCTTGGAGAGACCTCTTGGCAAACATACAATATGTGGTATACCCTGGAATAACAAAGGAACTCATGTTCATTGTTTCCTGTAGAATCAAAATCGTGGGTTGGTTCTGAGGCACTGTTGATGCATGCCAGCCCATTAAGTTAGCATACCCACGAGTTCCATGAAAGGCTGTTTAAGTGAGTTTTTTCAGGCTGCTATGAGGAAGAGGGCTGGATTTTCGTCCCTACAATGGCAGTAATCAATGGTTCAAGCCATGGGATGCCTGTTGTCATGGCAACCCGGGTCAGAAGCGCATGCAAGTCACATTCAGCCTTTCGATTAGGTATCTGTGCAGTCTCACTAGATGTTGCTGACTGCAAGCGCAAGGTTAGTATATGCTAGAAAATCGACTGCCTTTGATTCCAATTCAAAAGTGAATAGATTAAGTCCTTAATTTTTTATCTCTTCATGATTAAACCAAAGAAACTTCAAAATAGTCTCCGAGCTAAGATAACATATGGCTCTACAGTTGTTGGTCTGGGCTATAGATACTCTCAAAAGGTCCTCTGATTTTATCATTCTCAATTGGGGAATGCGAGAAAATAAAGCCATAATAAAAGAGCGATTGATGCGCCTCCTCGCAGTAGTAGTCATATCTCCTTCCAAGCCAACGAGGTGCAGTTTTGTATACACTTCAGTTAACTTCTCCCGTTTTCTCTCTTTGATCCGTAATGGGAGACCAGTCTCTACCCTAGCCATCTGCACTGGAATGGATGGTAGTAGATTATTAGGCTTATCAACATTCAAGGATCCCTCGTATAAGGCCTTTCTCAGGATTTCTAGTGTGCCATGGTGGGAGTTCTCAGAGATCTTCTGTTCAGAACTAGATGAAGGAATCTTTACCACTTTGTCCAGCATCGATGGAACGGATGATAGTAACTTTGTTAATGTTTCAACATTAAACAGGCCATCTTGGGGGGATTTCCTCATAATTTCTAATAAATCCTGATATTTCTTATCTAGGTCCTCATTGCTGTTTTCAGGTAGAGATCTACTCAATGCAGGGCCATGTATGGAGATACGATCTGGAGTAAAGGTAGTTTTCTCCGTCAAAGTATTTGTTTTGTGTAAGGTAGATGGTCCCATCACCCCCTCCTTAGAAGGAGGTGGGATCTTCTCCTTAACATTTGACAATATTATTGAGTTGGAAATGCCTTTTCCTAGTTCAGTTTCTACATAGGCAATTTTGCCCTTACCAATTGACATATTTGAAATGTTAGCATTGCTACATACATTCCTTTTCAATGGGGTCTTTGAACAACTGGTACCTCTAGACACACTGCACTATAGGAAAATTTGGAGTCAGCAGTGGTTTTGGAATTAGAGCTAGTTTGATCAAGTGTAGGCTTTTTCCTAGTCGTACAGCTTCTTCCCGATCTGAGTGCTTTTGTGTGTAGACCTCCCTGGTTAAAGGCTTTGACACATGCCATAATTCCTTCCTCTGTGGCACTGGTTCCCTCCTAGATATTTATTCAAAACATTTGAAACAGAAAGTAGTTCTCCCAGATTGATTTCCTCTTTCAGTGTCAGTGGACGAGTTAGCCTTCCATGTTTTAGATGTGAGAAGAGCATTTGAAGCCATTCCTCATAACTGTAAGTCATTAGATCAGGATGGCATTTGTGAAGGCTATGAATTGTCAAGGTTTTGGCTTCCACCAATTATTCAGGTCAAATCCACGAGGGGCATGTCGACCTTGTGAGCAGAAGCCACGGGTTGATGCCAGTCGGACGGAAACATGGGCAGTGCCTTCCACCTTCAGGTCCCGTTAGCAGGCTGAGGTGGGGATGCCCAGTGAAGCCCCATTTGGCTGCACCGTCTTACGAATAGTACGATTTGAATAGGAGCAATTCCACTGAATTGAAAGTGAACTGAATAAACACATCTAATTTGATGATGAATATACACAGTTGTGGAAAAATTGGTCATGTGTTTATTTTTCTTTTAAAAAACATGTTGGATTTCAATGATTGTGTCACAACCAAAGTAAAAACACTTATAATACGCTACTTTTGTGGGGAATGTGGCAAGGGATCAAATGAGGAGGTACTTTCAAGATTAAGAGAGTCATTATGGGTTTGGCAGTATGGCAAATACCACAAATTGTACCGATCAACGATTTAATGTTAGAATTTGTTGTCAAAATTCAGCCGGTGGGGAATCATGGACATTCGCCAGTGGTATCCACAAAACACTGCCAGAGACAGATTTAAGACATATCCTCAAAATAAAATGCCACTATATTGAGATTTCCAAATCTGCCCAAAATCCACAAAAATGTCCACGAAAAAATACCACTTGCCGCAAATTCACAACACTATAAAATCCATAAAATCAAACCTAATTTTTGAACTGTCGCCATAAACATGCGAAAAGCATGCGGACTGCGTGTGCTGATTCCCTACAGGACACCTTGCATTGAAACAGTACCAGATAAATCTTGGGTCCGGAGGTACCTGATATTGGGGCAATTTACCAGAGCCTATGTAATTAATTTCAAGAGGAGAATCCTAGTCCCTCAATAAAACAGTTTCATTAAATGAGAAGCTTAGCCTTGAGAAAGACGGTTTAGTTGTAACACGTGTTGGCTGCTCAACTCATACTGAATTTGAAGAGAATAAATTGACGGATTGAGGACATTATGAACTCTGTCATTAATAATTTGGAATTGTAACCACGTACAGATTTGGGATCAGTGCGAGGAGCTGGTAGTACAGATACACTTTACTTACTCTATCGTTTTGGGTTTACCACAGACTACTAGCCATGCAGCTGGCCCTCTCACTTTGATACCCACGTCTCAGCACAATTGGACACAATTTAAACCTGCTCTTTCTTTTACACAATGACTACAGTGACCACATATGGGAGGGGGAGGCCAAGGTCCCTAATCCCACATCATACAATCAAGAATGCATAGGCTATGCAAGATGACACTCCCCACTCAAGTTTATGCATCAGGGTTGAAGGAAGAACAAGGATGCACATAAGCGGCCCACCCCTGCACACGATTCAAAATGGCCGTAGGGGGCTGGAGCACACCACAGGCCAATGTACATGGTCAGCAAGTGCTGCAACAAGTGCAGAAGTGCTACATGCAGGTCAATGGAGCCAAGCTGTAGGATGGAGATAGCATATGCCCCACAGTTAAAAGGGGGGGGTTGACCCATCTACTCACCCTGATTCCCCATAGGTCAGCTAATGGCTGCACCATCATACCATGGCAGAGACAACCTAACTTACTCATTGGAGCAGAACGGGATGGTGGCCACTTAGCAGCAGTAATCTCTGAAGACATGCTACAAATCAAAACTACTTTAGGATACCCAGAGAGACATACCTGGCAGAAGGACATGGTACATAGATCAAGTAAGGGTGTGGAAGTAGGAGGCCCACACACAGGTGGCATGTGTTTGGCTATAGACTTGTATTAGTGAGCAAATAAAAGATAAAGCCCTATCTGACCCCTAGGTCTAAGGGGGTTTCCCTACCTCAAATAATACTAAGAGAACTGTCAGGATGTCGGTCTAAAGCAAAGAGTCCATCCTCCTAAGTCCAAAATCTATTTCCAGCCCTTACAGTACACACTTAACTATGAAAGAGTGGTGTTCTTCTTGATCCAGAAGAATGGCTCCCTTCGTCTGGATGACAATCCAAGGTTCAGCTCTGGGTTTTGCAAATAAAATGCTCTTCTCAAAGGATAGAAGCCAAAAGTCTCAAAAGGCTCCTTGGGTTGGGATTCCAGCAACGCGTGTTAAACAAGAGTCATATTTTTACAGTGTTAGGGGGGTGACTCACTGTTCCCTTGACCTTTCTCATTGTTTTTTTCCAATTGCGAGGACAAGTGTCTTTCTTCTCCTATCAGGCTTTTCACAATGCCAAGAGCATGTCTCCCTCCTCTCGGCTCCTTTCATAATGTTCAGCAAGACCAGGTGGTATGTCTCCCTTCCTCTTTCTTTTCTGAACTTTTTCACAAAGCCAAGAGAATGACTTCCTTCTCTTGGCTTCTTTCACAACTTCAAATTCTAGGCACTTATACCCAGTTTCCTTTAAACACCAGAATGTGCCAGTTTATCGGGTATACTGCCATGCCCGGCACTGTGATCACACAAGTCAGCCTTGACCTTATCTTGTATATGGGTGCAGGTCCCAGACAGGCATATAACCCTTTTCGAGGTTTCTTCCGGGTAGGGCTGGCTTACTTTCCTGCCAGGTTCTGCCCCTGTGGTAAACGCACAAATATTCTCCTCTCTTTTGGGTCCTGGGCTCAGTTTTGGCAGCTTCTCCTGACCCCTAGATCTTGCCACAGTCACTCTGGTTCCCCACTGCCTCGTCAGCAACCTGTGTAACTTAAATTGTGGTGTGCACGAGTTCCGTTCTTTCCAGGGCTTCTGCAACCTTCCTCGAGTCTCCTGAGGTTGCTGTGGGCTTTCCTTTGTCTGCAGCTACTCTGCAGTCTTCCTTGCTTTATGGATCATGGGGCTTCGCTCTCCCACTTGCCTCCAGTGACAGGACCGTCAGGAATTTTAGATTGCCAGCGCTCTGGGTAGTGGTTCTTCTGAGGAGCGTGTCGGACCCTCCTCCCTGCTCGGTTTTCCCAGTTGTGCTCTGCAGCGACTGCACTACGCTCTTGCGGTTCCTCCTGTGCCGGTGAGACCCTTGGTTCCTCCAAGGAGGAATTCTCCAGCTTCCCCTCCTCCCCCAGTTCTCTGTACTTTGCCAGTCCTCAAAGCTTTCCAGTCTCTCTGGTAGGCGTACTGGTCCACAGCCCCTTCTCAGCAGAGCACAGCTTCCCTGCTCCTTGCTCCTCGAGAGAGGGTTTTACAACACTTCCGGAATTCCATTTTCTATTTCAACTAAGGTTGGACCAATAGGACGTTGGTAACCACTAGACTGCTCAATGTTGCTCACAGAGGCGATTTTCATGTCTCCGTACTTCTTCCTCATCACAGCAGTGATATTGCTGTTCCTCTGTGATTAAATTGAGTTGTTCTTCATCACAGTACTTATATTGCTGTTCTCTTGTGAGTCAAGGGAGTTCATCTTCGTCACAGTACCTATATTGCTGTTCTCTTGTGAGTCAAGGGAGTTCTCCTAGAGGAGAAGTGACAACAACTGGAAATTTGTCACAATAAGTACATTTAGTCAACATCATGTCGCTCCTGACAACAAATTCTACTGACCTCTGTCCCTCTCAAACCAGATTATTTACACCCTTTCCATCATCACTGAGGTGAACAATGACTCCTTGGCTCAACCTATACAACAGTAGAGCTATCACTATTGGCCTTATAATAGCTTTATGTGATTTGTACTGTTGATACACAACAAAGTAAGTGAACACAATGAAGATGCATGTGGGAAAAAAGAACATAACAGCAGTGGGATGTTGCTGGCCACATTTAAACTCCGGCAGATAGCAGACAATATCCCTTCAAATCCTCCTGCAGGACTGTGCTAGAATTGTAACTGCATGACATAGGGTTGGGAAATGGGCACCATAAGAATACATAATATGTGGACATAATATAGCATGGGAAGAAAGTCCTTTGCCTGACATTGGAGCCTGAAAGTGGGGTGGTCAAAGGGGCTAGGTACCACCACAAGCTAGCTGATGTCTGGCTCGGGGGGAAGTAAATATGGGATATCCAGACTAGCTCACATGAGTCCCAGCACTAAGGTAGGGGGCAGTCACAGGAATCCAAACCTATATTCAGGCCCCATTTACATCTATGGAAAGCAGATTGGCCCACGCTCATAGCCTCTATGGTAGAGGGAGCACCACAACTATTACATCCTACTTCCCTAGTCAGGCCGCAAGAACCAATATTGAAATTGTGATGCTCCAAGTTGCAGAAATCCACATCTACTGGCGAGTATGTAAAGACATTCTCTGATCAAGTGCCAGGGCCAGAAAAAGACAAACAATACATTTGCTATGCATCCCCACCCAGGAAATCATCTGGTATACAAAGCGCATGCCCGCGCTCCACAAGCATTGGATGTCACACACCAAGGCAATAAAGTGTGCAAAACGCTTGTTCGTTTTCCTTGAGCATCGCCGGACAAGCCCTAAAGGAATACTCCAGCGTTCAGAAAGACCACACAAGCTGCAGTCCCGCAGGAGACAACCCGGCATGAAAGGAGACTCTCTCACAGCAAACACGTGGACCTGCGAATAAACAAGTAGAAATCTCCCAAGAGAAAGGCACAGCGTTTTGGGACAGAAAAAAGTGCTTTTAGTGCCCCGGTCACGCAGATCTTGCAGGCCGGGGTACTAATAGCAATATGCCCCTTGCGGCGGGGTCATTTCAGAGTCAGGTAATGCCCTGGGGCCTTCATTAACTATGGGCCCCGGGGCATTACCTGACTCGGTAATGGCCCCGCCACTCAGGGCATATTGCTTAATTATTAAATGTTCCCGCAAAGACTATGCAGGTGCACACCCTTCCCCTAAGCACCACCCAAGGGGAGGGAAATCAAACTACAAAAAAAAATCTATTTAGTCAGAAGGTGAAGGTGTTTCAGGAATGAGTGGGGCCGGGGTTGGAGAGCAGTGGAGCAGTAGCATGCCAGATGCTTACTGAGGAGTGAGGAGGTTGGAGAGTGAAATTGGAGGTTGAGAGGGGAAAGAGATATTGGTGGTGTCATTTAGTAAAAGGAGAATTGGAGGTTGGGAGGAGAAAGGGCTAATGGATGATTGGAGGTGTCACCCATAGAGGATTTGGGAGAGCCGAATCAGAGGGTGGGAACAGGGAAGAGTTACTGGATGATGGCGTTTCCACCTGGGGAAGGGAGTTGAAGGAGAGAGAGACAGAGAGAGACGGAGACAGAGAGAGAGAGAGGGAGAGAGAGAGAGAGAATAGACACCACGTGGAGGGGGGAGTTAGAGACAAGAGGAAAAGATAGGCCATATGAGAAACAGTATCACCCTGAAAGATAATGGGGTTATAGGAAGAGGGAAGTGCTGTGGAATCACAATCTATAAAGGGACAAATCCCCCTGCCATTCAGAGGAGAAATGGGACAACAGGAGGCCCGGGTTACCCAGGACAGGGAGGTTCCAGCGGGCCAAACTGATACAGGGCGGATTTGAGAGGCTGGTGGAACGAAAAAGTGCTGCCACGCCAGGTCCCAGCATAGGATTCTGCTGCAGACCCTCAACCCCTAAGGTCTCTTCAGAAAAGACTGTAGAGGACTGTAGAGGATTCGGAAACTCCATAACCTGCAACCTGAAGTTGTGGGTATTCTCTTGAACTGTAGATTAGGGCCAAAGGGGACATTGACTAAAGAGTGCAAGACTTTAACTTCGAATTGAGGACTCTTCCTTCTTGAAAGAGAACATTTTTCTGAGACACCATGATTATTTTCCCCTTTTCTTTCCTGTGATTGTTTGAGCCCCTGGGAGAGATGTGCCTACCACCCCCCTTTGGTTTTGGTCTTGTTTACAGGACTATGCCACATACTCTGTCTCCATGTTGAGGGGGGATAGGGACAGGAATCTTTCTAAGGAACATTATGCAGGCAAAGCTAAGCTTGACTTCAGTTGTCTTACTCCCACACCCTACACCCCATTTCCATCTTAACCCTTAAACTTTTCTGAAACCTGTACATTCTTCAGTTTCACCCAATAAAATTACATATCAAAATTATCAACTCTTGTAGTGCCTTACAAATCGTGAAGCGCACCTTGTGACAACCAACAAATGACAAGTCCACATACGGAACATTGGATCCATGAAGCTACAACACATGAAATATGACTACAATGGGAGTACTTGAGAAAGAAACCACACAGCCTATTGCAAGGATGGCAGTGTTGCTGTGCAGCATGGCCCTTTGCAATGGAATTCCAGGACCAATTACCTCCATTGAATACCAATATGTAGAGCTCTCAGAACAACTACAAAAACAGCCAACACATAGGATTACACATAACTCATGCCCCTATGTCTACCCTGCCTGCTGTGTTAGACCACAGGAGCAGACACAGGAGACTGTAGGATTATTTAGCGTGTTTTGGAGTGCAGCACCACTGCATGAGATCAATGTATTGCTATAATGTGGTACAAGCAATTGCACCATTTTTTTGCACCATTATTTTCTCCCGAAATGCCTCTGTTGCAGGAGACACATTAGAGGATTAATGAACTAATATAATTAACAGTGCTAACATGATCTTAATTTATTAACATCATAATGTGTTCTCCAGTGCAAAATGAGGTGGAAAAATACAGGCTCTGAAAGTCATTTTAAACGTGCACTTGGATTCATTTTTTTTCTCTGTTCACTGTGTTAGCTGGATGCAAAATCTGCATGCCAGGAAATGAGTAGATACAGTTTCTCAACCATATAAGCCAAGCCATTGTTAAAAGAGGAGGATAGATTATTGTGCATTTTCATTGGTGACACGTCACATTAAGGGATGTAACAGAGGTCTCGTGGTACATTTCAGGGAGGAAGAAAGGCAGAGGACATTTTACACAGCTACGGGGAAGACCTGGCTGGAGTTTCTATGGGATTTCCTGATTGCGAGGTGCCGTCCCAGTCCATTGCTGACTTTCCCAGACTGAAGATTCCAGTCGATAATCACCGGCTTGAGAGACCGCAGATCAGAACTCCATGTCCTCGCTGGGGTGCTTTGAAGGAAAGCCTTGAGCCATTTAAAGAAAGCGACCATTCTGGGGAGTTTGCGTGCTAAACAGCTACAATTCGCTGGTAATTATCTTGTATGAAAGTGAGGGTGCGGTATGTGCATGAGACCTATTTTAGACAGGCAGTGTAGCGATAGCTTTTCACTGTGTTCAAATGACATTTTAATGTTGCCAGCTGAAGGCAAAACAAAGATGTAATTTTTTCTCTCTCTTGTGCAAACATGAAATAAAATTCGTAGTGTTCTTGCATTTTGTCTTTCTCATGTTTTTATTTCAGAAGAGGATTGTCTCACGAATGGTAATGTATCATTTTAAAATGAAATTGTGATAACACAGTCTGCCTAAGAGTATTCTTGTTTCTGTTTCATTTGGTGTCTAAAAAAAATATTATGCCATAGAGGGAATGATGCTTAAAACGCCAAGTTTCTATGCAGATAAAGTAATGTTATGAGCAATTATAAAAAGCTGTGTGCGTGGTTCCACTCAGTGTATATATGTGTGTGTGATTTCTGAGTGGAACATAATGAAATAGTTTGCTGGACGTATATGAGTCAGCAGAAAGAGAGGCCTCTGGAAATAGTTTCACTAATGTAAATAAATTAGTGATTATACCACATGTTATTGTGAATACTTTATGGAAGCATAGCTCACTGGTGTAGATAAATCAGTGATAACAGCCATAAGTGGCATTCCATATGAAAATGTGGTGTTGTTGAATAATGTAGAAGCGTGAGGCCTCTAGAGATCACAAGAACAGAAGATATAAAAAGGGGTATTGTATGTTGGAGCCACAAATAAAACAAAGAAATTATGCTCATCACTATACCACAACGAAATGCATACCAACTTAATGTATCTGTGTACTGAAATAATGCATATCCACTATATTGCTATAATACCAAACCCAATCTGAATGCAAGGAGTGGTTATTGCTAAATTACTTTATTTTTGGCGGTAAGAAAATACCGCTAGGCCCCAAATCTACACAAAATACCCTACATATTTATGGTGCGTTGCAGGCCGGGAAAGTGATCATAGAGCACCTACTGGGCGTGGCAAGTGTGTCTCACACCGCCATCTGTACATTAAAGGGAACCCATTTCATAATAGCAGTGTGTCACTAAAAACAAATTTCAGAATGTCTCAAAGGGAAACCACATTCTCAGACCTAGTGCAATATTTAGAGGCAAAGTTATTCGAACATGGGACGTGGTCATCAAATAGTACCTCAGAATGGCATGACCGCATTCAGGGTGAGGTGCAGAAAGAAAAACTAGACAATATTTTTGCAGAAGGCAGCATAATTCAGGTCTGCCTTCTAAGGTTATTAAATGCAGCCGATAAAAATGCAGAGAAAGACTGTTTGATACGGCTATGCGCCAAAATCTGGTTTATTTTGAATAGGTCCCTGCGAATGCAAGAAAATGACACCCAGCTAATTAACAGGTTAAAGACTGACTTAAATGGGGCAAGTAAAGATCAGGAAATGTTAAGAGCAGAATTGGATGTATGCCAAAAAGACATGCAGTTAAAATGCAGAGATTTTGAGGTTCAATTGTGCAAAAGCAAGAAACAATTTGAGGACAGTGAACAAGAATTGGTACACTTAAAAGCATTGGTGGACCACATTAGACGAGATAAAGATGAGGTTGTGTCAGAGATGCAGATTTTACAAAAAGAACATTATGAGAAAGAAAGTGACCTCCAAAATGCAGAACAAGAACTGGTTAAAATGCTTCAAGAAAGAGACAAGAGGAATAAAGAATGTAATGAGTGCCAATTGCAAATGTGCGATATGCAGGAGGTAATTAATAAAATGAGTGATGCAAACAACTATTTGCAAAACGAAGCAAACAGGCTACTTAAAATGTGTAAGGACTTAGAACAGCAAATGTGCATTCCCATGTCCCAGGAGAGGCAGCAGGGTACCACATTCAATGGGGTTGAGGTGAATTCTATTTCTACCGAAAGGGCTAGTGCCCCAGTGACTGGGCCGGTGACTGAACTTGGTTGCAGCGCCCTTGGGGGATTTGATGCTTCCATTGGGGGCCGCCACCAATCTCATACACCTGGAACCAGGGTTGAGTCACCAAGTAGTGCAATTCCATGCATTGCAACAAGTAGCCCCATAAAGATAATGAAATCCATTAAAGCCCTGATCAAACCATTTAAAAAAGGAGGGGAATGCTGCATTGAGGATCACTTAGAAGCGGTTCATGACATTTTTAAAGCACTACAGATACCTAAGGAACAGTACAGGCAATATTTTCATTTAACTTTAGATGCCCCGACGGCGAGTATTATAAGAGGATTGAATGAACAGCAGAATATGACATGGGCGGAGTTAAAAAAAGAGATCAGGCGTCATTTTTCTCCTTTCCAGTCATTGCAGGAGGCAAAGAAAGTCACTTACACAATCACTGCAGGGCCTAATACATCCCCTCACCAGTTTTTACAAGACTTAAAAAGAGCATTTTCTCGCTTTGATGTATCTTTTGACCCCAATTCCAATGAGTTTAAAACTGCCTACTTCTATGGGCTGCAGAAAGACATCATATCCCAATTGGTCCGTGAATTTGACCGTGACAAGTCCCTGGAATGGATTGTACACCAAAGCACAAGACTATATGAGGTACTATATTGTCAGGATAGAGAAAGTGATAAAATAAGAGATACTAGACTTAAATCTAAAGCACCCTCAGCAACAGTGATGGAAATCAGGTCAGCCAAAATGTCCCTTGAGTCTGCTCAAAGTCCAAGTAAAAATAATTTGGCACCAGAACAGAGGGGTAATCAACAAAGGTCATCATACACTGCACCAATGTTCCAATCACATGATCCTAGTAATAGGGAGAGTTACATCGGCCCCATGTACTTAGGAGATAGGCCAGAGACAAAATCAGGATCAAAGAAATGATGGTCCTTATCAGACATTGGGGACACAAAGCAGATTTGATCCCAGTACCATGATATATGGTAATCAGGATAGACCCCGATATGTGGATCGGTTTGCTGATAATGGGAATCAACATAGGGGCCAGTACCCACAACCTGAGAGACAAGACATGAGACAGAACATGAACTACACTTCACGTCAGTACAATGATTCCCCACCAGGGGACTACAACCAAAGGATGGGTGCACCCCGCTCCCCTCCGCAAATGAATCAAGAGTTCAGGAACCATCCCAATAGAAATCATTCTCCTGAGAGGTATCAGAATAGATCCAATCAGGGGGAAAACAGCCTACATCGATCTAGGCCACAGAGAGAGGATGGTAGAGAGATGGAAAGATTCCAGTGCCTCGAGGCCCAAGTGAAAATGTTGGCTGAGCAAATAGGAAAGCTCTAACCTAGAACTAAATCAAACATTGGCGATATGTACAAATGAAATGGGAAAACCTGAAAACCCAAAAGAACAAAGAGACAGGTTTAAGAAAAATGACTCATGCATGGGGAATACCAGTGAACCGGGAGTAAGTGGAGATGCTATAGCTCCTTCCCTGGGCAATCCAAACAATGACCAAACACAGGCAGGAAAAAGAAATACTCAAAAGGAGGGTACAGGTCAATCACCTGAAGAATTCTTTGAACCACATATTTTTGAAGAGGTTAAAAGGGCTGGTATCATACTGAATAATCACAAATACACAGAATTAGACAATGACAAATTGCCAAGTGATGTTGTTACAGATGTTCAGTTGGAGGGTTGTAGTGTGACCTCTGATGATACCTGGATGGATGGGCGAACGGTGGCCACACTCCAAAAAACCTCTGAACATGGGGAAATGAATAAAGTCTCTCACACAGGAATGAGCAAAAAGGAGGGAAAAATGTCTTTCCATTTACCGATGTGCTTAGCCAAAAGTGAAAAAGGCCTGAGAAAGGTGAGCCCTGAAATCAGTAAGAATTCACATTTCCTATGTGTGTTAGAGGAAGTTGAAGACAGGTATTATGCTCCCATCATTGTGGAAGAAAAATGGCATACATTTGCAATGATTGACACTGGCACACAGGCCACAATTATGTCTAAAGAATTAGTAAAGAGTATCAATGAAGGCAGATCCCCGCAGAATCAGATCACAGTAAAGGAGAATCAAGGTCCAATGCATAATTTTAACGGGGAGGAGGTGCCTATTATAGGCGCCACTGAGGTTGACATAAAGATAGGTAAATACAGAATGAAACAGGAGATATTGGTCACATCCATTTGTGATATTCCATTTCTAATGGGAACAGATTGCCTGAAAAGATTATCTCCGCTCATAGATGGGGTGAATGGAGTACTGTGGTCCTTAACAAAAAAACCATTGAAACGTAAGAAACTAAAATCACAAAACAGCAATATAAATGAATGTCACACCGTTGCAAAAACAAATGATGCAGTGGAGGTGTATCTCCAGAATAGTTGCATACCTAGCGTCACTGTTATATTAATGTGTCAAGACAAGATGCAGAGTGAAAATAAAAAATGACCTGTACAAATATACTTAGACCCAAGGAAAGAATGGCAAACCGCCATAGATGAGCACACCTTACGTTTTTATTTAAAAGAGAAGACATGCAAACAGAATACTGCTCCTAGAGCAGGTTCAGAAAAACACATTACCACTCTTGCTGAAATACACATGGAAGATGAACAACCATGGGTTCATGTTGGGATAAATGACTATTCTAAAACAACAGAAGCCACTTTAGCGCTTGAACAGGAAAGGAGCTTCATTAACGAGAAATTGTTGCAAAAAATAATGGAAAGGGAGGAGATCCCGAAATGTAGGATTAAAAACCAGTATGTCTCTGGTTTGGACGGTCCAGACTTTGAAAACCGAGTTGCAGGTAGATGCATGCTGAAAATTAGCATTGGACAAAAACAATTTACCATAATGTTTGGATAGTGTGTGGAACACAAAATGACTTTTACATGGGCAATGACATCATGCACAGAATGTGTATGGTGCTAGATTTCCTTAATCAAAAGATATGGTCACGCATAGGTGGGCTGGCACATGAATTTGAAGACAAAAGAAGGGCTTATCATTGCGCACAGCTGGTCCCTTATGCAATTGAATTACAAATGAGGAAAGATACTGTTATCCCTGCATTCACAAAGCAGTTTGCAATAACACTGAAATGCAAAAATGGACAGCAGATGAAATATTCTGATGCATTTGTGTGTCTGAATGAATCCATAAAACAGCAGGGCCTGGATTATGAATACATTCCATTGGTAGATGTGGGTGAAGGGTCTGTAAAAATTATGGTGAATAATAAAGGTTATCAGAATATTCATTTAGAGGAAAACTCCCCAGTAGGAATGGCCATACAAAAAATCACATTACACAGCTGATCTAAATAACATGGTGATTGGAAATATCCCTGAAAAGTATGTAGATGCTAAAGGCGAATTGCCAGAATACCTGGACTCTCAGCCCAAAGGGATATTTAAAATTCATTCTGTGTACCCTTATGATTCAAGCGAGACATTGTGCTGTCATCAAGAGGATTGCATAACATTTAACTTAAATGAAAATGAAATAGAAAATCAGCCCATTGAAGTGGAAGCTGAAATGCCAAAACATTTAAATGTGGCAGCTTTACAAAGAGACACAGCCATACAATTAGAGGAAAGCGCCGAGATTCCCATGCCAGAACATTTTCCAGAATTCCCCAAAATGGTAGAGGAGCAGATTTTGTTAGCGGATGCATGTGACAACGAGGATGATAGGAATGTATTGCGGAAGATATTTATGGAGTTTAAAGATGTATTTGCAAAAGATGCTTATGATTGTGGGCTAACTAATTTACATGTGGCCACACTTCCGGAAGGGTGTAGCAGAAGCCCAGTATTTGTACGCCAGTATAGACTACCGCTGGCATGTTTAGAATCATTGGCAGAGATTATTAAAAATTTGGAGTCGCGGGGAATCATCAGGCCCATTCATAGCACATCCAATACACCTATATTAGGTGTGTTAAAACCAAACGGTCAATGGCGACTGTGTGCAGATTTGAGAGAGTTAAATAAAAGAGTGCCAGTATCCAGATGGCCACTGCCGTTCATTGATCAGGGATTAGCTCAGGTACATGGTTCAAAAGTGTTCACCACATTAGATTTCACCTCTGGATATTGGTGTGTACCATTGGCAGAGGAGATACAGAATTTATTTTACTTTTGATTTGATAAGACTCAATACGCATGGGTTAGAACTCCGTTCGGGTACTTCAATAGTGGGAGTGAATTTGGCATTTTTTTGAGGAAGGTTATGCCTGATGCAGCAGAAAGAGGAACCATAATTTATGTGGATGATGTCCTGATAAAAAATGAAAGCTTGAAAAGCCATTTTGATGAAATAAGACATGTTCTTGGCCAATTGCAGAAAGCAGGCGCCAAAGTATCTTTACAAAAAGCACAATGGTGCAAGAAAAAGGTGAATTTTCTAGGCCATGAAGTGACTGAACAGGGACTAAATCCACAAAAGAAGAATATAGAGGCCATGCAGAAACTAAAAGATCCTAAAAATGTGAAAGGGGTAAAAAGTCTATTAGGAATGACAGGCTATAACAGGAAGTTCATTGAAAAGTATGCTGAAATCACTCAACCATTGACTAAACTGCTTAAACTGAATACACCCTGGAAATGGGAAAAAGAGCAGTCTAAGGCAGTGGCTAAATTAAAGGAATGTCTTGTAAAGGCACCATGTTTAGCATATCCCATAAAGGACAGGCATTTCTTTATAGTAATAGGTTTCTCTGAACATTGTATGTCAGCAGTGTTATCACAAAAACATGATTTGAATCACAAAACCATTGCGTATGCAAGTAAGGCATTTTCCCAAGTAGAAATTAAATTCAATGAATGTGAAAAGGCCCTATTAACCACTGTGTGGGTGCTACAACATTTCCGCCCCATTGTTCAGGGGGAAAAGGTGATTATTGAGACAAATCATCAACCTTTGCAATTTTTAGAGAGTAAAAGAATTAGGTCAGGTGATTTAGCGCAATCCAGAATCACTTCATGGACGCTAGCATTACAGGATTTTCCTGTAGAAGTGAGATATGGCCAAAATAAAAAAAAGCCCAATTGCTCAAGGTTTAGCAGATTTACATGACTGTGCAGCTGAACCAGTATCAAATGAAATAGAAGTGGAACCTAATTGGCAGGAATTTGAACAATCATCACATAAAGCTTTTGATGAAAAAACATGCAAAGACTTGCCAACTGTATATGTTGATGGTTGTGCCTTTCACATTGAAAATGACAGTGATAAACAATTAGTGCAGGAATAGGGAATGTCTGGTTGAAGTGTGAAGGTGTTCCGAGTATAGGGATGAGAATTGGTGCTAGGAGCAGTCAGGTAGCGGAATTGGCAGCCATTTATAAAGCAATTGCTACTGCAGTTGATAATAAATTCAGTGAAATTGTCCTGGTGACTGATTCTGATTACGCACGAAATAGCTTTGTGGAATATTTACCTGGCTGGAAAGCGAGAGGTATGATTACATACAATAAAAAGCCACTTAAACATGGAAAAATGATAAAAGCCATAGACAAATTGGTGTCAGAAAATAATTTAACAATATAATGAAGGAAAATTCTTGGGCATTTGAAAACTCCAGGAGAGGATAAGGAGGGAAATGATAAGGCAGATCACCTGGCTAAAATTGGGGCTGTGATGGGAGAATTGCTACCTATTGAACATTTACTGGGTGAAATACAAATTGATGCAGTAACACGTTTTAAAGCACCAAAGGAGACAGATCAACCAGTGGTACAGTGGAGTTATGATACACCAGACCAAGATCTGATTGAGGCACAAAAGAATGATCGAATTTTGGGAATCTATTATAAACATTTGATAGATCCTGAAAAAAAACCTTTAACAGAAAATGATTGTATGGGAAAAGAAGAGTTGAGGGTGCTATTAAAGAATAAAAAACAAATAAGACTACAAGATGGACTCATGATTAGAGAGTCCATAACAGGACAAATACAGTGGGTGGTACCCCTTTCATTCAGAGGGTTAATGCTACACCATGCGCATGATACTATAACTGCAGGCCACAGAGGCTCAAAGAAAACAATGGAAATACTAAAAGATTATGCTTATTGGTCACATATGTCCCAAGATGTAGAATTATATACTAGAGGATGTCTAGTATGTGCCCAATTTAAACCTGCTTCACCAATGCATAGAGCTCCATTAATGAAAAGAGGCCTAACTCTTCCACGGTCAGATTTGCAAATAGACTATGTAGGGCCTGTAAAGAGGTCAAGCAGGGGGAACCGTTATATTTTAAGTGTGGTGTGTTTGATGTTGAAGTGGATTGAGTGTATTCCTGCACCAGACTGTAGTGTGCAAACAGCAGTCACATTGCTGATGAACCATGTGTTTTCAAGATTTGGGTTGCCACAAAGAATAGAATCAGACAGAGGAAGTCATTTTACAAGTGCTCTAATGAGTAACGTATGGCAAATACTGGGTATGAAGAGAAAGCTACATATCGCATATCGGTCGGCGTCTTCAGGTGGAATTGAATGCAGCAATAGGTCTGTTGTGGACATTTTAAAGAAATTCGTGGCAGAAGCAGGTTCCAGCTGGGATTTACGCTTACCTTTGGTTCTGATGGCAATCAGATCAACTCCTGCCAAAGCAACAGGTATTAGCCCTCATGAAGTTTTGACAGGTAGGAAAATTGTATTACCACAACACCTGCTATACAGGACACATGAGCAAACACTTGTGAGCGCATCCACAGTTCATGAATACATTGATGAACTGAGGAAGCATTTACAACATACATTTGCTTTTGTACAGAAAAATGTAGAAATAGCTGCTGACAGTGCAAAGTCATATTATGATAAAAAGACGTCAGTAAAGGAATATTGTGTGGGCGATCAGGTGTATAAATTTCATTTTGGAAAAGGTAAATAGAAAAATTCCAAATTTCTAGCAGCCTGGCAGGGGCCATATCGAATTATAGATAAGGTCTCTCCTGAAGTCTATAACATTTTGAAGACTGAAGGTGAAACAGCAACAGAGCAGTTTGTTCACGTAAATCAAGTAAAACCATGCCACCCTAAATATGGGATTAAACAACTTGAGAGTGTAGAAGCAGATAAAGTCCCTTGAACATAAAAAGGTAAAGTGAATGGGTCTAGTCAATAGAAGTGGCAGAGAAGTTAAATAAAGATGGTTGATTATGATAATGGCACATAAACACTGTAATATATGTAAATATATATGTAAAAAATGGAAGGTAAAATTTATGGAATTGGTGTGAAAATGTATTAAATATTGAATGCTGTTTATGTATGTTTGTTTTCTCTTTAACCTATGTTTAATTTCAGAAAGCAAGAGGAAAAAGGGCGAAATATAAAGCATGTTTTATTTTTGGCAAAAGGGTGAAGTTAGTATTGTGCTATCTACTTAATTTGTTTCTTTTCTATTTGGTTTAGAATATTAACATATTTGTACCGGAGGTCACGGGAGATGATGGAGTCCTGGAGTCCCCTGGATGAAGATCGAATGATACCTGCCTCCGGGTGGAGGTGAAGACAAAGTAACCGGAATGCCAAAAAGGGATGACTCCTATGGGGAAAGGATCCAAGAGTGCCAAGATGGAAGAGTACCCGAATGAACCAAATGATGTGACATCGCTGGTCGGGACATATCAGAGGCAGGCAAGTGTCCTGGAGTATGGAGTTCCACGTATTTATTATTTTAATTAATTATTTTAATCTGTTATGTTAATTCTTTGTTTTAGTTATTTGTTTTATTTTATTATTTTGTGATTGAACTCAAGTACAAAAGTAAGACACTGGACTACGGACACTTCCATTGGGAAGAAAAATATAGAACATTTTATAAGAACTGATGGACTAAAACATTAATTTTAATATTATGATGATTGAACCGTGATTTTTCAACTTTCATTTTTCACACATAAATATTAATTGTATTGGATTGTTACATTCTAAAAAAGAAGAAAGGGAGCAAGTTGGATTTCTTCCAATTGTGGCTTGGACCATTGCCAAAATTCTCAGAAAAAGGAGGGGATATGTAGGATTATTTAGCATGTTTTGGAGTGCAGCACCACTGCATGAGATCAAAGTATTGCTATAATGCGGTACAAGCAATTGCACCATTTTTTTGCACCATTCTTTTTCTCCCGAAATGCCTCTGTTGCAGGAGACACATTAGAGGATTAATGAACTAATATAATTAACAGTACTAACATGATCTTAATTTATTAACATCATAATGTGTTCTCCAGTGCAAAATGAGGTGGAAAAAAACAGGCTCTGAAAGTCATTTTAAACATGCACTTGGATTCATTTTATTTCTCTGTTCACTGTGTTAGCTGGATGCGAAATCTGCATGCCAGGAAATGAGTAGATACAGTTTCTAAACCGTATAAGCCAAGCCATTGTTAAAAGAGGAGGATAGATTATTGTGCATTTTCATTGGTGACACGTCACCTTAAGGGATGTAACAGAGGTCTCTTGGTACATTTCGGGGAGGAAGAAAGGCAGAGGACATTTTACACAGCTCCGGGGAAGACCTAGCTGGAGTTTCTATGGGATTTCCTGATTGAGAGGTGCCGTCCCAGTCCATTGCTGACTTTTCCAGACTGAAGATTCCTGTCGATAAGCACCGGCTTGAGAGACCGCAGATCAGAACTGCATGTCCTCGCTGGGGTGCTTTGAAGGAAAGCCTTGAGCCATTTAAAGAAAGCAACCATTCTGGGGAGTTCGCGTGCTAAACAGCTACAATTCGCTGGTAATTATCTTGTATGAAAGTGAGGGTGCGGTATGTGCATGAGACCTATTTTAGACAGGCAGTGTAGCGATAGCTTTTCACTGTGTTCAAATGACACATTTTAATGTTTCCAGCTGAAGGCAAAACAAACGATGTAATTTTTTCTCTCTCTTGTGCAAAAATGAAATGAAATTCGTAGTGTTCTTGCATTTTGTCTTTCTCGTGTTTTTATTTCAGAAGAGGATTGTCTCACGAATGGTAATGTATCATTTTAAAATGAAATTGTGATAACACAGTCTGCCTAAGAGTATTCTTGTTTCTTTTTCATTTGGTGTCTAAAAAAAATATTATGCCATAGAGGGAATGATGCTTAAAATGCCAAGTTTCTATGCAGATAAAGTAATGTTATGAGCAATTATAAATAGCTGTGTGCGTGGTTCCACTCAGTGTATATATGTGTGTGTGATTTCTGAGTGGAACATAATGAAATAGTTTGCTGGACGTATATGAGTCAGCAGAAAGAGAGGCCTCTGGAAATAGTTTCACTAATGTAAATAAATTAGTGATTATACCACATGTTATTGTGAATACTTTATGGAAGCATAGCTCACTGGTGTAGATAAATCAGTGATAACAGCCATAAGTGGCATTCCATATGAAAATGTGGTGTTGTTGAATAATGTAGAAGCCTGAGGCCTCTAGAGATCACAAGAACAGAAGATATAAAAAGGGGTATTGTATGTTGGAGCCACAAATAAAACAAAGAAATTATGCTCATCACTATACCACAACGAAATGCATACCAACTTAATGTATCTGTGTACTGAAATTATGCATATCCACTATATTGCTATAATACCAAACCCAATCTGAATGCAAGGAGTGATTATTGCTAAATTACTTTATTTTTGGCGGTAAGAAAATACCGCTAGGCCCCAAATCTACACAAAATACCCTACATATTTATGGTGCGTTGCAGGCCGGGAAAGTGATCATAGAGCACCTACTGGGCTTGGCAAGTGTGTCTCACACCGCCATCTGTACATTAAAGGGAACCCATTTCATAATAGCAGTGTGTCACTAAAAACAAATTTCACAATGTCTCAAAGGGAAACCACATTCTCAGACCTAGTGCAATATTTAGAGGCAAAGTTATTTGCACATGGGACGTGGTCATCAAACAGTACCTCAGAATGGCATGACCGCATTCAGGGTGAGGTGCAGAAAGAAAAACTAGACAATATTTTTGCAGAAGGCAGCATAATTCAGGTCTGCCTTCTAAGGTTATTAAATGCAGCCGATAAAAATGCAGAGAAAGACTGTTTGATACGGCTATGCGCCAAAATCTGGTTTATTTTGAATAGGTCCCTGCGAATGCAAGAAAATGACACCCAGCTAATTAACAGGTTAAAGACTGACTTAAATGGGGCAAGTAAAGATCAGGAAATGTTAAGAGCAGAATTGGATGTATGCCAAAAAGACATGCAGTTAAAATGCAGAGATTTTGAGGTTCAATTGTCCAAAAGCAAGAAACAATTTGAGGACAGTGAACAAGAATTAGTACACTTAAAAGCATTGGTGGACCACATTAGACGAGATAAAGATGAGGTTGTGTCAGAGATGCAGATTTTACAAAAAGAACATTATGAGAAAGAAAGTGACCTCCAAAATGCAGATCAAGAAATGGTTAAAATGCTTCAAGAAAGAGACAAGAGGAATAAAGAATGTAATGAGTGCCAAATGCAAATGTGCGATATGCAGGAGGTAATTAATAAAATGAGTGATGAAAACAACTATTTGCAAAACGAAGCAAACAGGCTACTTAAAATGTGTAAGGACTTAGAACAGCAAATGTGCATTCCCATGTCCCAGGAGAGGCGGCAGGGTACCACATTCAATGGGGTTGAGGTGAATTCTATTTCTACCGAAAGGGCTAGTGCCCCAGTGACTGGGCCGGTGACTGAACTTGGTTGCAGCGCCCTTGGGGGATTTGATGCTTCCATTGGGGGCCGCCACCAATCTCATACCTGAAACCAGGGTTGAGTCACCAAGTAGTGCAATTCCATGCATTGCAACAAGTAGCCCCATAAAGATAATGAAATCCATTAAAGCCCTGATCAAACCATTTAAAAAAGGAGGGGAATGCTGCATTGAGGATCACTTAGAAGCGGTTCATGACATTTTTAAAGCACTACAGATACCTAAGGAACAATACAGACAGTATTTTCATTTAACTCTAGATGCCCCGACGGCCAGTATTATAAGAGGATTGAATGAACAGCAGAATATGACATGGGCGGAGTTCAAAAAAGAGATCAGGCGTCATTTTTCTCCTTCCCAGTCATTGCAGGAGGCAAAGAAAGTCACTTACACAATCACTGCAGGGCCTAATACATCCCCTCGCCAGTTTTTATAAGACTTAAAACGAGCATTTTCTCGCTTTGATGTATCTTTTGACCCCAATTCCAATGAGTTTAAAACTGCCTACTTCTATGGGCTGCAGAAAGACATCATATCCCAATTGGTCCGTGAATTTGACCGTGACAAGTCCCTGGAATGGATTGTACACCAAAGCACAAGACTATATGAGGTACTATATTGTCAGGGTAGAGAAAGTGATAAAATAAGAGATACTAGACCTAAATCTAAAGCACCCTCAGCAACAGTGATGGAAATCAGGTCAGCCAAAATGTCCCTTGAGTCTGCTCAAAGTCCAAGTAAAAATAATTTGGCACCTGAACAGAGGGGTAATCAACAAAGGTCATCATACACTGCACCAATGTTCCAATCACATGATCCTAGTAATAGGGAGAGTTACATCGGCCCCAGGTACTTAGGAGATAGGCCAGAGACAAAATCAAGATCAAAGAAATGATGGTCCTTATCAGACATTGGGGACACAAAGCAGATTTGATCCCAGTACCATGATATATGGTAATCAGGATAGACCCCGATATGTGGATCGATTTGCTGATAATGGGAATCAACATAGGGGCCAGTACCCACAACCTGAGAGACAAGACATGAGACAGAACATGAATTACACTTCACGTCAGTACAATGATTCCCCACCAGGGGACTACAACCAAAGGATGGGTGCACCCCGCTCCCCTCCGCAAATGAATCAAGAGTTCAGGAACCATCCCAATAGAAATCATTCTCCTGAGAGGTATCAGAATAGATCCAATCAGGGGGAAAACAGTCAACATCGATCTAGGCCACAGAGAGAGGATGCTAGAGAGATGGAAAGATTCCAGTGCCTCGAGGCCCAAGTGAAAATGTTGGCTGAGCAAATAGGAAAGCTCTGCACAACACAAAAACAGTCATCAAACGAGGGGGCAGATGCCCATAGCAATGATTGGGGGGCTTCTGAAAAGTGACTAAGTACTTATGATACCTGCAGCGCTGAAAAGACAGTTTGCTCTGATGTAATTTTGCATAATGACTCTGAGATGCCTAATGATTTAAAAGTGAAAATACCAGGACATGAACATGTAACAGAAAATGCAAATACTTCTAAAAGAGATGTACGGTTTAACCTAGAACTAAATCAAACATTGGCGATATGTACAAATGAAATGGGAAAACCTGAAAACCCAAAAGAACAAAGAGACAGGTTTAAGAAAAATGACTCATGCATGGGGAATACCAGTGAACCGGGAGTAAGTGGAGATGCTATAGCTCCTTCCCTGGGCAATCCAAACAATGACCAAACACAGGCAGGAAAAAGAAATACTCAAAAGGAGGGTACAGGTCAATCACCTGAAGAATTCTTTAAACCACATATTTTTGAAGAGGTTAAAAGGGCTGGTATCATACTGGATAATCACAAATACACAGAATTAGACAATGACAAATTGCCAAGTGATGTTGTTACAGATGTTCAGTTGGAGGGTGGTAGTGTGACCTCTGATGATACCTGGATGGATGGGCGAACGGTGGCCACACTCCAAAAAACCTCTGAACATGGGGAAATGAATAAAGTCTCTCACACAGGAATGAGCAAAAAGGAGGGAAAAATGTCTTTCCATTTACCGATGTGCTTAGCCAAAAGTGAAAAAGGCCTGAGAAAGGTGAGCCCTGAAATCAGTAGGAATTCACATTTCCTATGTGTGTTAGAGGAAGTTGAATACAGGTATTATGCTCCCATCATTGTGGAAGAAAAATGGCATACATTTGCAATGATTGACACTGGCGCACAGGCCACAATTATGTCTAAAGAATTAGTAAAGAGTATCAATGAAGGCAGATCCCCGCAGAATCAGATCACAGTAAAGGAGAATCAAGGTCCAGTGCATAATTTTAACGGGGAGGAGGTGCCTATTATAGTCGCCACCGAGGTTGACATAAAGATAGGTAAACACAGAATGAAACAGGAGATATTGGTCACATCCATTTGTGATATTCCATTTCTAATGGGAACAGATTGCCTGAAAAGATTATCTCCGCTCATAGATGGGGTGAATGGAGTACTGTGGTCCTTAACAAAAAAAACATTGAGACCTAAGAAACTAAAATCACAAAACAGCAATATAAATGAATGTCACACCGTTGCAAAAACAAATGATGCAGTGGAGGTGTATCTCCAGAATAGTTGCATACCTAGCGTCACTGTTATATTAATGTGTCAAGACAAGATGCAGAGTGAAAATAAAAAATGACCTGTACAAATATACTTAGACCCAAGGAAAGAATGGCAAACCGCCATAGATGAGCACACCTTACGTTTTTATTTAAAAGAGAAGACATGCAAACAGAATACTGCTCCTAGAGCAGGTTCAGAAAAACACATTACCACTCTTGCTGAAATACACATGGAAGATGAACAACCATGGGTTCATGTTGGGATAAATGACTATTCTAAAACAACAAAAGCCACTTTAGCGCTTGAACAGGAAAGGAGCTTCATTAACGAGAAATTGTTGCAAAAAATAATGGAAAGGGAGGAGATCCCGAAATTTAGGATTAAAAACCAGTATGTCTCTGGTTTGGACGGTCCAGACTTTGAAAACCGAGTTGCAGGTAGATGCATGCTGAAAATTAGCATTGGACAAAAAACAATTTACCATAATGTTTGGATAGTGTGTGGAACACAAAATGACTTTTACATGGGCAATGACATCATGCACAGAATGTGTATGGTGCTAGATTTCCTTAATCAAAAGATATGGTCACGCATAGGTGGGCCGGCACCTGAATTTGAAGACAAAAGAAGGGCTTATCATTGCGCACAGCTGGTCCCTTATGCAATTGAATTACAAATGAGGAAAGATACTGTTATCCCTGCATTCACAAAGCAGTTTGCAATAACACTGAAATGCAAAAATGGACAGCAGATGAAAGATTCTGATGCATTTGTGTGTCTGAATGAATCCATAAAACAGCAGGGCCTGGATTATGAATACATTCCATTGGTAGATGTGGGTGAAGGGTCTGTAAAAATTATGGTGAATAATAAAGGTTATCAGAATATTCATTTAGAGGAAAACTCCCCAGTAGGAATGGCCATACAAAAAATCACATTACACAGCTGATCTAAATAACATGGTGATTGGAAATATCCCTGAAAAGTATGTAGATGCTAAAGGCGAATTGCCAGAATACCTGGACTCTCAGCCCAAAGGGATATTTAAAATTCATTCTGTGTACCCTTATGATTCAAGCGAGACATTGTGCTGTCATCAAGAGGATTGCATAACATTTAACTTAAATGAAAATGAAATAGAAAATCAGCCCATTGAAGTGGAAGCTGAAATGCCAAAACATTTAAATGTGGCAGCTTTACAAAGAGACACAGCCATACAATTAGAGGAAAGCGCCGAGATTCCCATGCCAGAACATTTTCCAGAATTCCCCAAAATGGTAGAGGAGCAGATTTTGTTAGCGGATGCATGTGACAACGAGGATGATAGGAATGTATTGAGGAAGATATTTATGGAGTTTAAAGATGTATTTGCAAAAGATGCTTATGATTGTGGGCTAACTAATTTACATGTGGCCACACTTCCGGAAGGGTGTAGCAGAAGCCCAGTATTTGTATGGCCTCTAGAGATCACTAGAACAGTCTGAACAAAAAAAGGGGTTTTGTATGTTGGAGCCACAAATAAAACAAAGAAATTATGCTCATCACTATACCACAACGAAATGCATACCAACTAAATGTATCTGTGTACTGAAATAATGCATATCCACCATATTGCTATAATACCAAACCCAATCTGAATGCAAGGAGTGATTATTGCTGAATTACTTTATTTTTGGCGGTAAGAAAATACTGTTAGGCCCCAAATCTACACAAAATACCCTACAAGACCAACCATATTTATTATGCTACAAACAAAAGACCAACCTGCCCTTCTCTAGCCTAGCACAAATCCCTAGCCCTCTGGGCCCATACTACCCCTCCACTAACCGAACACCTTGAATGCAACCAAATGGTTGTTTCCCATTGGTCCCTCACGTTCATGCCCCTTCTTCGTAACCTACCTGAAAGATGGGGGTCTGAGGGCAACAGCCCTGGTGGAATGACGCTGTGGGCTCTACGAAGCTGATGCTGATTGTGTAGGATTGGTGGTTGATGTGAAGTAACCTCCAGTAACCACATCTGCCTCAATGCCAAGATGCACCCAAAGGTCTGAGACAATCCCCGGTGCCTGGACCACGTGGCCCACTGTCTCCTGGGTTCACTAAGCCTGAATGGTAATGGCCTCTGTGGTCTCAGCTTGCAGGTGGTAGAATTGGCATAAGAATCGCACAAATATTGTGGCTTTGCTGGCAGGGGTCTTTTGGCAGCTGAGAGCTATGAGGTGCTGGCCTTCCAGAAGGTTTTTTTTCGCTGGTGCTGGATGGGGGTCGCGTAAAAGTAAGGGGGTGGCATCCCCATTAGCATTTACCTGGTCAATATCAGTGTCAGTATCATACTGAGGGTGGTCAGGCAGAGGCCCACAGCGGTCAGCACTGTCCTCAACTTGACAGCGTTGCTCCACCGCCTCCTACGGCAAATTGCGGATGGGAACCTCCATGGGTGTAGGATGTCACAGACCATATCCTGTACAGGAAGTGCAGCCTGTGCTGCAGCAGGTGTCGCAAGTGGGGTGGGTGCAGGCAGGGGTGTTGCTAGGTCTGGAAAAGACCCGGGGCTACGCTAATGTTGAAACTGTCGGGACTGGGGGCTAGCTAGCCTTTTGGTTGTAGCTCCTGAGATTCTATCTGGGGCTACAACCAAAAGACCAGGGGCTATAGCCCCTTTAGCCCCCCCCTAGCAATGCCTCTGGGTGCAGGGGCAAATGTCTTGCTGCCTGATTTTCAGCCAGACAGGGAAGTGAACTTGTGCTTCTGGAAGATGCACTGTGGTGAAGGGACCAGTGGCTGTGGTGGTTTGTTTGTTTGTCTGTGGCAGTTAAAATAGCTGTGATTGTGAATAAAGAGGGTGGTGACGGTAACTATGGTGAAATGCTCACTAGCAGGTGTGGCCGTGGCCATATTTCAAGGCTTGTCTGCCTGTCACCTCCCCGTCCAACAAATTGCTATTTGGGTTTGCTATTGGACAGGCCTACAACAGGCAGTTAGGCGCTGAACATAGAGAATTGAAAGTGCGACTGTGAAAATTGCCATTTGAGTTCCGTGGGCATGTCCTGTGTCTAAAATATGAAACACTAACAGTTCAGTCACACAACAAGGTGATCAGGTCGTGGTCCTTAAACTGTGTGTGGCTGCCACAGAGTCATTTGGAAAGAGCATTCGCTAGTTGAGAGTCTGCCTTACCCATCTGATTTCTTGTGTTATGGCGGCTGCAGCACAGCCCCCTCCATACATGGGTCAATTGGGCATACTCCCTCCCCCCACCCCCCATTCCGAGAGCTCTTGGTGTACATGAGGCTTTCCCACTGTATCAGGCCGTTTAATCATGTGGTTGTGCCAGATCATTCAGTGTGGCTCCACAGTACCCTATCCAATGATCAAGGACTCTGTCCAGTGCTTTGCCATGGGGGACCGGACCACACAATGCAGGTCATTCCCGTGCAACAGCACCCCCTCCCCTCCCCTGTCTGTGAAGTGACAGCCCCTGCAGCCACCTTGTTTTTTTATTTTATTTTTTACTCTGGGCCACAAACAGCTGGGCGACCTCCTTGATGGCCACCAGCATTAGGATTGAATATTACTCTTCTGAGAACTTTACTTTTCTGAGTCTGGAACCTTCCACAGAGTCTTTTGCCACTCAGGGTCTGTACGCACCACTCTCCCAGGCAGGATGTTGATGGATTAATTTTCCAAAAAATAGCAGCAAAAGCAGGTCTTAGCAGTGGAAATTCACTGAACCATCGACTGATTTTCCCCAAGAAGCCAGCCGGCAGGAATACTATTTTTCAGGATTCTCTGGCAAGTTAAACAGCCACCATCTCTGGATGAGGAAAGGGAGCCATATTTAGTGAGTCTTTCGATCCTGCAGTGCCCCTGCTGATCAGTGTAAGACCTGAAAGCCTCATGTAAGAATTACAGTGAGTCCTGCTCAGAATATTATCCTTCCGAGGGATCATCGAGTTAGCCAAATGAAACGTTCACTAAACTGCATCCTGTGGCTCAAATCCCTACATAAACCATGCTCCCACCACATTAAGCACAAACGTTGATTCTCTTTTAGAGGCGTGATGACAGAGCTCTGCAAACTAAACCCTGCTATCTACTAGCAACTGAACTGCATTCATGAACTAAAGGGTCAGTGGATTTATTTATTTATTTGTGCAGTTATAAAGCGCTCAACGCCCTGGGACATCGAGGCGCTATTACATAACATAAACCAGTTACACTTTAAACATAATAAGAACATGTTAGGAGGCAATGTCTGGGGTTACAGGTGCATAATTCATGCAAATAGAAAGGTTTTTAGAGTTTTACAGAAGGTCCAGTTAGAGGGCTCTGAGCGCATGGCGGAGGGGAGTAGGTTCCATTGTTTGGCGGGGATGGCTGGGAAGCTTGAGCCCCCGGCTTTGGCCCTTTTAAATTTGGGCTGAACGAGCCGATGGGCGTACTTTGATCGCGTGTGTCTGAGGGAGGTCGCTTTGGAGATCTTTTGAGAGAGGTAGGGGGCCTCATTGGAGAGACACCTGTGAGTGAGTGATAGTGTTTTAAACAGAATCCTCTCGTGAATAGGTAGCAAGTGGGCTTTTTTCCTGGCTGGGGTGATGTGGTCACGTTTCGGTATGTTCAGTGCTGCTCAGAGAGCATTATTTTGGATAGTCTGCTTTTCACAAATATCACATTGCTTGTGGAATTAGTAGCAGTTTAAACCTGTCGTCTTACATCTGATTGTGGTTGGTCATTGCGATCTACTTTCTTTTAACATGCAAGCCATTCAAGGCCTGCCTTCAGAGGTTCAGTCAAACGAGTGGAGATGTGCAGTCCTCACAGTCAATATGACTCTAAGCAAGGGAATCCCAGAGCCTAAGCAGAGCCCTTGACCTAGGCAAGTCAGCCCCACAGGCTTACATATCTGGGATTGATGTACCATACGGAAGTCTTTTCAGTTTGTCTTCCTTGAAATGCCACCCTCTGCCAGGGCATACCAAGGGGTTGAAGTGATGCGGTGCGGGAGTATTGGGGCAGTATTCAGTGGCAGCAGGAGCTCACACTCCTCTGTATTCTTCATGCCATTGTATGTCAAGCTAGCTCTATGGCCCAGGCCCATTATGACCAAATGTAGAAGTCTTTGGTGACCACTGTACAGGCCTACAAGCATGGTAACTACTAGAAAGGCAAGGTGAATACAAACAGGCAAGTCTTTTGTGGACTAATTGAAATCTATATTCTCCCCTACGCATCCCATTTAATCCCCAATAGAACCCATTCTCAGCAGATGTCCTCACATGCATGTTTGTACTTCCATGTCTCCCTATAGGTGCCAGTATGTTCCTGTAACACCACTTTCCTAACTTTGCCCTCCTGTCTCTCTGAAATGTCCCTCCACCCTCTGGAGCACCCCTACGTTACCTCTTCTTGCTTTCGGGTACGGGCATGGTTCAGGGAGAGCAGAAGGAGTTAGAGGAGAGTCGTTACTGCTAAAAGCCTAGAGATGGGGCGGTAAATGGAGTATCTTCACCATCGAGAACGACTTTTCCTCCGTCTCCCAAGGAGATACCAGGGAAGGGAACTAGACACAGGAGAGCAGAGGCTATCCACAGCTGTTACATCGCCTCCCCTGGACAGAATGAGGACCTCAGCTTACTGCTGTCCCCCTTAGCAGGTCTATTATGACAACGAGGAGAGGAAAGGTGGGTGTCATGTGCAGATGGATTACAGAGCCCTGCAGCGATGCTGGGGCACTGTGACCTCATCTGTGAGCTTCCACACACAGGGCTCTCTGGCTCCTGCTGTAGGCCACAAGAGGGAGAAAACGCAAGTCCATTGGTGGAAAGAAGTAATGTTTGAGAACTTTGCTATCACCCCTCCATTGATATTTATTAGAGGAATTAACGATTTTGCCACAACATATTTGTTCGAAGTAGATTTCATCGAGTTTTGTTTACCTGATTTTGTCACAAATATATGCGAGGGGAGGGTTTAGGTTAGTATTGAGTCTAGGGAGTTTAAGGGTGGCTGGTGGTCGGTCGCGGCCGCCCCGCAAAAACACCCATTAAAAAAAGAAATTGATGAAATCTACTTCGAGAAAATAATATCGACCAAATCACGTAGAACCATTTATTAGAGAGTAGCTAATGTGTTTTTTTATTTTTTTTAATTTGAAAACTTGAAGAGAGCACTGTACGCCACTAAGGTGGTTGCTTTGCAATAGGATGAGATGGTGGGTGTGAAAACAAGAAAATAGATGGGAAGTGAGACATAGATTGAGATGGAGCCAAATAGAGAGTGCAGTGGAGAGAGAGTGAAAGAGAGGAATGAGAGAATGTGTGTGGGGGGGGAGAGTTAGATCGGCATATGATACACCTGATACAGCTAGTTACTAATATTATTTTTCAGCTGTGAGCAAGAGTTAATTTTGTCATCATCAGAAGATTGGTTCATAAGCCTACAAGTTAGATCCACCTTAACCATCACAAAGTCTACTTTGTATATCTTCACCCTATGCATGATGCCCAAAGAGGACCTGGCTGCCATTTGTCACATCATAATCCAATCAGATTCCTCAATTCCCTCGCCCAAGTTATCCTTCCATCTTTTCATATTAGAACTTTTTACCTTGATAATTCAGGTAACAGGTTGCATAGCTCCATAAAGCGGCCAGGCTCATTTACTCGTAGGAGCCTACCAACGGTGGCACAACTTAAATTAGAAGATATAAACCACATAGGGGTTTAACTGTTTTATTAAGGAATGTGTAAGGGATATATGAATATGTGTTAATTATTTTTGTCAGTCTCAATGGATCTTCTTTCTGTTGCAGCCTCAGTGCTTATCTCAACACCTTCCGCAATGCTGGGGTTTCATGAGTTCCACACACATTTAGGGTTACTCTTCTTTCTCATTTCACAATCATTTCGTTTTACCAGAGATTTCAGGGTTCTCAATTTCAGGGCACCCACCAGGTGTTCAGAACGCGTTTAGGGTTCTAAGCACACATTTACATGACTCCCAACACTGTCTTGCTTCACAGCAAGTCTCTGTTCCATGTGTATTTTCCACCTTGGCACATGGATCAAATTGACTCGTCATACTCTCTATTTCAGTCTTGCGTCAGTCTCTGGGTTCTCAACAGCACTTCTTCGTAGGACTCTGTGTGGTCAACATTGGGTCTTGAGATTGGGGCTACTTTTAGGCAATCAGAAGATGTCCAACTTCTTTTTTTCCCAACCATAAATACTCTCCCATGTTATGCATTCTGTCTTCTATCTTCTATCTGTCTTCATTCTGGCAAATTCCATTTAGAATTGGTTGATATTTTTACCACCAGTTTTTCCCTCTACTAAGATCCTTCTTCATTCTAATTTCCATCAGGCTTTTCAGGTCGCATGTCACTTCCGGGTGTGGATAGATGAGCCCATAAAGCAGTAGGCAGTTATTTTTGACCTCTTTTACCCCCATTACGGTTTTAAAAAGCAAATTTGTTTTTCTACCAGTGAAGAGGCAAGACCACACATTGAAGATCGGGATAGAAAAAGAGACGCGTACTCATTCCTGCTCTACAACCATCTGCACAATCCTGGTGAGTTTGTTGGGTGTGTGTTTATGTGTGATTATTGGGCATTTTTGTGACCTTTGTAACTTTCACCACATACCCTGACCCAAGGTTTTCAATCTCAGTCAAGGCAGTTGCTTCCCACAATGCAGGGTATTGGGGAAAGGGCCACATTCCTTTGGTATGTTCAGCTCAGGTATTGCACTATTAAATTGAACAGCTGGAGTGACAGGGACCACCAGAGGATTCTGTGATGGGAGTATTTTTGTTTAGACAGCCAACCTAGCGGAGCAAAAGCTATAATCAACATGAGTTGTCAGCCCGACAGGTAATATCATAGGTCCAGGTCCCCCACTAGCCATTTGATGGCTACTCGTAGAAGCTCCATTCTTTATTTGGTATCTCGGGGAAATAATGTCCTGCTAATGAAAATAAAGGGGTGTTTCTCTCTGTTCTTGGGAGATAACAGGACCAGGAGAGCAGGAGGTACCTGTTTGCAATAGGAAGACTTGGGAAGTCTGTGGCTTTTTGATAAGGGGTAGTGTGAGAATGGCCTTTAAGACAAGAATGATACTCAGAGCCACTACGTAGGTTGGTTGGATTACCATGAGAACCCAATTCTTTTATTAAGTTAATATGTACTTTCTCTTTCTTTCTAGATACTGAAAAGGATACAATTTCTCTGGGTGGCTTCAAACTTCATGCAGGTGGATTTTTCATAGCAGATCAGGTAAGAGACTAAAGTTTCCTTCTTTTGGCATTTTCAAAATTTCGTTAAATACACCTCATTCTCATTTAAGTTGTTCTTCTCTACCTTCTTTTGTTTTCTTTCTTTCTCACTCGTTATATCAAAACTCAATATTTTGAGGTCAACAGTAATTAATATTTTCTTTGCTTTGTCGCTAATATGTTCTGCTTTGAGTCATTCCTTTACTCTTCCCCATCCGCCGGACTAGTCTCTCATTCGTTAATAACATTCATCTTCTCTTGTCTAACAGAGTGAGTTGTGCTGTATTTCAGTTTTTAAAGAAACACTTCCAACACTGAGCTGCTCATGGTTATGATGCAGTCCGTGTTTATTTTATCAGAAATATATATATATAACAAAAGGGTGGCACAACGGTGCTTAACTGGTATCAATCGATAAAATATAAACAGTCTCTTTCGCCTCTCTGCCGACTCTTAAATTCGTAGCAAAACGCAACAGCGCTGTCTTTGTTCCACTTCCCAGCGTTTCTCCACTTCTATTAATCACACATCTCTTCTCTTCGTTTTCACTTGTTTTCGTACCTTTTATTTGATCCTTTCGGGTAATCGCGGAGAAACCTTCCCATCCTGGCTCTTTTTCTCTATCATACGGAGACAGCGGTCACCCGTAATGTTTTACTGCTCCCTTCTTGATTCTTTCCGGCCAACGACTCTACGTCAGAGTTTACAGATGATGCTCCGTCGTCGTCGCGGCAACTCCCTCACTTGTATTTCTTTCTTCTAACCGGTATTTTGATCGGGCCTCACTTTCTTTCACCGCCGGTCTTCTTCTCCTCTCTCAATACGCCCAGGACAAACCGTCGTCCTCCTTCTCTTCCTCGCGCGCGCTCGTCTCCTAGGCGACCAAGAGAAAGGATTTGCAGGCATTAGAGGAAAGGCCATACAGTAGGGACTTCCTGATCTTCAATATCTTTACCACTCGGTATGAGTTTCGGTAAAACTTACATCAGAACGTCACACCCTCTCTACTAAACCCTTACGTTCGGGAAGGGTATGTGCCCTGGATAAATAATCGGCTTGTGACAACAGCTTCCCAGGTTTGTGAATGGTTTTAAAAGAGAAGGGCTGGAGGGAAAGGAACCACCTTAGCACTCTTTGATTTGACTCCTTGTTGCGTGCTAACCATACTAACGGTGCATGATCCGTCATTAGGGTAAATTCCCGTCCCAGCAGATAGTATCTAAGAGCATCAATGGCCCACTTAACAGCTAAACACTCCTTTTCTATTGTTGGGTAGTTAAGTTCGTGAGGTAATAATTTACGACTGATGAACAGCACTGGTCTTTCGCCTTTCCCTTGATTCTGTAGAAGGACTGCCCCAAGTCCCGTTCCTGAAGCATCCGTCTGAAGAACAAATGGGGATTCAAAATCAGGGCATCGTAACATTGCCTTACCGGTGAGAGCTTCTTTTAAAGCATTAAAGGCTTCGATAGCTTCAGTATTCTGCCAGTCTTTCTTTGGTAAGTAGGGTTTCCTCAACAGATTTGTTAGTGGAGTAGCCAAAGTAGAAAAGTGTGGAATAAATCTTCTGTAATACCCCACAAACCCAAGGAAGGCTCGTATTTGTTTTGGATTTTCTGGGAACTTCAGCTCTTTGATGGCCTTTACTTTCTCCTCTTGGGGTCTAATTATCCCTTGTCCAACATAATACCCTAAATACTTCGTATGGAACTCAGCTATATGGGTTTTCTTAGGGTTTATATGTAAACCAGCCTCTTTCAGTGTTACGAGTAGCTTTCTTAGATGAATCATATGTTCTTGCCAGGTTTTACTATATACAATGATGTCATCTAGATAAGCACCAACATATCCTTCATGCCCTTTTATCAAATGATTCATCAACCTCTGAAAGGTTGCTGGAGCGCCATGGAGGCCAAAGGGTAATACCGTAAACTGGTAGAGTCCTGTCGGAGTAGCGAAGGCCGTTTTCTCTTTGTCGGTTGCTGATAACGGTACCTGGCAATAGCCCTTGGTCAGATCGATGGTAGTCAAGAACTTGGCCTTCCCTAGATTATTCAAGAGATCTTCGATGCGTGGCATCGGATAAGCGTCAAATTTAGAAATTTCATTCAATTTCCGAAAGTCCATGCAGAATCTTACACTACCATCTGGCTTCGGGACCAGGACCACTGGGGAACTCCAGTCGCTAAATGATGGTTCGATGATTCCCGAATCTAGCATTTCTTGAACTTCTTGGTTGATGGCTTTTACTTTTGACTCAGGTATCCGATAAGGTCTGAGTCGTACTATAGACCCTGGTTTAGTTTCTATACGATGGTAGGTTAGACTAGTTCTTCCTGGAAGAGAAGAGAATACGTCATCAAAATCTTGTAAAAGATGAGACAGCTCAGATTTCTGTAGTACCATTAACTCCATGTTGATATTTAACCCTTCGACACCTATTTTCTCTTTTATCTGGGGAAAGTTTCCTTCTACTGGTACATCATTAGTGATCATAGCGACGTTCTGTATTGGTGGAATCCACTTCTTAAGCAAATTTACATGATACGTCTGACACATAAGTCTACTACCGGGTTGCTTCACTTTATATGTTAAGGGTCCCAAAACTTCTTGGATCTCGAAAGGTCCCTTCCAACTGGCTAACATCTTGTTGTCTGACGTTGGCATTAAGATTAGAACCTGATCTCCTTTCTTAAAGGTACGAAGTTGGGCTTTCTGGTTGTAATATTTCTCTTGGTTCAACTGAGTTTGGAGAAGATTATCTCTTGCTACAACCCGTAGTCTTTCTATTCGTTCTTGCAGTTGTGAGGCATATTCAGTTAGGGACAACTCCCGTTCTGGTTGTTCCTCCCAATTTTCCTTCAATACGTCTAACAAACTCCTCACGGGTCTTCCAAACAACAATTCGAAGGGTGAGAAGCCTGTGGAAGATTGTGGAGTATTTCTGAGGGTCATTAGTATCCACGGTAGTATTCGGTCCCAGTCTTTGTCTTCTGTTGAGGTTGTTTTCCGTATCATCTGCTTGATAGTCTGGTTATAGCGTTCTACTAACCCATCAGTTTGTGGATGGTATACTGCTGTCTTCAGATGTTCTATCTTTAATGTATCGCAGACTTGTTTCATCACACTGGACATAAAGTTTGTTCCTCGGTCTGTAACAATTTCTCGGGGAATCCCCACTCGACCTATAAAAGGGATTAATATGTCACATATCTGTTGTATATTAGTGGCCTTTAAGGGGAAAGCTTCTGGGTAGCGAGTAGCATAGTCTACCACAACGAGGATGTATTTATGACCTCTTCTCGTGGGATCAATAGGTCCGACAATATCGATACCAATTCTGCTGAATGGTTCTTGTACTAGGGGCATTGGTTGTAGTGGAGCTTTCTTTACGTTGGCCCTATTCTTCTTTTGGCATTCCTCACAGGCTTGACAAAATCTAAATACTTGTTGATAAACCCCTGGCCAGTAAAATCTGTCTAAAATCTTCTTAGTCGTCTTCTCTGTTCCTAGGTGTCCCTCCCCAACTTGTACGTGCCCGACTTCTAATACTGTTGGATAATATTTCTGAGGAACTACCAGTTGCTTCAACTCATCCCCAGTTCGGGATTTACTCACTCGGTACAACAACCCTTTCTCTTTGATGAAATGGGGACCTTGACCCTTAGGATCTTCCAAACCTCGTTCCCTGGCATACTGAAGTAAGGGGTCTAGATCTTGAGCGGTCCTGAAACTATCACCATCTTCCTCTATCTTCCAGTCCACTGCTATGGGAAGTACATTCTTACTCTTCCATTCTTTTTTCTGAAGTTTCTTTAATTTTTTACTCTTAAATGCTTTATTGGTTGGAGGGTCGATTTCTTCTTCAAAGAAAGGGGCAGTTTCCCACCAGCTCTTCTCAATTTTATGTATTAACTTAGGTAACTCAGGTATATCTGACCCAACTAATAATGGCTTTGGTAGATTGGGAAGAACCGCTGCTTTCACCCCCATGGTCTCCCCGCCTAGCTTAATCTGGATATTCTTTGATGGGTAAGATTTTACATCCCCATGTACACAACGTATTGGAATTTCCCCAGAAGATCGATAAGCTTCACCTACCAACTCTTGTGTTATAGCGGTCTGTAGACTCCCTGAGTCGATCAATGCAGTTGTGTGCTTTCCATCCACTTCCGCATCACAAGTATACAGGTATTGAGGTTGTTTTCCAGGTGGGTATTCCAAATATTCATTTTCTTTCAAGGAGTCGAAGACCCCCACATCCATTGGTTCCGTCTTTGTTTTCTTTGGACAGAACCTAGCAAGATGGCCCCATTCACCGCAATCAAAACATTGAGGACCTCGAACTGTGGAGGTAAAAGGACGATAATTGCTAGGACCCTCACTGTTTGGTCGGGAACGTAAAACTTCTCCTTCAGGTTTCTTCAACATAGAATGTGGCCATCTCGATGGAGGCACCGGTTTATTCATAGGATGATGTAACTTATTAGCTGTCGGATACGTCATTATCCGGCCCTGTCCAGCCTTTTGATATGCCGACGCCACATCTACTGCTTCCCTTAAAGACAGTCTATGGTGTTGTTTAACCCATCTCTGAACAGGACCAGGAAGAGCCTCAATAAATTGTTCTAATATCACTTTCTCCGTTATTTCATTTGGAGAGGACACAGTGGGTTGTAACCATTTTTCTGCCAGTTCTTTAACTCGGTAGTACAACTGTCTAGGAGTTTCCTCTCCGCCCAACTTGATGTCTCTGAATTTGATGCGATACGTTTCTTCATCGTGTCCCATCCTCTCTAACACTACTTTCTTCATATCTCCATACGTAGTGTCTCCTGTAGGGTTGGCTGTTTGATAAGCTGCCTGCATTTCCCCGGTCATCAATGGTGCAATGTAATGGCACCATCTCTCGGCTGGTCACTGCGCATTTCGAGCAACTCTTTCAAAATTCACAAAAAAGTGTGCAGGGTCTTCTCCTGTTGCGTATTTTTGTAACACCGAGGTGGGTACAGGAGTGTTGTTCCTGGTAGTGGTAACCTCAAGTAGTTGGGCTTGCTGCATTTGTAAGGCTTGCTGAAATGCTAGTCTGTCTGCTTGGGCCTGCTGAGTCTGTAATTGTAATGCCTGTTGTAATAATTGTTGTCCCTCACTTAGGGTTTTAATAAGGTCCTCCATAGCGTTCTCCTATCCCACTTCTGACACCAATTGTGAGAATGGCCTTTAAGACAAGAATGATACTCAGAGCCACTACGTAGGTTGGTTGGATTACCACGAGAACCCAATTCTTTTATTAAGTTAATATGTACTTTCTCTTTCTTTCTAGATACTGAAAAGGATACAATTTCTCTGGGTGGCTTCAAACTTCATGCAGGTGGATTTTTCATAGCAGATCAGGTAAGAGACTAAAGTTTCCTTCTTTTGGCATTTTCAAAATTTCGTTAAATACACCTCATTCTCATTTAAGTTGTTCTTCTCTACCTTCTTTTGTTTTCTTTCTTTCTCACTCGTTATATCAAAACTCAATATTTTGAGGTCAACAGTAATTAATATTTTCTTTGCTTTGTCGCTAATATGTTCTGCTTTGAGTCATTCCTTTACTCTTCCCCATCCGCCGGACTAGTCTCTCATTCGTTAATAACATTCATCTTCTCTTGTCTAACAGAGTGAGTTGTGCTGTATTTCAGTTTTTAAAGAAACACTTCCAACACTGAGCTGCTCATGGTTATGATGCAGTCCGTGTTTATTTTATCAGAAATATATATATATAACAAAAGGCTGGCACAACGGTGCTTAACTGGTATCAATCGATAAAATATAAACAGTCTCTTTCGCCTCTCTGCCGACTCTTAAATTCGTAGCAAAACGCAACAGCGCTGTCTTTGTTCCACTTCCCAGCGTTTCTCCACTTCTATTAATCACACATCTCTTCTCTTCGTTTTCACTCGTTTTCGTACCTTTTATTTGATCCTTTCGGGTAATCGCGGAGAAACCTTCCCATCAAGGCTCTTTTTCTCTATCATACGGAGACAGCGGTCACCCGTAATGTTTTACTGCTCCCTTCTTGATTCTTTCCGGCCAACGACTCTACGTCGGAGTTTACAGATGATGCTCCGTCGTCGTCGCGGCAACTCCCTCACTTGTATTTCTTTCTTCTAACCGGTATTTTGATCGGGCCTCACTTTCTTTCACCGCCGGTCTTCTTCTCCTCTCTCAATACGCCCAGGACAAACCGTCGTCCTCCTTCTCTTCCTCGCGCGCGCTCGTCTCCTAGGCGACCAAGAGAAAAGATTTGCAGGCATTAGAGGAAAGGCCATACAGTAGGGACTTCCTGATCTTCAATATCTTTACCACTCGGTATGAGTTTCGGTAAAACTTACATCAGAACGTCACACCCCCTCTACTAAACCCTTACGTTCGGGAAGGGTATGTGCCCTGGATAAATAATCGGCTTGTGACAACAGCTTCCCAGGTTTGTGAATGGTTTTAAAAGAGAAGGGCTGGAGGGAAAGGAACCACCTTAGCACTCTTTGATTTGACTCCTTGTTGCGTGCTAACCATACTAACGGTGCATGATCCGTCATTAGGGTAAATTCCCGTCCCAGCAGATAGTATCTAAGAGCATCAATGGCCCACTTAACAGCTAAACACTCCTTTTCTATTGTTGGGTAGTTAAGTTTGTGAGGTAATAATTTACGACTGATGAACAGCACTGGTCTTTCGCCTATCCCTTGATTCTGTAGAAGGACTGCCCCAAGTCCCGTTCCTGAAGCATCCGTCTGAAGAACAAATGGGGATTCAAAATCAGGGCATTGTAACATTGCCTTACCGGTGAGAGCTTCTTTTAAAGCATTAAAGGCTTCGATAGCTTCAGTATTCTGCCAGTCTTTCTTTGGTAAGTAGGGTTTCCTCAACAGATTTGTTAGTGGAGTAGCCAAAGTAGAAAAGTGTGGAATAAATCTTCTGTAATACCCCACAAACCCAAGGAAGGCTCGTATTTGTTTTGGATTTTCTGGGAACTTCAGCTCTTTGATGGCCTTTACTTTCTCCTCTTGGGGTCTAATTATCCCTTGTCCAACATAATACCCTAAATACTTCGTATGGAACTCAGCTATATGGGTTTTCTTAGGGTTTATATGTAAACCAGCCTCTTTCAGTGTTACGAGTAGCTTTCTTAGATGAATCATATGTTCTTGCCAGGTTTTACTATATACAATGATGTCATCTAGATAAGCACCAACATATCCTTCATGCCCTTTTATCAAATGATTCATCAACCTCTGAAAGGTTGCTGGAGCGCCATGGAGGCCAAAGGGTAATACCGTAAACTGGTAGAGTCCTGTCGGAGTAGCGAAGGCCGTTTTTTCTTTGTCGGTTGCTGATAACGGTACCTGGCAATAGCCCTTGGTCAGATCGATGGTAGTCAAGAACTTGGCCTTCCCTAGATTATTCAAGAGATCTTCGATGCGTGGCATCGGATAAGCGTCAAATTTAGAGATTTCATTCAATTTCCGAAAGTCCATGCAGAATCTTACACTACCATCTGGCTTCGGGACCAGGACCACTGGGGAACTCCAGTCGCTAAATGATGGTTCGATGATTCCCGAATCTAGCATTTCTTGAACTTCTTGGTTGATGGCTTTTACTTTTGACTCAGGTATCCGATAAGGTCTGAGTCGTACTATAGACCCTGGTTTAGTTTCTATACGATGGTAGGTTAGACTAGTTCTTCCTGGAAGAGAAGAGAATACGTCATCAAAATCTTGTAAAAGATGAGACAGCTCAGATTTCTGTAGTACCGTTAACTCCATGTTGATATTTAACCCTTCGACACCTATTTTCTCTTTTATCTGGGGAAAGTTTCCTTCTACTGGTACATCATTAGTGATCATAGCGACGTTCTGTATTGGTGGAATCCACTTCTTAAGCAAATTTACATGATACGTCTGACACATAAGTCTACTACCGGGTTGCTTCACTTTATATGTTAAGGGTCCCAAAACTTCTTGGATCTCGAAAGGTCCCTTCCAACTGGCTAACATCTTGTTGTCTGACGTTGGCATTAAGATTAGAACCTGATCTCCTTTCTTAAAGGTACGAAGTTGGGCTTTCTGGTTGTAATATTTCTCTTGGTTCAACTGAGTTTGGAGAAGATTATCTCTTGCTACAACCCGTAGTCTTTCTATTCGTTCTTGCAGTTGTGAGGCATATTCAGTTAGGGACAACTCCCGTTCTGGTTGTTCCTCCCAATTTTCCTTCAATACGTCTAACAAAATCCTCACGGGTCTTCCAAACAACAATTCGAAGGGTGAGAAGCCTGTGGAAGATTGTGGAGTATTTCTGAGGGTCATTAGTATCCACGGTAGTATTCGGTCCCAGTCTTTGTCTTCTGTTGAGGTTGTTTTCCGTATCATCTGCTTGATAGTCTGGTTATAGCGTTCTACTAACCCATCAGTTTGTGGATGGTATACTGCTGTCTTCAGATGTTCTATCTTTAATGTATCGCAGACTTGTTTCATCACACTGGACATAAAGTTTGTTCCTCGGTCTGTAACAATTTCTCGGGGAATCCCCACTCGACCTATAAAAGGGATTAATATGTCACATATCTGTTGTATATTAGTGGCCTTTAAGGGGAAGCTTCTGGGTAGCGAGTAGCATAGTCTACCACAACGAGGATGTATTTATGACCTCTTCTCGTGGGATCAATAGGTCCGACAATATCGATACCAATTCTGCTGAATGGTTCTTGTACTAGGGGCATTGGTTGTAGTGGAGCTTTCTTTACGTTGGCCCTATTCTTCTTTTGGCATTCCTCACAGGCTTGACAAAATCTAAATACTTGTTGATAAACCCCTGGCCAGTAAAATCTGTCTAAAATCTTCTTAGTCGTCTTCTCTGTTCCTAGGTGTCCCTCCCCAACTTGTACGTGCCCGACTTCTAATACTGTTGGATAATATTTCTGAGGAACTACCAGTTGCTTCAACTCATCCCCAGTTCGGGATTTACTCACTCGGTACAACAACCCTTTCTCTTTGATGAAATGGGGACCTTGACCCTTAGGATCTTCCAAAGCTCGTTCCCTGGCATACTGAAGTAAGGGGTCTAGATCTTGAGCGGTCCTGAAACTATCGCCATCTTCCTCTATCTTCCAGTCCACTGCTATGGGAAGTACATTCTTACTCTTCCATTCTTTTTTCTGAAGTTTCTTTAATTTTTTACTCTTAAATGCTTTATTGGTTGGAGGGTCGATTTCTTCTTCAAAGAAAGGGGCAGTTTCCCACCAGCTCTTCTCAATTTTATGTATTAACTTAGGTAACTCAGGTATATCTGACCCAACTAATAATGGCTTTGGTAGATTGGGAAGAACCGCTGCTTTCACCCCCATGGTCTCCCCGCCTAGCTTAATCTGGATATTCTTTGATGGGTAAGATTTTACATCCCCATGTACACAACGTATTGGAATTTCCCCAGAAGATCGATAAGCTTCACCTACCAACTCTTGTGTTATAGCGGTCTGTAGACTCCCTGAGTCGATCAATGCAGTTGTGTGCTTTCCATCCACTTCCGCATCACAAGTATACAGGTATTGAGGTTGTTTTCCAGGTGGGTATTCCAAATATTCATTTTCTTTCAAGGAGTCGAAGACCCCCACATCCATTGGTTCCGTCTTTGTTTTCTTTGGACAGAACCTAGCAAGATGGCCCCATTCACCGCAATCAAAACATTGAGGACCTCGAACTGTGGAGGTAAAAGGACGATAATTGCTAGGACCCTCACTGTTTGGTCGGGAACGTAAAACTTCTCCTTCAGGTTTCTTCAACATAGAATGTGGCCATCTCGATGGAGGCACCGGTTTATTCATAGGATGATGTAACTTATTAGCTGTCGGATACGTCATTATCCGGCCCTGTCCAGCCTTTTGATATGCCGACGCCACATCTACTGCTTCCCTTAAAGACAGTCTATGGTGTTGTTTAACCCATCTCTGAACAGGACCAGGAAGAGCCTCAATAAATTGTTCTAATATCACTTTCTCCGTTATTTCATTTGGAGAGGACACAGTGGGTTGTAACCATTTTTCTGCCAGTTCTTTAACTCGGTAGTACAACTGTCTAGGAGTTTCCTCTCCGCCCAACTTGATGTCTCTGAATTTGATGCGATACGTTTCTTCATCGTGTCCCATCCTCTCTAACACTACTTTCTTCATATCTCCATACGTAGTGTCTCCTGTAGGGTTGGCTGTTTGATAAGCTGCCTGCATTTCCCCGGTCATCAATGGTGCAATGTAATGGCACCATCTCTCGGCTGGTCACTGCGCATTTCGAGCAACTCTTTCAAAATTCACAAAAAAGTGTGCAGGGTCTTCTCCTGTTGCGTATTTTTGTAACACCGAGGTGGGTACAGGAGTGTTGTTCCTGGTAGTAGTAACCTCAAGTAGTTGGGCTTGCTGCATTTGTAAGGCTTGCTGAAATGCTAGTCTGTCTGCTTGGGCCTGCTGAGTCTGTAATTGTAATGCCTGTTGTAATAATTGTTGTCCCTCACTTAGGGTTTTAATAAGGTCCTCCATAGCGTTCTCCTATCCCACTTCTGACACCAATTGTGAGAATGGCCTTTAAGACAAGAATGATACTCAGAGCCACTACGTAGGTTGGTTGGATTACCACGAGAACCCAATTCTTTTATTAAGTTAATATGTACTTTCTCTTTCTTTCTAGATACTGAAAAGGATACAATTTCTCTGGGTGGCTTCAAACTTCATGCAGGTGGATTTTTCATAGCAGATCAGGTAAGAGACTAAAGTTTCCTTCTTTTGGCATTTTCAAAATTTCGTTAAATACACCTCATTCTCATTTAAGTTGTTCTTCTCTACCTTCTTTTGTTTTCTTTCTTTCTCACTCGTTATATCAAAACTCAATATTTTGAGGTCAACAGTAATTAATATTTTCTTTGCTTTGTCGCTAATATGTTCTGCTTTGAGTCATTCCTTTACTCTTCCCCATCCGCCGGACTAGTCTCTCATTCGTTAATAACATTCATCTTCTCTTGTCTAACAGAGTGAGTTGTGCTGTATTTCAGTTTTTAAAGAAACACTTCCAACACTGAGCTGCTCATGGTTATGATGCAGTCCGTGTTTATTTTATCAGAAATATATATATATAACAAAAGGGTGGCACAACGGTGCTTAACTGGTATCAATCGATAAAATATAAACAGTCTCTTTCGCCTCTCTGCCGACTCTTAAATTCGTAGCAAAACGCAACAGCGCTGTCTTTGTTCCACTTCCCAGCGTTTCTCCACTTCTATTAATCACACATCTCTTCTCTTCGTTTTCACTTGTTTTCGTACCTTTTATTTGATCCTTTCGGGTAATCGCGGAGAAACCTTCCCATCCTGGCTCTTTTTCTCTATCATACGGAGACAGCGGTCACCCGTAATGTTTTACTGCTCCCTTCTTGATTCTTTCCGGCCAACGACTCTACGTCAGAGTTTACAGATGATGCTCCGTCGTCGTCGCGGCAACTCCCTCACTTGTATTTCTTTCTTCTAACCGGTATTTTGATCGGGCCTCACTTTCTTTCACCGCCGGTCTTCTTCTCCTCTCTCAATACGCCCAGGACAAACCGTCGTCCTCCTTCTCTTCCTCGCGCGCGCTCGTCTCCTAGGCGACCAAGAGAAAAGATTTGCAGGCATTAGAGGAAAGGCCATACAGTAGGGACTTCCTGATCTTCAATATCTTTACCACTCGGTATGAGTTTCGGTAAAACTTACATCAGAACGTCACAGGTAGTTACACAGGTCCTCACACAGATCTTGAAGGACTGCACAGTGTCCACTTCCCATCTGAACTTATAGGGAGTCTCTTCACAAGCTAGATAGTAGGTGAACTAGCATGAGAGGAAATATTTGGGATACATCTTCAGAAATATACCACTAATCCTTCTGGATTCTCAGGGCTGGAGTATTCTTTCTCTCCTAAACCTTAGAGACCTGAGGTCTAATCACTCCATTCTCAACATGATATGCCAGATAGTGAACATAAGTTCATGTTAGAGCACATTTAGATGAATTTGCAGTAAGGTTAGTGCCTTAAGGAGTTACAAATTAACCTCACTTGCTTCATGCCGGTGTTTCACAATTGGGCTGTGAATGACAATGTAAGTAGGTTGCTGCAAGGGTGCGATGGGGTTGTAGAAACAGGTCCATTCATGTTTGAAAAGTGGCAGGGTTTTGTGTAATGAAGACGGCAGCACCGAAAAGTGATATAAGAGAGTAGGAAATGCAATACTTGGCGTAAGGGTACTTACCAATAACCAACTGGGTAAATCAAAGGTGAAAATAATTTGGAATGTTCCAGCTTATTGATTCCTGGGGTTATAGTTCAGAAAGTTGAATTGCCCTTTAATGAGAATGAGCTTTATTTGTCCTACATTTATTTTTTTCAAATTAATTTTAGCGTCCTTTTTGACATGGGAGATTACCCCTCCATCATCTATCCCTTCCACATCCCTCCTTTCGCTCCATTTGAAACCTCTCTCCCCACTTCACTCTTTTTTCACTTGTGTATGCCTCATCCTGAGTTACACAGTTTTACCAACATTCCTTTGCTCAATGACTGGGTCAAAACGGTGGAAATTTCCATTGAATTTTCGAATTGGTGACTGTCACATTATTCAAAGCCAAGGACCTTGTACAAAGACCCCGGGCCTGACTCTGGGGACGTCTAGTCGGTGAGCGAAGCGAGTGGACAATAAGACCTGGGACGGGGAGGATCTCTGGGCAGGCGACAGTCACTTGAGATCAATTAATGATGAGGTTCTCTTAAGCATGACAGCTCCCACCTCTGGGAACAATATTGCGCCATTAATAGAAGCTTTTCCCATGCTGAGAAAGGAGCATTCCCCATTTTCCTGTTAGAGGGAATTGCATGGACTCTGCCCCTTTACAAAAGTTGAAAACTGTCCATTTAAGAGCACTGAACGATTAGAGAAAAAGAAACTAGAGAAGAAAATTAAATTGTCCAAAATGCATAGTGAGTGCCAAGTCAGACATCAGTGGAGTTTTGCATTTTAACCCAGTCCTCGCTTTGCAAGTTTGCCCAAACACCAGAGGCACAGATGTTTCTTGGACTGCACCCTTCCCGAGCCAGCTTGAACATCAGAGACACCACGAATGTACCGGAAAAACAAAGCATGCCACCATTGTTCCCAGTGATTGCATAGGGAGATCACCACCAGAATAAATGTGGATTTGTATGCCTGCGGAATGAGCCCGGACAACTTGTGCATTGCAATCTGTTCATCTGAAGGGCCTCTCCCACAGGGCATGAACACCAACTTCAAAATAGTAGAACATAAAAAGTGAAATCCAAGATGGCCAGTCAGCATTTTAAAGGAATGGTCCTGCTCCAACCCACACAAAGACAGGTGAACTCATTAATGTTAACCAAGCACATCCCTTACCTCATTTATATCCACAGCGGCAGACATTCACAGGAAGTCCAACCCACCCCAGGGGAGGTGTTACAGACTCTAAACACCCAAGCTTTCAATCGAGCAGTGTGGATGTTTGGTGTGTGAACTGGTAGAACGCGTTTGGAGAAGGCTGGAGTGTGAGGAAAGACAGTGGAAAGAGAGGAAGGAAAATGGAGGAGGAGTTTGGCATCATAAGCAAGAAGAGAGGCAGAGTGACTAGACGGAGCTGGTAAAGGGAAGTTAGGAGAAGGAGAAGGAGAAGAAAGTCAGGGGTGGTGGTGAGGGAAGCTCCTGAAGAGGTGGAAAGTGGCATAGCAAGTCAGATCAGGAAGGAACAGTAGGTCTCACTTGGCACAAGGCAGAGGGTAAGTATGAGCCCAGGGCTCAAATCCACAGAGGGTGGAGGAACAACCATGAAGCATTTGACATTTATAAGAAACCAGACCATGGAAGGTGTAGGAAGGTGCTGAAGAGGGAAGTCAAGAGCCTAGCAGGGGGAGGTGCCAAGACTATCTCTCAAGTCTACCTGTGTAAACTACAGAAGGCCAGCCCAGCTCTCTCTGCTGCTTACTTAATACCTACAACTCTTGGCAGAGACTCAACAACATATGCAAGGTTTGGAGGTGGGCGTATCTCACTGACGGTTCGAGCTAAGCTGGATGGCATCCAGGGAAAGAATCTTCCGGCTGTGATGGAAAGGCACTGAAACTTGTGAACTTTCTTTTATAAACATCCTGAACCTGTTGATGGACCCTGAGAAGACACTGTTTTCATGGAGAGCCAAAAGAATCCAACAACCACGTATGAAGCGTCAAGGATTTTTAAAAATCATTTCCAACAGGTGTTTCCGAAAAGTCTTTGGTGGCCTCTCTAAGAAGATCCTGACTTATTCCCTCAACCTTTTACATGCTCCCTCTGTCCCAGCCCAGACATCCCTACTCCCCTGTGAGTTCTCCCAGAAGTTATTTTCGATCTGTGACCACTAAAGTCTTGTCTCAGGTTCATTCTAGTGGAAGTCCACATGACAGCAGCTTATTCTTGGATTTGTAAGGATGCCTGGCTTCCTAAGTCTCTACCACTCGACAATTAGTTCTCCATGGTCTCGATATTCAAGATTCTCACACCCCTTCCCTACCCCTTTCTCCTCTCCTCGTTATTCCTTTATATCGCACAATCTTCCCCTGAATCTTACTGATCTCCCTTTTCTCTCTCTTATAATGTTCCACATGCACCTATACTCTAACCCTCTACTCTCTCTTCTATCATACATCCACACACCACACTACACTATCTCAATTGGTGCCACCCCACCTCTCAATACACTGCCAGTCTATCCACCCCTCTCATCTGCTCTTCACCGTTTGGCCTTTTGGTCCTCCAACTCCTCCCAAGACCTTACCCGAACACCCTTAAACTTGGTCTAGCCTGGCTGGGTTTTTATAGTCCAGCCGATCCGGTTCTATTGCTCCTCCTGTCTCCAAATGATTTTCCCTTTCACCTGTCTTGTGGTCACAATCAATTTCTAGATTCCCCACTGGGGTTGGGTCTGAGTCAACAAGGTTTCAAAAGGTTTGCTTGGCACTGCCCCTTTTTTGATCTCTTGCAGGTCATTTCTGCCTTCAGTACAGACAGTTTGTTCCCTTTGTCTCTGCCTTAGTTCACCAGTAAGGTCTCACGGCCCTGCTTGCACAGGGTTTGTCCATTGATGTGGTGTTGTTTTGTTCATCGTGGAGTTTCATATTCTGCACCCTTCGACTTGTGATAATGAGTTTGATCTGGTCCCTGTTTGGGCGTTTCTAGGAGATTTAGTTCTGAAATACAAACACAAGAAACCTGGCCAGAATAGAGCGGGTGGGCATTACTGAGTTGACAGTAGTACCAATGCGGTCATGCATGTGCATGTATTCTGGGAAAACAGCGGCTGGTCTGCCTCTCAACCAGGGGCGTAGGAGACCCATAAAATCTGGGGGGACAGGGGACACCTTGGGGACTTTTCTAATTTATTTGTTGTGTTGTAGTCAAAGAACTCGACTTTTTCACAAAATTAAAATAGCAGTACGTATTAAATTACATATATCATCACTGTATAAAACAAGATAAAAGAAAACCGAAGAAAATTAAGAAAAAGAAAAGCAGTTCAGAGTATAAAATCCTCCCAGCGATGGACCTTGGAGCGATGGAGAGATCTTCTATAATACTCTCACCTGCGCTTTAAGTGCAGATGCTTTATGGAGTTTCGCCAACCCATCCTATGCTATTCCACTTGAACCCTCAATGATGGAACATGAGTGTGCCCCTTTACAGCAGTGTATGGGCTGCAATCACACCTCAGCACCAGGGTATTCACTGGTTTTTCATGGATAGCGGAACAGGTGCTGTTTTGAATCTCAAGGCTCTGCTTTATTTTTGTCTGGGTCACCCAGATGGCTTATGGTGGCCTCTATAAAAACTTGTCTACAACTCATTATTCAGCTGGTGGTGGGTCCCAAAAAAGCAGTTGCATCCCTATTTTAAAACAAGCGTTGGCAACGCCAACCGTTTGGGCTTTAATGTAGGCATGAAAAAGGCACTTGCCAAGCACCGCCATAGTGGTATTAGGTACCCACTGATGGTAGCAGCTGCAAAATGGTGCAAGTACCTGGACTTTTAATAGCAGTGCCTGGCAAATGCCCAATACGTATAGACAAACAAACACTTGCCATTGCTGTTTTTTAGCAGGACATCTGTGAAGGAAATGTATAGTTCTAATAGAGTGATTGATTGATTTTTGATTGATTCATTGTTTATTTGTATAGCGCCTATACACAATGTGTTTCGAAGTGCTTCAAAGGGGGGTGGGAGCATGGGAGAAATACAGTTACAGGTCCTTGAAACATTCTTACAGGTCCTTGAAACAGGTCCTTGAAACAATTAAGAATGTGAAGAATAAGTATCATAATCAGCCTGACGACATTTCAGAAAGTGCAAATGCAATGAACAATTAAGGAGAAAAGGAGTGGATGAAGGCATCCCTGGATGAGACATTTGTATTACACCAGTAGTATGTTCCCAGCTCCAATTAAGTTATTAACTACACAGGGATTTGTAGTAAACATCCTCAAGTCAGTGGTTTTATCAGTGAGGGGCAACCACTCTCCACTGCATGCAATAACCTTTCCACTTGCGGGACCAGCATGTTTTATCCCCAGTAAATAACCACACACCACACTTGACAAGGACCCCGTTTTCAAACCAGTAATATGCTTTCCTCCCACAGACAGATGCTTAAACTGTCCAGAAGCAAGCATTGCAGAGAAGTGGTCTCTCCCTCGCACATTCCAGATCCCACCTCAGCGACTGAAAGATGGCACATCGGCCACCACGGAAGCACAGGTCTACACACAGAGACTAGGATTAAGGTAATCAGACATCACTAGCCCGATACTCCAAATTCATTACTCTTATCTAAACTAGGTTTCTGATATGAGTTGACCCCCCTTCTCCCTTCTCTACTTTTTGTCCCCTTCTTCCACATCGTATCTCCAGACGCACTGAGGATTATACCAAAAAGCTCTCTACAGTCTGCACCAGTAGCCGTCTGCCACGGGTCCCTCGCGAGTGCCCCACCCTCCCCGGATTTCCCAGGAGACTTGGGATCTTGATACCGACGACGCCACGAGCACAGCCGGTACCTAGAGCTTTTAAATCACTAACTGCAAGCTGCACTATCAGCTCTATAAACCTGAGGTATTCCCACACTTTTCTCCCCCCCCCCCTTTATGTCTGATCTTGACACAGGGTCTACCAATTGGATGCCCTGAAGAAGGTGCTCTGTACTTTGCAAGCACTTTAAAGCAACGAAACGTGTACACACTAATCAGCCCACAGATGAAGACTATGGACAGAATATTTACCTTCTCTTCACCCATTAGTGTGCTAAACAAATGTTTTTTGAACACGTTGGCTAAATCTAGAGATATCCCTAAAGTCCAAAGACCTAGATGTTAAAAAGTCAACCTTGAGCATTGAAGTTGAGAGAACTGTTAAGAATACTCTGCTCAAATAACTAACCCTCGAGGAAACCTCACCTCAGAACTCACGTGACACTCCATACATGTTCTATAATTGTTCTGTTTGATTGTATGTCAGGAAAAATATGTTGTAGGAAATATTTAGGCTGAATTTATGCTTATTCCTTCGTTGTACATTGATTGTTTGGCACTAAGAATTTAAAGTGCAACACGGTTATATTTTGTTTTATTTTGGTTACACACTGTATATATGTGTCACTGTAAATTGGTCGCTATACTCTTGTACCATATAAATTGTTCTTTTACCATATAAATTGTTTTTTCAATACACTTGGTTGCATACGGTCATTCTTCTTTAGTTTGGCAGCCACAGGGCCCGAATTAATAGAGGCATTTGTACAAACTGTAGAAACAGACATAGACCGCGACCAATGTAGAGAAATGTGAAGAGCTCCTCATTAGTCCCCTTGTCTAACATTCAGTGACGATTCAGACAAAGACAAGGCAGGAACAAGTTTATGCCCCCATCAATCTAAGGAGGGCCATATAGAATTTGTAAAATGGGAAAGGGGACAACTTTTTCTTTGTTGGCAGTGGCTTTATCTAAACCAGAACTGGCACTTTATATGCCCTTTATAGATCATTCTAGTGTTTTTTTAAAGGTTATGGCGTAAAATGAGTCTTCGGCCCGCGTGACATCCATCCACCAAGAACCCATGAAAGTTGCTAAAATAGCCCAAATAACATGATGCTGTGTTGCAAGGCAAGATGCCATGCACCCTGGCACAAGCTCCCACTACAGGACAGGTCAGAGGTGAATACATACCTCATTTAAGGGTAGTCCTGATTTCAGACCTAGGCTACAGGTAGGATTGAGTGAAAAGCGAGTTGATGCAGGAACAGCCTGTGTGTGACTGTCTCTTTCGGGAGAGGAACCAGAAAGGAGCTCAGATGACACTGGGGCAGTGGGAGAACACCAAGCCCGATCTCCCACGTTCCCTCTAATAAATCCTCCCCATGCCGCCCTGCACCTGGGAGAGGGGGGCCACTTTGTGTATTATCAGGCCCAATCAATGCGCAGACAGATATGGTGTAGTGTATATATCTGCAATTATTTCAACAAACGACTTCTAATCGTCCTCGTGAGCATGGATCAAGCGTTAGAAGAAGACGCATTCGTGACTGCACCCTTTATCTGGGAACATGAGGCAAGGCACCATTCTTCCTTGTACAAATCTCCCCTCTGTACCCTTCTCTACTCCACATTCTCGTCTGCTGCACACCCTTTTCTCCCAGGTCCCTTCCCAGCATCCAACAGCAGGTCACTCCTCTGACACACTGCCCTCTGCACTTTCTCACTTGTCTGTACTTCTCTCTCATTTGCAAAACCCTGAAGCACCTTCTATGCCATTTCTGCTCTTTACCACTCACCCTGTGTTCTGGTCTTTCCTGCACACCTCTCTCCCCTGCACACACTGGTCACCCTGTGCTGCAAACCATCCCTATCTTTCATCTGCACTCCGTTCTTGTTTCCATCTCTCCCCTCCCTTGCTCCTCTCTTTTTCTGTCCTCTGCACCCTTTCTACCCTTTTTGACTTTGCAGTCCCACACTCTACTGCACCCCAGTCCCTCGCTTCCCATTTCAGCATGGCCAGCATGCCGCAAATCTCATCTACACTTACTCGGCACTTTCTCCTCAGTCTTCAGAGCACCCTCGATATCCTGGCTTACATTTCACAGGTTTTCTCTTGCACGCCTTGCATGACCAACAACTCAATATAGCTTCGCAGAATAAGCTGGAACAGGCATGCCAGATCCATGACCTTAAAAGGGCCCAGTGATACCTGCAAACATTCACTCTTAAGAAATAGTCAGGGGCATGGATATTTGGAAGGTGGGACAGACACAGAAGTCACTACCCCCAAAATCTGATCGCACTGTGACCACTCAAGTACGCTGACAGAAACAGCTAGACTGAATAAAACAGGTGAAGCTTAGCCAAGACCTACAGACGATTAGCGCCTGATTTATTTTAAGAGATGTGCAGGATGGGCACCAACAAATGGTTTATTTTGGGCAGGGACAGAGTTCAGGTGTGTGCTGGTAATAGTTTGTTTTATGGAATATAATAACACTTTGGTCATAGCGCTTCATGCTAGATGCTTTCAGCTTCTAGGAAATGTAATTACATGTATTATTACCCTCATTTGAACAGTACTGAATTTATGAAAGGTTGAGTGGACCCTGCTGCTGGGTTTGAACTAGCAAAATGCAGGTTGCCCTCATGTCACAGACCAACCTTTAGGTGTTGTACCATCCAAACTTCAAGCAGGTGTGAGTTGGTGCCAAGACTATCTCTCAAGTCTACCTGTGTAAACTACAGAAGGCCAGCCCAGCTCTCTCTGCTGCTTACTTAATACCTACAACTCTTGGCAGAGACTCAACAACATATGCAAGGTTTGGAGGTGGGCGTATCTCACTGACGGTTCGAGCTAAGCTGGATGGCATCCAGGGAAAGAATTTTCCGGCTGTGATGGAAAGGCACTGAAACTTGTGAACTTTCTTTTATAAACATCCTGAACCTGTTGATGGACCCTGAGAAGACACTGTTTTCATGGAGAGCCAAAAGAATCCAACAACCACGTATGAAGCGTCAAGGATTTTTAAAAATCATTTCCAACAGGTGTTTCCGAAAAGTCTTTGGTGGCCTCTCTAAGAAGATCCTGACTTATTCCCTCAACCTTTTACATGCTCCCTCTGTCCCAGCCCAGACATCCCTACTCCCCTGTGAGTTCTCCCAGAAGTTATTTTCGATCTGTGACCACTAAAGTCTTGTCTCAGGTTCATTCTAGTGGAAGTCCACATGACAGCAGCTTATTCTTGGATTTGTAAGGATGCCTGGCTTCCTAAGTCTCTACCACTCGACAATTAGTTCTCCATGGTCTCGATATTCAAGATTCTCACACCCCTTCCCTACCCCTTTCTCCTCTCCTCGTTATTCCTTTATATCGCACAATCTTCCCCTGAATCTTACTGATCTCCCTTTTCTCTCTCTTATAATGTTCCACATGCACCTATACTCTAACCCTCTACTCTCTCTTCTATCATACATCCACACACCACACTACACTATCTCAATTGGTGCCACCCCACCTCTCAATACACTGCCAGTCTATCCACCCCTCTCATCTGCTCTTCACCGTTTGGCCTTTTGGTCCTCCAACTCCTCCCAAGACCTTACCCGAACACCCTTAAACTTGGTCTAGCCTGGCTGGGTTTTTATAGTCCAGCCGATCCGGTTCTATTGCTCCTCCTGTCTCCAAATGATTTTCCCTTTCACCTGTCTTGTGGTCACAATCAATTTCTAGATTCCCCACTGGGGTTGGGTCTGAGTCAACAAGGTTTCAAAAGGTTTGCTTGGCACTGCCCCTTTTTTGATCTCTTGCAGGTCATTTCTGCCTTCAGTACAGACAGTTTGTTCCCTTTGTCTCTGCCTTAGTTCACCAGTAAGGTCTCACGGCCCTGCTTGCACAGGGTTTGTCCATTGATGTGGTGTTGTTTTGTTCATCGTGGAGTTTCATATTCTGCACCCTTCGACTTGTGATAATGAGTTTGATCTGGTCCCTGTTTGGGCGTTTCTAGGAGATTTAGTTCTGAAATACAAACACAAGAAACCTGGCCAGAATAGAGCGGGTGGGCATTACTGAGTTGACAGTAGTACCAATGCGGTCATGCATGTGCATGTATTCTGGGAAAACAGCGGCTGGTCTGCCTCTCAACCAGGGGCGTAGGAGACCCATAAAATCTGGGGGGACAGGGGACACCTTGGGGACTTTTCTAATTTATTTGTTGTGTTGTAGTCAAAGAACTCGACTTTTTCACAAAATTAAAATAGCAGTACGTATTAAATTACATATATCATCACTGTATAAAACAAGATAAAAGAAAACCGAAGAAAATTAAGAAAAAGAAAAGCAGTTCAGAGTATAAAATCCTCCCAGCGATGGACCTTGGAGCGATGGAGAGATCTTCTATAATACTCTCACCTGCGCTTTAAGTGCAGATGCTTTATGGAGTTTCGCCAACCCATCCTATGCTATTCCACTTGAACCCTCAATGATGGAACATGAGTGTGCCCCTTTACAGCAGTGTATGGGCTGCAATCACACCTCAGCACCAGGGTATTCACTGGTTTTTCATGGATAGCGGAACAGGTGCTGTTTTGAATCTCAAGGCTCTGCTTTATTTTTGTCTGGGTCACCCAGATGGCTTATGGTGGCCTCTATAAAAACTTGTCTACAACTCATTATTCAGCTGGTGGTGGGTCCCAAAAAAGCAGTTGCATCCCTATTTTAAAACAAGCGTTGGCAACGCCAACCGTTTGGGCTTTAATGTAGGCATGAAAAAGGCACTTGCCAAGCACCGCCATAGTGGTATTAGGTACCCACTGATGGTAGCAGCTGCAAAATGGTGCAAGTACCTGGACTTTTAATAGCAGTGCCTGGCAAATGCCCAATACGTATAGACAAACAAACACTTGCCATTGCTGTTTTTTAGCAGGACATCTGTGAAGGAAATGTATAGTTCTAATAGAGTGATTGATTGATTTTTGATTGATTCATTGTTTATTTGTATAGCGCCTATACACAATGTGTTTCGAAGTGCTTCAAAGGGGGGTGGGAGCATGGGAGAAATACAGTTACAGGTCCTTGAAACATTCTTACAGGTCCTTGAAACAGGTCCTTGAAACAATTAAGAATGTGAAGAATAAGTATCATAATCAGCCTGACGACATTTCAGAAAGTGCAAATGCAATGAACAATTAAGGAGAAAAGGAGTGGATGAAGGCATCCCTGGATGAGACATTTGTATTACACCAGTAGTATGTTCCCAGCTCCAATTAAGTTATTAACTACACAGGGATTTGTAGTAAACATCCTCAAGTCAGTGGTTTTATCAGTGAGGGGCAACCACTCTCCACTGCATGCAATAACCTTTCCACTTGCGGGACCAGCATGTTTTATCCCCAGTAAATAACCACACACCACACTTGACAAGGACCCTGTTTTCAAACCAGTAATATGCTTTCCTCCCACAGACAGATGCTTAAACTGTCCAGAAGCAAGCATTGCAGAGAAGTGGTCTCTCCCTCGCACATTCCAGATCCCACCTCAGCGACTGAAAGATGGCACATCGGCCACCACGGAAGCACAGGTCTACACACAGAGACTAGGATTAAGGTAATCAGACATCACTAGCCCGATACTCCAAATTCATTACTCTTATCTAAACTAGGTTTCTGATATGAGTTGACCCCCCTTCTCCCTTCTCTACTTTTTGTCCCCTTCTTCCACATCGTATCTCCAGACGCACTGAGGATTATACCAAAAAGCTCTCTACAGTCTGCACCAGTAGCCGTCTGCCACGGGTCCCTCGCGAGTGCCCCACCCTCCCCGGATTTCCCAGGAGACTTGGGATCTTGATACCGACGACGCCACGAGCACAGCCGGTACCTAGAGCTTTTAAATCACTAACTGCAAGCTGCACTATCAGCTCTATAAACCTGAGGTATTCCCACACTTTTCTCCCCCCCCCCCCTTTATGTCTGATCTTGACACAGGGTCTACCAATTGGATGCCCTGAAGAAGGTGCTCTGTACTTTGCAAGCACTTTAAAGCAACGAAACGTGTACACACTAATCAGCCCACAGATGAAGACTATGGACAGAATATTTACCTTCTCTTCACCCATTAGTGTGCTAAACAAATGTTTTTTGAACACGTTGGCTAAATCTAGAGATATCCCTAAAGTCCAAAGACCTAGATGTTAAAAAGTCAACCTTGAGCATTGAAGTTGAGAGAACTGTTAAGAATACTCTGCTCAAATAACTAACCCTCGAGGAAACCTCACCTCAGAACTCACGTGACACTCCATACATGTTCTATAATTGTTCTGTTTGATTGTATGTCAGGAAAAATATGTTGTAGGAAATATTTAGGCTGAATTTATGCTTATTCCTTTGTTGTACATTGATTGTTTGGCACTAAGAATTTAAAGTGCAACACGGTTATATTTTGTTTTATTTTGGTTACACACTGTATATATGTGTCACTGTAAATTGGTCGCTATACTCTTGTACCATATAAATTGTTCTTTTACCATATAAATTGTTTTTTCAATACACTTGGTTGCATACGGTCATTCTTCTTTAGTTTGGCAGCCACAGGGCCCGAATTAATAGAGGCATTTGTACAAACTGTAGAAACAGACATAGACCGCGACCAATGTAGAGAAATGTGAAGAGCTCCTCATTAGTCCCCTTGTCTAACATTCAGTGACGATTCAGACAAAGACAAGGCAGGAACAAGTTTATGCCCCCATCAATCTAAGGAGGGCCATATAGAATTTGTAAAATGGGAAAGGGGACAACTTTTTCTTTGTTGGCAGTGGCTTTATCTAAACCAGAACTGGCACTTTATGTGCCCTTTATAGATCATTCTAGTGTTTTTTTAAAGGTTATGGCGTAAAATGAGTCTTCGGCCCGCGTGACATCCATCCACCAAGAACCCATGAAAGTTGCTAAAATAGCCCAAATAACATGATGCTGTGTTGCAAGGCAAGATGCCATGCACCCTGGCACAAGCTCCCACTACAGGACAGGTCAGAGGTGAATACATACCTCATTTAAGGGTAGTCCTGATTTCAGACCTAGGCTACAGGTAGGATTGAGTGAAAAGCGAGTTGATGCAGGAACAGCCTGTGTGTGACTGTCTCTTTCGGGAGAGGAACCAGAAAGGAGCTCAGATGACACTGGGGCAGTGGGAGAACACCAAGCCCGATCTCCCACGTTCCCTCTAATAAATCCTCCCCATGCCGCCCTGCACCTGGGAGAGGGGGGCCACTTTGTGTATTATCAGGCCCAATCAATGCGCAGACAGATATGGTGTAGTGTATATATCTGCAATTATTTCAACAAACGACTTCTAATCGTCCTCGTGAGCATGGATCAAGCGTTAGAAGAAGACGCATTCGTGACTGCACCCTTTATCTGGGAACATGAGGCAAGGCACCATTCTTCCTTGTACAAATCTCCCCTCTGTACCCTTCTCTACTCCACATTCTCGTCTGCTGCACACCCTTTTCTCCCAGGTCCCTTCCCAGCATCCAACAGCAGGTCACTCCTCTGACACACTGCCCTCTGCACTTTCTCACTTGTCTGTACTTCTCTCTCATTTGCAAAACCCTGAAGCACCTTCTATGCCATTTCTGCTCTTTACCACTCACCCTGTGTTCTGGTCTTTCCTGCACACCTCTCTCCCCTGCACACACTGGTCACCCTGTGCTGCAAACCATCCCTATCTTTCATCTGCACTCCGTTCTTGTTTCCATCTCTCCCCTCCCTTGCTCCTCTCTTTTTCTGTCCTCTGCACCCTTTCTACCCTTTTTGACTTTGCAGTCCCACACTCTACTGCACCCCAGTCCCTCGCTTCCCATTTCAGCATGGCCAGCATGCCGCAAATCTCATCTACACTTACTCGGCACTTTCTCCTCAGTCTTCAGAGCACCCTCGATATCCTGGCTTACATTTCACAGGTTTTCTCTTGCACGCCTTGCATGACCAACAACTCAATATAGCTTCGCAGAATAAGCTGGAACAGGCATGCCAGATCCATGACCTTAAAAGGGCCCAGTGATACCTGCAAACATTCACTCTTAAGAAATAGTCAGGGGCATGGATATTTGGAAGGTGGGACAGACACAGAAGTCACTACCCCCAAAATCTGATCGCACTGTGACCACTCAAGTACGCTGACAGAAACAGCTAGACTGAATAAAACAGGTGAAGCTTAGCCAAGACCTACAGACGATTAGCGCCTGATTTATTTTAAGAGATGTGCAGGATGGGCACCAACAAATGGTTTATTTTGGGCAGGGACAGAGTTCAGGTGTGTGCTGGTAATAGTTTGTTTTATGGAATATAATAACACTTTGGTCATAGCGCTTCATGCTAGATGCTTTCAGCTTCTAGGAAATGTAATTACATGTATTATTACCCTCATTTGAACAGTACTGAATTTATGAAAGGTTGAGTGGACCCTGCTGCTGGGTTTGAACTAGCAAAATGCAGGTTGCCCTCATGTCACAGACCAACCTTTAGGTGTTGTACCATCCAAACTTCAAGCAGGTGTGAGTTGGTTGGAAGAGGTGGAGGGGTGTGCCTTAAGTGAGGCCTTCTCCCTTGCCTACCTTAGACATTACTATGGAAAAGAGCACACATCCCACGCAGCGGCCCTTCTTGAGATTGGCTCATCCTCATTTTACTTTATATGGTTTCATGTCAGGCTGATATCTCAGGCAGTGTCTGCACTTTGCAAGCCAGGCCTGGGGTACAGGGACATCTTGGAGAAAATCCAGTCTTTGCCAGATTGTGTTATCCTAGGGGAATCGTGTGACCCCCCCCCCCCCCCCACTGTGCATTATTTTCTCTATATGTTTACTTGGGATCACCTAGAAGTGACTCAGTTGTCAGTGTACATTATAACGAAATGCCTCAATCGTAAATGTGTGAAGAGGGACAAAGTGTCACAGCAATAGATGTCACCTCCATCTGGGGGACCGGGTCTCATTTTGGGAAGAAGTTATGGATACATAGAATTTGTAATGTTTTTTTGCAGAGAAACGTATCAGGTGCAGTCAGCGTAATCCAACTCTAAGGAAATAAACTAGAAACAATCTCAAAGTAACCTGACGGTTTAGGGGCACTAGTATAGTGTAAGCAGCAAAAATAATCATCACACCCTTCTCCTTAAAAAAGGCAATACATATATTAAACGGTGTTGTGGCATTTGTATAGAAACTGCATGTACATGTCAATATATACCAGCTCCTATTGCGTACCCTTGATACTCTGCTGTATAGGTGAATAGCCTCTGTATTTTTTTGTGCGGCCTTGTAAGACTGTGTTGGCCAATGCTTGGAGCTTAAATATGAGCCCTGGCTGCCCATCAATAAGGACCGAACAAAGAGCCATTCCGAATCTTTACTTGTCAACCCTACAGATTTAGGCAGTAGGCTACTACTTTTGAAGCAGCCCTACCACCTACCGATTTCAGTGACAGATCGCTCCTGCTTTTTACAGTGGCAAGTAATTTATGTGATTCTAAGGCAGGATTCAGAACAGAGCATGCAACACATTAATTAGTCTGTTTATACGGTGGACTGGTAGATGATTACTTTGATTGCACTCAGACTAATCCACTGACCTGACAGCTGCATGACTCTGTCTTGCACTCTTGCCGGTACAACCCTTAGGTGAACCAGCAGTGAAAGCAAGTGGCAGAGTATTAGACCATCATACAACCATCCCACAGCATCTGCCAACAATTTAGTGTTGGCATTGAGAATTATACATTTTTAACATTTCAACATATTTCCATGCTGTGCTGTTTGTATGTTTTGTATTTTCCTGTGATGTCATTGTTATGGGAATTATTATTTTTCAAACTTGAAAAATCCTACATCTTTCTAGTCATAGAATGTTGGCAAGTATGCAAATGGGTTGTTCCTCTTTGTCAGGGGCTGGGGTGCACTTTCATGAATTGAAAAACCTGAGGGCGGCACTGGCAGGGCCTCAGGTTTTTCAATTCATGAAAGTTTGCAACTGCCAACATCTCATATACAGTTTATAAACATGCGCGGCACATTGCAAACTGATCAGGGAATCCTGGCCTCTTGATGTTTCTTTGAAACAGTAAGAGGCCAGGATTCCCTGATGAGTTTTGCAATGCGTCGCGCGTGTTTAGAAAATGTATATCTGGCATTGGCAAATTGAATTCACCCCAAATAAATCCACTGCCAACATCAGATATACAGTTTATAAACATGTGCTGCAAGTTGCAAACTGATCAGGGAATCCTGGCCTCTTAATGTTTCATAATGAAACATTAAGAGGCCAGGATTCCCAGATTACCAATAAGTAATCAAGGCATTATACACAAATAGTGGTGCAACGAGTTGACTGGGATTCAGCACTCTCCCCAACCCCCTGAAATGTTGGGCTATGTTGACTCGACCTGGCTGACCTTCGGAGCAGTTGCATATAAAGCACATAAAGCATTTCACTGTTAGTACCTGCATTCAAAAGCCACATTTTTTAGGCAATTAAAATTGTGATGTGGGTTTAGTACTTGCATGCCAGGGGGTGATTGGAAGGGTAGAGAGGGAACGGGAGACTACTCATTCTCGCAGCAGTCCATAACTGGGAGCTTTCAACCTTAAAGGATAGAGTTAACTGCTTGTAACATTGAAGCTGCACTTGAATAGTCTCATTAAAATGCGTAAAGAAATGAGATGCCCCCACACAAATAAGTTTGCCCCTCCCCCACCGCCCGTGGTTAGCGCCTCTCCCAACATTTGAAGGGTTAGCCCCCCCAAAATGTAGGTTTTGTTGCACCCCTGAACGCAAGCACACACACTATTCACCATATACACACATGCACACGCAGCCATCCATACATTAAAGTGTGCACCCTTTCACCATTCAGGCACACACAGGCAGCCATCCATACATCTAAATGTGTACCCTTAGCCATACAGGCACACCCAGGAAGCCAGCCGTGCATTTAAGTGTGCACCCTTTGACCATAAAGGCACACACACACCAAGGCACCCACCCATACATTTAAGTGTGCACCCTTTCACCATACACTCACACACGTACACGTCATAGGGTTGAGGGGAGCCCTATTACTTCAAAAAGAAATTATTTCTTTTTGAAGTCACTCTGCCTTCATAAAGAAATTATTTCCGTTAAGGAGCAAACCATAATGGAAATAATTTCTTTATGAATGCAGAGTGACTTCAAAAATAAACTGTTTCTTTTTGAAGTCATAGGGCTCCCTTCACCCCATGACATGGAGTCCTCCAGCCTAGGGTCTGCCATGGCATGGGGTGGGGGATCCCACAGACTTCAAAAAGAAAATGTCTTTTTGTAGACACTCAAAAGCCACATTTGTTTTACAGAAATAACTTCTTTATGAAGGCAGAGTGAAATCAAAAAGAATTTTTTTTTTTGTTGAACATTATTTTTTTCATTTCTTTTTCTCCAAGTGGGGCCTCTCCCAGAACATGTGCTGGTGGGGCCCCCCGCACAGCGGGGGCTGCAGGGGCCCCTGTTACGCCAGTGGTCAGTCTACTGTAATCTTGCAAAAGTAAAAGTAGACTCTACTTTAACTTTTGCAAGCTTACCTGACAACTGCAGCCTGCAGTGCAGTCTGCAGTCGTATTTTAAAGCAGCAGAGACACAAATAATCTGGGGGGGGATAAAAACTATTAGTTCCCCCCACTTAAAATTGTGGGGGGATTTGTCCCCCCCTCCATGTCCTACGCCCATGCTGGTATACTCTCCTGCCAGGTCTCCTTTTAGTTGCCAGTCTCTGCAACTCCACATTTGATAGTTTACTATATTAACCCTTCTGGCTAATTCCTTTAGTCCATAATATAATGCCTCATTATTGTTTTGCTCACACTTCCAAGCATTCACCGCTTTAGCATTGTGGGTTAATTTATATTATCTGTTAAAGATTACCTTCTGAGGTAAATGTGCTTTTAACATCTTGCTTTCAGTATGTAGAAATGATTTCCTCTCTTTATCGGACTTGTACTGTTCAATGTTTAACATATGACATGTTTGCCAATATGCCCTGCTGCTCCCTTCGTCCCAGTGTGGACTCACAGGCTCTTAGTGGCGTCTCCATCAGCAGCTCGCTGATGAAAGCCGCTGGATTCTCTCAGGCTGCTCGGCTTTTGCTTTCCATATCTCCCGTGGCTCTGGCTGGGCTGCTCCTCTCCTGGAGGCTCTTCGGTAAGCTTCTATTTGCGGTTTTCCACAGGCAAACGCCCAGGAGCACTGCTCTCGCTTCTGGGGTTCCCTCATGAAATCTTCTTTGCGTCTTCTACTGCTCACTGTATGAGCTGGTTGGCTCCAACATTTTTCTTTCGGTTCTCTGGCCACTCGAAGAGCTGCAGCCCACTCGCACCAGCAATCGGTCATTTCTTCTCATGATCTTCTTTAAACATCCAGGACACCAGTGTATGCTCACAACAACTAGAGCGTTGCCTGTGCTCAGGGCTTCCTCTGCTCTGCATTCCTCTTCATCATCGCAGTGTTAAGGTTTTTATGGGAATAGTATTTTCCTTTTACTAGATTGTACGACGACATTGGAGGAATGTTTTCTAACATGCCCCGAGGATGAATACATGTTTGAAAGTTGATATGAAGAACTATTTGAGGGACATGTAGTATTCACCTTTGAAGGAGCAGGGGAAGAAACACAAAATGCCATTATGGTGTTGTGTATGGGAGATTCATCCTGGCAGAACAATGGGATACCATGTCTCATCCGTGGACACCACTACTTCCTCCCGCAGGTTGATTCCTCCCTCATATAGCCACTCCCAGGGTCAGGATCAGGCAGCGGCTGCTGTGCCCTGGCCACATGGGAGGAAGTTACCCCCAGTTTAACAGTGAGGAGTCCATCGGATTCATCACAAAAGATAAAATGGGGAGATTTTAGAACAGGCCAGTTTCTGTGAAAGGTTAGGAGGAACATGGTAATGTCAGTCACAAGTCAGTGTATCCTGGTCAGCCTAATCTCATCTCACAAAATGAATACGATTCTGGTGGAAAATATTTTATGACTGGTCTATGCCTCTAAAAGGTCAGTAGGGATTGGGAATAGTAAGCTTAATGTTAGATGTGCCTAAATCAGATTTTAAACTTTCTTGCTCCTATAAATTAATTTAGTCAGGCAATATTGCTTAATACTTTCAACAAACACTTCTGTTATTGATGTGCACTTTATAAAATGGTTAAAGAATCACTTATCTTTTATGCCAATGTATTTATTTTGCGATGTTGGCTTGGTGGGTTAAGGTGCCAGCAGCTGTGATTTATGTGAAACCTGCAGCTAGATATCTTCTGCAGGTTCTTAACCCAGAGAGGTATTTAAGGATTTACTGACTTTCAAAGCACAAAATAAAGCTTCTATGATTGATTTTACAGCTGCTTTTAAAACGAATACATTTTTTGTTAAATAAATCAAAATTAAATGATCAGTGTCATTTAGTAATCTGGCAAGATAGACAAGTGGGCTAATGCTCATCTTGATAAAATCTGAATAGCTTGATAAAGACCTGCTTAACCTCCAGGACTGGCCATGGGTTTTGAGACTTTCACAAGGCGGAGAGAAAGACCTAGGGATTTAAGGGGCGCACAGCCATCTACGTGGGAGCGAGGGAACATAGCTATAAAGTATGGATCCCCTACAGGGAATCGAACCTGTGCAATGCTCAGTGAGCAGAGTGTTCCCATCTCGCATGTACAAATGAGGTCAAGTCCCTAGGTTGTGGACTGCTCTCCAATCCTAGCTTCATCTTTAACTAAAGTATGTTATCCTGGTCCAATCAGCCTATCCTTCTGTGCCCTATCTGTGGCACATCTAATGTGAACTACAGCCCTGTTATTGCATCAATATAGTTATGCTGCACTATAGTTACATTGAATACTGAGTACCAGAAGAAATCAAAATAATGACTTGCTAATATACTGACGGGCCTCCCTAGAGCACATTTTGTGAAAGTTATTAAGAAAACAAAAAAAAAAAGAAACACTTTCAGCCCATTCATTTTCCCATGGACAAAAAGCCCATTTTTGCAGCAGCAGCACACAGCCAAAACTGCTGGACAGAACTCGACCAGGTACGAGACAACTTGCAGCAGAGAGGCTTTTCAGGAATTAAAAAGCCACCAGCATTCTTTCTGATGCGAGAGATAACTGTGATTATACCCAAAAACAAAAAGGCAGAAAATGCCGTTTAGTGCAGGAAAAACAATGAAATGGTATCAGCCTAGAGGTGGTGGAGTGCAGGGGGTTGGCACCATTTGAAGTTGGGGAGTTGGAGTGGGGCTTGGAATGAAGTTTATGAGAGAGGGGCCGGTCAGGAGGTGAGGGGCACCCGGAGAGTGACTGGGAGGACAGGGAATCATTGTTTCCCCCATCACTGTTTTTCCTGATAACCACATGATAATTGCAGCTATTTTGTAATATTCTAGTATTATAGCTGTAGTTATGGGGAACACTTTTTTTTTAAAGGGAAATATATAAAAAGTATTCAGGTATGGCTAGTGGCCTGTTAGTGTTTTTGCTTAACTCGGCGTGTTCCCGTTGTAAAGCCAAAGAGCACATATATATTATTAGAGAAGGGATTCACACTAACATACAAAATGTAATTATTGGGGACATCAATGGGAACGCGCTAAGTTAAGTCGGCCCCGACTTTCCAAATGCGCTCAATTTCAGGGACTTTTTGCGATAAATATGGAAAACTTAACTAAAGTTTTTCAGTGAATATGTATTTAGATTTGCCCAGATGAAATGAATTAAAAGTGATGATTCAACTATTTTCTAATTTTTACAAGTTTTATGATCTGGTTAGGAATTTTGAGTTTACAATTGTTACTTTTTTTAGATAGGTAAAAATGTTGCCATGAGTGTGTGTGTGTTAGTATGTGTGTGTTAGTATGTGTGTGTTATTATAGCCACCCTTTTTTACACCAAGCTAAGGCAATACCAGAATTTTTCATACCTAGGAGCAGTGTTAGGTGCTCAACGCAAATAGCAGACATTTCAGAGTTTTTTTTTATTTCAACCGCAGACCAGTCGGAATGGACATAATTGGATCCACTTTTGTCAGAACCTGCTCAGCTTGTCATTGTTCCAAGGTTAAAAAAAAAAGTATGATATTTACTTTTGTGAAATGTCATTTCAGACATATACAATTATTATTTAATAATGCAAATTGCTTTTTAAAAAAACAATATAGGTCAGTTAAAAACGGAACTGCTAGCATGGTTTTTTCTTTCCCCTTGCTATTGTGCTCGTTTTTGAATCTATGAAAGGAGTGTGTCAAAGGGTGGGGATGCTAAACTGTGGGTGTGGCTTCAAGTCCTGTTTTTGCTTCTAACAAAGGTGGTAACCCTAAGCCCATTCCTAGAAATCCTATGTGCTGGGGTGTTTAGAGAGTCCACCTTCGTAGTCTTTCTTTTATGTTAGTAGCCATCCCAGTTGTTTATCTTGAAAATCTGGTCACTCTACCCTCTACAGTGGCATCACTAGAAATCGGTATTACGGGGGGATGGGAACCAGAGGGTACAAACACAACAAACAAGGGGTGGGATAGTGGCACATTAAATAAGGGTCAACAGGCCAAACTGGTTTTAAGTATACCTATATTTTACCAAGCGGGTTACATTTAATCTTTACATTAAGCATGTACAGAGTAGGTTTAAGACAATAAAGGTTTTACATCAAGTTAATATACACCCTAATGTTCAACATTTGCAAAAATGCCCTATGCACTCAGTAAGAGACTTCATTATTTTAACTCAAGCAGACATCACTCCTAGCACAGCTTCAAATAATGTGTAGTTGGGGGTGGCATTTAGCAGGAGACATAACATAGCCAGCTCAGCTTTAAATAATAGCCAGTCAAAACAAGTGTTTAACAGGAGATATCACTCATACCTATGTTTCAAATAATAAATCAATGACAATTTAACAGATTAATTATCACATACAGGCACTGAGTAGAGGGGCAAAGGAGTCAACTGCTCCTTTGCTTCTTTAGGAATGGTTGCAGGACTCACATGTTGCGCCTACAGAATTGTCTACAGTTTACAGTTTCTGGCTGTACATCCCAGTGGGGGCTGGTGAAATTTTTAATTGCAGGGGTGTAAATATTTTGACACTTGTTCTGTCAAAACATGGCAGTATGTTCTTAGGTGGAGAGGTTTGTGGTCTCGTGCAGAAGTAATATGACCAAGCAGTTTGGGCTGGACTGCCCCCTTTGGGGTGTGACTGTATGGTATTTCCCCTTTTGTAATGGCTTGGCAGGTGAAGCGATGGTGTGGAGGGTTGCCCAGAGCAATGCCAGCGGTTAAGATTAATTCTAAACCTTCCAGACATCACCTCTTGTTTTGCTTAAGTGGCGATACTGCCATATTTTGATACAACAAGCGTGGACATGTTTTCTTATGGTATCATTACTGGCATTATGCACAAAGTAAACATGAATATGTTCTTATATGGGAATTGTGATGAATCGGATGATGTGATCACTAATTTCCCAGAGGTAGCCTCTCCTCACGTGGCCAGGGGCAGCAGCTGCTACTTGATCCTGACCCAGAGGGCAGCTTTTTGAGGGAGGATCACATGAGGGGAGGCAACACTCAGGAGGGAGGGCAGGGGGGGGGTTAAGAGGGCGAGCCCGGCATCTACAGAGTAAACATGTAATCTCCCTTTCCCTTTTAGGGATACTCCTTCCATTTCTCATGTCTTAATAGCGTATTGTGATCACTCCCTTCACCAACCCTTAAAACCTTCTGATAGAATCCCTCACTGTTCTGCAACCAACATAATAATCAAGACTGAGATGAGGAAGAGGGGCTGAGTAATGCAGAATACCCCACAGAATCAGAAGGAGCAGTCTAGTGTTTGGAGGAAGCCGATTGGCTCCCTTCCTGGAAGCACGCGTTTAAAGGTGGAACAGCTGAAGGAAACAGTTGCAACTTGCTAGTTCCTGCCGGGGAAGCCGACCTGAGAAGCCCACTTACGAGCGGGGAGACAGAGGAAGGCCTGCAGGAGATAGTTTGCTGTGTTGGGAATTGCAGCAGGAAGAGAAGAGAGAAGCTGTGCCTACGCCGCCCGAACACAGAAGGGTTCAGGAGTGAGGTGGGAGCTGTGAGGAATGTGGAAGCCGCCAGACGAAGCCGGTAGGCCAGTGAGGTGGAGGTGGAGGTGGGACGCCTCCATGTGTTAGCTGCAAAAGGCCCGAAGAACACCATAGAAAGCTGGTGAGCCCTGGGAAGGGAAGCTGGGTCACTTTGGCAGCTCCACCAAGTACCGATAAGTGCCAGGTACATGAGTCAGGTGACCCAGTGAAAGAGTTTGAGACCCGACATTTTGACAGAAGTAATACTGAATACTAGAACTGTGTGATGTAGGGGAGGCATGGTATTACAAGTATGACACTGACACAATGGGTACAGTTTGTAAAACCTTTATTGAAGTTGTTGGGGTTGGAAAAACTCCTACTTTTGCCCTAACACCAAATGGGAGTAGTCTCGACCATCAAACGATAAACAAAACAGTCCTTGTAGAGTCCGTCAAATCAAAATGGCCTATGCTAACGAAACCAAATGCCTGCCCTATCCCTGGTACAGAAGAAACTGTACAAGGAGAAGTGTATGCAAAGGAAAAATCAGTGTTCAAAAGAATAAATGTGGTTGAGCCAGCTCTCCTCGCGTTAAACCTCGCAGAGTAAGGCTATCCCTCTAGGCAGGATGACACACACTGTTTCCAACACAATAAACAGTTCAACAACGTTAATCGAGACCAAATTGGCCTTCCTCATTAAAGTCTCTTTTCCTACTTCCTAATAATATTTGAACAAAAGTTCACATAGGTCCCACTCTGTCGGGGTCAGACCTTTCACACCAAAGTTCAAGTAGGTCCCCCTCTGTCGGGCTCAGACCTTTAACATCAAAGTTTATGTAGGTCCCCCTCTGTCGGGCTCAGACCTCACACCAAAGTTCAACAAAAACTTGCAAGGGGGCACTGTAAGGTACTCATGGTGGCAACAGTAAAGACAGACAAGCTTTGACCATCAAATATTAAGACAGTCCTAGTGGCGTCTTGTAAAAAAAAGGGCCTATACTAAGAAAGACCTACTGCCAATCAAGATGCTAAATACAAAAAGAAGTGTGGGATAATGTTCTTAAGAAAGAAGTAAGTGTTCACAAATAAGTCAGGATGTGGTAGGTGAAGTCTCCCTTCCCCATTTTTTCATCACAGGATCAGGTAGGATTTGGGAGCACAGTACACTCTTGAGCTTTCCCAGTACGAGCTAACAGTTCCGCTCTCATCAATCAGGTCCTTCGGTGGCTAAGTCTCTTTTCTACAAAATGTCTCTTGCCGCCATGGGCCTGACGTATTCAAAATAATAAACAAAAGTGTGTTTCTACTTGCCCGCTGGGTGATGCCTTACACCCTTGAAGCACCTCTTCCGGGCGCAAATCCCTTCTCAACGTTAACTTCCCTCAGCCCCGTTCACTACAATCTTTTCTGTTTTATTCACAAATCTCAATGTTTTTTTGTACAGTTCACTGTGGACATCCCTCGATCAGGTTCACTCTTGTCAACACACTGTATTTTGGGACTTTAGACTTCGTCCCCTCTGTTAGCACCCCTCTTTTGGGTTCACTCTTGCCAATCTTGTCAATCAGATCTTGGTCATTCAATTCTTACGATGCAGGATTCATTTCCCCTAGCTTCACAATCATCTGTCGGTCAAAGACTTTCGACTGTACAGAGGATTTTAAAAGACCCCTGTATGACTACTTTGACCCCTTCTTTCCTTTCCCAAGGCCTTTTGGTTATGGTTGTTTCAATAATTGGGTAATAATTGAGTTTCCCGAGTGAGCACCCACGTGGTGCTGGACGCCTCTGTTGCTTTTCCTCCGCTTCGCATCAATAGTTCTTTTAACTTTTCACAGTTCAACACAGTTCGGTTTCTTATCGACTCTCCCCTCAACTCACCGCCTGGGATGAACCGCTTGGCTTTCTTCCCCTTTGGAGTCAAGGTTGGTGCCACGGAGACCAGCGTCTCTCACAGGCTTGGTAAAAAGCAGAGGAAGGTCTTGGGTACCATTGACATCTGTTGGAACACACGCTAGTTATTGTTCGTGTTCTTACGATTCCTTCTGCAGAGGCTTCACGGTCCTTGGTCGGAACGGGCCAAGTCTCTTCTCCCCTTGTCACCCTCTCGGTATGTGCCATATTTCTCCTCCTCTTGAACTGCTGTGGTGAATTGGCTCTCTCGACATGCAGTCTGCCTTGCTCGTATTGTGCTCTCGTGCTCTACATTTTAACCCAGTGGGGGAAGGGAGAGGGCCGTCAGGTGTGTGTGGTTCTGGTCAATTGCCGGACTCTGCCTGACCCTGGTGTTGGGACATGTCATAGTTTGAGTGTTAGTCTGCCATCCTTGGTGGTATGCGAAAGTGTTTGCATCGGAAAAGGGGTAAAGTGTTTGTGTATCTTACATGAAAGGTTGGGGAAAAGTTGTCACAAGAAGGGGGATAACGCATCTCATCCATCGGTGTCCCACTTCCACTCCCCGAGGACCTCCCATCCAGGCGATATTCCCTCACTGGTCCACCCCCAGGAACTGGATCCAATAGCAATGGCTGTGTCCTGGCCACCTGGATGACAGACCCCCAGGGACTAGAGAGGGAGGCACTTTCAGGTTTCCCTATGGCTCCCTTCCCCATGCTTATCACACTTCGGGTCTCCCTCTGTCGGGCTCGGCCCACTTTTGGATGTCAAAGACTTTTGAATTTGCGTGGCTTGTTTACAGACAACCCCAGGACCACTTTGACTCAAGGATCACGGTTTAACTTTCACTCTCCCCTTTTCTAGGAGTTAATTTTGCTTCATTTATGCTTTATTGCTTCAAATAATGTACCTTTCACAGAGACCTTCAAGTGGGCTACTTCCGTTCGCCAGACAACTCCCTTAATTAGTATAACTGATTTCACAGATGTCCTTACTTAAAAATTCATTCAGAGGTCTGCCTTTCTTTGCATCTCACAACACATGCGTGCAGCCTCCACTTGCGATATAATGTTGCTTCTTCAAACTTTTAACACACACAGTCTCTCAGGTCGCTTGCCAACTCACCGGCTGTGTGCTTTTCTTTTTTGGTTTCATGATTTCTAATTCATGAGTCAAGGTTAGTACCAGAGGCTTGCTCTTGTAAGGAACTCTCAGGGATTTCGACCCTATTACTCTCGCCCCTTGGTCTGTCGCTCTGCTCCAATAGGTTTGCCTTCACCCCGGAGGTTCTGCTCGTACTCATGTTGCACCTTGCTCGGAGTGTGTCTCTAGGTTATGCCTTTTATTCGTGTGAGGAGAGCTAATTGGTATCAGGTGTATGCACTTAGAATCAAGTGCCTTCTTTGCCTGACCCGATCAGGGTGACATGTCCAGTCAGATGTGTGAAAGTTAATGTTGTTACTGTCAATCACACTCTTCCTCGGACTAGTGTTTGTGTAAAAAGAGAGGGGGGGCGGGACAGGGAGTTGGAATCTCAGGGGAATCCTAAGAACTAGGATGGGTTAGATCAACAAAATAGGGGAGAATAACGCGCTTCACCATCCGCTGCCTCACCCCCACTCCCCGAAGACCCCTCAGCCAGACAATCCTCCCATACTGGTCCACTCCCAGGGTTTGGATCCAAAGGCGATGGCTGTGTACTGGCACCTGAGAGAGAGATCCCCGGGGACTAGCGGGTGGGACACCCTCTGGTTTCTCACAGCGAGTACCAGAAATACCAGAATAAAGAGAGAACCTGGCAGGGGAGTTTGGACATTTATCAAAAGGAAGTAAACGCAAGTGGGTTTGAAACCCGGTGTTTTGGTGAAAACAATACAAAATATTGGAACTGTGGGAATACAAGAAATAAAGGAATTAAGAAGGAACCTGGCAGGAGGGTATACCAGGTGTCTGGCGAGTCTGGGACTCGCACCAAAATTGTATCAAGGAATTACAGGAGAGTCTGGAATTACAAGAGCGATACCAGGTGTCTGGCGAGTCTGGTACCCACACAGAAACTGTGCACAGTTATCTACATGAGGAGGGAGGCTGGCAGGAGTGTATATCGGGTGATTTGCGAGTATGGCACCTGCACCCAAATTGTATTACTTTGAAAAGAGAATCCCAAGGAAGAGTCATGCCCTTGAGGTTGTCATGATCCCTACCCATAACCCTCTTGGGCAAGTCACTGGAGCCAAGCTATGATTCCCCACTATGGCCGTAAAGGCCTTGCCATTTCATTAAAGACTCTCCTGGAGTCAGTCCTGGCGCCTTTGGCACCAGGCTCATACTCAATGTGAGGATAACATGGGATCTGGACTGCTTAATGAACTATTGTGCAACATGGAGGCGCCCACATAGCTCAGTTCCAAGAACTGTACTATGCGGTCTAGTGTTTTGGGTGTGGTCGTGCCTTGGAATACCTGGGGCTACATAAGTCACACCCAGGCAGAGGAACACGCTTCACGTTACTCTGCGGTCAGCAGCGTGATGCTCATTGCGTTCAGTTTGGTCTCCTGAGTTCCTTGCCTGCCTTCCCTGGAGCTGCATACCTGAAAGAAACAGAACATCATTAATACGACACTTACCTGTGAGTAGTATCCTGTCTTCAATCCATTGCTCACCCGGTCCAGAGAACACCAGCATCTAGGCGCTGCATCCTTCTCCGGAACACCACAACCTGGGAAGAAGAGTGCGAAAACAGCATTAGTAAGTGTTTCCATATTTCAACCAAAGAACAGCAAGAACCATAAGACGCTTACCTGATTCAAGTCATTCTTGGTCAGCATCCATTCCAGAACATCACAGTGACCTACAAAGGAAAGGAAACACAGGTTAGCATATGAAAAGACAAGAAAGCACAGCGTACTGCGCATTCACTCACCGCCTAGTGCTCTCTCGGTCAGCATCCATTCCGGAACATCACAGCGACCTACAAAAGAGGGAAAACACAGGTTAGCTCAAGCAAAAACGGAATAGCGCTGCGCATTGCGTATTCACTCACCACCTCGAGCTCAACTCCAATCAGCACAACAACACCAACAATCTCTTCCCACACCTAGAGGAAGAAGCAGAGACATTATCAAGAAAGAAGAAGACAAGAGACAAGAGAGAAAGAAAAGACAGATTATCAAGACTGTACAAAAAGCAAAACCTACCTTTACAAACTGGAGTCACAGCAGGTCTGGACTCGACAGGGCCCGCACCAGTGGAGCAACCAGGTCGCAACGCGCCCACACCAGCTACGCGCCCCTACACCGAGAAGCAGGACGGAGAGCGCATCATACAAAAAAGCAAGGTGAGGAGAAGGTCTAAGGGGAAGGTTTGATTGTATTTTTCTGTTTACATTGAACATTTGTGCACTTTTTAAGCCAGTGACAATACCCTTAGCAACTTAGAGTTTTATTTAGAATGCGAGGGTTAGGATAGGATTTCGGACACTGAACATTTTTGCTTTGGATATCTTGACACACGACAGACACTTTGTTTTGGTTAAGGTAGGGAAATACCTCCTAGATTAGGGACAGTGAGGCATTGTTTTAACCCCTTTATTGTTTAATAAAAGTCCTTAACCAATAATGAGTCCTCTGTGTCTGCGTCTCATTCCTGGTTCCTCACAGAATACTGGAAACTTTTGTTGCAGCCAGCATGGAAATGTATGGGCGCAGCCAGCGTGAAAATGTTTTTATACTGGCATATATTTTGGCCAGCTGCCTTTACCATTAAAAATGTCATGCTAAAGTATGAAAACATGTTCAAACGGGCTGCATCAAAATGCCAGTCTAGCCAGGTCATAACACTGATCATGCTTCCTTTGTCAAAGATGCGCAATACAAAAAGTTATGCCACAGTAAGAAATGGCTAGACTGGCTGCATCAAAATGCCCATGTAGCTACATAATAACACTTATCACGCTTGCTTTAGCATAAATGCAGAGTAAAATATGTCATGCCTACCCTCTGGTCCCTCCAGTGCCTCGCACACAGAATGCGGAGGGGGCCCAGGGAGCAGGCATGGTATTGTTTACTAGACATCTATGATAGATAATTAGAAAATACCATGCCTGCCCTCTGAGCACCCACTGCATCGCACAGAGAGCAGAGTTTGGCCGGTGGGGCAATGTTAAGATGGATTTCTGAACTCTGACCTGGTGGGCAGAGGCTCAGAATTCCAGCCTAGTTTCTTGGAACAGGCTAGCCTTCTGGACAAGCCAGACCAATGAAGATAGCATTGGCGGCGGTGAAGACTAGGTCTTAGGCGGGGTGAGGGTGATCGAAAGTCCACAATGAGAACACACAGTAAACAACACCACACATTACTCTCAGTCAGGTGTATATCAAAAATACATATACATTTGTTAAAGGCCTTTTGGGGCTTTTGTCATGAAATCAAACCTAAGTTAAGACAGTTTTTCATAGCCCATGCGGCCTGTAGCCAGTGGAACAATGGCAAATGTAAACGACAGCTGTTAAATGGTCATCAATATATAATGGTCGTGAAACATACAGCACCCGTTTTAGACAGAAACCTGGTTTGCATGCTTGCTGGACGAATATGTTTTGGCCTAACCAAAGTCCAGGAAGTGGTGCTTTCTAGCAGATGAGCAAAACCACAAATGGTAGCTGCCTATTTTAAACGGTGCACCAGTAGGTGCAAAGCAAAGATTTCACACCATTGAGTGTTACATCTGATAAGGAGTCAAGGACAGGAAATCGGCACACACGAATAGAAGTGGGCTGTATGTCTGCAAAACTATGAAGCAATAAGTGCAAGAACGGTATCTTCGTGAAGCCATGAGCCATAGGGTACATTGCAGGCATTCACTGCGAAAACCCACCTAATGGAGTTGTACATAGGAAACCGTACTCAACGAGCAAGTGACACGCTTAGCTCTATACTTTACTCGTCCAGATAGTGGACAGGACGCACGCACACAGGTATAAGGCCCGAGCAAAAGAGGAGGGGGATCAGCAGACTTGCCTGTCCATCGAGGCCAGTGGGCTCGTGAAGAGAACAGAGAAGAGGAGTCCTGAGCAGAGCAGCAGCAGGAAAGAGACAGCCGGGTCCAGCTAAGCAGAACTTGTAAGCCCCAGAATGAGCTGTTTCATTTGAAGCACATTCTGCTCTAAACATGAGTGAAAGGTGGGTACTTGCTGAGTGCATTGAGACTGATGGTGTGTAGCGTAGTATAGTATAGCATATCTCCTTGAGATACAAAGGTTACACATTATGTTAAAATAAAACTACCACTTGTGCCATTATTTATCTACTGAAACAATGCTCTTTACCCACATGGCAATCTTGTTCATTGGTGTGATGTTATGTTATATCTGCTTTTGCTTTAGCTTGTGTGATGAGAATAAGAGCCCTCACAAGGTAGGGTGTTGTATTACATATATTAACATGATAACTCCTGTGTCAAGTATATCATTCAGAGTAATGTGTCAGAGTGGTATCTCTTGGAGTCCAAGACCTTTACAATTCCTGGCTGTATATGTTTAATCATGTTGGTAAGCACACAAACCTAGGCAGGTCTGTCTTTTAGCACTGAGACACAGCCTAGGGAGAATGTCAGCATGAAACGACTAATGATCACATGTCTATTTTCACAGCCTCAAACGAGGTGGAGATAAGAGGCTCATGGTCACGCCTAAATTGTAGGCAATGAGGTCACTTTTAAATCAAACAAGCTGAAACCACAGCAATATTAACAATACTAACACAACTTTATACTAGGGAACATATATACATTAACTATTGGCCTAAAGTAATATCAAACAAGCAGAGATCCACGACCTGCAACAGAAGAGGGTCAGGCAGTGCAAATATACTTTGGGCAATTCTTCAGCAACCCAAACCCTAATTAATGGGCAGTCCAATTCCTATGAAGTGTGGAGTCTTGTGCTGAAAAGTAAGTTTAGCGCGGCAGCGTACAATCGTGAGTTAAAGTACAAAAACTGGTCTTTTCAAGGGGCTGTAGCGTCTCAGGAAGGGGGAAAAAGCGATGAAGAATAGAGTTCCACTATTCGAGGAGGGTCTCCACAAGGGCGCAGAGCTATTTCCAGGAATTGGGAAAAGGATGGTAGTTCAGACTATCCTTAAAAAGGTCAATCGCCCTTGGGGGACAATCGTGCGTAAAAGTCTATCGATGCGCCATGGGCCACCGGTAAGTGTTGCAAGTACTCACCGACCCTGGATGCAGTCCAGACCAAACTCCGCCAGTCCCAGTTTGCATGCAGGTTCGAGTCCAGCAGTTGCGCATCTCTCTGGCTTTCAGGGGCTGCGTTACGGGACCACAGTCCATGGCGGGACAGTGTCCTTTTCTCTGCTTCTGGGGAAAGGATCGGGCCAGTTCCACTGCAGGTTGACTTAGGGCACAGGAGGGCATGGAAGCAAGACACCCATGAAGCTCGTCACCACAGCGGGGCGACACGGGTACCGCATAGGCTCGGGTTCAGACGGACTCTCCTAATTCCAGAACTAGGAATGCTAGGCGGGAGGGTGCCTTCTACCAAGAGTTTACAGTTCCCAAAGTCTCAAGTCAAAACTCGAGACGGCGGCGATTCCAGATCAAAGGTCCTGTACGAGCTGGTCAGTTAACTGGGCGGTCCAGGAACACTTCCGAAGGGGCTCGTTTGCAGGTTAAGCAGGAGGTGCCGTGAGTAGTTAGTCCCACTACTCCAATGGGTCAAAGCACCCTTGCAGGCCTTCTGCGATCAATGAGAAACAGGGGCTCCGATAGGCCAACAGCGGGGTCAGGGTGCCAAACCTTCCAGCAGGTCACCAGTGGTTCCACAGATCTGTTTCTTTGGTTCAGGATACTTGGCTCCTTTACTAAGTTTGGTGTGAACTCAAAAGATTGACCTGGAATAGGTCTAGAGTGCTTTCTCTTATCTAAACTCTCCTTCGCGCCAAAACAAAGAGACACCAATAGGAGATCTGCTTACATTCAACCATTCCAGACGTGGACCAATCACGGACCACAGTGGTCCCAGTCATCCCAGCACACCAGACATCCTGGCACCCAGGATGTGTATTGGAACTAGACAGCTCCAGCCCACATCCTGGGCGCACACACATATGGCATGCAGAAGCCTGCAAATGTTTTGGTTTGTGCAGGGATCTGCATGACCAAATAAGGAATTTTCCAGGTCTGCTCGACCTGGGGAAGGGAAAGCGACACAATGGCCAAAGGACAGAACAAAGGACTTAGTGGCATGGCCATTTTAGGCACTGGCCACTGTCCAGGGCCAAACGCAGTAAACACGGTTTGGGTCATTGAAAAGAGTCAAAAATGCTTTTAACAGCTGCCACCAGCTCCGTCCTGGGCACACTTGTACATTCACAAAAATCCCTCAAGGGCGTCTAGTGCCTTGAAAATGAAAAAGAGACCCCAGCACACTGTACTTGAAGGTACATGGTGCACTGATAAAATGTTGCCAAGAAATGGCAACAAAGTAAAAGACTAAGGGAAACAAAGTCTCCCAGTACTGACAGTCTGAAGAGCATGTCAGTTTCCCATTAACAAGATGAGCAAAAGCCCAGCAGAGTGCAGCGGAAGGCTGGGCTCCACTGGTAAAAGTCAGGTTAGTATGGTCAGACAAAAGCAAAAAGTTGGGGGGTTCACAACTGGAGGGAAAATTACACATAAATGGAAATCTTTCCTAAGAGGCAATAACACCCCTCAATGCCAAAATCAGCTGCACTGCCCAGTACAAACACACGTGCACACATTCACACGCAGCATGCACTCACTCATTCACATGCACACCCATCATCATACACTCATTCATTACGAACACCACAAGCATACGTACATATATTTAAAATGAACTTACCTTCCGGCCCTGTCCTGAAGTTTCCTCCCATGCTCTAGCTCCTGCGTAGCACTAACAGGAAGCAAAGAGTGCTTCCTTGTTCCAGCACATACATGCAGGAGCCAGAATGCTGATGAAGTGCCCCTCCCCGTGTGTATGTGCCGGGAGGCACAGAAGTACCCCCCTCGCTAGAGCTGGGAAAGCCAGGGATCTCTTGGCTAGGGCCAAATCAGGGGCTCTGGACTGGCTCTTAGGGCCAAACGCGAACCGAGCCAGGGAAATGGGACGCGCAAAAAAGGAGAGGTCTGTGTCAGGGGCTGGGCGCATAGAAAAGGAGCTGGGGATGCAGAAAAGAGGTTTGAGGGGGCTGGGGGCACAGCAAAGTGGTGTGACGGTACTAGGGTCCCAAGAAAAGGGGTTTGAGGGGACATGGGGTCAGAGGGGGCTGTGGGCCAAGGGGTTCGAGGGGGCCAAGAAAAATGGTCCAAGGGGTCTGGGGGCTGAGAAAAGGGGTGCAATGGGCCTGGGGGCTGAGAAAAGTGGGGTCAAGGGGCCTGTGGTAAAAAACAGGGGTGCAACGGTGCCAAGAATCGGGATGCGAAAGGGGCTGGGAAAAAGTTTGTGAGGGGGGCTGGGGGCCAAGAAAAAAGGTATGAAAGGACTGGGGGACTAGGAAAAGGGGCATGAGGGGGCTTGGATACGAGAAAAGCTGCACAAGGGGGTTGGGACAGAGAAAATGGGTGCGAAGGCGCTGGGGGCAGGGAAATGAGGTGCAAAAAGGTTGGGGGCTGAGAGGAGGTGTGTGAACAGGCAGATAAAAGACGGCTGCTGGCCAAATAATTAAAAAAACACCTTAATTCACCTTTATATTCGCCATTGTACTGCTGTATAAAAAGAACATGCTCACCTGACTCCTGGCCGTCCCGGCCGCCAGACTTCCTGTTGTCCCGTCCCAGCCACTCAGGTGAGCACACTCCTGTTGTGCGGTTGGCACTTCAGAAGTGTGTTTTCTTTTTTTACAATTTTTTTTGTTTAAACAGGGGTTGCAGGTATCTATAGGGGCTTGTGGCTGTCCCCTGCTTTAGGCAGGCATTAATCCGATATGAGGGTCAGGCCAGAGCCCAGGTTTTGACACAGGCCAGCCTGAGCCCCTCCAGATTCCCGTAGCTCTACCCCTTGCACATACAAGCATGCATGTTAGGTTCCATGGGGAGTGCCCTGGAGCCTGGGGGCAACCCCTGATCATGCTCGCACGCTCGCGCTGGCGGGCGCGCAAGAACACACGCCGGAGACGTGTTGCTGTTCCAGTGCTCCGGCGCGAACTGCCGGGCACCGCCTTTATTAACTAAACACGCATGCGCGAACCCCGTGAGGTCGCGCATGCGCACAACGGTGTACTCCGTACACAACAATGCAGTTCCCCAGCCGGCATCCCCTATGGGCCATGCAAGGTTGGGAAAGCAAAATGCCCTGGCTTTGCATGGCCAATTGGACATGCAGAGCTGCGGAACAGAACTGTCAAATGGAAACAGTGTTTCCCTGTGACAGTTAAAACCAGCCCAGAAGCGCTCCCTCAGCTGCAAAAAGCAGTGGAGGGCGTCTTCAGTGTTTACACCGGCTTGCTCATTGGCTCCTCCATAATGGCCAGTAGTGGCTGTGGGTCGGTGCCTCTCGCCCATTATGAACAAGCCGCCTCAGGCACACCCTCAAGGAATGTAAGCACAGGGTCTGTCTGGCTGGAGATGAAATACTGTTTTTTTATTACTTTCTTTATTCACATTTTGTATTTCAACAGTCAGCAATACAAACTATCCCATCGTGGTGGCCCTCCCTCCACCCCATCCCAACAACTTGTTGAGACTGCACAGAGCAACAAAGATGATCACACATATACAGTAAATATATATACCAAGGAACGCCCATTCTGCACACAAAAAAAGGAAAAGCACCCCAGAACACCCATTATTCCTCACGCACACATTAGGTACACTCATGTTGTGTCCCCTCCATCTCTGTTCATATAAGATCTGAAAGGTGTCCAGTAGTGTAGTGGTCTACAGCCTTCCGGTAAAGTCATTGCATACTGCTTTCTCTCATCTAGCAGATGCTCATGCTGTTTATCCATTCCTGGAAACAAGGGGCTCTACGTTTCCCCCATGCCTTGGCTATTAAGGATCTCGCCACTACAGATGACATCACAGCTAACTTCATAACAGCCTTCGATTCGTGCTCCACCGACGCCAGCAACCATAGTTCAGGGGTGTATTGCATTGGAGTACACTGCATCTGAGATAGCGCTATCTCTATATTGTCCCAGAAAGGACTTAGCTGCGGGCAGCTCCAAGAGACATGGAGAAAATCAGCCGGGTCGAATCCATATCTAATATATTGGGTGAGGGGTCTGTCTGGGTAGAACCTATGCAGGCGGGCTGGCGAGTAGTACCTCTGGTGTATGAATTTGAAATGTATCAATCGGAAACAATTGTTCATGGATATTTTGTGCGTTTGAATGCAGATTTTTTTCCATTGTAATTCCGACAATTCACTCCATAGAGCCGTTTCCCATTTAACCTTGTTATTATAGATGTGGGTTACTTTCAGTGATCTGATACATTTACATTTGGATGACACCAGCTTCTTAGTGGATGGAGGGCCTACAACATATTGAAATATTGGGGAGGGTGTTGGTGCGTGTGGGAAGTTTGGCCATTTGGTCTTAAGGGCATCTCGCATTAGGAAATATAACAGCATGGTGACTGCCGTCCATTCCCCTCTATCCCTCAGATCCTCACACGTGATGAAGCTCCCGTCTTGAAGATCGCCCAGTGTGTGGATCCCCAGTTTCTCAAAGTGTTGGCCAATCATTCTCGTGGGTGAGGGGGGATTCCGCTGACCTGATATATTGCCAGTCTTGGGGAGAACCATCCCGCCTGACCCGTTACTAGGCGCAGCTTGTCCCAGGCTCTACAGGTGACAGCCACTGGTTGTATTTCTGTTTTTACCTCCCCAACCCTGGTGCCCCAGAGCATACCTTTCAGGTCATTTTGGTATGCGGTTACCCTATCGAGTAGGATATGGGGGAGTTCAGGCGTAGGGGACCACCACCAGACCGAGTAATGTAGCTGAGCCGGTAAGAAGTAAGCATACAAATCTGGGAATTCCAGCCCCCCCGTTCAAACGGTAGGGTCAGGGTGTCGTAGAAGATCCTGGCTTGCCCTCCCGCCCAAACTATCCACGTCATTAAGCTCCTGAGTCAGGACCAGAATCTTGGTTGGGGCCAGGCTGGGTCATTATTGAAAATATATAGAAATTTCGGGAGAATCACTATCTTTGCCAGTGACATTCGAGCTGCAGGGAGATAGGCAAGCAGATCCATGTATCCACCTTATGTTCCAGTTTTTCAAGAGTCTCTACATAGTTTAGTTTATACAGTTCCAACGGGGAAGGTGTGACTAATATACCCAGATATCGGATGTCCCGAGGACACCATGTGAAGACCTCACTGACATCGGAGAAGTCGACACATGGCGTCAGTGGGAGAACCTACGACATAGTCCATTTAATCTTTAAGCCACAGAGGCTCCCAAACAGAGCTATTTGCTCCACCAAAGGTAGTAAATTCTGCCTGGGATGATTTATGCATAACATCATATCATCAGCATACAGGGAGATTATAGAGAGGTGCGAGTGAATTTTAACACTTCCATGGGCCTGACATTCCCACAGGACGCAAACCAAGGGTTTAATTATCAATGCAAAAAGGATGGGGGCCCGGGGGCAACCTTGGCGAGTACCACGGGTAGGGTAGATGTAATCAGGTAGCATACGGTTAGTGCATATCTTTGCTCTAGGTGCCGTGTATAGCAACTTTACCCATTGTAGGAGACTCCAATGCCTAAACTTCGAATAACCTCAAACAAGAAAGGACATTCCACTGAGTCGAAGGCCTTCTCTGCATCTAAAGCGGCTACAGCAATTGGGACCTCTGGGTTATGATATGATATGATATGATATGGCATTTGTAACGCGCCTATACACAAGTGTTTCAAGGCGCGACGAGGCAGAGAGGGGGAACAAAGGGAGACAGACAACGATCTTACTAGGCAGGTGTCATTCAGATCGCGCAAGTGCAAGGTTAAGGGGACGGGAAAAGTGCAATGGGGAAAGGGAGAGGGGAAAGTGCAGTACACGGTTAGTAACGAACAAGATAAATAATAAGGGCCAGTTGGTGGCAAGTGCAAGATAAGTGCAGACAAGTGCTGGGATGAGGGGCTTTAGGGATACAGAGACAGTCCCGCAGTGCAGGGGTTGCCGGGAAGGCAGTGCAGGGGGGAGTGGCTGGGCCAAGGACTGAGATTGGTGAGTGGCCCAGTTGCTGATTTAGTACAATTTCAGTGATTTAGCAGGGGAGAGGGGGAGAGAAAGCAGAAGAAAAGAGGAGGGTTTTGAGGCGCTTCCGGAACCGAAGATGGTTCTCCTCAAGTTTTAGGGAGGCAGGAAGGCTGTTCCAGAGGGAGGCCCCTGCAGCGGAGAGAGATCTCCCACCAACTCGTTGCTTAGAGAAGCGGCTGACCCTGAGGGAGTTGGAGGCGGATGAGCGAAGTGCTCGAGAAGGAAGATATTTAGGAAGGGAGAGTTGAAGGTATTTTGGCCCCAGGCCCCAGAAGGCCTTGTGGACAATGCAGAGGGTTTTGAACTTAATCCTCGCAGCCACAGGGTGCCAATGTAGCAATTTCAGTCCTGGAGAGATACGGGCGGAGAGTAGAGGCAGGCAGATTTAGGTAGAGGCTGTTACAGTAGTCCAGCTTCGAGAGAACCAGGGCTCTGGAGACAGTGAGCTTCTGGGGGAAGGAGAGGAAAGGAAGGATACCTCTGAGGAGGTGCAGCTGGTAGTGTGACCTCTTAGAAACGTCAGAAATGTGAGGCGAGAAGGAGAGTGTGGAGTCGAAGATGACCCCGGGGTTTTTAGCCTTGCAGGTAGGAGCAGGAAGAGGGCCAAGAGAGGCCAGCCAGAGAGCTGCAGGGAAGGAGGGAGTGGGTGTGCCGATGAGTAGAATCTCGGTCTTACTAGCATTAAGGCAGAGGTCGTTGGCGGTACACCATTCCTGGATAGTAGAAAGACAGTCAGAGATGAGGGAAGGAGAAGAGGAGGCCGAGGGTAGCCTGAAAATGAGCTGGGTATCATCAGCATAGCACTGAAAGTAGGGGCAAAGAGCAGCGATGCGGTGGGCGAGAAGTGCCAGGTACTGGTTGAACAGCCAGGGAGAGAGGATTGAACCCTGGGGAACACCACAGGTAGAGAAAAAGATGTCAGACAGGAAAGACCCCAGTTGGACCTGGGAGGGTCGATTTGAGAGGAAAGAGGGCAGCCAAGCCAGAGCCTGACCAGTGATACCCAGGTTATCACGGAGACGGTTGAGCAGGATGGTATGGTTGACAGTATCAAAGGCAGAATAGAGATCAAGCAAAATGAGAACACAAGGAATGTTAGAGTCAAGGTTCGAGAGCAGGTCCTCACGGATGTTCAGGAGAGCAGTTTCCGTGCTTCTGGCAGCTCTGAAGCCAGACTGATGGTCATGAAGGCTACCAACAGATTCAGCATGGAGATTAAGCTGGGAGATGGCAAGTTTCTCCAGGAGCTTGCCCAGGAAAGGAGTGATAGAGATAGGGCAATAGTTAGCTGGGCAGGACGGGTCGGAAGAGGGTCGGAGGAGGGTTTCTTAAGAAGGGGGTGCACAAGGGAGTGCTTGAGAGGGGATGGGAAGACTCCAGAGGCGAAGGAGTGATTGCAGAAGTCAGCAAGGGCAGGAGCCAAGGAGTCGAGGTTGACGGGTTGACATTGTGCCTGAGTGTGAATAAATAGCAGAGGTTGTTCTTGGTGGATGTCAGGTACTGTTAGGATACAGTGACATAATCTGAGACATTAGGTCTGGGGAAAATTGGTATAGAAAGGTTTTTGGAAGTTATTATGAGTTTAATTTTAAAACAGCCAATTTTGCCCTTAACATTCATTGCAGTCTATGGAGAATGCCCCAAGCCAAGATGGAGGTCCTCAGTCTAAGTTCTGATTGGCTGGTGATTGTTTATAGGGAAGACAATGAACATTCTAAACTGCCTTTCATCGTCTTTGCCCAGCTGAGAGGTCGCGTATTAAGCTGCTCCTGCTTAACTTGTTCAGGGGTTTCAAGTTTCAAGCGGTCGAGCGGCTTATTTGGAAAAGCAAACAGGAATCTTGCGGAGATCCATTTTGGCACTGAACAGGAGTAAGAAGATTTCGTGTTATCCAAGAAAAAAGAAAGGTTTCAAAGACTCTCCACAAGATAAGTCCTTTTAAAACTCAAGACTCTTTCTATAATGTCATTGTAGAAGATTTAATCTGATTTTCAAGTTCATATGAAAAATATTTACTAAGAACTTTATTGCTGTCGCATGTTTGGCTTTGTTACGCTACGTTTTCTATCAAGCGCGTGGTTTTTTCGTTAACAGAAGCCTGCGCGTGAGAGACTTCGCTTGAGTATCTAGCGCGAGCTCTTTGGTGTCGCGTGATACTCTAGTGCGTGTGTTTTTTACCCGCGGTTGAACTTCAGCGCGTGTGCTCGCATATTGGATTAAGCGCGTGTGGATTTTTACCCGCGGTTTGTCGTCAGCGCGTGTGCTCGCATATTGGACTAAGCGCGTGTGGATTTTTACCCGCGGTTTGTCGTCAGCGCGTGTGCTCGCATATTGGATTAAGCGCGTGTGGATTTTTACCCGCGGTTTGTCGTCAGCGCGTGTACTCGCATATTGGACTAAGCGCGTGTGGATTTTTACCCGCGGTTTGTCGTCAGCGCGTGTGCTCGCATCTTGGACTAAGCGCGTGTGGATTTTTACCCGCGGTTTGTCGTCAGCGCGTGTGTTCGCATTCTGGACTAAGCGCGTGTGGATTTTTTCCCGCGGTTGAACTTCAGCGCGTGTGCGTGCTTTCGTTTAATCGCGTGTGGATTTTTTCTGTGGTTTAATCTACAGCGCTTCAACGATCTTCACTCAGTTTGGATCCCTATGCGAATTCAAGAGATTTCTACGTGAGATTTTTGACGCAAGTTTCAAGAACTGTTAATTTAAGTAAAAACACTCTAAAAAGAAATTTATAAGAAGAAATAGAAATACTTTCCAGTAACACTAGAACTTCCATTTACTTTCAATGAACTTAAGACTTTGTTCAAGCTTCTTGAGTTTAAAGAAGATTACCTGCAAAGTTAATTTCACATTCATGGACCTACTAAGAAGGCTGAATGATCGTTGAGATTCAAGTCAACTAGTAAGGAAGTCTAGTCAGCTTATCACTTCTCTGGGCATATTGTAGAGAAGTTCCAGGTATGGTTTTTACTTTATTTGGTAAAGGATATTGATACTTAAGGTTAGTATAGTGCCTCATGAATAACAAGGTGTATTATATGTTTATGTTTTACCACAGGTGAAGAACCAGCTAGTCTTAGCTTCCAGCCTGGTGTTTGTTAATTTGTCCCTTCTCCCTTTCCCCTGGAAGTGAGGTAAACTGAGCAGTTTATAGTATCAGCTCAGAGTGCCACATTTTGGGTGGATTGTCGGGGGCTCAGCAGCTTCTGCAGACACCAGGATCTCAGCCTGACAGAATGAAAGGCCTATAAAAAAAAAAGTCTGCCCAAGCTGTATGAACCCCGACGAGACAGCCATGGAGGCGTTGGGAGAAATGGTTAGGGAAATTAGAGAAGAGTTACGGGTGGCTCATCGAGAATACTTAAATCTTAATAAAAGAATAGATGAGTTAAATTTAAAGGTAACACAAATACAAGAAAAGGAAGTTTCGGAAGGTGCAGGAAACCCACCTGAGCTAGTGAGAGTAGGGGAAGAACAAGAACCTAGACTTTCAAGGGAAGTGGTGGGTGGTTTAGGAACTTTAGTTATGCCTGTTCCTTTGGCTGCTCCTGAGCGTTTTTTGGGAGATCCGAGAAAGTTTCAAATTTTTCAGACTCAGTGTGAATTACATTTCTTAAGTCGTCCCGAGTTATTTTCAATGGATGCTTCCAAGGTCACATTTACATTATCTTATTTATCAGGAGAAGCATCTGCGTGGGGAAGTCTCTTGGTGAGTCAAAAGAGTTTGGCTTTGAATAATTATTCCCTGTTCCAGGCCGATTTTAAAAAGATGTTTGATAAGAGACAGGTATCTCTAGAGGTAGATGGAGAACTACTGGAGTTGCGTCAGGGAGGAAAGGAGTTGATTTCTTATATCACTCAATTTAGAACTTTAATTTTAGAGAGTAGATGGCCAGAGGAGAAGAGGGCTTCCTTATTTTATCGGGGCTTAAAAGATGAATTGAAAGATGCTTTGGCTGGTGTTTTGGAACGACCAACTACTTTAGATGCTCTAATTGATTTGGTGGTTCGGTTAGATTTTCGTTTAACCGAAAGACGTTTAGAGCATAGACGTTCTCAGGGGGAAGTTAGGTTTCCAGGAAGAGTAGAGAGATCTAAGGTTGAGGTGGTGAACAGGGAAGTTAAGTCAAAGGGAAATGAGCTGCAGAGTCGGGTGAGAGGTCCGTTGTCAAAGGAAGAGAAGACAAGAAGAAGGGAGAATAATTTGTGCCTATACTGCGGTAGGAGTGGTCATTTCCTTGAAAACTGTCCTTTTACCTCCAAGAAGATCTTCAACTCTTCAGGCAGAGTACAACAAGTTGCTAACACGATACAGACAGCTGTTCCTCATATAACTGTGAACGCATCCTTAATGTTTGAAAAGAAAATCTTAGGTTCTGGGCCAATTATTATTGATTCAGGGGCGACAGGAAATTTTATGGACAGAGGATTGGCAAAGAGTTTAGGTGTTCCTTTAGTGGCTAAGAAAGAAGTTGAGCAGGTAAGGGCAGTTGATGGTACATCTCTTTCTTCAGGTCCAATCACTCATAATACAGAGGTACTTGAGATGGAGTTAACTGGAGGTCATAAGGAAACTATCTCTTTTGAATTAATAGATGCTCCAATCTTGAAAATAATCTTAGGTATGCCCTGGCTTACTCTGCATAATCCTAGAATTGATTGGAGTGCAAGAATTGTATCCCTAGAATCCAATTTTTGTAAGGAACATTGTTTCTTAGGGAAAAGTCATGGAGAGGAAGAAAGATTTGTGAATTCTGTTTCGTTTTCACTTGCAGAAAGAGGGGCAATAGGTTTTGATGTTGGAGCAGTAGTGGGTGAACTTCCTACTTGTTATCAAGATTTTTGGGATGTTTTTGATGAAAAGGAAGCTGGAGAGTTGCCTCCTCATAGACTGTTTGACTGCAGGATAGATTTGGAGCCTGGAGCTATTTTACCTAGCAGTAGGGTTTATGCCCTGACAGAAAAAGAGAATGACTATTTGAAAGAATACTTAAAGGAAAATTTGGCTAAGGGTTTTATTCGGCACTCTCAATCGCCGGCTGCCTCACCATTGTTTTTTGTACCAAAATCTGACGGTTCCCTCAGAACTTGTATAGATTATAGGGCGGTAAATAGAATGACAGTAAAAAATAGGTATCCGCTCCCTCTCATATCTGAGATGTTAAATCAAATTCAAGGTGCCACCATTTTTTCTAAATTGGATTTAAGGGGGGCTTATCATCTGGTACGAGTTCAAGAGGGGGATGAGTGGAAGACGGCATTTAAGACCAGATTTGGCCTGTACGAGTACCAAGTGATGCCATTCGGTCTTTGCAATGCCCCAGCGGCTTTTCAATTTTTTATCGATGAGGTTCTTCGGGAATTTCTTGATATTTTTGTTATTGTTTATATTGACGATATTTTGATTTTTTCCCAAAGTTTGGAGAAACACAAAGTTCACGTTCGACAGGTCTTGAGAAAATTGAGAGAGAATAATCTTTACGCTAAATTGGAGAAGAGTCAGTTCCATACGAATTCGGTGGAATTTTTAGGTTTTGTGATCACTCCTAGTGGTCTGGAAATGAATCCGAAAAAGGTGGAAGCGGTTTCGTGATTGGCCTATTCCAACGAAGGTGAAGGAGATCCAGAGTTTTTTGGGATTTGCCAACTTTTACCGAAGATTCATTGAAGGCTTCTCCAGTTTGGTGACTCCAATTACTCGACTTTTGAAGAAAGGAGTTCCTTTTGTTTGGGACGTTAAGGCTAATGAGGCTTTTAAAGTATTGAAGGAGAAATTCATAACTACTCCTATCTTAATTCATCCTGATACTTCCAAGCTGTCATGACCGCTGCCTCCAAGGAGTCAGACCCAGCCCAACATCCTTGGAAGCAGGGTCACAACTTCCATTCCAGGCACCAGCCGGTCCCCACAGGGGCCTTTTGGACCTTGTCCTGGCGCCAGTGGCGCCAGGCTCATAAGGGAACCCAGTCCCGGCACAGGAAGCGCCGGGCTCATATCGAGAGGAATGGTGCTTGGGTGGACCTACCTGCTGCAGACCATGCTGCTCACTTACCTGTAGGAGGATATCCTCATCCATTCCTGGCTGGAACTACTTTACCTTCTGGGTGTGGCCAGCAACACTCCCTGGGACTGGATACTGAAACTGTGCTGGAAGCTGGAACTTCTTTCTTGTCTGGGCGAGGCTGTGGAAGGAGACACCTAAGCACTCCAGTGGCCTATTTAAACCACACCCGATCAGTGCAACGTAGCTTCGCGTTATTCTGCACTAGCAGCAGGACGCTCACCGTGTCAGCTCCAGAGAATCTTCAGCTTCTGCATCTGTGAACAAGAAATCTTCAGTCTTACCTCCCGGCAGATCAGTCTTCAGTCTTCAGCAGCGTCTGAAAGAGAACAAGGACACCAGGTTAGGACAATACAAAACCAGCGCAGCACTTACCTCGTCCATCGGAGCATCCCGAGGCCGCGTGCCGCATTCTTCATACTCCGGCAATCCTGCGGAAACAAAGGACATTGGTTAGTGAACCTCCGTGATTATTCTGCTTACCTGTGCCACGTACGCCTCGATCTTCGTCAGGCGCTGTTTGTCCGCACCTGTTAAAACAAGAAGGACATCATTAGGGGCACTGAACGCCATCACTACTCACGTGCCTTCTAGCTGTCATCGGCTTGCCCATTCTCCGGCATGTACCTCGGCGTCCATCTCCACGCCGACAGCTACGGCTACCTGAAAAAAGGGAAAAGAGACATTAAGAAGTGCATTTAACTTCGCATAACATTCTTTTACTTACGTGCCTTCACGAACTCCGGCATTCTTCTCGCTTACCTTAATTACATACCGGACCTGCAATGGCGAGAGACATTTAAGGGGTCATATAAATAAAACTTCATATTCTAGCAATCACCGTTCGTGCAGCTAACGACGGCCTTGCTCCCTGACTTCATCCTCTGCAATCAAGAGGCTGGGCGATTAACCAGTGAAGCAACTGGCATCAGCACCCCTGCACAGACGCAGGATGGAGAGCTCCGCTTTCACCTATATAAGGTGAGCACATTCAGCCTACGAGTAACGTGGGGAGTCCAGAAAAGGGGAAGGTCAGATTGGCCAACCAGACATTCATTAACCCCTTGTTCTCCTACTTGCAGACACCTCACCCTCCAGGTCAAAATTACGGTGAGGAGAGGGTCTATCCAGGGTGTTACCAGAGGCCTGCGCGTGACCCTAGAAGACACTGAAATCTCCAACCCCGGACCTGCGCCTCCGAGGGATTCAGGTGAGCGTTACACAAGCCATTTTTTGTAGAGGCTGATGCTTCCAATGTGGCAATGGGAGCAGTGTTGTCGCAGAGGCATAATGTTACTGGACAATTGCATCCTGTGGCCTACTTTTCTCAGAGGTTCTCACCAGCGGAAGAAAATTATACCATTTCAGATCGCGAGCTTCTTGCTATCAAAGCAGCATTTGAAGAATGGCGACATTTTTTAAAAGGAGCACGTCACACTGTGACAGTGTTAACCGATCACCGAAACTTACTCTTTTTGAAGACAGCAAGAACTCTGACACCTCGACAACTAAGGTGGTCTTTATTTTTTGCAGATTATGATTTTATAGTTACTTTTAAGCCAGGAAAGCAAAATAAAAAAGCAGATGCTCTGTCACGACAATTTCCAGAAAGTGAAGTTAAGTCGGTTTGTGAATCACTTCCTCTGATCGCTCCAGAACGTTTTGTTCTTGCTGGAATTGAGAAAGAAAACAAAATCTTTAAACAAGTACGAGAATCCATATCTGAGAGACAACTTGAACATTGGGTTCGTTTGGATCCAGCTCGCAAGATTAAAGATGGTTTACCTTATCTGGACGACAGACTCTATTTACCATCTATTGAACTTAGAGAAAAGATTTTGAAGGAATGTCACGATTCAGTTCTGGCAGGACATCCAGGATATCGAAAAACACTTGAGTTGGTCAGAAGACATTTTTGGTGGGAGAAAATTCGACAAGATACTCTTAATTTTGTTAAGACCTGTGAAGTTTGTGCTAGATCTAAGAACCTCATCGGAAAGCCTTCTGGGTTATTGGAACCGTTGCCCGTTCCACCGCGGCCTTGGTATTCAGTGTCTTTAGATTTCATCACGGATCTACCACTAGATAAGGGGTGTACATCAGTATTGGTTGTAGTGGATTTACTCACTAAAGAAGCACATTTCATTCCAATGAAGGGAGAGGTTACCGCTGATAGTTTAGCTCACAGTTTCTTACAAGAAGTAGTTAAACTGCATGGAATTCCCAGTCAGGTCATCTCAGACAGAGGGTCTCAATTTATATCTAAATTTTGGAGGGCTTTCTGTAAGAGATTGGGAGTTGAGGTATGCCTATCATCCGGTTACCATCCCGAAACCAATGGGCAAGTGGAAAGGATAAATCAGGAGTTGGAGAAATATTTGAGATGTTATCTACAGACAGGGGAAGAGTGGGTAGATATGTTGTGGGTGGCAGAATTTGCATATAACAACTGTAGTAAGGATGCCACCTCAATGTCTCCATTTTATTTGGGACGAGGTTTTCATCCTCGTTTTCTTAGTATAGAGATCGATTATGATGCTGAAAACCCGGAAGTGGAAAAGAGACTAGAGATCATGAAAAGAAATTTGGAGAAGGCAAAAGGGGTGTTGGTGGAGAGTAAACAGAAATATAAAAGATTTGCGGACCTTAAAAGAAAGACTAGTCCCCAGTATAGGGAGGGAGATTTGGTATGGTTATCAACCAAATTTTTGAGAATTAAGGGAAGAAATAAGTTTTGCCCTCGTTTTGTAGGGCCGTTTGTGGTTGAAAGGGTGATAAATCCAGTGGCTGTTCGCCTTAGATTACCAAGACATATGAAAACTCATCCAACTTTTCATGTTAGCTTGTTGAAACCAGTGGTTAAAGGAACTAGATTGACACCTACTCCTTCACCAGTTGTATTTGAGGAAGATGATTCAGAAGAATTTGTAGTTAAGAAAATTCTGGACTCTAGAATAGTGAGAGGAAAGCTACAGTATCTCCTTGATTGGGAGGGTTTTGGTCCTGAAGAACGCACTTGGGAGAAAGCAAGTGATGTACATGCTCCTCATTTGGTTAAAAAATTCCATAAGAAATTTCCATTAAAAAAAGGCCCAGGGACTGGGCGTTAGAAGGGGGGTACTGTCAGGTACTGTTAGGATACAGTGACATAATCTGAGACATTAGGTCTGGGGAAAATTGGTATAGAAAGGTTTTTGGAAGTTATTATGAGTTTAATTTTAAAACAGCCAATTTTGCCCTTAACATTCATTGCAGTCTATGGAGAATGCCCCAAGCCAAGATGGAGGTCCTCAGTCTAAGTTCTGATTGGCTGGTGATTGTTTATAGGGAAGACAATGAACATTCTAAACTGCCTTTCATCGTCTTTGCCCAGCTGAGAGGTCGCGTATTAAGCTGCTCCTGCTTAACTTGTTCAGGGGTTTCAAGTTTCAAGCGGTCGAGCGGCTTATTTGGAAAAGCAAACAGGAATCTTGCGGAGATCCATTTTGGCACTGAACAGGAGTAAGAAGATTTCGTGTTATCCAAGAAAAAAGAAAGGTTTCAAAGACTCTCCACAAGATAAGTCCTTTTAAAACTCAAGACTCTTTCTATAATGTCATTGTAGAAGATTTAATCTGATTTTCAAGTTCATATGAAAAATATTTACTAAGAACTTTATTGCTGTCGCATGTTTGGCTTTGTTACGCTACGTTTTCTATCAAGCGCGTGGTTTTTTCGTTAACAGAAGCCTGCGCGTGAGAGACTTCGCTTGAGTATCTAGCGCAAGCTCTTTGGTGTCGCGTGATACTCTAGTGCGTGTGTTTTTTACCCGCGGTTGAACTTCAGCGCGTGTGCTCGCATATTGGATTAAGCGCGTGTGGATTTTTACCCGCGGTTTGTAGTCAGCGCGTGTGCTCGCATATTGGACTAAGCGCGTGTGGATTTTTACCCGCGGTTTGTCGTCAGCGCGTGTGCTCGCATATTGGATTAAGCGCGTGTGGATTTTTACCCGCGGTTTGTCGTCAGCGCGTGTACTCGCATATTGGACTAAGCGCGTGTGGATTTTTACCCGCGGTTTGTCGTCAGCGCGTGTGCTCGCATCTTGGACTAAGCGCGTGTGGATTTTTACCCGCGGTTTGTCGTCAGCGCGTGTGTTCGCATTCTGGACTAAGCGCGTGTGGATTTTTTCCCGCGGTTGAACTTCAGCGCGTGTGCGTGCTTTCGTTTAATCGCGTGTGGATTTTTTCTGTGGTTTAATCTACAGCGCTTCAACGATCTTCACTCAGTTTGGATCCCTATGCGAATTCAAGAGATTTCTACGTGAGATTTTTGACGCAAGTTTCAAGAACTGTTAATTTAAGTAAAAACACTCTAAAAAGAAATTTATAAGAAGAAATAGAAATACTTTCCAGAAACACTAGAACTTCCATTTACTTTCAATGAACTTAAGACTTTGTTCAAGCTTCTTGAGTTTAAAGAAGATTACCTGCAAAGTTAATTTCACATTCATGGACCTACTAAGAAGGCTGAATGATCGTTGAGATTCAAGTCAACTAGTAAGGAAGTCTAGTCAGCTTATCACTTCTCTGGGCATATTGTAGAGAAGTTCCAGGTATGGTTTTTACTTTATTTGGTAAAGGATATTGATACTTAAGGTTAGTATAGTGCCTCATGAATAACAAGGTGTATTATATGTTTATGTTTTACCACAGGTGAAGAACCAGCTAGTCTTAGCTTCCAGCCTGGTGTTTGTTAATTTGTCCCTTCTCCCTTTCCCCTGGAAGTGAGGTAAACTGAGCAGTTTATAGTATCAGCTCAGAGTGCCACATTTTGGGTGGATTGTCGGGGGCTCAGCAGCTTCTGCAGACACCAGGATCTCAGCCTGACAGTGGAGCAAACAGGGATAAAGCTGGCTTGGTCATGGAGGACCAAAGCAGGCATGTATGGTAGGAGCCTGTCAGCTAGTATCTTTGCCAGGATATTATTGTCGGTATTGACTAAAGACAGTGGTCTGTATGAGGAGCATTTACGAGAATCTTTGGAGGTTTTTAATAATACAGTTACTAGGGAGTCCTGGTGGATTCCGGAAGCACACCCGATGTTCTGGCTGCTTCACACGTATCACCTAAATTGGGAATCAATAGATCAGCGTATGTTTTATACAATTCTGCTGTGATCCCATCTAAACCATTCGCCTCTCCGTTAGAGAGGATCACTCTGTGGAACTCCTCGTCGGAGGCCGGGTCATTTAATGCCATCCCTATGGCCGGATCCAACTAACCTCTATCCAAATATTGTCTTATTGAGTCGTGGCCAGCCGAAGTTTGCGAGGTATATAGTCTCTCATAATAGTCGCGGAACATGGTGTTGATCCCCTCACAGTCTATAGTGGGGGTGCCCTCAATATCTTCAATTTCCATGATAGTGTCCAATTGAAGTTCATGATTGATCGCGCAGGCCAATGTCTGACTTGGACGGTCCCCTCCGGCATATGAGACCGCCGCAATGGGATCCCCCATATATCGTTCCTCTGTGGTCGTTGGGAGAGTTCCTCCCTGGCCACACAAACCTGGAATTGTATCTCCCGAGAATCCAAGAGCCCCCGTTGCAGCTCTAGGTTCTTAATCTCCTTGGCCATCACAAAAAATACAAAATACAATTGCCAGAGGCATGTACCGACTCTCATTGCATTGAATTGATTATACATATTCAACTTCAATCCCTTTTCGAAAAAGTCAAGGTTAATCAATTATTGCAATTTCATTTTTTTACTATTATTTTATTTTCTAGAAATCATCATCATATATAAAGACAATATACATTGAAATAACAGTCATTTAAAAATTTGAGATAAAGTGCAACTAGATTTATAATGAAAACATTTTCATCATATTCACACAACACACCATATTGTGATCTCACATTCTAACTCATCCATAACCACTTCATTCATACACATTCAAAAACCAATCATACTTGTGCAAAACACGCAATAGAAACAATTTGTCGAGAAACAATAGGTCATACAATTAGACCTTCAACGCAAGATAATTTCTTGTCCATAAATGCATTGATAATTTAATGATTATGGCATATATCGTGTTGTTATTTTAATACAGTCAATTGCCACGAGCGTTTTGTAGACAAAACAATTGAGATCCTGAATGGAACTTGAGCTGTTACAATGTCGACTCGACTTTCTGGCGTGGTATTTGATATGATGTTCCTACAACCGCCATCATCAGGACATATGAAGAAAACTCCATTTCGGATCACCCTTGGTGTGTGTAAATCGTTTGGCCAATAATTGATCTGCCTTATATGCGTTTTCCACATTCCAAATCGCGAATGGACAAAAAAAACACAAAGGGGAGAAAAAGTATATCTCCATTAATATACAGGCCAACAATATTCCAAGTATGTAATCAGAAACATATTCTATTTTGGTGCCTCTCTTTGAAAGGTAAATTCTATATTTTGGGAAATATCCCACTATTACCTGTCTCTAAACACTGATGCATCCAATGGCAATTTAACCTTTCTCTACTTTACCCAATTCTTACACAAATGTAGACATTTAAGAAGATAAAAAACATTTATCTACGAAGGGTTGTAGCAACCCCAGATTTGGGGGCCTGCCCGGCGTCCCACAGGTAACACTTCACAGTCAGAGAGAGAAAGGACACATTTGAACCCATCGTCCATCCCTTTGGATTGGCCTACAATATAATATGTCTCCAATCCCATTCTTTGTTTCTGGTTGTTGTCTCACACCATAGTGTCTCAGGGTGCACGTGAATGAGCTTGTTACTGTGTTGACCAAGATCATGAACTACCTGGCTAACACTATACTTGGGTGTTTAACCTAACATCCCCATTCCCCTAGCGCAAGATAAATTATGCTAATTTAAAAATGTTCTAATGTTACCTCATTATTGCAGATATTTGCTGATCGAAACGATGAAGCAGGAGTTCACATCACAGTCCCGATCCAGCTAGTTGTATGTTGCTGACCACTTGCCGGCATAGCCTGACCCGATCTATGTCAAATCCAGAAAAATTGCATGGGGGCATTAGTAAAGGTCCTGTCTAAGGCAATACTTAATTAGTCCCCTCAATTAATGATTCGGTGACCAAGGGCGTTAAGGGAGACAGCAAACCGGTTGCTATCTCCCGAACGTGACCCCACCCCTGGAGGATCTATTTTTACCTAAAGAGAACAAATGCCCCCAATAAAATCTTGTGCGTGGTACGGTGCATCTCAATTGTAAAAGCGCCTGATGTTAAACTTCTAATGTCTTGCCATCTGCTGCCAATATCGCAGAATACATGCTGCAGTTGAACAACAGCTAACCCCCATCACCAATAGTGCACCGTCTAAACTAGTGCGTGCTGATATTTCCGGAAGCAGCAAACCGGTTGCTGCTCGCGGAAAAGAACCAGGGATCAGAAACTCCTCATCTCCTGTCCGGCTAAGAGAATGCCACACGCCACCAATTAACGCTACTGCATTTTTTTCCAAACGCTGATGCCCTTACTTACCTCTTAATGGATACTGCAACCGCTCATATCTTTCCCTCAGTGCTGCGATGCCGCGTACACATTAATTTGCTTGTGGGCAGCCGTTCGAAAAGCTGCAGCAACACGTTCATTCTGTGGTGGTGTATTTATATGGTTATGAGGGCAACCATCGCGATAGGTCAGACTACCCGTGTGGGCCACGTAGTATAATTTCTTCCTATTGGAGTGTGTGAGATTATGCACAATGTTGCTGCCATATTGGATTGGGTCACAGTTGTTTGTTCGTACTGCTAACCTAGAGATCCAATACGAGTCATAGATTAAAAAAAAACAGCCAGAGTTGCCAATTAAAGTTCCCTTGGTTGAATGTGGTTGTTCTAGATGTCAGATGGCAGACACTGCAGTTGCCACAAGTATGGTGGCCCAATATCTGTTCCCTTTCATGACTCCATGCTGCTCTCAAACTGTTCTGTGCAGAATTCCCCTTAGGTCTTCCAATCTGGAATGTAAAAGACAATCTCGAAGATTTTTGCCCATTTTAAAGCGAAAAGAGGGAGTTCACTGGTACATCCTGTACTTGTTACCAGATTCCATTTTTTTTGTTAGGAGTTTCATAACTTGAACAGTTTGGTGCGAGAAAGAGGTCACACATAAAATCCGGTCTGTATCTGTTTTCTTCTCCTTCGGACATAGTAAGTGTTTTATTGGTTTCCAACATGCTCTTTTGGCTGATTCTTTGACGAGCTTCCGGGGGTATTCTCTTTCAAGAAGTCTGCCCCTTAGAATATTTGCATGTTGTTCGAAATCACTGATGTTTGTGCAATTTTGTCAAAGTCACAAAAATTGCCCATAGGGCAAATTATCTTTTTGGGAATACAGATGTTGGCTCAAGTATTCCAACAGAGTATTCCGGTCAGTTGGCTTTCGATATAATGATGTGAACATATGGCCTTCATGATGGGAGATAATTAAATCCAAAAAGGGTTGCTGTTTGTTATCTGAGTGGATAGTGAATGTAAGGTTGCTGTTGCACTGATTGAGCCAGCCAATAAACGATTCCAGATGTTCCATTATACCCTTCCAAATTAAACAAATGCCATCTATATATTGGAAACGTGGCTGTCAAATGGATTATCATTATAGATTAATTTAATTTTTCTTCAAAGTCTGCCATATATATATATATATATTTGCAAAAGCCGGGAAAAAGAATTTCCAGTTCTCCCAGGGAGGGATGGCACTCGTGGCAACACACAAACCGCTGGTGTCAGTTGCTTCCTCAAGTCAAAAACCAATGCAGTGTAGGGTTAAGTTCATTATCCAGTTTTATTAGGCATCTGCCAGATTAAAAAGTGCACGGTACAACGCGTTTCGCAGCCTACTCGCAGCTTGTTCACGTACAAGTGAAACCCATAACCAACTGTGTTAATATAGGTTTACAAACAATTAACCAGTCTGAATGGTTCTTTGTGCCATTTGTCCCTTGTCGCTTTTATAGTGCCAGATATACATATAGCTTCAGTGAAAAGAGAGAAAAACATGGCGGCCATTTTGTAAGAGGCAAATTTGCCTTGTATGATGGATGTATTATAGCCTAAACTATGTTGACAAAGGGTTTATTTCTGGCAAGTATAACCCGAGTGGGTTTAACTCTTTTGTAAATGTGTCAGAATTAAAAGCGATGTCCCTTTCAAAATTGCACATTAGTCAAAAAGTTATTAATTCTAAAATAGAAAACATATAATCCTAAAATTCTTCGTTTTTCATTTTTGCTTTTACTTTTACTTGCACAGTGCACATGCCTGAGAAATTTGATTAACAGGCTATGATTTGATATAAATGTTTGCATCTAATTGAAATTAAGCAGAATAATAAAGTGCTAAGTGCTCAAAAGTGTCATGTGCTAAAGTGCATATATTGCTATGTAAAGCAACAAAGATAAAGTGCTAATGCATAAAGTGCAAAATATGGCTAAAACCAATTTCTGCTATTGAATCTGCAAACACGAATATTTAAAATAAACCACTCAGTACAAAAGCAATAAAACCAATAAAAATATGTACACCGTTATAGTACAATAGGATTTAGAACGATTGTGCAATATGGGGGACATAACTATGTTTAAAAAAATATAACCTCTCAATTCAACTGTTTGACTGGACAACCAAAAATTGAAGAACTGGCAATAAGAACCATCTAGGTAAAACATTTTTTGACAATATAACACAACACAAGTTTAAAAAGATGTTTTTGTTGACAAACAGACTTCATATGGAGAACCTAGCACTTGTCAAAACACCCAAAAAAATATAAGCTATAGCGGTCCTGTGGCTCAAGGTTCCCAAGTAAGTATATAACTCTTCGTCTAGATTGTGTCCTTTGGGTTTTTTGGATTCAAAGTCTAAAATATATTTGGTTTCTTTTTTCCGCAGATCAAGTTCTCTATTTCCTCCCCGTGGGTTGGCTTTTATATGATATATATATATATTGGCCAGACTGGGGGCAAAAGCTGCCCCCAATGGCCGTACCTTGTTTCTGTATATAGATGTTATCCAGAAAATGAAAAAGCCTCCTCCTGCGGAATATTTGTATTTAGTGCGGTAATGTCTAGTGTGACTAATAGACTAGTTTCACTTTCAAATGTCAGGCCCTCGTAATAATTTATGGTGGCCATGGTGTCCTTGAGGAAAAATTGTGTGTCCTCAGCTAATTCATGTATGACCTTTTCTATATATTTGCCACAGGGTTCCAAAATAGATCCACATAATGAGACAATGGGTCTGCCCGGTGGATCTAAATTATTTTTGTGTACTTTGGGCAGAGTTTATATTGTTTGTAGTCGGCATTCTCTCTGTGTAAGGAAGCATGCTTCCTCTGTGCTCAGATACCCTGATTCGATACCTTGTGTAAACGGATCTTGTAAAGTTTTCATAAATTCATCTGTAGGGTCAATCGAATTTTTAAATAATGGTTATCATTGTTGATTAAAGCATATACCATCTTCTCGTAGTGTTCCCTATCCATTACTACTATCCCTCCACCTTCATCTGCAGCCTTGATGAATATTGTTTTGTTGCATGATGAAGCTTTTAAGGCAATGTTTTCTTCATGGGTCAGATTTTGTCTGTACCGTGATGTATTGCGGTTGTTAGTAATCTGTGGTAGTGCTTTGAGAATCATTCTTTCAAAAGTGATTATCTCTGGGGGGGATATCATTAATCCCGGGTGTAAACAAAGACTTTGGTCTGAAGCCCATTAGTGAAAGATTGGCTTTTTCTGTTTTGTTCATGAGGAAGGCCCTTAGTCTTATGGTTTTAAAAAAAACCTCATTAATTTGATTTCCATATTGGTGATCGAATTGTCTTTGGTGGGCACAAAACTCAACCCATATGGACAGATATGGACCTGCGTATGGATTTCAGGAAACCGCCCTCCTTTGCCATGCAGCACCCCAATTTACACCTTGAAGGTTTCCCATATAACCCTGGGGTCTGCTACTGAGCCCACATTAGTTTAAAAAAATGTTTGAATGTGCTGCCTGATTTCTTCACGGACGACTGTCTACTAGAGGGCGGGCCCTGAAGCGCCATTGCAGGTGTCTACGGAGGTGAACCGGGCCAAAGAACCCCACCAATACTGGGGAGTGATCAGATAGGGTTCGGGGAGTATCTAAGCATTTGCGACGTCTCGAGCTAAGTCCGATGACACCCTGACATAATCTATTCTTGAAGAGCTGCTGTGTACCCCTTAGTACAAGTATTCCCTATCTGTGGGGTTTGGTTGTCACCAAGAGGCATGGGGGTCGCAGCATTCAGCTATGGCCGCACATTTCTGGGCTGATCTTGGAAGGGAGAGCTGGGTTGTAGAGGATCTGTCCAGATCCAGGGAGATAGCAACATTGAAGTCTCCCACCCATATGACTTCGTAGTTCGGGAATGTACGCAAATGGGTAGCACATTGCTGAAAAAAGTTGGAGTTATCATTGTTCGGAGCACATATACTCATAATGAGAACCCGCCCTCCAGCAATCTCTCCTGCAAGCAGTAGATAGTGACCCTCTTCACCCCCCATTTGGGTGTGGAGCTTAAATTCCAGCATGTGATGGATGTAGGTAGCCACTCCCCGGGAATGTGTAGAGAAGGAGGAGAAGTATCTATGGACCCCCCAGCCCGCCAAGTTGGGGAGCTTGCAGTCCTGTGCAAGGTGTGTTTCTTGTAGGTATAAGACGTTCTCCCCATGATTTTTAGCATAGTTTGTTATTAAGCTTACTTTTTTGCTGTTAGTGAAACCCTGTATGTTCCAGGCCAACAAGGTTATGTTCATGTTAGTCCCTTGTGCACAGTCAGGGGTTCCCATATTGCGGGTCGCCTTGGATTTTCAGCTGTTGCTTGTGCAGTAAGCATGGAGCACGTCAGGAATTATTTAAACAGGGCATGGGCCTCTGTCCACCATGAAAGCCCACGGTATTTGCATGTATAGTTACTCGACGCTTCGTATCTCCAACCTGTAAAAAAACAAAGTCAACTTGCAATCATAAACCCCATTCCCAACCACCCGCTTCCCACGCCAGAAACTGAAACTTACCGGCCCCACATTTCCCACATCCACCCTACACATCCCCAGGAAATAACCCCAAGCAGTCAGTTCTTTGCCGCTGAAAATGGGGAGCTCGCGATGGCTGTAATTGCTCCCTGTGACAGAGGCCTGCATATATATTGGTTGCTTTATAACCATTTGTTGGTGGGAATCGTATAGTTTGGAACTTTTGCTTAAGAATATGTTCACACCCATGAAGAGAGTGCCGTAGTGTTAAGGGCTTTTCAGGATATACTCTGCTTGAGAGGTCTTCATGGCGACCTACGAGGTGACCCCCCTTGGGTCTGGAATGTCTTTTTCAAAACATTCAGCGGCCTCCGGGGATGTAAAAAAGGATACTTTGACATTGTGTGCTACCCTAAGCTTTGCTGGAAATAGCATAGAGTACTGGATTTCCTTTCTTCTCAGGATACTCTTCACGGTCTGAAATGTTTTCCTTTGGTCTTCTAATTATGGGCTAAAGCCAAGTAAATGACGAATGGTTGCTGAGTCCCTTCGTAACTCTTTCTTTTCTCTGGCAGCACGAAGTAGGATGTTTCCATCTCTGTAGTAAAGAAATCTAGCAATTATTGCCATCTCCTGTGCCCCTGCGGGAGGTCTTTCGGCCAAGGACCTGTGCGCTCGCTCCACCATAAACATGCTCGTGACTGGCGGATTCCCAAGGACCTCCACAAGTAGCTTTTCAACAAATGACTCCATATAGTCGCTAGGGGTGGACTCTGCAACTCCAGTGATATGGATAGTGTTTCTCCTGAACCTTTCCTTCGAGGTCGTCGTTCTTAGCAACCAATTCTTTGTTCCGCTTTAGTCATACGGATGCAGAGTTGATCAATAACTGCAGAGACGTCCACTTTGCAGGCCAGGGTGTCCATTTTAGCCCCAATGTTATCAGTGCTGTTTTTAAGGGCAAACATTGTTTGGTTCAGGCCCGATAAGTCCAGTTGGAATTGGCCCAGCATTGAAGCGGCGGGAGGAGGTGTTTGGTCAGATCTAGCAAATTGATCTATTTTCGCCTGTCTTTTTGGGTTGCCCATAGTAGAGCGGCAGGATGTAATGGCACTTATGGGCTCCATGACAGGTTCTTGTGCTAGTTAGTGCTACTTTCTCAGGGAGTCCCTCTGATCGCCAGTTGGTATGTATTGACTCGAGAGCCATTTCGCGGGTTCCAGAGGGAGCACTTCCCCGACTATCCCGCATATATGAGGTTGTGGGGCCACACGTGGTATTCTTGCAGAAAGGAGAGGGGGGGGTCGGGTGGAAAAAGCGTGCTCTCAGGGCGGTGCCCAACTTATCAAGCCTGCGTTCCCCCGCTCACACGTACTAACTTATGATCCCGGTGGTGCTGCTCGACCCACACGACCAACTAGGTCTCACAGCTGTAGGGACCGTCCAGTCCAGGGGGGCAGGCAGCAGGGCAGGTGTCCGTTTTCCGTTTGGTGTAAGGAGTTCAAAGACCCACACAAGAGTGATGGTAGAAGTGCAGGACGCACCAGCCAACAGGTTATGGTGTTGACCGGGGGAGAAGTAGGCCAGGTGCGGCACCATGAGATGAGCCCTACCTCGCGCCCTGGGTCATCAGCGGTGGGCCTCAGGTAGATATTCAAATCGTTGTGGTCATTGGTCTACGACAGGGAGGATATCAGAGTAACTATGGGACCTCTGTAGAGCCGCTGGGCGGACATGTGGGATGTCACCTATGAGATTCCTGGCCTCAAGGTATCTCACAGGTGGGATGTCACCTACGAGATACCTGGCCTCAAGGTATCCGTGTGTGCTCAGGTGGTTCCACCATTTATTAGATTGTGTAGGGGGTTCGGGAGAGCTGTATCTTAATACTCCCGCTCACCGAGGGTTGCATGGCGGGCCAGGCAAAGCTGCAGTGCATGGGGGGCAACACGTTCCAGTATACAGAATCTCCAGACAGCTGCAGAGGGCAAACATAGGCATAAGCCGATCAGATAGCACAGCGAGTAGAGCGCTTGCTTTGACATCTGTGCAGAGCCTGCTGACACAGGTTCGAATCCCGGCAGGGCCCTACTCAGCCTTTCATCCTTCTGAGGTCGATAAATGAGCACCACACACCATGGGAAATAAGCAGCGCTCAGATACCCGAGGGTTCATTGCGCTATATAAATGCCCAAACAAACAAACAAACAGTGTCGCGGGGGAGATAGAGGCAATGTGCAAACGCCCCACTCATTCCTGGCGTCACTCCCCGCTCTATCTGCTCCCTCCAGCCCTGCAGCCGGGGGATCTGGTCAGAGGATCGGGGATGCTTATCAGGGGGCTGGGGATCCTCACATGCTGCAGGAACAAAGGATGTAGGCAGGCGACTCAAGCTGCAAGTTACCGGAGCTGATCACGGTTCAGGGAGTCTCTGTACGTCACGGTGTCGCGGGCTCCTCCTCTCCTGCAGAGCTGCTGGTGTAAAACGGCGGTAAGGAGGTTGCGGCGGACAGGCAGTTTGGTCGCTGGCTCCCCAGTCGGGGGTAGTCGGAGAGGCACTGTTCCACTGTGGTGCGGGTCAAAGTCGTTCGGGGGCAGTGAAGGCCCACGCCTGGAGTAGTTTACCTTGCTGTTGCGACCCAATACTGCTGCAGTGTTGCCCAGGTAGTGGAGGCGTCAGGATTCCAACGATCATTGCCAAATGTTCTTAAACGTTCAGTCCACCTTAGCAGAGATGTAGACAGTGGGCCTCATTATAAGTTTGCAGGTCCGGAAACAACAGTACCGGTAAGCTTGCCGGTACCGTTGTTTCTGGACCAGCAAACTATGAGTTCTGCGAGCGGGTACCTTTCAGCCGGCCAGGTCTGACCTGGTGGGCGGAACGGCACCCGCTCGCAGACCTTGAAGGATGCACCGGCACCATTCATTCATAAATGGAGCCGGTGCATCCATCCTCCCTATTCCCAATGAGTCCAATGAGACTCAAATGGGAATGGGGAGTAATATTTTCCGACGCCCGGGAATGGGCAATTACTGGGTCCGCCAGGGCTGTAATGCTCCGGTAATTGCCTATTACCGGGTGCCGGAAAATTCATGACGGTGGCGTCAGCCATGCCGGTATTTACCGGCACGGCTACCGCCAAAGTCATAATGATCCCCAGTGTCTAGAAAGCAGGATAATCGGCAGGATTTATGCTGCCTCTGTCAGAGCAGTCTCAGAGTGGCCATTTTCCAGCTGTGCAACCGCACCCCCCCCATAAAATACGGTTGACTTTGAAGTTATGTGCATGAACTGCACCGTTGCCAAGACAGTGATTTTTAACACATTCAGGCCTCCATAGACAGGCCCTACAGTAGAAGGCTACCAAAGTAGGTCAGCAGGTTGAGTGATTGTTGCTAAAATGCTATATATTTAAAACTGGCTGTAAATTTTAAGACTTTTTACAATTCCTTGTAAATCAAGCATTGTAGTCTTTGTGCCCGATTCTCCCTGGTCCTCCTTATTTCACACTGATTTTTTCTGTTTCTTTGTTCGTCTGCTAGCGCACTGAGGCCTGTGAGCGCGATGTGCTTTAAAACAATGTAATAATAATACTAAAAGACGATGCCAACAATGTCAGCCCTACCCCGGTATAACAGTTCCATGAAACACAAAGGGCTGATTTACAAACTCGTTTTACAATGGGGCAATCCCATTGAAACAACACTTTGTAAAGCAGACCCAAAGTTGCTTTTCACCAAATGCTTTGCATGGGCCTTTGAAATCTGTTTAAACATGAGATTATAGGCCGGATTCACAGAAGCATTTTTATAATGGGGGGTTCCCATTGAAAAACTCTCTGTGAATCACGCCCAATATCCAGAATCTTTGACGGAGCCAGTATTTCTAATGCTCTCCGTAAGAAAACCTTACAATAAATTAGCAGAACGGTTGGGTATTTAAACAAAAAAGAGATACCAGGTGGGCTAAAAATGTATCCCCTTACCTCGTTACTGCTCTGCAATATGTAGGCCTGGCACAGTTGCTCTAATTTGCACATTACTTCCCAAGGTGATTACCACCAGCCTGTGCAGCTGAGTGGGGAGATGACCACATCCATGTGCTAAATCCAGTGCCTGGCAAAAGCTTAAACATTTACAGATTCCGTGGAGAAAACATTTCGAGGTGTTTTTAAATTCCTGTCCCAACGGCGAATTCGTGAAAATGACCTACTACCCTAATTGCATAACAAATGGATGATTACTCACATTATTTTCCAAGCATTATACTTTAAAAGAATACACACTGAGAAGGCTAGTTCCCATTAGAGAAATGGCCCTTTTTGCCCCGAGCGGCCAAGTCCTGCATAATATTGAGAACTAGCCATCTCAAACTGAGAAGGCTAGTTTCCATTAGAGAAATGGTGCCTTCTGCCTCTAGTGGCCAAGTCCTGCATAATAATGGGAACTAGCCTACTCACACTGAGAAGGCTAGTTCCCATTAGAGAAATTGCCCTTTTTGGCCCCTACTGGCCAAGTCCTGCATAATAATGGGAACTAGCCCATTCACACTGAAGCAGCTATTTCCCATTAGAGAAATGGCCCTCCGACCGGCCGAGGCAGAAAGGTCCTCTCGTCTAATGGGAACTAGCCCACTCACACTGAAGCAGCTATTTCCAATTAGAGAAACGGCCTCTGACCTGGAGAGGCAGAAAGGTCCTCTCGGAACTAGCCCATTCACACTGAAGCAGCTATTTCCCATTAGACAAATGGCCCTTTTTGCCCCTAGTTGCCAAGTCCTGCTATTTCCCATTAGACAAATGGCCCTTTTTGGCCCTAGTGGCCAAGTCCTGCATAATAATGGGAACTAGCCCACCCACACAGAGAAGGCTAGTTCCCATTAGAGAAATTGCCCTTTTTGCTCCCCTAGTGCCTAAGTCCTGCATAATAATGGGAACTAGCCTACTCACACTGAGAAGGCTAGTTCCCATTAGAGAAATTGCCCCTTTTGCCCCTAGTTGCCAAGTCCTGCTATTTCCCATTAGAGAAATTGCCCTTTTTGGCCCTAGTGGCCAAGTCCTGCATAATAATGGGAACTAGCCCACCCACACAGAGAAGGCTAGTTCCCATTAGAGAAATTGCCCTTTTTGCTCCCCTAGTGCCTAAGTCCTGCATAATAATGGGAACTAGCCTACCCACACTGAGAAGGCTAGTTCCCATTAGAGAAATTGCCCTTTTTGCCCCTAGTTGCCAAGTCCTGCTATTTCCCATTAGAGAAATTGCCCTTTTTGGCCCTAGTGGCCAAGTCCTGCATAATAATGGGAACTAGCCCACCCACACAGAGAAGGCTAGTTCCCATTAGAGAAATTGCCCTTTTTGCTCCCCTAGTGGCCAAGTCCTGCATAATAAAGGGAACTAGCATACTCACACTGAGAAGGGTAGTTCCCATTAGAGAAATGGCCCTTTTTGCCTCTAGTGGCCAAGTCCTGCATAATATTGGGAACTAGCCGTCTCAAACTGAGAAGGCTAGATCCCATTAGAGAAATGGCCCCTTTTGCCCCTAGTGGCCAAGTCCTGCATAATAATGGAAACTAGCCTACTCACACTGAGAAGGCTAGTTCCCATTAGAGAAATTGCCTTTTTTGCCCCAAGTGGACAAGTCCTGCTCAATAATGCTCTGATTACTTACCAGTAATCTTCATTACTCCTAGTCCTACTCTTCCTCGTCACAGTACTTACTTCATGAGGCCCCTGCTTCCGACACAGGACCTTCTTCTATTTCTTTAAATTCCTATAACTCCTCCCCCACATCCACGTCACTCAGTTTCATATTACCAAGCCAGAGCATGGGACCTTCCCCGCAGGGAGGGTGAGGAGGGTCGTCAGTACTGTGACGAGGAAGAGTAGGACTAGGAGTAATGAAGATTATTGGTAAGTAATCAGAGCATTACCTCCACGTCCGCTCTTCCTCGTCCCAGTACTTACTTCATGAGGTATACCAAAGCAGCAACGGGGAAAAGGTCCCAATGTGACACAGAGCTAAAGACAGTGCAGCAAAAACACCCACAATAACTCTTAATTCATATCCCCACAGATAAAACTCCGACGACGAAGGAACCAACCCCCCGAGTGGGAGAAACTCAACCCATAGCGGTTGATGAAAATCCCTAGATCAGCCAAGGCGGCAGCCATACAAATCTCTTGCAGAGGAAACCCTCCTTGCATCGGCCCAGGAAGCCGCCAAACCCCTGGCGGACCGCCCCTGATCGTGCGCAGGCACAGGCAAGCCAAAAGCCACTTAGGCCCTGGAGATCATAACCCGGAACCATCGTAAAATGGAAACCACAGATGTGTTATGCCCAGCCCCAGCCGGACCACAAGCAATCAAAAGACTATCAGATTGGTGAAAAAAAGCAAACCTAGCCAAATACTCCAACACGTCCCGCCGGACATAATGTTCAGCCAAGCCACCTCCTCATGCATTCTCGGATCATGAAAGAAGTCAGGGAGAACCGGATCCTGAGAGGTGTGAAAACTGAGATACAACTTAAGGGAGGTACTTCGGACCACACCTCAGCAGCACCGAGTCTGGCAGCACCCTCAGGAAAGGAGGGTGACATAAGAGAGCCCCAATCTCCCCAAGCCTACGGGCAGAAGCGAGGGCAATAAGAAAAGCAGATTTCAGTGTAAGATGTTTGATATCAATCTCGGAAAAGGGCTCAAAAGGAGGCGCTTGAAGGAACTGTAATACAAGAGGGAGATCCCAAGGGGGAAGCCCTTTATCACCACAAGGACGGGAAGAAGAAAACCCTGGAGCAACTTCCCCACCAACACCTCCCCATCCAAGTGACCATCAGAGTCCCCCAAAATCAATTTCATGGAGGCCCACTGAGAGTGAAGCCTGGGGAAAAAAAACTGCCAGGCCCCTGTCAAAAACCCTTCTGGAGGAATCAAAGGATAGCAGAGGCCAGAACGCAGGGGAGGGATCCCAGACCGCCCATACCAGTCTCGGAAATGGCCCCAATGCCTGCCGAACACCTTCAGAGTGGAGGGTCTAAGAGCATCCATTATGTACTCAACTACAGGATCTGAGAACCCCTGAGATATCAACCTAGACTGAGCAATAGCCACACTGCCCATTGCATCCAGTGGAATTCCAACCGCAGATCCCCTTGAAGGGGACACGGCCACCTCGGAACCAGCTAAGGTTCCTAGGACCGAAGCTCCAACAGAGAAGAGAGCCAACTCCGGCGGGACCAGAACTGAGCTAACAACAACACAGTCACCCTGGACCTGCTCCAAACCACCCGGGGCAGAAGGGGAATAAGCGGAAAGGCATAAAGGAAAACCCCAAGGCCACTGTACAGAGAGGGCGTCCATCCCCCAATCCCCCCGGCCTGAAACCGAGAGCAGAAGACGGGAACTTCTGCTGAGGGCACCCTTCTGATACGTGAGGCCACCAGAGACACCAGATGAGATTTCTCCCAGGTGCCTGTCAGTGTTGCCAGAGCATTCAAGGAGCGACCGGAACCCCTTTTGCAGTTGACATATGCCAAGGCCGTCGTATTGTACGATCGGATCAAAACTGCCGACCGTCCAGCAACTCCTTGCAGTACACCAGAGCTTGGACAATGTCACAACTCTTGCCAAATGGATGATCGCCGGTGCTCCCCAGATCTCACAACCCTTGAGCTGAGAGGACCCCCAATGTAGACCCTTTCTGCCGGCGTCGGTAGTAAGAGAGGCCACAGGAGGATGGACCATGCACACCTCAGCATGTAGACCTGAAACCCCCCGCCACCACAGCAGGGAGACTCGCAGCGCTGGGTCTTGAGACCCATAAGCAGTTGACACATCCTAGAAGGCATAGGGACCAGGAACACCCGCAAGTAGAAAACTTGACCCTGAACAGGGAGAGGAACGGGCAAGACGGTAACCCACAACAATCGTTCGGAGAGAACTGATCCAATGGCCAACTACTTGGACCGTGAGCTGGGTGCCAAAGTCCTAACCATGCAAACCTGGACAGGAGGAGACAGGAACTGCAACTGATACCCCCCTCCGGAAGGAGCCCATTAACCAGGAAGCCGAACCCCACCGGTCCCATACACCTCCGAGAAGATAGAGACGAGGTGCACCAGAGGAAAATCACAGGACGTTGAAGCAGGCCTGCGCCACAATATAACAGCATGCTTGTCAGCCCACAAAAAGAACCCACTTATCAAAAGGAAGATACAGGACAGCCCAGAGGTCCAGCAGACTATGCCCCCCCCAGCCGACAGAGGAGCCACCAGGCTGGCGTCAAAAGGGCAGAGTACTGTCACAAAGCGGGGCAAAGCAATCCATCCCGGATAGCAGGCATGAAAGGCAACCCCCCACCTGGGGTATTCCTACACTGGAAAAACCCACTGAAGTGACATCCCCCTCCACCAACACCAGGGGCTCTGAGAACCCCTCTAAGCACAGACATGTGCCACCATGTGCCATATCACTTCCCACAAGTCTGAGAGGAGGCGTGAAAGCAACACATCGGCACCGGAGGACCTAGGCCCTAAAAGAAGAGACACTGGGAACCCTCTGAATGGCCATTACTTCCATGATGCATTTTCTATAATTCCATGCCGGACAAGGGAAAAGAAAATCATCTCCTTTGACCTTCCCTCGTGCAGTTCAGAGGAAGAGGACAGGACAAGGAGTCTGCGTCCATAGCTAGCACAGACCCAAACACACCACTAACTCGCCACATTGCTGTTAGGTGGCTTGAGCCCTGTATCCAGTAGCTGGTAGCCCCAAGCTCTAAATCGTTCCAAGGCATTGGTCTAGGAAGGATGAAGGGCCGAGTCAGAACCGCAGAGACTCGAACCCGAAGTGTAGACTATGCCAGGCCGGTACCCTTCAGGCCGCTTGCAGACGCGTCCAAATCAGCGCCGTTTTCATAGGCTGCACGCAAAGAATGCAGCCAACATCCGGTGCATCCTGGGCCGCGTGTCTCTGAGGAGCGGGTGGTATGTGACATGCCTGTGACAGAACAGAGCCCCCACACTTTCAAAGGCTCTCTGCCACTGCCACCCCACTACAAGAAGCAGAGAGGCCTCACAACAAAAGGGGAAGGCTAGGCCATACTGCCAGGTGCTTGCCATTATTTGCAATAAAGATGTGTACACAGAGCACAAGGAAACGGCATGTTGAAGGAGTCAAGATGGCCATACCAGGAGAAGAGGGGACAAATATCAAGCACAGTCCTCCCCTCTCCTTACCTTCCACCAGAGAATGCAGCTAACATCCGGTGCATCCTGGGATGTGTGTGTCTGAGGAGCGGGTGGTATGTGACATGCCTGCGACAGAACAGAGCCCCTGCACTTTCAAAGACTCTCTGCCACTGCCACCCCACAACAAGAAGCAGAGAGGCCACACAACAAAAGGGAAGGCTAGCCCATACTGCCGAGTGCTTGCCATCATTTCCAATAAAGATGTGTACACAGAGCACGACGAAAAGGCCTGTCGAATCAAGATGGCCAAAACAGAAGGAGAGGGGAAAAAACATCAAGCCCAGTCCTCCCCTCTCCTTACCTTCCCCGGGCCATGCAGGACCCGGGACACAATGCTCACGCTGTGGTCCGGAGCCCAGCAAAGAACCGAGCGAGCAATCCCGCTCAACTGTGACCCCAAGCCCCGCAGGTGGCCCAGGAGCAGCGCCACACCTGAGGGAGCCGAGGGCCCCGCCACACAGCCCCCCCCAGGGGGCCAGCAATCGGTGCTCCCCAGTGCCCCGCACCGGGAAGAAAAAGTCCAACCTGCCGGAGGCAGGAAAAATTAAACTGAGTGACGTGGATGTGGGGGAGGAGTTATAGGAATTTAAAGAAATAGAAGAAGGTCCTGTGTCGGAGGCAGGGGCCTCATGAAGTAAGTACTGGGACGAGGAAGAGTGGACGTGGAGGTAATGGGAACTAGCCCATTCACACTGAAGCAGCTATTTGCCATTAGAGAAACGACCCTCCGAGCTGCAGAGGCAGAAAGGTCCTCTCGTCTAATGGGAACTAGCCTACTCACACTGAAGCAGCTATTTCCCATTAGGGAAACGGCCCTCCGACCCGCAGAGGCAGAAAGGTCCTCTTGTGTAATGGGAACTAGCCCTAGAGGCAGCTATTTCCCATTAGAGAAACGGCCCTCCGACCTGGAAAGGCAGAAAGGTCCTCTCGTCTAATGGGAACTAGCCCACTCACACTGAAGCAGCTATTTCCCATTAGAGAAACGGCCCTCTGACCTGCAGAGGCAGAAGGGTCCTCTTGTCTAATGGGAACTAGCCCATTCACACTGAAACAGCTATTTCCCATTAGAGAAACAGGCCTCTGATCTGCAGAGGCAGAAAGGACCTCTCTTCTAATGGGAACTAGCCCACTTACACTGAAGCAGCTATTTCCCATTAGAGAAACGGCCCTCCGACCTGGAAAGGCAGAAAGGTCCTCTCGTCTAATGGGAACTAGCCCACTCACACTGAAGCAGCTATTTCCCATTAGAGAAATGGCCCTCTGACCTGCAGAGGCAGAAAGGTAGGTCCTCCTGTCTAATGGGAACTAGCCCACTCACGCTGAAGCAGCTATTTCCCATTAGAGAAACGGCCCTCCGACCTGGAGAGGCACAAAGGTCCTCTTGTGTAATGGGAACTAGCCCATTCACACAGAAGCAGCTATTTCCCATTAGAGAAGCGGCCCTCTGACGTGCAGAGGCAGAAAGGTCCTCTCGTCTAATGGAAACTAGCCCAATCGGCCCTCTGACCTGGAGAGGCAGAAAGGTCATCTCGCCTAATGGGAACTAGCCCACTCACACTGAAGCAGCTATTTCCCATTAGAGAAACGGCCCTCTGACTTGCAGAGGCAGAAAGGTCCTCTCGTCTAATGGGAACTAGCCCATTCACACTGAAGCAGCTATTTTCCATTAGAGAAACGGCCCTCCGACCTGGAGAGGCAGAAAGGTCCTCTCCTCTAATGGGAACTAGCCCATTCACACTGAAGCAGCTATTTCCCATTAGAGAAACGGCACTCCGACTTTTCTGCCTCTCCAGGTCGGAGGGCTGTTTCGCTAATGGGAAGTAGCTGCTTCAGTGTGAGTGGGCTAGGTCCCATTAGACAAGGGGACCTCTTGATCTCCTGTTGATCATCAACTTCTCCCAAATGTACTCTTTCTGATAATGTTCAAAACACTTTATAGCCAACCCTCACAGTGCTGTAACAAACTCCTCAATGGTCTCACAATATTTATGTTGTCTGATGGCAAATTGATAACAAGCCAAAATGTTATTCCCCTTCACCTCGTAATGCTTGTCCATCTTGGCTATGCATATATGAAACTGGTTGCCCATCTTGATGCATTCAGCTAGTTTTAAGAAATTGTTGTCCAGCCCGACCTCGACAATGAAACAATGCCTCTTTCTTTTTATTCAAATAATTAGGACCATATACTGCTAACATATACTTCTGGAATCTTTCTTTCCATTTAATAAACTAGGAATAACCTAGTGCCTGGTATATTTGCCATAATCTTTGAATTCGTTTCTGTTGCTTCCCTATTTTCGTGATCTTGGTATTTGTCACCTTGTTCACAGGGACAAATGTCTGTAATCTCCCTTTTAAGGTGCAGTGAAAAACACCTCTCAGAATAACAGTCAATTGTGCTACGGCATGCTCCCTTTTTTATGTGTGCAAGTGTTTCTTTCTGTCACTACACTGCATGTGGGACAGGCACAGCACGAAGCGCAGAGCATGCAGTGAAGGCCTTTAGCTTGTTACATAGGTAAGCAACAGACATGTCAACTCCTTATCATGTCTAAAATTGCCAGGTAACAACTTGCAACACCGGACTATGCGTCCTTGGGTCACGTGTTCTGTTGTTTGCATGCACGGCTTTGCTGCTAGGGTGCTTCCTGTGTCCTCATAGGCTCGCGCACAGCCCAGATAATCCCCAATACATGCCTGGAGAGTCCCACTGAGCCACCATTCGACTGTGTAACTAACCCTGTACCTGCTCAGCCGTGGCAACCCCAATCAATGGCAAGTGCAGGCTCTTTGTCATTGCCGCAACTCAACACCAGTTAAGGAAGTGAACCAGAACACAGCCAGTATGTGTGACTTAATTTCTTTTAAATTCATCTTTATGCTGTAACAACTCTCTCTGTCCTCACCCTTACACCAACCACCATACAAATTGACGTGCATTCTCTTCTAGTGTTCTCTGTCCACATTCCATACCCATAACATTCCCTCTGCTGACATTCCTAACACTGCAAGGAGTCCCCCTTTCTTCTAGAGGACTTTATTCCCGTGGCCACTTTCTGTATTCTAATATTAATCAACTAGAGTTGTATTGCCAAGTGGGAATGGTTCAGTTAGTCCCCCTCTAGTGCTCTATATGAACTTGGGTTGACCCTCCTAGGATGGACAATGCATTGGCTTTACTATGCATGAAGATTTGTTTGCTCTCCTGGCCAGAAAGACCATTTGTCTGTCCTGGGCTTGAAGATGCGCTGGCACTCCTGGGCTTGAAGACAAAGATAGGTCCTTCCAGGGGCCAGAAACCGATGATGTGATGCATTAGCAGGGCCAGAAACCGAAGAGAGGCCCACTCAGCTTGGTGTTGAGAGTTAAACCACGGTCAAGTTGGTTTACCTAAGGTACTGCACTCCTCGTCTTTCCAATACCCCTTTCTACTTTTCATGGGCTAGTTACAACCAGGCACCAGCTAACATACTTCTTAACGGACACAGGCCTTCTTCCACAGCATTTACCTTATTTTCAGGGTCCACCTTCTACACTTCTTCCTTCCTCCACCTTCCTTTTCTTCCTCAGGACCTCTCCCAAAATGTTCCTCCATCAGTGGCCCTCATCTTCCTACACAGATTTTGTCTGTACCTTTTAAACTGTTCTCCACGTAATTTCATCCTTTCTCTTGTGTCTCACCTTTCATCTCTCCTTTCCCCCTTGCTAGTTTTCCCCTCTTCACACTGCTCTCCTTTCCCTTCTTTTGACGCATCTTCACCATCCTCTCCCATCCTCCTCAAGTTTTACTCTCCTTCAACTCCCTTCACTTTCCTTCTTCCTCTTTTTCTCCGCTCTTTACTGCAACACTTGTTTCCAAACTCCCATACTAGGTTTTCTACCAAAGCTTCCCTGTATAGTCCTGCCCCTTTTGATACTGGCAAAGGGTGTTAATTAATATGCCCAACTCCTTGTGTGTACGTGACAAAGTGATTGGCTCTTCTGAGTAACTCACCATCTTCAGATCTAGTGATTTGTATCAGTTATAAATTGTCAGCTGCCAACTTGAAGTCAAGCAGCGCTGTCATGGTAGCTGCCTGACCCCACCATGGTGCCGCCTGCAGGCAGCTGCACAATACCTCTGCCAACCTTGAACCTCCTCACCTGCCAACTTCATTGCATACCCAAGCTCAAGTAGGTCTTTTCCACAGTCCGTCCTGCAGACTGTATTCAAATGTACTTTTAGTGGGATCAAGGACGATACCCACAGATCTTTTGGCCTTCTAATGCAGAGTTGTTCATTCTTCGAAACTCTACCAGGTCTTGAATTACAGACTGGTACCTGGCAAAGGATAAAGTGGATAGGGTAGACGCCTTGGGAATACCTTATATACTGGCTATTATCTTTCAGAAGGTACAGGCCCCCCAGGGTCCCATAGCTCCATTCCCATGTGTCCACCTAGAAACATGGTCAGTTCTGGCCTTTTTTATGCTGTCACTGTAATTCTTTTCATTGACAGTTTCATATTTTCAGTCATTTATATTCCATGAAAGTATTTATATTGTTAAAGTAGGCCTTATTTTCATTTATTATATTACTCGAGTTATCAGTTCATGGTTCTTACATATTTATCATATTCAAGATTTATTATAACCATTAATTGGACCAAAGTGTGAAATATCTTAGCCGTTGGCATGATTATGGATCTATGTGTTGAAATTGAACCTGAACTAGTTTTGAACCAAATTATTTTTTATGTCAGATTTTGGGGTAGGTCGCCCCGCCACCACCCTTACACAATCCAATATGGCCTGACCCCAACCCAACATCTACCATCAGTGTTATAAAAAATGTAAAGAAATTCAGGGGAAGGGTCAACCAAAATCCATAAACCTTTAATTATACTGTTAAATGGTGTTATGGTCACTAATAGTCTTAATAAAAATCAGCTCCTAGGAAGGGGAAAATGTGTTTTTACTGGGGTATGAGGGTCACTAGACCACCAGGGATGGCTTGAAGGGGGGGGGGGGTTGATCGGAGCGTGATAGTTATGATTTGTTTTTGCTGGGCTGAACATAGGTAATGAATATTTTTTGTTTTGTTTACAGGTTTCTTTACGCAAGGAGCTGCAACGTTATGGGAGTAGTTTTTTTATTCTACAGGATTTGGCAGTCTGGGGAAGTATTTTGGTGGGCTGGGACACAATTGAAGGGTCAGGCCACAAATTCCCACCATGCCAGCAAAACATTGGTCTTTCCCTGGGAGCAGCCGTCTCCCATGTGGGTTGACTGTCCGCAAGCCCAGGCTGCACCGCATTACAGATTTCACCTCCGGGGAAGAATGGGGAACTTTTGCCTCTGAGGAGGAATGGAGACCCTGCCAGGGCACCCCAGAACTGCAGCTGGACTTGGGGACGGTCAACCCACATGGGAGACAGCCACCCAAGGCCTGGGGCATCACCCCCCACCTTCCTGGAGTTCTGGCTGGCCTGCATTACAGCTTCTTCCTCCGGGAAAGGACAGGGACCCTGTCAGGGCTCCCTGGGACAGCCGCTGTGCTTGAGGAGGTTAGACCCAAATGGGAAACGAATGCCCAAGGCCACAGACAGCACCCCCAACCGTGCTGGAGCTCTGGCTGGGTTTCGTTGAAGCTTCACCGTCTGGGAAGTCTGTTTACAGGTTTCTTTACGCAAGGAGCTGCAACGTTATGGGAGTAGTTTTTTTATTCTACAGGATTTGGCAGTCTGGGGAAGTATTTTGGTGGGCTGGGACACAATTGAAGGGTCAGGCCACAAATTCCCACCATGCCAGCAAAACATTGGTCTTTCCCTGGGAGCAGCCGTCTCCCATGTGGGTTGACTGTCCGCAAGCCCAGGCTGCACCGCATTACAGATTTCACCTCCGGGGAAGAATGGGGAACTTTTGCCTCTGAGGAGGAATGGAGACCCTGCCAGGGCACCCCAGAACTGCAGCTGGACTTGGGGACGGTCAACCCACATGGGAGACAGCCACCCAAGGCCTGGGGCATCACCCCCCACCTTCCTGGAGTTCTGGCTGGCCTGCATTACAGCTTCTTCCTCCGGGAAAGGACAGGGACCCTGTCAGGGCTCCCTGGGACAGCCGCTGTGCTTGAGGAGGTTAGACCCAAATGGGAAACGAATGCCCAAGGCCACAGACAGCACCCCCAACCGTGCTGGAGCTCTGGCTGGGTTTCGTTGAAGCTTCACCGTCTGGGAAGGACGTGGACCCTGCTGAGGCTCCCTGGAACCGTTGTTGGGTTTGTGGACAGTCAAACCACACCAGGGACAGACCCCCTGACCATCCTGGAGCTCTGGGCTGACCTGCATTATACAATTTCTCTCCGTGAGGGGGACCTTGCCGGGCCCCCTTCGGCTGCCACTGCACTTGGGGATGGTGGACTCACATGGGAGACAGATGCCGAAGGCCGGGGACATCACCTCCAGCTTCCTTGAGATTTGGATGGGCTACATTACAGCTTTTCCCTTCGTGGAAGCATTGGCACACTGCCGGGGCTCCCTGGTGGGGGGAAAGCTGTAACAGAGGCCAGCCAGAGCTCCAAGATGGTTGGAGGTGATGTCCCCGGCCTTGGGCAGCTGTCTCCCATGTGGGTTGACCGTACCGCAGCCTAGCAGCGGTTCCAGGAAGCCCCAGAAGGGTCCCACTACCTCAGAGGTGACCCTGTCAGGGCTCCCTGGGACAGCTGCTGCACTTGGAGATGGTCACTCCATATGGGAGATAGCTGCCCAAAGCCAGGAACAAACTATCCTGGAGCTCTGGCTGGCCTGTGTTACAGCTTCTCCCTCTGGGAAAGGTAGGGGACCCAGCCGGGGCTCCCTGGGAGTGCCGCTGCGCTTGGGGATGGTGGACCCACCTGGTAGAGTCATCCAATGCCGGGGCCATCACCCCCCACCATCCTGGAGATCTGGTTAGGCAGCATTACATGATTTCCTTGGGACTGCCTTTGGACTTGGGGACGGTCAACACTTTTTCTTTTTCACCCAGGTAGGTACACCCACACGAGGTACTGTTTTCATCCGGACACCTGTGGGAAGGTAGGCCATGTGTTGGCGGTATGTTTCAGTAGTTTCTAGGTTGGAAATGTCTGAAAATTGTGTTTATTTTCCCTAAATTTCAGACTTTGCCGGGCTTTTGGGTAATAAATTCTAGGGCAATTTGCACAAGTCAGACCTTTGTGCGTTCCTACCGGAGTCTGTTCTCCTGAAACACTTGGGTTACCAGTGCTTTAGCCTTTTCCATTTGCACCCAGGTAGGTGCACCGACACATGAGGTAGTTTTCGCCAGGACACGTGTGGGAATGTGGGAAGGTAGGACATTTGTTGTTTTCTCTTGGTTTAACATTTTCATACATTTGCTACTGCACTTTGTTACACAACCCTTTAATTTCCCAAACGTGAACTACATGTAGTTGCCGATTTAGGCACTGTATGCTTTTGTAACCTGCTCAAGTCACCAACCCTTCAAAAGGTCTGCCTGTGCTCTTTCAAAAATGGTATGCTTGCCATTCCTCACATTTATTTTCCTTATTTACACATGCTAAGTATGTCTGTTTAGGCCGTCAGCATAAAATTCCCGTGTACTATGGCTCAGTTTTTGGCTTGTAGCCTTGCTTGTTTTGGGAAACAATACAAAAAAAAGGCCATTTCCTAACTGGAAAAGTCAGGGGAATGTAGCAGGGCATTGCTTTTCTCAATATTCACAGAAGCCATTGATTACCTTACATGTCAAGTACATACCTTTTTTAACTGTCATTTTTCAAATCTTTCCCCAAACTATGGGTATTTTCCCAACATAGATGTTGCCTGACCTGCGCAAATCACCCTTTCCTAAACTTGGAATTTTGTCTGCTTTTCAGAAATGTATGCCTTTGTCTTCCCTTTCAGCTTTCCTACCCTCCTCTTCCATTCCGTCGACACATGGACTATTGGGGGGGAAAAAAGGGGGTAAACTCGCATAGCTCTCACAAAATTGATGGTAACCTTATTTTTTTGATTTCCACTCAACCTGTTCTTGAAAGCATGGTAAGTGTCAAATTCAATACAGCAAACCATCTGTTCCTAGCTCTTACAAGGAAACAACCACAGGCTTCTTTATACATCATTTATTGGCATTTTCTGGAAAAACACGAAATGTGCTACCTTTTTGGTTATTTTCTCTCAACCCCCCCATACAGCAAACTAGGATTCCTAGTGGCGTTATGATCACCTACATGTGGGAAGAAAGGGGGCCAAATGTGGGCGAGATAGCACATGTAAAAAAAAAGGTTACAAGGGATTGAATGGCAACATACCGAAACCACCAAAAAAGGGCTTGGCGCCGGGGTTGACTTGGAAGTTAAGGGGTTAAAAACAAATAACACATTAGCTTAAAGGAAAAGACAATTGGGTAATTGAAGTGTTTTTATTATGACAAGTGCTTACACTGTAAAGCAACAAATAATACATACACATGTGTAAACCAAAAGATCAAATTGGTGGAGTCATATGGAGTGAACCTGCTTTACCTGGGGGATTGGAAGAAAAAGAAGCCGAATAGTCAAACATTTATGGAAAAACAGTTCTCATAACTGCACATGAATAGCTGCAAGAATTGGATAACAGAAAAGTAAACTTTATTATTGCAAATTTTCACAATCTTTTCTCACAATATTTCCTGTAAGGGATCAACAGATATCATGACTTCACACCTTCAGCAGGGGCACGCTGATACACAGTGCCGGAGGTTTGTAGCGCAATTATCAATCTATACATTATTTGCTTTTCACAATAGTGCTGTAGTGTGAACAAGTACACGTAAAACTATAGACAACTAAAAGGTCTCAGAACATTTCCAAGTTAAAAATGTCACTCGAAATATGGATTTATAGGACAGTGAGTTAAAATAGCATGAAAAGCAACTCACACTGCCTAAAATTAAAAATGCGATTAGAGTGGAAGGAACTCAAACACTTGACACTTTTCTCAAGCTTACCTGGCACTTTTTGAATCCGTTATACTCTTTGCACTTTAGTCAGGCATTTCCAATAGTTACGATTTGCCTTGAAGTAATATGGACCAGGATCTGTGTCATCTGTTAAGAATAAAATGGAAGCCGTGAGAGCAGATAAGCTTGGTAAGAGGTTACATGTACATGTTAAACAAAACCTGGAAGATGGAGGAAACCTGAGGGACTCCACATCTCAAGGCAGACGGTACAGAGGGAAAAGGGGATATGGAAATTGACTGTTCGGTTAGAGAGAAACAAAGAAAACCAGGAAAGAACAGCACCAGGAAAGAACGGCCCAGGCGAGCAAGGTGGCATGGTCAACCGTATCAAAGGCGGCAGATAAGTTGAGTAATAAGCACCGACGCTGCCGAAGTAGTGCAGCCAAGCCACATCGTCAACGTTGGAGACCAGCACCCCCTCTGTGCCACATCCTGGACGAAAAATGGATTGAGAAGTGTGGAAGAAAGATTACTTAAGAAGGGCAGATGAAGGCTTCAAAAAGCTTCATAAGAAGATTCCAAGATGTCCCCCGTGACCACCCCACCGTGAGGAGCGCGCTCCTCCCCGGCCACCCGAAAAAGGAGCAATAAGCAGCATTACAAGACTCCAGGGCAGCAAAGGGGACGACCCGTGAACTGATTGGTCCCCACGACCCGTGAACCGAGCGGTCCCCAAGAAAACTCCAAGTGGAGCATTTGAGGGCAGAGTGAATGGACCTGAGACTGCCAGCATCGATGCCTGTGTGGGGACTGGCAGTCGAGCCGGAGGAGATCAGACAACCCACGCGGGTGGTGCAGAAGCACAGGGTGCCCATTCCGCCAAGGCAACATAGGCAAGACTAGGGCGTGTGAGCTGACCACCGTGGATCCCCGGCGGCCGAGCTGGGGGAGACAAGGCTGCCGGACCAGCGCACCCAATGGGACACAGTTGCGCAAGCACCGAAAAGCGGCAATACAGCAGAGCCGGCGCAGCCCGGACACCCAGCTACAAATGAGGGAGCGGATAGTATTCCGCTGAAATCCTGCGCCTGCCTCTGCCCCATACAGCAAGCCCGGATCCACGCAGCGCAGGGTCTCCATGAACCACGCGGCGCAGGGCCCCGCTGAGCTGTGATGCGCCCCAGCTGGCGCCGGGTAAGTAGGCATAATTTTTTATTGTGTTTGGTTAATAAAACCTTTACAAAAACTCATATTTCAATTACTGAATCCATCATTTATTTACAATAATAAAAAATTATTCATTTTCTTTACGTCACAATAAAAATGCATAAAATCATTATTTTTCTTCTCTATCAAATTTCTTAAAATATCAGATGCGTTAACCTACCAAGTAGGCATAATTAAGGGAGTTGGCAGCCATGAAGCAGGCGCACGCAAGATGCTCTCCTCCCAAACAATGGACATGGAGGTTTATGAAAGCATCTGCCCCGGCACACCATAACCTACACTTGGAAGGGGACCCCCTACGGCAGGATACCCGCAGCATACCCAGACCCAGGCAAAGGCGCAATCCCATACCATTCAGCAACATCAGAGGCAAACTGCAGTAACAGAAGGGTGACAGCACTAAGTCTCCTGCAGCATCCCCCCGCGAACAGCCAGGGAAAGAACCCGGGGGCAAGGGGTGGCGCGTGCTCCCAACCACCAGCATTTGACTCTGCAGGAGAGCGCTGCTTCGCTCCACCACCCACCCTTATGAAAACTAACCCTGCCATGCAAGATTAAGCGACAATGAACCTCCAGGGGTGCAAGAGCATACTTAGAGGCTCAGGAGCGGTGGGAGCAAGGGGGCACCCCGGGGAGAAATTCAAGAAGCTCCTGGGCTCCGGGCCAGTGTGATACTGCGATCTTGACCACTCTCCCCTTTGAGTGTACCAGCCCCACAGCCCCCAGGGGGCAACCAACCAAGGCTCTAAAGAGGAGCTAGACCCCCGCTGCACACAGGAGGGAGAGAGAAGCATCCCCTTCATACAGAACTGGCCAATACCCCGGGGTCAAGAGAAACCTCAGAGGCCTGGGGAGAAGCCCCTACAGTAAGGTGCAGGCAGGCACTCGCCATCACCAGGCAATGTTGCGCAACAAGGCCAAGGAGGCCAAAAAAGGGCCCCTCAAGGGCCAAGATCTCAAGAAAACAGGAAGGGACTCTCCAAAAGCTATGGAGAAATGAGGGGGAAGCCCCGGAGGAAGAAGATCCAGGGGTGACGGAGAGGCAGCAGTCAGAGGAACCCCTGACGCTGCCACAGGGGCAAGAGGTCACGAGCAAGGTGCGGCAACAGTGCTTTAAGGCATTCAGTGACCAAATGACTGCTAACCTTCTGACACTATTAAGCCTAATACGCACAGAACTTGCACAATCCCTGCAGGAAATCAAAGGCGACAGTTGAATTGATACAAATGAAAACGCCATTTAAGAACTCACTGAAAACACCCGGAAGACAGATGTATTAGCGAAGCAGCAGGCGGTAGCGACACAACCTGGAGCTCCAAGCCAAGGACTTGGAGAACAGCTCGGGAAGGTCCAACATCAGGGTGAAGGGGCTGCCAGAAAGTGTGAGTGATGCCAACCTCAGGGAAACAATGCAGCATGTGTTCAAAGATTTGCTGGACATGGCTGGGGGAGAAATTCTCATAGATAGAAGGTCCGCAGCAAGAAGAACCCAGGGCCAGGCCAAAGAGAAGTGGCAATGGCTTTACAGCGATACAACCAAAATAAATAGATCCTCCAAGCGGCGAGAAAAGCAACCCTGATAAAAGTGAACAGCACCATCATAGAACTTTGAGGACCTGGCCAAATCCATACTAACAACGAGGAGGTAAATGGGCCCGGTGACCAAAGCCCTTACCAAAGCCCAGATAAGATCCAGGAGGAGGCCATAATAGGAGGCCAGAACATGAAGGCCACCAAGAGAAGCCATGGGAGTGGAGAAGAGTAGAGAGGTCAAAGACAAGACGCAAACAATTGCGGGGCAGCAACCGAAGCCCCAGGCTGAATAGGCTGTCCACTTTAACAGCACCAGTGGGGATCACGAGACAAGGGTTAAGACCCGGCGGGGTTACACGGGGAATGTCAGCTTAAGGGTCGGCTCCGGGAGACGGGGGGTGACTGATCTTGGAAACAGGGGAGAGCAGAGGAATGGCTCTCCCCGCACAGTTATTCTCTAGGATGGGAACGAGATCCAGCAACCTAGGACGACATTACAGCCTGGAGAAGTTGAGCCGAGTCCAGCCGGAGGGGGTGATGTTACGGACTGGGGGAAGTTGAGCCGAGTCCAGCCAGCGGGGGCGAGAGGGAGGGTGGGGGGCTTAAATCGAGTTGGAATCGCTTCGACATGGTTACTGGAAGTGACAGTTCCCCTGACATTTGCTGAGAAATGCAGTAATTTGCGACGAGATACACAAGTCCATCCGCAACTTCTTTGGGGAAATCCTCATAGCAAAGTAGGTATCTCGAGCCAAACAGGAGAAGGCCCTCCAGGTGGACCTAGAACAGGGGTAATGGAGATCGATAGGGGGGGGGGTAATGATCGGGAGGGAGTATAGGCATATCAAAGGGCAAATCAATATCCTTCTAGATAAACAAGCAGTAAAATCGCTCCTATTTTCTTGAGGCAGAAGTATTACCTCCAAGCAAACAAGACAGGCCGGCTCTTAGCCAGGTAGGTTAAGCAGAAGGAGGTGGCAGGTACAATACGCCACATTCAGATGGTGGAGGGACAGGAAACCACATGTACAAAGAGATCCTGCAGCCGTTCACAGAGTTCTATACGAGCCTCTACTCTACAGAGGCACCGGGGAGTGACCTCCAAAAGGCCTTCTTAAAATCTTGCTGGCTAGAAAGATTAGAACAGAGCCAGCGTGACGCTTTAGAAGGGACAATTACCTAAAACGAGGTGCTTGCGGCGATCCAATCACTACAATCAAATAAAGCCCCAGGCCCAGACGGGTACCCCGCCACATTCTATAAAGCATTCCATACTACATTAGTCCCGTTAATGACATCCCTGTTCAACTCCTTTTCCGATACGGGCTGCATCTCCCAGTCCATGGAGGAGGCCAAGGTAATCCTCTTCCCTAAGCCAAACAAGAAACAAACCCTCTGTAGCTCCTACCGCCCTAATAAACCTCGATGCCAAAATCTTTACAAAAATTCTAACATCTAGAATGGATAAAGTAATCACTGACTCGTTCCACCCGGATCAAGCAGGCTTTCTCAAGGGGAGACAAACGTTTGACAATATTAGGCGAATATTCTACCTGATAGAGAAGTCAAACAGGGCGGTCCTGAGGGCAGGGGTGTTAGCACTAGATGCAGAGAAGGCATTCGATCAAGTCAAATGGTCATTCTTGTTTGCTACCATGGCGGTTAAGGGGTTTGGCCCGGGCCTTCTCCACCTGGTCAAAGCCAACTATGTGTCAGGGATGGCACTCTATTAAGAGTAGCACAAGACACCCAGAAAGGGTTTGGGTGGTTGTGCCAAAATAAAGTGGACAGATAAGTACACACACAGCAGAGAGGAAAGAGAACAAAGAGTAGGCCAGAGTAGCAAGGGAAAAAGGTACAGAATGAATTCCCTCTTGGGGTGTATGCAGATCTAGGAAAAGAGTATTCCACGAACCTTAGGAAATACTCTAGCCTTCTACACAGTTTGCTATAACAGAGGCCCACGCTGTTTGCTCATGGCTTGGAACAGTAGCTATGGGTGTCTGTAATGTAGAAACTAAACAAGGGAAGGGGCAGAGGTTGACTGATGGGAACCAACAGACAAGCTCTGTACAAAAGGGTCTACAAACAGTACAAGAGAAGATACTACATACAAATCCAGGAAAGGAGGTGATAGCAAACTAGCAGAGGGAAATGAAGGGAAAGTCGTGTAACAGGATAGGATAGCAGAGGACAGTAAGGAACAAGGTTGAGAGCTCAGAGAAGCAGGAAAGCAATGAGCAAGCCCACAGGAGTAGGGCTGTAAGGTAGAGAGCCCAGAGGGAAAGGGCTTAGGGCAGCAGAGTAAAGCAAGCTGCACGGCAAGGAACCCAGAAGAGCCGGGCAGCAAGGAGTGAGCCCTGAGGGGCAGGGCCGCTGACCGTAGAAGGTTGCAGAGGACTGTAGAGGGCTGCTAGGCCGAGAACCCAGCGGAAAAAGATAGGTAGTAGGCAGCGGAGCGTGATAAGCTGCAAAGTAGGAAGGCCAGAGGACGAGGGCTGTAGGCAACCGGAGTGAGGTAGGCTGCAGAGCAGGGAGCCCAAAGGACAAAGGCTGAAGGCAGCCGGAGTGAGGCAGGCTGCAGAGCAGGGAGCCCAGAGGACAAGGGCTGAGGCTGGAAGGCAGCAGAGTGTGATCAGCTGAAATGTAGAGAGCCCGCAGGGCAAGGGCGGAGGCTGGAAGGCAGCAGAGCGTGATCAGCTGCAATGTGGAGAGCCCAAAGGAGCAGGGCTGTGAGGCAGGGAGCCTGGAAGGCAATGGTAGGAGGCAGCGAAGTGTAACAGCTGCAAGGCAGGAAGCCCAGAGGAGCTGGACTGGGGTAGGGAGCCCAGAAGGCTAGGGCTGTAGGCAGCAGGGTGTAGCAAGCTGCAAGGCAGGATCCAAGCAGGAGAGATGGTAAACAGCATACAAAGATCTGTAGAAAGACGCGAAAGGTGGAGGAAGGACTCTCAATGCAAGAGGCTGAGCCACTGCAGGCAGCAGCCTTATATACTGCCTAGCCCAGCACAGAGGCAGGCTAATTGGTTGCACCTGGCAAAGCACACCTGCAGGCAATCGGCCACCTCCCTTTCTGTTCCTGGGCTGGTGGAAGCAGAGCAAATCCCTAGGGCTTCTGGGGGGTGTAGTTCCTTTGATGACCAATAGGAACAGCCAGGAATCGATGCTTGTAGCCAAGTGCATTATGGTATGCGTAGTTTGTTGGAAAAAATAATAAAGCACCAAAGTCTCGCAAATGGGAAATAAAGTCCCCAAAGTAAATATAGATGGATCCAAGAGTCTGTTGTAAATAAATGATAAACAAATAGTCCATATTGAGCGCAAATGGATGCGCCCATGGCGCAGGCATGACACTATGGAGCACCACTTATCAGGCTAGCTATCAATGGGCACGTCTCGCAGGCGATAAGGATCACTAGGGGTACTTAGCAGGGCTGCCCATGTCATCATTCCTGTATAGAAACTTTCTTGAACCCTTCCTAGCTAGAATTGGACAGGAGAGGGGAATAAAGGGGATTACATTCGGTGGGGAGACCATAAGGCAATGGCCTTTGCCGACGACCTCCTAGTCGTGCTAACAGACATGGACACTTCCCTCCGGAGGTTAACAGCACTCCTAGGGGAATTTGGCAGAGTGGCAAACCTGAAGACCAACAACCAAAAATCTGAACTAATGGTGCTACAAGAAGGCACGCCCTCAGAAACATCAGATGCAGGGCAATTTGCACTAGACAATAACCAGAGGATATGTATCAAGCAAACTATCCCCACCTGTTGGAAACTATCAAGACCTAGCTGGGAGAGAGGAGGCTCCTTAACATATCATGAAGGGGCTGCATCAATGGCATTAAAATGATCATTTTCCCCAGAGGGCTATATTACTTTCAGGCTCTCCCCCCTGGCAGTCCCCCAGAAATTCTTCAAAACCCTGAATAAACTAGTATGTAACTACATCTGGCAAGGGAAAAGACAGAGGGTGGCCTTGAGAGTCATGGTCACTCCCACAGGGGCATGGGGAATGGGAGTTCCAAACTTTCAAATGTACTATCAACTAGCAGCTCAATTGAGGGTCATCTGAAACTGGTTCAATGGGAATCCCGACAGCATCTGACGAAGAGTGGCTAGGGCAGTGGTGGGAAAGGCCCCAGATGAGGTCCTGTGGTGTCCAAGAGCGGACATGCCCCCCCCCCCCAAACACACACAGAAGCCGAATTACAGCCCTGGTAGGGGATACATGGGATGCTATGGTTAAAAAAGCAAAGATCCTGTCCTACCCATCTCCGTTCCCTCCTCTATTCCGCAACCCACAGTTTACCCCCGGGCTAGAGAAAGGAGCATATGCCAGGTGGGAAGAAGCAGCCAGCATTCGCGCAGGGGACATGGAGGGACAGGAGGTTAAGTAATTCCAGCTCTGCAAACAAACCACAGGTTTGCGGGAGGAGGATAGGTATTGCTATGCTGAACTGCGGCACTGGCTCTCTTCCCGAGATACGAAACAATCCATCACCAGAGAATTAACTGCGCTAGAAAGGTACTTGCTAACAAATTCCGGTGATAGACAAATGATTAGTAAAACGTAAAAATGATTCACCATGCCAGAGGCACAGGTCCAGTGGCCCTATATGAAACAATGGGCAGACACGCTGCCCCTCCTGATCTCCGAAGAACAGTGGTGGGAAGTGTGGCAGCGAATCCCCAAATTGATGAGAGGGGTGCAGATCAGGGAAATGTGGATCAGGATACTAGTGCAGTGGCACCTAACACCAGGTAAGCTACATAAAGTATACCCCTCAGTATCACAGATGTGTTGGTGGGGCTGCAAAGAAGTAGGTACGTGGCTCCATGTCTGGTGGTCCTGCCCCATCCTAAAACCGTTCTGGGAAGTGGTCAACAAAGAAATGAAAGCCATCTTTGGTTCCCAAATATGGACAGAAAATGGAGAAGCTATGCCGGGCCTGAGCGACTTAACCACAGAGGAAAGCATACTTAATCCTAAGCATGGCGGCACTCTCCCTAATTGCGCAAAAGTGGAAATAAACCACGATCCCCAGCGAACAGGAATGGATAGCAAAAATGTGGCATTACACTTGACTGGAATGGGTAACATTCACTATCCATGGGGATTACGCTACATTCAAGAACGAGTGGGACGCCATCCTGAACTTCCTGCACAAAGACTACTGTGAACAATGGTGTCCTCAGTGACTAAGACTATTGGATATACTATAGACTACGACCCGTTATACCATGTACATTCACCTCAGAAGATATCCATTGCAGTGATCTGGGGGGCGGGGTGGTTGTCAGGCGTGGAAGTGGATTGTTAATGTTCAAATCTTTAAAATGCCAATAAAAAATTAAAAAATAAACTTAAAATGAGAAATTGAAGAAGCAAAATGGGACAAAGAGAGGCCAGGGGGGAGGCAGCGCCGCCTGTCCCGCCTGCCGTGGCGAGACAGCCCAGCTCCCCGTCTAGCTTCCCCACTTGGGTGTCGGCTGAGACCATCAGGGTTTTAAAACTAAAAACTAAAAAAATCCAGGCGATCAGCCCGGGAAGGCTGCCCGCCACCTGCAGCAGCACGGCGGCAGGGTTTCTGCCGCCGTCCCACCCGGCCCGATCCCGCTCATCCTTCCGACCCCCTCCGCCTCTCCCCTTTCGGAGGTCAGATGGAGAGGCGGACCAGAGACAGCACAGGCAGGAGGGAGGGGTGGAGGGTCGGGTGGGATTGCTGGTCTTCAAACCCCTGCACAGGGCTGAGCTCCAGGGACCTGGGCAAGAGGGAAGGTCGGCCGCTGCGTGGACAGACCTGGCCATCGCTCGCCCACGGATGTGGGCGGTGGGAACCTAGACGCCCGCGTGCACCATGGCTAGGGGCTCGCCGGGCCCCTGTCAGCCTGGGGAGGCGTCCCCCGAGAACGGCCGTGCTTCCCTCGGCTCCAAGCTGCTCCCACTCTGGACTTCCCTGCCGACTGGGGTGCACTTACCGACATCCATCTGCTGGCGGGTCAGGGTGGAGAGGTGCGTCCACGCCTGGCGGCTCAGGGGCCACTCAGTGAGGAGAGGATGGGAGTCACTCGGGGCTCCCTCTCTCCGATGGCAGAACGTCCCCAGCAGGTTAACCCAAACCGTACGACTTCCTCTAGGTAGTCAAGTTTGATCGTCTTCTCACCGATCCGAGGACCTCACTAAACCATCCAATCTGTAGTAGCGACGGGCGGTGTGTAATAAGGGCAGGGACAATCAATGCAAATGTTCATGGCAAATAATTAGTTAGCATGCAGGAGTCTTGTTCGTTATCGGATTTAACCAGACAAATCACTCTACCAACTAAGAACGGCCATGCACCACTACCCACAGAATCGAGAAAGAGCTATCAATCTGTCAATCTTTTCCGTGTCCGGGCGAGGTTTCAAGACGCAGGCTCCGCTCCTGGTAGTGCCCTTCCATCAATTCCTTTAAGATTCAGCTTTGCAACCAAACCCCCCCCCCCCCCCCCGAGAACCCAAAGACTTTGGTTTCCCGGAAGCTGCTTGGCAGGTCATGGGAATAACACAGCCAGATCGCTAATCGGCATAGTTTATGTTTGGAACTACAACAGTAGATAAATGAAAATATTATTGGCTAATGCTTTCACTTAGGATCGTCTTGCGCTGGTCCAAGAATGTCACCTCTAGCGGCACAATACGAATGCCCCTGTCCGTCCCTCTTAATCACGGCCCCAGTTCCAAAAAACAACAAAATAGAACCATTGTCCTATTCCATTATTCCTAGCTTAAGTATTCAGGCGACCGGCCATCTTTGAACACTACTTTTTTCAAAGTAAACGCTTCAGACCCCAAGGACACTCAGTCAAGAGCATCAAGGGTGCGCCAAGAGGCAGGGGTGGGACAGGCAGTGGTAGCCAGCCTCACGGCAGACCGCCAGCTCGATCCCAACATCGAACTACAAGCTTTTTAACTGCAGGAACTTTAATATATGCTATTGGAGCTGGAATTACCACGGCGGCCGGCACCAGACTTGCCCTCCAATGGGTACTTGTTAAAGGATTTAAAGTGTACTCATTCAAATTACAGTGCCTCGAAAGAGTCCTGTACTGTTATTTTTGCCGTTTCTCAGGCTCCCTCTCCAGAATCGAACCCTGATTCCCCATTACCTGTGGTCACCATGGTAGGCACAGAAAGGGACATCGAAAGTTGATAGGGCAGACATCTGAATACATCGTCGCGGTCACATGGATGTGCGATCGGCCTGAGGTTATCTAGAGTCACCAAAGTGGCCGGGCGAGCCCGGATTGGTCTTGGTCTGATAAATGCACGCATCCCGGGAGGTCCGCGCTCGTCAGCATGTATTAGCTCTAGAATTACCACAGTTATCCAAGTAACAGATGGAGCGATCAAAGGAACCATAACTGATTTAATGAGCCTTTGCAGTTTCACTGACAAGTCGTTTGTACTTACACGTGCATGGCTTAATCTTTGAGACACGCATATGCTACTGGCAGGATCAATCAGGTAGCCGCACCTGCTGGAGGGTGGCAACAGGGGGAGCTGCGCGACAGCTATCCTGATGGAAAATTCGGAGAGAACCAGCTACTATATCGTTAGTCTTTTGCCCCTATACCCAGGTCAGATGACCGATTTACACATCAGGACCGCTACAGACCGCCACCAGGCCGGGTTCACCATCTTTCGGGTCCTATCACACACGCTCATGCATCATCTCTCTGACAGAGCGGGCGAGACGGGTCGGTGGAGGGCCCATCGCGACAGGATGCCACTGCAATCGGCGAGCACCGGCCCTCACCATCATTACATCACAGGGTTTCATTCGGCCCTCCTTGGTCACTGTTTCAAGACAGGTCGGGTGGTTAACCGACATCACCTCAGACCCCTCGCGCCCTTTGTGGGCCTTCCTGCCCGGAAGCACGACGTGGTCGGGGCGTATTGAGGGCAGTCCACCCCAGTCGCATCGGGAGCCCTGTCTCCTTTCGCCACTGTAGCGAACCCAAGAGGGGCCAGGACGGTTGCCGGATAAGGGCGCAGTGGCAGTCTATCTCCCTCAGCCCCGTGGACACAGCAAAACTACTTCCCAGCTGGTCATGTTGCACCGCCACAGAGGAAATGCGCCCTGCTGGGGCTGGATGTGCCCGGGCCGCAGACCCGCAAGGGGCTCCACCGTTCCAGGTGACCAACAAGCCTGCCGTGTTGAATCCTGTGGGCGGACTGCACAGACCCCACCAGTTTACCTCTCAACCGTTTCATGCCCTCTTGAACTCTCTCTTCAAAGTTCTTTTCAACTTTCCCTAGAGGTACTTGTTGGCCATCAGTCTCGCGCCCGTATTTAGCCATTTAGCCTTAGAGCTTACCACACGCTTTGGGCTGCATTCCCAAGCAACCTGACTCCAAGAAGACCTGATCCCGGTTTGCAAGAGGCCGCTACCAACCCAACACAATCCGCGTAGTGAGACTCAATCAGAAGGACTTGAGCCCCCTGAGCGATGCCGGGGAGTCGGTCTTCTGTACGCCACATTTCCCACGCCTGCCACTGAATGGGGATTAGGCGCTGGGCTCTTCCCTTTTCACTGGCCGTTACTGAGGGAATCCTGGTTAGTTTCTTTTCCTCTGCTTAGTAATATGCTTAAATCCAGCAGGTCACCACGCCTGATGAGGCCGTGGTCGTGGAGCACAAACCTCAGGGCAGCTGGCCTCGGGCCCGTACGGGGGGGTTGCCCCAGCCATGTGCCTCTGGCGCAGGCAAGTGTGCTCTGTCCCAATCTGCGACCAAGCCCACATGGTCGGCGCTCCATGGTCATCCTGTGCCGGCAGCCGTGGGACACCAAAGACAGCCACACACAGCACGGCCACGTGCCCCGGGGTAGGGTGAAGGAGCACCAGGCTTTTTTTCCGCCACATCCGGGGCGCGCCGGCCACCCAGCCCTCCCGAAACCAGCATGAGGCGGGGAAACTGGGGGAGGCCAGGACGCGTCGGCAATGAGCTTGTGCGCCAGATCCAAGGATCCCGCGCCGGTGCAGATCGGGGTCTGACCGTAGGAGGATGAATGGAATGGGGTCCCTGCGACAGCCCCAGCCACGCCCCTGGGAGGGAACCCCGGGGCAATTGATGTACAAGCGACCCTCAGACAGGCGTAGCCCCGGGAAAAACCCAGGGCCACATGGTGCATTCGAAGTGTTGATCAATGTGTCTGTGGCGGGACAGCCCACCCTGTCTAGCTCGGCCGAAACCATTGAGGTGTTAAATAAAAAAAAGGAAATAATCCAGGTGCTCAGCCTAGGAAGCCTCACAGCCACCTGCAGCAGCACAGCCCTTCCCAGTGGGATGGAGGTAGGCCGTTCAGCCACCTGCCCACCCGGCCCGATCCACTCATCCTTCCCCAACCCCTTTCGCTTCCCTTTGGGGGGGGCTGGGAGACGGACAGCAAGGTGGGCTGGGAGACAGCACAGACAGGGGGTCGGGTGGGAACGCTAGAGTCTTCAAACCCCAGCCCGGCCGCATGGGGCCCAGAGTGAAGGTCACCCACTGTGCCAGCGGGCCTGGCCATCACTCGCCCACAGATGTGGGCGGCTGGAACCTTGGCAACCTGGGCACCCACCGTCGAGTAAGCCAGCTGCACCATGGCTCAGGGCTCATGCCTGGCGTGCTGGTTCCCTGTCTGCCTGGGGAGGGGGCCCCTCGAGAGCAGTCAGGTTTCCCTCAGCTCCCGGCTGCCCCCATTCGGGGCTTCCCTGCTGACCGGGGTGTGCCCACCAATGCCCACCCGCTGGCAGGTCAGAGAGAGGAGTGAGCGCCCCGACCAGCGCAGAGGCAGGCTCAGTGAGGAGAGGGGGCTGCACAGGGCTCCCTTTCCGGTGCGTGGTTGGAGACATCCCCAGCAGGTTAACCCAACACTTCCAGGCATCCCCAGCCATCTGCTGGGTCACAGACCGCTCTCCGGTGGAAGGGAATCCCTGCTCCCTGGCGCCTGGTTGACCACGCGCACCGGACCGCTCTGCGAGAGGTGCCCCGGGCTGTGGGTGTGCACGTCTGGGATGCAACAGAGGTCGGCCCCACGGCTCTCCCTCCCGCTGCTCCGCTGTTAATGATCCTTCATGCCCCCACTCACAAGCAGATACCATTCACACTCAAATGCCCCATTTCTCCTTCCAAACACACGTTCCAGATTCAAATGCCACCTCCCTCCCGAACCACGACACCATCCCTTTGCCCAGATCCACACCAATGTGCCCCCACCCCCTCCCTCCAGAGCCACACCAATGTGCCCCCACCAACTCCCTCCAGAGGCACACCAAGATGGCCTGTCCAGCTTCCCAACCCACACCTAGATGACCCATGCCACCCTCCAGACCCACTGTGCCCCATCTCTCCCTCCAGAGACACACCCATGTGCACCAGCCCTCCGCCCAGATCCACACCAATGTGCCCCCACCACCTCACTCCAGAGCCACACCAAGATGCCCGTCCCACTTCCCAACCCACACCTAGATGACCCATGCCACCCTCCAGACCCACTGTGCCCCATCTCGCCCTCCAGAAACACACCCATGTGCACCATCCCTCCGCCCAGATCCACACCAATGTGCCCCCACCACCTCCCTCCAAAGCCACACCAATGTGCCCCCACCACCTCCCTCCAGAGTCACACCAGTATGCCACGTCCAACTTCCCAACCCACAACTAGATGACCCATGCCACCCTACAGACCTGCTGTGAGCCATCTCTCCCTCCAGAAACACACCCATGTGCACCATCCCTCGGCCCAGATCCACACCAATGTGCCCCCACCACCTCCCTCCAGAGCCGCACCAATGTGCCCCCACCACCTCCCTCCAGAGCCACACCAAGATGCCACGTCCAACTTCCCAACCCACACCTAGATGACCCATGCCACCCTCCAGACCCACTGTGCCCCATCTCTCCCTCCAGAAACACACCCATGTCCTCCATTCCTCCCCAGACCCACACCAATGTACCCCAACCCTCCGCCGGACGCACACCACTTTGTCCTGTCCCTCCCTCCAGACTCACACCAATGTACGACCTTTCTCCAGATCCACACAAATGTGCCCCATCCTGCCAGACCCACACCAGCATGCCCCTATCCAACCATTCAGACCCCACCAAGGTGCCCATCCCTCCTGCTAGTCTAGACCAATACCATAATGCCCCATCCTCCCTCCAAATAGCAAGATGCCCCTTCCCCTTGCAACAGATGCTGTGTGCCAATCCCGAATCACATGCAGATAGCCCCAGCCGACCCCCTCTAAAACCACCCATCCTAATAATCACCTCATGAAACATTAAATCACTCTATTAGTCCCCTTTGATCAGTTAAACACCATCCCTCCATACCCTTCATGTTGAATAGCTGAGCATGATTTTTAAAGTAAATGTAATTTCCCGCTCCCCTATCGAAATCGGGTGTCTTGCAGGAACGTTCACGGTATTCGGAAGAAAATGCTAATTGTATTTACAGCCAGCCAGGAGCATACGGGTTGCTGCTGTTCATGCAACCTGGCAGCCAGAGCTTTGCCGCTCAGGACTCTCCATGGTGTCGTAGAAACGTTCCGGTATCCCAAGGGAAATGCGCACCACAGAAGCTGCAAGCCAAAGGCTGCAGGGTCCGGTTGCACTTGCACAGGCAGGCATAGCGTTCAGAATTCCCGCACTGAACATGCTCCGGAACCGCTTCACTGCTCCGCCCGGAAATCACACAGAGGTCACGTGAAGAAGAGTGGGCGGGCCGTTTCTATGGTCCTTTTCTCGGATGGGAACTAGTCGCTACCTTGGAGTTTGGAGCGGAGCGGAGAGATGCAAGGTATCAGTAGCGGCCTCTTGCGGGCCCTGAGCCGACTCTGGGTGCCGGCGGAACGGAACTTGAGCCTGTCTCAGACTAGGGTAAGTGGACGCCAGTTGAGAGTGCAGGTGAACGGAGTCCCCTTGAAACCTACCGAGGGTGGATGTTAATGGTGATCCTTTTAAGTACTGTCTTCTGGAGGCCAACTATCTTAACAGAGTACAGTTGCGTGTCACCTCGTGCTGGTGATTCTGCTCTATTTGTTATCCATACATCTGTGTTTCAATGCCAAAGCTCTATAACCCCCATTTGGCTGCTTAAAGAATGGTTAATGGTTAAAAGCTAAAGGGCTAAGTTCCTAAAACCCCAAAGTCACCTCCTTGGAGTGTGGTCTTTAGTTTTTAAAGAAGTGGGGCTGCTTGTGTTGATTTTTGTCGAGTGCACGCTGTTCAGCTCGTGTTGGCTCTTAAAAGCTCGTGTCACTGCATTTAGACAGAAAAAATAGAAAAAATGTTACAACATGTTAATTGCAAGAATCAAATGACATTAGCTGAAAGATGGGACAAGCAACATATAATTTGTGGGCTATGCATATATTTTTTATGTGCAAATGCTCAAAGAGTGTTGTAGGGAAAGAAAAGTGGCAGTAGTTTGTTAACGTTACTAGCTTTATTGGAATTAAGCATTTAAAGTAAGGGCTTCAGTAAAAATATAGAAACCACAGGAAAGCAATGCATTTTTGGCACAAAAACACACAAAATGTGACCTCCACCATGCACATCATATACAGATCTCCAGGCCCTCTACAAACCATTGATGAGGATATAACTCTACTACGCACAAAGCCATCCACACGAATCATCATTCTAGGCGATTTCAACCTTGGCCTCTGCGACAGCCTAGATCCAGATGCCATGACCATCCAAAACACAATGGCCGCTCTTGGATTTTCTCAACGCATTGAACAAGCTACCCATAACAAAGGCTGCAACTTAGACTGGCTTGCCGACCTAAATGTATCAAACAACATTACAGCTAATTCCCCTTGCTCCTGGCCAGACCATGACATCATCACATTCACTATCCCTAGACAAACCCAACCCAAAACGGCTCCACATTTAACACCAGTTACCCGTGCAAGAAACGCGTGTAACATCAAACGCACAAACCTGCTCCCTCGATTAGGCCCCATCACTGAAGGTACCTACTTGTTAGGATTGGCATCTATGCTTCCTATTAGGCTGTTGAGCTATCTACTTAATCTCCCTCCCTGTATATATGCTGTTTGCCTGGATCTAACATATTTTGGCGACGAGCTGGTCTTGGCGAAACCAGATGAAAAATGAAGATGGGTACCTGTGTGGATGAATGCCAGAGAGAGAGGAGAAAGGAGACTGCTGTGGGGGGTGCAGAGCAGGAAACAGTGACGTTTAAGGAAAGGAGAGGGATCCCACTGACCCCCCGCCCCCCCATACCCCCCATGATGAGTCCCACCACCGAGGCGGAACAAAGAGACTGTCCCTGTCAGCACCAAGGAGATTTAAGGGTGCCAGAGACTGTTCCAGTAGGAACCAAAGAGATGAGTACCAGAGACTGTTCTAGTAGGTACCAAAGGGATGTAAGAGTGCCAGAGGCAGTCTGTCAGGCTCCCAGCCATATTAGTAATGAGACTTGTTGCAAGGTGCCCAGGAGAGGAGTCCTTACTACATGTCATGCTGCCTGTGACATAGAAGTCAGGGAAAAGGGTTTCCTATAGGCTAATTGAAGAGAGCTTGCATTGCGTTGCCTGTTGGGAGCCCCAGAGAGCGGAATTATGTCAAGGGTGCCCCAAGGAAAAAGGGTTCCAGCAGACCCCGGGCGTCACTCAATTGACATTGTGTACGTACCTCTGAAGTGACGGTTGCGGTATGGAGCTCTGAGTTGCTCGGCGCTCCAGTGAGAGTGGTGATGTCAGCATACCTGCGGACGGTGCTGGCGATCAGTTGGAACGTTGGCGTTTGTTCTAATGCTTGCCAGCATATTACCGTTTCGGCTTGTCTCTGTTGCGTGTGGACGGCGAGGATCTTAAAGTAAAGTACGCGTGATGACATCGGCTGATCCTGATTGGAGTCGGGATCCGGAAGAGTCAGAAAGAGGCAGAGTTCAGTAGGACTTTGTTTGGTGCGAGCCAACACGCAACAAGAAAAGGATTGAGGAAGTGAGTTGGGTGCCTGTGAATTCAGATGACTGGAAGAAAATCCCACTGCGGCTATGCGTTGTTAACTGCGCATTGTGCTGGATGTTGGGTACGTTTTGTGCTTTGCCTGTTGTTTCAAACCAAAAGCGTTCTGTCGTTTTGATGTTGCGTCATCCACATGGTAAGACATTTCTGTGCTAAACAAGTAAGGCAAACTACGGACGCTATGCGGTTGTTGGCGGAAGTAATGTAGAGTGAAGTAATTCGGTCACATCAAAGAGGCTATGCTGTTGTTTTGCAACCAAACACATATTGTATTTTATGGTGCCAGTTCTTGAATAGTGTCCATTGAGTGTGATCAGGTGGTGATGGTGTTTTTGGTGTAACGAGTGTGATATGTGCACACTCCAGAATGGGTGAGGATGTTCAGAGTATGGGTGTCGTGATCCATTGAAATTTGCTTGTAGGGTTGCAGTTATGTGAGCAAGCAAGTGAATTGGATGGCGCCCACGTGTTGAAGGTTGCTGTCGGGTTCGAAAGGTTATTTCATGTTAGATTGGGTGACGTGATTGATGTTAGATTTAACCTGTTTGTGGCTTTGCAGGTCCTTAAACTTACAACATGGACTTTTAGAGTATACTAAAATTTGCCAGTGCCCTGTTATGAAATGTGTTCGGTTTGCATGGATTCTTGAATGCGTTGATTGTGCTAGTTTAACAACTTGTTGAGGATTTTCAGGTTTGTTACGTTGCAACCTGGACTTTTAGGATACGTTAAGGCAGACATGTTAATTTTAAGTACACTTAAGTTACATCTTTTATGCATTCAAAACATGTTTTGAGGTAGGTTGAATGCACATGTTTGAAGTTTCAACCATCCAGTGATGTGTGCGGCAGCTAGTTGCATGTTTTTTGGTTTGGGTGTGTGGTACCCATTGATGTGGTCTGCATGGCTAAGTGTTTAGAGCATGGGTTAGTGTAGCCCATTTAAGGAACAGGTGTGGGGCGGGGCCCTGCCTGCACGCTGTTAGTGTCACGAGGGTGGTAGGGACGCCTCCATTCTTTGTTGTCAAGTGTCCAGTGGTGAGATTGTAACGTCTACCTGGACGGGGGTGTTGGTGTGACCCCCCCTACAGGTGTAAGTTTTGTGTAGTGGTGAGTTTAAGAGATGTTTTGGACCAGTAGAGATTTTGGTTAAAGTGGACTGGTTGCACTTTGGATTTGTCATGCTAAAGTGGGTTTTAGGTTTTCTTTTGTTTTCCATTCTGGTTCACAGTGAGTGCCAAATACTTTGGTACCCTCCTGTGATTTTAGGGCAGATTTAGCTACTTCCATCAAGCTGCCAGAGGTTTTCTCTGTGTGTGGTTGAGCGTTTGGGTTGAGGCCCAACATTATCATTGGCTCAGTTTGAGTGGCCGTCAAACTGGGGTGTAGTAGTGAGTGTTTTTGGTTGGTATCCCTCTGTATGTGTGTGGTTGCCCATGTGTGACAGTGGTGTGTTTGAGTCTGGGTATGTGTAGTGCACGTGTACGGGTTGTATGGTACCAACTGTTCCTGTCTCGGAAGTTGGTCTTCTCGTTTTGGTGCGGCAGGCCTTGTGCCAGTCCCTCTGGGGAGTTCGTGCTTGAGGGTGGCAGCTCCATGATCCACTTGTGCCAGGGGTGGATAGAAGGTGTTTTTTGAGGGTTGTGGTTGTTTGTTTAGTTGCCCAAGGTGGGACTGGCAGTGCTCAAACGTGTCAGGTTTGAGGCTCCCTGGTGGCAGTGGAAGGTGTTCTGTGTTGTATGCTTGTTTAGTAGTGTAGACGTGTTGGTCGGGTCCTGCTAGTTACACCTGTCTGTACAATTCTTCCTTGGTGTTTGGAGCGGCAGTGTGTGTGCTTCGGGTTGAGTGGTGGTAAGGAAGGGAGGTGTTAGGGTTGGCACCTGTGCTTCCTATTAGGCTGTTGAGCTATCTACTTCATCTCCCTCCCTGTATGTATGCTGTTTGCCTGGATCTGTGAGGTCATGAGTGGAATGCCTGGAGTCTGACTGAGCGGAGTAGAATGTTGTGTCAGATTCCACCCAGGGCAGTTGAGAATGATGTAGTCTGGGGGTGGGAGCCAGTGGGCTTCCCTGTAACTGTATTTCCTAATCTCCATGATGAAACCCGATAAGCCACTTGAAGATCTCTCCTGGCATCCAGAGTATCCTTTTAACCTGTTTACCCTACTTAAGTTCATAACATTACTCCCATCAGCCATGGTAGATCTCTACAACACTACTATCCTCCAAGCCATTGACAAAATTGCCCACTCAAACACCGCAAACCAAAACAGACAGCTCACCTAACTCCTGGTTCACACCTGACCTCAAGAATCTTAGATCTAATAAACGTGCCGCTGAATCAATTTGGAAAGCCTCATCATCGAATCACAACAGGGATCTATTCATCTCCTCCGCTAAAATATACGAACAAGCTATACTGTTAGCTAAAAGCGTTGCATACAATGAGCGCATAGCAAATGCAAAATCGGGCAGCAAGTAACTATTCACCATCCTAAGGGAACTTGAGCCTCCTACCAGCCCACCCGACACTTGCCAGAAAGACGAAACCTGTGGTGCTAACATACAGCTTGCACTCCTGGATGAAAAAGCTATGCTCCAAAACAAAATCACAAGAAAGACAAGGTAACCTTACCAGTCATAAACAACGACCCGCCAGTCACGAGAAAGCCTCTACCTCCCATGACCCCCGTTTTCCCCATTTTTGAAATTAGGCCAATTTCCACTACTGAGGTAATTAAAATAATCTCCAGTTTAAAACTGCCAAGGTGACATATGCCCTGCCCCAATCATCAAAGATTGTTACAGAATTGGCCCCATTCATCACCTCTCTCATCAATGACTCCTTCTCACAAGGTACAGTCCCTGAGAATCTGAAAAAAGCATGGGTCCTCCCGTTTAAAAAAAAAAAAAAAAAAAAAATACATCCCTTGACCCCAGCATCCCGACGAATTATCGTCCCATCACGACGGTCCCCTTCCTCCTGAAAATCCTTGACTGCGCTGCATATCTCCAGATTCAGGAACACCTGGAAAATTACAATCTCCTGGGCCTACATCAATCGGGCTTCCGCCCTAGACACGGCACGGAAACGGCACTACTTGACCTAAAAAAACAAATGGACACCATAATCGTCAATGGAAATTTAGCCATACTACTCCTCCTAGACCTCTCTGTGGCATTTGACTTAGTAAATTCCAAAATACTATGCCACCACCTGGACAGCGCCGCACACTTTTCACCCAATGCCATTGCCTGGATAAAATCATTCCTCTCTGAGTGTACAATGAGAGTTTTTTCAAACCTAGCTAACCCCATCCCTCCCCCCGTTCCTTGTGGGGTACCTCAAGAATCATGCATGTCACCAATGCTTTACAACATATTCACCAAGCTGCTATTTGACCGCCTTGATGAATGTGGAGTTTCCTATACAAACTACGCAGATGATATGAAAATTCTAATCCACTTGACCGGAGACTACAACACAGACTCGACCATCCTCAACAACATCTACCAGATGATCCTATCTTGGATGACCCAACATGAACTTTGTCTAAACGATGACAAAACGGAGTTACTCCTGGTCGGCACACCAAAAAAAAAAAAACTTTACCCCAAATACAAGCACTTCATAATTGATGGCAACAGCATCACAGTCTCTGAAGAAGTTAAAAAGCTAGGTGTGTATTTGGACTCCTTAACCTTCTCCAGTCAAGTT